>NC_082686.1:66996340-68196340 GCF_949987515.2 Delphinus delphis
ATATTACTCAGCCATAACAAAGAATGAAATACTGCCATTTGCAGCAACATGAATGGACCTAGAGATTACCATACTAAGTGAAGTCAGAAGAGAAGGACAAATACCATATGATATCACTTATATGTGGAATATAACATAAATGAACATAGCTAGAAAACAAGTTAGATCCTAGAGAAATGGAAATAAAAACAAAAATAAACAAATGGAACCTAATGAAACTTCAAAGCTTTAGCACAGCAAAGGAAACCATAAACGAGACCAAAAGACAATCCTCAGAATGGGAGAAAATATTTGCAAATGAAGCAACTGACAAAGGATTAATCTACAAAATTTACAAGCAGCTCATGCAGCTCAATATCAAAAAGCAAACAACCCAATCCAGAAATGGGCAGAAGACCTAAATAGACATTTCTCCAAAGAAGATATACAGATTGCCAACAAACACATGAAAGGATGCTCAACATCACTGATCATTAGAGAAATGCAAATCAGAACTACAATGAGGTATCACCTCGCACCAGTCAGAATGGCCATCATCAGAAAGTCTACAAATAATAAATGTTGAAGAGGGTGTGGAGAAAGGGAAACCCTCTTGCACTGTTGGTGGGAATGTGAATTGGTACAGCCACTAAGGAAAACAGTATGGAGGTTTCTTAAAAAACTAAAAATAGAACTACCATACGACCCAGCAATCCCACTACTGGGCATATACCCTGAGAAAACCATAATTCAAAAAGAGTCATGTATCAAAATGTTCCTTGCAGCTCTATTTACGATAGCCAGGACATGGAAGCAACCTAAGTGTCCATCAACAGATGAGCGGATAAGGAAGATGTGGCACATATATACAATGGAATATTACTCAGCCATAAAAAGAAATGAAATTGAGTTATTTGTAGTGAGGTGGTTGGACCTAGAGTCTGTCATACAGAGTGAAGTAAGTCAGAAAGAGAAAAACAAATACCGTATGCTAACACATATATATGGAATCTAAGAAAAAGAAAAAAAAAGGTCATGAAGAACCTAGGGGCAAGATGGGAATAAAGACACAGACCTACTAGAGAATAGAGTTGAGGATATGGGGAGGGGGAAGTGTAAGCTGTGACAAAGTGAGAGAGTAGTATATGGACATATATACACTACCAAATGTAAAATAGATAGCTAGTGGGAAGCAGCCGCATAGCACAGGGAGATCAGCTCGGTGGTTTGTGACCACCTAGAGGGGTGGGATAGGGAGGGTGGGAGGGAGGGAGACGCAAGAGGGAAGAGATATGGGAACATATGTATATGTATAACTGATTCACTTTGTTATAAAGCAGAAACTAGCACACCATTGTAAAGCAATTATACTCCAATAAAGATGTTAAAGAAAAAAAAGAAAACAAGTTAGAGATGACCACTCACTACTTTTTTAAAAAATTAATTACTTTATTTATTTGTTTATATTTGGCTGCATTGGGTCTTTGTTGCTGCACGCGGGCTTTCTCTAGTTGCAGCGAGCAGGGGCTACTCTTCATTGTGGTGCATAGGCTTCTCATTGCAGTGGCTTCTCTTTTTGCAGAGCTCGGGCCCTAGGCGCGTGGGCTTCAGTAGTTGTGGCAAGTGGGCTCAATAGTTGTGGCTTGCGGGCTCTAGAGTGCAGGCTCGGTAGTTGTGGCGCATGGGCTTAGTTGCTCCGCGGCATGTGGGATTTTCCCGGACCAGGGCTCGAACCCACGTCCCCTGCATTGGCAGGTGGATTCTCAACCACTGCGCCACCAGGGAAGTCCCAACCACTCACTACGTTTTTCAATGTAGTGCTGGAAGATCTAGGCGAACAATTTACTTTCTATTCTCCGTCTTCTCATCTGTAAAATGAGAGAGTTGGACTAAGTGATAGCTAAGCCTCCTACCACCTCTAATTTTCTCAGGCTGGACTTATTCTATGCCTGATTTCTGAATTACAAAATCTTCCTTTCCCAACCATCTGGGAAAGAAGAGGGCCAGGAGAGGACAGGCACTTGTCACGACAAGAAATAGGAGAAACAGGACCACATGTCCCTTGCACAAGTTGCTGCCTCAGCCACTGATAGGTTTAGGTGAAAAGCACGGTTATAATTAGAGCAGCAGCCTGTCCTGACTGCTCCACCAGCCACTGTGGGCACAGCTGGATCTGCCAACCACATGCACAGGACTCTATGAGGCTGCTCGGGCCTTGAAATGATCCTTCTTACAAGGATTTTCCTTCTTCCTCAAGGGAAAGAAAACCCATTGATATAAAACCCCACTTGCCTTCCGGCTTCCCCTGCTAACTGCCACTCCAACAGAGACCGAGTGTGGACAAATACAAGAGAAAGAAAAAATCGTAAGCTGAGCCTGGTCACATTGCCCCTTGTGATACAGTTTTATTTTTAACTTCAAAACACTTGAACTATTTCTGTTGAAGTTTTTTTCTCCTTTCCCTACCTCCTCGACGAAACTCCGTCCTCTGCTGCAGCCAATGCACGCCGAGCCACCTCCGGCAGTCTACTTGCTCACCATCAAGGGACACAAGTGCAGCAGATGCTGACTCAGCCCATGCCATTAAGGTAAGCTTTTCAAATGTGGGCAGGTTCATCAAGGGGAAATTTAGAGTGGTGAACATGGAGGCAGAGGCTGAGCGGCATATCACCTTTTGGCTCTGAGTAAGAGGGTTGTTAAGCAAATTAAGTTACATATGGGGGTGAAAAGGTTAACACTGAGAATGAGACCCAGCCATAGGTAAACTCCTGCTTTGAATCTAAAATCTTAGAGCAGGAAGAGATGACCTGCTTTCTAACAGCTTAGGCTCTTTCTTCTAAAATCAACCATAGTGATAGCACATAGTGGTTATGTGCTATCTCTAAGGTTACACAGTATTGATGGGGGTTCAGGATGGCGGGGGGAGAGGAGATGGTGAGGAAATAGGTGGAAGGCCCAGAACCCAGGATTTCTGTTTTCTGAAGTCCAAATGTTGTGATCTTTCCCCAATCAGCATTTTCTATGTAAACTGCAAGTCATTCTCACGTACTTTAAATTCCATCACCTGTGTCACTCTACCAGTTAATTTAGCACAGTTGTATTTACTGCGTATATTATTTAAATTCTGCCTGCAGAGTTTAAAACCTGTTTTTCTTTAACAATATTCCCTAAACATGACTCACTCCTCCCCAGCTCTCTTGAATCCAAATGCATCTATGGAATAGAAGTGAAAGTATTTTACAAGTTGAAAAATGGTATATACATGCAAACCAAAAATTATCACAAATTTGAAACTTGCAACTCCAGGGGGACAAAAGTAAAATGATTAATGATACTTGAGGAGTCAAACACTTTAAAGTGTAGATAGGTTATTTCTAGCTTTGGGAATAACAGCATAGTGTTGCATGCACAAACAAATTGGCAGGAATAAGGGAGCAGTGTTTATTTTCCTGTTTTCCTCTGGACCTTGCTTTAGTGTTATACAGTTAAAAGTTCAGCTAAGGACATCCTAGGAAGTGGCCTGTGCAGCAAAAGGGATTCTGTACACTCTAAACTTTGCACTGTACAGGCTAAAGCCACCAATGTCAAGTAAAAGGAGACCTACCACCAGACACCTTAACTCCTGTTTCCTTCTTGCCTGCCCCTGTAACCTCCAGATGCATCCCATAACTCTGCTATAGGTGTCTGGGTTGTAATTATGCCTGTTTGCTAGGCACAATCAAATGCACTGTGTATAATTGCCTAACTTCATTTAATTTTGTCAGAGTTTCCATGGCACAAAGGTCTTCAAGGGGTATACCGGGTACTTTCCTAGCAAGATGGGCATGTTAGCTTAGCAGTAACCAACCAGACCAGCTGACTCAGAGCTACTCCTAAATAATCCATCTAGTTTGCACTTTCTTGGCCAATACAAAACAGTAATTTAAAATACTGAAACTAATAATGTAAGTACAAGATATGAGAATTAACTAGCTAATTAAATAACTAGAAAGTTTAAAGGTGGAGAGATTTCTAGTGTAGGTACAGAACTGCAGATGGTGAGGTTGAACAGATTTGAGGGAGGATGATTTTTAGGGTATAGTGAAAAGGCTGAAATCATAGCCTGAAAGCCCAGGATTATGCGACCAGATGTGGGAACTATCCTCAGCCAACTGGTTGTGTTAAAATCTCAAGATGCAAAGGGATTACTTTAATATTTAACTTTATACATTTTCTTTCCATAGAATTAAGTATCTCCATAGCAGGGAAACAGATTAACAATGTATAATTAAAGTAACAGATTAATTGACTGGTTAATAGGTTAACAGTTAATCTCTGTCCTTTAACTCTTGACCTTGTCACTTCCACTAAAGTTAAAGCTCAGGAATAAATAATTATTGCCAGGGCTAGCCACATGAGGAGGCAAAATAGTCGCTGCATCATGTGAGGGGTGCTGGGAGGGCCCCTTGCCTAAAAATATCTCCCTGACACCAACCCTGATTGCCTACTAACTTTATAGTGAAGAATGTTAAAACTATTTTCTGTTAATTGCATTCTCTTTTGCTTGAGTCAGTGATTTAAATATACCTGCTTTATGCCTTCTCATGACCTTGTTGGCCAGTGACACTTGGTCACCACCTCTTCCTCATTCTTCCAGGCCTTGTCCTGCTTTGCCCTTGGTACCATCTAAGCTGCCCATATGCCCTTGGCCGTCATCATGCAGGTAGCTCTGTGTGGCACTGTGGTTTCTACAGAACTTCTCAGTAAACTATCAAGGTGAAGTAGAAAAAAGAAAAGCATGTGATTAGAGTCAGAGACTGTGGGAGCATAAGCAAGACACATTACTTCTCCGGGCCTCAGTTTCTCTTGTAAAAAATGAAGAGTTTAACCTAGACTCTTTCCTAGACCATTTGTTCTACCAGATCAGAAGCTGCATTTCAAAAAAGATTGCCCAGGTGATTCCTATGCACACTGAAGTTTGAGAAGCTCCAGAGCAGAGGATTTCTGGTTATCTACCTGAGCCAGATTCCTGATTCTATGACTGTAAGTGTTGAGAACAAGTTGTAACCTCCTACAAACAATTCTGGCAGCATTCAGAGTATCTGTTATAACTGGAGTCCACGGAGTCTTTTCCATTCAGTTAAGGCAACATTAACCAAATAAAGTTGAAAACATTTATTTTTCTTCCTTTAAAACAAAACAACAACAACAACAAAACACAAATTAGCATATATCTGACATCATTACCCCTTCCTCCTAAAGGTCTCAAATTGCTCTCACAGGTGTTTCAAATGCTGCCTTCTTTAGGGTCCTGTTCAACTCCATCCAATCCAATCCTTCACTGAAGGCTGATGGAGTGCTGGGAGCCCTGTTAGCTCTACTCACTCTCAGGGCCTCAGAAATCATTCCTGTATCCCTCCTGGGGCATTCCCACCCTCTGCTGATATTCCAGTCAGAGCTCCTTTCACAGCCTACGCACATTCCATGGGTCCCAGCACTTCTGTTCCGTTTATGCCCTTCATCAGGTCGTTCACCACTCACACCATCACAGCAACTTCCCTCGGGTTGTATCAACACCCAGAGTCAGTCGCGAGAGGAGACAAGTCTCAATTGAAACCTTCCTTTTTATTTATTTATTTATTAAATAAATAAATTTATTTATTTTTGGTTGTGTTGGGTCTTCATTGCTGCTGGCAGGCTTTCTCTAGTTGCGGCGAGCAGGGGCTACTCTTTGTTGCGGTGCGCGGGCTTCTCATTGCGGTGGCTTCTCTTGTTGCAGAGCACAGGCTCTAGTCACGCAGGCTTCAGTAGTTGTGGCTCGCGAGCCCTAGAGCACAGGCTCAGTAGTTGTGACGCACGGGCTTAGTTGCTCTGCGGCATGTGGGACCTTCCTGGACCAGGGCTCAAACCCGTGTCCACTGCATTGGCAGGAGGATTCTTAACCACTGTGCCACCAGGGAAGTCCCTATAGTGCAGATTTTTAACCTTAAAAATCTTCCCTGCCACATTTGTATTCCCTGAAATGCAAAGGCATGGAACCTGCGCAGTCTTCTTGTTTCCTCTATTCAGAAGGGCACAGTATGGGTTGTAGTCCAGAGGAGGACCAAAAAAGAAAAAAAATTCATCATAGGCATGGAGGATCTTCCTAATGTGAAGCATCCAGCTTCTCTACAATTTGGAAAGATTATACAGGTAGACACCTTTCTGTGCCCCAACTGGGGGAAAAAAGGCTTTCCCCTTACAGACTCTAGCCATGGTCTTGCATTCTCCCCAAACCATGGAGATGGACCACAAATGTCTCTATGGGTCTCTGATGGACACAGTGTGATGTAGCAGACAGTAGAGTTTGAAGCGAGACAAACTTAGGCTTCTTTGTGCCTCAGTGTCCTTATCAGTAAACTGGAGATGGTAATACCCACCTCACATTATTATTGTGAGGATTAAATGAGATGTTATGTAAATGCACATGTTAAGCACTAATATTTTATTTCTCTTCCACTATGACATCCAAAATGGAGAAATCACTCCATCTAGGAAACTCAGACAGACCCCATGGAGGATAAGTATCCAGTCACTGCACAGGAACAGAAATTGGGAGAACAGGGCATCTCATGTCACAAGACAACCAATGATAAATCTAATTTGATTAAATTGAGGCAACACCAGCTGACTCCAACTTAAGGTGACCAATCAGCTGTCTAAGTTTGCCTGGGAATAAGAGGTTTCCTGGGACCTGGGACTTTCAGTGCTCAAACCAGGAGAGACCGAGGCAAACCAGGATGATTGGTTACCCTGTTTCTCCAGCAATAATTAGACTATCAACAATTTTGGATTGTCCTTTATCTCAGTGGGAAAGATTTCCCCCAGATATACAACAAAAGGTTCAGATGTGATTTTTTTATGCCCTTAGGCTATATTTGTCTTTCTCCTTTCCTCCACTGACAAATGTCTCCAAAAAGTCATCTCCACTCAGTGTCTTTCTGCTCAGCACATGCCTTCTCTCAAAGTCACTCATCTGGGGTAGCTCCAGAGCCTGGCAGAAGATCCTTAAATAGCAACATAAAGCGACAGCATCTTTGTTGCCTGCCTTCATTGCTTTTCTTTTCTCTTAAAGGAATATTTTCAAATAACCTCAAAGAGATGGAGAGCAATAAGACTCCACCACAAATGTTCCCAGCTTCAATAACGCTGTTGCTAAGAACCATCTTTATAATGCTGAAGGATAAGAAATGATTGGCAACAAGGACCTACTGTGTAGCACAGGGAATTATACTCAATATTTTGTAATAACCTATAAGGGAAAATAATCTTAAAAAATTGATATAGATGTATATATAACTGAATCACTTTGCTGTACACCTGAAACTAACACAACATTGTAAATCAACTATTCTTCAATTAAAAAAAGAAGAAGGAGAAGAAGGAGAAGGAGAGGAAGAGGAAGAAGAGGGAGAAAAAGAAATGATTGGGCTTAGAGTTCATCACTATTGTCCCTCCAGCCAGACACATGCCTGCTGATAGGGGCAGAGTTCTCACTACATACATTGAGTGCACAGAACTAGCCAGAGCTGCTTTGCCCTTGCTGGAAACTGGGCTCAACTTTGTGACAGAACCCGGCTGGCAAATACGAAGTTGGATATTCCTGGTGCTATTAGCTTTTTTCACATAACCTTACTCCATTCGTGATCTGCCTCTTCTTCCCCACCTAAAAACCAACAGGGGACCCTGAGTCATCCAGAGTCCATTCTTGATGAATGTCTATTATGAATAGAAAGCAGATGATCACATTCTCCCAGCCAGGGCACAGGCCCTGCCAACATTGGAGTGTGTGCTTAATAGCTTTCTCCTCTACTCCAGACAAACGCTAGATTTTGAATGGCCAAGGGTCCCACCTCACAGCTGAAATGCAAATGCTCTGGCAAGAGCTCTTTGGGGAACTGCCATGAGCAGTGGCATTGTCATCCCTGTTCTTAACCGCACAGCAGCATTGGAGGCCATCACTCACCCTTTCCTTTACATCTAGCAACAATAGTCCTGACTCTCTTAGCTCACTGGTCTCTCCTTCTCTGGCTCTGCTTCTTCTTATTGTCCCCAAAGTGGTCATACTTAGCCTTGTACTTCATGGCTCAGATTTCTATTCTGTGTTCTCACTTCCCCAGTTATGGCTTCCTCTTACTTTTAAGTGGATACTTCTCAAGTCTGAATCTCTATATTCTAACCCCTCATCTTCCCACCCACATGATCTGTCATCACCTAAAGTAACTTGTATTACACTCGCTGGACCCATTTTTCTTCCCAAAACAGTTCCCTCCTTAGACCTCTATTTTTCTCAGAATTACACCCAACATTCTCTCTTCTTAGTTCACCTTCTTGGCATCACCTTTGACTCTTCTTCTTCCCCCATCTCCAGCCAGAAACAAAAATGTTAGTTGACCCTCCCTTGTAATGTCTCCTCTCTGTCTCATCTTGCCTATTTCTACTGTCATCAGTCTCACAATCTCAGCCTCCATCATGTTCTCTACATAGCAGTTTCTAACTCTAGGTCTTTCCACTCCATTCTTCCACTACTACTGGTTAACACCCCAATTACAATGGTAAATGGTTCCTTACTGAGTACCAAATAATTCTAGATGCTTGAGCCTAGTATTTATGAATTTCTGTAAGTCCATAATGGGCTTTTCCCCCTCAGGAGTGATCTGGAATATGGCAGGAGCCTACCTGAATGTTAAATTGTATGTTAAAAGATCAAGTAGTTAGACTCTTGCATCCAAAAGATGTGCTCTTTGCCTGATCCTATTCTGCTCCATCTCAGTCCTACCCTCACAGCTTTTCCACTCTGCTCAGCTCCCTCTCTGTCTGATTAATCTTCTAGTTAACCCTGAAGCTACTGATGGTCAGGCTGACTATTAGGGTATGAGGTATCCCTCTATAGCCTAAGAGGGATTCTGGCGTGATCCCTCTTCCACACTTATAGTGCATGAGTCAGATGGGGAATGTGTTAAGAATGTAAATTCCAGGATACACCCTTCGCTCAGGTCAGGGGTGCAGCCAGCATCTATAGCAGTGTTGTCCAATAGAGTAGCTATTGAACACTTGAAGTGTAGCTAATATGACTTGAGGAACTGAATTATTAATTCTAGTTCATTTTGATTAATTTAAATTTAAATAGCCACATGTGGCCAGTGACTACCATATTGAACAGTGGGGATCTATATATTTAACAAGAATCACAGCTGATTATAATGAACAATAGTGTTTAAAGCCACTTTAACAAGCAGTCCGGGTGACCCCTATGCTCACTTACTGGTACATAGTAGGTAATCAAAAATGTTTGTTGAATGAATGGATGAACAAATGAATACATGAATGAACTAGCATACAATTCCCTTGATATTTAAGGCTGTCTCTTCTAAAAAAGAAAAGTTGAGGGGGATTTTTCCAGAGGAAAAGAGGCTAAAAAGATTTAACAAACAAATGTAATAAATTAACCTTAAAGGGATCCTGGTTCAAAACTGAGTTGTTTTTTAAAAAGTACAGAAGATATTTTGGAGATAATTGGGAAAATTTGAATATAGACAGCATGTTACATGATATTAGAAAATTATTTTTAGTTTTCTTGGTGAGATAATGTTACTGTAGTTACAAAAAAAAGTCTTTATTCTTAGAAAATACATGCTGAAGTACTTACAGATGAAGGGTCATGACATCAGCAACTTATCTTCAAGTGGTTTGGCAAAAAATGTGTGTGTGTGTGTGTGTGTGTGTGTGTGTGTGTGTGTTGAGAGAGAGAGAAAGTGAAAGGGGCAAAATGTTAACAATTGTTGTATCTAGGTAGAGTATATTTGACTGCAAAATGTGGGCCAGGGTGGTGGAAGAATACATGAAGTCTCTTTGGCCCCTTTTAAAACAGATAAAATACTTTTCTTACTAATCATTCATATTTGTATATTTATATTTTCCCCTAGAGTTACAAAGCAAGAAGAAATTTGGAAGCTATGGTAAGTACCAGGTGCTTATTGGAACTTTACCTTTCACAGGTCCAGGTCTGGCTTCATTTAGCCTGTAGCCCAAGCATCTGGCAGATTTATCCTTTTGGTCTGATGATATATATTGGCTTTTTGCCGAACCATAGATGCTAGAGCAGAACCTAGAAGAAACTGACACAGAATAGGGGGAAATCATAGACCTGAGAAAGATCTGTGAGCAAAGATTTTTAGTAAAACTTTACACATGAAAAAGCAAAAAATCCAGGTATAACCTAAATGGCTAACAATTCCTTCATTCGGCAAATATTACTGAGTGCTTACCATGGTCCAGGCCCTGTGACAGGTGCTGGGGACCAAGATGTGAACAAAACCAGTCATGCCCCATGTCCTCCCAGCATACCCCCTAGTGGTAGTTGGTTAAATGAATGACAGAACACTCATTCTGGAGTGTTACACTGCCATTATGAAGAAAGTTTGCAAAGAAAAATTAATAAAACAGCCTAGACATGTCATAATAGCAAGTTAAAGCAGAATGCAAAATTGTATTCATAGTATTAACTGTGTCATATAAATCCTCCACAACCCACAACTCAAAAATAGCAATTGTCACCTTG
Organism: Delphinus delphis; assembly: GCF_949987515.2. Lineage (NCBI taxonomy): Eukaryota > Metazoa > Chordata > Mammalia > Artiodactyla > Delphinidae > Delphinus > Delphinus delphis. Next base: position 67,006,899 of record NC_082686.1, read on the forward strand.
TAGCCCATTACTTTCACCTTTGTTTTTTTTCTATTCTCAACACAGCTAATACATAGAATAAACTATTGGGAAATAAAGAGAAGAGTATTGATAGCTGTTATTTCTAGATTGTGTGGGATTATGAGTATTCTTGCTTTCTTCTTATGATTTTCTATATTTTTCAAGATTCCTACAATAAACATGAATAAACAGGAAATAAGTCAATTAAAACGTAAACACTCACAGACATGCATAGAGCTTCTCTTCCAGCAGTCATTTGTTTTCTCTTTCCCCTTGCCTTTGGTGTCTCCAGCGTAGGGCGCGCAGGCCTCCACGAGGGCAGCACAGGCACTGTGACAGATGCTTCAACCGTCACTGCCACATGCCTATGGAGCCTGGTGTCTCCTGCCTGGTGATAAACTGCCACCTGTCCTGCGGTGCTACCTTCCACATGTGCAAAGAGGCAGAGCACGAGCTCCTGTGCCCTTTGGAGCAGGTTCCGTGCCTCAACTCCGAATATGGCTGCCCCCTTTCCATTTCCCGTCACAAGCTGGCCAAGCACCTGCAAGTGTGCCCCGCCAGCGTGGTCTGCTGCTCCATGGAGTGGAACCGCTGGCCAAACTTGGACTCTGAAACAGCCCTTCACGAGAACATCATGAAAGAGACCCCCAATGAGGAGTGCTTGGACACAGCCCTGGCCCTCCAAGACCAGAAGGTCCTCTTTAGATCTCTGAAAATGGTAGAACTTTTCCCAGAAACTAGAGAACCCACGGAAGAGGAACCTACCATGAATGGTGAAGCCAGTTGGAAGGAAATGGAAGGAGCGGTGGGTGGGGCAGATGCTGGTTTGGTAACAACCACCAACGGAGAGGTGGCAGAGCTGAGTCAAGAAGAACGAGAGGTATTAGCCAAAACCAGAGAAGGGATGGACCTAGCCAAGTTTGACAAGTGGGAAAATATGTTCAGCAAAGAGCATGCGGCCTCTGCTTTAACGAGCTCATCAGTGAGCAGTGAGAGCAAGAGCAGGGATGGCCCAGAGAAAGAACAGATTTCCAGCAGCAACAACATGGTAGAAAAGAGCGCTGCCAAAGGGAAGGAAACACAGGAAGACCAGAAGCAGCAGGAATTTCATGAAGCCATAGAAAAGTCAGGGCTTGCCCCTTGGCAGGATGGTGTTCTGGAAAGACTGAAAACAGCTATGGATGCAAAGGACTATAATATGTATCTGGTGCACAATGGGAGGATGCTTATTCACTTTGGTCAGATGCCTGCTTGTACACCTAAAGAGAGAGACTTTGTTTATGGCAAACTCGAGGCTCAGGAAGTGAAGACTGTTTACACCTTCAAAGTTCCCATGAGCTACTGCGGGAAGCGGGCTCACCTCAGAGACACCTCGTTGAGTAGTAGGCCAAGTGAACACAAGGCAGTAGATACTTTGGATTTAGGGATCACTGTGGAGGACCTCCCCAAATCAGATCTCATCAAGACCACCCTGCTGTGTGCTCTGGAAAGAGAACTCAAAGGTCATGTCATCTCTGAATCCAGGAGCATTGATGGGGTGTTCATGGATTTTGCTACACAGACATACAGTTTTGAGCCAGAACAATTTTCCTCCAGGACGGTGCTGGCTGACCTTCTAACCACTGCCAATCTGAATGGGCTCCATATGGAGCTCCACAGTGAGTGTGTGACCAGGAGACACAACAAGAGCAGTTCTGCCTTTACTTTCACTTGCAACAAATTCTTCAGGAGGGATGAATTTCCCCTACATTTCAAGAATGTCCACACAGACATTCAGTCATGTCTCAATGGTTGGTTCCAGCACCGATGCCCCCTTGCCTACTTGGGATGTACCTTTATTCAAAACCATTTCTGTCCCCCAGGGAAAAAGGCAAAAGTAATCTACAGTCAGGAGCTCAAGACCTTTGCCATCAAGCCGGAGGTTGCTTCAGAGCTGAGTGAGGGAGGGAACAACCATCTCTCAGGCCATGAAGGAAAAAACCAGAATTCTCTAACCAGCCTGCCCCTGGAGGTTTTGCAGTACATTGCTGGGTTCTTAGACAGCATCAGCCTATCCCAGCTCTCCCAGGTGTCCGTGCTGATGAGGAATATCTGTGCCACTTTGTTACAAGAGAGAGGGATGGTCCTCCTGCAATGGAAGAAGAAGAGGTATTCCCATGGAGGCACCTCGTGGAGAGTTCACAGAAAGGCAAGTAAATAGTCATTCACTTATTCATTCATTCAACAAGTATTTACTAAGGGCCTTCTGTGCACCAAGCCATGTGCTAGGCACTGAGATTGTACTAGGTTACCGGGAATAAAGCACAGTCTATGAACTCAAGGCTGTCAGCATAGTAGAGGAGACAGACCCATAAACATAAAAATGGCAATACAAATGGTAATGCCTATTTATGTATGTGTCCTGCATGTCTTCCGTTTGCTCACATGATCCATTCTCCATCGTGATCTGTCCCCCAGGAGGCTGATCTTTATAGACTAGCTTAACCAGCTCCCCTGCCCTCCAGCTTCCAGTTGGGCTAATCTAACGGGAGTGTATCAGCAGGAGATGGTCAGGAGGGAGAAGAGTGAGGTTGACATGGTTATTCTTCTGGCTTCCTTCCTGCATGCATTCTCCCCTCCATGACATTTTGCACTGGCCATGTCCCTCCAACTGTATCTGATATCTGATAGGTTACCGATTCTGGGTTCCATTGACTTCCTTCCTCCCTTTCAGGCCTAGGGTAGTAACACTCTAGATTGTTACTAGCCTGGGTTTTCTATACCCTGCCCACACATTTGTATATCATTCCTTTATAAAATTCTCTTCAGATTACCCAGTTTGAGTGTGCCATCTGTTTTCTGCCTGGACTCCAACTGATACAATATGCCAACAAATTCTCCTCAGCCCTATGTCAACCAATTTATTTACAAACAAGTTTTGCCCCTGTTGAATTCATTTTGAAATTCTAAAATAATTTGGTCCACTGATTTCCCCTGGTTCAAATGCTTATTTAATTCTTTTAAAAAAACTCTGCTGTATAGATCAAAGAATCTTTCCCTTTGGAAAAACCTCATCCCCTTTTCCCAATCAGGTTAGGCTTGCTTAACTGTATAAGTTCTATTGGCTTGTACTCTATAGAAGTGAAACTCCCAATTTGTCATATCCAAGGTGCCGTAGCACCATAGCATCCTCTCTTATGGTACATATATTGGTAATGTGAATCACAAATTTACGATGCCCATTTAGGTCAATAATTCCAAAATCTCACTGTTGAGTCTCTTCCCAGTATGTGGGTATATGCAAACTGGTATTGGGGAGTTAGGAGATGTTTACATCTATTTTTATTATGTCTAAAACATCTTGCATATTTTCTATTATTTATTCCCTGAGCAGTCTTCTTCAAAAAATAATTATCAGACTCTCCCTCATGAATTCATGCTTGAGTCCATGCCTGCAATCCATGTGTTAGATAATGACTGCCAACCAACCATGTGTTAGGCATAAACATGAATGAGACTAAGATCCTGCCTTTGGGAATTGTATTGCCAAGATACAATGTATCATTTAGAACTACCTAATATCTTCCTCTGTAAAATCAAATGCAAATAATTTAAGTTACATACTAGAAATTTCATTATTTTTTGGCTCACATTTTTTCCCAATTCAGTGATTGCTGACCACTCTTAAATATCATTTGGGACAAACTAATTTCCTTATAGATCACAGGATACACTAATAGATCACAGGATACACTTTTCTTATATAGTAACAATGACAAGAAACTGAGGGTGAAATGATCAGGTTGAAGGATATCAGATTATGCCTACCCTCATAGGCAGATTTTAAAACTAGTGGCTTTGCCACCACATCCTAGGTGGAAAGGCCCACAGGGATTTGAGTGCCAGACTTCTAGATTTCTCCTAAGGTTTCTGTTCTACTGAGACTCTTATTAGTTAACATACTTTTAGTTTTAAGTAATAGAAAACCAACTTAACATGACAAACAATAAAGGGAATTTATTGGCCCATATAACTGAAGAGTGCAAAGGTGATGGCTTCAGGTATGGCTTGATCTAGCAGCTCAAAATGCCCCCAAATGACCTTTTTACTCTCTATTTCTTATCTCTACTTCTTCGCTTGTGGCTCCACTCTAAGACACAGTTCTCGCTTCGTGGTCCCTGCTGGCTGCCAGAAGCTCCTAAGACTGTAGCTTCCAAGTTCAAGCACAGAGGGGAAAAGAGAATCTGCTTCTTGGTATCACAAACAAAAGTTCTGGAGTAGAGTCTCATTGGCACTGGTTGTCCTGATTTGAACCATATGTCTATTCTAGAACTAACCACTGTTCCTGGGGAGGTGGGGGATGGGGGAAGGGTATATGTCAATAAGCAGATTGGTGTTAGTCATTTCCACACAACACATGGCTGGCTGGGATGATTATCAGTTGGAAGGGGGATCTAGGAATTGGATGCTGGAGAAAGGACTAACAAATGTATGCTGCAGCCACTAAATACTCTCAGGAATCTAAGAACAGAAAGGCATTTCCCCACACTGTTCAAACAAAGCTGGCCTGAGGGTAACACCCCAGTGTTTACTTTGGAACTTCTCTCTTTCCTCATAGATCTGGCAATTCAGCAGCCTCTTCTCCAAAATCAAGGGCTGGGAGTTTAATGAAGTTGCCTCCATGTCTGAGCACCTGAAGTCCTGTCCTTTCAACGTTGTAGAACACAAGACTGACCCGATTCTTTTGACCAGCATGTGTCAGCCCCGTAAGCAGGCCTCAGAGACTTTAGTCACAACCTTTAAAGCCAGACCAAGAGGAAGACACACCTACTAAAGGCTCAGAAGCCACCCTTCTTGGATTCCCACTCAGGGTTACTGAAAGTTCGACAGAGTTTGGTTTTGAGGACTTCCTTCTGTAAACTGCAAATGTGCTTATCTCGGTGTTTTGGAACATGCAAATGTCCTTCAAAACCTGAGCAGCTGCACAAGGCCGAAGAGTTTCCTAAGCCATGGCTTGTATAACTGCTATAGTGCCATACTGATAACTTATTTCCTCCCTCCCCCCACACTCTTTTTCTAAAATAAATCAGTCTGTGAAGTATTTTAAATAGGTGAGTTGAGGCCATTTGGAAGATGAGATGAGAGAGCCGTGAAATTCCATAACCAGCACAGGCCTGTGCTTTTGTGGAGAGCTTTTCAGTTTATAAGCACTTGTAATGATATGGAGCAGGCAATGTAGGGATGGGGACTGACATGCCTCCCAGGGCACCCAGGGTGAAGGGCACAGTTTGAAATTTCTGGAGCTGGGGTTGTCCTGACAGCCAAGTCCAGGGCTTTTTTTAGTTGCCCCACTGCATCTAAGCCCAGACAGTCCAAACAGCCCGAAAGAATAGAGACCTAGGCTAAGCACAACAGCCTCGAGGACACCAAAGGCCAAAGGATGAGAGGTAGAAATGAGGTCCTAGAATGCGATTGTTGTATAGAATCCTGGCAACATATAGAAAGACAGCCTTGAAAAATGAAGAAGAATCCAGAGGAGATATTATATTTATGGAGAAAATTAGGACCAAAAGCCAGAGCCTACTTTCAAACATTTTAATAGTGACTTGAGAGTCAAGGTTCTTTTCCTCTGAAAATTATATTCTCCGTCTGGATTAGGGAGAGCACAGGCACGGGCCAGCACCACCCTGAGCTAAGTGAAATGATCACGAGACACTAACACCAACTTCAGTGTCACGTCAGAATGCACAGGGTAGCCCAAGGAGACCTCGCATTTGGAAAAGTCCAGACAAGGCCCACTGCAGCTCCTGTGGTACCAGTCGCCAGGTCCTAGACATCACTTGAGTACCCCATCGGGATTCTTGAGAAGGAAGATATCTGAACATAGTGATTCCCTATAATTGCTCCTACCTATTGCTGGCCATGACTGCATTCTGTCAAAAGTGCGTGACACTTCTGGGTTTTGGTAACAAATAGTTAAAACTTATGAGAACAAAAGTAAGATAAAACTACACAATAGAAGCTGGCATCCCTTAAAGCAGGGTTTCATGGAACTACTGACATTTTAGACTGGATAATTCTTTGTCATAAGGGACTGCCCTATGTGTTATAGGATGTTTAGCAACACCCTTGACCTCTATCCAATAGATACCAGTAGCACCCCTACAGCTATAACAACCAAAAATGTCTCCAGACATTGCTAAAAATCCTCTGGGAGCAAGATCGCTCCTGGTTGAGAACAACTGCCCTAAAGAATGACATGCCAATGGCAGTAAATTAGGATAAGTTTGCTTTTTAGTACAGCAAATTCTTATCTCACATAGTTATCTACAATGGTCATGATTTCATGCAGCTCTTCTTTCTTTACCAAATAGGTTTTAGACACATGATGATTTTAAGTTGGGAACCAAATGGAGATGGTTTGTTTGGTGTGGCTTCACGTCCCTGGGTCACAGTGCAAAAAGTATATCCTATCAGCTCTCCAGGTATAGCTGAAGCCAGGAAGGCTGAGCTGTTTATCTTAACCCTAACCCTAACCCTCACCCTAGCCCTAGCCCTAACCCTAACCCTCTCTCTTTAATTGATGCCATTTTCCTAGCAGTCCTCAGCGAGTGAGAAAGAAGGGAAAAGGAGGATGGGCATTGTGGGGGAGCAGAGAACAAAGAATTTAACCAACAACAACAAAAAAGAGTCTAGTCAATATGAATGTTTGTTATTGCCTGGGTTCCCCTCTGAACATGGTTCAGAGCTGGTATAGATGAAGTAGATGACACCCCTGAGAAGAGTCAAGAAGGCATTAAAGCAAATCCCAGAGTAGAAGTATGCTCATCTTCCATTATAATGTGCCACTTGGTACTATTGAGTAACGTAACTCTATTTTTCCTAATCCTTATTGTTTGGTTTATATTTCACATTTGTATATAAGGCGCCATTTTCTAAAAAATATAACTAGAATGTGAGCTAAGATTTTATTCAGTGAAGATGAATAACTGCGACAGCTAAGCAGTGAAGTGGGAGAAAAGGAACTGATCCAGGGTTCAGTTCCATGTGTTTTGAATCTAGTCCTTCCTATATGGAGGAAGAAAGTTCTGAAAATCCATTTTGGGTTTCTTATTTTATTAGAAAAAGAAAGCAAGGGGAGCTGTAGACTAAGGGAGGTGAAAATCCGGGGCTAACATGAGCTGCAAGAGAAGTATAGAGAAAGGAAGAGAGCAGAGGGCTCTTCCTTGACATTCTGGGCAGCCCAGGGTGCAGGAGGGCATTCAGGAGACTAACCGCACTGCTCTGTGGGCCCCACCCTTCCAGGCACGCTTTACTTTCCCAGCTGCTGCCTTCAGCACAATATTGAGCTGATCAACATCATCAAACACATTTTACAAGGTATCTAATTGTATACGTTGCAGGAAACCAGAGTATTGCAGGTATCCACTGGCCTACACAATCAAGCACATCTTATGGTGAGAGGGCAACTGGAGAAAAAGGGAAGCCTTTTAGAGAGATGGTGGATTAGACAGATGATTTGATTAGTGGGATGAAGCTGTAGTGAACAGCGTGAGCAGCAAGCATCACCTGAGAGAGGCAAGACAGCTAGACACGGCTTCAGATTAAGAAGCAGCTAAGGAGAGTGAAAGGGGACTGTGGACCCAAGAATAAGAGCCTGGACAGGGAGGTGTCTGCGAGCAGAGCCCTTGAAGAGAATCACCACCAAGAAAGTCAGTCCAAGTAGAGATCAGCCAAATGTGGAGGGCGAGGTCTATAGAACTGAGGCAGAAAGGACTTTATTGCCTTAACAATATGAGGATCCGGAAAAGAAGTTTCTGTCTTATAATGAAGGGAAAAGTGAAAAGCAAGGTGGAACTTGGATGTAAGAATAAAACCACTGCAAAAGTCTGATCTATGTGTGATGGCAGATCAAACTGAAGTGAAGAATGAGATTGTGTATATCTAGTGTGACTTACCTCTATACACTGGAAACCCCAATGTCTCTATAGGCAGAAATAAAAGCTGCTTTTCACTCTGAAAGTCTAACTGGGTGAATCTTATAAGTGAGGTGTAGAGACAGATGCGTGATTCACTGGCATAGAAGTCGCTGTGAAAACAAAGGTGTGTCTTGAAGAAAAGCCAAGGAATGAGCCTGAGGGATGCAGTGCTCTAAGCACATGGACAGCTCACCACTGAACTTTTAAGGACTTTTATAAAGTCCTGCAGCAACTATGGGTCTCAGACACCAATCCTAGCTCTTCCTTGATCCCACTGTCTTCTCCATCTTTGAAAGCTGAATCCAACTTCAGATACTGGTTATAGCACAGACTTCTATTTTCCACCAATCAAAGATCCCCTATACCAAATCCCTGACTTTCATTTCGATTTGATTTTGGTTTTGCCTAGGATCTCCTATTCTGGACCTTGCCGAGCCCAATGGCCTGGGGGTTAGAATAAACTCACCGTGTCCTGGCCTTTCATTCTCCCTCATCCCCATACTTTGCTTGGTGATTTGCTTTTTGCCTATCACTGGCCGTCCAAAGGTCCTCACTTCTTCTCCTATCAGCAGCCTCAGCTCTGGACCACACAGAAACTTTATGAGCTTCCTCAATCTACCTTCTTACATGACCATCGATTTCATTCATCCAGCTACAAGGAAGCCTAGACTTTCTCTAGCAGAGGCCACTCTCACTCTAAATCCTCTTAACACCTCATTGTTTCTTTAGTTTTAGTCTTTTTCTCTTAGCTAAATCTTTTCCTCCTTTCTTTCCCCTAATTTGTGCTTTTGCCTCAAGAATCATTATGCATGAAAAGAGTGTAGTCATTACGCCCAGGCAGAAAGTGGCTGGCCTCTCACAACTGCTGAAGCCAGCAGAAGTTGAACTGTCTTATCATGGACACTTCCTGGCCCCTGTTCCCCTACCTTACTGCCATTCCCCAGGCCCATCTTGCTTTGGACTGGGTATCAGTAGAGTCTAAGGAAAGGGCACGGCCCTTGACATCCAGGGTGCAGAGTGATGGGCAGTGGAGGAGGGAGTTTTCTGGATACCCCTAAAAGATGGGAGGAGGATTGGAGCCATGAGAGTCAGGACCATTGAGGGCTGCATAAAAAGTACTATTTACCTCAGAATAGAGGTGAGCCGTGGTCCCGCTTTATTTCCACTTTAGGACTGAGCAGAGAAAAGATTCAGAGATATTTCTGCAGAGAAGGAAAGTGAGCAAACAGCACAACCAGGAAATATAAACATACCTTCCCAGGTAAGCAAACCAGGAAGCTCAGAGTTCACAAACAAAGGAAGGTAGAGTGGGGGTGGGGGTGGGTGTTAGAGGGGGGATTCATGGGGAAGGAGGCAGGACACAAGATAAACATCCCTGAGATCATCTAGGGTATCCAGGATAGACAGGACACCGAGGGGAAGGAGACCTCCTTCCTCATGCTGTCTCTGCCCCAAACCCTAATGGAGAGGGAGAGACAGTCTGTCTAGAGCTTCAGGCAACTCATGACATCCTGTCAGACACTGGCAGCAGAAATGGAAAGCGGGTGGAGGCAGAGCCACTTGGGACAAGGGAAGTCACAGTGCAGAAGACACACAGCCACAGTTACTGGAGGAGCGTGACATAATTTGCAGGGAAGAGTCCAAAGTGGCCGTGGCAACGTCCCCGCCACCAGCCCTCATCCACCATCTCAATGTCAGTGATGATGTCATCTGGATCAAAGGAAATCTCATCACTTCCCTCTGGGGAGAAAATTGACAGGATATTAGGATGGTCAGGCAGGAATCCCTCCACCCCTGTGTCCCCTTTAAACCTCAGGAAGGGAAATAGGCCTGTTCTTGATACCAAGTCTGGGCCCTATCCTGACCCCCAGAATCCATCCCCGTTCTCATGTATCAAGGGCCTCCAGGCACCAGCCCCCTCAGGCCACTCCCAACCTACCTCCTTGGTAATCATACAGGGCTACAGCTGAGATCCCAGCCCCAGCCCCAGCCGGGCAGCCTGATGATCCTGCATAATAAGAAATATGAATATGGTCTCATCAACATGGAAAAGGAAAACAGACAGGTCCTTCTGTGTAATGGGGGAATTCTCCCTCTTCCTCTCCCCTACAGCTGACCAAATCCAGGAGCTGCCCCACCACTCACCAGCCAGAGTGGAGGAAAAAGAGGGATCCTCAGGCTCGAGCACATCTTCATAGTCGCCCTTTGGTTCCTCATCTGGCTCATGTCTGTCCATTTCCCCAACATCCTCATAGTCATTCTCTGGTTCAGGCTCGGGCTCAGGCTCAGGTGCTTCTTCATACACTGGCTCTTCCTCCATCTGGAAGCCTTCTGGAGTCCTGGGGGGCAGAGCTGGGGGCTCCTCGTTGTCCTGAGAAGAGACGGTGTGAAGCAGGGTGACATCTGTTCACCAGGAGCTGCCTCTCCAAAATCTCCCAATGGAGGACTGCTAAGACCCCACCCATCCCCATGCTTCCATTCTACCCTCCATCCTTGCATCCTTCTAACAGTCTCTCCTAGGGAACACAATCTTTCATCCCTCTTCATTCATCAACCTCCCACACCCATCCACTCAAAGCACCTACCAAAAGATGATAGAAGGGAAGCAGAAAGCAAGTCAGAATCCTTGGAAGACCAAGAAAACATCGAAGCAAAAGCAAAAGCAAAAAAAAAAAAGGTGAAAGATGACAGCTAGGATGACTAAATATCCTAGTCTTCCCAGGACTGGGTGATTTCCCAGAATATAGGACTTTCCGTGCTAAGACCAGGATAGTCCCAGACAAACCAGGATCATTGATCATCCTGTACAGTCCACCTACTAGGACATGAGGAGATGGGGAAGGAGCAGAGAATCTTTGGGGCTCTGCTTACCTCTGGGGGATTCTGCCTTGGGGGCTGGGTAGGCACTGGTTGTTCCCTACTGGTTCTCACAGGCCCACGCTCTGATGACAGACAGCTCCCTGCTGGAGGCCAGGCCTGTGGAGGATGAAGCAACTTTCCAGTGAGCAAGAAACTTCCATCTTCTCTCTTGTACTGACCTGGAATACCCCTTCCTACCTCTGCCAGTTCAAATCATCCATTCCTCAAGATGGGCTCCAACCTGAAATGACAGCTCCTTCCTCTTGTTGTTGCAGCAGTAATTGACTGCACTGGCTGGTGACCTATCTTCTGTTGTACTATGTAAATCTTGGTTTTTTTCAGCTAACATTCTCATATGTATATATGAAGCTTAATTACACAATCAGATTGAAATCTTCCTGAAGACAGGGATAGCAACTGTAGACTTTGCCTAACACAGGGGAGGCCTGTGCTTTATTTTCTAAGAATACAGACCCCTTAGGCTCTTGTCTGGGCAAGGAATCCTTGACGTGGATCCCGAAGGGCCAAACACTTACCTCTGAGGAGATTTTCTTGGGCAGTGGGGCTGACACCACCGGCTCTTCCATAGTGGCCACTGGTGGCTGAGCCTCATGGCTCATCTTTACCAAGGCCTTTCTCTCCTGTTGCTGCCTGGCTTTCTGTTGTGCCTTCTCCTCTTCCTCCTGCTTCCTCTTTTCCTCAGCCATGGATTCAAATTTTGCCTTCAGCCCACGGGCGCCACTGGAAGCTGCAGACACAGGCAAGAAAAATTAGGGTTGTCTTGGGTTGGAGGTAGGGGAGTGGCACTGGAATGAAGAAGAGGAACCAGTTAAATATCCAAAGAAGAGCAGGTAGAGAGGGGACTCATGGAAAGGGAGGTAAAGAGGTATCAATGAAGGAACAAGGGGGTTATAGGAGGATAAGGTAACCCTGATGCCTAGATTTCCATACAGCCAGGCCATGGGATCTCAGACTCTTGCCCTTTTTAAACCATAAGGCTTGTTCTCCTAACCTGCATCTTCTCTGTCCACATTTCTTAAAGCTGTATGCCCTCTGGCCACCATCTACCCTCTATCCCCCATCCAAAGCTCCTTTCCTTATGTGTTCTTCCCAAATGGCTCCCTCCCTTCCTCCCTCTGTTCTCTGCATACAGTTTCTTCACCAGTGTCACTCAGATATCCACTTAACCTAATTTTTTCTAGGAGAGCGAATCTGGGAATATGAGGGTAGGGGTCAAGTCTACCTCAGCTAATCTAGGTAGGTAAAGGCTTGGAATAGGTAGTCTAAGAAGAAAAAAGAATGAGAAGGGAGAAGAGGTTGAAGAGCACAGAGAAAGGGAATTAAAACTTACCAGCCTCTAAGGGTGTTGTCTTCTTATAAGCTGTGGTTGGGGCCTCCATTTCATTGAAACCAACAGCGCTCTGCAGGTAAGAGAACAGTATAGGTAGTGGTGGGGACAGGGAAGGGAGTGGTAATAATCCAGAAGGCAGTAGTCGTGATTGGGTCACTATAGGAGGTCTCCCTAACCTTTTGATGCTTATAGTTAGACAGGGTATTCAAATAGTGCTGTTTTGTGGCAGAGAGAGGGGTAAAGAAGTTCTAGACTGGTGGGATTAGCTCTCCTTTTAAAAAGCTCAGTGTTCCTGGAATCTCACATCTCTAAGTCCAGTTGCCTGGAATGCAGGAGGGTCTCAGGCCAGTACATGAAGAGGTGTAGGGGACGACTGAATGGAGTGGGAAGAAATTATTGCTTGAGTTAATCAATGCCAAGCAATCAATGAAATTTCGACTATCTTTTCCTGGAGTTTTTCTGTTTCTCTGTCTCTCTGCCTCCCTCCACTCTCCTTAGTTAAAGCTCAGGCTTCTGGGACTTCCCTGGTGGTCCATTGGGTCAGACTCCATGCTCCCAGTGCAGCGGGCCAAGGTTCGATCCCTGGTTGGGGAACTAGATCCTGCACGCATGCCGCAACTAAGAGTCCACGTGCCACAACTAAGACCCGGCACAGCCAAAATAAATAAATATTAAAAAAAAAATCTCAGGCTTCAGAAGACATGCCCTTTAGATGCTGAGGGCAGTCAATGGAAAGAGCAGGACACCAGGAGGACAGTGCAGGGCACCTAGCTTTGCCCATCCTTTTTCCAGCTTTGCCTCTCACTCTTCTCCATGCACTTCAGGGAACCATTCTCAAGACACTAGTGTTCTGGTGCTTTACCTTATCCACTCGGTCCTTTTGGATGCCATACTGACCACCAAAGCCCTTGGCATAATCTGCAGGATGGAAAGGTCTGAGAGTCATAAGAGGAGTTAAAATGCTAGAAATGTATGGGAAGAGGGAGTGGGAGCAGTGAGAAGGAAGACCAGAAGACAGGAATGAGGAAAAGAGAAAGATCAATGAGAAAGTGTGAAAATCAGATGATAGAGAGGCATGGGTGGGAAAAGATGAAAAAGGATGGGGAGAAAAACACTTGAGAGAGGATGGAGGGATGAGAGATGGGAAGAGAGAAACAAAAAGAAAGAAGTGACAGAAAAGGGGAAAATATACGGGAAGAAACAGGAAAAATTGAAGAGCGCCCCCCAGCCATCCCCTATGTGTCCCAGGGAAGAAGCCTTTCTCTCTGTGAAGCAGAGGGGCCTCTAAGACTCACAGCCAAATCACCCTCTTGTCATCACCCGGCCTGTCTATCTTCATCCCTTTCTCAGTGATCCCTTTTCTTTGGTCATCCTCCTCTGTCCTGCTCCTTAGCTTGCTGTTTTCCCCTCCACCCCTGTTGGTCTCCTCCCAGCTACCCCTATATACGTACACTTACTTTTCATCCCACCACTTCCTGCATACCTGCCCCTCATATTCTGGGTCCTCCATGTCAGCCTTCAGGGACAGAAGGAGGGCTCCATGTACCCTGTGACCTCCCTCCTCTCCAATCCCAACTTACCTCTTTGGGATTCGTGTTTCTCTGTCTCTCCCTTGTAGTCATATCCCAGAGCTGCCTTGTCCCGTTTGTCCTCCTCTATCCCATAACGGCCACCGAAGCCATGAGAGTAATCTATGGTGGAAGGAGCAGTCATGAGAGCTCACTCTCAGCCCACGGGGAAGTGCTGTGGAAGAGAAGAGTCAGGAGGGATGGGTGCAGGGTGATAGGGGCCCAGGAAGAGAGCGGGGCTTGAATACTAGGAAATGAAAGAGAAATGTTATTCTAAGCAACTTCTATAAGCTTTAAACAATGTTCACTCTTTTCCTCTCCTCCCTTACTTCCATTTCAAGATGAGAAGATCATTTGAATTTTCTCCCTTCTTCAAGGAAGGAGAAAGTATAGAGAGTATAGAGGAGAGACTTCCAGAAAAAAAGAGAGATGCATATGAAATATATGCCTTTCCCTAATCTTATATAAACACTTAGCAACGTCAGAAAAATAGAGCAATCTCTCTTTTTTTTCTTTTTTAAATAGTGAATCTCAAAAGAAAAGAAGAAAAAAATTCCCGGCTCCAGAAACAAACAGGTGAATCAAAACAGCTGACATGATGGTAATTATGAGCTGATATAGAAAACCCAACCTGTTTTAAGTCCCAAATTTAGTGCCTAGGGATTAGGATCTAGGGTCTGGGGTTCTACTTCCTATAAGAACAGGTGGCTGGAGAGCAGGTTCTGCCCACTCCTATAAAAGAATTCTAGAAAAAGCCTACTTACCTGTCCAGGGAAATAGTGAGAGGAACTGTAGGGTTCTTTTTAGCATTTAGAGAAGGAAGTTTTACCTATGAGACTTGGAAACTCCAAGCCTACACCTGAAGGTGTGGGATACAAATATCCAGTTTCATGCTACTTATATCATACAGAAATTCTAAGCTGAGAAATTAATTGAATACTGATGTAGGAAAATATATACCGCAGAAACAGTAAGCATCAGAAGGATGGCATGAATATGAGACAAAATGGACCCCAAGACAAAATGCATTATAAAAAGTAAGAGAGACATAACTCAATGATAAGAGTGCAACTTGTCATTCATCAGGAATATATATGCTGGTATAAACCTATTATCAGAATCAAAACTCATGAAGCAAAGCAGAAAGCAAAATAGACAAATCTATGATCATAGTTGAAAATTTTAACACTCTTTTCTCATCATTAGTAGAAAATTTCGACAAAAAGAATCTAAAATTATAGAAGGCCCAAATAACATTATCAAGACCTAAGTGACATTTACAGAATATTGCACCCCCAAACTGCATAATACACATTTTTTTCCATGCACATATAACATTCACCAAGATAGACCACATGCTTGTCCTTATAAAAAGTTTCAATACATTTCAAAAGATTGGAACATGAGATAACATATCCTCTGATCACAATAGAATTAAATTAGAAGTTAATAACAATAAAATTAGAAAATTTCCCCACTACCTAGAAAATAAGCAACACACTTCTAAATAACTCATGGGTCAGAGAAGAAATGAAAGGGAAAATTAGAAAATGTTTTGAACTGAATGAAAATTAAAATATGCATGACTGTGGAATGTAGCAAAAACAGTGTTTAGAGGGAAATATATAGTTTTAAAAGCCCATACAGTAAACAAAGGTTTAAAATCAATTATCTAAGTTTTTACCTTAAGAAGCTACAGAAAGAACAAACTAAACCCACATTAAAATGAAAGGAAAAATAATGAAGATAAGAGCAGAATTCAATAAAATTTTAAAAACAAGTAAATAATAGAGAAAATGAGCAAAGCCAAAAGATACTTCTTTGAAATTAATAAAAAATAATACTGATGAATCTCTAGCAAAAATAATTAAAAAGAGAAAAAACACAAATTAACAATATCAGAAGTAAAAGTGAACGTATCACTATAGATCTTACAGAGGTTAAAAAGAAAATAAGGGAATACTATAAATGAAGTTATGCCAATATATTTGAAAATATAGATAAAAATGGAAACATTCCTTGAAGAGCACACTATACCATAACTTAAGAAAGACTGAATAGACCTGTATCTATTTAAGAAATTGAATTCATAATAGAAAACAAAAATCATAAAGAAAACATGGTCTATTACTATTAAAACCCCTAGAACTCAGACAGAAATAAAGGCATAGTTTCTCTGATGGGAAACTTCTCAACCCAGGGCACATAAAACTCTCATAAAACAAATATCCCTTTCCCCCCACTGAAATAAATTTGCAAACAAAAATTACAAACCATCAAAAAAATAAATAACCATGAGGGAAAACAGATTAACTGAACAGAAGAATTAGCACCCTCAAGAACTGCAAATAATATAACAATGTGAAAGAAATTATAAAATGAATACTTTAAAAATAATTAAAGAGTTAAAGAAGGGTGAAAAACATAAGGAAAGCAATAGGGCATTATGGAAAAGGAATCAGCAGATTTTCTATAGAATCAAAGGGAACTTGCACAAATGAAAATACATGAAATAAAGTTAAAAATTTAGTGGACAACTTAAATGATAATTAAATACAGCTGAAGGGAGAGTTACAGAACTTAACAAAGATCCAAGGGAATTACCCAGAATACAACACAGGGAGATGAAGAGATGGAGATAGACAAGAGAAATTAAGAGACATCAAGAACACAACTTATCAAAATTTTTGGATGCAGTGAAAGCAGTGCATAAGGAAAAGCAATGCATATATTAGAAAAGAAAAAAGACCTAAAATCAACAATTTAAGTGTCCACCTTAGGAAACTGGAAAAAGAAGAACAAATTAAATACAAAGTAAGCAGAAAAAATAAATAAGAATTGGAGCAAAAAAATCAATGGAATTAAAAACAAGAAGCCTATAGAGAAAATCAAGGAAACCTAAAGCTGGTTCTTTGAAAAGATCAATAAAATAGATAAGCCTCTAGTCAGACTAACAAAGAAAAAAAGAGAGAACATAAATTACTATAATATCAGAAATGAAAGAGGCTATATTACAACAGATTCCAAGGAAATTAAAAGGTAATAAAATAATACTATGAACAACTTTATTCCCATAAATTTGATGACCAAGATGAAATGGACCAGTTCCTTGAAAAGACACAACTGCCAAAACTTACACAAAAAGAAACAGATGACCTGAAAGGCCTATATCTACTAAAGAAATTGAATCAATAATTAATAATCTTCCGAAACAGGAAGCACCAGGCCCACATGTGTTCACTGGTGAATTCCACCAAATATTTAAGGAAGAAATTATACCAGTCCTCTGCACACTCTTTCAGATGATAAAAGCACAGAGAATACTTCACAACTGTTCTATAAGGTCAGCATTACTCTAATACTCAGACCAGACAAAGACACTACAATAAAAGAAAACTAGAGACCAGTATTTCTCATGAACACAGATTCAAAAATCCTCAACAACATATTAACAAATCGAATCCAACAATGTATAAAAATAATTATCTACCATGACCAAGTGGGATTCATCCTAAGTATGCAATGATGGTTCAACATTTGAAAATAAATTAGCATAATCCATCACATCAACGAGAAAAAAAGAAAAATCACATGATCATATCAATAGATGCAGAAAAAGCATTTGACAAAATCCAACACAATTCACAATAAAAATTCTCAGTAAACTAGAAATAGAGGGGAAATTTCTCAACTTGATAAAGACTATCCACAAAAACTCTACAGCTAGTATCATACTTAATGGTGATAAACTTAAAGCCTTCCCACTAATATCAGGTACAAGGCAACTATGGCCTGTGTCATCACTCCTTTTCAACATTGTACTTGAAGTCTTTGCTAATGCAATAATGCAAGAAAAAAAGTATGTAGACTAGAAAAGAAGATACACAACTGTCTTTGTTCACAGATGACATGACTGTCTATGTAGAAAATCCAAAAGAATTGACAAATTCTTGAAACTAATAAGCAATTATGGCAAGGTTGCAGGATACAAGGTTAATATACAACAGTCAATTGCTTTCCTATATACAAGCAACAAATAAGTGGATTTTGAAATTAAAAATACAGTATCATTTACATTACTACCCCAACAAAGAAATGCTTAGGTATAAACTTAAAATATGTATAAGACCTATATGAGGAAAACTATGAAATTCTGATGAACAAAATCAAAGAAAACTAAGTAAATGGAGAGATATTCCATGTTCATAGATAGGAAGTCTCAATGTTGTCAAGATGTCAGTTCTTCCCAACTTGGTCCATAAACTCAGTGCAACCCCAATCAAAACCCCAGCAAGTTATTTTTTGGATCAACAGTTTCTAAAGTTTATATGAAGAAGCAAAAGACCCAGAATAGCCAACACAATACTGAAGGAGAACAAAGTTAGAAGACTGACACTACCAGACTTTAAGACTCACTATGAAGCTAAAGTAATGAAGACAGTGTGGTAGAGGTGAAAAAATAGACAAATAAATCAGTGGAACAGAACAGAGAGCCCAGAAATAGACCTCCATAATTATAGTTAACTGATGCTTGCCAAAGGAGCAAAGGTAACACGATGAAGACAAGATAGTCTTTTCAACAAATGGTGCTGGAACAAGTGGACATCCACAGATTAAAAAAACAATGAATCTAGACACATGCATTACAAAAATTCTCTTTTCACAAAAATTAAATCAAAATGGATCATAGACCTAAATGTAAAATGCAAAACTATAAAACTCCTAGAAGATAATATAGGAGAAAACCTAGATGACCTTAGGTATGGTGATGCCTTTTTAGATACAACACCAAAGACACAACACATGACAGAAATAATTGATAAGCTGGATTTCACTAAAATTTTAAAAACTTTTGCTCTGTGAAAGACAATGTTAAGCAAATGAGAAGACAAGCCTTATACTGGGAGAAAATCTTTGCAAAAGACACATGTCATAAAGGACTGTTACCCTAAATATACAAAGAATTCTTAAAACTCAACAATAACAAAACAAGCAACCCAACTTTTTAAATAGGTCAAATATATTAATAGATGCCTTGCCAAAGAAGATATACAGATAGCAAATAAGCATATGAAAAGATGCTCTACATCATATATCATCAGGGATATGCAAATTAAAACAATAATATAACACTACACACCAAATGTGTGGTGTGTGAATGGCCAAAATCCAGACTACTCACAACACCAAATGCTGGTGAGGATGTGGAGCAACAGGAACTGTCATACATTGTTGGTGGGAATGCAAAATGGTGCAGCCACTTTGAGTGACAGTTTGGCAGTTTCTTACAAAACTTAACATACTCTTACCATAGGATCCAGCAATTGCACTCCTTAGTATTTACCCAAAGGAGCTGAAAATGTAGGTCCACACAAAAACCTGCACACAGATGTTTATAGCAGCTTTATTCATAATCGCCCAAACTTGGAAGCAACCACTATGTTCTTCAGTAGGTGAGCGGATAAATAAACTGGGGTACATCAAGACAAAGGAATAATATTCAGCAAAAAAAAAATGAGTTATCAAGCTACGAAAAGACATGGAGGAAACTTAAATGCATATTACTAAATGAAAGAAGCCAATCTGGAAAGGCTACATGGTATATGATTCCAACCATAAAATATTCTGTAAAAGGCAAAACTATAGGGACAAAAAAAATCAGTGGTTGCTGAGGGATGAGGGAGATGAATAGGCAGAGCACGGAGGATTTTTAGGACACTGAAAATACTTTGTATGACAGTATAATGATGGATATATGTCAGTATACTTTTGTCCAAACCCATAGAAAGCACAACACCAAGAGCGAACCCTAAAGTAAACTATGGACTTTGGCTGACTTTGATGTGTTAGTGTAGAATCATCCTTGGTAAGAAAAAAAAAAGAAAGAAAAAAAAATACACACACACACACCATTCTGGTCAGTGATGTTGATAATGGGGGAGGCTATGCATGTATGGGTGCAGGACTGTAACTTCCTCTCAATTTTGTCCTAAATCTAAAAAGTTCTGAAAACATAAAGTCTTTTTTAAAAGAGAGAGAGAGATGGAGAATTAAAAGTTCTAATATACATCTGAGTTCCAGAAGAAAGAATAAAAGAGAAGAGAGGAGAGACACTACCTAAAGAGAAAATGCCCGAGAACTTTTCATGTTGAAAGTTAATTCTCAGGTTGAAGAGGAGCAATAAGTCTCATGTAGAATAATAAAAATAGATCAACACCTAGATATAGCCTGATGATATTTCAGAACATCAGAAACAAAAAGAAAAATTTTCATGAGACAAAACAAAAACAGAGAGACAAGACATGTTACGTACAAAGGAATGATGATCAGACTAACCCAAGAGAAATGCCATAGATGATGGAATAATATCTTCACCACGATGAAGGGAAAATAACAATGAAGAATGGAGCAAAATAAATTTTTTTTTCAGACAAAGCCTGGGAGTTCTCTCATAGACTCTCACTGAAAGAATTATCAAAGGATATACTCTAGCAAGAAGGAATAGAAGAAGTAAGGAGGAAACAATGAAATATTATAAACAATGATGAGCTAGTAAACTGGTAAATATGTTGGTCAATTTAAATAAGCCTTCACCTAGTAATAATAATGATTAATTTTTGTGGGGTTTAAAAACAAACACATGTAATCGATATACTAAACAATTGTTCAGTTGGTACAAAGACTGTAGAACGTAGAAGAAATGTAATTAAATTATTCTTCATTTCCTGTGTTACTCAGGAAGAAATAGTGATTAATTTAAAACTTAAGCCACAGATGCACATTAAAACTTAGGAATAACTTCCTAAAATAAAGGAGTATAATATCCTATTTTTGATCCATTAGAGGGGAAATGGGACTAAAGAAAACTTGACCAAGCTCATAGAAAGCAATATAGGAGAAAAAAAGAAGCAAGTACATGCTTGGATTTAAAAATAAAATAAAATAGCAGGTAACTGGGCCATGGAACTAAAGGGAGTTGACGATGGCTGTTGGTAGTTGAAGTCTGGGTAGTCAGGTTGCTAAGGCTGAAATGCAGGGTCCTTGCCTTTCTGAGATGCGTGTTTTTCCACTTCTCCTTTGTAATCAAAGCCAACAGCTGACTACAGAGAAAAGGAGAGAGAATTGATTAGAGTCAGAGATGAACATTTTCTCCCGCTCTCACTTACCCTTACACCTATAGCTCAGCCCAGGGGTTAGTTATAGGGGCTCAGAGCTGAGTATGGGGGTTCAATGTAGAAACAGACAGTACCCTGACAGGCTGGTGTAAAGGCAGTGTGCTACAAACCAATGACCATGGGCCCTGGACACAGATAGCTCTAGATCCAAACCCCAACCCCACCTTTCCTATTTGTAGTTGTGTAACTTTAGGTATGTCCTTTAATATTACTAAGGCTCAGCCTCTTTTTTTAGTTTTGTTTTTCTTTTGGCCATACGGAGGCATGTGGGATCTTAGTTTCCTGACCAGGGATGGAACTCGTGCCCCCCTGCAGTGGAAGTGCAGAGTCTTAACCACTGGACTGCCAGGGAAGTCCCCCTTGGGCCCTTTAAATATGAAATGAAAATAGATATACCTGCCTTATTAACCTCAACTGTAAAATGATTCCAACTTATTTGGGATATTGTGAGGACTAAATGGGGCAAGATACATAAAGTGTGGGCACTCAGTAAATTAGTGTTTTTCTTCCTAAGTCTCATGAAACTAAAATGAGATAATAGCTAGAAAACTGCCTTTTAAACTATAAAGCAGCACTGTGCACATGTAAGAGATATCATCCTATACTGACTGATTATACTGTGCCTCTTCTCTTTCCTTACACAACAGTGGAAACGCAGAGATGTAGATTTTGGTGGGATGAGAGGCAACCAGGAGAATCTGGATCCTAGCTGCTTTGGGACAGGATATATTGGTAAATATCTAAGCTAGCTATGTCCCCATATGGCTCAGTAATAGGTCCCTAAGCAAGTCTAGATTTTGCATTTTAAAAGTTATTAGTATGGGACTTCCCTGGTGGTGCAGTGGTTAAGAATCCGCCTGCCAATGCGGGGGACACAGGTTTGAGCCCTGGTCCGGGAAGATCCCACATGCTACGGAGCAACTAAGCCCGTGGGACACAACTACTGAGCCTGTGCTCTAGGGCCCAAGAACCACAACTACTGAGCCCTCGTGCCACAGCTACTGAAGACCACACGCCTAGAGCCCATGCTCTGCAACAAGAGAAGCCACTGCATGAGAAGCCCATGCACCATAACAAAGAGTAGGCCCCGCTCGCCACAACTAGAGAAAGCCCGTGGGCAGCAATGAAGACCCAATGCAGCCAAAAATAAATAAGTAAAATAAATAAATTTATTTTAAAAAAAGTTATTAGTATGTATTGTTTCTTGATTTACAAGACACACTGATTGTTAAGGTGATTCGGTTTGTGGCTGGTGAGGCAGGAATTGAAAGAAAGAACAGTGAAAGATTAGGCAAAGGCAGTAGGGGAGCCAAGAAGGAAGAGAAACTGCACCCTGATTAGAGACCATTACGTGCTCCATATTCCATTACTGCTTTTAAAAATTATCCTCTGTGCTTTTACTTTACCTTACAGTATGCTTTGAACTTTTCTGGGTTTTTTTACCCCTACAATTCAAATAACACTCTAACACTTAGCTTTAAGGATTCAGGCCTACTTATTAACGGCTGCAGGTTAAACAAACAAACAAACAAACAAAATCTCAGCTAGCTGTGAAGGAAATGTCCCCTCTGTGTGCTGCTGCAGGGCAGAGACACTACTCTGCCCCATAAAGAATGAGCTCAAAGAATCTGATCTACTAAGGTGTGAAAATGAGAACATGAATGAGTTATCAATCGTACTCTCCGGACCACTCTATCGTCTGTAATCATGCTGTCCTTTTTCTCTTTCTCTCTTTAAAACTATCACTACTTTTTGTACAAAGGAGTCTTTAAAACACCTGGACTTCAAGGAGTTAGTACTAAGTCCTGTGAAAAGTAACCTTCACCTTCTAAAAACATTGTAACCTTAATTAGTTGTTTTACTTGATTATTTGCTACCATTGTAATAATATTTCAGCTGATATGTCTGTTTTCCTGAAAGGCATAAATATTTATAAGGCTTTCATATTAGACCAAAGGAGGAACTTTGGAATTTCCTCTTCTCCCTTCATGCGTACAGGTATGATAAAACCAATGGCTTAACATAGCACAGGGAGATCAGCTCGGTGCTTTGTGACCACCTAGAGGGGTGGGATAGGGAGCGTGGGAGGGAGACGCAAGAGGGAGGGGATATGGGGATATATGGTATAGCTGATTCACTTTGTTATACAGCAGAAACTAACACACCACCGTAAAGCAATTATACCCCAATAAAGATGTTTAAAAAATAAACAAATAAATAAAATAAAATGCAGGGGGAAAACAATAAAACAATGGCTTAGGGATTCCTTATTCAGAGTTTGGGAGTCTTTGTCTCTTTTAAATTAACACCTTTCAGGTCAGCATGTGGCCTCCAACAGCGGCACCAAAGAACTTGCTGAAGGGGGTGTGGGAGCCATCCTCATGATGGACCCTCCGTGAGGCCACTGCCCCATCTTTCCACAGGAGAAGCACAGACCTACATTCAAGGTGATTGTTGGTAAGTCCCACATGATCTGAGTTGGGTGGCACAGGGAGAGAGTTGTCACTTACCTTGTCTGCCCTGTCCTTCTCCACTCCGTATTTGCCCCCAAAGCCTCTGGCAGCATCAGTCTGGGAAGAGTGCTTCTCCACCTCAGCAACATACTCATGGCCCACAGCACTCTGAAAAAAATCAAGATCGGAATGAGTGAGAAGATAAAAATGACCATGAAAAAATAAAATGATCAGAGATAGGATGGGATGTAAGAATACAAGAAATTCCACTCTAGGTCACACAGATAATCTCTGACGGAGTGCCAAGGAACGTGTGATGGGAGAGCAAGATGACTTTTTCTGGAACCTTGCACATCCTGACTCTTCTTTAATACCACTAGGAACCCATCATTTAGGAAACTCCCATAGGATGGGTTGGGAACCAGAAGGATAGAGACTACATAGACAGGGAAGTGTTTAAACCACTGCTTAAAAAGAGGCTGAAACACGGGCTTTGTGCATCAAAATAGAAATGAGGGTAGTTACTGGGGAGACACCTAAGGGGACTGACTAGATGCCATAGCCCGGATTGAATATTTAACACAGCCAGGTGCTTTTGTTCTGGACCTTTGTTCCTACACAACCATCAAAGTTCAGAAGTGCAGCCTGGGCCCTAATATTAACAGTGATTGACTCTTTATACCAAAGGGGGCTGGTAGACAACACCGTGAGTAGTCCAAGATGGCATATAATTTAACTGTTTTTTATTCCCCTCCACTTTTTTCTCCATCTACCATTTTCTACTTGGTTTTGAAAGGTATGTCTCTTTTAATATTTGGATATGGATGCTTTAATAATCTTGGAATTGAATAATACTTCAAACCAAATAGTGATACCTTGCAGAGTCTCAACTAAGAAGAAATTAGAAAGTTTCTTCTTCCTCCTGAATTTCCGATTCCATGCTGGGATAAATATTAATACAGAGATGGATGTGAAACACTGCCCTATATGAGTTCCTGGGAGCTCATTTTGCAGTGTTTTTGGGTCTGTGTAGGTCAACTTTGTTTGCTGAGTTCAGGAATGAATGACTGCTTATCTATTTTACTCTTTCCTAGGAATTCTGTGGGAGAATACAATGCCTACTTTGCACTTTACACAATGACAGAAGGGTGAACTAACAGCTTTCATTAAATTGCTTTTTCTCCTTGGAGATTAACTCTTTTTTCTTATAGGAATATACCTCTATCTTTTTTTAAAATTTATTTATTTTTTATTTATTTATTTTTGGCTGCATTGGGTCTTCGTTGCTGCGTTCGGGCTTTCTCTAGTTGCGTCAAACGGGGGCTACTCTTTGTTGTGGTGTGCCAGCTTCTCATTGCAGTGGCTTCTCTTGTTGCAGAGCATGGGCTCTAGGTGCGTGGGCTTCAGTAGTTGTGGCACATGGGCTCAGTAGTTGTGGCTCTTGGGCTCAAGAGTGCAGGCTCAGTAGTTGTGGCCCATGGGCTTAGTTGCTCCACAGCATGTGGGATCTTCCCCGACCAGGATCGAACCTGTGTCCCCTGCATTGGCAGGCGGATTCTTAACCACTGCACCACTAGGGAAGTCCTATATCTTTATCTTTGAGGTTAGGAAACTCAATGGAAAAATACAATTCAACATACAGGCTTTCTTTTTATCATACTTTCATAGTATCTAATGGATAAAGGAAAAATAATAATATATTTGAGGACATCTAATAGATAAATTCACATAAATATTTTTCACGTCTATGTGCAAATCATATTAAGTGATGTATAAAATATGTACAAAAAGAACACTAAATATACAGTAAAGAAACCAGTAAGAGACACATCCATTTAAAAGCAGTAAGTGATTTTAAAACATATTTTCCCCTTCTCTATGTGTGTCTCCTTAGTCTAGGAGTTACAGTGTGGCTGGGTCTACATACACTAGGCCAGCCCTTCTAAATTCTTGGCTCCCATTTTCCGTCATCTATATTTTATGTGTTGAAATCAGGGGGCAAATGACACAAATAATATGCGGACATTCTCTTTTAAAACCCAAATGAATATTTTACTTTTGAATAAGTTTTAAACCATAAAACCAACAAACGAATCAATTCACTTATTTATTTTTTTAAAGCAAATATCCCCCTTTCAACTCACCTTGTCCATTCGGTCTCTTTCCACCCCAAACCGACCTCCGTAGCCGTGGGATGCTTTGGGCCCTGATTCCATCTCCTTCTTCTTGAGAACATCATGCTCCTCTGACACTTTGTTCCTCAGCTGGTGAATGCTGGAAGTAACCACATCACAGAGACTCGTCTAGCACAGAGATGTCAACAAACCCTCCTTCACAGAAAAATTGAAATCTTGCAGCGTGTTCTGTTCATTTTTAGCAATAGCCCCCAAAGTGTACCTGTGCTGGGTCTGGGAGTAGGAGGTTAGTGTGGTCTGCATATACAGCCTGATATAAACTCTCCATAAGCCAATAGTATTTCTTCTAGTCTGTTATTTTGCTCACTAAATAACCTTCTGATATTTAGTCTCATGTTCCTAAATATTAGAGGACAGTGTTACCTATATTCTAGCAACCGAAAAGTTATTTTCCTCTCTGAATGGATTTATTGTTTAACAGTTCGGTACTCTACCTCAAGAAGCACAAAGATATTCATGCACCCTTTACCCACACATTCTAGTCCTAGAAGTCTACCCCAAGGAAATAGTTTTAAATATGGCAAAGTTTAATGTCTAATGATATTCACTGAAACATTGTATTTAATAGCAAGAACCAAGAAACAATTTATATGGAAAAAATGGGGAATAGTTAAGTAAATTGCAATATTACTTTTCAATGGCACATGAGGAAGTCATTAAAAACGATGATTACGAAAAATGCAGCATTGGGAAATTTATCTATACATTAAGTATTCTGTGTCTCTTCTTGTCAAAAATGAATGCCCTTCACACTGCCCATATATCTGCTAATTCCTGAGAGAACTAAAAACTAAAAAGGGCTCACTAATAAAATTCACTCTCATCACTAATTGCAAAGTTGCAAAACTTTAAGGCTCAAATAACCTTGATTTGGGACACTTCTGTCCTTAAGAGAACATAACACCAAAAGGAGGCATTCTCTTTCTTACTTCACTTTCATCTCTACCATGTGGGTAGAGAATACCTCTCTGTATTTGTTTGGGCTGAGGATAAGAAGTGACAGCTCAGCACCAGCACCAACACCAGTACCAATAAGTGACAATCAGGACTGATACTTGGACACATATAAGGACCACTGGGGATTCTTAGAAATATTTGGGCAAGAGAACCCTAAATAAAAAATTTGACTTCCTGCAGCAAGAAATGGACGTTTAAGGAACTGAGATATAGTGATGTTCCTGGGACTGCGCTAGCTCAGAGAAACCAGATATATTGCTTACAGGTAGAATGGCCATCTCACATCAGAAAGTCTCCTCTTTCGTGGAAGAATAGATCCATCTTGTGGCCTTGTAGTATAAGCCCAACAGAGGTCTTTTTAAAAAGCCTTCTCAGCTTTAGTCAAAGTTAATTTTAGAAAACTGGCTTTGAGCCAGATGAAATTAAGCTAACAGCTGGAAGAACCCTCTGTTCCTGTGCCTGCTCTAAACCCTCTGGCAGCAGTGAAGGCAGAGATCCTGTGTTGCTATTTCAACAGCATCAACACTTTAGAACTGTCAGTGTCAGAAAAGTTATTGGTTCCAAGAACAGGTAAATGACCAATATTTCCCAACCAAAGTGTTCAGATGAAGAATGAAGAAAATGGGACTAAACATTACTTTCAAATGGGAAAAATTAGCAAAGTTTTAATAAATCCAATTACTGTTACATGGATCATAACTGTATTATAGTTGAAACAAGTTTTTAAAAGGGATTAGAAAATGAGATTCAGGAATATCCACCTAATAGATGACAATGAGGTTAGTCAGAGAATCATGACAATAGATAATATAATTTGAATGAAAATGTTGGGGCCAACAAAGACCAACTTCTTACCAAATTCATCAGAATATAGCTAAGGCACTATAAATGTGTTAGTTATATTATTCCTTTATTAAATAAATATTAAACTTTTTTGAGTGTGAGGCACCATTAGGCTCTGGCAATACAAAGATAATTAATGTATGAAAATAGTGATCAGGTGGAAATACAGAAAGGAAAAAAAAAATTGTAATTCAATGTCCTAATTGGCATACCTAAGAAACTTTTAACACATTAACTCTCAGATGTCTATTTTAAGGCTTAAAATACCTTGGAATTGATGAAGCAATACAGTTTATAGAAACCAAGTGACACCCAGGACCTCAAAGATGAGCTAAGAGAAGGAAGAGCTTTTTTTGTTTTTATTACAAAAGTAAAAACACAAAAGTGAGTGACAGACTGTAAGATTTTATTCACAAACAGTATGATCATAGTTGTAGAAAATCCTAAAGAATCTACATAAATGTGCTACTAGAACTATTAGGTATATTTAGCAAGGTCCCAGGAGACAAGATCACTATTAAAAGCAATTTTATTTCTACATACTAGTCACAGACATTTCTGAAAAAATTAAAGAAGACCTAAATAAATGGAGACATATCCCATGTTCATGGGTTGGAAAACTCAAGACTATTAAGATATGAGTTCTCTCTAAAATGATCTATAGATTCAGTGCAATCCCATTCAAAACACCAACAGGCATTTTTGCAGGAATTGACTAGCTAATTCTAAAATGTATGTCATACAGAGTGAAGTAAGTCAGAAAGAGAAAGACAAATACCGTATGCTAACACATATATATGGAATTTAAGAAAAAAAAATGTTATGAAGAACCTAGGGGTAAGATAGGAATAAAGACACAGACCTACTAGAGAATGGACTTGAAGATATGGGGAGGGGGAAGGGTAAGCTGTAACAAAGAGAGAGAGAAGCATGGACATAGATACACTACCAAACGTAAGGTAGATAGCTAGTGGGAAGCAGCCGCATAGCACAGGGAGATCAGCTCAGTGCTTTGTGATCGCCTGGAGGGGTGGGACAGCGAGGGTGGGAGAGAGGGAGACGCAAGACGGAAGAGATATGGGAACATATGTATATGTATAACTGATTCACTTTGTTATAAAACAGAAACTAACGCACCATTGTAAAGCAATTATACTCCAATAAAGATGTTAAAAATAAAATAAAATAAAATGTATGTGGAAATGTAAAGTCCTAGGATGGTAAAAAGTGTTTTTTTTTTTTTTTTCAAAGGAGAGCAAAGGAGAAGGACTACCTGATTTCATGACTGCAATAAAAAGTGCAGTACAATAAAGCTACAACAACCAGTGCAGTATAGTGTGGGTCAGAGCAGACATATAAATCAATAAAATAGTCTAGAAATAGACCCTCATGTATATGGTCAAAGATGCCAGGTAAGTCAGTGGGGAAAGATTAGTCTTTTAACGATGTTGGAATAATGAGATATCCTTATGGAAATAAAATGAACTTCAATCTTTACCTCACACTGTATGCAAAAGCAAATTTGAAATAGATCATAGACTTAAATGTAAAAGCTAAAACTATAAATCTTTTAGAACAAAACATAGGAAAAATCTTCACAGTTTGAGGTAGGCAAAAATTTCTTAGACACATAAAGCACTAACCATAAAAAATTTTGATAAATTAGACGTCATCAGAATTAATATCTTCTGGTCTTCAATAGAAGCCATTAATAAAATGAAAAGGCAAGTTACAGTCTGGAAGAAAATATTTGTAAAACACATATGTCACGAAAGACTTTTATCCAGAATATATAAAGAACTCTTAAAACTCAATAAGAATACAAAGATCCCACTTTAAAAGTGAGGAAGAGATTTGAATAGACACTTCAGAATGAAGATAAATGAAGATATATGAATGGCACAAGAAAAGATGCTCAATAAAATTAGTCAGCAGAAAAATACAAATTGAAATCCCCACACACTTACAAAAATAGTTAAAATTAAAAATATTAACAATAACAAGTATAGACAAAGATGTGGAGCAATTGAAACCCATACATTATTTGTAGGAGTGAAAAAACGTTTCTTTCAGAAAACAGTTTACTGGTTTCTTAAAAAGTTAAAACACACTTTTTATATGATTCAGGAATTCTACTACATTTAGGTGTTTCCCAAGAGAAGTAAAAATATATGTTAACAAAAAGACTTGGATCAAAATGTTCATGACAGCTTTATTTGTAATAGTCCCAAATTGTCAACAACCCAAATGTCCATCAACAGGCTAATAAACCAAACTCTGGTATATCTGTACAATGCAAAATTACTTGACATTAAAAAGGAACAAAAGACTGATATACACAAGACCATGAATAGATCTCAAAAATATTATGCTTAGTGAAAGAAGACAGACACAAAAGAATACCTTCTATACTATTCCACGTACATGAAATTCTAGGATAGGCAAAACTAATCTGTAGTGACAAGAAGCAGATCAGTGTTTACATCCAGCCAGGGGTGGGGAGGGGTATATCGACTGTAAAGAGGCACATGGGGGCTTCTCTGGTGGTGCAGGGGACACGGGTTCGTGCCCCGGTCCGGGAAGATCCCACATACTGCGGAGCGGCTAGGCCCGTGAGCCATGGCCGCTGAGCCTGCACGTCTGGAGCCTGTGCTCCGCAACGGGAGAGGCCACAACAGTAAGAGGCCCGCGTACCGAACAAAAAAAAAAAAAAAAAAAAAAAAAAGAGGCACATGGGCACAAGTGAGCAAAAGTGGGGAGAAGAAGATGGAGAAAATGCAAGAGCCCTTGAAAACCTGGCAGCTCCTGGAAGCACTAGGCTGCTTGGAGCTGCCTGGCCCAGGACTTCTCTACACAATAGATGAAGGATGGATAGGATCATTTGAACTATTCACCAAATTACCAAACCATTCCCCAAACTAAATATATTTTAGGCAGACTTAAAAAAGAAAGATCATGGTGTAGAGGATGGTAGTGAGATTAATGAGAACCACAATCACTTCCTTTTCCTGCTTTGAGTCATCTGAGCTCTGCAGCTGCTGTTCTCCTGTTCAACTTCCCCTCCTTTCCAAGGACTTTAGTGATTCCCATCTGACGTTAAAGGTTTTCCTAGCCCACACTAGCCAGAAAGAATCCCAGAGTATTGGAGGCTTACTATTGGAAGGTCCTGTAGAGGTCTTTTTGATCCCAATGGCAAGACTGGGAATCAGAGAGGGAAGTGACCTGTCCAGGATCACCTGGTTAGTTACTAGCAGAGACTGAGCTTTTATACCTCAGTAGCCTGGGTAAACGGGAGGGGAGTGGGTTTTTGTGTAAATGTCTCCACCACTTATTCTATCAGATATAGATTCAGTTAGGCTAATAAGGAAACACCCACATTTTACAACTCTAGCGGTCACCAGTCAGAGTAATATATATACTGGACTGTGTAACACAACAGTCCAGGTAAACGCCACTTAGGAAGAATGAAGATCGCCATCTGTTTACATGTTTACTTTTAGGTTTTTAGGAAGAAAATCTGATTCAACTAATCTATATTAACAGGAAAGAGAAATAACATTATTGAGCTGCTAAGTGGTGCTAAGTACTGCACTAGATTTTGCTATATGCTAGTTCATTGAATTCTAACCATACACCTGCCAGGTAGCTATTATTATCCTCATTTGATAAATAAATAAGCTGAGTTTCAGAGAGGCTATATGTCTAACTCACATTGCTATTAATGGTAAAGCTGTGAATTGAATCTGAATCTATCTGATATCCAAACTCCAGCTCTTTCCATAAGATCATGGCAGGGATTTAGGAGTCTTCTTTAAAATGTTCTACTCCTACTCTGCATAAGACAGGCACTGGGAGGGGAAAGGTACAAGGAGAGTTTGTATGCTTATCTTAACAGTTTTCAGGATACTAGGACTGAGCGGCCTTTTCTCAGAAAAGGAAAGACGTCTTACTTTGGGTAGGATTGATGAGCCTACAGAGGAGCATCAAAGAAGCTTCCTGCATGACCCAATTCCATGTTTTTGCTTTCCAACTGCTTCCAGAATTGCCTACTTTCTTTAAATATGATATTCATTACAGTTACTTGAAATAAATCATTTATGTCTGATTAAACAACACTGTGGAGTACTGAATATTATCAAATTGTATAAACATGTGCCAGGTTTTCATAGTGTGTTTCTTGTGCAATGTGATAATCCACTGACACTTTTTAAAATCTAGAAGAAAATGAGGTAAAAACACTGCTGTTTGTGGGGGAGGGGAGTTAAAATGGAGCTTAAAAAAGATTAATTTTGCCTATTTATTTACTTTTAAATTTTGCTCCTGTTATACTGTTTATTGCGTCTATTGGACATTCTGACACTATCCAAAGCAAACAGCCCTGGTTAGATGATCCCGAATAATCCATGGATTATTAAAGAAGAGAGAATCTCTCAATCCTCATACACAACATATCCCACAGAAACCCCTGGATTTGTCTGTGAGTAACTTCCTTCTCTGTTATGGTATCAGAGTTTATTGTTTGTTTTGCTTTTTTTTTTTCTGGTAAAATATTGGGTTATAATCTTTAAGATCCCTATACATCAACAGGTTTTCCAAGTGTCATATTTCTTCATATTACCATTCATGGCTTCCTACTTCTATTAAGTAGCCAAACACAAATTTTTATTTTAAAAGGCAATTAGACCAGGTATGGGACCTGATATTGTCCTTGTTTTACAGCATTTATTCTGAGTTCTTTACCTTGACATTTTACTGAATCCCCCTTGGCCCATCAGAAGTCACCCTACAGTCCAGACACACATTTACATTTATGTGAATAGATAGATAGTAAATGATACAAGCTCAGCACTTCCCTCTCTGAATTCCTCATGCCTTACTGACGGAAGAGAAACAGTTATAATAATAGGCACAGTTGGGGAAATATCAGAGTGGTTAGAAATAAAAGACAGATAATAGGGTTGGGGGGATAAGAGGAGAGACATGAAACAAATACACAATGACACCCAAAGGGACACATGAGGACAGACTGAAGGAAAAGCAAAGACACACAGACAGGAATTTCCCTCTTTCCTTCCCTCCTCGCCTTCTCCTGAGTCTCCAAGGTTTCCTTGGGTTCTTCCCATATCTCTTTCCCTCCTCCCAGTCCTTTTGGTACCTACTTGATGTGCTCTGTGCGTCCAGACCCCTCAATGGTCTTGGCTCCCCACCGTTGTTCCTTCTCAGAGATGTCATTCTACAAAAGACAACACTCAGCAATAAGTGATGGCAAGAAATGTGCCAGGCTGCGAGAGGCCACACAGCTGACACACATAACCCCCACGTCCCCTGCATTAGCTGCTTCCGGCACTCAGGGACTTTACTCAGGCTCCTCTCTGTGCTTATCCCACCCAGGCCCCCATGTTAAAATTAAGCTGGTGAGCTCTGAAACCTCCCTTTCTACTCTGCATCCCTCAAACTTTCTTCTTTAGGTCTCCTACAACTTCCGAATTCCCCCAAATTATACATGTTCAGCTCAAATCCTGGCTCACACGCCAAAGGACACCCAGTTAACCTGTTCCCTCAGCATAGCCTGCCATAGCCTGTCAATCACAATGTCAAACTCCTCCGCACCCGTCTCCTTCCATCCTCAGCACAGGCTATCATGCAGGCCCCACTCATGACAGCAAACTGTCCTGCCAGGCAGTCCCACCATGAGGGCTATCCCAGTCCCAGACTTTTTCTAAGCCCCCTCAAGGGTTACAGAGTGGCCCACACGCCTGCCCACTGCCCTTCATTGCCCAAGGAAAGTTATTTCCACACTCACCACAAAGTCAGGGTCTGTGTCCCAATCATCACCCTGGGTCTCCACGGAAACAGATACATCATGACCTACTACAGACTTCCACATCTGAGGGTGACAGAAAATGGGAATGATTAGGTGAAAAAATCAAGAAGAGGGAAAACAAGAACGCTGAAGTCAATGATATAGCAGCCAAAGTTTCATGCTATTTTTTTCTTAGAAGAAAATAGAATCTGAGGCAAAGCAGATGGAAGTTTTAGGAAAGCACTTTTTCTCAGTTAGAGGAAGGGGGATGTGGATTTATTTAAGACAAACTAATGTGGCCTGGGCTCATTAGTCTGGACTGAAGTCATCATGAATGTAGGTAATACTAAATAACCTGGGTGTCACATGGCTGAGATCCTTCACTTGTGTCAAGAGGCCAGCCAGCTAGTGGCTTGAAGAGGTAATCAATGAGGATTGCTAGAACATCCCTGGAATTACAGCAACATTTCACTCAGGTATCTACATATAACTTCTTTCATAGTTCTTGAGGTATATATTTGTCCAGCTCTTGATAATGTGAACATCTACACTCCTCTACAACCTGCTAAACGCCGTTGAGAATTTTTCCAACCTCCACTCAATACTGGCCACTGCACAGCTGTGTGTCAGTAGGGGCACTCAGCTGAAATTCCTCAACTGAACAATGCATGGGGAAGCATTATTTGCTGAGAATAATTCATTTATTGTTCAATTTTTAAAAACAGTTTAATTATACTTTGAAAGTAGATAACTGGTTCAAAAAAGAGCATGTAATAAGCCCCTTGTTTTGAACATTAAGAATTATTTGACTTTTATTAACTAAATAAATGTTAGAGAAATATTTAGAGAACACTGCTTTGAGGGGGTGCCAAATTGTTATTCCACTAGGGCATCCCCAGTGTTTCTGCTGGCCCTGCCAGTCCTGTGTGAGGAGCTGCACAGGTGCTCTGCATCTGTGGGATCCTGGATCTTGGTGTGGAGAGGAAACAACAGACAATGCCCATCTGTTCTGGTGCTGAGACTTCTTGACCCTGGTACCACTTGCTGGCTGGCAACTCCCTGCCCACCCTTCCCTGCTCAGACTCCTTCCCCACACTGTTTACTGTCTTTTAAACAAGCCCATCTTAAAACCACTCCTAAGACCCTCCAGTCTCTCCAGAGGTGCTCAGATTCTCCAATTCTCCTTTCCACTTGAAAACTCCATCCTTCTCCAGCTCTTTGAAAAACCCCTTGGAAACCAGTCCAAGGGAAATCTGGGGGTAGATTGGTTAACAAGATGCAAAGAGGACACTGGGGAAGTACGGACCGAGTCAGCTGCACTGTGTGATGAGTCACTGCCAAGAGCAGCTCTGCCTTCCCCTGTGGGGCAACAGTAATGCATGGTCGGGGGCACATTGATAAGACCTATGGTCCTGGCTCCTGGGCTGCTCTGCAACAAAAGTTCGCACAGAAAACTGGAAAAGAGAAGTTTCTGAAATATTCATGAGCAATAGGGAAGCAGTGAGGACCGACAGTCCTGTCCTCTTTCTTGCTGTTCCTCCCAGGTCTCAGGTTGACTCTCCCATAAGCCTGCCATCCTCATGTATTTTTGAAACAGAGGGAAGGGTTTCTGACACAGAGACAATTTAGTATGCTTGAGCTACTGGCCGGAAATACGGAAGCCAAGAGGTACTATCTAGAGGTGGGAGACCAGAGAATAAGTCGGTGAGGCCTGGTGGCCAGGATATCAGGCACAATCGAGGGCCTCTTCTTAAGGTTGCCTGAGTAGAGTACACGGACACAGAGTCAGATCATCCAGCTCTGTGGGAATATGGGTTAGGGAGTCAAAGTAGAGAGGGTATGTACTTATTTGCCAGGTACCAGGTTAGGCAATTTACAAATATTAACTTAAATAATTTGGTAAATCACTGAACTTCTCTGATACTGTTTCTCCCAAGGGAAAATAAATGGAGAGGTTAACCTCGCTAATTCATCAAGTCCCCTCCATTTCTGACATTCTGGGATCCTGTGACCCTACAATCAGAGAAACTAGCCCTAATCGAACCGCCACACCTTCATCTGGCACTTGGTTCTCAGCACTGGTGTACATTAGCTACCACTACTTCCTGATCTGTTGCAATGTCTCCTGTGGGTTTTGTCTCTCTGCTAGACCATAAGCTCTCCAGGGGCAGAGACTGTCTCATCTCCAGTGGTCCTCCTCCCAGCTCAGTGCCTAGGACCATCGGGCCTTAGAGAGGATTGTAGATTGTGGGCAGAAACCAGGGGTCCTGGGTGGCTGCTGGATCGCGTTCCCTGGGCTCCAGCATCTCCCTTCTGCTTCCATCCCCAGATGCTTGTTATCCACAAGACCTCACACCCAGGCCGGCCTTCTGGCCATGAAAGGTTAGCAGCTTACTAGCAGGGACTTCACAGCTCAGCAAGGACGAAAAGTCAGGCAGAGTCCTCTCACTTCAACTCTTGTCCTATGCTCCCCAACTTTCCCACTGCCCGGAGTACCCACCTTTAACCGCGCAAGCGTTTGCTCTAGGCTCTCGGCTCCTCAGGTAGACACTCGGCTCCTCTCTAGCTCCTGCCACTTCAGAGCAAGAAACTCTGAGCTGCTGCTTCAGTTCCGTATTCAGGTTTTCTGTCATTTCCTGCTACCCTGTCTTCACAGCTACTTCCTGAAGTTTGAGTCAGTTCCTTCTGCTGAGGCATTGAAATAAATAAGGATTAAATGCTCTGTGCTTACTCTTTTGCAAGGCTTTGAGGGTTCCAGAGGTCATAAAAAAGTGCTGCTCTTACTCTCAGAGTCTATAATCTGGTCAGGGGAGCAAAACGTTCAACTAGAAAGCACATAGAAGAATGCTGTACAACACTATTTGTGTCCCCAATAGGTGGGCAATTGTATCTGTTTATATTGAAGAAATTTAGAGAATTTGGTATGGGCTGAAGGAATCAAGAAAGGTTTAATGGAAAAAATGATTTTTATGTGGTTTTGAAAGATAAGATTTAAAAAGAAAGTCACTTCCACATTACGCACAGTACTAAAAACTGGGGTTTGCATACAGTAGATGTTCAAATAAACATTGATCAATCAAATGATGGAAGGGCATAACTCATAGGGGAAAGGCAAGACATGGAGGGAGGAAAGTTCAGAGATTGTTAAGGGGGCAG
This sequence comes from Delphinus delphis, assembly GCF_949987515.2. Classification (NCBI taxonomy): domain Eukaryota; kingdom Metazoa; phylum Chordata; class Mammalia; order Artiodactyla; family Delphinidae; genus Delphinus; species Delphinus delphis. The sequence continues at coordinate 67,043,217 of NC_082686.1, forward strand.
TGAGGAGTGTGAGCTAATTCAGAAAGATTTGGTCCCAGGTAGTAGGAAGAAGTCTGAAAAAGCTAAGTGGTACCAGATGATGAAAGGTCTTTGTGGTATTCTGTTATTACTGTTCTGTAAGATTTGCTGCCCCTCCCTTCCCTCTTGAAGTCAGACTTGCTCAGGTGACTTTGTTTTGACCAGTGAAATGTAAGAAGTGAAACATCAAGTGAGACTCGAAGCTTGAGACTTCAAGACCAGCTCAAGCTTTGCTATGCTCCTGTGTCCACTGCTTACCAAGTGTGAATGAAAAAAATGTTGCCTATCATTATCAGTAAATAAAGGATGCTGCAGCTATCAAGCCACGGGTGATGCCTGAGGGGACTCAGGATGGGAAAGAACAGGACACTGGCCCTAGATAGCTAAGGTGCATATCAATGAGCCCAGACTCTTACCTCCTCCCATACACAGAAAATTAACTTGAGATATCTGTTTTTCTTTCATTAACAGTAATCTTTTGAAGTTCCGACTATCTGGTCTTTGCAAAAACTCCTATATATCCTGGCTCCTCCCTTACCTCTTCAGAGCAGTCCCTCAGAGCATCTGAGAGGCTGCATCCTGGGTTTAAGTCCTCAGTTTTGTCTGCCAAATAAAACATAATTCTCAACTTTTAGGTTGTGCATTTTTTTCGTAGTAGACACAAGGCAACCTGCAACTCTCCAGAGTGGCTCCTCTGGCAGCCTAGGTCCCTGAGTGAGAGGGTCCCCAACTGAGAATGACAATACAAGTAGAGCTCCATCCATTGTGTGAGGGACTTGGAGTCTTTGACTAAAAAATAATCCTAAAAACTAATTACTGTTTTAGCTACTGAGAATTTGGGGGTGTTTGTTACTGTATCTGACCAAGCCTCTCCTAATCTTGATTGACATGGAGTCCTGACCTCATTTGCTCAGTTGTGGGCTCCCCAGTGGATTCAAACAGATAATGGATGAAATTTGTCCAAGATACAGAGGAGGGGATTTCTGCATTAGGAACGTAAGACTTTAGTCACTTCCAAATCTAAGGATTCTACGCCTAGCATGGAGATTAACTGATTATTTCTCCTACTTCATAACCTATTTATTATGGCAGCACCAAAATTATTTTAAGGAAGAGTAAATTTGTAGAAGGAAAAAAAATCTTTTAGAACATTTTGAGTCCTAATTTTGGGTCAAAAATAGAAATGATCAGACCAGATATTGTGACACACCATCCAGATACAGATGTTTAGAGAAATCATAGAATTTAATCATAGATGACAAGAAAGCCCATCTTGGATAACAAGACGTGATACATACATACAATCGAATACTACTCAGCCATAAAAAAGAATGAAGTAATGCCATTTGCAGCAACATGGATGGACACAGAGATTATCATACTAAGTGAAGTAAGTGAGAAAGAGAAAGCCAAATACCATATGATATCACTTATATGTGGAATCTAAAATATGACACAAATGAACTTATCTACGAAACAGAGACAGACTCACAGACATAAAGGCCAGACTTGTGGCTGCCAAGGGGGTGGGGGGGGAGAGGGATGGGAGTTTGGGATTAGAAGATACAAACTATTATATAAAGAATGGATAAACAAAAAGTTCCTACTGTATAGCAGAGAACTATATTCAATATCCCGTGATAAACCACAATGGAAAAGAATATGAAAAATATGTATAACTGAATCACTTAGCTGTACAGCAGAAATTAACACAACATTGTAAATCAACTACACTTCAATAAAATTAAATTAAAAAACAATCAAGGGCTTCCCTGGTGGCGTAGTGGTTGAGAGTCCACCTGCCAATGCAGGGGACACAAGTTCGTGCCCCGGTCCGGGAAGATCCCACATGCCGCGGAGCGGCTGGGTCCGTGAGCCATGGCCGCTGAGCCTGCGCGTCTGGAGCCTGTGCTCCGCAACGGGAGGGCCCAGAACAGTGAGAGGCCCGCGTACCGCAAAAACAAACAAACAAACAATCAAGTGCACCTCTCCTTAGCAAATGTCCCAAGTTCACTCTTTTGTGGTTTTTTTTGGCCGCAACGTGTGGCATGTGGGATCTTAGTTCCCTGACCAGGGATCGAACCCGTGCCCCCTGCATTGGGAACACAAGTCTTAACAGCTGGACTGCCAGGGAAGTCCCCCAAGTTCACTCTTGATGAGAGGCAGTGAGACAATAGCAAGCATGGGCCTTAAAGCCAGATAGACGTGGTTCAATTTACTTATTGTACCTTGAGAAAGTGAGCTAGCGTTTCTCAAGCAGTGACTTGATGTAAACACATCATAATGCCCATCCTGCTTTTCCCCTATGAGACTTCCCTTCCCGCACTCCTACCCAGAGGGATCCCTAGGGACAAAATGTTTTCAATATGCACCAGACAGTTCTCCCAGGCCCAGGCAAAAACCTGCATGAATCTCATGCCCTAAGGCCCAGCTTGTTTGGTTCAGTATTAGGATGGAATTTCCTCACTCTGCTTCACCACCCTGGGGTCTAGCAGCTAAGGCTAGAAGGACGCAAGCAGCCGGACGCTGGCCAGTGAGAATGAAGCCTGGATATGCAGAGCTTTCTACTCCTATGGTAATTCCTGGCTACTCCATCCCTACTTCCTCTATGTACCTTCCTCTCCTCAGCATGCACACACATATATGTAAGCACCTGTGTATACATGCATTTACACGCCACCACAGTATTTCATTCTGAAAATAATTTTATTATTTTACAGTTGTTCAGGAAAGTTCCTGGGTTGCTGTGACCATGATTTGGCCACCACAGAACAAAGGATTAGAGCGGATCAGTCCGTCCACCAGTTTTCTCTCCTCTCTGGGTGGTGAGAGCAGGCAGGGAACATGTGCAAAATGAGAAAATAACCAACGGGTAAGGGTTGGAGAAAGGAGAGCTGGGGAATAGGCACAAACGGAATTCAAACCCGGCTGTCATTCTCAGGCTTGGATTTAAATATTTTGTCTTCTCTATAATCTCCCTCCATTTTCCTCAGCTCTCTGTTACCGCAGAAGGCAGATGACGACGCAATGAGAAACTGGAATAACTGTCACCAACAGCAAAGCAGCTTCGTACTTCAAGCAGCTAGGAGTGGTTGTCACAGCAGTCAGACCTCCCTGGCTGGGAGTCAGTGCCTCACCTAGGACTGGTTCCTAGGGTACTGTCTTAGGGTCCACATTCGAGGCTTATTCAGATAACACACAAATGACAAAAATTGAATCCCACTGTCCATAGCCAGTTCCTCTTGCCTTTCAGTGAAAGGAAAGGCACAGGCCACTTAATACCTTAGTACACATGTGATGAAGGGATAAGTAGTGGGATCCTCACCTTATAGTCCAGGACCATGACTCTCACTCCACTTATGCCTGAACAGCCAGGGAAAGCGATGCCATCCTCCCCTGTGATCCAACAGCTAAAACCCCTGGGGAGTTCTTCTATTCTGGCTCTATTTTGCCAGAGACCTAATTAGATATCCTATAAGATAATGTTCCCCAGAACATTCCCCCTGCCATTGTTTATGGCAGGTTCACCTTCCCTCTGAAGCAGGACAAAATATAAGGTACATGAGACAAAGAAAGTATCAATCAAAATGATATTGGACTTCTGATTATTAGGTTTATTGGAACCGTCCTCCTGGCTGAAAGACATTCCTCAGCATCTTTCATAGGACCATAAAAGATCAGGGCCCTGCAAAATCTGAACAAATATTGGGCTCAATAACCAACTGTGGGGCCTCCTCAGATTTTGCGGAAGAGTCAGGTCCTGGACAGTAGAAGAAAGCAGACTCACTGGTCCCTGCAGCTCTAACCTGTGCTCATATCCACCTCTTTTTGCAGGCACTTTCTGTGGAGAGTTGGAGAGAGGACCTGTAAGTGGGAAGATTGTTCCATTGGAATTGATGGTTTTGATGCTAGAGGTGAGGGAATTCCAAGTTCTGAGGGGAGTGATCCAAAAGGTGAGAACTAGGTTTATAGATGGCCTGTGAAACATAGAACAAGTAGGACATGAACCATCAGAAAGTAGATGGCTGCCAGCAGTGGCACCCGTGTCCGGGAATGACAGAGTGAACGCAGGACCCGCTTCCATCCAGCACCACTCCGGGTCTGAAAGGAAAATTTGAAAGTCAGAGAGTTTTGCCCTATAGAGTTCTGTCCCTTTCCCTTCTCCAACCACTGTAGAAAAGAGGTAACCTGAGAGAAAGCCCCTCGGGGCCAACGACTTGGCAGCTTCCACTAGTTTCTTCCAACCTTCCATATCCTTCCAGTCTCAGGCCCACATTCCTCCTCCTTGACCCCTTGCCCTCAACACAGCCAGCCCTGTCTGAGAGTACAGTACCCTCTCTTTATCCTTCTCCCTTCTTACCCTTCGACAACTGTTGCTTGTAAGATCTATTAACAGTGCCTGCTCCTGGGAGCCACAGGAGCCAATGATAGGAGACCGGGCAGAGTCCCATTCGCCATGCTCCAACCTGTGTTGAGAAAAAAAAGAGGCATTGGTCCACGGCATGAGAGGCTGATGGCCTTCTTGTCATGTGATGCAGGGTAAGGGACTTGCAGCAAGGGCTGCTCCCACGGCCCCACCCCCATGCAAGGAGTGTAAGGGCAGACAGATTTCTTTCAGCAGCAGTAGAGATGGTAATAATTACCAGGAATTGACTGCCTACTGTGGATCAGATGCTGGATCACATGCTTTACATACATCTAATCCTCAGGTTTGAGGTTGGTGCTATTATCTTCAAAGGCTTAAGGAGGTAAAAGTACTTTTCCACGGTGGCACAGCTAGTGAGATGTAGAGCTAGAATTCAAAACCCAGGTGTGTCTCTAAACCTCTGCTACACCATACCTGACTCAGAGAAGCTCATTAATTTTTTTTCCATTTATTAAAAGCTAATAGGCAAAAGCATCCAAGAAAGATTTTTGTGGGGTTCTTACAATTAAACTGAACTGGCAGCCTCTACTGCTTTCTGCTTCATTTTTTGCTGATTTGCTTATTTATTTAATACTGGAACTTCTCCATTTAGTGAAGAAGCTGCCTTTATCCACTCAATGGTTTCTCACAAAAATGAGAAATGTATCAAGGGGCTGAGTAAACATAGTGCACACTTGATCAAGCATTTGCCTAGAGGGATGCACGTTTTAATCGTGGTGGGGAGGATGGAACTCTACTCCTGATGTTTCCTCCATGTGAAGGTATGTCCATTAGCCTAAAACTCCTGGACTTTCTTGGCAGGGCCCACACTTTTCTCCAGGAGAGAAGGAACACTTTAATCTGATTTGTGAGCCTGGAAAGAGAAACTGAACATGCCCAGCCTAGCTCCATCCTGCCTGTTCTCCTCATGAGAGCCAGGCTGGCTGAACAGGACCCCTTCTGTGTCTGTTCCTCCATAAGATAAGCTTTTCAGGGGCAGCCTTGATGCGGACAGAATGGTCTGGTACCGTGTAGGTCAGTCTGTCACCTTCTGCAGGCTAGGGTGAGGAAGGAGGAGATGTTTATAAGTATTGGTGAGCTGCTTTTAAATGGCAAGTCTGCTGAGTTCCACAAGCACTGCAGAGTGCGTATGAGGTGCTAACACGACAACGGCAGCGCCAGGCCTGGGAGGCAGCGCTTGATTAGCTGCCTCAATTTCCATTCTGCATCAGGGCCAAAGAGGGAATTGCGGAGGGGCTGAGCTTGGATTAACGGGGCTTGTCTTGATCCTACCCTCACTACAGCACCCATCTGTAGTGAGAATTAGAATTAGATCCTAATTATTCCCAAGTCTGGCCACTGAAATGCACATGAGTATGATCAGAAAGGGTCAGAAGTGAACAGAGGCTGTGTCCCTCAGCCCTTTACCGCCTGATCTGCTCCTCGGCCATGGAGAGGGCAGCCTCAGCAGCCACTTTTTGGTCACGTTCTTCTTCCAGCAGCTTCCTCAATTCATTCATCTCCTGTTTAGTGTTGCACAGCTGCTGCTGGGCTTCAGAAAAGCTTCAGGACAAAAGGAGAACAACAGCATCACTAGATGCAGGACATAGTTGCTGACACAAGGGATCCGGAGTCTTCATAAGGTTATAAAGCATGAAAATTTATAGAAAATTGTACAAACACAAAGAATATTTTAAAAGCATACCTGTCAAGAGATGTAGGAAAATCTCTTAAAGCTGTAGGAAATGCTTTAAGAGATTTTAGGGACTGACTGAATAGCTTTCATTTGAACACCATAACATTAGTAAGGTGTGTGTGGGGCAGGGGGGTTGCTGTATAAACTATTCACACACAATTTGTTATTAGAATTGTCACTTTTAATCCTCACATTAATTCTGTGAGGCCAGTAAGATAAGAAGGCATAGTAAATCCATACAATGGACTCCTGTTCTAACTCGATGACCACCCAATTTCTGCAGACATAGCACACGCTCCGGGGTTGAGAACTCCTCCCCAACCTTAGCTGTGGCTCCCTCAGTTCTTCAGGATCACCCTTCCTGTGAGCTCCATTCTTTTCCTGGGGAGCTCCTGGAGCAACATCTATATTCAGTGGTCCCTAGAAGAAGAATAAGTTTAGTAATTCAGTGATGAAAGCAGTTAAGAAACTGTGCTTAGGCAAACTGAGAACTCACTTAGGCATTGGAGAGAAAGAGAAATGTGGAGAGGAATACCTCCGTTATCACTCTCTTTAGGTACAGATTTAGAAGTGAGAATCTTTTGTTCTAATAGATTAATCTCCTACATAAAACTCTTTATTAGATTTTCCTTCAGATTCTCATTCTTGAATCTCTCCTCTTAAGGGGCTTCCCTGGTGGCGCAGTGGTTGAGAGTCCGCCTGCCGATGCAGGGGACACGGGTTCGTGCCCCGGTCCGGGAAGATCCCACATGCCGTGGAGCGGCTGGGCCCGTGAGCCATGGCCGCTGAGCCTGCGTGTCCGGAGCCTGTGCTCCGCAACGGAAGAGGCCACAGCAGTGAGAGACCCACGTACCCCCCCAAAAAAAAAAAAAAAAAAAAAAAGTTTAAAGGCTTACCACTGAAATCTGCTTTCTTCTAGTGGAGGTTCATGTACATTCCAGAAGCTACTCTGCTCCTTCCCTTATTCAACAACTCCTCCCCAACCCCTCCTCTTCCTTCCATGTCCTATTCACCTCCACCCTAACTCTCAGTCTCCTCCAACTTCAACAACCTCTCCTCTCCACTGCTGTCAACAGCTCTGCCTATTTTGTTTCTCAGGTCCAAATCTTCCTACAGCTGTCTTATTACTTAAAGCAAAAAGCCTTCCAAAAGCCTCAGTCATCACTGTTTCCCACTCACTTTTTTTTTTTTTCCCACTCACTTTTTGATTTCTCTCTCACCACCTCTCTCATCTTTTTCCTTCTAATCCATTCACTCTTTTTAAAAACTAATTTATTTATTTATTTATTTTTGGCTGCGTTGGGTCTTTGTTGCTGCACGCGGGCTTTCTCCAGTTGTGGCGAGCAGGGGCTACTCTTCGTTGCAGTGCACGGGCTTCTCATTGTGGTGGCTGCCCTTGTTGCGGAGCACGGGGTCTAGGCGCGCAGGCTTCAGTGGTTGGGGCTTGCGGGCTCCAGAGCACAGGCTCAGTAGCTGTGGTGCACGGGCTTAGGTGTTCCGCAGTATGTGGGATCTTCCCGGACCAGGGCTCAAACCCGTGTCCTCTGCATTGGCAGGCGCATTCTTAACCACTGCGCCACCAGGGAAGCCCCTACCGTTCACTCTTTAGTTTTTCCTGGACCTTATTCCTCCTCTCCTCTCCTCTCACTGTCTCCATCACACCTAATGAATCCTCAGCCTGAAGACATCAACCTCTTCGATGCTGTGCTTTACGCTTTATCATCTGCACTCAATTTCCCAACACTCTTCCCAGCCTCTCACCTTCTCACTCACCGCTTGCAGCTCTTGAACCTGCTTCTCCAGAACCGCACAATGATTGAAAAGGTCGCTGTAGTGCTGCTGGTTCTCACGGAGACTCTGACTGGTGTCACAGAGCTGAATGGAAAGAGTATTTTTCTCTTCCAGCAGTTGAGAGAACTGAAATAGGAGAGAGGATGAGCACCAGCCCATAGGACTGTTTCACTAGTTTCACCACGAGCAGTGTGTAGGCAAACTGTCCTAAGTCTTAAGGATCAAATTTTTTTATGCAAGACCTTTCTTTCAATAATAGCAAAAATAGCACTGTGTTCCTCCAACATGAGAAAACTCAGAATTTTTCAACTGAGAAAGGAAAACAATTCTGGAAGAGTGGTAAAAACTTTACTTATGGTGCCTAGTACATTAACTGAATAACTAGGAGGCAGAAACCCAAAAGCAGTCTAACAGGATAGGCTAACCAAGGCCTGTAAAAGGAGAAAGGCAATAGCTTGGGTCCAAGTTGAGATTACTAATAAATGACTATAATCCTCAGAGCTCAATATGGCTGGAGACAGAGCTATCACCTAAAAATTCATACAATAATATTCCTGGGCAGATTCTTCAATGCTGTAGACAGTTACAAGCTACCGAGAAAGTAAAAATGATAACAGGTGGTAAGAGGGAGAAACAGAATAAATCCTACTATGCCTATGTATGTAAGAAACTATATTGGGAGCATCAACTCTCACAGGGGGAAGCATTTCAGTCACTCAAGTCAGGGCTCTCCTCTACTGCATGAGTAACAGGTAGTAATTCTGTCTTCCCTTGAATGTGTCCAGCAGCCCAAGCCATTTTTTACGTCAAAAACAGATATTTTTCTTTTTCATACTGAATAAAAAATTTACCTATTGTAGCTTCCACCCAATGACTTGAATTCGGTTTTCCTGGAACTATAATTCTAATTCCTCACTTGCAGGCTGTCAAATTTTAAGCTTTAGTTATGATTAACATCCAGATACATTAACAACCACAGAGATGTCTCTCTGAAGTACCTTTTTGTTGGATAACGTACATTATGTGAAAGGAAATTGGTGTACCTGGCTGCACATTCAGTCTTTTCTCAAGTATTCTCTTTTGTAAGTATTCTGGGTTAATGTCTGTGTAAAAAAGTTGAATCAACATTTACAGGAGAAAGGACAAACAGTTTTTTAGAGATACTCTGACTGGGAAGGACATTTAATGCATATGGAAAATTAGAACAAGAAATCCATGTGGTATAACAAAAATATTTGCATAGCCAGAATGAAAAACACAACAAATAACCTTACCTCTAAAGAGCAATTTTCAGTTTACAAAGCACTTTCAAAAGTATTATCTTATTTGAGAGAGTTAGAGGAAGAACCACTATCTTCACTTACAAATGACAAAAAAGAGATGAGTGGTGACTTGTCCAATGTTATGTGGCTAAAAGATGGCAGGCCAGGACTCAAGTATGGTTCTTGATTCCAAGTCTGGAGCGCCATCTGCTTTCTGATGGTGTCCCATCTGAGAATTCAGCAAGGGAACTTAAGTAGGTTGTAGGGTTTTTCAGGGGTGGGAACAGTTAGTAAAGGAAAGAATATAAATGTTTAAGAAGCAATACTAATTGGAAAACAAAGGTAGCTGGGTACAATGACAACTACTGGGTTCTGAGACAGGGAGTAATATGGTCCTCTCCTAATATAGAAGAAAGTCAACTTTCCTGGCCACAGTAAGCAGCCCAAACCATACCAAGAAAAACCAAACAAATAAATGAAAAAACAACCCCCCCCCCCAATCACTCAGTGTTGAAAAAATCCAACACATTTTTCTTGGAAGATCTAGAGGAGAAAGGGTAGACCAGTAAAACTCACTGGAAGCAAAAATTCCCATAACTTAAGAAGTCTAACTGCTTTTAAGCCACTCTCATACAAACCACCTTTTGTAATGTCTGTACTGTTCTGTCTAGGACAGACGTAGATCCCTGTGGTTTAGGGGTTGGCAAACTATGAGCCAGGGCCTACTGCTTTTTTTTTTTTTTTTTTTGGCTGTGTTGGGTCTTCATTGCTGCGCATGGGCTTTCACTAGTTATGACGAGTAGGAGCTACTCTTAGTTGCACTGCAAGGGCTTCTCATTGTCGTGGCTTCTCTTGTTGAGGAGCACGGGCTCTAGGTGCACAGGCTTCCATAGTTGTGGAGCGTGGGCTTAGTAGTTGCGGCATGAGGGCTCTAGGGCATGCAGGCTTCAGTAGTCATGGCATTTGGGCTCAGTAGTTGTGGCTCGCAGGCTCTAGAGCACAGGCTCAGTAGTTGTGGTGCATGGGCTTAGTTGAGCTGCGGCATGCGGGATCTTCCCAGACCAGGGATCGAACCCGTGTCCCCTGCAATGGCAGGCGGATTCTTAACCACTGCACCACCAGGGAAGTTCCTGCCTTTTCTTTGTAAATAAGGTTTTATTGGAACATAACCACCCCATTTGTTTACGTGTCATCTGTGGTTGCTTCCGTGCTACAACTGCAGAGCTGAGTAGTTGTAACAGAAATGGTATGGCCTACAAACCCAAAATATTTACTGAGTCTTTAAGAAAAAGTTTGCTGACCTCTGCTCTAACTCATAAGCTACTGTATTTCACCATATCTATACTTGTAAAAACAGAATAGTAGGGAATAGAGACTACAGGATACCAATAATCATTCCCCTCATGTTTTTAAGTTTTAAGTTTCATGTTTTAAGTTTGCATTACATACAAATATCCAACAATGCTAGCAGAGATACATATAAAATCTGAGCATCCATGGGAAGAATTAGGGCAGTGGCTTGGAGAGGAGACATTCTATGCTGACAGCCCATCTACTACCATCCCATGCTAGGACCTAAGAAGCAGTCCTCCTAGCTAGCTGGGACCCATTTAGAGTGAGGCTTTAATATCACCAATTAGCTCCATGAGGGGTCACTGTGTATCCTCAATACCTAATGTATGGCCAGGCTTATAGAAGGCAGATAACAGCTATTTGTTTTTGATGAATGATAAATAAGTGAACAACCAATCCTAGGGATGGAGATGCCTCCTTACAGCTGATTTCTAAAGGAAGAACTCTTTCTCACCCAGAATGAAAGTGATCTAATGCAGTGTTTCTCATACTTTAAGTGGTATGTGAAGTATATCTCAATAAAGCTGTTAAAGAAAACATAACTTTGATAATGACCCAGAACACAGTATTTAAATATAAGTAACTGAAACTAAAGTTTCTCAAAACAAATTATATTCTTTATTACGTATTACATAATACATAGTTTCAATCTCTTTTACTTGTTTTATAAAAAAAAAACTATATGCACTATTTGTAATAGCTCAAAACTGAAAACCCCAAAAGTTCTTTAACAGCAGAATAGAGAAATTGTTATATGCCTACAATGTAATAAATACTACACAGCATGAGAACAGAAAAATCACAGTACACATAACAACATGGATGAATCTCACAAAATAAATGAAGCAAACAAAAGAGAAGATATGATCCATTTATACATAGTTCTAAGGTGGTGGTAGTGAATAGAAGACACAAGGGACTCCTGGGGTTCTGGTATGTTCTGATTTTTGATCTGGGTGCTGCTTATACAGGTGTCTTCACTTTCAGAAAATATACCATGATGCACTTGTGATTTGTGTGCTTTTCGGTGTTTTACTTCAGTAAAACATTTACATGAAAAATGTTTCAGTTGCTGTCCACGAAAATGACCTCATCATCTACTAATAGCCCTGAATTGCAGTTTAAAGTACTGTCCGGAAAAGACAAATGCCCAGAGTGATTCACAGTCTAATGTTCAGGAGGGCAAATATAACAAAGGTTGAGATGGGGTCTATTGAATAGTTTCTAGAAAGAGGAGGTGTTACAGAGCTATGAAGGGCAGAACTTTCTGGAAATAACTGACTAGGCTAGAAGAGGAACTGGGTAGGATCTGCTCTGGAGTCTCCCCACTGCCCCCCTAAAAACTCCCAGACAACCTCCCCAAAAAGGGTCTGCAATTTTACCAATTCATTTTGATCAACAAACCTACTTAAAAAAATGCAAATTTCTCTGCCAAAATTAATAGTGTTATCAGTCTCTGATACTTCAGTGTCAATTAGTTGAATTTAACAACATTTAGTAAGTACCTTCTACATAAACCAGGCACTGTGCTTTTCCATGTACATTATCATATTTACCTCAGTCTGACCTCCTCCTAACACATCAGGCAAATTACTTAATACCTCTAGGCCTTAGTTTCCTCATCTGTGATACAGCCTACTGATCTTTACCATTTTTGGATCACAGATCCCTTGGTGAATGCCTGAGTTCTTGTGATGAGAAATTTACACACACACACACCATTCTGCATATATTTTTTGGATATTTATAGCCCTCCTCAAAGCTAATTTTTGGATTCCAGAGTCTCAATGATTACTTAAATCCCTTCCAGTGCTAACATACACTACCTAGCTGGCTTCCTCTGAAGAAGGCAGAACTAGAGGAGGTGCCACTAGAGAATACTTTGACTAGTCAGAGAGCAACAGGAGTATAATAATTCATAAGAGGGTGGTGGAAGGGAAGCAGATGAAGGAAGAAGCGAAGCCAGAGAATGGATGAGGGGAGAAGACAGAGATGTGAAGGCACCAAGAATAATCTTTTTTTTATCTTACCTTGGCTTTTGCTCTAGGAACCATATGGCAAAGCAGCTCTTCCCTATAGAAAGAGGTCCTCTACTTCAGCATGCTTCCCTAGAGTGTCTAGAGTGGCAAGGCTGGGGTTTGGGAAAAAGCAAGCTGGCTTCTTTAATTCCGGAACATTAAATACACAATGAGGGAGCTTACAAATGGAGTGAAATGAAGAGCAGATCTCTCACCTCTGTCCCTGTTATCTAATCACACATGAAAATCCTCTTTCCTGAGACTTCCCTGTTACACACTATTGGGAAATACAGAGAAACTTGCTGGAGGATTTGTGGGGAGTTAACTCAATATTACTAACAAGTGATACAGATGGGGAGATGATGTTGGGGAGGAAGGCTCCCTTAAGGAGTTGGCTTTTTTATTCTTACTGAATGGGTTTCTCCAAATCGCTCCCAAGGACTCTCCAAGGGTGAGGAAAAGGAAATGGCCCTGTGTGCAGTGCTTTGGGGTAAGCAACCCAGGCTCTGAGAAAGGTAAAGCTTCTGTCCCCTAATACAGCTAGAGCCAGGCTTAACCAGATTCTACTTACCTTCTTGATTCTAGTCATGGAAACAAGAAATTGAACTCCAGCCTAGCAGGAAACACCTACCTTGCTGTTCAGTTGCTGAATTCTTAACTCCTTTTGGTGAATTTCCTTTAAGCTGTCATTGAGCTGAGTCCTAAGACGTTCTGTCTCATAAACTAGGTTTTGTGATCCATCTAGGGAAGCTGGTGTCTCTGGGGATGCCTGCCAGGATACAAACACTGATGAAATTCTCTCTTAACATTGTTCATGCTTAAATCCTTCCTTCCAGAAACCCTGCCCACCTCATAGGAAGTCATCAGATGGTTTGCCTAATAGTGGCAGATGGGCACTTAGCTTGCAGGAAGCTGATGTTTCCTGGGTAGTGGTTACCTCTGAGTAGCAATCAGCGCTGAAATCACTCACCTGTCTTTGATACTGCATTTTGTGGGTCTCAGTCGGGGAGGAAGAAGATCTCAGTTCCCTCATAAGATTCTGCAGATGGCTGAGCTGCTGATCTTTATCTGCAATAGCCATAAGGTACTGCTCCTTCATCCTCCTCTCATGAATTTCCCAGGAACTCTTCTCCATCCTAGAAAACACATGAAATAGTCACAGGCAAAAATATACTTGTGAGACAAAGATGAATAATTGCATATTTAAAACAGTATTATGGGCTGTAGAGACGTAGTAAAGAAAATACATAACCAGAGAGAAATTTATGTTATAAACAGAACTATGCAGCAAGATGATGGAGTAGAACTTAAAAAAGAATTGCAACTGGCAGGATTGGGGAAGAAAAGCAGGCATTTGGTCTGAATCCTGAACAATGAGTCAGGCAGGTTTCCATAAAGGGAAAAGCATTCCAGGTTCAGGGAGCAAACAGAACAAAAGGCACAAGAATGAATATATATAGTGAGTTTTGGAATTGTTGTAGTAGTGTATAGAGTGGATAGGGCAGGAAATGAGGGTGGAGAGGAAAGAAGTCAGACCCTGTGGGGCATTGAACACCATGCTAAATAAAACGTACTCTAAGCAATGGGAAACCACTGTAATTCTTCAGAAAGGCGATGCCATGATGCAGTATACTATCAGGGTTATGAGAATGCAACTGTAGAGTCTGAAGGATCTGGGTTCAAATGCTGGCTCTATCATACACTAGGCATGAGACTCTGGGTAAAAGTAACAATCTCTCTGAGTCTCACTGGTAAAATGGAAATAAATGATCTATTCCTTAGGATTAGTGTGAGGATTAAATGAGATACTTTATGTCATGTACCAAACACAGAGCCTGGCATATCACAATCACTCAACAAATATAAACTGCTGATATTTATTTATCCCCTGAATTTGACCAAGAGGGAAGCTTCTATTTGACCCCAGCTAATTTGCATAGTTCTATCAAAAACTGCCTCTCTGCCATATTCTTTAGTTCTACTTCTTTCTACACTATGATTGAAAAAAACCAGTAGGATTGTAATCAAATTTCTGCAGCATCTGTTTACTTTGAATAGTACCCATGTCTCTAATTTTTCCTAAAAATATAAGATTTTATTTGAATTGCATCTGACTTTTTTGTTTCTCTCTAGAAGTAAGGTAAAATGGTCCTTTCTTTTCTAAAGGACATACACCAATTATGAAATAATCCTGCTATGTCAAGAGGTGACTTGGATTACAGTCAGATTTTTTTAAAAAGGCAGAGCTAAAACTTAGAAACTAAAATAAATTTTTATTACAAGGCCACTATATGGAAAAGGCACAGAAATTTTCTAAAACACTTTCTCCGATATTTGTCTGTGAAAAATGAGAGAGAATAAGAAAGGAGGAGTGTAAGACTGAGAATGTACAAGAAAGATCACAATTCTTCCATAAAGCTTTAAGCCGCCATTTTGTTTAGAAAGATGGACAAGTAGTTATGGTGTGGAGAGACCCTCAATGGAGAAGAGGCACTAAGGAACAAACCTGATTACTTAAGAGAACACAGCCATAAACGGGCTATACCTCACTTACCCCTTAAGTAAGAGAGCACAGGAACCAGAGCAGAATAAGCAAATCAGTAGCTACAAGTGGAAGAGAAATGTTACTGTATAAATCCAGGCTCTTCTCATAAGCCAAACCCAGTGCCATAGAAGTCTGAATGAGATGTTCCAGCTTTTTCATGTTTGAAAACCTCATTTCTCCCAAGTATTTCAAGAGCAAAAAACAGGGAATCTTAAAGATATTTGGCTAAAGAAACTGGTCCTAGAGTCAGTGAATCAAATCTGTGTCCTCATTTTCTTCTTCTAAAAGTGACGTTAAATGTCTTCCTTTCCTTCTCATAATTTACTCACATCCACTTGATATACAATTTTTCTTTTCTTCAAAACTTCTCAAATGTGGAAGGTAAAGAGAGAAAGGCTAAGAGAAAGGTGGAAAGGGAGAAAATGAGGGAGGAAAAAAATCAATAGGCCAGAAATCATTTTCTTTCTCCCTCTTTTTCTCTTCCCTTAAGGGTCAACTTTATCAGGAAAGTATCCTTTCAGAATGCCCTGTGAGGAAGTTTAAAGAGGAACAAGTGGCTGCAGAAAATAACCCTTTAGAGCCTTGCAGCCCTTCTTCCGTTTACACTAGCAACTGGACACAATATTTTTTTTAGTTCCAGGTGATCTGGAGATAATGTGGGAGATGTCAAGGTGATGTTCCCATGTGCTCCCAATCACCTTTGGGGGGCCCTAAATTCAGTGGTCAACATTAATGTGCATCTGAGGGAAGATGATCTCTTGATGGTGAATTGAGATTCTAACAGAATAAGCTAGGGCAGCTATTCCCTGGCGGAAAAAAGGATGAGGTTAAAATGGAGCATCTTTCTTCTAGGGTTCAATTCCAGAAAGAAGAAACAGAAGCAATTTGTATTCCCAGAGAGCAAAAATTCAGTATTTTTACCTTCTCTGCAATCATCCTTTGATTAAAAAAATGTGCTCTTGTATTATCTGGGGAAGTTGCCAACTCCATGGAATAAGTTTAATATATTTTCACTTATAAAAAAGTCTGTAAAGATGTTGAATATGAAAATCTTTTGGACGTAATTTCACTCCATAAAATTTAAATGACCAAATTCTAAAAAGCATTTTGCTCTATAAACCTTGCTTAAGGTTTATTTTGAAATATCACGTTAGTAAAGTGCATGGCATCTAGGATCTGTGAAGGAACAAATCTCTTCTATCTACACATTAAGAGCTCTCTTAGGGATGTTACAATAATAATTTTACTATATTGATATCTGTCATCATGGTAGATAATGTAACCTGGATGGGACTCTAGATCCCACCTCATATTCTCTGTATTCACTTGCCTATGTTTGTCCTGTAGCAGCAGGTGAGACAAAGCAGGTGCTGCTTGATCAGCAGCACTTTCCAACATGGAGATTCCCCTTTTAGTATCAAACTCTGAAAGCTTTGGGTTTGATTTTACTAAGGTGGCATGTACCACCATCTTACACTAAACAGTAATAAAGTCCCAACAATGAGGCTGCAACAACAGGACCTGTTTTTATACACTGTTAAGCACTTATTCTTTACCTTTACTTTTCAGATCAAATCTGAAACAATGAATTAAAAAACCATCCAAAATATGAGTTCCTATCATAATTTTTTTCCCTCTAGTAGAACATATAGCACTGTTAGTCATCTTTAAAGGAAAAGGGCTTGGATTTCTAGATCCAGACAAGATGGAGTAGATGCAGTTTTCCTTATTCCACCCACTAAGTATAGATAAAAAAACCTTGGAAATTATATATAAAACCAAACATAAGACAACTGGAAAAGATGGAGAAGAAGGTAGAGAAGCTCAGGACTCTAGGACTTAAGGAATGACATGGTGGTGACTTCACTGGTTTTCCTTTTTGAATTCTACATATCCCAAACTGGGTGAGGGAGGATCCAACAACTTAGAACACGAATGAGTGCCAAGAAAAGTTTGCTGTCTTTTGCCAAAGGCCCAGGAAGGGGAGGACTAGCAAGACAGAAACATTAATGACAATAACCACCCAACTGCAGCAGAACGCCATGGAAAGACTACAGTATCTCCCTACCGCCATTAACAAACTCCTAGTGAACAGATTAGTGTCATTCTTGCCTGGAGGTAACTAGGTGCACCTCACCCTCCATGCTAGGTGGTGTCAGAAGAGACCAAGTGGGGACTTCCCTGGTGGGCCAGTGGTTAAGACTCTGCGCTCCCAATGCAGGGGGCCTGGGTTCGATCCCTGGTCAGGGAACTAGATCCCACATGCTGCAACTAAGAGCTCGCATGCTACAACTAAAAGATCCCGCATGCTGCAACTAAGTATCCTGCATGCTGCAACTAAAGATTCCACGTGCGGCAATAAAGATCCCTCATGCTGCAACTAAGAGCCAGTGCAGCCAAATAAATAAATATTAAAAAAAAGAAGAAGAAGAAGAAGAAGAGGCCAAGTGTGTACACTGGACTGTCCATCACTCTGGTAAAGAGGTGCCTCTCTCTAACCACCCTCACTCTCACCCTCGCTACGGTGTCATTGGAGACAACATGTGGAGACTGGACATCCACCTCCACCCATAACAGACTAAAATGTTCCCCCCTGTTCCTGCAGAGGTAGTAACAGAAGATGCCAGAGGGAAGTTTGAACTGTGGGCACTAACCAGTGGTAACAGGTGCCCCTCCTCAATCACCCTCCTGCAGTGTCAGTGGAGATTAAGTGGGGAGCCTGGACTTTCACCACTGCCCAGTAACAATGAAGTGCTGCCCTCCACACCCCTGAGTGGTATCAATGGAAGCCATGTGTGGAGCTTAGACTTCTACTCTCACCTAACAGTAATGAGGCACTGCTCCCTGCTAACTGCAGTCTCAGTGGAGTACTAAGTGGGGAGCCTGGACTTCCTCTGGCAGTATCAGGGCACTGCCTCCCACTAGGGGTTATCAATGAAGGCTGAGTAAGGAGCCCACTGGACTTCACCCTCCTCTAGCAGTAAAGTGGCAGTGTTCCCCTTCCCCTGCTGGCATGGTGTCAGTGGAAGCCTACCAAAGATTTAAGTAAGATTGAGTCTTAAAACTTATAGGACTCCAAAACATCCAGGTTACAACTGAAAATCACTCATCATACTAAAAACCAGGGAAATCACAACTTGATTGAGAAAAGAAAATCAATAGATTACAACACCCGAGATGACAGAGATGTTGGAACTATATATATGGAATTTAGAAGTATTTTAAAGTGGCCATCATAGAAATGCTTCAACAAGCAACTACTAACACACTGGAAATAAATGAAAACAGAGAAAGCCTCAGCAAGATAAAAGACCTGAATGGAAATTTTAGAATGGAAAACTACAATAGCCAAAATAAAAAGCTAACTCAATGGACTCAATAGCAGATTGGAAGTGATGAAGGAAAAAGAAAAATTATCAGTGAACTTGAAGACAGACAATAAAAATTACTGAATTTGAATAAAGAGAAAAGTAATCAATAAATTGATTTCATCAAAATTAAAAAGACCTTCTCAATGGAAGGATGAAAAAAATAAACTGCAGACTGGAAGAAAATATTTGCAAGCCATGTTATCTGACAAAAAAACCTGTGTCTGGGGACTTCTCTGGTGGTCCAGCAGTAACGAATCCACCTCCCAAAGCAGGAGGTGCGGGTTTGATCCCTGGTCAGGGAACTAAGATCCCACATGCCGTGGGGCAACTAAGCCTGCCCACCACAACCACTGAGCTCGCGCACCTCAACTAGAGAGCCCGTGTGCCGCAAACTACAGAGCCCACATGCCCTGGAGCCTGCATGCCACAACTAGAGAGAGAAAAAAAGCAAATGAAAAAAACAAAAACCCGTATCTGGAATACATAAAGAACTCTCAAAACTCAACAGTAAAAATTAACAACCCACTTAGAAAACAGACAAAACACATGATCAAATATTTCATCAAAAAGGACCTATAGATAAGCATGTAAAAAAATGTTCAACATTAGTAGCCATTATGCAAATTAAAACCACAGTGGAACAGCATTACATACCTGTAAAAAACTAAAATTTAGTTACAATATCAAATGCTGATAAGGATGTAGCATTTGATATTGAAACTGGACCACTCATATATTGCTGGTAGGAGTATAAAATGATACAGTCATTCTGGAATACAGTTTTGCAGTTTCTTAAAAAACTAAACGCCACTTATTATATGACCTAGCATTTGCACTCCTGGGCAATTACCTCAGAGAAATTAAAACTTATTGTCCACATAAAAGCCAATACACAAATGTTTATAGCAGCTTTATTTATAAGAGCTAAAAGTTAGAAACAACACATGTCCTTCAATGAGTGAATGGTTAAAGCAGTACATTCATACCATGAAATACTACTCATCAATAAAAAGAATGAAGTATTGATACACACAATGATGTTAACGGATGTCAAGGGCATTATGCATGAGTAAAGCTAATTTCAAAAGGTTGCATACTTTAAAAAATTCTCAGAATGAGACAAAATTATAGAAATGGAGAACAGATTAGTGGTTGCCAAAAGTTAGGGATATGGGGATGGGAGGGAGGGGAAAAGTGTGACTATAAACTAGTAGCACAAAGGACACATCTGTGATGATAGGGCAGCTGTATACTTTGTTGTAGTGGTGGTTACATGAGTCCACACATATTATAAAGTTGCATAGAACTATATACATACTTGAGTGAATGTCAAATTGGTGTGAAATCTGCATAAGATCTCTGAATTGTACCAATATCAATTTCCCAGTTTTGAAATTGTACTATAGTGATGGGAAACTGGATGAAGGGTACATGAAAGCTCTTTGTACTATTTTTGCAATTTCCCATAAATTTATAATTATTTCATTTAAAAAAAACTAAAAGAAAAGGGTTAAATAGCAGGGATTACCATACCTGAGCTGATGCAGCTCATGCTGCCAGGAGAGGTTTTCCTGCCTGAGCTCTTCTTGCATAATCTGAAATGTTTTTGTCTTATCTTGATACTCCTGAAGTTGAGCCTTCAGTGGACGTAACTCAGTGATTTCTTGGTTAATCTGTAAGTATTGCTGCTGCAGATTCTTCAATTCCTTCAGCTTTAACCAAAAGGAAAGTAAAAGGGTGATTCATCACATTTCACTCATTCAGCTGTAAGTCAGCAGCACCTCCCTGCTAAGTCAGTCAACATCACAACTGACTACCAGCACCTAACAGTCCACTGACATAATGGCAGCATGAATCCCTAAAATGGTGAAATACAAGCAGCCAGGCTGGTGGGAATCTCCTGATGGAGCGGCCATCAAGGCTGTAGGGCCTGACCACTACTGCAACTTCAACCCCAGCCCACTGGCCCTGAGATTCTAAGTTGACACTAGATCTACAACTCGGAGATAGGATAGACTTAAAGGACTTAACAGCTTCTTGGTGGGTGGTAACTCCCTAGAACAAGAAGTGTAAAGATAGATTGGCTTTCTATTTAGCCATATGCCCTGGCTAGGCTTCTAAACTTTCTTACATGAATATCAATCTTAGTTCTAGCTTAGCTGATGTTGATTATAAAGAAGGCATTGATGCCCAGGCCAAGTGTTAAGAGCAGTTAGAATTTGGAGTCAGCTGTCCTGCCCACATAGTGTGTGATGCTATGCATGTTCCACACACCTTCTAAGCCTTAATTTCCTTCACCTATAAAATGAATGTAATTATAGTACTCCTCATAAAGATTATGAGAATTCAACGAGAAAATTAATGCACTCCACACATAAAAGTTAGTGGTGGTGATGATGATGATGAACTTGCCTTTAATTAGCAAAACTGCCTATCTACATTCCAGATATATCTTCTAACTCTTTATCCCCAATATTCTTTAAAAGCTTGGTAGTAAGAAATAATGTCAGGACATCTGGGCAAAGAGAGAGGCCTTGAACACACATCTCTTTCACCCTCTCTGGAAACATCACTAAAGCTACAATAAAGGCATCATTTTATAAGCATAAAAAACAAGAAGAACAAGAGAGGAGTCAGCAGCAACAAAATTAATTTTAGAAGCTGAAAAGGAGATGCATAAATGGTAACTGACTTAACAGATCTGGGAAAGGCAAGTCTTAAGCTGGCAGTAGGAAAAGCCAAGAACCAATAGAATTTACTCTGCAGACTCTTCAAAAGGCTCAGGAATTAACAGCACCAAGTACCTCTGGAAAAGATGGTGATGGGGGTAGGGAGGAGGAGGTGATAGCTGAAATAAGGAGGATTCGATGAAAACTGCTTGAGAACAACTATATCCCTAAATACCGTCCCAGTTCCACACTTTTTGTTACTCTGACAGACAACTAGAATTTTATTCTCTAGAAAAAGTTAAAAGAGTGTCTCTGGACTATGGAACACTAGGTACAGTAGAAGGTAAGGGTACTGCTCCAAAACAAGGGTGATCAAGTGAATGTGTGCTTTCTGAATGCTTGAAGCCTTTCCCCTTCTTAGCTTGAAGAGTGCTGGCACACAGGCCTTTACCGTCCATAAGGGAAATTGAGAAGTCTTCTCTAGAAAATCTGACCAACCCAAGAGGAACTAAAAATATCAACATGGGGACTACCCTCAAAAATCTCAGCAAGATCACCATGCACTGAAACTCACAGCTGGTTAAGTCCCACCCACAAACATTTTAGACTCTGCCCACAAACATGAAGAATAAACCAAGGATTAACCCTCACCTGAAGAACAGCTAACATTAAGCAGGGATAAAAAGAAACTAGAAGAAAAGTAATTCAGAAGACATCAGCAGAAGAAAGAATGTCATGTACTCAAAGACTTAAGAGAATATTGGAAATTACAAACATTATAGTAGAAATTTTAAAATTATAAAGAAAAACTTATTATGAAAAAATTTCAAAGAATAAAACTACCCCCAATCTTCTTGGAGAGATAAATTAAGAATATATATCCATGAGAAAAAAAAAATCTTTAGAAATCAGGAACATGATAGCAAAAATGAAAACTTCAATATAGGATTCATATGATGAACGTGAGAAAATCTTCCCAAAGTAAAGCAAAACCAATAAAAAAGGTAAGAAAATTATAGAGCCAATCCAGAAGGCCCTACACCTAAACAACAGGATTTCCAGGGAAAAACAGGCAATAGAGAAAAAGGATGGGGGAAAATGGTAAAATAGAATTCAAAAGAATTGCCCAAAATTGATGAGCATGACTTCTTAGATTCAAAGGACTAGACAGAATGATAAAAATAGACCCACACCAAAATACATTATCATGAAATGTCAGAACACACAAGACTAAAAGATTCCATTTACAGTTGACCCTTGAACAAGGAAGGAGTGGGGGTACCCACCCACTGTGAAGTCAAAAATCCATGTATACTATTGTTGGCCCTTCATATATGCGGTTCTTCTACTGAATATATCCGCTGTTCTGCATCCACAGAGCCAACCACCCACTGATCCTGTAGTACTGTAGTATTTACTACTGAAAAAAATCTACGTATAAGTGAACCCATGCATTTTAAAGCCATGTTGTTCAAGGTCCAGCTGTATTTCCAGAGAGAGAGAAAGAGATAAGAGATGAGGGAGAGAGGGAGAGAGACAGAGACAGAACTATCTCACAAAGGATCAAGGATCAGAATATCTTTAGACTCCTGAACCACAATGTAAGCTAAAAGGGAACAGACCAATGTCTTCACAATTTTGAAGGGAAATTATTTTCAGCCTAGAATTCTATACTCAGCCAAACTATCAATCAGGTGTAAGAGATAAGACATTTTCAATAAATTTACCTCCCCTGTATCTTTACTTAGAGAGCTGCTGAATGATTTATTCCAACAACATCATGGCACAAAACCAAGATGAGGAAAACATGGAATACAAGAAACAGGAACTCTAACACAGGAGAGAAATGGAGGGAGATATTCTTTTTTTTTTTTTTTTTTTCCATACGCGGGCCTCTCACTGCTGTGGCCTCTCCCGCTCCGGACGCGCAGGCTCAGCGGCCATGGCCCACAGGCCCAGCCGCTCCGCGGCATGTGGGATCTTCCCGGACCGGGGCACAAACCCGTGTCCCCTGCATCGGCAGGCGGACTCTCAACCACTGTGCCACCAGGGAAGCCCTGGAGGGAGATATTCTAAGATGAAAACTGTGTCCTAGGAGTACAGGGCAACTGATTCATTTAAGAGCAAAAAAGAGATTCCAAGAGAATTTTCTTCCTGAAGACTAAATAGATAGGAATAAACATCTTGAAAAATGTGGATTAAATGGCAGTAAATCTGGCGTTAATTACATTGATAAGTACAAAGAAAACTAAGTAAGCAACAACAACAAAAACACAGTTATTCACTCCAGGAAAAACAAAGGTGTTGAGGAAACTAACAGTAACACATGTCTCAGGTCTAATAGCATTTGTAGTTATAAAAATGTAGACATTGAATATTGATTTAATCAAAATTAAAATTAAATTACATCAGGACAATGGGGAAGGGGTTGTATATTGAAAATGTACGTGTATACTGTGAAAACAGAGGGAGTGGGCTTGCCTGGTGGTGCAGTGGTTAAGAGTCTGCCTGCCGATGCAGGGGACACGGGTTCATGCCCCGGTCCGGGAAGATCCCACATGCTGCGGAGCGGTTAGGCCCGTGAGCCAAGGCTGCTGAGCCTGCGCGTCCAGAGCCTGTGCTCCGCAATGGGAGAGGCCACAACAGTGAGAGGCCCGCACACCGCAAAAAAAAAAAAAAAAAAAAAGAGGGAGTAAAGAGAACTAAACCCTGTTAGCATATAAGAAAGTCAACAGCTAATGCAAAGAATGAAAAGCCAAGATGCACTATAAACATGATATTTAGCTACTGAGGAAACACCAAAATAACAAATTAAAAGGGTTGAAAGCAGATTGCCTCAGAAGAAGGAGAAACAGGGTTGGGAATGCTACTGTTTGTTTTTCTTATCAAACATTGTAGAATTTAGTGACTCATCAAATATATGTGTATAGCTTTATCTTTTAACCCAAAACTAAAATAAAAACATATTTTTGTTTTGTTTTAAAGCAAACATATATTCTTTATGCAATCCACTCACTCCTCTAGTCCAGATACTCTAAATGTTACCTTTGGAATAGAGCAGATCATCAGAAAGCTGTGTGTCTGGAACTGCATTTTAGCCACTTGCAGAGGTAACTTCAGTGAATTACTCAAAATTCTTTTGCTATGCACTTACATCAAGGGACAGCTAAATAAAAATCCTATAAAACAATTATTATATTTACTGTAGAGAAGTAAAGAATGTTTCATAACTTCATAGTGACCTCCCTATGGAAACACAGAAGAAATTTCTTACAGGCCTCAATACTTAAAGAATAACTATTCTTATCTGTTCCAAGTAGTTTTACTTTCTTCCTTTTCCCTAAAATATGGACACTGCAATTCATACACAAGGTTTTAAAATTCCGTACTTCTGATGGCTGCCAGACCTCAGAGCAAAATTAGTGGTCCATCTTTCTAATAGGATATTGTGATAGCCCTTTGGGATAAGTTTACTCCTAAACTAAACTTACTTCTGGTTTAATCTTTTTCTCTCAGATCCTAATTTTCTTTTCCTTCCCAGTTCCTCACCTTATATTACCTTGAAAAACTGTTCATATCTTTATATGCTACCTCAAATCATTTTCAGACTGAAATAAGTATAGACAAACAAAAAGGCACCTCTAGAGATTTGCTCTACAGCCTTTAGGTGGGGAAAATCCTAAGGAAGTTTGAACACATTGAAAACTCCAGAATGTTTTCAGAGTTGTTTGTCATGCCCTAGTAGAATCCTAGAATCCCCTGGGTTAACTCCTTGCCACTTAGACCCTTGGACTTCATTTGCGAAACTTCCCTTTGACTAATTACATAAAGAAAACCAAAGTCACCTAAGCTCCGTTCAGACCTAGCTCATCTCTTGGGTGGTCCTGAGGGAAAGGAAGCATGGTGTAGGCAGAGGTGACAAACCGCTGGCCTAGGCTAAATGTTTAAACTCATAGTGATTGAAATAAGTTATTGTACATGCAGCCAGTGGCTAAGAGACTAGAAACTTCAATGCTCATGAGACAGACTGAGAACAAGATATGTGGAAAAGAAGATTTGATGGACAATTAACAATACATTCAGTAAGTATGCAGAAGGGCCTCAGCGGCTGTAGCAGAGCCTGTATGCAATATCATTGAGTCAGACTGTCAGGCCTTCATGTGATTTATAACCCTGCCTAGGCTTTATGACTTGTTCATGGCAGATATAAAAGCCTCAGTCTCAAAAGTTCCTATAATTTCCCTACACGACAATTTCACAAAATAGAGAAAAGTGTTTTCAGTAACACATATAGAGAATATACATCAATTTTTGATTATCTACCATATGATTAAATACCCTTCTGCTAAAAACCATGGGAAATATGAACAAGTATAAGACATGACACATTTACCAAGAGTTTACAATTTAATTGTGGAAATAAAAAATAAGGGTATAGAAATTAAACACACACACACATACACACACACCCATATATATCAAGGCAATATGGGACAAAGGAAAAGAGAAGCACTAGGGAAGTACAGACAGAAGGTAATAGACAATCAAGCGATCTGGAAATGTAGCCAGAGGATTTGAGCTCTGGGGCAACCTTTAAAGAGTAGGAAATATGTGCCCAAAAAAGGAAAATGGAGAGGACATTTTGGTTCAGAGGACAATAACGTGGGTAAGTAGATCAGTTTGTGGGTGAGTAAATCAGTTTGGCTGAAATGAAGAGGATGAGTAGAGAAGCAGTAAAAGAGGATGCTGGAAAGAGAGGCAAAAACAAACTATAGGGTATTAAACCCAGCCTAAGAGGTTTGAATCGTCCTAGAATGCCCAGATAATATGAATAAATTTTTTTTATCATTTTCTATAAAAATGAAAATCAATTTAAAGAAAGTTTCAAAAACTCTCAAAAGAAGATTGGAAAGAGAAATCTAGATACTCACTAGTCGGTCTCGGTCATTTTGAAGTGATGACATAGCTTTTTTTAAACTCTGTACTTCATCTGGGCTGGTTGAAGGTGGGGCTGCAGACCTCTGCTTCCCTTCCTCTGACTTGCGGAATTTGTCCAGTTCACTCAACAGGCGATCTCTCTCATTCTGTAGACTGGCCATAGCCTTGGAAAAGGACTGCACTTGGTTGTAAGAGTCTTCTAGTTGTGAGGACAAGTGAAGCAGTTGGTCATCTTTGGATAGAAGCTGTTGGTTAAGTTTCTCAAGGTGGGGCAAGCTGTTATCCTCAGTGGAGTTAACTGGAAACGCAGCTTTAGAAACAAGAACATCTCTCTCTTTGCTTAAGAGGCCTTGCTCTTCTCTCAGCTGTGCCAACTCCTTCAGACTGGCCTCATATTTCTTTTTCAGTTCCTCAACTTCCTCATTGGCATGATCTCTACTATCTTGTAGGGAACTCATTGACCTTCCAAAAGACTGGATTTGTGCTGTGAGACCTTTATTTTCTTCGGTGACCATGAGTAACTTCTGTTCCATCTCTACCAGATCTCTTGCTAGCTCCGCCACCCTCTCTTCTGCTGTTTCAGTTTCATTTCGCATTATCCCTGCATCATGATGAAGATGCTTTAATTCTTTCTTCAGTTTATCTTCAATTTCACCTACCTTTTTGGCAGCTTCCTTCTGAACACGAACCAATTCCTCTTCCAGTTCTGTAATTCTCTTCTGAGACAAAGAAAGGGTAGTATTTAACTTCTCTACCTCTCCTTCTTTTGCTTTTAATTGGGCCTGGAATATTCCTAAAGTACCTTCTTCTTGCAAGGCTGTCAATTGTTTCTTTAGTTGGGATAGAGATACTTTTAAGTTCTCAATCTCTTTAGATAAACCTCGTTTCTCCTCCTGTAGGGCAAGAGAGAACCTCTGCAGCTCCTCCTTTGCTTCCTCAGACTCCTTGAGCTTTTCTTCTAATTTAGCATACTCACTTTTCACCTCCTTAGTCTGCTGAAGTTGAGCTTCAAGGAGCTGCTTTTGCTGACAGTCCTTCCTTGATATCACTTGGTTCAGGTCTTCTCTATATTGGATCAGTTCTGCATTGAGCTTGGCATTCTCAGAATTGAGATCATCCATATGACTTCTCAAGCATCGAATTTCTTCCTTCAGCTTATTATTCTCAGTAGCAGCATCCTGGATGAGTTGGTCTTTTTCCAAGATCACAGAGAGATGTCGCTCTTCCAGCTGTTGGTAGTCACCTACTATACGGTCTCGGTCATCCTGGAGAGAAGACATGGATTTAACAAAGGAATTCAACTGAGCCTTCTGTTGCATGTTCTCCTTTTTCATGTTTTTCAGTGTTTCCATAAGCTGATTGGTTTTGTCAACAGCTTTTTTGTTCTCTTCTTCTAAAACAGTATTCTCCTCTTCCTCCTGGGACAGCAGATTTTCCAATTCTTTAATTTCTTTGTCATGCTGCTGATGCAGTTCAGCAACTACTTGGACTGCCTGTTCCTTGGCAGAAAGCAGGCTTATAATCTTCTGCTCTTTCATGTTTATTTCTTCATGCAGCCTACTGGTCAGTTGTCTGGAGGCCTGAAGATCTGTCTCTAGCTGTTCATAACTGAACTTACAATTTTGGATATCAGCCTCTTGTTGCTTTATGATCCCTTCCAAATTTTCTTTATTTTCCTTATATTTTTCTAAAGAGTTATTTAAATCAGTTGACTGGTCTCTGAGAATCTTCATTTCTGATTCCAACTTAGCTAATTCATCCTGAGAACTACGGTATAGATGTTGAGTCTCTTCTAGCTGGGAAAAAAGTTCTTTGTTTTCTCCCTGTAGAGTATCACAGATCTTCTGCTGAAGCTGGACTTCTGTCTGAGCTTTGGACTCCCAAATCTGCTTGTCATGTTCAAGCCTAGAAAAAGAGAGAAGGTCATTAATTACAGATTTCAAGGGAAAAGTACTTGATGCCTAAGGAACACATACTAAAACATGTACTCAGATCTACAAGTGAATAAATATTCATAATTGAAGGTGTTCATCTTTTTAATAAAGAGGTATTAGCTCTACTGAATGTTCTGTATTAAAGGTATATTGCACCTAAGAATTCGTATAAAAATAAACTCCAAAGTATGTTGCTAATTTAGTGACATGACCTTGGACACTCTAAAAAGTGCCCCCAATTTTGTTCTTTGCTCTAGACAAGCTGTTGTCTGGCCCCTTAACAGAATAATCTTGGTATGAGAGGCAATGAGGAGACCTGTCTCAGAGCAGAAGGATCCTACTAAAAATGAGAGTACAAAGTGTGGGGGACACTGTTATTTCCTGAGCTTGAAAAGTGATAATAAAATTGGAGTTTGAAGAAAGTAACTCTAGCAGGCATATGCAGTATGAATTTATGTGGAATATGAGGAAGAGAAAAGAGGAGATCGTTTCAGAGGCTAAGGCAGTAATTTGAGAGTACAATAATATGTACTATGGTAAAAATGCAGACAAGGATAATGGAAATGAGAAGAAAGGAAGAAATCTAAGAGATCTCTCAATAGAAAGATGGGTAGAGAAGCAGATGTAAATTTTTCATGTTAATACAAGTTGTAGCAGAAAGTCATTTGTAAGTCATTTGCAAGAGAGCGAGAGAGACAGAAGTGAGAGGGAATACATCTTCAGGGAGAATTTAAACCAAAATCAGTCCCATAATATTAAAGGGAATAGAAATAGTTTAAATAGAGACTTCCTTTGCCTTCAATTACCTTTGGAAGAGCAAAAAAAGTCATCATTCATTTACCTGGAAATGTTGATCTTTAATTCCTCCATGTGGATGGACATCTGCCTAAGCTGATCCTTTAGAACACTGAAATTCTCTTCTTTAAGTCTAATTTCTTCTTCTTTGGTTTGAATAGCAACACTGAACTTCCTCTCCCATTTCTTGGCTTCATCTATCACCCTGTCCCGATCATCCTGGAGGGAAGACATGCTCTTAGTGAAAGCTGCAAGCTGGGCCACAGTACTATCCAAGTTTTCCTGAAGTTGCTTAACTTCCTTGTCTTTCTTGTTCAAAGTAACCTGAATCTCTCCAAATGTCTCTTCTAAGTGGACTTTTTCTCTATGCAAAGCATCCAGTTTCTCTTGCATATTCTTCTTCTCTTTCAGGTGTTTCTCCTCTACCTGCTCCAGTCTTCGCTCAAGATCTTCATCCTTTTGTTTCATTTGGCTTTTAACTGATTCTTTATTTGACTGAAGCTCCTTTTTCAACTTGAAATTGTCTGCTAGGACCCTTGCTGCTTCACTTTGAGTGTCATCTAGCAGTACTTTGAAGCTAGCTAATTCTGTTTCTGCCTTCTTGCGATGTTCATTGGCTTGAGCCAGATTTTCTTTGGTTATTTCCAAATCTTTTTGGGACTCAGTCTGAACAAATTCTAAGGCCTTAACAGTTCTCTCCAGAGCACTGATTTTCTCTTGGTACCTAATGCAATCCTTCTGCAGCTGCTTTACTTCTTGCTGTTTTTCTTTTAACAGCTCCTGAAGTTCCTTTGCATGACTTTTATTGCCAGGCCCTTTCTGAGCACCTTGTATTTTCTCCATATATTCCTTTCGTATTTCTGATTCCACCTTAGTTTTCTCCTTGACTAACTGCTGCTTTTCTTCTTCCAATTCACTCACACACTTTTTAAGGTTCTGCATTTCAGATTCTAGTAGTTCATTTTTGATTTGGGCATCTGTAACATCCTGATAATAATTCCCAATGCTTCCATTAAGTTCTGCTAATTGATTCATAAGCCTCTCTTCCAAATCATCTTTCTCTTCCTCTGCTGTCTCCTTTAGCTTGGTAACTCTGGCAAGTTCTTCTTGGATTTGCTGATTTAATGAGTTTATTTTGGTTACTTCTTCCTGAAGCATTCTTAGTTCAGCATCCTTAGCTGATATTTGACTCAATAAAGCAGCTCTCTCATTTTCTAAAGTCTGGCTAAATTCCTTGTCTTTCTGCTTGTCCTCCTCTAATTCAGTGATTCTTTCTTTGAGCTGATCCATCTGCTGTAGGTAATTATTAATTTCATCATGTAAGCTGACATTCTCACTTATATCAGGCTTGGCACTGTTCTCTGAATGAATGGATTCTGAATTTTCAGACCTTGGGTTCATACTTGGAGAGCTTTGCTCATGGGCCTCACCTGGAGCAGACTGGGTTGCCTCTTCAGTGACAACCATCCGGTTATCATGTTTCTCAGTGGCCTCCAGGCTAGCTTGTTTGGATACATTACCTTCTATCTGATGCTTTAAATCCTGAACCTCTTCACTTAAAGAGTCCTTCTCCATCATTAAAGCCTCAAACTCCTTAGAAAGGGTTTTATACTCTGTTTGGACCCTTTCTAGTTCCTCCTTCATGTCAGAATTGGAAGAAAGAAGTGCTTCCATACTATCTTTAGATGTACCTCCTGCAGGGTGTACCTCTGCTCTAAGCCTCTCATTCTCTTCTTCCAACTCTAGGATTTTCTGCTGTTTAGATTTAGCAAACTTTCTCATCTTTTCTTTCATCTCCTCCATTTCCTGTTTAGCTTCCTGCAACTGCTTTTCTGTTTCTTTCTTGTTTCCTTCCGTGCTTCTTAACTTGCCGTATAGTTCTTGCTTCTCTTGCCTCACAGTTTCTACCACATGCTGAATCCTTTCCGCCTCATTACTAACATTCTCATAGGACTGCAGAAGAATTTCATATTCCTTTTGTAACTCTTTGTGTTTCTCTTGCCACTCTGTTATTTCTGCAATCTTAGAACATTTCAAAGATTCAATTTCTTTCACTAAGTTTTCCTTGTCTTCAGTAAGACCCTCCAGAGCTAATTTCAGACTTTCACAAGAACCATTGAGACTTTGATTTTCCATTAAAGATATGTCCATTTCTGCAATGAGTTTGTCTCTTTCTTCCTGAAAAAGAGCTAACTTGCCTAAGAATATATCTTTCTCTTTATTTTGAGCAGAAACTTGGTTTTCCACATCTGCCAGAGACTGGGTGAGATGTTCAATGTTATCTCTGGCCAAAGACAACTCCTCTTGGAGACGTTTGTTTTCTTTTAGTACTTCTTTTCGGGAAATAAGGGCAGCTTGCAGTTTCCTCTGTATTTGTTGCTTTGCTTTACTTTCTTCTCCAGTCCCTTCTGGTTTCTGCTTCATTTCACAAAGCTCCACCTGTAACTGCTTTATCTTCTCATCATGTTCTTTGGCTTGCATTTCCAGTTCTGTATGCAGAGCCTTCACTAAATCCTCTTGTTCTGTTATCTCTGTCTGTACTTTAGTAAGGGCTGTTTCCTTCTCACTAAGCTGTCCAGAAAGGTATCTAACTTCTTCTTCTTTTTTGCTTATGAGTTTTTGCAGTTCATCTAGTTCAGGCTGTAATTCTCTTAAATGTTCTAATCCAGTGATTTCTAGTTGACTGCTTTCCAGTTGTTGCCTCAGGCTTTCTGTGTGGGCTTCAGCTTCATGGGACGCTGCCTTCAGACTCTGGATTTCTAAATTCTGTTTATTTATCTGCTCTTGTAACTGAAATACCTCTTCTGATTTTTTAGTCAGCTCACTTATTGTAGAGCTAACCTTCAACTCTAACTCTTCTTTCTCAGTCTCTATTTCTTTCAGCTGTGTCTTAATCTGGGCAATAGCAGTATTGCCCTGCAGACCATTTGTATCTCCAGGATGAGAAGGCCAGTCTGGGTACAAGTCAGACTCTGAAGCAGGTTGAGCAGGTTGCTGCTCTGTGGCTTTGAATAAAGGTTCTTCTAAACCTTGAGTGGGAGAACCTGGAACCTGCTGGCCACTGCCTGGGAGTTTTCTGTCCGAAGATTCCTTTACTTGAATCTGTAGTTGCCTTAGTTGGTCCCCAATGTTCTCATTTTCCTTGCTTTGCTCATCAAACTGTTCTTGCAAGCGATTATAGTCATCTTTCTGTTGCTTGAGCTCCTCCCGAAGATGTCTTTCTTTCTCCTGTGCCTTTTTTAGAATCACCTTGCGAGAGGTTAATACTTCCTGTAGCTTCTTTTGAAGTTGCTCCTTTTCTTTTTCAAGGTCCACTATTTTTTCTTCCAGTTCTGGTTTCCAGTGTTCTCCACTACCTGCACCAAGTGGACTGATGGCTGCTGCTACTTTTACAGGTGCTGCTGACTCTCCATCACCTGCATCCTTGTTACCTGTGGTTAACTTTTGGATAACTGTTTGGTTTTCAATGATTTCTGCTTGGAGCAGATCTATTTGGTTTGTCTTCTCTTGCAAATTCTGATTCATCTGTTTGACCACAGCCTGTAACTGTTCTTCAGCTGCTGCCTTTTCTTCCAAATCCTTCCTTATCTGCTCTAGTTCCACTTCCTTCTCAGATATTACCTGTTTTAAAGATATTACCATTTCTATTTCTCGGCACTTAGAAGTCATACATTTTTCTGAGTCTTTTTTGCTTTCTTTATCTTCCTCCATTTCCCTCCTCTCACTCTCACTGAGTGGGGTGTCTTTCCTGGGTTCATCTTTCACTTTGGCCAATTCCTCTTCTAATCTACTGACTCTCTGTAGAAGTTCCTTTCTGTTAATAAGAGCAGCCTGGAGCTTTCTTTTTCTCTGCTCACTTTCTTTCTTTACAAGGTCTAATTCATACTGAAGTTCTTCTTTACTTATTAGCCCTACTGGGTTCAGCTCATCATAATTCTGTTTAATGCCAGAAACAGTTTCTTTATCTTCTTCCCCCTGCTCTTTTTTGGCCTCTTCAGCTCTGGATAATAAATTCAGCTGTTCTTTAAGAGTCTTAATTTCAACCCCAAGAGAAAACTTCTCTTCATTAAGCTGAACCATTTTCTCCATCATACTAAAGCTGATTTCTGTCACTTGCTGATCCTTCTCCTTGATGGTTTGTTGGAGGATTTCCACATCTTTCTTTTTCTCTAGTAAGAGTTGGTCCATTTTTGCTATTTCAAGTTCCTTCTGTGAAAGAGCCTGTAAAAGTTCTTCCACCTTATTTGAGATATCCCGCTCACGGTCTGCCCCCTCGAGCACTTCACTTTCCTTCTTCTGCAGCTGGCTCTGCAGGCTTTTGATCACTGTACTCTGCTCGGAAAACTGAACTTGCACATCATCAAGTTCGTTCTGTAAAACTTCAATCTTTACATCTTTAGTTTTGGCTTCTATGCTGAGACTGTGGATCTGTTCAGTGAGCAAGTTGTGATGAGCAGTCTGGCTTTCATAGTCAAGTCTTTTTTGCCTTTCTGCTTCTGCAAGGTTCACTTCCAGTTGCTGTACCTGAGCCCTCAGTTCCGTTACCACACTAAGTTCCTTCACCTGAGAAAGAAGTTGGTCTCTTTCTTCAGACAAAGCAGTGAATGCACTATTGGTGTTTTCAGCATTTTTCTTAAACTCTTCAATCAGCTGGGTTAGGCTGCCTATTTCCTTAGCTTTCTCATCTAAATTTTTCTCATAGATCTCTTCTGCTTTATGAAGGTTTAGCTCAAGCTCCAAAATTTGACCTTTTAGCCTTTCCAATTCATCCTGGTGATACTGACAAATACCTGATACCACAGAAGGGGATTTATCATCATCATCCTGCTTTGCTGATTTTAATTCCATTCCAGTGTCACTTAAAGATATTTCCTCAGATGTTCTGTGTTGGTATTTAGTGTTCATCTGTTCTTCTTTCTCAGTTGTTGGAAGACCGCTCTCTTCATTTGGCATGGGGGGAAAATGTTGCCCTGTATCTTCAAGCAATACTGTCATTTTAACTGGAGGTATTCCTTCACTCTCTGTCTGTTTCATTTCTTTTTGGTCAGGGACCTCAGGGTCACCGTCTGCCCTTTTGCCTTGAAGCTGCAACTTAAGGAATGCAATCTCCTCTTGGGCTTCTTTCATTTCCAACAATAAAGTGGATAGTTCTTTATGCTTTTGAGAAAATGTGTTCTCCAGGACATCTTGTCCACTTTCCTCAGCAGAAGAGCTGCTCTTGTTGAGCCTGGCAATATCAACCATGCTCATCTGTTTTTAAAAAAAGAAAGAAAAAGCCTCAATCAAATGTTTTATAGAAAAGAGCCTAAGTAGGGACTTCCCTGGTGGTCCAGTGGTTAAGACTCCGCACTCCCAATGCAGGGGGCCCAGGTTCAATCCCTGGTCAGGGAACTAAGATCCCACATACCACAACTAAGCCCTCATGCCACAACTACTGAGCCTGTGCACTCTAGAGCCTGTGCACCGCAACTAGAGAAGCCTGCGTGCTGCAACGAAGACCCAGTGCAGCCAAAATAAATAAATCTCCAATATAAATAAATAATAAATAAATAAATTTATTAGAAAGAAAGAAAGGGAGGGAGGGAGGGAGGGAGGAAGGAAGGAAGGAAGGGAGGGAGGGAGGGAGAAAGGAGCCTAAGTAAAAACTGGTATTTTGTGCATTTTCCAAAACCTAAAACTTTTCTGTCCAAACCTTCCTAACATAACACTGCTAAATACTTTTAACATCAGTTTTCCCAACTTGGACCTCTGAGGGCATCCTGTCAATGCTGCACTGAGGTCATGTCATATTCATAACACTTAAGGAAACCTGAGACTCATTTTCTAAATATTCCTCACTTGGGAAACTTTTCCTTCAGATTAAAACTACTTATTTCTCCTAAGAACTGCTTAAAAATAAAAAGGGAAGCAGGAAATGAATTAAATTTTTGTTTCATCCCATGCCAAGGAGGAAGTTAGGGATTCCTTTTCCTAAACTATCTATTGAAATGGGAAGTATTAGATAAGACAGCCATTAACAGACAAATATCAAACAAGTTGATTGAGATAAATTGCCAGGATAAAATAATCAAAAAGGAGTTCTGTTGGGGATTGGGAAGACATTATGGACCTGTTTTACAAAATATTAACCAAGTTACTATTACAAGGATTACTGTGTTAGACTGCTCAATCCACATAAATTATTCTATAATTGTTTTCTTGGGAAACAAAACCAGTGAATCTCATGGCAAATTTAGTATTTTATTAAATGAGTTTGGGGACATGGGTCCAATCCCTGGTCTGGGAAGATCCCATATGCCACAGAAAAACTAAGCCCGTGAGCCACAACTACTGAGCCTGCGCTCCAGAGCCCGCGAGCCACAACTACTGAGCCCACGTGCTGCAACTACTGAAGCTTGTGCGCCTAGAACCCGTCCTCCACAATAAGAGAAGCCACCGCAATGAGAAGCCCATGTACCGCAACGAAGAGTAGCCCCCACTCGCCACAACTAGAGAAAGCCCACGTGCAGCAACGAAGATGCAACACAGCCAAAAATAAATAAATAAATAATTTTTTTAAAAAAAGGAAGTTACATTATTCCCCAAAGCCATTTATGAGTCTATCACTGACTTGTTGATTGGAAGGACAATTAAACACAGTACAGCTAACAGTAATCTTAAATCAGCAGAATATTGAGCAACCATACATTTCTTACAGTAATTTTTAGGTTATAAAAAGCACCATTCTCTGACAATACCCTTTTTAATATAATCCTAAGTGAAACTGTGCCAACTGGGGAAGGGGATTTGGGGAGAGACTAGAGACTTTATCTAATCTCTTCACTGAGAAACTTATCTGAGATGGGCAAAGAAGCTGAAATAAATGATAACCTAGCATGAAAAATGGGTTATCAAATCCCAAGCAAGTGCTACTGTACTTGCGTTGGTTCTGAACAAACAAAAAAATTCCAAATATTTAGAAACAAGTGAGAGTAAAAGATAAATAATAAACATTACAACTCTTAAACCTCACTTTCCAGGTAATGTAATTCTCTATCAACATTAGAAAATTGCAGAAAAGCTTAGGTTTGAAATTACCTCCCTTTGATTGAGCTCATATTCTGATTATTTTAAGAATGCATCGGTCTTCCCTGGTGGCACAGTGGTTAAGAGTCCGCCTGCCAATGCAGGAGGCATGGGTTCGAGCCCTGGTCTGGGAAGATTCCACATGCCATGAAGCAACTAAGCCGATGCACCACAGCTACTGAGCCTGCGCCCTAGAGCCCGCGAGCCACAACTACTATGCCTGGGCACCTAGAGCCTGTGCTCCACAACAAAACAAGCCACCCCAATGAGAAGCCCGCACACCACAACGAAGAGTAGCCCTCACTCACCGCAACTAGAGAAAGTCCACGCACAGCTACGAAGACACAACACAGCCAAAATAAATAAAATAAATCATTAAAAAAAAAAAAGAATGCATCACTTACCTCACTGACTTCTCTATCTGCCTCTCCAGTTCTCTTCTGAGCCTCTAGGAGAGTAATCTGAGAGGACAGTTTTTCTGAAAGTCACAAAATAAATATCCTTAGAAGATAAATGTAGAGTGTTTGAAAAAAACAGAGGTATGATTGTGTATGTGGCTATTTGAGATGCATGAAATAACCAAGAGGAAAGAACAGATACAATAGTTTGGGGGAGATAAAACGTTTATTTTATTAAAGAAGTTGCAAAAGAAGATGAGAAGATGAGATATAAGATAGAATGGTACTAGGTGTTAATTATTAACCTGAGTGAAGTATAATAAATAGTGGAAGGCTTTAAAGGGAATAAAAATGCCAGAGCATATGACAAAAAGCAGCTATTTCTGTGGCATAATTTGGGACTTCTAGGGCAATAAATTTAACTTAATTTATCTATAACCCTCTGTATCCATCTTATAATGTATTAATATAGCACTTATAATGTCTTCAACATTCTTTCACATATTTTCATAAGGACGTCAAATTTTAGCACTAGAAGGGAGCTATCCAATCTCCTCAATGACCATATGAGGAAACAAAGAAATGCCATGACCTACAGCTAGTTCATAGAGCTGGGATCAGAATTCAGTCTTCTGAGTTCCACCCCATGTTTACAAAGTGTGTATTTAAAAACAGTAGTAGTACCTTGGAGGATAAAAATATTGAGTATTAATAAGCCCCCAAGAAGTTTATACTCTTTCTGAGAAGTTAAGACAAATATATTAAAGAAACAAACAAAAGAAGCATATTTTTTACACTACATCCAAATGTCTTAACGTGACCTACATGATTTGACCCCACTTATTCTACAAACTCCTCTGCTTGTACTACCCCTTTTTTGCTCACTCTAATCCCAAGAACACTGGCCTTCTTTCTGTCTGCAAACATATCAAATTTATTCATACTTCAGGGTGTTTGCACTGCTCTTCTCTGCTTGGGATTCGATTTGCTCAGCCTCTTTTTGCATGGCTGTCCCCTTTTCATCATTCAGGTATCAAGTGCTCAGAGAGGCCCACCCTAACCACTCTGACGCTACTTTCTTCTTCCCCCAGGCACATGTGCAGCAGCCTGTTCTATTTTTATCCTAATACTTATCACTCCCTGAAATTTTCTTATGTATATACATGTTTATAGCCTGTCTTGTCCTCTAATATGTTCAGAGCAATATGCTTAGCAACTAAATTAGTGCCTGGTACATAGGAAAGGCACCATAGATATTTGCTGAATGAATGAATGAACATTTATGACACGAATTCAAGACTGTATATAATATGTTCAGACATTTCACAAGATTATTTGAGGAAGGAGCACAGTGGCAGAAATGGAAGCACAAAAAGTGAGTTTAATAGAACATGACTCATAAAGCAAAGGTAACCTATGAGACCAGACCCAAAAACTAATACAGAAAACAAGTCCAGTGACCCCTGCAGGAAAGAACAAAGAGAATGGAACTCACAGAACCTCTAAATCACAGTGAGCTACACGAAAGTGATAGGGACTGCTTGCAAAACTACAAAATAAGCATCACGGATAAGATCTCAAAGAAGTATTTTCAGTGGGTTGAATAATGAACTGAATTTGTGGCGTTCTTTCTTTATCAGCAATGGTGGGACTAGTCTAATAAAGGTATACGATCCCTAGTTTATAGCTAAGTGGAACTGTAAGATGGT
Organism: Delphinus delphis; assembly: GCF_949987515.2. NCBI lineage: Eukaryota > Metazoa > Chordata > Mammalia > Artiodactyla > Delphinidae > Delphinus > Delphinus delphis. The sequence goes on from NC_082686.1 coordinate 67,081,184, forward strand.
TAAGTTGGAAATATTGGCTATAGACTTTAGGAAATGGTACAAACTTTATTTGGTATTCATTCTCACTCTTAAAGATAAAGCATGGTAGTCAGTTACTCCAGGATAAAATAGATAAGTAAAACGTTATTAACTAGAAGTTATTAAAACCATAAGGTCCTTATGAAGCAGGTGACAAATGGAAGGAGGTATTATCTTCATTCTTACTAACTCTTCACACACAGTCCAATAGAATAAAGTGCTAAATTTAGTTCAATCAAACAAAACTTTATTCAGCAGCCACTCATTTGCCAGGTACTATTCTAGTTCCTGGTAAAGCAAAAGACGAAAAAAAAAAGGGCCCCTGCCTTTGAAGAGCTTATACTTTATCTCTAAAGAGCTTATAATATAAAACATAAAATTATAAATAGATGATCTTAATACAATGCTAAAAGAATGCAATTTGGAAGCACAAAAATGCATTTAACCCAACTTTGGGAAATTAGGATCGACTTCCTGAAAAAGATAATGGCCTAGTTGAGGCCTGAAACATGAGTAAGAATTAGCCAAGCTAAAGAAAAGGGATAAGGTTCTAAGCAGTATATACTATGAGCAAAAGCCAAAATGGTTTCTACCTCTGAACCTTTATTTATACTGATCTCTATTATCTCACCCCACAAATTTATTACTGGGAAAGTCTTTTCTCTCTTTATTTTGGCTATTTAAAAATTCATTGTCTTATTAAGGTCCTATTCAAGCCATACTTCTGAGAAGATTCCTTGGCCACTCCAAAATGAATATAATACAGATCTCCTGCAGCATCTATAGCCCATACTGTAAAATGTTATACTTATGTAAACACTGGTATTGTGCTTAAATTGTTTAATGTGTATTAATCCTAACTTCACTAATTACCAGCCATGCTGTCTAAGATCTTTATTATCATAGAATCAGAGAATCTACATGTTATACATATATAGTGATAAAAGTAGAGGCACTTGTGGGTTAAGAAGTCAGAGAATTATGGTTTTCATTTATACGTACCATTCTCAGCTTTCAGCTCCTCCAGCTCTACAGAATTAAAGAGCAAGGCTCCCTTTTCATTCTCTAGTTCTACCACTCTCTTCTGCAAAAAGGCAATACTCTCCTCAGTGACTGCCTAAATTGTAGAAAGACAACAAATTAATGATTCTCCAGTACAAAACTCTCATACTAATGTCCAGACAGCCTCTGGCATTTTTGTCTTCTAAAAGTTCTCCAGCCATGAAAATACTTTTAAAATAGCATCTACTTATCTGCCTAGGTAACCTTTAAAGTAATACTTTTCATCTGAAGACAGAAAGAGAAAATCTTTCACACAAATTTGCAATTCATTGGCTTTTGAATTTAAGACTGAAGTCTGGATTACAAAGAGAGAAATTCCAAGTCTACTGCACATGAAAGAAAATTTTCAGAATCCAAAAAACTAAAAGTGCATTATGAGTTCTGGAAAAACTTCAAGTAATCTAATATATGTGTAATTGGAGTCTCCAAAGGAAGGGAGAGGGTCAAAAAATATATTTGACTAATTAACAGCAGAAAATTTTCCAAATTGATGAAAACTATAAACATAGAGATTCAAAGTCCAAGCAAAAGAAACATGAAGAAAACTATGCAAAGGCACATCATAACCCAAGTGCTCAAAACCAGTGATAAAATCCTAAAAGCAACCAGGGAAAAAAAAAAAAGACAAGGATGACAGATTTCTTGTCAAAAACAAAATGCAAGAAAAAAGATAGTAGAGTAATAGCCTTAAAGTACTGAAAGAGAAAAAAAAAAACCTATCGATGTAGCTTCTCTAGTCAGCTTTTAACAATATCTTTTAAAAACAATGGAGAGATAAAAATGTCTTCGAACATACAAGAGCTATAAGAACCCATCACCAGCAGACTTGCGTGCTCATGACAGTACACCCACATTAAAAGAAGTCCTTTAGGCAGAAGGAAAACAAAACCAGATGGAAATATGAAACCACACCAGAGTTTGGCAAAATTTAGAGCCTTCCACCTGTTTTTGTAAATAAAGTTTTATTTATGGCCTAAAAGCCTAAAATATTTACCATTTGACCTTTTATGGAAAAAGACAGCCAACTCTTGATCTATCCTAAAGAAAAGTACCAGAAATGGTAACTGCAATGGTAGTTAAGATTTATTTTCTTATTATTTGAATCTTCTAAAAGATAAATGACTAAACAAAAATAAAAATTTTTGTTTATAACATGTTATATTTTTGTACTTTTTGTTTATAATATATGCATAAGTAAAATAATAATAATATAAATCCCAAGAGTGAAGAAATAGAAGTATATAATTGTAAGGCTTTTATTCTATACTTGAAGAAGCACAATATTATATGTAGGTAACTGTGATAAAAATGCAGACTATAATCCCTAATGCAGTCACTACCATAAAATAAAGAATTATAGCTAATACGCTGAAGAGGGAGAAAAACAGAGTCATAAAAAATACTCAACCAATTTTTTAAAAGGAAGGAAAAGTAAAAAAGTAAAAGACAACAGTTGGAAAAATGGAAAACAAATAACAAGGTGAGAGACTTAAAACTATATCAACGACAACATTAATGGAAATGGTCTGAACACTCCAAGTAAAAGGCAGAGATTGACATACTGGATAAGAAGTAGGCTCAAACTCTATGCTGCATATAAGCTTTAAATATAAAGACAAAAATAAGTTAAAGAGTGAAAAAAGATACACCATGCTAAAACTACTCAAAAGAAAAGTGGAATAGCTATATTAATATCAGAAAGAACTACATCTCACAGCAAAGAATGTCACCAGGGATAAGGAAGGTCATTTCATAATATCAAGGGGTCACTTAATCAAGAAGACATAAACATCCTAAATGTCTAAGCCCCCAATAACACAGCGTGAAAATACATGGTGTAAAAACTGATAGAACTGTAAATAAATCCACAACTATAATATGGGATTTCAATAATTGAGAGGCAGAAAAGCAGCAAGGACATAGTACACTTGAATAAGACTATCAATCAACTTTACATGATTGGCATTTATAGAACATTCCAGCAAACAACAGCAGACTACATATTATTTTCAAGTACATATAGAACATTTACCAAAACAGACAACATTCTGGGCCATAAAACAAGTCTCAATCAATTCTTAAAGAGCCAAGTCATATAAAGTATGTGCTCTGACCACAATGGAATTAAAATAAAAATCAATAACAGAAAGACCTCTAGACATATGACTCCCAAATATTTGGAAACTAAGTAACCCGGGGGCAAAGAAGAAATTAAAAGGGAAATTAGTATTGTGAACTGAATGAAAATGAAAATACAACAGAACTTGTGAGACACTGCTAAAGTAGATTTTTTGGGGGGAATTCATAATGCAAAATGTCTATATTAGAAATAAGAAAGGTGTCAAACTAATGGCCTCAGCTTTCACCTTAAGAAGCTAAGAAATGAGGATATCAAATCCAAAGTAAACAGAAGAAAGGAAATAATAAAGATCAAAGTAGAAATCAATAAAATAGAAAACAGAAAACAAGGCAGAATCAATGAACTCAAAGCTGGTTTTTAGATCAGTAAAGTTAATAAACCTCTGGACAGTCTAACCTGTGTAAGAAAGAAAACACAAATTACCAATATCAGAAATGGGAGAGGTAACATCACTACAGATTCTATACATATTAAAACAATAATTATAGACTATTATGAATAACTTTATATAAATTTGCCTACAAATTTGATACTTTATATGGACAAATCCCCTAAAAGACATAAAACACCAAAGCTCACTCAAGAAGAAATAGATAACCTAAACAGCCAAATAGTTATGAAACAAATAGAATTTTTAGCAAGTGAATTCAAGAAAGTATAAGGATAATATATCACTACCGAGTGAGGTTTACCCCTGGAACTCTCATACACTTCTGCTGGGAATAGAAAATGGTAACACCACTTTGGAAAACTGCCAAGGTCTTAAAACCTCCCATATGATCCAGACACTTCACTTCTAGGTATTTACTGAGAGTAAAGAAAGCACAGGTCCAAACAAAGATTTGTAAAAGAATATTCATAGAAGCTTTATTTGTAATAGCCAAAAATTGTCAACAATCCAAGTTTGTCCATCAACAAGTAAATGGATAAACAAATTGTGGTAGGTACAATATCCTCAACAATACAAAGGAATGAATTCTTGCTGCATACAATAGGATGAATATCAAAATAAGTATGCTGAGTGAGAGAACCAGGAAAGAAAAAGAGCACATATAATTTATTAAAAATACAAACTAATCTATAATGACAGAAAGAAGATAAGTGGTTGCCTGGGTAGTGGGAGATGTGAGAGAAAAATTAAAAGGGGGCATGAGAAACTTTGGGGGGGTGATGAATATGTTCATTTTCTTGATAATGGTGATGGCTTCATGCATGTCAAAACTTATCAAGTTGTACACTTTATAAGTATGCAGGGGGCTTCCCTGGTGGCGCAGTGGTTGAGAGTCCGCCTGCCGATGCAGAGGACACGTGTTCGTGCCCCAGTCCGGGAAGATCCCACATGCCATGGAGCGGCTGGGCCCCGTGAAACATGGCCGCTGAGCCTGTGTGTCCAGAGCCTGTGCTCTGCAACGGGAGAGGCCACAACAGTGAGAGGCCCGCGTACCGCAAAAAAAAAAAAAAAAAGTATGCAGGATTTCCCTGGTGGTGCAGTGGTTGAGTCCGCCTGCCAATGCAGGGGACACGGGTTCGATCCCTGATCCGAGAAGATTCCACATGCCATGGAGCAACTAAGCCTGTGCGCGACAACTACTGAGACTGTGCTCTTGAGCCCGTGTGCCACAACTATTGAAGCTTGCATGCCTAGAGCCTGTACTCTGCAACAAGAGAAGCCACTGCAATGAGAAGCCTGGGCACCACAACAAAGTGTAGTCCCCACTTGCCACAACTAGAGAAAGCCTGAGTGGAGCAACGAAAACCCAACGCAGCAAAAAACAAATAAATAAATAAACAAATAAATAAATAAATAAACTCTTAAAAAAAAATCAGTCTAGTTTCAAGAGTTGGAAGGCAACCTGATGACTAAGACGAGATGTTAGGCTCCTGGTTTTAAAGATGGAAGAACAACCAGGAACCAAGGGTGTAAGTAATACAGCTCTAGTCACTGGAAAAAATGAGGAAATGAATTCTTCCCTAAAGCCTCCTTCCCTGCAGCTCAGCTGACATCATGACTTTTGGCCAGTGAAACCAATTTTGATTTCTGATTTCTAGAATTCGAGGAATCTCATAACTTTCTGTTTAGAAGAACAACTAAATCATCCCAATGAAGAAATAGCAATCAAAACACCAGCCAAGCCACAAGAGAAGGGCATGTGATTATGTCAGCAAACTCAAGTCATCCTACTCCTGGCGCCAGAATTGAGTTGAAAAAGCCTCCAGATAATTCCAACTCTCAGCTTTCAAGTCAACTCCAGTCTTTGATTCTCCTACAGAAGGCTCCAGACTTCAGGGAGAAAAGAGCCATCCTCATCATTCATTCCTCTCCAAATCTCTGGAACACAGAATTGAAAAGAAAAGAAATCCAGAATTTTATGCCTCCCTCTTTGTTCTTTCTCAGGACTGCTTGGCTATTCCAGATCTTGCAAGGACTTCCATTATTATGTTGAATAGGAGCGATGAGAGTGGGCACCTTTGTCTAGTTCCTGATCTTGGAGGAAAAGCTTTCAGCCTTTCACCATTGAGTATGATGTTAGCTGTGGGCTTGTTGTATATGGCCTTTATTACATTAAGCTACATTTGTCTATGTCTAATTTGTTAAGAACTTATTATTATGAATAGATATTAAATTTTGTCAAATGCTAAAAAAAATCAGTCAAGTTTCAACAACTAGACAAAAATCAGTCAAATATAATTTGAATAATACTATGATTTAAGTGATATTTATAAAATGTTACAGCCAGTAACTACAGAATATACATTTTTTACAAGTGCACAAGCTACATTCACCAAGACACCCCATATGCTAGGTCATAAAACAAGTTTCTATAAATTTCAAAGCACTGAAATCATATAGAACATATTACCTGATCATAATGAAATTAATTAGAAATCAATAATAATACCTAGAAATAAAACCAAATATCTGGATATTAAATAACACACTTCTAAATAATCCATGATCAAAGAAGAAATCATAAGAAGAATTAGAAAACTCTTCAAAAACTGAATGATAACAACACAACATATCAAACCATGTGCTTAAGAGGGAATTGTGTAACTTTAAATGTTTAAATGAGAAAAGAAGATCTGAAGTGTTTGATATAAAGTTACACCTTAAGAAGTTAGAAACAGAAGAGCAAAGTAAACCCAAATAAATAGAAAGAAATACCAAAGAACAAAAATCAATAAACGTGAAAACAGACCAGCATTAGAGAAAATTGACAAGGCCAAAAGTTGGTTCTTTGAAAAGATTTTTTTTAAAAGTCAAATAATTTCTAGTTTAAAGTCTCATCAAGAAAATGAAGCACAAAGTGGGGAGATGTTGGCCAAACAGTAGAAACTTGCAGATCGAAGATGAAAAAGTTCTGAAGATCTAACACCCAACACTGTGATTATAGTTAACAATAATGTATTATATAGTTCAAAGTTGCTAAGAGACTAGATCTTAAATGTTCTCACCACAAAAAAGAAATTGTAATTATGTGCCATGATGGAGGTGTTAGCTAATGTTATGGTGGTAACCCTATTGCAATATATACATGTATCAAATCAACAAGTTGTACACCTTAAACTTACACAATGTTATATGTCAATTATATCTTAATTAAAAAAAAAAACAATAGGGATTGGGGTAGGGGTGGGTATCACTACAGAGCGTACAAGCATTAAAAGGATAAAAAAGGGAATACTATAACCAACGTTATAACAAAAATTTGACATCTTCAATGAAACGGACAGAACAAAACAAAACTAAAATCCAACTGGCACAAGATGAAAAAGAAAATCTTATTAGTCTTATATCTGTAAAAGAAATTCAATTCATTATCAACTCCAGACCCAGATAGTTTCACTGGTGAATTCTTTCAAATTCTTGAGAAATAATACCAATTTTACACAAACTCTCAAATAAAAGGGAACACTCCCCAACTCATTTTTTTTATGCCATAATAACCCTAATACCAAAATCTGACAAAGTACTACAAAACAAAGGAAAATCTTCATGACCAAAACAAAGACCAATATCCTTCATAAGTACAGATACAAAAATGCTTCCCAAAATAGTAGTAAATCAAATTCAGTAATATATACAAAGGATAATACTTTATGACCAAGTTGGGTTTATCCTAACAAAACAAGGTTGGTTTAATAGCCAAAAATTAAAGTAATGTACCATATGAACAGAAGAAAACCCATATGATCATTTCAATAAATGCAGATAAGGCATTTGGCAAAATTTAATACGAATTCTTACCAAATTAAGAATAGAAGGTAAAGTCCTCAATCTGATAAAAAAGATTAATGAAAACTTGAAACTAGTAACACAGCTAATGGTAAAATATGAAATGCTTTCCCCTAAGATCAGGCAAAATGCAAGAAGGCCCAGTCTTACCACTTCTATTAAACAGTGTTATGAAGGTCCTAGCCATTGCATGAAAAAGAAATAAGGGCATAAAGATTAGCAAGGAGTAAGTAAAACTTGCCTTTATTTGCAGATGACATGATTGTTTATGTAGAAAATCCTAAAGAATCTACAGAATGAGACTAGAATTAATAAAATAAATATCAAGTTCACATAAGCAAAATTCAATTATATACTTACATGAAAGTGCAAACAGTTGGAAAGGTGAAATTAGAATAAATTCCACCTACAACAGCATTAAAAAATATGAACTATTTCAGAATAAATTTTAAAATGTGCACAACTCCTCCAACCAAAACTACAAACCATTGCTGAAAGAAATTAAAGAAGATCTTAATAAGTGAAGAGAGATACTATACTCATGGATTGAAAAGTTCAGTAGTATTAAGATGTCAATTCTCCCTAAAGTGATCTATAGATTCAACACAATGCCAATTCAAAATCCCATCCAGCTTCTTCTTTTTTTCAAATAGAATTTGAGATAGTTGATTGTGTAATTTCTGTAGAAATGCAAAGAACCTAGAATAATCAAGGCAATCTTGAAAAGAACAACAAAGTCAGAGGACTTATACTACCTGACTTCAAGACTAACTACAAACTACAGTAATGAAAACAATGTGATACAGGCAGGAGCAGCAAGCAAAGGAACTTATCACTTGTTCTCACTCCGCCCTGCTGTAGCAGGGGCCCCAATAAAGCCTTGCCTGAATTTCTTGTCTGGCCTCTAATCAATTTCTATTGATTGGGGAAGGCCAAGAACCCTGATCAGTATCAGATTTACAGTGCTCAGTGTGGGGCAGTTGTCCTCTTTCAGGGAGAGGATCTGGGCACCCCCAGGACCACTGAATGCAGCTTCCCTGTGGGTGACAAGTAGCCACCTGAACCTCTTGTTTCAGTGTCACCACGTTTGGGGGGTCCCTCTCCTGAGATGGCCATGCTGGACGACTGAGCGGGCCTGGGGATTCTGGTGGCTCCCCGCAATGAGACATCTATCTCCATCAAGGAGGCCCTGGTGGTCCTTGACATAGCAGGTAAGAAAATCAATTTTTTAAGTGATAATGGAGCCACTTACTCTGTCCTGATCTCTCACACTGGGCCTCCTTCCTCCAAAAGCTGTACTGTGACTGGTGTTCATGGAAAGCCTCACACCCGTTACTTCACTGGGCCTCTCACTTGCCTATTTGAACAGTGTTTGATCTCATGTGCCTTTTAAGTTGGGCCTGAGTGTCCTATCCCATTACTGGGGAGAGACCTTCTGGGCTCCCTTGGAGCCATATTACAGTTAGGAGGCCCGAAGCAGCCCCTTATCTTGATTCTGACTGAGACAAATCAACTGGAAGAACAAGGGCCTATTCCCAGCCATATTCTACACACAGTAAATCCTGCAGTTTGGGACAAAGGAACCCCTGGGAAGGCTATAAATGTTCAACCTGTAAAAATTAGCCTTAAGCCAGAAGTCGCTTATTCTAACAAGAGACAGTACCCCATAAAGTTGGAAGCAAAAAAAGGTTTGCAACCCCTCATCCATAAATTTTTAAGACGTGGCCTCTTAGTGCTCTGTCAGTCTCCATACAGTACCCCTATTCTGCCAGTTGTTAAGCCAAATAGGGAATATCGAATAGTACAAGACCTTAGAGGAGTAAATGATGCCGTGGTCCCTATACATCCCCTTGTGGCCAATCCTTATATTAGTCCAGATTCCTGGAGTGCTTGACCTCAGGGATGCCTTCTTTTGCATCCCAGTTCATCTCTCATCTCAGTATCTGTTTGCCTTTTAGTAGACTAACCCCCACTCAGGTCAAATGCAATAATATACCTGGACAGTATTGCTTCAGGGGTTTCAGGACAGCCCACACTTGTTCACCCAGGCCCTAAGAAAAGAACTAAGGGAGGGACCTTCCTGGTGGCACAGTGGTTAAGAATCTGCCTGCCAATGTACAGGACACGGGTTCCAGGCCTGGTCAGGGAAGACGCCACATGCCATGGAGCAACTAAGCCTGTGCGCCACAGCTACTAAGCCTGTACTCTAGGGCCCGCAAGCCACAACTACCGAGCCCATGTGCCACAACTACTGAAGCCTGTGCACCTAGAGCCCGTGCTCCACAACAAGAGAAGCCACCACAATGAGAAGCCCGCGCACCGCAACAAAGAGTCGCTCCAGCTCGCCACAACTAGAGAAAGCATGCGCACAGCAACGAAGACCCAACGCAGCCAAAAATATAAATAAATAAATAAATTTATTAAAAAAAAAAAAACTAAGGGAAATACACCTAAAAGAAGGGGCCAGTCTACAGTATGTAGATGACATATTAATATGTAGTTCCCACCATGGAGGCCTCAGATCAGAATACCATTTAAGTCCTTAATTTCCTTGGGACCCAGGGTTACAGGATCTTTCAGAAAAAAGCACAAATCTCAAAGTAACAAGTTAAATATCTGGGATATATTATAAACCCTGGAAGCAGACAACTATCTCTAGACAGAAAAGAAGCTATATTAGAACTAAGCGCCCCAAAGACCAAAAAAAAAATCCTCGTACTTTCTTAGGCATGACAGGATTTTGCGTAATTTGGATTCCAGGATTCAGACTAATGGCTAAGCCTCTATATGAAGCCACTAAAGGCCCAGATACAGAGCCATTACTTTGGACTGGGGAACAAGAAAGGGCTCTTAATAAGATCAAACAGACCCTCACCAAAGCTTTTGCTCTGGGTCTCCCCAATTTAAAAAAGCCATTTATCTTGTACATAGCTGAAAAACAGGGGACAGCTATGGGAGTCCTTGTACAAAAGCTAGGAGAAGTTCCTCAACCTATAGGCTATTTTTCCAAACAACTAGATTCCATGGCCCAAGGCTGACATGGCTGCTTCCGGGCGGTAGCTGCCACTGCTTTATTAGTGGAAGAAGCTAACAAGCTTACCTTTGGACAGCCGCTGGAAGTCCAGACCCCTCATCAAGTACAAAAGATTCTGGAAATTAAAGGCCACCATTAGCTAAGTGGAGGCTGCCTTACTAAGTAGCAGGCTTTACTCCTTGACTCCCCAGAACTAACCCTCAAAACTTGCCACACCCTCAATCTGGCTACTCTAATCCTGGCTGAAGGCCCAGAACTAACACATTCCTGCCTTGAAACCCCTGACTAGGTTTATGCCTGTAGGCCTGATCTAACAGACCAGGCCATAGAAAACCCTGAGGAAGAATGGTTTACTGATGGCAGTAGTTTCATTAAAGATGGAGTCAGGAGGGCAGGGTATGGTACTGTGAGCACTTATAGTGTTATATAAGCAAAACCTTTGCCACCTAACACTTCAGCCCAGAGGGCTGAGCTAATAGCCCTAACCTGAGTCTTAACATTGGGGGAAGGAAAATTATAAATATATACACAGACTCAAAATATGCCTTCCAGGCTTCCCTGGTGGCGCAGTGGTTAAGAATCCGCCTGACAGTGCAGGGGACATGGGTTCAAGCCCTGGTCCGGGAAGATCCCACATGCCGCGAAGCAGCTAAGCCCGTGCGCCACAACTACTGAGCTTGCGCTCTAGATCCCGCGAGCCACAACTACTGAGCCCACATGCCACAACTACTGAAGCCCGCGCGCCTAGAGCCCGTGCTCCGCAACAAGAGAAGCCACCACAATGAGAAGCCCGTGCACTGTAACGAAAAGTAGCCCCCGCTCGCCGCAACTAGAGAAAGCCTGTGAGCAGCAATGAAGACCCAATGCAGCCAAAAATAAATAAATAAAATGAATAAATTTTAAATAAATAAATATATATATATATATGCCTTCCTTGTTGTACATGCCCATGCAGCTAATCTGGAAAGAAAGAGGACTTTTAAATGCAAAAAATTCCACTGTAACATATGGGGCTGAGATATTACAACTCATAGAAGTGCTCAAAAATCAACACTAGTAGAAGTCATTCACTGCTGTGGGCACCACAAGGAAAATTCTCAAATTACCTAAGGGAACAGGGCACATAGGGAGGCAAAGAAAACAGCCCTGATGCCCATACCGGGTAGAAACCAACACTGAGAATATCTGACAACAAACCACCTGGTTTCAGCAGACAATTAACCACCAATCCTCACTATTCAATATGGGCAGGGAAACTGAAAACTGGTTCTCCAGTTTGTTCTCTTGGATACCACAAGGTATAAAAAGCTTTCTGGGGCTTCCCTGGTGGCGCAGTGGTTGAGAGTCTGCCTGCCGATGCAGGGGACACGGGTTCGTGCCCCGGTCTGGGAAGATCCACATGCTGCGGAGCGGCTAGGCCCGTGAGCCACGGCCACTGAGCCTGTGCGTCCGGAGCCTGTGCTCCGCCACGGGAGAGGCCACAACAGTGAGAGGCCCGCGTACTGCAAAAAAAATAAAAAGCTTTCTGGCAGGAGGTTTTTGTTTTCTCATAACCCTTCTCTTTTCAGTCATACTGATTTAGACTATATTTTGTCTAGTACTCTGTTGTCTTCCCTATTGTTGTAAACCTGTGACTAAGACTTTTCGGTCCAAAAAGGAGACCTGGGACCAACCCAGACCTTCCATTCTAAAAATAGAGAAACATGTTGAACTTTAACCCCGCGAATAACAAAAATATACACCCAAACAGAATGGCTTCTTGGCAGGGGCGACATTGCCTCCCCTGTCAGGTCAACAGTTAAGGAAGCCCTCCCAAAGTAACCTGGTTCCTTCCCTTCCTAGGCCCTTTAATGGCTATTGTTGTTTTTCTCCTTTATAGCCCTTGTTTGTTTAACCTTTTGATTGAGTTTGTGTCTTCTAGGCTCTGACAATTTGAAGTAAGGCTCATGATAGCTCAAGGAAAGTGGCCCAGGTCCTTGGGACAGTCAGCAAGAGACTTCTACACCTCTAGGGACTAGGGTCTGTGGCCCCTGTCCCCTTATGCAGGAAGAAGTTTCAGAAGAAGAGACCTTTGGTCCCTTACCCCTTAAGAATAAGGGTGTAGAGTCTCTCAGCAGGGGATGAGATAGGCTGGGACCTAGGACCCTTTGCTGCAGTGCTTGCACCTGGACAAACATCTCCTCGAGCAACAAAATACAAAGAAACTATATGGGACTAAAAATAACTGCATGCATGTGCAGTTGGGGCAAATTCTGGACCCAAAAGATACAAAGAGACCAAAAACACCCAACTGCCACTTTTGAAGAGCTTGGAGCAAAAACAGGGTATTGGGAGCAAAAGCAGGGTACTGAGCATATGCTACAACACCACCTTAGGGGTGGGCAAACCACCTAAGCCACTCCTCCAGCAAGACCCCTGGACACACCCCTACCCTCACCCCATATAAGGAACAAGCTCGCCTCCCCTCAGGGAGCCAGCCAGCAAGGGAACCTGTTACTTGTTCTCACTTCCCCCTGTGGCCCCAATAAAGCCTTGCCCGAAAAAAAATATGATACAGGCCTAAGAATTGGCTAGACTAGACTGGAAAGCTCATAAACTAGAAAGCTCATAAACAGACCTATTAATCATTTGTTTTCAACAAAGGTACCAAAGCAATCCAATGAGGAAAGTAAAGTCTTCTCAAGAAATGGTGCAGAGACAATTGGATATCCATATAGGGAAAAAAATAAAACTTGACCCTTATCTTACACCACACACAAAAATTTACTGAGGTTCAGAGACTTAACTGTGAAAGCTAAAACTATATAGCTTGTGGAAGAAAACATAAGAGAATATCTTCATGACTTGGGGTTAAGCAAAGGTTTCACACACAGGACAAAGAAAATTATAACCAGAAAAAAAATGATAAATATGATAAATAATAGACTTTATCAAAATTTTAAATGTCTGCTAATTAAAGAACATCATGAAGAAAATGGATAAGAAGCAAGCCACGGGGACTTCCCTTGTGCTGCAGTGGATAAGACTCCACGCTCCCAATGCAGGGGGCCCAGGTTCGATCCCTGGTCAGGGAACTAGTTCCCAAATAAATGCTGCAAATAAGAGTTCGCATGCCACAACTAAGGAGCTGGTGAGCTGCAACTAAGGAGTCCACGAGCTGCAACTAAGGAGCCTACCTGCTGCAACTAAGACCCGGTGGAACCAAATAAATAAATATTAAAAAAGAAATTCTACTTTTAATAAAAAAAATTCAATATGTGATTTTCAATTTAAAAAAATTAAAAAAGAAAAAGAAGCAAGACACAGCATGGGAGAAAATATTTACCAAACATGCCTGATAATAAATTGGCATTCAGGATGTATAAAGAATTACTACAACTTGATAAATAGGCAAAAAACTCAATTTTTAAAATGAGGAAATGACATGAACAGATACTTCACCAAAAGAAGATACACAAATGTCCAAGAATCTCAAGTAAACATGTTCAACGTCATTTGTCATTGGGGAGATGCAAATTGAAACCACACTGACCTACCACTACACACCCATTAAAATGGCTAAAATTTTAAAAATTGATAATACCAAATCTTAGAGAAGATGCAGAGCAACTAGAACTCTCATATATTTTAGGTGAGAGTATAAACAATATAACCACCTTGGAAGAAGATCTGGCATTTCCCATAAAGCTAAATATATTCTTACTCTATGGCCCAGAAATTCCTCAACTAGCATTTAATGAAGACAAATGAAAACATATGTCCACACAAATACTTGTACAAGAATGTCCATAGCAGCTTAATTCATAATACCCAAAGCATAAAAAGACCAGTTATCCATCAAAAGGAAATTATAGCACAGTCATGCAAAAGGAAAATACAGTATATTTATAAAATGGAATACTTCTCAGCAATATAAAAGAATAAATTATGATACATACGATAATATAAATGAATCTCAAAATATGCTGAGTGAAAGAAGTTTTCTACAAAATAACACAAATGTACGATTACATTTATAGGATATAAAACATGCAAAATTAATCTACGGTAAAAATATAGAACATTGGTTCATCTCTGGAGGGGAGTAATGCGGTTGACTGCAAAAGGGTACTTTGTAGGGTGATATATCTTGATAGGGATTTGGGTAATGCATTTGACAACACTCAATGAATGGTACACTTAATACCTGTACATTTCATGTTTTGTAAATCTCACTTCAAAAGAAAAAGAACTATAAACAAATATTAAAATCTAGTCAATGATATGCATGCCGAAATATTTAGAGAAAAATGTACTGATGTCTACAACTTACTGTGAAATGTACAAAAAATTAAGATGAATTGGTAGATGGATAAATGGATAGATATATGATAAAGCAAATACAGTAAATATTAATAGAATCTAAATGGTGAGTATGCAGGTGTTCACCATAAATTTCTTTGAATTTTTGTTTTTATTTTTATTTATTTTTTGTTTTTTTTGACACCTTTATTGGAGTATAATTGCTTTACAATAGTGTGTTAGTTTCTGCTTTTTAACAAAGTGAATCAACTATACATATACATATATGCCCATATCTCCTCCCTCTTGCGTCTCCCCCCAACCCTCCCCATCCCACCCTTCTAGGTGGTCACAAAGCACCGAGATGATCTCCCTGTGCTATGAGGCTGCTTCCCACTAGCTATCTATTTTACATTTGGTAGTGTATATATGTCCATGCCACTCTCTCACTTCTTCCCAGCTTACCCTTCCCCCTTCCCATGTCCTCAAGTCTATTCTCTTCCTGTCCTGCCCCTATATTTTTCAGAACCATTTTTTTTTTTTAGGAGTTGGAGGAGTCAGGCTCCCAGACTTCAGACTATACTACAAAGCTACAGTAATCAAGACAGTATGGTCCTGGCACAAAAACAGAAATATAGATCAATGGAACAGGATAGAAAGCCTAGAGAGAAACCCACGCACATATGGTCACTTAATTTTTGATAAAGGAGGCAAGAATATACAATGGAGAAAAGACAGCCTCTTCAATAAGTGGTGCTGGGAAAACTGGACAGCTGCATGTAAAAGAATGAAATTAGAACACTCCCTAACACCATACACATAAACTCAAAATGGATTAATCACATAAATGTAAGGCCAGACACTATAAAACTCTTAGAGGAAAACATAGGTCCAGCACCCTATGACATAAATCACAGCAAGATCTTTTTTGACCCACCTCCTAGAGAAATGGAAATAAAAACAAAAATAAACAAATGGGACCTAATGAAACGTAAAAGCACAACAAAGGAAACCATAAAGATGGAAAGACAACCCTCAGAATGGGAGAAAATATTTGCAAATGAAGCAACTGACAAAGGATTAATCTTCAAATTTTACAAGCAGCTCATGCAGCTCAATATCAAAAAAACAAACAACCCAATCCAAAAATGGGCAGAAGACCTAAATAGACATTTCTCCAAAGAAGATATACAGATTGCCAACAAACACATGAAAGGATGCTCAACATCACTGATCATTAGAGAAATGCAAATCAAAACTACAATGAGGTATCACCTCACACTGGTCAGAATGGCCATCATCAAAAAATCTACAAACAATACATGCTGGAGAGGGTGTGGAGCAAAGGGAACCCTCTTGCACTGCTGGTGGGAATGTAAATTGATACAGCCACTATGGAGAACAGTATGGAGGTTCCTTAAAAAACTAAAAATAGAACTACCATACAACCCAGCAATCCCACTACTGGGCATATACCCTGAGAAAACCATAATTCAAAAAGAGTCATGTACCACAATGTTCATTGCAGCTCTATTTACAAAAGCCAGGGCATGGAAGCAACCTAAGTGCCCACTGACAGATGAATGGATAAAGAAGATGTGGCACATATATACAATGGAATATTATTCAGCCATAAAAAGAAACAAAATTGAATTATTTGTAGTGAGGTGGATGGACCTAGAGTCTGTCATACAGAATGAAGTAAGTCAGAAAGAGAAAAATTCTGTATGCTAAAACATATATATGGAATCTGAATTTTTTAGAGTTGCTGAAAAATGTCTTAACAAAACACGGGAGGAAAAAGTTGAGAATGGGAGAATAGAAGAGATTGGAAAGCCTAGATGCCAAAAACCAGGAAGGAAAATTTTTGTCAGTGCACAGTACTGCCCAGGAACTATGGGACTCTGCTGACCCCTATATCTGTCAGTTTGGAAGGGTATAATCTTATAATGGAGATGAATTAATCCAGTTATCCCAGCTTGACACTAGTTAATTAAGATCATCAAACTAACTCTCCTTGTTCTGATATTCAAGCTCAATAAGCAGCCTTCTGGTGATTAAAATCTAGCTCCCTGGAGACTTTTATAGAAGGCAGAGAGAATATACTGGCCAATCAACAGGAAATTAAACTTTTTACTGTTAACTGATTAATGTGCGCATTATGATTTCTACAATAGACTTTTAAGTTTGGTTAGACTGAATTGTATACTTTAAACCTGATCAAATCTCAGTCTACCAAAAACAAAATTGATTTCTCAACTGGGAAAGCTGATTATAAGATTAAAATTAATGACTCATCTCCAATACAGAAAGGCTGTAGAGGTTGGAAAGGCTCTTGAGGTTATGCTGCTCATTGTCTACTTTTTTCTCATTATTCATTGTTGGGACACTACTGTCTTTCATGTTTCCTTTCAAATAGAATTGGCTCCAAAAAAGCATTGTATAGGCAGAAAAGAGAGAAGGCTTATACTGCTTTCTGGAATAAATTCTATTAGAACACCCAAGTATAGATACAGCAAAGACAAATAGATCATATTCATAAGAAGTACACATTTAATTACCTGTGTGCCCTCGTTAGAAACATCTGGCAAAGTCTGAGATGCTATTTCATGTTTCAGCAACGTTGCCTTATTTAGAAATTGGTTGATTTCTTCGGATTTTTCCTGGAGTTGATCTAAGGAAAAGAAAATAAAATTGAAATGATCTTTGCCTCAAGCCTGAAACTTAGTGAGTTATCTTCTAGGGATACACCATATGCTGTTTATTCTAGTTCCGTTATCTTAATTAAAATTACGATGCCAATACCATCATTTTTATAAATTGTTTATATGCTCTCAAGGACCAAAGGACATCTCAGTAAACCTCCTTCAAAGGTAAAATAAAACAGGTCTAGGTATTTTTTTTTAAAGTCATTTTTCCTTTCCCCCTTGAAAATACCCTTAGCATTTTTTATTTTATTTTCTTCACTCTCCACGTAAGCAGTATAAATCCTACTGAGATGTTTTAAACATGAACATGGTTCAATTAAGAGAACAGCATGCTCATGTAACACACTGTTCCCATGTAATGTCCCTTAAGGCTTTCTGATTAATGTTCAGCTCTCTTCAATACAGATGTTCAATTTAATGCTTTCTAAAATCTTTCCTGTATGCCAATCTTTTAGAATTAAACTAAATCAGAGGCATGTTTTACTTTAATAATAACACATTTTTAAAAAAGTTTTCTTTAAAAAGAAATTTTCACCTATAAGAAAAGCATTCAGATCCATCTTTAGAAGTAAAGATGACTCCACGCAATTCAGTCTCCCTACCTTTGCAGCTAGATCTGGCCTGAGCTTTCCGCAAATTAATTCAAATCCTACTCATTTCAGTCAGTGAACCCTTCAGACCACAGTTATGTTTCACATAGGGTTCTTTTTAATGTCTGACACATTACTATCAATAGTTTTTAGTACTATAATAATAATTTTATTAAGCCAGATTATAACTTCAGTCAGAGATGGGAGAAATGCAACAAAGAGTTCAGAAGAGACACCTTTCTTAATCATTCTATTCATTCAATTGGTTTAAGCAAATGATGTCACTAAGAGATTCCGTGAAATTTTAAAGGGATGCTAGACAAATGGGCTAGACAAATGGGCTTCAAATGCAATCAAATACTGACCTTCCAGCTGCTGAATGACCTGAGCTGAATGAGCTGCCTGTTCACTCTTATCTTGGAGAAGCTTTGAATTTTGATCCTTTAGGGCATCACAGGCAGAGTGCAGCTCTTGTTCAGTCTTTTGAAGACTCAAAATGTGAGAGGTCTTCTCTGCCATTTCTGTTTTGTACTTCTGCTCCAAAGCACTGTACCGGGACTGCAGTTCAGCCTGGGCTTGACCTGCCTGTTCAAGCTGTTCTAGAAGATGATGCATTTCTTCCTTCAGGTTATGGAAAGATAGTTTTCTCTCTGCCACTTCAAGTTCCATCTTTTCCATCAGAATCTTGGACTCCTGTCTTTCTGTTTCTATAGTGTTCCTTAAAGTACTCTGCTCAGCTTCTATCTGCTGTAACTGCTGGGAGAAAATCTAAGAAAAAAAGACAAAGCCTCATGAACCATAAATTCATTCTTTCATTTCAATAAGCATAGTGAAGAGTCTCTTCTAGGTGAAGCCCAGGCCTAGACACTCAGGACCAAACCTACAATTCCATAAGACCCTCTGTTTTTGCTTCTTGATACTTTTGACAGTTTCTGTTCATATATGTATTTATTTGTGTCATCAGCTTTTCACTTATGTGTCTCCCAATACAAAATTAGTTCAATAAGGAAAGGGACTGTGTCTGTTTTATCATCACTGTTCTCCAGCATCTAGCATAATATATGGCATACTGAGTATGTGGTACTCAATAAATACTGAATAAATGGATCCAGTCCCTGCCCTCAAGGAACTCAGAGTTTAGTGAGAGAGTCACACTTAAACAGATCATTATAATACAAAATATTAGAGGCCATGAGAGAGATACTTATAAGGTACTAAAAGGAGCAGAGAATGGAAACTTACCATAAAGTCACACATATGTAACTATCTCCACAGTACCTATCTAGTAAGTAGCACAACTGGGATTTGAACCTGACTATTCAATGACAGCCAGAAAGGGGACTCAGGGTCAGGGTATGGGTTCTGTTAGAATTGGAGATATGGGAACATGTTTCTATGCAAGAAAGACAGTCGTTCTCAAGGAGAGTTGAAAATTAAGAAGAAAAGATATGACTTTCTCCAGCAGCATGCGGGACCCAGATGAACAAGCAGAGAATGTGGACCATAGCACCGATTCCACATTAGGATTTGGCTCCCTGGATGTGAAGGGGCAGGGACACAGGGAATCCAAGGGCTGGTAAAGGAGTAGTCCAAATCGCAGTTGCAGATCTATACCAGATAAGGAAAGGAGCGAGGCCAAGAAAGAACCAACATACCAGAGCAACACATGAAAGGATCAAGAAATCTTAATGAGAATGAAAGTCAGGACAGCCTAAGAAAGGGAATGACAGGATGGGCAACAGTCAGGGAATAGGATACCTGAGTTTAAGATTTTAGAACATCAGCATCCTTAATCACCTTTAAATTTAAGGGAATATTGCATGGTGGGATTATTTCAAACCAACATAAAGTTAAACAACAAAACAAACAAAGAAGGGACAGTACATAAAGCACAAGAACCGTTGAAGACAGAGAAGGGGTAAACTGACAGAAAAGAAACTCCTTAGATGAAAATATGACATTCTAAAGAAACTAGGACCCTAGACCTAAAATCACAAAGGAAAAGAGCAACAATAAAAGATGTGAAATGTAAGCCTCATGAGGGAAGGAATTGTATATATTTTGATCATCATAGTATCACCACCACTTAAGCACAGGGAATTGTTGAAAGAATGAATAAATGGCATCAATTCTCTGAAGGCTTCTAACAGGATTTTATACCTGCTGCCTGGCAAACTGAAGTGGAAATGAATACTCCCAAGGCAGGTAGTAGAGAAGGCAGTACCTGGTTTCTCTGTTCGGCAGCAGTCAGCTCCTGTTGCAGCAGGTCCACAACCTGAGCACGGCCCAACAAGGCTTCTTCATGCTCCTCAAGCTTCCTCTGCAGCACCCTCAATTTCTGAGAAGAAAAGTTTAGACATAATGTGCTAATGCATGAGCATCATTATCTGCTTACCTTTCAAAATGTCAGGTAGACTTGTGTACTTAAGATTTTTAGATGTTGAGGATGACAGATTAAAGGGTCGGACACCAGCATGCCATGCTTCCTATCCAACAGCAACAAAGAATCTCCAAAAATGTCTTCTTCAGAGCACCAACAACAACCAAACTGACACAAGGAAGTCCCTGAATTAGGGAACCTTTTTAATAATTAGATATTTATTATACATATCCACTTTTAAAATTATATAGTCATGTCCTGTACCTAAATAACATAGGTACATGTATATCCCACTCACCAAAGAGAATATTCTCTATAGGCAAGAACCATTTCTCTTCTAGTTTCATGCATGGTACAGTCACTTGGTAAACATTTGTTGAATGAATAAGTCAACAATACATGTATATATTAATATACTACTTTAAAAGTGCTATATAAATTAACTTTATTTAGTGGTATATTCTGAAGAATTGCCTAGAATTTGGAAGAAGCTCAAAAACAGTTAAATGAATCAACTATGAAATACCACTGGAGGGCCTTTGGGTACCACACTGCACTACATACTAAACAGAAACAGATACTTTTGAGTTAGTCGATGATAAACTTAAAAACAATGAAGCCAATGTTCAAAAATTACTCAATGAATTAAAAATAATGAATGAGTTAATAAAAGACCTTATGGCTTCAAAATCACTGCTTTTTATCTTTAAATTTTCTAAAGTGTAAAACAGACTTCATTGTTTTTGAAGCTTTGGATCAGGTTTTCAATGCACAAAGGTAGCTACAATCAGCAAACTGAAGAGAAACCAATTTCTGACTACCACATACATTTGCCAATTAAACTCAGCTTTTGAGTAGGGACAACCTGATTAGAGGGGTAAGAGGCAAGGTAAGGGAAAATAAATAAGCAATATGCAACAGAAGAGAAGAACACCAAAAAGAAGGCAATTAATGAGCAAACCCAGACCAAGTGAAGAGCAGTGGGTAAGGGTGGAAAAGTGGCTGTGATAACTTAATTAAATGTTAACCAAAACTACAATCATTCTACTAGGTTTTAGCAACACACCTGTTGCATCTCTGTTTCCACATCTGCCTGGGTTACTAACTGAAGAAGCTCATCTTCATGAAGACGAACTTGTGTCTCAAAGCGGGCATCTTTCTCTCGGACCACCTGCTGCATGGAACTCAACTGAAGACACACACCAGAGAAACTATACAAGTTACACTCCCAGAATATCGCACAAACAAAACTCACAGACTATTCTCCAAACACAGACACTGAGAATTGATAGACAATAAGGTTTTCAAATTAAATTTTGAATGCCAAGGATGAGAATTTTGGAAGAGAGATAGGCTTTGATGCTAACTTCGGAATGAGAGAAAGCCTACCATCAAATTCAGAAGTCAGCCTAAACATAAATTTTGAATAAAAACTGTATTTGCATGGTTAATAGAAGTGTTTAAATATACAAGAGGTATATTTTTAAAAGATCTAAGGAGATTAGAATATTAAAGATACAAAGTTAGATTCCTGTTAAGTCCTAGACAATTCTTTGAATATCACACTCACGCTCAAAAACTTTCAGTTTATAAATATAAACTTCAAACTAATGTATCTTTTACTCAAGATTCTCTACAACTGGAAGTACAAATCTTTCTTTCAGATCTCATTTTCAAAGAATTGCTTCTACCAAAGAACTCGGTATATTTCCATCCAAATCCACACCACCTCCCCAGACAGCTATTTTCAACTGTCATTACTTTCAGGCTTCTAGATCACCCTCATTTGTAACTGGCTCTTAACAAAATGAAATGGAAATAAATTGACTGGTTGTGAGTTGCTCGGTAGCAGTGTTTTTGTTTTGTTCATAGGTTTTGTATGTGTGTGTGTGTGTGTGTGTGTGTGTGTATGTGCGCGTGCGCGCCTGCTTATTCATTTCCTTAAGATCTGTGGTTAAGCATGCCAAACAGCTCTTCGCGTGTCCATTTTGCACAGGTCCTTCAACTATTGTTGATTTTTCAATTTGTGACACCTTGAACCAACCTTGGCTCTCCTTCTAGGTAGGAGAAAAAAAATCTTCATAATATCTTTGATTATCTGAATTCTGAAATCACTATGAATTTGAAATCCTGTGTTTCAAATGTATATGCATTGGACTCCTTCATGAGCCAAACACATCTACACATCCTTTCCCATAAATGTACCATATTCTTTTTCCTGAGACTTTGCTTACAGCATTCCCTACAATTGGAATACCTTTCCCAACCTTGTTGAAACTATATTATCTATCCATCATAGTTTTACCTAAATCCTGAGTTTTCCATGTAACCTTCCTTGGTTGTCACATGCAAGTAACCCCTTTCACCTCTCAAAATACTTTCAGTTTGTATTGTTGCTTGCAATGCACATTCTGAATGGCTTGTATTCTGATGGATTTGTTAATTCACATAAATGTATTAACGGATCCATCATAGTGTGTGTGTGTGTGTATGTGTGTGTGTGTGCATGTGTGTGTGTATGTGTATCTTGGCTTGCCATGTTTTAAGCCACTCAGTAAAATTATTTTGTATTTCTCCATCCTACATTGTATAAAGTGTACAAAAAAGGACACAATAAAAGCTAATAGGTAAAACTAAGGATTTTAGGATATCCAGTTTTAAATGCATACACAGCAGTAGGTTATCCATAGACAGAGAGCACCACTAATACTACAAGTTATCAATAAAGTAAACACCTAACACCCAATGGATAAGATTAGCTATTATACAAAGGCACTTGAGGGAAAAAAGAAAAAAAAATGTTTCTTAAGTCAAAAGCATTCCCAAAGGAAAAATACGAGTGGGTGGTCAAACTGGAAATTTAGAAAAATAGAGAGAAAAAGTTGAGGATGCCAGTCCAAACGGTCTGGTCCTGGTAAGCAGAAATAACTATGAAGAAGAAAGGCACATACTGGTGCCTTTTAACATTGAATCACATAACCTATACCACTTTCTCATTACATAATCACTAAGTAATCTTCTGACTATAACTTATCATTAAGATTTTACTATAAAGAAATAATGGACCTAATCACTTGTATTTCTTTTGGTTTATCTAACAGTCTCTTTCGAACTTAGCATAAGCTCATTCCTTCCTGAAAGACAGAATCTCTGTGTGCTATTAAAACCAAGTTTCTGGGCCTGTAGATCTAAGAAACAGCCATAAATTAAGCTATGGTGTATTCATCAAGGTAAATAACACTTCTAATTTCTTCTACTATCACACCCTTCTAATTTCTACTATAATATTCTAGCTACTATACTTTCATCTACTAAAGTTTTAAAAATAGACTGTCTGAAGTGACTTGTCATGATTCTTTATTCTAATGATTCTGAGGTACCTTCCACCCTACCTGAGCAGCTTGCTCTGCCTGTGTCTGGCTGAGCTGGGTTTGCAAAGTGCTAATGAGTTCCTCCTTCTCTTGGAGCTGTTTCTTCATCATTAAAAATTCTTCCATCTCTGTTGAACTCTTAGCAAACTGAAGACATAGAAGAAAAAAATATTTAAGCAAAAGAATTGGCACTCTTAATTCTTGGACCTCCCTTTCTCATTTGCCCTAAATACCTACCAATATCCTTCTAATTTCTGCTTAACACTGAAGGGAATTGATGTACTGTGTTTTTTTTTTTTAATTATCAAAATTATTTGTCAGAGGAAAACAGAAACAATAGCAGCAGTTGTTCAATTTCTCTGAATCCTCACATAGAACCAGACAGTACAACTAGATAATAAAATCAAAAACCCATGGACAATATTTACAATAAATTAGGAAGGTAGTACTACAAACCCCAAAATACAAGTAGGCAGAGACAAGCCACCAAAAGACTCTGGTATTAGAGTCTGTACAACAGGAAGAAGGCAGCGACAGAGCAACATCTGATGGCCTTGAGAACAGGAAAACCTCCAAATAGCCAGTAAATTCTTATTGGAAAGCACAGTTGGCCAATCTTAGAACAACAGCTTAAATTGGCAGGGCTTTCCCATTCTCCAATACTGGCTGAATGCAAGGGGTCCACAGAAAAAAGGACAAAAGTGCTAGAACAATCTGGCCCAGCTGAAGTCTCAAAACTAACTCATCAGGGCTGCCTTCCAAGACACCGACTGCACCAAGAAAAGACTTCTAGGTGTGAAATAGAAATTAAACAGAATAGGGATAACAGAAATAGAAGACAAAGGGCTATACACGTGTTATAATATTCATTATCAACTATGATATATTCATATATCAATTCATGTGGCTATCAAGGGCTTGAAATATGCTTAATGTAAATGAGAAATTTATTAATATTAGTTAATTTTAATTAACTTAAGTATAAATTATTTTTCCATTAAATACAATTGTGTTTTGATATGATTATATTTCACTTCACTTGTTGCATCACATAATATACTGCTGAATTGTTGTGCAAGTAGTAAGTGTGCATGTTGCTCCTAGTGTTAACAATAAACATACCAGCTAACTAGCCAGTGGCAATGGATTGATTCCATTTAAATAATTTTTTTCCTACACACCTATGTGATGTGTTTATTAGAATACTTTATGCAGAGAGCATGAATAACAGTTGATACCTATGTAAATCATAATTGGTAATTAAAATATAAATACTTATTTTTATTGAATTATTTTTCTAGTTCAAAAATAAGTATAGACACACTTAAGTTTAAAATAAAGGTGTACTACCGATGCATAGTTCATTCCTTTTTATTTCTAAGTAGTATTCCATTGTGTGTTTAAATATTCTCCTGTTGATAGACATGTTGTTTCTAGTTTTTGGTTTCACAAGTAAAGCTGCTATGAACACGCATATACAAGTCTTTATGTGGACATGTGCTTTCATTTCTCACAGATGTAGCTTTAAAGCTGATATGTTTTTCAAAGTCAAATTAACGATTCTAAATAATTAACCAGTTTCTAAACGTGGATGCAAATATTAAAGGAAAATGATGTTTCAGCACTCAGTTCAGTTATTAGAAAGTTTCTATTTATGTATGGAACAACTTGAGTATATGAATCTATTTTCTCAACTGGAAATTTTATGAAATCTAAACACAGATGAAGTATTTCCAATGAAAGTTTAGCATCCAAATTGATATATAATATAAAATACACACCAAATTTCAGACTTAGTGCAGAAAAAAGATTATAAATTTACACAAAAATAATTTTATATTAATGTTAAAAGTATATTTTTAATAAATTGAACTAAATGAAATATATTGTTAAAATTAAGTTTACCTGTTTCTTCTTTACCTTTTGTAATGTAGCTGCTAAAAAATTTAAAATTATACACATGACCCATATTATATTACTACTGAGCCAATTTGGTATAGACCAGAGTGAAGGGCAGGAAGAAGAAAGCCAGGAAATCTCAGAAATCCACCTGCCTTATCTTTGAACACAACACAAAAACAACAAAAGAAAAAAGTCTGTTAAATAAAAAAAGTTTTCCTGAATCAAGCCTCCTTCTAAAAGTTTAGGAAAATTGATTTCACACAAAAATAAGAAACGTAAAATGATCAAGGTCAAATCCCATCCAAAGTTATTATTAAAAAAAAGAAAACTAAGGAGCAGGTGAGAAAAGCATATGATAGGCATGCTCAAAAAACAAATCGAGTATGGATACCAAAGGGGGAAGTGGGGATGGGATGGATTGTGAGATTGGGATTGACATATATACACTACTATGTATAAAATAGCTAACTAATGAGAACCGACTGTATAGCGTAGGGAACTCTACTCAGTGCTCTGTGGTGACCTAAATGGGAAGGAAATCCAAAAAAGAGGGGATATAAGTATACATATAGCTTATTCACTTTGCTGTAGAAACTAACACTACATTGTAAAGCAACTATACTCCAATAAAAGTAATTAATTTTTAAAAAATCAAAATTGCAATTTATTTCAACAGGTGTTAAAAAAATTAAGAAAATTATACAAGACATGAAAGAATAAAATTAAAAAATGAGAATCAGAAAAACTCAGAAATGAGGTGACAGAATTCAGGAAAACTTTGATTCTTCTGAATCAAAATGAATTCTGAAAATTCATTTCAGAAAAGAACACAAAACAGGAAGGAACACAAAAGTAAATAAACATAGAATGCCTTAAATAAGAAAAAAAAAGAAGAAACTTTTGAAAATGAAGAGGTAAAAAGGAACCAAAAGTGACAAAATGGAAAATAATCAAAGATAGAACATGGATAATAGAAGTCCCCAAAGAAGAAAACAGACTAAATACTACAGCTATATAATTCAAGAAAACTCTTGTGAAATAAAAATGTGCAAAACCAAATATTGAAAAAGCATACTGGGTATCTACAAATACCAACCATGGATGACAAACACCAATGCACAGTCTAGTAAAATTACTAGACTTAGTGGGGAAGGAAGGAAGGGAGGGAAGAGAAGGAAAAGGAAAAAGGAAGGAAGGAAATTGATAGATTCATAGACAAATATTATAGAACTAATGTTATTAGTCATATAACAATCCATTGGGCTTTAGTGATTTGTTAACTTAATGATTATGAGGTGACTTATACCCCTACCTGTGTAGCTTGCTCTGCCTGTGCCTGGCTAAGCTGGGCTTGCAAACTGCTAATTAGTTCCTCCTTCTCCTGGAGTTCATGTTTTATCTTTTCTACTTCCATCTTTTCTTCTGTAGAACTCTTGTCATGCTGAAAACACAGGAGATAAAGTCATTTAAATAAAAGAATCTAATTTGCCCTATACAGCCATTTGATTATAGTGTTATCCAACTGATGGGAGCAAAAAATAACACCTGACCTAACAACAAGGAAGGAATCTTAGAGTTTTCCAGTTTCAGTATGGCCAAGTAGTTCCTATTAAAACCATCCTCCCTCAGATAACCACTATAAACTGGACAATATAGAAAAACAGCTATCTGAAAATGCTGGAGAGCAACCAAAAGCAGGAAGATACCAGAGGGGAGTCAATACTTGGAAGAAATGGTACCATGTTTCCCATTTTTATAGTTTTTAGTCTGAGGACAAAACCAGTCAGTGACATACAGGACTAAAACATAACAGAAAACTCAGTCTCACTGCCTTGAAGAACAAGAGGACAGAATTCAGGAAAACACAGCTGCTAAGTGAGGGGCAAAGCATCATAAAAGAGACAGTGGCAGGAAGGGGGGAGGAATTCAAATATTTCAATAATCTATTTTTTCCCAAAATCTCTTCCTTCGAATGAACCAGATTCTACCTCCCATCTGAAGTCACCACCAGCCCCTAGCCCCCAAAATGAACCTAGCCTGCTTATTGGAACCACACAGAATAATTTTACACTTTCTTCCACATAATAGTCAAGTATCTGAGGATTGCCATCATTTCTTCAACTACGCTTTCCAGAGACTATCAAGCTCTGTCATGGGTATACAATAGTTAAAGAGCTGCTGTGACTGATTGCTGGAACTTAGAAATCATTTAATCCAATGCTTTTATTTAAAACAGAGGAAGGAAATGAAGCTACAAGATGATAATTTGTTTAAGGTCTCAGAGCTTTAAAAAAAAAAAAGAAGGCAGAGTATAAAATGGATGATTTAAAAATCTAACAACATAGCAAAGGGAAAAGTTAAAAGAAACAAAGCCACATGGGGAGAGACAGGTTGGTGCTACCACAGCCAGGGGGAAGAAAGAATAATGAGAGGAAAAAAACAAAAAGTAAGAAAAGAAGAATCAAAATGAATACATTAGTTGAGAAGAGTAAGAGAAGCTTCTAAAATAAGCTTTGAGAAGTTAAATAAGGCTATCAATTAAGGAAAAGTAATATCTTCTGAGCATTACACCCAGGAAGGAAAGACGAACCACAGTACTAGTGAGCTAACTAGTGACCCCAAAGGTTGTGCCTAGAGAATTGATTAAAATCTCATTTCCCAAGAACTAAAATCATTGTGAATAAGAATACCAGTGGGTCAAAAACTAAAACAGGATGAAATCTAAGAAAAAATTAAAAGGTTTCTTATGTAGAGTTACATCTAAGCCAACTGGTAATGTGTACTGTGATGTGCTGGCCTCTCTGTATTCTATACCAAACTCTCCAAACAACTGAAGTTTCTTGTTCTCTAACTAGCTGGCTGAATGTGAATATTTGGGGTTTAACCATAGAGGAAAGGTAATAATAAGTATTAGGACAATGCTCTATTCCTCAAAAGGCATAGGCACTTTCCTCACTCCTCTCTCCATCCCCAACCTTGAACGTTTTTGTTAGTGGCGGGCATAAACCTACAAAGCATCACTTAGAGGAGCCCAAAGTAATCTAGCTCATTAAGCCACAATGCATGAAACTTTAATATACTATTATGTGGCCATAAAGACAAAGAATATTCTGTATCAAGTCACTGAACTAAAGAATTTCAGAGGTGGGAGAAACCTTAGAGTTCACCTAGTTTAATCTTCTAACTAAAGATAAAACTCCTCCAAAAGCTATGTGCCTCTCCTACTTAAATGCCTCAATTTAATTTTTTTTCTTCCTGTTAGCCTTTTTAACTCCCTGAAAGTCTAGGTCACAACTAATATTTAATTTCCATATGTTCTGTTGGCCTTTTATTCTGTGTTTGGCCCACAGCCCAGCTAGACTGCAAGCTCAAAAAGAAAGGACAGTATTGGGGACTTCCCTGGTGGTCCAGTGGCTAAGACACTGAGCTCACAATGGAAGGGGCCTGGGTTCGATCCCTGGTCAGGGAACTAGATCCCACATGTCACAACTAAGAGTTTGCATGCCACAACTAAAGATCCTGCATGCCGCAAATAAAAGATCCCACATGCCACAACGAAGATCCCATGTGCTGCAACTAAGACCCAGCACAGCCAAATAAATAAATAAAAAATTTTTTTTTAAAAAAGGACTGCACTGGGCTTCCCTGGTGGCGCAGTGGTTGAGAGTCCGCCTGCCGATGCAGGGGACACGGGTTCGTGCCCTGGTCTGGGAAGATCCCACATGCCGTGGAGCGGCCAGGCCCGTGAGCCATGGCCGCTGAGCCTGCGCATCTGGAGCTTGTGCTCCGCAATGGGAGAGGCCACAACAGTGAGAGGCCCGCGTACCGCAAGAAAAAAAAAAAAAGGACTGCATTTAGTGCTGTATTACTTTAGCTTCATAAATTTTTGTGATTAGTGAAGATCTGCTATAATGAGAGCCTTTTTCTACTCAGAAAATGTGTATTATACCCAGTCACCATACCTTGGAGAGTTGCTCCTCTGACTGAGGTTCTGTGGACAGAACAGTCCCTCCTTGTGCCTTCATCTCTTCTATGTGTTTATTCAAAGAAGTTAATTTGGCCTTAGCATGAAGTTTTAGTTTTTTAATTTTGTTATCAGCAGCTTTTCTTTCTTCCTGTCAGAGAACAATGATGGTAAATACACAAATGCTTATTCATCACTTATCCAGCATATAACAAGTTATTCTCAGTAGGCATCATCTTGGACTAGTAGGGAAATCAGATTCTCTAATAATCTAAGTGAAGAAAAAAATCAAAGTGACTGTTATGTCTTTTATCAAGTGCTTGGCATGGAAGGACAATGGTACCTGTAGAATTTCATCCTTCTGCTGTAGTTGAGCATCCTTCTGTCCAATGATTTCTTTTAGTTCCTGCACCAACTGCTCTGCATAAGCCAGGCGCTCCAGAACATCCTCTTGTGTTCTATCATTAAATTCCATGTCAGATTCTTGGGGTAATTCCTGGTATTTAGACAAAAAGTTGCCAATTTACAAGGGAAAAGGTATCAGCTTCCAAACAGGAGGTCCTTCATTGTAACTTTATCTTATGTCTTGTCCAACTCATATCCTTACTTAAGAAATCTTTCCAAGGAGATGAGAACCCAGGGGCAGGGTATGGGTTGGAGGAAAGGAGGAGCCTTAGTTGTCAAGAATGGGGCTTGGCTTATGTAAATCTTGTAGCCTAGTGGTAAAATTCCCGGGGACTGAATGCCCTGGGCTGTGGAAGTCCTCCAGAGATGTTGGTTGGATATTATTATAAGAGTTGTT
The DNA here is from genome assembly GCF_949987515.2 of Delphinus delphis. Lineage (NCBI taxonomy): Eukaryota > Metazoa > Chordata > Mammalia > Artiodactyla > Delphinidae > Delphinus > Delphinus delphis. The sequence goes on from NC_082686.1 coordinate 67,111,673, forward strand.
TGGAGGGGCTGAGAGTTGTGGAAAAGGGCGTGTGGAGGATGGTGGAGGGTGGAGGAGGGGGAATGCGTAGGGAGGGGGAGCAAAGTGAGCATGTGTGTACACTGTAAGGCGTCTAAGGCTGTGCAGGGATGGACAGGGACACGCTCATACTTACCTGGCAGAGGAAATAAAAATTTAAAAAATTTTAAATTTTAAAAAGAAATCTTTCCAATAATAACTACCCAATATTAGTTATTACCCAATATTATTATTAACCAATAATTATTATCATAGCCATTGCAATATATATTAAGTATTTTGTAAATGTTAACTATTTTAAAAACATTATCTCATTTACAGTCTTATCATACTAATTTTACCAAAGAGAAAAATAAAGGGAAGCAAAGATCACAAAACATTTAGTGGAAGAGCTCAAAATTTAAAATTAAGAGAGTAGTTGAATAAAATTCTCTTAATCACCAGGGAATACTGCTTGTCTTTCAAGAAAGTCAAAGGACTTTTTTTGAGTCCTATGTGACCTTCAAAAAATACAATACAGACTATAAGAGAAGTGATAGATGAATTTACAATAGCAAACAGATGGTCTGAAACCCAAAAGGTGCTCCAGTTCCACCATTTGTTGTTTCAAACCTTTCCTATGAAACAGGAATACATATCTGAGGAGTTAAAATAATCTAGCACTAAGTAAGCCCCAGGGGGACAAATGAGGACAATCTTTCTAATCTCATCCAGGACTTGATTCCCATTACTGTGTCTCACAGGCTACAAACTTACAGGAAAAGGATAATTTACAAAGTCTCAATATTTTTCTTAATCTTCTCTTCCACCTAGCACAAGGAAGGCTGCTCACACCCTTCTACCTTAAATTCTTGTCCTCAGAAGAACACGGAACATATTTCTCATTAGTTTAATTCAGAACAGAGCTACTCACAGGTTCTAAGGAAGCCCTCATATTCTCATCAGTTTCATCTCCTGATAATTCATGCAAAACAACATTTGCTAATCCTGACAATCGGCTCAGCATTTCTGCAAGAAAAGAAAACATAAGAATCAGTCAGATACATGCTTCTCCTATGATGGTAACTATCATTTATAAGTTAAATAAGAAAACTGTGCATGTGATATATATTAGACACAGACTACATCAGGATGATGTCTTTAAAAAGGCATTTCAGTATGTACACTGTAGTCAAACACTGTTCTTTTCAGTGACAACTACACAGAGATTTTAATCACCATCACTAATGTTTTAAAAATGAAATACATAATTGTTTAGTGGAAAATAATACACCTTACAGGTTATCTTTAGTGCCTTTTCTTTCATCATAATTTCATTGGCAAACATGGAGTTCTAACTATTCCTTCCCCTGCCAGACTATTATTCACTTCTGATCTGTCATATACACCCCATAGTTCAGCAAAATTTTTCTTTTTTTTTTTTTTTTTTTGCGGTACGCGGGCCTCTCACTGTTGTGGCCTCTCCCGTTGCGGAGCACAGGCTCCGGACACGCAGCCTCAGCGGCCATGGCTCACGGGCCCAGCCGCGGGGCATGTGGGATCTTCCCAGACCGGGGCACGAACCCATGTCTCCTGCATCGGCAGGCGGACTCTCAACTACTGCGCCACCAGGGAAGCCCAAAATTTTTCTTTTTTATGTGCCTCATGAACCTGTTCTTTCAGGAAGCTTTCTCAGTAAACCATGTGGTTTCACTAAAATTTAAATGTAATCCTTGTTCAAAACATATAGCATTAAATGCATACATTAGAAAAAAAGGAAGAATGACTAAAATCAGTAACCTACGCTTCTTCTGTAGGAAATTTGAAAAAGAAGAGCAAATCAAAACAAATTTAAGCAGAAAAAAGAAAATTAATATTAGGGCAGAAATTAATAAAATTGAAAATAGAAAAATAAAGAAAATCGGCAAAACTAAAAGTTGATTCTTTGAAAACATGAATAAAATACATAAAGCTTGGTCAGACTGACAAACAAAAAGAGAGAAGACACAAATTGTCAATATCAGATATGAAACAGGAGAGAGACATCACTACTGACCTACCATACATTAAAAAGTAATAAAGGAACACTACAAATAACTCTATACCCATAAATTCATCAACATAGATGAAACAGGCCAATTCCTTGAAAGATAACAAGCCACCAAAACTCACTCAACTCACCTGAATACACACACACACACACACACACACACACTCACACACATGCAAGCACACATACCATTTCTCTCTCTTCCTTTTTCCTTCATTATTTATTTAATCATTCATTCAGATCAGTGTCACTTGCTAGTCCACAAACTCCTTAAAAGTGAGAATATTAATGTTTTGATAGGAAAAATCAAAATAAACTGGATTATCATAGCATTATTATAAGCAATTATGCTGAGTGACAAAATATTATTCGGCTTTTAAAATCCTCAGCAGGAAGAAATGTAAAAGCTATTGCACAAAATAAGCACTTGAATAAAACTAGTCTCTGCTATAGTTTTCTTCCACTCAGTAACAGTGTTTAGGGCAGCCATGGTCATTAATTAAGAAATGGCAAGACCTTTGTTTCTATAACAGGTTACTTAGATAAGCAGCATATAGCATTTGGAAAAGACGTGTGAAACAGGAAAGGAAGAGAAAACCACTAGGAGGGCAACATAGGACCATATAAAATTACATATATAATTACTGAAAGGGAAACACAAAGTCATATATAAGTGCATAGCGACATAATAATCAGTCACTCATCAGGTTATGAGACTCACAACTACAGTCAGCTAAAAAACAAACAAAACTCACCAGGACACAGACTCTAAACTTTCTTTTTAGCTCTAGACATTCAATTTTCTATAGTAATCATTAAAGAAGGAAATGAACACTATAACTAAAGAGTCTTTTTTAGGCACAGAAATGTGTACTAATCAAATAGTCATAACAGAATCTAACATATCAAGCAGAAGCACTTTATCTTCAAATTTTTCAGACTATGTTGGGAATAAGCAAAAGGAAAGAAAAAAAAAAAACAACCGATAGGACTCTGAGAAGATGGTAATAGCAGATAGCATAGCTTTTGGATCTTCCTAAATTCCCACATAAAAACAGACAAAGCAATTAGATAACAAAATTAAAAACCCATGGACAGCCTTTACCAAAACAAACAAGCAAACAAATAAAATGAGGCAAAGTTTCCCACAAACTCCAAAATAAACATGGATATAGAAAAAACACCAAAAGCCACAAGATCTGTGTATCACTGTTGTCCATGCAGGAGGAATAAAGGGAAGCAAAGGGTAGCAGAATGTGCCACTCACTCCAAAATATGTCACTTGGCAGAAGGATTATTTTGGGCTAAAGCACTTGAAAAACAGCAGGTACAAGTAGGGTGTGCTGATCTCCCATTTTTCTCCCTGAAAGGAAGAGATAAAACACCCATATGGAAGATGTTCTCTCTCTACCAGGAAGAAAAGTAATATTGTTGTCTCCAGGGATGGGAGCTGAAGCCAAAAGAAATCTGTAAAAACAAACCTTGTAAACTAACACTTATCTCCCAAGTCATTGCTCTATGATTAATGACCTCCTTCTGTTGTCTCATTTTCACAATTTACTACTGTTTGACCAACTCATTGTACAGATGTTAGATTCTAACTGCTTCTTTGGGTCTTCATTTCCTTATAAGGGCTCCCATGCCACATAAAGCTGATATTAAATAAATCTGTATGCTTTTCTCCTGTTAATCTTTCCTATATCAATTTAATTCGCAGACCTAGCCAAAAACCCTTAGAGAACAGAGGCAAAATTTTATCTCCCCTATAGAAACTGTAAGAGCACAACAGACCTAATACCAAGAGAACCACAAAAAATCCAGTGGGTATTCACTGGAAAATGTGTCCAGCCAATTCAAGAACAGTAGTTGGAAAAGGGAAATGCATCCCCACTCCAACAACAGGTAAGTACAAGAAACCTGCAAGGTCTGAAGTGGCTAAGGCAGCGCAGGCCACATTAATTCTCCAACCGATGAGCCAGGGATCTTTTTCAGAATAGGGCCTCCACTGAGGAGAATTTTCTGAGAAAAATTTGAAAATCAAGTCCTTACCTTTCAATAATTACTTTAAAAGTAAATGGATTAAATTTTCCAATCAAAAGACATCGTGGCTGAATGGATTAAAAGAACAAGATCCAACTATATGCTGTCCACAAGAGACTCACTTGATCTCTAATGATAACACACAGGCTGAAAGTGAAGGGATAGAAAAAGATATGCCATGAAAATAGTAACCAAAAGAAAGCAGGGGTAGCTGTACTTATAACAGACAAAAAAGACTTCAAGTAAAAAACTGACCAAGAGACAGAGAAGGTGTTTATATAATGACAGGGGAGATCAATTATTACATAACAGGATATGAACTTGTAAGTCTATAACAGGATATAACACTTGTGAATATATATGCACCCAAAATTAAAGCACCTAATTATATTTAGCAAATTTTAACAGAATTGAAGGGAGAAACAGGTAGCAATACAATAACAGTAGGAGACTTCAATATCCCACTTTCAACAATGGATAGATCATCCAGACACAAAAGCAATAAGGAAACACTGGACTTGAACAACACGTTATACAGAAAAGACCTAACAAACATATATAGAGCATTCCATCCAACAGCAGTAGAACATGCACTTTTTTCAAGTGCATATGTAACATTCTTTAGGATAGATCATATGTTGGACCACAAAACAAGTCTTAACAATCTTAAGAAGACTGAAATCACATTGAGTATCATTTCTTAACACAATGGCATGAAACTAGAAATCAATAACAAGAGGAAAAATTGAAAATTCACAAACGTGAAAATTAACACACTCTGAAAAAACAACAGGTCAAAGAAGAAATCAAAAGGGAAATCAAAAACTATCTTGAGGCAGATGAAAATGAAAACATGACATATCAAAACTTATGGGATGTAGGTCTAAGAGGGAAGTTTTTTTGTTTTTTTATTATTATTATTTTAACATCTTTACTGGAGTATAATTGCTTTACAATGGTGTGGTATTTTCTGCTTTAAAACAAAGTGAATCAGCTATACATATACATATAACACCATATCGCTTCCCTCTTGCGTCTCCCTCCCATCCTCCCCATCCCACCACTCTAGGTGGTCACAAAGCCCCAAGCTGATCTCCCTGTGCTATGTGGCTGCTTTCCACTAGCTATCTATTTTACGTTTGGTAGTGTATATATGTCCATGCCACTCTCTCACTTCATCCCAGCTTACCCTACCCCCTCCCCGTGTCCTCAAGTCCATTTTCTATGTCTGCGTCTTTATTCCTGTCCTGCCCCTAGGTTCTTCAGAACCTTTTTTTTTTTTTTTTAGATTCCATATATATGTGTTAGCATACAGAATTTGTTTTTCTCTTTCTGACTTACTTCATTCTGTATGACAGACTCTAGGTCCATCCATCTCACTACAAATAACTCAATTTCATTTCTTTTTATGGCTGAGTATTATCCCATTGTATATATGTGCCACATCTTCTTTATCCATTCATCTGTCAATGGACACTTAGGTTGCTTCCATGTCCTGGCTCTTGTAAACAGAGATGCAATGAACATTGTGGTATATGACTCTTTTTGAATTATGGTTTTCTCAGGGTATATGCCCAGTAGTGGGATTGCTGGGTTGTATGGTAGTTCTACTTTTAGTTTTTTAAGGAACCTCCATACTGTTCTCCATAGTGGCTGTATCAATTTACATTCCTACCAGCAGTGCAAGAGGGTTCCCTTTGCTCCACACCCTCTCCAGCATTTATTGTTTGTAGATTTTTAAATGATGGTCATTCTGACTGGTGTGAGGTGACACCTCATTGTAGTTTTGATTTGCATTTCTCTAATGATCAGTGATGTTGAGCATCCTTTCATGTGTTTGTTGGCAGTCTGTATATCTTCTTTGGAGAAATGTCTATTTAGGTCTTCTGCCCATTTTTGGATTGGGTTGTTTGTTTTTTTGTTATGGAGCTGCATGAGCTGCTTGTAAATTCTGGAGATTAATCCTTTGTCAGTTGCTTCATTTGCAAATATTTTCTCCCATTCTGAGGGTTGTCTTTTGGTCTTGTTTATGGTTTCCTTTGCTGTGCAAAAGCTTTGAAGTTTCATTAGGTCCCATTTGTTTATTTTTGTTTTTATTTCCATTTCTCTAGGAGGTGGGTCAGAAAGGATCTTGCTGTGATTTATGTCATAGAGTGTTCTGCCTATGTTTTCCTCTAAGAGTTTGATAGTTTCTGGCCTTACATTTAGGTCTTTAATCCATTTTGAGCCTATTTTTGTGTATGGTGTTAGGGAGTGATCTAATCTCATATTTTTACATGTACCTGTCCAGTTTTCCCAGCACCACTTATTGAAGAGGCTGTCCTTTGTCCACTGGACATTCCTGTCACCTTTATCAAAGATAAGGTGTCCATATGTGCGTGAGTTTATCTCTGGGCTTTCTATCCTGTTCCATTGATCTATCTTTCTGTTTTTGTGTCAGTACCATACTGTCTTGATTACTGTAGCTTTTTAGTATAGTCTGAAGTCAGGGAGCCTGATTCCTCCAGCTCGGTTTTTCATTCTCAAGATTGCTTTGGCTATTCAGGGTCTTTTGTGTTTCCATACAAATTGTGAAATTTTTTGTTCTAGTTCTGTGAAAAATGCCAGTGGTAGTTTGATAGGGATTGCATTGAATCTATAGATTGCTTTGGGTAGTAGTCATTTTCACAATGTTGATTCTTCCAATCCAAGAACATGGTATATCTCTCCATCTATTTGTATCATCTTTAATTTCTTTCATCAGTGTCTTATAATTTTCTGCATACAGGTCTTTTGTCTCCTTAGGTAGGTTTATTCCTAGATATTTTATTCTTTTTGTTGCAACGGTAAATGGGAGTGTTTTCTTGATTTCACTTTCAGATTTTTCACCATTAGTATATAGGAATGCCAGAGATTTCTGTGCATTAATTTTGTATCCTGCCACTTTACCAAATTCATTGATTAGCTCTAGTAGTTTTCTGGTAGCATCTTTAGGATTCTCTATGTATAGTATCATGTCATCTGCAAACAGTGACAGCTTTACTTCTTCTTTTCCAATTTGGATTCCTTTTATTTCTTTTTCTTCTCTGATTGCTGTGGCTAAAACTTCCAAAATTATGTTGAATAAGAATCGTGAGAGTGGACAACCTTGTCTTGTTCCTGATCTTAGAGGAAATGGTTTCAGTTTTTCACCACTGAGAATGATGTTGGCTGTGGGTTTGTCATATATGGCATTTATTATGTTTAGGTAAGTTCCCTAAGAGGGAATTTTATAGCAACAAATGCCAACCTTTAAGAAAAGAAATATCTCAAATAAACAATGTAACTTTACACCTTAAGGAACTAGAAAAAGAAGAACAAACTAAGCTGAAAGTTAGCAGAAGGAAGGAAATAACCAAGATCAGAGCAGAAATAAATGAACTGAAGAGTATAAAAATAATAGAAAAGATTGATGAAACTAAGTGATTTTCTATAAAGATAAAATTGACAAACTGTTAGGTATATCAACTAAGAAAGAAAGGAGAAAATTCAAATAAAAGTATATGTGAAAGAAAAAGAGGGGCTCTCCTGGTGGCACAGTGGTTAAGAATCCACCTGCCAATGCAGGAAGAACCCACATGCAGTGAAGCAACTAAGCCCATGTGCCACAACTACTGAAGCCTGAGCGCCTAGAGCCCATGCTCCACAACAAGAGAAACCACTACAATGAGAAGCCCATGCACCACAATGAAGAGTAGCCCCCACTTGCCGCAACTAGAGAAAGCCCGCACACAGCAACAAAGACCCAACACAGCCAAAAATAAATACATAAAGAAAAGACAGTAAGATGGATATCACAGAAATACAAAGGATCATAAGAGACTACAATATACAATTATATGCCAAAAAATTGGATAACCTTGAAGAAATGGATAAATTTCTAGAAACACACAACCTACCAAGACTCATTCATGAAGAAATAGAAAATCTGAAGAGACCAATAACAGTAAGAAATGGTAATCAAAAACCTCTTAACAAAGAAATGTCCAGGACCTGGTGGCTTCACTGGTGAATTCTACCAAATGTTTAAAGAAGAATTAATGCCAATCCTTTTCAAACTCTTCCCAAAAATCAAAGAGGAGGGAACACTTTCAAATTCATCTTACAAGACTAGCGTTACCTGATAATGAATCCATACGAGGACACTACAGGAAGAGAAAATTACAGCCCTATGTCCCTGATGAACATAGATGCAAAAATTCTCAACAAAATACTAAAAGATCAAATTCAGCTTCACACTAGCAGGACCATACACCATGATCAGGTAGAATTTATTCCTTGGATACAAGGATGGTTCAACATCCACAAATCAATTAATGTGATACACCACATCAACAAAATGATGGATAAATATCATAAAATCATCTGAATAGATGCAGGAAAAGCATTTGACAAAATCCAACACTCTTTCATGATAAAAACTGAACAAATTAGATACAGATGGGATGTACCTCAACATAATAAGTTTATATACGACAAGACCACAGCTAACATCATACTCAATGGTGAAAAGCTGAAAGCTTTTCCTCTAAGATCAGAAACAAGACAAGGATGCCTATTCTCACCACTTCTACTCAGTATAGTACTGGAATTCCTAGGGAGAGTATTTAGGCAAGAAAAATAAATAAAAGCCATCCAAATCAGAAAGAAAGAAGTAAAATTGTCTCTGCAGAAGACATGATCTTACAAAGAGAAAACTCTAAAGAATCCACGAAAAGGCTGTTAAAACTAATAAATGAACTCAGTAAAGTCAAAGGATACAAAATAAGTATACAAAAGTTATTGTTTTTATACACTAACAATGAGCTAGCCAAAAAAATAATTAAGAAAACAAAACAAAACAAAACAAACAAAAAAAAGAAAACAACCCCATGTTTAATAGCACCAAAAATAATAATAAAGTACTTAGGAATAAATTTAACGAAGGAGGTGAAAGATCTGTGCACTGAAAACTATAAAACATTGGTGAAAGAGATTAAAGAAGACACAAATAAATACAACGATATCCTGTGTTCATGAATTAGAAGAGTTAATATTGTTAAAATGTACCTACCACTCAAAGCAATGTACAGAGTCAGCACAATCCTTATCAAAACTCCACTGGCTTTTTTCACAGAAATAGAAAAAAAAATCCTAAAATCATATAGAACCACAAAAGACCCTGAAAGGCCAAAGCAAGGAAGATCAATTCATCATCAAAGAAGGTGCCAAGTATAGACAACGAGTAAAGGACAGTCTATTCAATAAATGGTATTGGGAAAACTGGATATCCACATGCAGAAGAATAAAATTGGACCCTTATCTGACACCACATACAAAAATTAACTCCAACTTGGTTAAAAACTCGAACATAAGACCTGAACTGTAAAACTAGTGGAAGAAACACAGAAAAAAGGCTTCTCGACATTCGTGTGGGCAATTATTTCTTGGCTATGATCCCAAAAGTGCAGACAACAAAAGCAAAAATAGAAAAATGAGATTCCATCAAACTAAAAAGCTTCTGCATAGCAAAGGAAACAATGAAGAGACAAACTACGGAATGGAAGAAAATATTTGGAAACCACACACCTGATAAAGGATTAATATCCAAAATATATAAGTAACTCTAACAACTTAATAGCAAGAAAACAAATAACCCAATTTTTTAAATGGGCAAAGGATTTAGATAGACACTTCTCAAAAGAAGACATACAAATGGTCAACAGGTATATGATAAATGCTCAACATCACTAATCATCAAGAGAATGCAAATCAAAATCACAACATCACCTCACACCTGTTAGAAAGGCTATTATCAAAAAGACGAAAGATAACAAGTGTTGGCCAGGATGTGGAGAAAAAGGCATGCTTGAACACTGTTGGTGGGAATGTAAACTGGCATGGCCATTATGAAAAACATATGGAGGTTCTACAAAAAACTAAAAATAGAACTACCATCTGATCCAGCAATTCCACTTCTGGGTATATACCTAAAGGAAATGAAATTAGTATCTTGAGGAGATATCTGCACTCCCATGTTCACTGCAGCATTATTCACAACAGCTAAATTACAGAATCAACCTAAGTGTCCACTGACAAATGAATGGATAAAGAAAATGTATACAGTATATACACACAATGGAATATTATTCAGTCCTAAAAAAAATAAGGAAATCCTGCCATTTGTGAAAACATAGATGAACCTAGAGGACATTATGCGGAATGAAATAAGCCAGGTACAGAAAGACAAGTACTGCATGATCTCATCTATATATGGAATCTAAAAAAGTCAAACTCAAGGAAGCAGAGAGTAGAATAGTGATTGCCAGGTAGTAGAGGATAGGGGAAATGGGGAGATATTTGTTAAAGGGTACAAAATTTCAATTATGCCAGATGAATAATGTCTGGGAATCTAATGTACAGCATGGTGACTACAGGCAGTTTGCTAAGAGAGTAGATTTTAAATATTCTCACCTCCAAAAAAAAAAGGTAACTACATAAGATGATAAATATATTAATTAGCTTGACTGTGGTAATCATTTAACAATGTATACATATATCAATACATCACTAACACCTTAAATATATATATTTTTGTCAATTACACCTCAAAGAAGCTTAAAAAAATGATTAATATCTACTTCCAATATTGACACCTACTTAACAAAAATTAACGGGTAAGTATTAATTGCTAAATGAATGTAGAGCACCTAACAGTACAGCAGAGCACAAACCGTAGGTATATGACAGAAATGTGTATCATATTTACTTTTACAAAAGAAAAATTAAACTTTGATATTCTTACCATTTTCTATGATGCAAACTTTGGTGAACACACACACATAGGTATATATGTGATTTCTTCATATGAATTAAAACAAATAAATTTATCAATTATCCCCCAACAAAAATAGAAAAACCCAGAAATGAATCAGAAACACAAGAAATAATTTAAAATTAAAAAAATATTTTGGAAATAAAGATGAAACTAAAGGGAATAAGTATACGAATAATCACAACAAAGATTGCCTTAAAAAAAAAGAAAGTTGAAATGAAGGATAATTTTAAAAATCAAAAAGAAATTCGCCATAAATTAAACATGTAACTACTTTGTGACCCAGTAATTTTACTCCTAGGCATTTATCTCAGAGCAATGAAAACTTAAATTCACCCATAAACCTATACATGAATGTTCTTAGCAGCTTTAGTTTTAAGTACCCCAAACTGGAATCAGCAAGGATGTCCTTCAACAAGTAAATGGTTAAATAAACTATGGTACAGGCATAGCTCGTTTTATTGAGCTTTGCTTTATTGTACTTTGCAGATATTGATTGCATTTTTTACAAATTGAAGGTTTGTGGCAACTCTGTGTTGAGCCAGTCTACTGGTACCATTTTTCCTATAGCACTTGCTCACTTCATATCTCTGTGTCACATTTTGTTAACTCTCGCACTATTTCAAGCCTTTTCACTATTCTTATATTTATGGTGGTCTGTGATCTTTGATGTTATTGTAATTGTTGTGGGGCACCATGAACCACACCCTTATCAGGTGGTGAACTTAATCAATAAATGCTGTATGTGTCCTAACTGCTCCACCCACCAGCCGTTCCCGCCTCTCCCTCTCCTTGGGCTTCCCTATTCCCCGAGACACAACAGTATGGAAATTAGGCCAATTAATAATCCTACAATGGCTTCTAAGTGTTCAAGTGAAAGGAGGAGTCACACGTTTCTCACTTTAAATCAAAAGCTAGGAGTGATTAAGCTTAGTGAGGAAGGGAGGTCAAAAGCCCAGAGAGGACGAAAGGCCTCTTGCGCTAAACAGCCATGTTGTCATTGCAAAGGAAAATTTCTTGAAGGAAATTAAAAGTGCTACTCCAGTGAACTTACAATGATAATAAAGCAAAAGAGCCTTATTGCTGATGTGGAGAAAGTTTCAGTGGTCTAGATAGAAGATCAAATCAGCTACAACATTCCCTTAAGCCAAACCCTAACCCAGAGCAAGGCCCTAACTCCCTTCAATTCTGTGAAGGCTGAGAGAGGTGAGGAATCTGCAGAAGAAAAGTTTGAAGTTAGCAGAGGTTGGTTCATGAGGTTGAAACAAGGTGAAACAGCAAGTGCTGATGTAGAAGCTGTGGCAAGTTATCTAGAAGATCTAGCTAAGATAATTAGTGAAGGTGGCTACACTAAACAACAGATTCTCAGCGTAGACAAAACAGCCTCCTATTGGAAGAAGATGCCATCTAGGATTTTCATAGCTAGCGAGAAGTTAATGCCTGGCTTCAAAGCTCAAAGGACAGTCTGACTCTCTTGTTAGGGGTTAATGCAGCTGGAGACTAAGTTGAAGCCAATGCTCATTTACCATCCTGAAAATCCTAGGGCTCTTAAGAATGATGTTAAATCTACTCTGCCTGTGCTCTATAAATGGAAAAACAAAGTCTGGATAACAGCACGTCTGTTTACAACATGGTTTACTGAATATTTAAGCCCACTGTTGAGACCTACTGTTCAGAAAAAAAGCTCCTGGTTATCCAAGAGCTCTCATGGAAATGTATAATGAGATTAATGTTGTTTTCATGCCTGCTAACAAAACATCCATTCTGCAACCCAAATTCTTTTTGAAATTACCCAGGAGTAATTTCAATTCTCAAGTCTTATTACTTAAGAAATACATTCCCTAAGGCTATAGCTGTCATAGATTCCTCTGATGGATTTGGGCGAAGTAAACTGAAAACCTTCTGGAAAGGACTGACCATTCTAGATTCTGCTAAGAACATTCATGCTTCACGAAAAAAAGGTAAAAATATTAACATTAACAGGAGTTTGGGAGAAGTCAAGCCCAACCCTCACTGATGACCTCTGAGAGGTTCAAGACTTTGGTGGAAGAAGTAACTGCAGATGTGGTGGAAACAGCAAGAGAACTAGAATTAAAAGTAGAGGCTGAAGATGTGACTGAATTGCTGCAATCTAAGGATAAATCTTTAAAGGATGAGGAGTTACTCCTTCTAGATGAACAAAGAAAGTGGTTTCTTGAGATGGAATCTACTCCTGGTGAAGATGCTACAAAGACTGTTGAAATGACAGCAAAGCATTTAGAATATTACATAAACTTAGTTAACAGAGTAGCGGCAGGTTTGAGAGGATCAACTCCAATTTTCAAAGAAATTCTACTGTGGGTAAAATGCTATCAAACAGCACTGCATGTTACAGAGAATTTGTTCATGAAAGGAAGAGTTAATCGATGCAGCAAACTTCAATGTTGTCTTATTTTTAAAAACTGCCACAACCATTCCAACTTTCAGCAACTACCACCCTGATTAGTCAGCAGCCATGAACATCAAGGCAAGATCCTGTATCTACCAGCAAAAAGATTACAACTTGCTGAAGGCTCAGATGGTAGCATTTTTCATGATAAAGCACTTTTTAATTAAGGTATGTATATTTTTTAGACATAATGCTATTTCACACTTAAAAGACTACAATATAGTGTAAATGTAATTTTTATATGCACTGGGAAACCAAAAAATTTGTGTGACTCACTTTATTGTGATATTAGCTTTATTGCAGTGGTCTGGAACTGAACCCACAATATCTCCAAGGTATGCCTGTACATACATACCATGGCATACTACATAGCAATAAACAGGAACAAGCTACTGATACACCTAACAATTTAGATGAATGAATCTCCAGGAAATCATGCTGAATGAAAAGGAAAAAGCCAGTTCCAAAAGGTTACATGCTATATAATTCCACATTTACAGAATATTTTGAAATGACAAAATTTTAGAAATGGAGGACAGATGAATGGTTACCAGTGCTTAGGGAGAAGCTGAAGGTGAGAGGGTAGGAGGTGGTTATAATTATAAAACGGCAACACAAGGTATCCTTGTGGTGTTAGAACTGTTCAATATCTTAATTATGGTGGTGGATACAGGAACCTACACATAGGTGATAAAATTTTATAGAACTTAACATACATGTATACAAATAAAATTGGGGAATGTATTATCAGCATCCTGGTTGTGATACTATACAATAGTTTTCTAAAATGTTACCACTGAAGGAAACTGAACAACGCATACAAGGTTTCTCTCTATATTATTTATTAGAATTGCATGTGAATCCACAATTACCTCAATTTAAAAAATAAAAAGATTAAACTAAATGTGATATCTTACGATAATACCGTGGAACAGAAAAAGGACATCAATGGAGAAATGAGTAAAATCCAAAGTATGGAGTTTAGTTAATAGTAATGCATCAGTGTTGATTTCTTAGTTTTGACAAATGCACTTTTCCACTGTAACATGCTAACATTAGAGAATACTGGGTGAGAGATATACTGAATTCTGAACTATCTTTGCATATTTTCTATAGTAAATTTAATATTGTTCCTAATGCTTTGTTTCTCTTAAAAAATTCAAAGAAATAAATAGTAAAGAAGGAATCAAGAGAAAGTGATAAATATTGCAGATAAGCAATGAGGATAATAGGATCCCCGAAAAAGAAAACCAAAGCAAAGGTACAGAACAAACGCAAAAAACAAAAGCCAAGAGCACTTATCTGAAATTTTAAAAGATCTGAAGTTACATACTGAAAGAAGCCACCAGATACCTGAGAATATCAACCCAGAATGACCAACAAGACATTCTAGTAAAATTAATGGACTTAAAAGAATTCTTTGAGGTTTAGGCTGAAATGTGACTTACAAGCAAAAAAAAAAAAAAAAAGACTATGGTCAGACTTTTCAACAACAATGCTTTGCCAGAAAAAAAAATGGAGTTACAGACTTGAGATATTTAAGGAAAGAAAATGTGAGCTAAGGATTTTATTTTCAGAAAAAATGACCTTCAGATATAAAGAGCACAGACAGAATGTTACAAACTTGCAAGAAAATTAACGAAAAATTTTCCCAGGAGCCTTTCCTAAGGCATCTATTAGAGAAAAAGCTTGAGATAACCAAAATGACTAAAGAAACATCATCATAAGGACTGGTGTGAGCACTAAATATATTACTCATAGAACTAAGACTGGGATGGAGACAGCATAGTATTTAATGATTATATGCTCTGACAACATATAGGGCTCCAATTTTTAAAAAATGGGGAAAATGTAAATAGCACATACAAAAAAAAACTTATAAAAATTTTAACAACCAAAATTGGCGGTGTTCATTATCAGTATTATTATTCCTTAACTATTATATGTGCCCTGTGGAATTAAATGAGTAATTATGGGCATAGTAATTCTATCATACAGTCATTATGAAAAAAGGAGATAGACATATAACACAAAAGAAATTAAGAACCCCAAAATAAAAACTAATCTTGAATTTGAATCAAAAGTACCAGTATGAACCTATAAGGTATTTTACCTTAGCACATATATTTTCCTAGCTCTGTGCATTGAAAAAAACTATGACAAACTGAGAAGCAATAAGTATTTCTAGTCTTGAAATACTATTCCCCGTTAAAAAAAAATTTTTTTTTAATAGGAGGGCTTCTTAGAGAAATGGCTGATTTCAATTCTGAAGCAGGAAATGGTACAAAATGAGCCTGAAACATTTTTTCATACAAAATAGCAAGGAAGCTAACAAAGACTAACATAGAGTCATGTCAAAAGGATCCAGGAGACAAACTGAAGAAGTTCCCACAGGCCAAAGGAACAACTGAGTTTCTAATAAGATTATGAATTAAATTGCAACAGATATTTAAATCCACCAAAAATGTTTAAATTCACAAGTTCATAATAATAATAAACTGGTCATCACCTGAACTAAGTATCATGAAAACTAGGTAAGTACAAGGATTTCTCTTGTCTTTTCTATTTGGACTTTGCCTTATGACTCCATGATGCAAGAGTGATTTCTATAGCTGTTGACATTAAAGGAATAACATGGAAGTGTAAAAGGATGGGCACCTCAGGCACAGTTAGGGTCTTTAGGTAGCTCAGAGGTTGGGAATCTGAGGGCAAGAGAGCCACTAAGTAGCCATGCTTAAGCTAAACGAAGAAAGATGGATCTCTGCCTCTGAAAGGCTCACTGTAGGATAGAAATGGGCAAATGCACATATAAAAATTAGTAAAGGGGAAAACATATAGTAATAAATTAATGTAAGGAATATCTGTGACTACTGGACAAGCAATGCTCTTGCTGTTGTTTTATAAAGCACCAGAATCATGAATAGCAATTTGGGAAAAGAATAAAATAAAGAGCTTCATGCCAAGGTCAGGGTTCAATAAAACATTCAGGCAAATAAAACAATCCCTCAGAGTCAATGCTGGCCACACCTTCTATAAATTCTGCCACAGGATCTCAACACTTCTGTGTTGAGGTGGCATTTAGAATTCCATGAGTCTTATTTTCTCAGTATTCACTGCTAATTGTTTTCAAAATATCTACTTGGTGTGGAGCATTATGCTAAGAACCACAAAAATATAAAAAGAAATATAAGGCATGCCCCAACCACAGAGAACCTAGTACAAAATGCATGGGAAAATAAAGTAACTGAAGACAGTGAGCACATGCCTATGACTACATGCATACGCACCACTTGCTTTGGAATTTAAATCACATTTTCCCACAGAAACAACAACACAGAAAATGGTTGTATTTCCGTATCAGTCCTCAAACTCACTCAATGCATGTTCAGCTGAGCCTCAGTAGTTTTCCTTAATTCTAAGTGATCCTCAACCAGTTTGAGAAGCTGATAGGAAATGGTGCTATATAGCTGGGAAAAGCATATGCAATACTATGATATAATTTTACAGTTAGAAAATGGAAAACCAGTTTTCATAACACAAAAAAACTTGTTTTTATTAAACAAATTTAGCAGTAAACGGTATCTATAACTTATATACACAGTACTATGTACTAAATACTACTCCAATTGCTTTACATATAATACCTTATTTATCCTCATCATTTTACTCATTTTATTTTTAAAACAACTCCAAGGAGGAGTTCTATCAATATCCCTAGTATTAAAGTGTGTAAGGCATAGGGAAGTTAAGTAATCTTCCCAGTCACAGAGCTCGACAAAGCTTCTTTACTGGTAGAGATTCAGAAGATAACCTATTTTCTGAGCAACCTCATCACCCAACATTCTTCACTGGGGCTGAAAATAGTGCTGGAGGCATGAGGGCACTCGTATACTTGTACATACTTACAGTTATATAACCACTAGACTAAAATGAAATGACTCACAGTAGTAGGGCTCTAAAGAATTCCGTATTGTTTATACCATAGATAGGCTCATTCAAGGGAACAAAGGATATTTGCACATGGATATTCACTACAGCAGTGGTTTTTGTTTGTTTGTTTTTAAGAGAGTTTATTTTTACTTTTTAAAATTTTTGGCCTCGCAGTATGCAGGATCTTAGTTCTTGGACCAGGGATCAAACCCATGCCCCCTGCAGTCGAAGCACAGAGTCTTAACCACTGGACTGCCGGGGAAGTCCCTACAGCAGTGTTTGTGATGACTAATGACTGAAAACAATATCAATGTCCATCAGTAGGGGACAGGCTAAATACATTTTGATATTTCTACAGGGGAATGCTGTACAGCCTTTTAAAAGAATGGGATAGTTTATACTTATGGATATGGGAAAAATACCTTAAAAATACCTTAAAAATACCTTATAGTATAGTATGGAAAAAATACTTTCCATACCTTATAGTATGGAAAAAAAAAAGGTGTAGAATAGCAGGTATATTACGATTCAACTTGTGTGAGAGAGAAAAGGAGAGGGATATATATTACACATGTGCTTGAATATGATCAGAAATTTTCTTAAGAATAAACAAATTATTTACAGTGCTTACTTCTGGGAAATAGGGAATGGGGAAAAGGATCAGTACATAGAGGAGAAAGAGATTTTTGTTTTTATATTATATCCTTTTGTATTGAATTTACTTTTACCAAAAGCACATACTGCTGATTTTAAATTAGCTTAATTAAAAATGGAGTATTGTAGAGCTTAACATCCTTTCATATAGTGGTTCCTAACAATATACCAGTAGGTAATGATCAGTGATGAGATGTGTCCCAAATAATTTATTTCTAATAGTAGTTAAGCTAGAGAAGTTTATGAATGATTTTTTATAAACAAGAATAAAATCAACATCCTTTTAATTAATCCACTAATGTAACGGGGATAAAAAGAGAGACTTTAATATTCAAGCAGAGGGAAAAGAGAGTTATATCCTAAAGATGATTATTTTTAGAAGAGGCTGCATCTCAGAGGAATGGAGGTCCTCAATAATAATAATAATAATAAATTAAAATAAAAAGGATTCCCCCAATCTGGAAGTCCTCAGAGATGCAAACACCTTTCTCAAAAAATAAGGAAACATCTTTATGTGATCTCCAGATTGGGGTGGGAGTGTCCCAGAAAATGGGCAAGAATTTGTTTTCATCCTTTTAAATATGTATGTTTTTGTATATTTTATAAGTAATATATTTACAGTGTTATTCATACATTATTTATAATTAAATATACAGTATTTAGAGGATGGTTGCTCAAAAAAAAGTTTTATTGATAGGGCAAGCAATTAAAAATGTTTGGAAACTACTGATGTAGTCCAACAAATTTAGTACAGTGAAGAGGAAAGCATTAAATGGCCATTCCATGGTCAAAGGATGAAAAGTAAAAGCTGTGAAACAGTCAGTGTACAACGTCTGCAATTTTTTGACCATTCACAATTATTCTGACCATCCAAATTTAATTACTTCATTCTTCTGAAAAGGCCTCCAGCCTTTCTGCGGGGAGTTCTCCACTGCCATCTTGCACAGAACTGTGAGAGCCTTTAAAAGCTCAGAAAGCTTCCAACTACTTCCAAAAGTGAAAGTACTTATCCAGTGATTTTTAAATATCTCTGCCCCACTCTTAAACTGTCCTCTCCGCACAGACCAACTGGAACTCTTTGAGTAAGTCAGACAAATATATTCCTCATTTGTCGAGGGGCTCATCCTCTGCTTCACACTCCTACGCACCACTCCTGTTACGCAGAATAAACATCCTCCACACCACCAAATCAAGTTCTTTTTCCTCCAAACTCTATTAAGGGTTCCCTTTCCTCTAACTGCCTGACCACCTCTGATTCCTGGGACTTTAGTGCTGATGGGATCGCAAGGATCTTCCCTCTCTCCGAATCTCTCCAGCAACTCATTAGCAGGATCATTCGTCAGGCCCTCGTTTGAGTTACTGTCGCCAACCCTCAAGACTTTTGGTTTGTCTGGGTCCCGCCTCCCCTTCCCGACACTAAGTTTGTTTAGGGCCTGAGCGCAGGGGCCTGGCAGGTTCGACGTCAGCTGTTGCGTACACAGGTCAGCCTGAGCAGGCCGCTCAGGGAACAAGGCCGTCCTGACAGGACCGCCCGGAGCGCCTTTCTCCGTCGCTCCCGGAGGAGAAGCGTCCTGGGGATGGGGTAAAGAGTGCATATGTGCCTAGAGGCTGCACAGGGCGACCCCGAAGCCATCCGGCGGGGCCAGCTGGCGGGTGGACGATTAGAACTAGGCCTGGTAGGTGAAGGGAGGCGGACTGAACGGCCGGATCCGGGACTGAATCAGGACGGGGAGGGAATCCGAGTGTGGCTGCTTTGGCAGCCCCGCGGGTCCTGTGGCGGGGGTGACCGTTACAAGGCTCAAGGAGGCGAAGAGTTGGGGAGCGTCCCCCACTCACCTGGAAGAGGCTGTCGCCGGAGGCTCCAGCTGCCCCCCTCCCAAATTTAAGCCACGTCAGCTCGGGAATCCCGTACGCGACACCTACCGCTGCAGCGCCCCGCCAAGGGACTCAACCACTGGCAGTTGGGACGGAAAAGGGGATTAGGCTATGGACCAATCAGGACTTAGCAGCCGGGCGTTACCAGGGAGACCAGGCACGCCTTGTTTGTAACTAACTCATCAACAATGACAGAGACCAATCAACGTCGGGATGTGCTCCGCTTCCTCAAAGAAACAGCCAATGGACTCTGAAGAGTAGAGGAGGGGCGGAGTCAGACGGGAGCAAGGGTTCCGGAAGAAAATCTAGGGAAGAGCCGGAAATGCCGGGAGGGCGGGCGTTCTGGTAAGGTCAGGTGTTGATGGGACGGCCGATTTCTTCTAATTCTTCCGCGGGATTGGCGGTGCCTGACCCAGCTTAGGGCTTGGGGTTTTGCTGAGACACTGCACCCCGGGAAACCAGCTGCCGTTAGGATTGTTGAATGAGCTGTGAAGGGAGTGGGGATGTGGGTTTTGCTCTTAGAGTCATAAAATATTAGAGCCAGAAGGTAGGTGGTCTAATATGACTTTTTCATTTTACTGATGAAAAATGAGAACCAGTTTAAAGTGACTTGCCCAAAGACAAACAGCAACTTACTGATGGAACTTGGGCAAGAACCTGGCGTTTGTATGAAAGGATCAGAGATGTTTCTAAGGACATGAATGAGAGAGAGAATAGTGAACACTAGGAAATGCGTTTAGGAAGTGGGGCTTGAACTGGCCCTTAAACAGAGGTTGAGGGTTGAGGGCTTGGGTCCTGGAATGGGAGTCAGTGACTAAGGAAAGGGGGGAAAGTAGCTTACTGTGTACCAGGCACTCAGCCCACTATATGCATCCTCACCTTAGTGCTTACATAACCCTTTGAGGTTTGAACATCAGTAAGGCCTTTGCTGGCTACCCATCTAAAATTGTAGTCCCCTGTAATCACCGTGTACTGTTCTTAGACCTGGAGATATTGCTGAGACTAAGAAACAAAAGTTCCTGCCCTTTTGAAAATAATAATTTAGTGAGGAGAGAGAAAATAAACAGTTGGCCCTTGGACCACACAAGTGTGAACTGCACGGGTCCACTTATACACTGATTTTTTTTTTCAGTAATAAATACTACACTATCTGGCCTGGTTGAACCCGTGAACAGAACCACCTGTAAGGAAGAAACATGTATAGGGAGAACCAACTCCCTAATTTATTCTGGGGTTTACGACTACAGAGGGTCAGTGCTCCTAATTCCCATGTTGTTCAAGGGTCAACTGTAATATGGTAGATGGCAAAATGCTTAGGAAAGATGCAAGCAGAGATGGAGTATAGTGGGTGCGGGGGACTGCAATTTTAGAAAAACTGAGACCAGGCATGCTGGCTTTTGCTTCATTCTCTTGTACTTCTTAAAACTTGGAATGTAAAGGGCAGCCCTTCCAGGGCCCAACATGAGCCAGGGCTTGCAGGGCTTATTCTGCAGGCTCTCCAAGAGATTTTATTTGCGGTCAGTGAGCAAGGGAATGTTGCTGTATATCAACTGCAGCTGTTTAGGGTTGAGGCACCCAGCTGACTGCATCAACAGCTGAAATTGCTCCCTGATGATGTGCAGACCTTTCATGTAGCTGGTCTCTGTGAGTTATATTTAAATACAGTCATTAAATAAAATCCTCACTAATCAGGATTCCCTAGTGGTAAAGAAGTCTAAATTATGAGATCTGGATTTTGTATGAAAGTATCTGTGTATACTTGTCCACAGAGGTCTGGGTCTTTATCTATATTCCCCTAGGTCAGCAAAAATCCCAGAAGGATCCAGAGTGTACCAAATACCCAATACTCAAAGCCTAAGAAAAGACTGTTCTGAAATCCCTAGCCCTCATAAGTAGTAAGTCATGGGTGTCTCCTCTGGAAGTGCAGAGATGCCTGTGCATACTTTGGTGCCCATTTCTTGACTAGGGCCTGCCTACAGAATGCAGCCACAGTAGACGGGACTGGTGTCCCACCTACATTGAGGACAGAGGGACTGCCACTGTGTGAATTGTTTGGGCTTTGTTCTGGTGTCCCAAGGAGGCCAATATGACATGGGGTAGATTTCAGGCCATTTGTCTCCATGTCGCAGTTGGTAGTCATCCTTCATGCCAATTAACTCCTAGAAACAGATGCCAGAGGAAGCTCTTTACAGGAATTAGGACTTTTGTTCTCCTGACTTTCCTCCTGGGAATGTCAGCACTCCTGATTAAGCACTAGACCCATGGAGAGACTGAGCTGACTTTAGGAAAACTGAGACCAGGCCTGATGACTTCCAGCTTCCTGCACTCCTTAAAACTTGAAATGTACAGCAGCCCTTGATGTGTTTTTTTCCAGCCCAGCTCCAGTTTTTGCTCTCCATGGGTCCCTGTAGATAGTCTATCTTTGACGATGGAAGAGATTAGGATTTGGGGGCTCTTCTGTCTGTGGAGCTGCAGGTGTCTCCTTGCCTCCTGCTGGATGAACTTTGGGATGGGGACCAAGGATGGCAGGTTGTTTCTTGAGAAGGCTATAAGTGTGGAATGAGTAGATGTCCTGATTCAGCTTCTCAGAGGCATCAGAGATGCCTGAAGGATACAGAAACTTGCTGATTTATGCTCTTATCTTGATATTAAGGCCTTGATATTAAGGTCTTTCAGCTCTTGCTGGGCATCCTCAAGCAGCAGCGGTTTTGCCCAAAGGTGGGTAGGGCTAAGCAGGAACCCTGGCACATGGGAGAACAGGAGAGCTGAAGAGACCAGGCATTCTTGCCTGGAAGATGGCAAGAGTTGTCTCCCAGCTCTTGCTAGGATCTGCTCCTCTGACAGTTGAAGAAGAAACCACTGTTAAAACTCCCCCTGTGTCTTCAGGGGCTAGAGATGCTATAACTGTTTGACTCAAAGGCCTGGAATAATCCAGGCTCCAGGAGAATTGATTGAGCCCTCTTCTAACTTGAAGAGTCTTCCCCCACAGAATCAGCAGGCTCTGGATACTTCATGGAACATGTGGAGCCAGGCAGAAAATCTTGGAAGCCCTGGTGGGCAAAGGGTGGGAATGGCTGAAACAAGTGGGATTATTCTCTATAGGGGATGAAGCCACAGTAGTTTGTAGAGGAGAAGCAACATTTATGCCACGAGAACTCAGTTACTATTTCTATATGAATTGTTACTGAGCATTTACAATATATGAGGAAGTCATATGGGGAGCAGTGGTGACTTTCTCATCCTGAGGCACCTAGAGCCAAGGGCATGAGGAACCTGAAATCAAAGAGAAGAAAATTCCTAGGAGATGTAACCATACAGCTTCTTATTCAGCATTGATTCAACAAATACTTACTAAGCACAGACCATGTGTCAGGCACTTTATGTGGCTTATTTTTTATCTGGGATCTAAGAATAAATCTCGGGCCTTTAAAGCAGGCTTTGTGATGGAGACTTCTCTAGCCCATCAATTTGAAGAATGTTCTTATCATGTATCTTAGGGGATGTGGTAGGCCCCTTTTTTGGAGAACTCCCAAGTACTATAAAAGTCCCTCAGGATACAACTATATTTAATGGTTAATATACTAGCACGAAGAGGTCACTAGGACTCAAGTTACATATCAAATTGGCATCTCTGATATGCTTCATAGGTACTTTCAAGGACTGTATCACTAAAGCCTACCCTCATCAATATTCCTAGTTTAGAATATCAAAAAGTTTAACATAGTTACCCCACTACTGCTGGTATAACTAATAAATTTGCATGTAGAGCAGATATTGTGAGGAAGTCTGTAGACCTCCTAAACATCTCTAAATTGTCCTAGGTGTGTCCTGCTCAATGAACTCGCCTTGATCTTTATTAGAAGATTTCTTTAACAATTAAGAGATTTTCTGCATTTATTACTTTAGAGTTCTGCGCATGCTGTTTAGGAAGGTGTATTCAACCTAGAGTCAAAACTAAGATATTAATAGGTTTTGTATAACCAGCAGTTAACAGTCTCTCTTCTGATCTCTGAAGGAAGTGCAGCCCTAGCCTTTTTCTCCTGCTTCATTCCTCTCAGCCCGCAAGATGACCAACCTTCTAATTTCCTTGGCTTACACACATTTTAATTAGGCTGACAGGCACAAGAAATACAGGCTGATTAATATGAGTGAAAGATTTGGCTGCATAATATATAGACCCAGTAATAAGACACCTTTTAGGACTCCTGTAGGGACACAGGTGTTGAGTCTCTGCTCCCTTGGAGACTCTTTTCCATTAAGATACATGACTTCTTTATGCCTGTGTAATGCTGAGGGTTGCACATTCTAGAGACAGCCATCTAGGACCTTGCCTCAACTCGCTCTCTTTTTTTTCTGTAATATTTATTTATTTATTTGGCTATGCCAGGTCTTAGTTGCAGCACACGGGATCTTCGTTGTGGTGTGCGAGATCTTTAGTTGCAGCATGCAGGATCTTTTACTTGTGGCATGAGGGATCTAGTTCCCTGACCAGGAATTGAGCCCGGGCCCCCTGCAATGGAAGGATGGTGTCTTAACCACTGGATCACCAAGAAAGTCCCTCAACTCTCTTGTCCTCTCTATGTCATATGGGCATCCTATGAAGCCAATTTATTCATTCCATATTTATTACTTTAACTTGATCTATTTTTTAATCTTTCTATTCTGCCTATTAGATATTTTTTTGAGTATATTACATGAGAATTCAAAGCACTTAAAATTGCTTGGGTCTCTTAATGGGAAGGCAAGACTGCTTTTCCATGTGTGCTAGCCAAATCTTCACACAACAAATAGTTACCAAGTGCCTTCTTCATAATACATTGGTTGAATAGATATACTGTTTTTTCATTCCCTCTTCATGGAACACTCCCCTTCTACTCCTTGAGCTGCCCAATTCATTCTTTTTTTTAATCATAAAATTCTTTTCTATCCACTTTATATTTTATTTCCTATATTTAAAAAATTTTTAATTTTATATTGGAGTATAGCCAATTAACAATATTGTGATAGTTTCAGGTACACAGCGAAGCAACTCAGCCATACATATACATGTATACATTCTCCCCCAAACTCCCCTCCCATCCAGGCTGCCACATAACATTGAGCAGAGTTCCCTGTGCTATATAGTAGGTCCTTGTTGGTTATCCATTTTAAATATAGCAGTGTGTACACGTCGATCCCAAACTCCCTAACTATCCCTTCCCCCTACCCTTCCCCCCAGTAACTGTAAGTTGTTCTATAGGTCGGTGAGTCTGTTTCTATTTTCCAAATAAGTTCACTTGTATCATACCTTTTTAGGTTCCACATATAAGGGATATCATATGATATTTCTCTTTCTCTATCTGACTTACTTCACGCAGTATGACAATCTCTAGTTCCATCCATGTTGCTGCAGATGGCATTATTTCATTCTTTTTAATGGCTGAGTAATATTCCATTGTATATATGTACCACATCCTCTTTATCCATTCCTCTGTCAGTGGACATTTAGGTTGCTTCCATGTCTTGGCTATTGTAAACAGTGCTGCAATGAACATTGGGGTACATGTATCCTTTCGGACCATGTTTTTCTCTGGATATGTGCCCAGGAGTGGGATTGCAGGGTCATATGGTAGCTCTGTTTTTAGTTTTTTAATGAACTGTTCTCCATACTGTTCTCGAAAGCGGCTGTACCAATTTACATTCCCACCAGCAGTGTAGGAGGGGGTCCCTTCTCTCCAAACCCTCTCCAGCATTTACTGTTTGTGGATTTTTTGATGATAGCCATTTTGACTGGTGTGAGGTGATATCTCATAGTTATTGCATTTCTCTAATAATTAGTGATGTTGAACATCTTTTCATGTGCCTCTTGGCAATCTGTATGTCTTCTTTGGAAAAATGTCTATTTAGGTCTTCTGCCCATTTTTTGATTGGGTTGTTTGTTTTGAGGATATTAAGCCTCATGAACTCTTTGTAAATTTTGGAGTCTAATCCCTTGTCAGTCACATCATTTGCAAGTATTTTCTCCCACTCTGTGGGTTGTCTTGTCATTTTGTTTATGGTTTCCTTTGCTGTGCAAAAGCTTTTGAGTTTAATTATGTCCCATTCATTTATTTTTGTTTTTATTTCCATTATTCTGGGGGACAAATTGAAAAAAATATTGCTGCGATTTATGTCAGAGAGTGTTCTGCCTATGTTTTCCTCTAGGAGTTTTATAGTGTCTGGTCTCACATTTAGGTCTTTAATCCATTTTGAGATTATTTTTGTGCATAGTGTTAAAGAATTATCTAATTTCATTTTTTTAGTGTAGCTGTCCAGTTTTCCCAGCTCCATTTGTTGAAGAGACTGTCTTTCCACCATTGTGTAGTCTTGCCTCCATTGTCATAGATTAATTGACCATAGGTGTGTGGGTTTATTTCTGGGCTTTCTATCCTGTTCCATTGATCTATGTTTCTATTTTTGTGCCAGTACCATACTGTTTTGACGACTATAGCTTTGTAGTATAGTCTGAGGCCAGGGAGTCTGGTTCCTCCAGCTCTGTTTTTCTTTCTCAAGGTTGCTTTGGCTATTCAGGGTCTTTTGTGTCTCCATACAAATTTTATGATTTTTTGTTCTACTTCTGTGAAAAATGCCATTGGTAATTTGATAGGAATTGCATTGAATCTGTAGATTGCCTTGGGTAGTATACTCATTTTGATAATATTGATTCTTCCAAACCAAGAACGTGGTATATTTTTCCATCTGTTTGTGTCTTCTTTGATTTCTTTCATCAGTGTCTTATAGTTTTCAGAGCACAGGTCTTTTGTCTCTGTAGGTAGGTTTATTCCTACGTATTTTACTCTTTTCGATGCGATGCTAAATGGGATTGTTTCTTGAATTTCTGTTTCTGATCTTTCATTGTTAGTGTATAGAAATGCAACAGATTTCTGTTTATTAATTTTGTAACCTGCAATGTTACCAAATTCATTGATGAGCTCTAGTAGTTTTCTGGTAGCATCTTTAGGATTTTCTATGTATAGTATCATGTCATCTGCAAACAGTGACAGTTTAACATCTCCTTTTCCAGTTTGGATTCCTTTTATTTATTTTTCTTCTCTGATTGCCATAGCTAGGACTTCCAAAACTATGTTGAATAAAAGTGGCAATTGGGCTTCCCTGGTGGCGCAGTGGCTGAGAGTCCGCCTGCCGATGCAGGGGACACGGGTTGGTGCCCCGGTCCGG
Source organism: Delphinus delphis (assembly GCF_949987515.2). Taxonomy (NCBI): domain Eukaryota; kingdom Metazoa; phylum Chordata; class Mammalia; order Artiodactyla; family Delphinidae; genus Delphinus; species Delphinus delphis. Next base: position 67,138,676 of record NC_082686.1, read on the forward strand.
GAAGATCCCACATGCCGCGGAGTAGCTGGGCCCGTGAGCCATGGCCGCTGGGCCTGCGTGTCCGGAGCATCTGCTCCGCAATGGGAGAGGCCACAACAGTGAGAGGCCTGCATACCGCAAAAAAAAAAAAAGTGGCAAGAGTGGACATTCTTGTCTTCTTCCTGATCTTAGAGGAAATGCTTTCAGCTTTTCACCATTGAGTATGATGTTAGCTGTAGGTTTGTTGTATATGGCCTTTATTATGTTTAGGTATATTCCCCTCTATGTCCACTTTCTGGAGAGTTTTTATCATAAATCTGTGCTGGATTTTGTCAAAAGCTTTTCTGCATCTGTTGAGATGATCATATGGTTTTTATTCTTCAATTTGTTGATGTGGGGTATCACACTGATTGATTTGTGGATATTGAAAAATCCTTTGATCCCTGGGATAAATTCCACTTGATCATAGTGTATGATTCTTTAAATGTATTGTTGGATTCGGTTTGCTAGTATTTTGTTGAGAATTTTTGTGTCTGGGTTCATCAGTGGTATTGGCCTGTAATTTTCTTTTTTTGTGGTATCTTTGTCTGGTTTTGGTTTCAGGGTGATGGTGGCCTCATAGAATGAGTTTGGGAGTGTTTCTCCCTCTGCTATATTTTGGAGGAGTGTGAGAAGGATAGGTGTTATCTCTTCTCTAAATGTTTGATAGAATTTGCCTCTGAAGCCATCAGGTCCTGGACTTTTGTTTGTTGAGGGTATTTTAATCACAGTTTCAATTTCAGTGCTTGTGATTAGTCTGTTCATATTTTCTATTTTTTCCAGCTTCAGTCTTGGGAGACTGTACCTTTCTAAGAATTTGTCCATTTCTTCCAGGTTGTCATTTTATTGGCATATAGTTGCTTGTAGTAGTCTTTTATGATCCTTTGTATTTCTGTGGTGTCAGTTGTATCTTCTCCTTTTTCATTTCTAATTTTATTGATTTGAGTCCTTGCCCTTTTTTTCTTGATGATTCTGGCTAAATGTTTATCAATTTTGTTTTTCTTTTCAAAGAACCAGCTTTTAGTTTCATTGATCTTTGCTATTGTTTTCTTTGTCTCTATTTCATTTATTTCTGCTCTGATCTTTATGATTTCTTTCCTTCTACTAACTTTGGGGTTTGTTCTTCTTTCCCTAGTTTCTTTAGGTGTAAGCTTAGGTTGTTTATTTGAGATTTTTCTTGTTTCCTGAGGTAAGATTTTATTGCTATAAACATCCCTCTTAGAACTGCTTTTGCTGCATCCCATAAGTTTTGGATCATTGTGCTTTCATTTTCATTTGTCTCTAGGTATTTTTTAATTTCTTCAGTGATCCATTGGTTGTTTAGTAGCATATTGTTTAGCCTCCACGTGTTTGTGTTTTTTATAGTTTTTTTTTCTTGTAGTTTATTTGTAATCTCATAGTGTTGTGATCGGAAGAAATGCTTGATATGATTTCAGTTTTCTTAAATTTAAGGTTTGTCTTGTGGCCCGGCATATGGTCAATCCTGGAGAATGTTCCATGTGCACTTAAGAAGAATATGTGTTCTGCTGCTTTGGGATGGAATGTTCTATCAATTAAGTCCATCTGGTCTAATGTGTCACCTAAGGCCTGTGTTTCCTTATTGATTTTCTGTCTGGATGATCTTTCCATTGATAAAAATGGCTTCTTAAAGTGCCCCACTATTATTGTGTTACTGTCAATTTCTCCCTTTATGGCTGTTAGTATCTGCCTTATATATTTAGGTGCTCCTTTGTTGAGTACATATATATTTATAATTGTTATGTCTTCTTCTTGGATTGATCCCTTGATCATTATGTAGTGTCCTTCTTTGTTTTTTATAACAGTCTTTATTTTAAAGTCTATTTTGTCTTATATGAGTATTGCTACTCCAGCTTTCTTTTGATTTCCATTTGTGTGGAATACCTTCTTCCATCCCCTCACTTTCAGCCTGTATGTGTTCCTAGGTCTGAGGTGGGTCTGTGTTAGACAGCATATACACGGGTCTTGCTTTTGTATCCACTCAGCCAGTCTGTGTCTTTTGGTTGGTGCATTTAATCCATTTACATTTAAGGTAATTATCGATACATGTATTCCTATGGCCATTTTCTTAATTGTTTTGTGTTTGTTTTTGTAGGTCTTTTTTCTTCCCTTCCTCTTTTGTTCTCTTCTCTTATAGTCTGATGAACATCTGTAGTGTTGTGTTTGGGTTGCTTTTTCTTTTTCATGTGTGTATCTGTTGTAGTTTTTGGGTTTACTGTTCCCATGAGGTTTTGCTATAACAGTGTATATATGTACAAGGTATTTTTGTAGTTGCTAGTCTCTTTCCCACCTAGAGGAGTTCCTTTAACATTTGTTGCAAAGCTGGTCTGGTGGTGCTGAATTCTCTTAGCTTTTGCTTGTCTGTAAAGCTTTTGATTTCTCCATCAAATCTGAATGAGAGACTTGCTGGGTAGAGTATTCTTGGTTGTAGATTCTTCTGTTTCATCACTTTAAATATTTCCTTGCCACTCCCTTCTGGCTTGCAGAGTTTCTGCTGAGAAATCAGCTGATAATCTTATGGGGATTCCCTTGTATGTTATTTGTCATATTTCCCTTGTTGCTTTTAATATTTTTTTGTCTTCAATTTTTGTCAATTTTTTTACTATGTGTCTCAGTGTGTTCCTCCTTGGGTTTCTCCTGCCTGGGACTCTCTGCCCTTCCTGAACTTGGTTGACTGTTTCCTTTCCCATGCTAGGGAAGTTTTCAGCTATTATCTCTTCAAATATTTTCTCAAGTCCTTTCTCTCTCTCTTCTCCTTCTGGGACCCCTATAATGTGAATGTTGGTTTATTTAATGTTGTCCCAGAGGTCTCTTAGGCTGTCTTCATTTCTTTTCATTCTTTTTTCTTTATTCTATTCCATGGCAGTGATTTCCACTATTCTGTCTTCCAGGTCACTTATCCATTCTTCTGCCTTATTTATTCTGCTGTTGATTCCTTATAGTGTATTTTTCATTTCAGTTATTGTATTGTTAATCTCTGTTTGTTCTTTAGTTCTTCTAGATCTTTGTTAAACATTTCTTGCATCTTCTCAGTCTTTGCCTCCATTCTTTTTCTGAGACCCTGGATCATCTTCACTATCATTATTCTGAACTCTTTTTCTGGACAGTTGCCTATCTCCACTTCATTTAGTTGTTTTTCTGGGATTTTATCTTGTTCCTTCATCTGGGACATAATCCTCTGCCATTTCATTTCATCTAACTTTCTGTAATTCACTCAGTTCATTCTTTAGTTCATTTCTTTGAGGGACTTCTTCTGGTCATCTCCCAGACTAAGTTAATGACTCTCATATACACATCATTTCCTGCAAAATAATAGTCATCACAGTTTAAATGATTTACTTGTTTAATGTTTATCTCTTCTATTGGAACATAAGCTTCATTAGCAGAGACTGTATGTGCCTTCTGCATCTAGCACAGCATCTTTTACGTCATAGATGCTTATAGGTATTCATTGAATGAATAGTATCTTAGAGTTTAAAATCTCTGATGTAATAGACACTTTGTCAAACACTGAGAACTCAGTCTTCAACAATTATTATTTGAGCACCTCAAAGTGCATAAATAATAGTTGAGGGACTAAAAAAAATTATAGGGCACCATCCCAGCCCTCAAGAGATGTTCCATAAAGGAGATGGGCCATTTTCATGCAACAAATTAAATACCTACATAAATCTCAAGTACAAAAAGAGTGAGTGAATGAATAGATGATTAATTGAAATGAATAAGTGGTTCATTTTAGAGTTGTATAGACCTGGATTTAAACTTGGGCAAGTTAGTCAATGTCTCACAGCTTCAGTTTTCACATCTATAGAATGAAAATTATAAATGTTCCTATCTTGTAGGGTTCTTGTAAGAAATAAATGAAATAATGATCATAAAATACTTAGTAGAGTCAGGCACTTATCACACAATAAATGTCAACTATTTATTGCAATAGTTGCAGTTAAACGCAAGAGCAGCAGTTGTAGGAGAAAGAGTAGGAGTAGGATTAGGAGTAGGAGTAGTATAGTTAGGTTCCTGAAAAGAGGCAAGGTGGGATGATTTGATGAAGGGTCTATGAATAGCATATCCTTACATTCTCAGATAGACTAGGTAAGGAACAAACTGTTAAAGGCTAATGCTGCAAGATTATCTTAGATCAGGAGTTCTTAAACTTTTGGGTTTCAGGACCACCTAATATACTTAAATTAATGATGACTCTGTATTAGCATTCTCTAGAAAAAACAGAACGAATACATCTTTTTTATAGATATATAGTTATATATAAGAAGAGATTTAGTATAGAAATTGGCTCACTGGTTAAGGAGGATAAGTCCCACAATCTGCCTTCTGCAAACTGGAGAACCAGGAAAGCCAGTGGTATAATTTAGTCCCAGTCCAAAGGCCTGAATACTAGGGGAGTCAGTGGTGTAACTCCCAGTCTCAGGCCAAAGGCTTGAGAACTGGGGGACTGCTGGTATAAGTCCCAGAGTCTGAAGGGCCTGAAAACCAGAAGCTACTATATCTGACATCCTAGCTCAGAAAGAGACAATAAGAATTCACTCTTCTTTCACCATTTTTGTTCTATTTGGGCCCTCAACAGATCGGATGATGCATGCCCACATTGGTGAGGGCAGATTTTCTTTACTCAGTCTATTGATTCAAATGCTAATCTCTTCCAGAAACACAGACACACCCAGAAATAATGTTTTACCATCTGTCTTGGCATCCCTTAGCCTAGTCAAGTTGACACATAAAATTAACCATCACAGATCCCACTGAACTTTTGTTTAGGTAGATTATATCCAGTGATGTGCTGGTAAATGTTTAACAACTGGGGTAAATGTTTCTTCAAGGGTAAAATTTTAGACATGTACCATTTACTGATTTCTGTGGTATAGGCACACCCACCATGTCTGACTTCAAACTACTAATATATCATCACTGAATGTGCAGAAATGTTGAGAAACACACACACACACACACACACACACACACACACACACACACACACGGTATTTCCCATATAGGGATACAATAGATATAATACTTTCAAATACGATTTACTGAACTGTCAGTTTATGTAATTTTATTTTTTTATTTTTTTGTAATTTTATTTTTAATAATACCTTTTAACTAATATTGGTATGTATTCAAATGTGAGTTCATATTAATATATAAAGTTGAAGTTTAATAAAATTAATTTTTACTCCTTTATCAAGAACATTCTTAAGTGAAGGTCATCTTTTGTTTTCAATACTGTGAATGCCTGGCTATGAAGAATGCAATGGTTACTGCTAACAGTCGGGTGCCTCTGCCTTGATTTGTGCCAGCAGTTTCACCACCATTGCTTTTGTACTATCATTGCAAATATTGACACAGTGTAAAAGGCAAATAACATCTTAGTATTATGATGAAAATAGTTTTGACTCTTCAGTAAGTGAAGGGGTCTCAGGACAACCCCCTACAGGGATCCATAAGCACACATTGAAAATCATTGTTTTATACTGTAGACTCCTTAAGGGAAAAGGTTGACTTTAATTTTTAAAAAATTATATTGCTTATGTTATATAATTTGAAACTCATTAACCCAACTACAACATGCAGATGTACAACTCTCCAAACATTTTTTAGTCTTACAGACATTAGGTATTTATCAGTTAACGTTTGCCTACAGAACACAAGCTCTTCAGTTCCTCTATTTGCTGACCAAGAAACTGTAGAACCTCTCTTCAAAAAACCCATTGAAGAAGTAAAGTAGAATGTTTAAAATTTTATTAAGAAATAGGAAATATGTTTTTTTGGAAGTATAACTTTTAAGCCCTTTAATTCATATGAATGTGTTAGAGTGGCTATGTAGATATAGTTTTGTTACCATGAATGTTCTCGACACTTTGGCAAAGAAGAAGTAGGCCTTTGAGAACATCATATTTTCCTCATTTCTTTGAGACATGTACAAACTCAAGTAAATACATTCAAAGTCAGAAATAGACATTTAAAAACAAACTGGCCTAATATTTCCATATGGTTGCTTTTATTTTAAATGTAAATGTGACCTATGAGAGTGAGTCCTATAAATGCTTTTTTTCCCAGATCTTATTTTAAATGTAGAGCTTTTCTGTCATCCTTTGAGACTTTACATATCCCCATTACTTACATGAATTATTTCACAACAGTCCTAAATAGGAAATGATTAAGAGTCTATGGAAAAACCACAGCCATGAATCCATGGTATGTTCACTGAATCATCCAAATGGTAGGGTTTCTATTTTCTCAGATGCTGTTGTCTTCAATCAGATGCCTGCCATCACCCAGATTCCTTAATCGAGATATTTATTTCTTCATACCAGCTTTGACTGTCTAATATCCTTTCATTGCACCCTGCAGGACTCTTAAACATTCCTTGCCAGGCAGGTGTAGTGATAATCAACTTCCTCAGCTTTTGTTAATCCATGAATGTCTTAATTTCTCTCACACTCTTGAAGCACAGGCTCTGGACGCGCAGGCTCAGCAGCCAAGGCTCACGGGCCCAGCCGCTCCGCGGCATGTGGGATCTTCCTGGACCGCGGCACGAACCCCTGTCCCCTGCATAGGCAGGCAGACTCTCAACCACTGTGCCACCAGGGAAGCCTGGGATTCTTGTTTGACAGGTTTTTTCTCTTAGCACATTGAATATATTGGCCCACTGCTTTCTGGCCTCCAACGTTTCTGATAACAAATCTGCTGATATTTTATTGAGGATCCCTTGTATGTGACAAGTCACTTCTCTTTTGCTGCTTTTGAGATTCTCTATCTTTGACAGTAAATTAACTTCTAAATTGATTAAAAATAAGAAAAAATCTTTTATATTTACTTTTTACAATTTCCCTCACTTCTTTTCTTTGTGTAGATCTAATTTCTATCTTGTATCCTGTTCCTTCTTTTAAAAAATCTTAGTTTTTCCTTTATGATCAGCTTTGTTTTTCTGGAAAAAATCTTTATTTTGCCTTAATTTTTTGAAAGATATTATTGCTGTATATGGAATTCTGGGTTGATAGTTTTTTCTATTAGCATTCTAAAGATGTCATTTCCATTGTCTTCAGGCTTTTATAGTTTCTGATGAGAAGTCTATTGAAACTCATATTTGTTCCTTGGTATAAAATTTTCCTTTTTCTCTGCTCTCGTGATTTTCTATTTATCTTTGATTTGAAGCAATGTGACTATGATGTATTTAGGTGTGCTTTTACATTTGTAACATAATTGTTTTTTATCCTGCTTGAGGTTCTCTGGGATTCTTGAATCTGTTTCATTAATTTTTCAAAAATCCTTGGCCATTTTTACTTCATCTATTTCTACCTCATTTCTCTTTCTTCTACTTCTGGGACTTCAATTACTTGCATGTCATATTGTTTGATATTGTCTCCTAGCTCTTGGAGGCTCTATTCTCCTTACTTCCCCACCCCTCATTTTTTTCTTTTCTCTTGGTGTTTCTGTTTGGAAAATTTCTATTGATGTATTGGCAAAGTTACCTATTCTTTATTCAATTCTAGTCTGCTAATGAGCCTGTCAAAGAACTGCTAATAAACGTAACCTCTGATATTGTGCTTTTGCTAGCATTTCCACTAATCTATTTTAAAAGCTTCCATCTCTGTGAAATTCCCCATTTGTTTTTGCACGTTGTTTACTTTTACATTTTGTCTTTTATTAATCACAGTTATTAAGGTATTTTTTTGTGAGTTCCAATATCTGAGTCATCTCTGAATCTCTGAATCTGAATCTTTTGTCATTTCGACAAAAGTTTTTTTTTTTCCCAGCTTTTTAGTGTGTCTCAATTTTTGACTAAACGTCATACATGTATAGAACAGAAAGGACTAAGGTAGATACTGCTTATGCCCAGATATGGGTACATCTCTCTTTATATCAGACAGTTAATGTGGGGTTGTTGTACAGTAAAGAATTTGTTCTTTGCCTCGAGTTCCTGCAATGGGGCTTCTAAACCCTTGGAATTTCCTGAGCGATAGGAGTGTCTTTAATCTTTGTGGTGGGCTCAAAGGGATTAGAGTTTTGAGGCTTCGAGCCACATGATATCAGCCTGACCTTCTGACCACTGGAGAGGTGTCAGGGGCTGGAGATTGCTTTCTGTCACATGGCCAGTGGTACAATTAATCATGCCTATGTAATGAAACTCCAGTAAAAACTCTGAACATTAAGGGTCATTTGAACTTCCTGGTTGGTGAGCACATCAGTGTGCCAAGATGGTGATGCATCCTGATTCCATGGGGAGAAGGCATGGAAGCTCCATGTTTGGGATCCTCCAAGACCTTGCCCTAAGTGTTCTTTACTTGGCTAAACCTTATTTGTATCATTACAGCAAAACTAGTCATAAGTATAATGTTTCCTGAGTTCTCTGGTTTATCCTAGAGAATTATCAAACCTGATAGGTTTGCGGGAACCCCCAAATTTGTGGTAAGTTGGTCAGAAGTGTGGGCAGTCTGGGTATATCTAAATTTATGAGGGAATTTTGTTGGGGACTATGACCTCAACTTTGGAGTTTGCATTAACTCCAGTGGATAATATTATATCACACACAGCCAAAAAGTACATGAAAAGGTACTCCGCATCACTAATCATCAGGGAAATGCAAATCAAAACCACAATGAGATATCACCTCACACCTGTTAAGATGTTTTATTAAAAAAAAACAAGAGATAACAAGTGTTGGCAAAAATTGGAGAAAAGGAAACCCTTGTACACTGTTGGTTGGAGTGTAAATTGGTACAGCCATGATGGAAGAGTATAGAGGTTCCTAAAAAAAAAAAAAAAAAAAAGAAAACCAAAAATAGAACTACCATGTAATCCAGCAAGCCCCCTTCAGGGTATATACCTGCAGGAAATGAAATCAGTATCTCAGAGACATCATTGCAGCATTATTCACAATCTTCAACATATGAAAACAATCTAAGTGTTAATGGATGAATAGATACAGAAAATGTCAGAAAATATAAACATATAATACTATTTGGTCATGAGAAGAAAGGAAATCCTGCATTTGTGACAAGGATGAGCCTGGAGGATATTGTGCTAAGTGAAATAAGCCAGACAGAAAAACTATATGACATCACTTGTTATGTGGAATCTTCAAAAAAAATGTCAAACTCAAACATAAGGTAGAATGGTAGTTCCCAAGGGCTAGGTGGGGGAAATGGGGAGATGCTGGTTAAAGGGTACAAACTTTGTTATAAGATGAATAAAGTCTTCAATATTTAATCATTAAAGTTCAGTAGCAATCATTAGCATTAGCAGACATCTGCTTTGTATTGGTGTAGGATTTCTGGGCCCAAAATCATTTCCTGCCTCCCTCCCAGGAGAGAGGGTTTTTATTTCTATCCTGCCCTCAGCAACACTGGATCTCTACTTGTATCTGGGGCTAGGCTGTTCGCTACCCCACACGCCCCCCCCTGCCCCCACACAGACAGCTAGGTTTTGTTTCTGTCCCTTCCTTAAGCGCAATGGAATTTTCTCTGAGCCTTGGAGGTAAGAGGGCTTGCTGCCCCTGCTCTAGCAGCTTAAGACTTTTAAGAGAAGGGTTTGGGAAAGCAGGTGAGTCTTTGGGCATGTCACCCAACAGCAGCCTATCACTTCATGTTTGCCTGTGCCACTAAAGGCATCTCTGCAGGTCTCCTGCCCTGCTCCCAAACTTTCTTGTTTGTGTTTGGTAAAGGTCTAACTTCTCCTTCGGAAGTCCCTAGATATTCTAAACTGACATGCTACCCACACTTGGCCTTTAAGAATGTTTTTTTTGTTTTGCTTTTAAAACATGTATTTATTTATTTGGTTGCACCAGGTCTTAGTTGCGGCAGGCGGGCTCCTTAGTTGTGGCTAGCCAGCTCCTTAGTTGCAGCACGTGGGCTCCTTAGTTGTGGCATGCAAGCTCTTAGTTGCGGCATGCACGTGGGATAAAGTTCCCTGACCAGGGATCGAACCCAGGCCCCCTGCACTGGAAGTGCAGCCTTATCCACTGCACCACCTAGGACTCCTAAGAATTTGTTAACATTTTAGTTGATTTCTTCCTATCCAGCCACTTTTGACTCTTGTGCTCTACTAAAGATGAAATGGGGGACTTCCCTGGTGGTGCAGTGGTTAACAATCCGCCTGCCAATGAAAGGGACATGGGTTCGAGCCCTGGTACTGGAAGATCCCACATACGGTGGAGCAACAAAGCCCGTGTGCCACAACTGCTGAGCCCGCATGCCACAACTACTGAAGCCTGCGTGCCTAGAGCCCATGCTCGGCAACAAGAGAAGCCACTGAAATAAGAAGCCCATGCACCACAACGAACAGTAGCCCCCGCTCGCCGCAACTAGAGAAAGCCCACGTGGAGCAATGAAGACCCAATGCAATCAAAAAAAAAAAAAAAAAAAAAGATGAAATGGTTTATTTCACAGATACTGAGTCCCATCAATTTACTTGGTTATCTTGAGGCCTCAACTATCTGATAGGCTCAAGAAAAATGATTTTTATAGATTACCTGGCATTTTTTTTGTTAAGATGGAAGAAACATTCTCATGGAGATTTTTACATTCTAAGTGAAATCAGAACTCTCATCTCCTTATTCTTACAAATGAATTTTATTCATTTTCAATTATGAATAACAATTACATTAGAATCTTGACTAGAATTTTACTAAACTAACTTTGGTGGGATGAACAACATTATAGTATTTGGTCTTCTTATCCAGAAATACTGGTTTTCCTACTCATTTATAGAAAAAGCACACTCCAGGTTCCTTATGATACAGAGTCAATGATTTAATTGATTTTAACTTAAATTCCATATTAGCACAAACATAGAGGTGGCTTCTGGTATTAAAACACAGTTAAAGATAAACAGGAAAATCAGAAATTATTAGATTGGAACCAAATAATCATGTAGGTATTGAGAATCGTAACAGAAAGTAAGCATTGTTTTAGCTCTGAGATTCCTAAGAGACAAATCAAAATGCAAATAGTGTGTTATATAGTTCTCTTAGTTTAATACGAAGAATGCAATTTTATCAGGAGAAATTTTTCTTGCACTGAATCCTAGGAGGACTTTTTAATGTAGTTCCTTTTAGAAATAACAAGATACAAATTGAGTTCAAACACTGTTTGGTCGAAAATAGTCAAATGTCTTTCAAATGACCACTTCTTTTCCTCACCATAATAAATGCCAAGAGCACATTTCCTATATTAATAGAAAAATCAATAAGTGTGAAAAGCTGAAGTAACCCTGACAAGTTTTTCAGAACAATTGTTGAAAATATTCAGAAAACACCTTTAGTTGGAAAACAGCAGAAACAAAAATAGAAATATCACATTTCATATATGCAATAGAATACAATGCTGAGTTTAGTTCCATAATAAAAGTCATACCAATTTTTATGTGTGGCCAAGGATGGAAGTATGGATAAAGAAAAAGAACTGAAATCAAGGTAGAAGATAACTCTGCTTACTGCCTTCAAGTCTTGTTTGGAGAGGAACCTCTGGAAAACCATGAGTTAGGATAACGCTAGTCTACTAGCATGTCAGAGGCAGAACCCATATAATCTCTAGAAATATAATTTGTCATTCCTCCAGGTAACTCCCTTAAGGGGGTTTGGTTCCACCAATGAATAAAGTTCCTAATTCTATACTAAGTTCATCCTTTGGGACATCAATCTCATCTCTTGCCTCTTCCCCAAGCTTCTTCCACCAGGGTGCTTGTATATGCTTCAGGGTGGTAAGATGGGCCTGCTTGGCCTTGGCTGCCACAGGCCTGGATCTGCTTAGGAAGAGCTCAGGTTCTTTTCCTTCTGCCTCCTTCAGACTTGGTGCTTCTGTAGTAAACAGAAAATAAAAAGGTGAGTGGAAGAGTTCTGTACCAAACAAACAGGAACTTGGAAACTACAGTGTTGGAACTCTGCAATAGCAGGCAAAAACAAGGTTCCAACTCTGAGTCTATTATTATTGTCAGCTGTAGATGGCATGTGACTATTCACAAGTTGTAGCCCATGCTTCCGTGTTTAAAGGGAAAGAATAAAAGAAAGAGGTAGATTTTTTTAGATGGTTTATTTAAAAGAGCAGAAACTTTTAATATAATAGCAGAATCCTTACAGATGAGAGGCTCAGTTCCAGCCACCTATCCATTCAAAAACACAAAATTTGCAAGTAATGGCACTAAAGAGAGGACCCTGGCCCCTTTTGCTCCACAAATACTAAAAGTGTTTCAGAGGCCATCTGAGACACTGGTTTCATGGATGGGATCTCTCATTAAATGCACCAGTGGTTGTGAGAAGCAGATGAATTAATTTTTGTGAAAACACTTCATTAAAGTGCCACCATAACCACTCTCATCATCTACTTTTAAAATATGTTCAAAAAGCTTTTCATACTGTATAACAGAATCTGGCTAGTAGGGCTCAGCATCTTTATAATTAATAACTTTTCTGAGTTGACACATATCAATGATCACAAGGCTGAGGGAAGCAGTCAAGAAGGTTATGGGGTCTGCATCATTTGAAATCATTGTGTGGTGATATGATCTAGAAGGAGAAATTTCTGAGGATAGGAGATGGGTTAATAGACCACTAAATGGTGTTTTCCTTCTGAAGATCTAGATGTCACAAAATCTTACATAGGGTGTTCCTTTTAGGAAGCAAAAATGGAATGAGCACATACTCATCAACTGTTCGATGTTGGTGTTGATCCGAGCCATCAGTGCCTCCCTGTGCTGTTGGGCTCTCTCTTCTAGAGCCCTGCCCATGAAGTAGTGTTGCAGTCGTTCTTGTGCTTGGGAATGGAGCTCCCTGCTGATCACATCTGATACCTCAGAGCCCTGGGAACAAAGGACAAAAAAAGTGTCACATGAAGGACACATATATCAAAGTATGTTTCACTTAACCACTTAGTAGAGGTTCTAGAATGCTTAGCTGTCTCTCATCAATTGAATGTTATGGTTGATATCTACCTTGTACTCTTGAGCAAGCATTAAATAGCCTCTTAAAAGCAGCTTTAAATGAAAATGCAGGTGGGCCAGATTCTTTTTGGTATGCTCCTATACCTCACTTCCTCACATAGTATGGTATTCTGGGAGAAGAGGTAAGATTGAGAAATCATAGTGAAAATTACAAATGGTTTGGTAAAGATACTGGCCTGGAAGAGGAGTAACAAGACCAATCCTTTTGTTCTAGCCCCACCTGGTAAGACTACCTAACTTCTTGTCCTATCCCCACTCCCAAACTTATCTAAGCCATAATGTTATAACGGCTTCTAATTTCACAGAACAAGGGACAAAATCATTCAAAGGACCATATTCTTTTGGCTAGTCAGCTACTTTAAAAGGAACTTACCTAATTAGTTTGGACAAGGATGAAATAATCTCAACATTGAAGCTGACAGAGCTTCTGACACCCCAGCTTTCTCAAATATTCCAGTTCATGGATCTTGGATACAGCCCTGTTCCAGCTAACACCTTACTTTTCAGCCACAGAGTAACAGGTGTACTAGAGTATGGCTAGAGCAGCACTTCTTTTTTTAACAGGAGAATGCATCACAATCACACACAGTGCATTAAAAAAAATAGAGATCAAAGACCTAAACATAAGGACTAAAACTATAAAACCCTTAGAAGAAAAGACAGAGGAAAAGCTTCATGATATTAGATTTGGCAATGATTTCTTAAATATGACACTGAAGGCACAGACAAAAGAAAAACCAGACAAACTGTACTTCATCAAAATGAAAAAGTTTTGTGTATCAAAGGACACTATCAACAGTAAAAAGGCAGCCCACAGAATGGAAAAAAATGTTTGTAAATCATACATCTGATAAGGGATTAATATCCAGAATATACAGAGAACTCCTAAAACTCAACAACACAAAAACAAACGACCTGATTAAAAAATGAGCAAAGGACTTGAATTGAAATTTCTCCAAAAAAGATATACAAATAGCCAATAAACATATGAAAAGATGTTCAAAATCACTAATTATTAGAGAATGCAAATCCAAATCACAATACCACTTCACATTCATTAGGATGTGAAAATAATAAATGTTGGTGAGGATGTGAAGAAGTCTTGCTGACGCAGTACGGAAAACCACTAATTTGAAGTGAAGTCTCCCTTACTATTGACTTTACTTATATGGTCCACGTAATTATAAGACGCCAAATCCATTGACTACGGTAAAGCAACTGCATTACCTTATGCCAAAAATAAATGTACATATACAGCTGAGACACTTATTTGTTGGTGAATATCACCCACTGCAATAATGTAACACTGGTACCATGGCACAAAAGCCTACATACGGGATGTCTTCTGATATAGTCATCCACTTGTTGCTTCAGTTCAACTCTGCGTGCATCAGTGAGTTCTCTGAGTCCTTGCCAAGGAGCAAATAGTTTCTTTTTCTTACGGCACTTTGCTAGGAATTTAAGAGTCTGGGACAAAAAAAAAAAAAAAGATTTGTGATTTTTTTTCTTCCCTAGCAGAACTATTTCCTTCCTACCAAAACATATGATAGTGACAACAGCTGTTAACCCTTTTATGTATGGGGAGAAAGATAGGATTGTGACTGGGGTGACAGAGGACAATAACTTTATCGTTATATTCTTCTGTAGTGTTTTAATATTTTACGAGGATATATTCATGTATTATTTGTACAGAAGGCAATAAAGAAAAAAAAAGGGAAATCAGCTTTGGGTTCTAGTCTTAATTCTAGCCCCTTATAAAACTGTTTGATTTGGGGCAACTCATTCAATCTCTATAGGATAGGTTCTATGTCTACAGAAAACAGGGATCCCAATTGTACTTAGCCAAAGGATTGTAAAGATCAAGGAGAAGGTATACAAGAAAAAGCTTGGTAAATGAATGTGCTTTCTCCTGTCCTTCAGAATGAATTCCTGGTAAGAAATCTTTTAACAGGCAAGATGTGGAGACACATCTGAAATTATTCTGCCCAATTTTTTTTTCACTCTTCTCCCTTCTTTGTAGTTTTTACTTTCATCGAAGTTATATGTTCACATTGCTTAAGGCAAGGGTTGGCAAATTATGGCCCACAGGTCAATCCAGTCTGCTGCCTGTTTTTGAACAGCTGAAAAATGGTTTTTTACATTTTATATGATTACAAAGTTCAAAAGGAAAAGAATTAATTCATGACATGTGAAAATTATGTGAAATTCAAAATTCAGTGTCTACAAATGTTTATTGAAACAAGAGTCATGCTCATTTGTTTACATACTATCCACAGCTTCCTTTGGGCTACAACTGTAGAGTCGAATAGTTCCAAGAAACTGTATGACCTGCAAAACCTAAAATATTTTACTATTTGATGCTTTCCAAAAAGTTTGTTGATATAACTATTGTTTAAAGTGTCAGTTTTAGAAGAATTGTTAAAAACCTCTCCCCCAAAGACAGCAACTTTAGTTCTTTCAGGTTTTTCTTCTGATGTTTATCTCCATCTACATTTTTGTGATTTTTTTCAGTGATAGGTATTATCTATTGACTTTCTTGTATGAAAGATAAGGACTTAGCTCTCTTTCACACATACTTTTTATATCTCCAAATATCCAATATTATTAAATCATAATTTTAGTTAATGTTCAGTGTTTACATTATTATGACTGCATAAAGGCTATTCATTTTTCAACCATGTAGTGATGATTACTTTTTCTTCCTTGCATATTTTTATTTTCACTGGAATTAATAACTCTATTATTTTCCTGTGCTTATTTTTCTATATATTTATCACTGATTATCACAATTTCTGCCCTAACTGTTCATACATTAAAACACATCAGGCAATCTATCAAATTAATTTCCTTAGATACACATATTCTGGAGCTTTCTGACTTGTTCCAATCTGGATAGATTATTCCCTATGCTTGGTGCGTAGCTGTCATCCCGAGATCTCCCATTCCCCATCATCTTGGTGACTCTTTTCATCTTTCCTTTGTGTTTCCTGGATTCCATGTTGTCCTTTCTTGGGTTATTCCTTTGTTTCAGAGACTTTGTGATGCATAAAAATGTCTTTAGTGTATCTTTACCTTTAACTGATGGTTTAGTTGGATGTAGAATTCTAGTTGGAAATCATTTTCCCTCAAACATTTGACAGCCTTACTCCAATATCTTTTAGCTTCCAATAATGCTGTTGAGGAGTACTTTTTGCCCCAGTGTATTTCACAATAATGTGAAATAGATGTGAGTGTATTTTTGTCATTGTATTGGACATTCAGTCTTTTTAATCTAAACCACATGATATTCAATTCTGAGAAATCTTAAATTATTTGATTTCTTCTCCTCCAGTTTTTTTTTTTTTCTTTGTTTCAAATGTTTGACCTCCTAGACTGGTTCTGGTTTCTTTTTGCCCTGCTCTCTAGATTTCCCAAACCTTTTTTTCTAGCCCTTTTATTATGTCTTTCTTTTTTCTGTCAAATTTTATTCCATTTGTTCCCTGTTATCCAGCATCTTGGTTTTTGCTTCATGTATTATTTTCTTTTAGCTCTCGGAGAAAATAATACATTTTAAAAGTTTTCTTATCCCTGCAATATCTCTATTTCCACCAAGTAGTTTTATTCTATTTGTTTTGGCCTTAGCTTCCTGCAGACGTCCAGTGATACTTTCAGCTGATATTTAAGAGTGGGCACTAAAAAGCTGTTTAGAAATGCTGAGCAGATGGGTAGGGTTTATCTATTCTGTACTTCTTTATAGGGCTACTGAACTGGGCTGTTTCATTGGAGTACCTCATTGTGAGTACATGTATAACTATTCCCTTGGGCTGTTCAGATTTCCTAAAGAAAATGTTTTCAACCTACTGTTTACAGGATACAAGCCTGGCTGACAGCACTGAGATCTGAGAAGAAAAAAGGGCTTGGAGGTTTTCACATTCAGTATAAAGATTTCCTTAATACCCTTGTTTTTACTATAGTACTTGAGCCTTCAATTGCGCTTACATTCTCCTATTGAGATTTTCTCCTTTTCTTCTATTCTTCCCTTTTCTTGATTTTTCTTCCTTGCTTCTCCTTCTCTTTCCTCTACTTCCTGCTTTTAGTATGAAGCCAGGCTTATGATGCTACTCTGGGAACTCAGAGTAAAGTTTCCAGAACAGAGGAATTTTTGCCCTTAGATCAGAAAAGTCCACCTTGACATCTCTGTCTCTTTTCCTCATTCTTTGTCATTTTAGGACTCTCTGAAATTGTATTTATCTCCCAATGTTTATTTTTTCAACTGGTTTGTTTCAGTAAGTGCTTTTGTTGTTGGTCTTTAATAGATATGTATATTTGATACTGTTTTGCTATAATCAATAGCAAGAATTAGCTATCATTCTGGCTCTAGAGAGCAGATGCCAGCAAACATCACCTTCTTTCTGAGCTGCTTCTTTTTTTTTTTTAAGAAGGAACAATTAGGTTTATTTGCTTGTGCCAGGAAATATCTCACATACATTGCTATAAAAACCATGTTTATCACTTTAGTGTGGAATTCTTTAGAAGCACTGGCAACTTTGGAAACTGGATGCACTGAACTGGTGGATGCCACAGATGGAAAATTCTAGAAGGCAGCCAGACCTGCCCTTGTGCTTGTCACTAGTTTCCAGTCTTTGATTTCCAGGTTTTGGCTCTTTCAAAGCCATTTTTCACATTTCTGAAATCAAGAATGGCCTGAGAAATCTCTTCATTTGTGTGCATCAAAAATGAACCTAGAGTAAAAAGAGACATTCAGAAAGTTCTGGGTGATGAGAATTTTCTTCTACCACTAAAATGGTGCATATTTCTGTAGTTCTTAATTTGAAACAAACTCAGGCATATCTGAATAGCAAACGGTTATTTTCCCAGCATCAGATCCTCGAGGATGGTAAAACAGGTTTTTAGGATTGTGTATGATTATAAAGACCAAACTTCAGATAAACATATGCAATTAGACCTCACTCATCCATTGCAGGCTGTCATCAGCAATGGCAATCTCTTTATTAAAAACATTCTTAGGTTTGGTTCTATTATGACCATTTTTGTAGTTTTAGTTCTTTTTACCTTCTTTATTCTTTTTAATTGAGGTATAATTGACATACAATATTATATTAGTTTCAGGTGTCCAACATAATGATTCGATATTTGTATATATTGGGAAATGATTGTCACAAAAAGTCTAGTTAACATCTGTCACCATACGTAGTTAGAGAATTTTTTTTTTTCTTATGATGAGAACTTTAAGGATTTACTGGGGCTTCCCTGGTGGCGCAGTGGTTGAGAGTCTGCCTGCTGATGCAGGGGACACGGGTTCATGCCCCGGTCTGGGAGGATCCCAAATGCCGCGGAGCGGCTGGGACCTTGAGCCATGGCCGCTGAGCCTGCGCGTCCCACAACGGGAGAGGCCACAACAGTGAGAGGCCTGTGTACCACCAAAAAAAAAAAAAAAAAAAAAAAAAGATTTACTGTAGTTGTCAGTTAAATAGCATTGGCTGATGTCAAGAACTGAACTGATCTGATAAAAAAAAATTGGCACATCTTGTCATAGTTTTCGTGTCTCTGCAGTATATGAGGCTGTGTCCTTACATGAGGAGTCTAAGTAATTTTTGAAAACTAGTAGCACCTCATTGACAATAACAAAAGATTACAAAAATTTCAAGTCAAGAAAGAATCACATTTTGGATTCTTTAGGGGTCAGCACACTTCTCCATGTTGAACTGTTTCTCTCTCTCTTTTAAAATTTATTTATTTAATTAACTTATTTTTGGTTGCGCTGGGTCTTCTTCATTGCTGTGCATGGGCTTTCTCTAGTTGTGCACAGGCTTCTCATTGCGGTGGCTTCTCTTGTTGCAAAGCACGGGCTCTAGACACGCGGGCTTCAGGAGTTGTGGCTCACAGGCTCTACAGCACAGGCTCAGTAGCTGTGGCGCAAGGGCTTTGTTGCTGCACGGCATGTGGGATCTTCCCGGACCAGGGATCGAACCCATGTCCCCTGCCTTGGCAGGTGGATTCTTAACCACTCGCTACCAGGGGAGTCCCAACAACTGGTTCTCTTTCTTTCTTTCTTTCTTTTTTTTTTTTTGCGGAACGCGGGCCTCTCACTGTTGTGGCCTCTCCCCTTGCAGAGCAACAGGCTCCGGACGCGCAGGCTCAGCGGCCATGGCTCATGAGCGCAGCCGCTCTGTGGCATGTGGGATCTTCCCAGACTGGGGCACGAACCCATGTCCCCTCCATCGGCAGGCAGACTCTCAACCACTGCACCACCAGGAAAGCCCAACAACTGGTTCTCTTAATGGCTCCTCAGGAATTAGGACAAAGTGGCTTCTCTCAGGATCCTTGTTCTCCACCTGGACACTGTCACCTTCCCCCAGCACAGCTGTGTGATGAGGTTCTATCTTTTGTTGGGTGTTAGGTCCAATATGCACGTTTCCAGATATGGTATAAATGAAGCTTGATCACCCTTTAGGAATAGGCTGGGAATGCTTTGCTCCTTGGTCCAATCTTAACTCCAAATATAAAGTTGGTGTGTAAGTATAAATCTTGGACTTGATTCCCAGGGATTCTCCAGAAATGACAGCAACAGTAACACCATCCTTACGGGTTTAGGGATTTTGCTGCTTTTTACTTCCTGGTACCAAGGCTCCACCATCTTCTGTGAGCTCCTCAAATTAACCCACAGCTGTAGGCCATGGACTGACTCCTCCGAGCAAGGCATCTCCGCACAATGCCCCAGCCCATGGTCATCCACTGTAGGTCTCCTGTGTTCAACTGACCAGCATGTCCACAGAAGTCTTCGCTGGCCATGATAACCCCCTTCCAGGAGGTAATACACTGTTTCAAAACCTCAGTGTGGGTGATCAGGAAATCCACCTGGTCTACCGCCTTTAAATTCATCAAACAGTAAAAATGGATCCAGATTTTTAAACTAAGGTCAGCCAATGCTTCTGCGGACCCATGCTCCAACCCCTTCTGACTGCTCCCAGCTAAGCACTGAGGGTAACCTTGCAGGATGCCATATAAAGGCTAAAATGCGAGCATGCTGAGGCTTAGCAGATTGCAGTGCTCTGCAGAAAGAAAAGTCATTTGCCACTTGCACCAAATTGCAGAGGACCATTTAAGCATCCCTGGCCATCTCCCTTGGAGACTCCCCTGGGAGTCTAAAGCTGGCCGGGGAGGGTGGGGTCCTGCTAACTGATCGATGGCACCGGTCCCGCCTGGCCCCATGGGTACCCGGTACTCCAGTGTTCTTGGGGGCCCCTTCTGAGCTTAAGAGATGAAAAAGCAAGAAAAGAAAATCCTGGAACATTAAGAAGGAAAAGACAGCTAATTCTTCAAATTTAATTCTAATACTATACCACTACATAGAACTCCAACTTGTTTACGTAAGGATGTGTAATTTGAAATGAGCAGGTGTACATAAGGTTTTCTTGATTTTTATCTATCTGAGAAACAATGCCTCTCTTTTACGCAAAGTGAGGGACAGAAGGTAAACAACAGTTCTGGCCTTTGTCTGCCAAGGACACTAATAACCAGTTCCTCCTGAGGGATAAGTTCAATGAAATGATATTCCAACTTCGTTCTGTGAAATTGATAATTATTTCCTTTTCTTTGTTATCAAGGTCATCTGCAGTGCTAATAGAAATATAAAATGAGTCAAATATGTAATTTTTAATTTTCTGGGAGGCAGAATAAAAAGGTAAAAACAGGTGAAATTAATATTTTGCATGTACTGAGTTACATAAGCATAACTCAATATATGTAAAATATTAGCATTTCCACATGTAATTAAGACTCCGTGCTTCCACCGCACCACCGCAGGGGACACAGATTCCGTTCCGGGTGGGGGAACTAAGATCCTGCATGCTGCCACGGAGCCCAGCCAAAAAAAAAAAAAGTCGGTAGCCACGAGGTAAAGGTATTAGAAAGGACCCAAGGCACTGATATCCATGGGTCCATGGGTTAATCCTTAGGTGGCATTGCTTAGCAGAGGGTAAACAGCAGATGTGGGTGTGATTCAGTGATGGTGCAGGACGGTTTGTTGCACACATGGCCTAAAATCCCCAAAAGAGCCTGAGAAAGATGGAGGCAGCAGACATCTCTTCCTATTTCCCTAGTATTTACTCTGTTTTTTAAGTGGTTTAAAAAAATCTTTGTAAAAGCTTAATCAGAGAAATCAATAAGGAGACTGTTCAAAATCTATCACTGTGAAAAACTGAAATTGACCTAAAGTTTAACAATAAGGGATTTAACAATAGGGATTAACAAACAAAGTTCAACAAAAAGGGATTTAGGTCAATAAATTGACCTAAAGTTTAACAATAACAATAAATAAGTTTAACAATAACAATAAAACTAAATGCTACATGATCTGAAATCCTAATATGAACGTTAACTATGTATAATAACTAGACATTAGGAAAACTGGTCATTAAGTGAAATAGACAGCCTTGTACTATGCTTTTCCAAGGCAATAAAATATTACTATGCTCCAGATAAATCCCAGGAAGATCATCATTTAAGAACACCATTCTATAATTCAAGAATTACAATGATCTAATTATACCTAATGTATTATCTGTGCATTAAAAAACATCTAATATGATAAGCTGCTCCTACGCAGGACTTTACAATTGACAAAATACTTTCCCATAAATTAGGTCATCTGATCCACATAACAACTGAGTGAAAAAGATAGGGTAGACATTCATTCATATGTCAAGTACATGCAGGAAGCTGACAATAAATAAGACTTTGTTCCTTACCCTTGAGATTCTCATTGCTCAAGAAAGAAAAAAATTAACAAATAACACTGCATTTTGGTAAATGATGTACAAGGGTCTATGGAAATACTAAGGACTGAATGTCTAAATCATTTTGGCCAGTGATAAGGATGTTCTCATTTTAAGAAACTAAGGCTCAGAAAAGCTAAGTGACTTGACCAAGACTTTACAGCAGATAAACAGGAAAGTCAGGTTTGAACCCATGTCTTTGCCTCCTAATCCAGTACTCTTTTTACTAACTCAGACTCACTGCTCTTTGAAGTGTGACAGCTGCTTTATACTCCACAAGAGATGGCCTCTGTTGGCGAAAATTCTTCCTTTCCCTGTACCCTCTCCAATGTTTCTGGATAATCAATGCTGATTTCTCTTCTATTTCCCGATTATGTTTTTCCACCTGACCTAAAAAGATAACAAACACTATTACAACATACTCACTTCTATGCTTTCTCAAGTTCTAGAATCAGGACAATGAAAGTACCAACAATCTTGCAGTCCTTTTATTTTTTTCAATATTGATTTTCCCAATTCTATTATTTTACAATGGTTATACAGATTTTAGAAACAAAACGCTCCAAAAGCTTTCTCAGATTATGCATCTTCTTTGGAAAAGACTCATATCATTTTTTTTGTCTCAGAGGAATGAGAAAAGGGCTAAAAATCCAATAGCAAGAACATTTAGAAAAAAGAATCACAAGTAAATAGTTAGAAAGTCATTCAGTACTACGAAAAGGGAAAAGCACATTGTGTATATATGTTACCTACTCTGCGTGGTTCTAAATTTCTCTTTAGTCACTCAGTTAGTTCTACAGATGACTTTCTTTTTACTTTCTGGGAGTTAGTCAGCATACAATCTAGGGTTCACAGTAGCTAAGTGACAGAATAAGGTGGAAGGTAAAAATAAAAAGGGATATATTTGAGAGACAGTACCAAAAATTGATAGGATTTAGTGGTGAACTAGATGTGGAGGGAGGGAAAAAATTCTAGGATGTCTCATAGATGGGACACTGAGTAGACTGTTGGTGCAATTACCTGAGAGATGAGGAATACAGGAAGAGGAAATCAGTGAGGGAAGATAATGACTAGTTTTGAGGATGCTTGTGGATATCTAAGTAAAGCTAACCAATAGGCAGCTGGCTACAGGGCTGTGTTGTCCAATGTAGTAGGCACTAGCCACAACTGGTTACATAAATTTAAAGAAAGTAAAATAAAATTTTAGATCCTCAAGTGCACTAGCCACATTTCAAGTCAACAGCTACCTCTAGCCATTGGTACTGTGAAGATATAGAACACTTCATTTTGTAGAAAGTTCTACTGGGCAGGGCTGGTCTAGAGCTTAGGAGAGAGGGTGAGGATGCAGACAAGATTCCAGAGTGCTAAGCACTCAGTTGGTAGTTGAAGCTGCAGTTATGGATGGGATACCTCAGGAAGAGCAACATGAAAGTAATGGGGTAAGGATGGAACCCTGGGAAACATCTGAATTTAAGGGAAAGAAAGAGAAATATGAGGCTAGTGAAGGATACTGGGAATGAGTAGTAGAAGGGGGAAGGAGTAGAACTAAAAAGGAATCTTGAAATGACTCAGATTTCCCAGACTACACTTTAATATTAATTTCAGCTTAGTGTGTCGAAAGTGGCAAGAGGTGTCACAAGGTTTGTACTGAGTTCTGAGGGCAGAATGTAGCAATATTCTAACACCTTACTTAAGTTCAAGGGGGTTCTTTCTTTATGTCAAAGACAGATATCTTTAAGCATAAAATTTTGTTTCACTAATTTATCTGAAAGAAAAGAAAAATTACTGGAGAGATTGCTCATCATAAACTAATAGGCCTTAATCAAAAAAAATAGTTACTTTTTTTGACTCAAGAGATTTAATAAGATTTATCTGAAAAAGGAGAAACAGGGAAAAGGTCCCCATTTAAAAAAATAAATCATCAGGTAGCTAGGAAATTTGGTTTATTAAAAGATATCCTAATCAGCCTTAATTACACTTATAAAATTGATACTGCCACACACCTGGATGAACTATTTCAAGCATACTCAGCCGTAATTCTCGGGAAAGTCTCATGGCTCTCTGCCTTTGAAGTTGCAGTTGTAATCTGCAGTCCTCTTCTTCCTTCTGTCTACTTAGCTTCAGTAACATCTTTGTTCGCTTAGATCTGTGATGGAAACATTAAGTACGAAACATTAAGTACACACAATTTTCATAATTATATGTCCACTCAAGAAGTATTTATGAAAAATGGCTTAACCTCACTAGTAATCATATAAATACAGACAGCAAAAAAAATTTCAAAGATAATTCCTAGTGTAGTTAGAGTATGATGAAATAAGTTTTCATGTGCTGCTCTACAACCTTTCTGAAGAAATATTTTGGATACATGCATCAAAATATTTCTGAAGAAATACTTAAAATATGTATCAAAAGCCTTAAAAATGTTAACCAATTAATTCCATTTCTAATTATTTTCATAAGGAAAAATCTAATACGTATGTAAAGACTTATGTTAAAGGATGTTCTCCATAGCATTACAACAGTAACAAGTTGAAAACAAACCATATGTCCTACAATAGTGAGTTATATAAATAAATACTGGTTCATTCACTGGACGGAATTCTATAAACTATGAAAAAATAAAAATTTCAAAGAAGCAATCACTGTCCCTAAGGCAGACAAAGAAGAGATAGAGTTATGCCCTTAAGCTCGGTTTCAAGGGGGAAGTTGAACGGTAGTGGAATATGCCACTCTGGCATAAAGATCGTTTTGAGCTGGAGGCAAATGAGAATCAGGAAACACAGAAAGAAGCCTTCCCAGAGGATCCCTTAACTGGCTAAAAGCAGAAACAGCTGAGAAATGAGGACTGCCATAAATTTCCCCTCCCAAGGAAGTTTTATGGCCATAGAGATGGAACTGCACAAATAACCCATATCTTCCATAAGTTCCCCAATATATTTACCTTCCCCAATATACTTACCTTCCCACAGTTTGTTGCCCTCAGAAGCCTAAAATCCTTTTCTTTTCACCTGTCACTTCTCTATAAATTATTCTTTGTTAACATCTATATAGGCCCCAATTTTTTTTTTTTAAGGTAAGAAGTGGATTTATTTAGAGAAATACATGTTCCATAGACAAAATGTGGTCTGTCTCAAAAGGCGAGAACGGCCCTGGGAGAAACACACTCCACAGAGTGTGGGCCATCTCAGAGGGCGAGAGCTATATAAGACCAAATTCTAACCACCCCTTTGAGTTATGCATCATGTCAGGTTTCTTCCATGTGACGTGTGCTACACATGTTAAGAAACTGTTTTTCTCTTGTTAATCTGTTTTTGTTTTTGTCAGTATAATTTTCAGGGCCCCAACCAACGAACCTAAAATGTATAGAGGTAAAAACTGTTTTCTTCCCCTACAAAGTCAAACAAATAAAATTAAAATACCTAAGTATCAGCACCATGATAGAGGAAGGTAAATTGTGAGCTTTCCTGCTTGTGAGGCAGCTGTTAGCTGCTTCAGTAAACCTTGCTGAGGAAAAGGGTACTTAACAGAAAACAAAGTTTCTGACCATGAAAAGTGATTAAATAAAGAAGAAACCCCCAAGAAAGTGCTTTAGCAAGGGTGTGACTATAAAAGAGTACCTCTTGTTGAATCCGAAGCTCTGATGAATCTAGGTCCATAACTGTGAGTGGTGGGCAGTCCCTCCCCCCAAAAAACATGGGAGGGAAACTACTCTGAGATAATAACCTGACCACAAAGAGACAGAAATAACCTTGGCAGAAAGCCCAGCTACAAAGGAAGTAAAAGAAATTTGCATAAACTTGCTGCAACTAATAGAAGAGGAAAGGTGCTGAAGCCTGGAGCAAACTGGAGATTAAAAAACTAAAAACTCATTATAATGTGAGATTTAAATAATTTTGGCTTCATGGCTGATGTCTTATAATGGATATATTTATAACTGGTCTGGTGTTGTTTCATAAAGCAATGGAATTTCTATTTTAAAATAGTGGAATCTTAATTAGATTCCACAGATACCCCTCTAAGTGGACAAAATCTTTAATCCTAGGATGCTTTTAAGTAAAGATTTTAATATTGCAAAGAAAAGTAAACTGGCAAATTTGGCAACTACTGTAAGACTAAACATTAAAGGTCTGAATCCATGGCATAGGGGCACCTTTAAATGTAAGATACATAGCTGAGAATGGTAGCAGGAAGATCCATAAGGGATAACTACTCTGAGTTCACTACAAAGGTAAGGCTATACCAAGAACATCTCAGACTCTTGAATAGAAGAATATACAGTGTGACTCTCAAAATATTCATCATCTCCCAAACTTATTTAACCAAAGAAATAACTTTTTAAATATTTTTAAAGAAATAGCTAGTAGGATAGACAAACTCTGAGCAATGCTGGAATGGATTATACTTGCTTCTCATGAGTACTATTTACTTAACAGATCTGCCTGTCTAACTAGATTTGTAAATCTTCAAGGGCAAAAAATGTGCCATATGCATTTTCCTCTAAGTGCCCAGTAACATGCTAAAAAAACCTTTCTATTATTTTAATCTTGTGAGGTACACAGACAATTATCCCCATCTTATAGATGGGAAATTTGAGGCGAGAGAGGTGGGGCAACTTGTCCAAGATCATTCAGTTCACAAGTTGCTGAGGAGGGATACAAACTCAAGTCTGTTTAACTCTCCCAATACCTAGCACAGCCTCTGGCATATATTAGGCACTTGAAGCATGCTTAAAAAATTAACGATTTTTTGGCTACCAACAAAACTCATGCCCAATGATATTAATAACTTATCTTTTAAGTTTTCTCTGAAGGAAACTTTTATCAATGAAAAGCATGTCCACTAAGGGACACAGCCAGAGTGGCTTCAATACCTTCCACTAACCCATCCAGATTCTTAGAGGCAATGGAAAGAAAACACACAGACACAAATGACTTAGCTCCTAAGGTCATTTATGATAAAGTGGAGCCATCTCAGAGGTGATTTCTCATGCAGCCTAACTTAAAGCTAAATTTTAGTTCACTATTTTAAAACACATTTGTAACTGAGAAACACAGCTGCAGTTATTAAAAGAATAGTTTCAGTTTTCTTAAAAAAAACATTGACTTCTGGAATATGCAAGTTACACTTTAGTGAACTAAAATTTAGCTTTAAATTAGGTTACATGAAATCACCTCTGAGATGGCTCTAATTTATCAACAATGACCTAAGAGCTAACTCATTTGTGTGTGGTGTGTGTGTGTTCTTTTTGTCACCTCTAAGAATCTGGATGGATTAGTCATGTAAAAACTGGGCCATGTCTTCAGTATTTCATTTTTAGTTTACTTGAAATAGCAACAAATGACAAACTATGTCATATCTCAATGACCATATGTATCCATGCCATATTTACTGAGGAAAATCAGGTTAACATACTTAAACCTTTTTGTACTCATACACATTTTTACCAAAATTACATATGAACAATTATGGCAACTTTTAGTTTTAAGGGTTTGATGAGATAATTGACCATTACTGGCTCCCTCTATAGGCCTGGCCCACAAGAAAGTCTCATTAAGTGAACAGGATTGTGTATTTGTTACATCACATTCCTGTCTTACATTATGTCTTTTGCTTTTGGAAGTACATCTAGTTAATGAAGTGCTGGTACTCAGAAATGTATGAAGCAAGAATGAAAGAAACGGACTAGAATATTGAAAAAGAAAAAAAAAAAACACCCCAAACTATAAGTTTTCATTCAGCTATACTCTAATAAGATACATCTAGCCCTCTCAGATCATAATTCCTCTCACCCAAATTTTTTACCTGAAACTCCTCTGCAAAGTAATCACAGCAGATGGAAGCTTCTTTAATCTCTTTCTAGTCTGGAAACCCTTCCAATAAGCTTGAATCAAGCAAGCTGCTTGATGCAGTTTCTGAAATTAAAGGCCAGAATTAATTTAGAGACATCTCTAGGAAAGTCTTTTTTAGAAGTTTACTTCTTAAAATATCAGGCCTGGGCAAGTATTAATCTCCATTTTTAATAAGCTGATCAGGAGGCAACATCTGCATAGGCCCAGGACAGGGAAGGCCTAAGAATATTAAACCTGATCTCCCAAAGGAAGCTCAGTTAGGCATTATCTAGAATGTATTCAAGATACAGTCTAGTTAGCTTCAAATTCTCCCTGATTAATCTCACTTCCATTCCCATTACAAGGATTTCATAGTTTTGCTTATTTAATGTTTTAACTTCTTTGCTTCACTTCCTATGCCTGGCTTCATTTATTCAAAGATTCAAGGGTATGAGGGACTCTTTGTATAGGTTTAAAAAAAAAAAGGCTCTGGGGTTAAAAATTTAGACCATAAACAACTCCTTCTCCCATCAAACTATGGCTGCTCTGGATGTTAGGGGAAAATAAGTAAAGGAAGGGGGAGAGAGAGCAAATAAAAGATTCAAGAGACTACCACTATCCAATATTTTGAAACTAAAATGTTTACTGAAATGTTAGTAAATATCATGCAAATTATTTTTATAATTTAATACCTGCTCTTCTACTTCCTGATAGACCTTAGGGCTTAAAAGACCAATGAGCTGTCTAAGTTCTTGACTAAACTCTGTCCCAGGCTCTTGTTTATTTAGTAGACTTCTGAGTCCTGAAATGCAATAACAAAGGCACAACTATTAATAATAAAATATGATTTTGCTATCTAATCAGAATTAATTTGAGGTTAAAAAGTCTAGTTTAGAAACAAATGAAAACAATAACAAGATTAATCACATGATTTTTCTTTTTCCTTTTCTCAAAAACTTCTAGATTGAGGTCTTTAGGATTTTCCACTGTCCTGGAGTTCTTATGTGCTTACTCGTGAGATCTGATGCAAAATTTGTCTAGTCAACCTCTTTAATTAAAAAAAAAAAGGGAGAATGGAATCACTGCGATAAGTCAAAGGGTAGAGACATATAGTTGTGGTTTTTTTTTTTGAACATAAATACCTTAAACAAAAACATTTAAAAAAAGATAATGAATACATACTGAGTAAATGCCTATCCTGTGGAAGCACTTAAGCAGGTTATTAGTTACTACTAATTATATGGAGTTATTATTACATAAAAATATACAGTAATGTATGTAATTTGGGGTAAATCAATAGGTTCCTGAGCATTTATTATAGGAGAAGTGCTATAATATTAAAATACTGCACTTTCATCCCAAATTAAAACTGAGTAGTAATATAAGTTACAAAGTAAGTACTATTTCCAGCGTATGGAGGAATGATGTATTACAATGTATGTACACAAGATACATCAGCAAGGGAAAATGGTCTTGGAGTGTACAAATGGGGAAGCCACTAGATAGGTCTTTCCATGTCATACTTTCTTCAAGACTCAAGTTCTCAGCAGTATTAATAATTGTAAAATATCTTGAGGAAACTGAATAAGTTCTACTGTTGAGAAAAGAAAGGGAGATAGCTTAAGATAAAATTCCTTTAGAATGAACTGTTGGACATTCACATTTCTATAGAGGAAATCTAATTACAGAAATAAAAAAATGTGTATCTGGCACAATATCATCTAGACAGTTTTATTACTGGCACTTCTCTCCCTATTTCTATAATACATAAAATAATTACAATGTTCACAGTAATGACTCATGCAAGATAAGTCACTAAAGTGCCTTCCAAATCATCAAGAATGATTAAAGGCCATTGTAATAGTTTTGGTATTAAATACATCACATTATATTCTAATTCTTGAAATTTTATATATAATATAACCCTGTATTAGTAAGTATATTTAATCAATTAGAAACCTACTTCTTGACCATACCAAATAAGAAAATATATTGTAATGGATTCATGGCTCTGGCTAGCAAAGAAATAAAACAAAGCTAACATGTAACTTTGATTAACAGTTGAAAAAAAAAAAAAACTACCTGAGTAATTCTGGGTAAACACCTACATTTTTTCCATGCCTCTGTTTCCACTGCTATATAATGAGGATAAGAGTAAACATCTCACAGGATTGTTATGAAGATTAAATATTTTAATACACATAAAGTATGAGGAATAGTGATCTGACACATAGTAAATGCTCAATTAAATGAAAGATTATTCTATGGTAATGGTAAAACACTGAGTCCTTTCCTTCTCAAGTTTTCTGACTTTTTATTCACATATATGTTTGATTTTGGAGGTGAGGGAAATTTTTTGTTTGTCTTTGAGGAAAGGCAGTATAGGAGTTGAAGAGTAATTATTAATTGATGTAAAGATCAAAAGGGCTGTCAATCTCTGAAGCACAGCTCTATTTTCTCAGTAAAGTTAGGTAAGATCACTGATCTTTTTTTGGTCATTATTTTACTACACTATATGGTATAATCAATACACAGCCTTTTTGTCAGAGAGGGAGCAAATATTCATTGTAACCTTGTCAATAAGGTATCATATGCCACCTGTTGAGACATGAAGATGGCTGGATTACATAAAGGTTTTTTCCCTGAACTGTTATCTGCTGTGACAGAGTTTATCTGCACATTTCAATTATTGACTTTTTAAAAACACAGGTATTTTGTTTTCCATAAACCATCAATAAAAATGTTCTTTTTGAGACTTTCAAGAGCAGAAAGAATATATGTACTACCTTTGTAGCAGGCACTTAGTCTCAGTAAAATCAAAATTTCCTGATGGGATTTAGCCATCAACAGTAGGAGCCTTGTAGCAGTACTTCTTATGACTGGACTAGGAGTTGATAAAAGTTTGAAAACAACTTCATCTAAAATTGAATGCAGGGTTTTCACTTCTATTCTGAGTAAATCACCACTAATAGAACAAAATAAAAAAAAAAGTACCGTTACTAAACGACACATAAGTATCTCAAAAAATTAAACATTACAGGTGCAGCAAGTTAATGCCTATGGCCTGATCCATGAAGATAACCAATAGTTTAAGCAGATAGCTTAGTTCCAAAAATACATCACATTAAATCAATTAATTGAATTCTTACTGTAAGGCACCATGCTAGGTAAAGTAAGGAATACAAAGTTGACAAAGAAACTTGCAATCAAATACTGGAGGAAAGATAAATGTGCAAAATAGTAAATAGATGGTTCAAAAGCTTCAAGGCAATAATAAGAGGAAGATCACAGGACATTAAGTACATGGTTCACTGCTTAATGATGTACGAAGACAAACATGTTATAGGAATTCAATTATCATGTACTTAATATAGAAGGAACTTTTTCTTTTAGTATTCCTCTATTACACTAACAACCTCATGTTGCATTACTGATGTCATGAAAAATTACCTGAAACGTCGAAATAGTCAAAAGGGATTACTGGGTGTTCCTTTACTCACCCCACCAAGGAATATGTGATTTTCTAGGGGTGTGTACCTTTGATTATCCATTTACTACTGATTAGGATATTTTGCAATTCTGTAAAAGTAGATGTTGGCTTGTAGAAAGCAAATAATGGCAATGATTATTATCTGAGAACAATGCAAAGAGATTCTTACTCAACAACAATATAAATGACTTTTATCCACTAGAAAAAGTAACCGTAAAGGTTATGCCTGATATTCTCTACCATTCAGTTTCTGTGATAAAATGTTCTTCTGATCCTCTTCCATCCTCTACTTACAGATTTTTGACCATTCTTTCTCAGTCTTCTTTGTGGGCTCCCCTTCCCCAATATACCCCTTAAAGGTTACTCCCCAGGATTCTATTTTCAGCCCATTTCTTTTCTCAGTCTATTCATATTTTCCACTGAGCTCATCTTCTCTCATGTTTTTAACTATCGGTTTTAGGCTAACTCATAAGTCCACAGTTCTAGTCCAGATCTCTTCCAGAAGTCACATTCACTTGTCAGTGGACATTTAAGTTGTCTTGTCTTTGGGTGTTACAGATAAAGCTGCTATAAACATTTGTGTACAAGTCTTTGCATGGACTCTTATTTCTCTGTCTGCTGAAAATATCTACCTATGTTGGACATAACCAATATTGAATTTGTTTTGGCTATACCACTGTCTATTATCCATTATAGAAAACTTGGTGTCATACCTGAATGCATCCTTTATTTTACTCCGTATCAAAATGCTCATGAAGACCTGATGATTTTTTATTTTGACCAGCTTCATTAAAGTATAATTGATATACAACAAACTGCACACATTTAAATGTACAATTTGGTAAGTTCTGACATTTCCCCATCACAATCAAGATAATGAACATACCCATCACCCATCAAAGCTTCCTTTTGCTTCACTGTAGTCCCTCCCTTCTTACCTTCCCTGGCACCTTATACTCAGGCAACCACTGATCTGCTTTCTGTCACTATAAATTAATTTACATTTCCTAGAATTTTATACATAGTTATGATTGTAGATCCTATCTGAACATCATCAGTTTGCAGAAATGATTACTTTGTATTACTAAAGGAAGGGGGGAAAAAAAGAGCAAAGCAGAGATTCTATCATGGCACAAGTTTGATTTTCTCATCCTTTTAAAGCCAAATCAAAGTATGACCATTTCTGCTAAACTTCCTGCCTTTGTATTACTTTACAAATAAAGAAAATTTTAAGATGTAGGCAGTTTCAATAACCACATGTGGTTAAGTTGCTTGGAAACAATTTGATCCTTTCAGATCTTGCTTTCATTTTGTTGGGATGATCCAGAATGGTGCTCAGTCTAGTGCTATTATCCCTTACTACTAGGATGAAACCATCCTGAGTACTCTCAGTGCTCCATTTTTCATGTAGTTTTCCAGTTTGGCTGCTGGAATCAGTCAGTATTCTTGGCTCTGTGTTTCTGGTACTGCTCCTTTTAATCCTTCTGGATTACTGTTTTCCACGACATTGGATAGTTTCCTCAAACGCATGTGCTGATCAGTACTCTACTGAAAACTTGTAGGGGACTCTGCAGATCTCTAGGGTTCTCTCTTTGTGTAGCTCTCTCTTCTACGGTATCCTGTCTTATAAACTCTAGCCTACTTTTCACCCTCTGCATGTTGTTTCTTACCTGTGTGCACTTGCTTATATTGTTACCTCTGCCTAGAAATACTGTTTTCTCTTCTTCCTCCCTGGCTAATTTCTTATCCGTAAAGTTTCATCTCAGGTGTTAACGTTCTCCAGGAAGTAGCCCCCCCTCAGTTTGGTTTAGGAGCTCCTCTAATACTTGTGTACCCTTAAACATGGTAACTTATTACACTGTAATATAATTGTTCTTATGTGTTAGTCTCTTCCACTATACTGTAAGCTATTTGAAGACAAGGTTCATATCTTAATCAATTTTGTAAACCCAATGACAGACGAATACTTGGCACGTATAGTAGATGCTTAACAAATCCATATGGAACTGAAAGAATCAATGATTTCAACAGTGTTTACTCTGCCTTTCTATTTTAACCTGGGAAAATTGCCTATTACTTCTTTTATGCCCTTCTATAGCACCTGGCAAATACTAAGCTTGCAGTTTGCTAAATAAATATATGATTAAATATTTTTTATTGTGATCCCAATATCTTCCTTCAGATATCACAGTAATTTTTCTTCTCTAAGCCTGCGACTTGGATTAAAATCTTCTCAAGCTCTACGATAAGATACAAATTTGATAACAAATTTCCAATCTTTTACAGTATTTTACATCCATTTTTTTCTGAAATACAATGGTAATAATAGAGCTTTTTAAATGCCATGTACAAGTCATATGCAATCGAAGATTTTAGGAAAATTGGAATAAAATTGGTAATGCTTCTGATCACAAATAAAAAAATTCTACATATTTTGTAAGGCCAAGTTACCTGTTGATCTGTAGTATGTTCTGTAGCATGGTCATGACCGTAGATCCTACCTGAACATTGTCAGTTTGTAGTAAGTGCAAGAAATGATCACTTCGCAGTACTAAAGGAAGAGAAAATAAGATTAAGATTCTATGATGATACAATTAGTATTTACTTGCCCTTTCAAAACCAAGCCAAAGCATAATCATTTCTGTTAAACTTCCTGCCTTTATATACTTTGCAGTAAAGATTTTCTAGAATAGTTTCAATAACTATAATAGATAGCTATCCCATTTTTATGGACAGTTACAAATAAAGAAATACTAAGCTAAGATGGGACTTCCCTGGTGGCGCAGTGGTTAAGAATGTGCCTGCCAATGTAAGGGACACAGGTTCCATCACTGGTCTGGGAAGATCCCACATGCCACAGAGCAACTAAGCCCATGAGCCACAACGACTGAGCCTGCACTCTAGAGCCCACGAGCCACAACTACTGAGCTCGTGTGCCACAAATACTGAAGCCTATGCACCTAGAGCCCGTGCTCCGCAACAAGAAAGCCACCGCAATGAGAAGCCCATGCACTGCAACGAAGAGTAGTAGCCCCCGCTAGCTGCAATTAGAGAAAGCATGAAGACCCAATGCAGCCAAAAATAAATTAAAAGAAAAATAAAGAAATACTAAGCTAAGAATCTACTGTTATCTCCCCTTAAATTAAAAGTAAAATATAAAATCCTAAAACTGAATCTCCTTTTCTAGCAGTGAGTTCAGTGAAAAAAACCAAATTTTCTGTGGAAAAAAGAGAATGTGAAGGAATAGCAATGGTACAGATGACCGTAATCAGTGGCTCATGTCCTTAAAAATTTAATTGTTATATAATGTATCATATTTATCATGTTTGCTAATATCTTATCTTAAATAATAATAAATCATTAATTACCCAGAAGAGTATTTGTTTGTATTGGTTTATAATTTTTAGGTTCTGAGCAGCCAGTTATGAAGACTTGGCACTGGATGCTTACGCAGGTCGCTTAACCTCTCAGAACATCTATTTCTGCCTGTATAAAACTAAAAATAACAGCTCTTTCACAGACTACTGTAAAATGTCCTAGAACAGCGTAGGTTCCCAGTAAATGTCAGTTTATAGTCCTTTCTTCACTAACTGATCAGAATTTTTTTAAAAAATAAATTTATTTATTTTTGGCTGTGTTGGGTCTTTGTTGCTGTGCACGGGCTTTCTCTAGTTGCGGTGAGCGGGGGCTACTCTTCATTGCGGTGTTCAGGCTTCTCATTGCAGTGGCTTCTCTTGTTGTGGAGCATGGGCTCTAGGTGTGCAGGCTTCAGTAGTTGTGGTGCACGGGCTGTAGAGCACAGGTTCAGTAGTTGTGGCACACAGGTTTAGTTGCTCCGTGGCACGTGGGATATTCCCGGAACAGGGCTTGAACCCGTGTCCCCTGCATTGGCAGGTGGATTCTTAACCACTGCACCACCAGGGAAGCCCCTCAGAATTTTAATTAAAGTGGGATCAGGTATGTTGGCAAGGCAGCTCTGTGAACACTACCCTAGCTTCTACAAAACAACCTTCCTCTTTTCCTCTTTCAGTTTCCTGAGGGAACGTATTTGATTTCTTTCACATACTAACTACTGTTCTTCATTTCTATTTATATAATACAGTATTTCAATATCTCACCAGATACCATTCTTTTTTAATGTTTAACAACTTCAAAGCACAATACCACTACTATTAAATATTTTTATGGCTTCTAATTTTCTATTCTTCAATAGCAAAAAAATTCTCCTCTGTAGCTGGGATAAGTGTATTTTTCCATTTTTGTCTACTTAAAGATGTTTCATTAACAACTCTTTAATTAAGTTTGAATTCACTGAAATCATATAGTATCTAGTGTGTATATACCTTTTTTCTATATTGGAAAAATTATGATAATTTATTAAAGTTATTCTACTTTATTTTTTATACTATTTGTCTTATATTATTATATAACTTATTTTTGGAGCCTCTATTATGTTTTTCAAGTGCAGTCAGATAACTATTTGGTCCCCCAAACTAAAACTGATACTTCTGCCCATTTCTTTCTTTAATTAAACTTTTTACAATTAAAGTTTCAAACATATGTAAGAGAGAACAGTATAATGACCCTGCATGTACCAGTCACTCAACTTTAACAGTGATCAACTCACCAACAATCTTGTTTTACCTATCCCATCTACTTCCTGCCTCTCATTTTATTTGAAAGCAAATCTAAGACATCAAATCATTTTATCCACAAGTATTTCAATACATATTCCCCAAACATATGAATTATTAAAAAATAAAACATAGCCATTATCTAACCTAAATAGTCATGATTCCTGATTTTATCAAATATCCAGTCAGTCCTCCCATTTCCACTTTTTGTGTGAATTTTTTTTTTTTTTGCCGTATGCGGGCCTCTCACTGTTGTGGCCTCTCCCGTTGCGGAGCACAGGCTCCGGACACGCAGGCTCAGCAGCCATGGCTCACAGGCCCAGCCGCTCCGCGGTATGTGGGATCTTCCCGGACGGGGGCACGAACCCATGTCCCCTGCATTGGCAGGCGGACTCTCAACCACTGCGCCACCAGGGAAGCCCTTTGTGTGAGTTTTTAAAAGTTTATTTGAATCAAGATCCAATTAAGAGTCACACATTGGAACTGGTTATGTTTCAAATTTCTTTTAACCTATGGGTTTCTACTTTACCTTTTTTCCCCCTTGCAATTTATTTATTGACGAAACTATGTCAATTGTCCTATGAGTTTCCCACAGTCTAGCTTTGCTAACTGCATTCCTGGGGTATAATTTAATGTTTCTCTGACCTTCTAAAAATTGGTAGTTGGAGCTCCAGGATCAAAATGATTCATGTTTGAATTTCTGGCATATCCATGTCATATGTGAGGTTATGATGAGGCACTTATTATCTGGTTGTCTCTCCTTTTGAGGTGTTGACAGTGATGGATAATTCACTAAAGGTTGCAAAATAGCACTATTCTATCATACCCTTTTCACTTATTAGTTGGGATATGTTTATAAAGAAAAGTTTCTCCTCATCAATATGTAAGAAAAGGCAGTATAAATGCCAAACTCTCCATTTAACAGTTTTCAAAATGAACTGGTCCCCTAGCAGACTCTAATGGTAACTTTTATTAATAATGGTATGGGAATATATAAAAAAAAGATTAGCAAAATGTTGATAACTGTTGAGGCTCAGTGATGAGTACATAGGGGTTCATTATACTATTCTACTTTCCATAATAAAAGGTTAAAGTTAATAATCTCACTATATTTGACGAGTTTTAATCCACTGTAGTTATTACCCTTATTACTGTTCAAATTTCGCATTTTTAGCTAGTAGAAGCCTCCTTATGTTGGCTCCTGAGTCCTTTTCACAGAATCCTAACAGACTTTGATTGCTTCCTTCCTATCTAGTTATTCAAGATACTTCTGGCTTATCTTGCATATTTTCTACCTCATACCTATGTATAGTCAGCCATTTCTCCAAGGAGGTGGTTCTTTTGAGAGAAAAGGTTACTGGACATCCTAATTTTGTATCCAATTGTTTACCTTAGTTTTAATACCTACTTTATTGGTGTTTTAAATCTACAGATTGATCTGAGGAGTACTGTCACTTTTGTTATAATTTTTGAAAAGGAATATGGCGTATTTAAAAATTTTTCAAGTATTCGCTCTCTCACTGTCTCTCATTAACTAGGTCTTTAATATCTCACTATAGTGTGGCTAAGTACTTTATATTTTTGATAAAATAGTTCTTTAAGTTGGGAAGTTTATACTAATATTTGTTCTATAATGGGAAATGAATAGATAATGCTTATTTTTAAAAGAAGTATTCAAGCATGTTACTTAGCTCTATGTGGATATAACTACCAAAAGTATTAGTTATACTAATCGAAAGTAGTTGCCTTTAGAAAACGGGAACTGGAGTGAGGTGTGAGGGCCAGGGATTGTGTGTATTTTTTAAACAATTCTTACGGAACTATCCGACTCTTTAAATTATGCACAGACATAATTCTGAGAGTAAAAAATAAAATATTAATATTCAGTTCAATTTTAACGTTCTAAAAAATATCAATGTTCTTATATTATTCCTATATAATTACATTTCTCTTAGATTAAATCTTTCAAGAAGGTAAGAATGTTGTCATAATTATTATTAGTTTACTTTCTTAGTCTTAAGGAAACATAATATAAAACTAACATGTATTTGTATTGCTCAGTGTAAGTACAGAAATCCTATATAGTAACTTTCAAGTTTAGTAAAATATCACTATATAAAAGCTTACTCTTAAATCAATAGTTAGGCTGTGAGT
Organism: Delphinus delphis; assembly: GCF_949987515.2. Classification (NCBI taxonomy): domain Eukaryota; kingdom Metazoa; phylum Chordata; class Mammalia; order Artiodactyla; family Delphinidae; genus Delphinus; species Delphinus delphis. The sequence goes on from NC_082686.1 coordinate 67,176,549, forward strand.
TAAATTATATCTATACTCTGTACATAGGGATGTCTATCATACTAAGTCTAAAATATAACTGTAATCTTTGGGGGAAAAAAAAAAGATTTTCCCTAGACTAAACTGTTAAGATCATTAATCCTTATCTTAGATTTGCTAAATAGAAAAAACTAAGGAGAAAGTTATATTTTAGCAATTTTCCACTTAATGTAACATCCACATTGTTGATGTTGTCTATTTAAAGCTGGAACATCCAAATGTGCTTTTACTTTTTGTGTGTGGGGTTATTTCAGTGTGGTTTCATTTAACTGTGGTTATCTGTAGTTAATGGGGTATTTATTTTTAGAAAAAAAACAAACTGTTAGCAGGTGACTCTACAATGACTATCAATTAAAAAATCTTTTTTCTTACCATTCTGGATGAGTTGAACATGTCCTCCCAATAGCCAGAAGAGAGAATCAGTCACAATTTCAAAAAAGTGTAGTAATGCATCTTTTTCTTCACCCTTAACACACACAAAAAAAACCAATTGACTTTTCTGTAATTGTTTTAATTAATAAAAGAATAGACTTCTCTCTGAAGAGTCACAGGACCTGGTTTCTGCATCTATCTCAGCTATTTATGAGGTACATGATCTTGTAGCTTTTAGTTTCTTAATTTATAAAACTGTGGTAACAGGCTAGTAATACCTACTCTACTTAACAGAAATGGTTGCTATCCAGAGGTCAAATGGGACAATATACGTAGTATAAGAACTACAAGTTGATACACTAGGATTTTTCGATACCAGCTATACATAAGAATCATCTGTGGAGTTTTAAAAAATATCCCTGTGCACAGGCTTTAGTCCAAACATACTGAAATCTGAATCTCCAAAGTTAAAAGTCGGACCTCTGACTCTTTACAAGGTTAGGTGTGTGATTTGTTTATGCAGCCAGGGTTGAAAATCACTGCAATATGCAAATGTAGGTGTCAACATAAAAAGCATTATTATTAGTGCATTTCAGTTGCAGCTTCTACTCTATGACTCCATGAAGGCAGAGACCATGTTATTTAGCTCTCCACTATACACCCAGTGTCTAAAACAGTTCTGACACACAGTGAATGTTCAATCAATATTTATCCAATAAATAAATGACAATTTTTTCTGCTTCTTTCCTTCTGGAAAGTAGGGTGAGAAATTATTCTACATTAGAGTATGTGTCACAATGGGAAATAAGAAACAGATTACATTCACAATTCTGTCTTACTGGCCACATAATTTTAGTGGAAAGTTGTATAAAGGCCATTTATCTTATCCATGTCATGAATGTACTGTGGCCTAAAAGTAATGACAACAGCAAAAACATGGCTGCTATGGTTACTCTTCATAAAAATGAAAGTATTTTCTTCCTCAGGGTTAGATAGGTGCTTAAATAAATGTATACTGACAAATATACCAACAATCAAAAAAGAAAGAAGTGTCACATTAGATCAAGAATCCCTTTAGTCCAATAAACTGCCTTAGCCAGTTTCACTGAAGGGCACAGTAATCTTCATTGCTGCCAACCTCGAGGTATAGTGCTGGGCTCCTATACTTACTACTTTCCTTTAAAAACCCATTAGATAATGTCACCCACAAATTCATGGCCTCTGAGACTGGTTAACAAAATTTACCCTTAAGTCACTACAAAATTCTGGCAGTTATTTTCCTATTCTTACATATAAAATACATATATTGGGTTGGCCAAAAAGTTCGTTCGGGTTTTTCTGTAACATGTTATGAAAAACCCAAATGAACTTTCTGGCCAACCTAGAGAGAGAGAGAGAGAGAGAGAGAGAGAGAGAGAGAGAGAGAGGGAGAGTGTGTGTGTGTGTGTGCACGTATATATATATATATATGTGTATGCATATTTTAACGAGTTTGCAGTTTAGGCCATAATACCCTGTGTATGTCCCACCATGTGCTCTACTACCTACCTGCTAGCTAATTAAAAAAAATATATATAATTGGGAAACAACTAGGTAGATAGAACTAATAGATAAATGGACATATATACACTACCAAACGTAAAACAGATAGCTAGTGGGAAGCAGCTGCATAGCACAGGGAGATCAGCTAGGTGGTTTGTGACCACCTAGAGCAGTGGGATAGGGAGGGTGGGAGGGAGGGAGACGCAAGAGGGAAGAGATATGGGAACATATGTATATGTGTAACTGATTCACTTTGTTATAAAGCAGAAACTAACACACCATTGTAAAGCAATTATACTCCAATAAAGATGTTAAAAATAATAATAATTCTGAAAAAAAATTCAGTTTTCTTTTTCTTTTTTTAACACTAGAAACAGAATTTTAATTAATTTTAAACCAAAGTCCAAATTGATCCATTTTAGTCTGTGCTGATAATTAACTTTTTCTGTGCTTCCCACTGCCATGATAACCCATCAACAAACAAGTGCAGGGACCTTCAAGGTAGTGGAGGAGTAAGACGTGGAGATCACCTTCCTCCCCACAAATACATCAAAAATACCTCTACATGTGGAACAATGACTACAGAACACCTACTGAACGCTGGCAGAAGACCTCAGACCTCCCAAAAGGCAAGAAAATCCCCACGTACCTGGGTAGGGCAAAAGAAAAAAGAAAAAACAGAGACAAAAGAATAGGGACGGGACCTACACCTCTGGGAGGGAGATGTGAAGGAGGAAAAGTTTCCACACACTAGGAAGCCCCTTCACTGTCGGGGACAGGGGGTGACCAGGGGGGAAGCTTCAGAGCCACGAAGGAGTGCAGCAACAGGGGTGTGGAGGGCAAAGCGGAGAGATTCCTGCACAGAGGATCGGTGCCAACCAGCACTTAGCAGCCTGAGAGGCTTGTCTGCTCACCCGCCGAGGTGGGTGGGGGCTGCGAGCTCAGGCTCAGGCTTTGGAGGTCAGATGCCAGGGAGAGGACTGGGGTTGGCTGCGTGAAGTCAGCCTGAAGGGGGCTAGTGCCCCATAGCTAGCCGGGAGGGAGTCTGGGAAAGAGTCTGAACCTGCCTAAGAGGCAAGAGACCATTGTTTCGGGGTGCGCAAGGAGAGGGGATTCCTGCTCCGTGTGCCCAGAGACAGCAGAGCACTGCCTAAGCGAGCTCCAGAGATGGGCATGAGCCACGACTGTCAGCTTGGACCCCAGAGATGGGCATGTACCGCTAACGCTGCCGCTGCTGTCACCAAGAATCCTACGTGCAAGGGCAGGTCACTACTCACACCCTCCCTGGGAGGCTTTGTAGCATGCCACTGCCAGGGTCCCATGATCCAGGGAAACTTCCCTGGGAGAACACACAGCACACCTGAGGCTGTTGCAATGTCACACTGGCCTCTCCCGCCACATGCTTGGCCCGCATTCCAATTATGACTACTGTACCCTTCCCTCTCCCTGGCCTGAGTGAGCAAGAAAGCCCTAATCAGCTGCTGCTTTAACCCCCTCCTGTCTGGGCGGGGAGCAGATGCTTGAGAGGGGCTTACACACAGAGGTGGGGCCAAAACCAAAGCTGAACCCCAGGAGCTGTACAAACAAAGAAGAGAAAGGGAAATTTCTCTGTGCAGCCTCAGAAGCAGTGGAGTAAATCCCCACAATCAACATGATAAACCCTGCATGTTTGGAATACAGGAATAGACAATGAATGTTCCCAAAATTGAGGCGGTGGACTTCGGAGCAACTGTAGACATGGGGTTTGCTTTCTGCGTCTGATTTGTTTTTGGGTTTAGGTTTATCTTAGTTTTTAGTGCTTGTTATCATTGGTGGGTTTGGTTACTCTCTTCCTTTTTATTTTAAAAAAATTTTTTTCCTTTTTTCTCTTTTTGTGAGTGTGTGTATATACGTTACTTTCTGTGATTATTGTCAGTTTAGGTTTGCTTTTACCATTTGTCCAAGGGTTCTGTCTGTTCGTTTTTGTTGTTGTTTGTTTTTGTTTGTTTTCTTTTTATCAGTGTGTGTGTGTGTTTCTTTTTGTGATTTTGTCTGTACAGTTTTGCTTTTACCATTTGATTTGGGGTTCTATCTGTTCATTTTTTTCTGTTGTTTTTTTTCCTTCCTTTTCTTCTGAGCCATGCGGCTGGCAGGGTCTTGGTGCTCTGGCCAGGTGTTAGGCCTGAGCCTCCGAGGTGGGAGAGCCAAGTCCAGGACACTGGACCACCAGAGACCTCCAGGCTCCACATAACATCAATCAGTAAGAGCTCTCAGAGATCTCCATCTCAACACTAAGACCCAGCTCAATACAACAGCCAGCAAGCTCCAGTGCTGGATGCCCCATGCCAAACAACTAGCAAGACAGGAATACAACCCCACTCATTAGCAGAGAGGCTGTCTAAAGTCATAATAAGTTCACAGACACCCCAAAAAACACCATTAGACACGGCCCTGCCCACCAGAAGGACAAGATCCAGCCTCACCCAGCAGAACACAGGCACCAGTCCCCTCCACCAGGGAGCCTACACAGCCACTGAACCAACCTCACCCACTGGGGGCAGACACCAAAAATAATGGGAACTACGAACCTGCAGCCTGTGAAAAGGAGACCACAAACATCACAAGTTAAACAAAATGAGAAGACAGAGAAATATGCAGCAGATGAAGGAGCAAGGTAAAAACCCACCAGACCAAACAAATGAAGAGGAAATAGGCAGTCTACCTGATAAAGAATTCAGAGTAATGATAGTAAAGATGATCCAAAATCTCAGAAATAGAATGGAGAAAACAGAAGAAACATTCAATAAGGACCTAGAAGAACTAAAGAGCAAACAAACAATGATGAACAACACAATAAATGAAATTAAAAATACTCTAGAAGGAATCAATAACAGAATAACTGAGGCAGAAGAACAGATAAGTGACCTGGAAGACAGAATAGTGGAAATAACTGCCGCAGAGCAGAATAAAGAAAAAAGAATGAAAAGAACTCAGGAGAGTCTCAGAGAACTCTGGGACAACATTAAACACATCAACATTTGAATTATAGGGGTCCCAGAAGAAGAAGAGAAAAAGAAAGGGTCTGAGAAAATATTTGAAGAGATTATAGTTGAAAACTTCCATAACATGGGAAAGGAAATAGTCAATCAAGTCCAGGAAGCACAGAGTCCCATACAGGATAAATCAAAGGAAAAACATGCCAAGACACATATTAATCAAACTGTCAAAAATTAAATACAAAGAAAAAACATTAAAAGCAGCAAGGGAAAAGCAACAAAAAACATACAAGGGAATCCCCATAAGGTTAACAGCTGATCTTTCAGCAGAAACTCTGCAAGCCAGAAGGGAAAGACAAGACATGTTTAAAGTGATGATAAGGAAAAACCTACAACCAAGATTACTCTACCCAGCAAGGATCTCATTCAGATTTGATGAAGAAATTAAAAACTTTGCAGACAAGCAAAAGTTAAGAGAATTCAGCACCACCAAACCAGCTTTACAACAAATGCTAAAGGAATTTCTCTAGGCAGGAAACACAAGAGAAGGAAAAGACTTACAAAAAACACATGCAAAACAATTAAGAAAATGGTAATAGGAACATACATGTCGATAATTACCTTAAAAGTAAATGGATTAAATGCTCCAACCAAAAGACACAGACTGGTTCAATGGATACAAAAACAAAACCCGTATATATTCTGCCTACAAGAGACTCACTTCAGACCTAGGGACACATATAGACTGAAAGTTAGGGGATGGAAAAAGATGTTCCATGCAAATGGAAATCAAAAGAAAGCTGGAATAGCAATACTCATATCAGACAAAATAGACTTTAAAATAAAGACTATTACAAGAGACAAAGAAGGACACTACATAATGATCAAGGAATCAATCCAAGAAAAAGATATAACAATCGTAAATATTTATGCACCCAACATAGGAGCACCTCAACACATAAGGCAAATGCTAACAGCCATAAAAGGGGAAATCAACAGTAAAACAATAATAGTAGCGGACTTTAACACCCCACTTTCACCAATGGACAGATCATCCAAAATGAAATAAATAAGGAAACACAAGCTTTAAATGACATATTAGACCAGATAGACTTAATTGATATTTATAGGACATTCCATCCAGAAACAACAGAATACACTTTCTTCTCAAGTGCACATGGAACATTCTCCAGGACAGATCATACCTCGGGTCGCAAATCAAAACTCAGTAAATTTAAGAAAATTGAAATCATATCAAGTATCTTTTCCGACCACAATGCTATGAGACTAGATATCAATTACAGTAAAAAAAAAATTGTAAAAAATACAAACACATGGAGGCTAAACAATATGCTACTAAATAACCAAGAGATCACTGAAGAAATCAAAGAGGAAATCAAAAAAATACCTAGAAACAAATGACAATGAAAACATGATGACCCAAAACCTATGGGATGCAGCAAAAGCAGTTCTAAGAGGGAAGTTTATAGCAATACAATCATACCTCAAGAAACAAGAAAAATCTCAAACAACCTACCTTTCTGCATCTCAATAGATGAAGAAAAAGCTTTCGAAAAATTCAACACCAATTTATGATAAAAACTCTCCAGAAAGTGGGCATAGAGGGAACCTACCTCAACGTAATAAAGGCCATATATGACAAACCCACAGCCAACATCATTCTCAATAGTGAAAAACTGAAACCATTTCCTCTAAGATCAGGAAAAAGACAAGGTTGCCCACTCTCACTACTATTATTCAACATAGTTTCAGAAGTTTTAGCCACAGCAATCAAAGAAAAAGAAATAAAGGAATCCAAATCGGAAAAGAAGAAGTAAAGCTGTCACTGTTTGCAGATGACATGATACTACACATAGAGAATCCTAAAGATGCTACCAGAAAACTACTAGAGCTAATCAATGAATTTGGTAAAGTAGCAGGATACAAAATTAATGCACAGAAATCTCTTGCATTCCTATACACTAATGATGAAAAATCTGAAAGAGAAATTATGGAAACACCCCCATTTACAACTGCAACAAAAAGAATAAAATACCTAGGAATAAACCTACCTAAGGAGACAAAAGAACTGTATGCAGAAAACTATAAGACATTGATGAAAGCAATCAAAGATGACACAATCAGATGGAGAGATAGACCATGTTCTTGGATTGGAAGAATCAATATTGTGAAAATGACTATACTACCAAAGCAATCTACAGACTCAACGCAGTCCCTATCAAACTACCAATGTCATTTTTCACAGAACTAGAACAAAAAATTTTACAATTTGTGTGGAAACACAAAAGACCCTGAATAGCCAAAGCAATCTTGAGAAAGGAAAAAGGAGCTAGAGGAATCAGGTTCCCTGACTTCAGACTATAGCACAAAGCTACAGTAATCAAGACAGTATGGTATTGGCACAAAAACAGAAATATAGATCAATGGAACAGGAATAGAAAGCCCAGAGATAAGCCCACACATATATGGCCAACTTATCTTTGAAAAAGGAGGCAAGAATATACAATGGAGAAAAGACAGCCTCTTCGATAAGTGGTGCTGGGAAAGCTGGACAGCTACATGTAAAAGAATGAAATTAGAACACTTCCTAACACCATACACAGAAATAAACTCTAAATGGATTAAAAACTTCAATGTAAGGCTTCAATGTAAGGCCAGACACTATAAAACTCTTTGAGGAAAACATAGGCAGAACACTTTATGACATAAACCACAGCAAGATTCTTTTTGACCCACCTCCTAGAGAAATGTGAATAAAAAACAAAAATAAACAAATGGGACCTAATGAAACTTCAAAGCTTTTGCACAGCAAAGGAATCCATAAACAAGTCAAAAGACAACCCTCAGAATGGGAGAAAATATTTGCAAATGAAGCAACTGATAAAGGATTAATCTCCAAAATTTACAAGCAGCTCATGCAGCTCAATATCAAAAAAGGAAACAACCCAATCCAAAAATGAGTAGAAGACCTAAATAGACATTTCTCCAAAGAAGATATACAGATTGCCAACAAACACATGAAAGGATGCTCAACATCACTAATCATTAGAGAAATGCAAATCAAAACCACAATGAGGTATCACCTCACATTGGTCAGAATGGCCATCATCAAAAAATCTACAAACAGTAAATGCTGGATTGGGTGTGGAGAAGAGGGAGCCCTCTTGCTTGTTGGTGGGACTGTAAACTTGATACAGCCACTATGGAGAACAGTATGGAGGTTCCTTAAAAAACTAAAAATAGAATAACCATATGATCCAGCAATCCCACTACTGGGCATATACCCTGAGAAAACCATAATTCTAAAAGAGACGTGTATCACAATGTTCATTGCAGCACTATTTACAATACCCAGGACGTGGAAGCAACCTAAGTGTCATCGACAGATGAATGGATAAAGAAGATGTGGCACATATATACAATGGAATGTTACTCAGCCATAAAAAGAAATGAAACTGAGTTATTTGTACTGAAGTGGATGGACCTAGAGTCTGTCATACAGAGTGAAGTCAGAAAGAGAAAAATAAATACCGTATGCTAACACATATATGGAATGTAAAAAAAATGGTTTTGATGAACCTAGGGATACGACAGGAGTAAAGGCACAGATGTAGAGAATGGACTTGAGGACACAGGGAGGGGGAAGGGTAAGCTGGGACGAAGTGAGAGAGTAGCACTGACATATATACATTACCAAATGTAAAATAGATAGCTAGTGGGAAGCAGCTGCATGGCACAGGGAGATCAGCTTGGTACTTTGTGACCACCTAGAGAGGTGGGATAGGGAGGGTGGGAGGGAGATGCAAGAGGGAGGGGATATGGGGATATATGTATACATATAGCTGATTCAGTTTTTTATACAGCAGAAACTAACACAGCATTGTAAAGCAATTATACTCCAATAAAGATGTTAAAAAACTAGTGTGACAGGAAGAACTGGATGGGCTCAGTGGCAGAGGCTGGGCTTTCAGACCAAGGAGAGCTGGTCCTCCTGCCCTACCAGCCTGTCTATCATACCAGTACCTGCTCCACTGGAACCTGAGTCATGGACTCAGACAGCAACTTCCTGCCTGGATTCTGGACACTTCTGTGTCCTCCTGGCCCTGTGCACTGAATCCTGTCTCTCGTCATTTTCTTTTTATTCACCATTTTAATTTGTTCTGTGGTCAAGTGGCCCTCTTTTTTTTGTAGCTGATTTACTCCCTTTGATGTATATACTAAACAGTTTTTTATCTCTATACAAATACCATGACTAAGAATAAGAAAGTATTATGAAAAGTATTGAAGGACTATATAAATGAAAAGAATATAACTATTATTGCTTTTAAGTGGGGAATATTAAATAAAAGTGCTTTGAAGAAAACATAAAGCTTTCATAATGGTCTGAGCTATTCATGAGATGGAAATTCATTTTACAAAGGAGGAAGTTGAGGTGGAGTGAAATCAAGTGATTTGCCCAAGAACCCAGAGTTAGTTTGTGGCACAGCCAGAAAAGAAATCAAGTTCAACACAATTTCTATAGTTCATGTTGCTTTAACTGAACTGAATTATATCTAGCAAATATGCAAAGATTTATTTACTGCTAGCATCCCTCAAAATGTCAATGGAGATGGTAGAAGTGGCATCTGTGACCCATATACTCTACCATTAAGTTAAATTCTCTGCCAACAATACTCATACTCAAACCACTTTTTTGTCCATACTGTTGTATATCTTGCTCAATTTCACTCTTAAACTTTTTAAACTTATTTTTTTGAATTAAAAATATATCTGTCTTATGTTTTCTATAAGAAATACCTAGAGGTTTTATCTACTTTATTAGCCTGAGAGTTGTTTAAAGCCAAAACTATGTGTATTCCTTATATACCCAAAGCATCTCAAATCGAACTTAACATCCTATAGTGACTTACATTATTTCCCTTCATAATTCACAAAAGTTTTGAATCTGCTCTATCTCTGATGTGGCAGTAGGCCCAAATGTACATATAGCCAAGAACTCTTCCAAGGTGGAATTTCATCCTTGTGGACTTATCACTCCTTATATATTCTATATCCAAAGTGATCTAATTGACATTTACAGAACATTACACACTACAACTGAGGAGTTCACATTCAGGTAACGGGGAGTCTTTGCTTTTGCATGGTACCATGTTAAATGAAATCTGTATATATCAAAAGCTTTACATGTCCCTGATATCCATGAATTTCAGTTAAGACAGCACTGTGCAAAGCAAGGACAGTTTGTAATGGACCATTCACCACTATAAAACATATGGAGTGCCACAAAACAAGTCTGAAAATACTTCAAAGGACTGAAATGACAGAGTATGTTATCTGACATGACAGAATTAAATTAGAAACTGATAACAATAAAACAGCAAGAAAACCCTCAAATATTTCGAAACTAAGCAACAAACTTCTAAATGATCTATAGGTTAAAAAAAAAAAAAAAAGTACATATAGCATCCAGCATAATTCACCCAAGAAATACTTGTTGGATTGAAATGAACCCAAATGTTGAGGTTGAAACATTTTGACTAGAGAGGATCTGAAGGAGCATATATTCTTCTTCACCATTGGAGCTACTGAGAAAAGCCTTGGGCCTAAAGAACAATACTTTCTTCCACTACTGATTTAAGTAGAAAGTATGTTTTAGGAAAATGTTATGGAAATAAATGTCTATGGGTGATGCTCAAAACTGAGTAGTAAAACAGATCCTTCAAAAAGCATATTGTCATACAATATGCTTCAGTCAGCACTTTAAAAATTTCAAATGTAGAGATTTTCTTTTTTTTGGTTGTAGCTTTCAAAATGTTTGAATCCATTACTCTAATTGTACTTTCAGCCAAATATTGCACACCTGAAAAAACAATGTGGAACATCGTCTCAAGAATTAACTTGTTTTGGCTACAAAACAAAAAACCCTAAATAAATACATATACCTTAGCTGCGTTGATGAAACATGTTTGCAATTGCCTCCCCAAAACCAGAAAATTTTCTACAGCTGATGGAAGCAATTCATTGTAAAATTCCTCTGCATCTTCTCCTGGTTCCAAACCCACACAGCAATGGCTGAAATAAGAGCACAAGTTTGTAATTCAGTTTGTGCTAATTATAAATTTTAGATGAATGCTAAAGCTTCTATAGACACCATGCCTTAATGAGAATTTTTAGTATCTTTCTTTTGTTGCCAAGCCAATAAAGAACTTTTACAGGAAAATTAGTGTAACGACTTTCTTAACAAGTAACAAGTAAACAGTGGTGTGGATTTTGCCTGTACTTAGAGCTAGGCCTTACCTGTCCTAAAAACTTACTTGTCAATCCTTCAGGAAACAAAATACACTTGGCTCACAATAAAGAGAAAGAGGCAAGTTTTCAGTGAAGGGGCTACACACACTCTAAAAGCAATAGAATACCATTCAAGAGTAACATATGTGTTAACTGATACATTTTACACATCAGATAGCTGAAAAATAGCTAGGGTAGCATTAGTCTACAAGGGACAGATAATCAATTTTTCCCAACAGATCTACTTTCCTAAAATCTGAAAAATATCTGACTGCACATTCCCTAGATCAGAAGAGGAGACAGCAAAAAGTCTAGTAGGAACAGTTTACAATATACATTGAAAGAGAGAAGGTTATTTAGAGAAATGGGTCCTCTTGAAACCACACATAAAGTCACCCCCTGGATACGAAACGAGTATATTCAAAAGCCTCAACGGTAAGAATTATTTGTACAGACTAATACCAAAAAAAGTCCCCAATCCAAGAATGGTCTCTATGTGTGTACTCTAATAAGTAAGTATCGATGTTAGAGGCTTGTGCAGACACTGATAAGCAACAGTGACTACATACTGAGTACACTAAAAACTGACTAATGCTCAGTGTCTTTTTTTTTTTTGCGTATCAGTTCCTAAGGTCAATAGACTTACACTCACATGTACCAGTTTCTCTTTTCCCTTTGGTTTCTAAAGTTAATTAAGAGTACTATTTTCATTGAAAATGTTAATAAATGAAATACATTTTTTGTACGTTCACAAACATGGGGATTTCTTAAGACTTGGAGTCCACTTCTGAGAGCCTAGCTCCATCAATATTTCCATGAGCTAACATATCTAACAACACAAAGACATAAGGCTTTATTTACTTAAGGAAATAATTAATCTTGAAAATTAAGGTATTAAAAAATATTACATGTGTTAACTGTTTTTCCTAACTGTATACCTTGAATCTGGCCTTTATCTATCTATGTTTAATTATAAGCAGTTTCAAAAGCTAAGATCCAACTAGTACTGCGCATTTTCAGTTACTTAATTAGGAAGTGGCTTAGACACTGAGAACACCTGATTTATTTTATTGCCTCCTATATGAAAAAAGATTTTGATCTTTTTCTCAAAATTTCTAGCATGGCTGATCTAGCATCTACTGATCAGTAAATGCTGCTTCTAAATTTATTGACATGATTTGGGTTACTTAATGAAATATACAGTTGAGACAGCTATACCAATACACTGTGAAATTAAGTTTCTGTATCTCTTCTTCTGCAGCCCTTTGCTTATGCCTTTCATTTCAGCACCTATTTCATTCTGCCTTGTATGATAAATCCACATGACTGTCATCCCATGTCTACTGTAAGTTTTTCCAGTATAAAGCCAGTGCCTTAATCTATTTATTTCTTCAATATTCTTTAGTCTTTAGTCTATTAGGCCCTTGGGATTCAGTGGTGAGCACAAGATCACCATCTTCATAGAGCTTATGGAGTGAAATTGACAGTGAAATATTCACAAATACAGTTAGGAATAATAATATATAGTATGAAGGAAAAGTACATCCATAACATACCATGGGATGCCAATGCTTGTTAGCCAGATGAAGCAAAGAAAGCAAATGTTGAAATTAAGAATCTACTCAGGCTTCCCTGGTGGCGCAGTGGTTGAGAGTTCGCCTGCCGAAGCAGGCGACACGGGTTCGTGCCCCGGTCCGGGAAGATCCCACATGCCACGGGGCGGCTGGGCCCGTGAGCCATGGCTGCTAAGCCTGCGTGTCCGGAGCCTGTGCTCCGCAATGGGAGAGGCCACAACAGGGAGAGGCTCGCGTACCGCAAAAAAAAAAAAAAAAAAAAAGAATCTACTACTATATCCCTTAACAACAAGCTGATTTATTGTTCATTTTACCTTAATATCTGTGTAAGCTGGGAAATTGTAGTCCAACCACCCTGGATTCGAGAACAATCTTGACTGAGGACCAAGAGGCAATACTGAATGAGATCATAACAATATATATCTTGTTTGACTTTCTTCAACTCTGAGCTTCCAAAAGGTGTGTTGTTTATTATTTCTAAGGCAAAAGGAAATAAGATATACTTATTTTTGCTCAATAAATCCAAGAGTTATCCATATTTTTATAGGTTGAATAATGACTAAAAATACATTAAAAAGGAAAAAGAAATCACTGCTTTATCACAGTGTTAAGATTTCACTGAACAAATTAAAAACAAATGCTAAAATTGTACCCATGATGGAATTTGTTTTGTTAAAGTGTCAGCCGATCACAAAAAGATTTTCTTACCTTTTAACTTCAACAGTATAACAGGGACATTCTGCTCAGGACTTATTGCAACTTCAGCAGCTAGAGATAAGATCCTTGGGTCTCTACCCATTGGCTTCATTTCTCATACCACCTATATTTGACAAAATCAGAAAAATAAAGGTCAACAGCCTAAAACATTCACCCCCTAAATAATGTTTGAAATATAAATGACAGCAGCTTTGCTTGGTTCAAGAAGTGAAGGGTAGATTTTTCTCATTTCTTCCTTACAGGGAGAAATTGGTTTTTCCAACTAGTGTACCTCTAAAAGAGCTAAAGACCCTTATACCATACTGTAACAGCTACACTAGGTACTGTTTATTGTGCACTCTCTAAGAGTCAGAAACTGTGCTTGGTGCTTCACATTCACTCTCCCTAATCTGCACAACAATCCTAGGTTAGGAGTTAATTTTCTTTCATCATAAAAGAGAAACCGAGTGTGCAGAAATGAGCTAATACAGGCCTAAGACTGATATCTTTTTTAAAGGTCTTCTTACAAGGTTGGCCCTTGCCTGGTGTCTAGGAACTTGGATTTCAGGAGGGTTTCCACCAATTTCCTAGTATGACTGGCTCACTGGGCCTAAACTTTGTAAAAACAATGTGGTTTATGTTGAACACCTGCTTTCCTTCCTGAAGTCTGGAATTCTGATATGCGGTAGCAGAGGATGCCTACATGACCATCTCCAATAAAGACTCTTGTCACTGAGTCTCCAGTGAGCATCCCTGGTAAACAACACTTCAACGTGTTACTACAACTCACTGAAGGAGGAATTAAGCATGTCCTATGTGGCTCCGCTGGGAGAGGACTCTTGGAAGTTTGCACCTGTTCTCCTCTGAATTTCACCTCATCTGCCTTCTCCCTTTGACGATTTTTCTTTGTATCCTTTTAGTGTAATAAATCATAGCTATGATTATGATTATATCCTGAGAACTATGAGCCCTCCTAGCAAATTACTAAACCTGGAGTTGGTCCTGGGGATTCCCAACACACAATTCAGAAATGTTATTATAAGATAACCAAAGCTTGTTTATAAATAGCATAGTGAATAAATCAATTATCTTAAAAAAATCCACATCCCAATTCAATTTGTTGCTAAAACTTTTCTTTAAAAAATTTAAAGAAAATTAAATTCTTTTAATTAAGGCATTCAAAGCTCAAAGATACCATTTTTAAAAAAGTATAATCTTAACTTATTTATAATAAACACTAACATATATTAAGTGCTTACTATGAATTAAGCACTGTGCTAAGTGCTTTCATATGCATCATCTCATTTAATCCTCACAACAGGACTATGAGGTAGAGCCTTTAATCACCTACATTTTACAGATTAAAAAAAAGTAAAGTTTGAAGAAGTTAAGAAACTTGTCACGGTTCCACCAGCATGTGGTGGAGTCAGTATTCAAATCCAGATCAGTATGAATCCAATTTCCATTACAATGTTCATTATATTCCTTCCCACATAAAAGAGTAAAGAAACACAAAACATATTCCCAAATAACCTACTTCTCACTTTTTAAGCTATTATTCTTCATAACTGGCACCACAGTTCACCCTTTATATTAAAGAGTTGGGGACTTCCCTGGTGGTCCAGTGGTAAAGAATCCACCTTCCAATGCAGGGCATGCAAGTTCGATCCCTGGTTGGGGAACTAAGATCCCACAAGCCGTGGGGCAACTAAGCCCACACACCACAACTACTGAGCCCACACGCCTCAACTAGAGAGCCCGTGTGCCGCAAACTACAGAGCCCACACGCTCTGCAGCCCACGCCACAACGAGAGAGAAAATGTGCAGGCCATGACTAGAGAGAAGCCTGCATGCCGGCACGAAGAGCTTCCGTGCCGCAACGAAAGATCCCACATGTTGCAACTAAGACTTGATGCAGCCAAAAATAAGGTAAATAAATAAATAAAATATTTAAAAAAAAAAGAGTTGGCCATAATACAGGATCCAAAAATCATTCCTTTTTAGGTAAAATACAGATCATTAAAAAACAAGTTTTCTGGAAACATTTTTAAAGAAAGCCCAGCACAACTCTTGGCACATAAACTTTCTAGGAGAGTGGATATAGTTATCTCATTCTTTCCAATGGCTGCATTATGCTATGTTTCCTTTGTAAGAGAGTATCAAAATATATTTAAACATCTCCTCTACTGGAAGTCATTCAGAGTGTATGCTAGTACAAGCAATGCTGCAATGAATATCAAAGTACATGTCTTAGGTACTCATGATAGTACTCTGTGGGATGAATTTTTCCCTTGCAGTCAGATGGCTGGGTGGCAGGACACATATTTTAAAATTTTTGATTAGATACCAAATTTTTCTCCAAAATGGGTGTTCCAATTTATACTTCCACCAACAATGTATGAGGGTGCTCGCTTTACTATGCCTTCAATAGTACCTAATGTTATATTTTATATTTTTGTCAATCCGCTAGGTGAAAAATGGTATCATCTTGTTTTGGTTTTTTTGTTTTTTATTTTGCGGTACGCGGGTCTCTCACAGTCGTGGCCTCTCCCGTTGCGGAGCACAGGCTCCGGACAAGCGGGCCCAGCCGCTCCGCGGCATGTGGGATCTTCCGGGACCGGGGCACAAGCCCGCGTCCCCTGCACCAGCAGGCGGACCCTCAACCACTGCGCCACCAGGGAAGCCCAATTATCTTGTTTTAATTTCTATTTCTTTATTAGGGAGGTTCAGCACGTTGCATGTTCACTGGCCATTTATTCTTTTATATATTTTCTCTTCACATCCCTCAACAATTTTTCTATTGGCTTATCTTATTCTTTTGTAGAAGCTTTAAGTTTTTCATACATGGATATACACCCTTTATCTTTTATATTGGCTATAAACACTTTATCCTCATCTGTCGTTTATTTATTAAAGCTTGATTATGGTTTTACCGTAGTTTTACAATTTTTATGTAGTCAAGTATAACAATCTTCCCTCTATGACTTTGCCTTTGGTGTCATGCTTAGAAAGGTCCTCCCTACCCTAAGAGCTAAAATATAATCTAATTTTTTCTACTGTTTTTATTATTTTGTTTTACTTATATCTTCAAAAACATACTTTATTTATATCTTCAATACAAATGTAAGTTATTTTTGTGAGTGGTTTAAGATAGGAAGCTATAACATCAGATGAGGTTACAGATTGGTGTAAAAAGAACAAATGCACATAGCTATCATAAATTTCTGAGATAATTTATCATGAATGGATACAAGAGAAGCAATCTGAAATGTCACTTGGGTATATTTTTAGATTCTATTTAGTCCATTAGTCTATTTGTTTCTTCCTGGGCTAGTACAACATATTTCATTTAGATGTATGTTTAGAGAAAATTCACATTAGAAGGTAAGCTTCACAAGGGCAAAACTCATACCATCCTTGGTGGCTGCCTTCTTACCTCTTTGGTTCACTGTTATATTCCCAGAGGCTAAACTAGCACTTGGCACGTGGTAGGTACTTAGTATTTATATACGTTGAAACAATGAATAAATGCACAAACTTTGGGTATTCCAAAACCTCAACTTCTTGATGCTCTGCTTTTCTCCTGGTTATAAATGGAAACCTCAGACTTCCGGTTGAAAGCCTTTTTAAAGTAAAATAGATTCACAACACTGTTTTTCCCCTCTGGCTAATATAATAAAACATCACTAAAACATCATCACCACCACCAAACATGCGTAGGGCTCTATGATAGACCCAAGGTTCACAAAGATTTTATATAGGACAGATTTCCTGCTCACATTCTGGTTAGGAAAGAAAAGTATACACACAGACCTATATACGCACATATGTAAAATAAAATAATTATGTAAAATACATTACATGCCAAATAGGTGACACAGATGATAAGAATAAAGACCACAGAGTCAGAGGACAGGGTTTCCATGAACAAGCTTTCTTACCTGTAAACAAAATAATAATTCCTACCTCCTAGAGTAATTCAAGGTTTAGAAAAGAAGGCAACCACCAAAGATGGCCCTAAAATGTTGCATGACAGTAAAGTCTCAGAAATAATAACCATTCAGAGAGCTTTTACTTTATCCCATGAATTGTTTTCAATGCTTTCTTGTCCTAATTTAATCCTCTCAACAACTGTAAGGTATAATAAGTACTATTATTTTTTCCTCCCATTTTAATGATCAGTATCCTTAACTTTGGTTTGCACAAAGTCATACTGTACAGAGTATGAAGCTGGGGTTCAAACCCAAAGATTCTGGCTTTAGAACCCGAGCGCTTAACTACCTCAGGGAACAGTCTTAGTCCGCCTTAAAAGAGTAGAATTTGGACAAGCGGATAGGCTGCGAGAGACACATTCATCTACCTGCCTGGAACAATAAATTACAAACCTGGCGACGGTAGCAGTTAAGTAAGAAAGTTTTCGGATTACGTAATTACCCTGAAAAACCACCGTTATGGCAACCATTTGTAAACCTTCTCTTGGATGCTTCTCTTCTAATACAGCACTTCTCTCATCTTTACCCTTAAACTCACGAACTTTTGACAGAAAAAATGAAAAAAAAGAATTATTTTTCAATTATTAATGCTATTACCCTGCTGCCAGAGCACAAGGTCTGGCCTTGATCTTTTGGGAATTCGGTCTTCAGGGCCGTGCCGTTACCGCCGCCACAGATCACTGTGAAGAAGATAAAGAAGGTAACCCAATGGATTCCAGCTGCAAGTAATCCTAAATATCTGCAGTTCCAAACTCTGAAACT
Source organism: Delphinus delphis (assembly GCF_949987515.2). NCBI lineage: Eukaryota > Metazoa > Chordata > Mammalia > Artiodactyla > Delphinidae > Delphinus > Delphinus delphis. The sequence continues at coordinate 67,194,789 of NC_082686.1, forward strand.
TTTTTACCCGCCCCACTTCACCCTCCTCCCTCTATCCCAGTCCTTATACCACCAGGAACTTCCTCTGGAACATAAGGTCAAAAAACGATTGCTGAGGCAACGGCGTCGCCTTCAGTCAGGTCCACCGACCGCATCTCTGAGGCCACGGGCGTCTCTACTCCGGATTCTAGAGCCGGCTTTCGTGCTATCTGGCCTTGGACAAGACATCAGGCCTAGTGCCCAGGCTCCGCCCCTCCCCCGCCTCAGTTTCCACACCAGATCTCCACAGAAAAGGCGTGGAGCAGGCCGATTCTCCCTTTAAGAGCTCCTACAAGACGGGTCGCTTGGTCCAGAAGCCTGCGGTCCGGGCCTCCCGGTATCCCGGGGCACCCTCCTTCCCCAGCCGCCCAGTCAGGTCGGCTACCTCAGTCCTGCTTCACGCTGCTCCGCCGAATAACCCCGCCCCCACCGCGCACCTCAGAAACGCGGCGTGCCGGGGTCTGCGTGCGTCGCAACGTGGGAAATGGAGCCTGGCTGCAGGACCAGGAGCCTCGGGGCCAAGGGGCGGGGCGCCAATCTCCAGGAGGCCAATCAGCACGCGAGAGGCCGGGTGGGACCGCGCTTGTCGGCCGCGGGGCGGAGGCTATGGTGGTCACGCCCGCGGCGGCCGAGCGCCTGTTCTTCAGGCTGAGTTGGCAGAGGGTAGTGAGCGTCGGTGGCCGAGGCAGAGTTGGAGCCGGAGGAGAATGATGAATGGAATCGCGGGAACTTCGCATATTGACAGTCGCGAGCGGGTTCTCAAGTTAGGGGAGAGTTTTGAGAAGCAGCCGCGCTGCGCCTTCCACACTGTGCGCTGTGAGTGAGGACGACCCCCGGGGAAACTGGGGGGAGCTCTGGGTATGGGGGTGCGGAAGCACAACTCTCTCCAAGTCGTGTTCGAACAGAGGCCCCCACCCCTTATTCTATGGGAGAATGCGGTGCCCAGCGCGACCCGCTGCCCTGTCCGGAGTGCTAGGGGACCGGTGGAAGCAGCCTGGTCGAGCAGGTGTGGGTAATTCTGAGCAGAGAGATTTAGGTAAGACCAGCAGGTAGAAAGGGACGCTTTGTGGAGGAGGTCTACAGGGGTGACTATGGGTGGAGGCAGACGTGACTGGCGGATCATGCAGAGGTGGTAAGGAAAGTATACAGTTGACCCTTGAACAACGCAGGGGTTAGGGACGTCGACCCCGCGCAGTGGAAAATCCACGGACTGCTATCTCTGCCTCAAAAACGAAGGAATCGATACATGACTCACCCAAGATCCCGAAGCTGAAGCCGTTTGGGTAGAATCAGGACTCAAACTCTGTAGTTTTTTTCATTACACGTATTGTGATCTCTAATGGAACACAGACTTTTCCCCACACTTCGTTAATTTAAAGATCTGTAAGATGAAAATACAGATACTCTATTTAATGGAAAAAATCCTCATGTAAGTGGACCCGTGCGGTGCAGACCGGTGCGTGTTATTCAAGGAACAGCTGTAATAAGGTGACAAATGGAAGGGGGCAAAGGGAAATGGGAAGGGAAAATGCCTTTAGGTTGGTAGGGAAACATTCTCTCCCTTCTTAACTTTTGGAGTCTGGCTGATGAAAATGCCTTTAGGTTGGTAGGAAAACATTCTCTCCTTTCTTCACTTTTGGTGTCTGACTGATGAGGGTTCTTATTTACTGTGTTCCTGGAGAAATATTCTGGACGATTCTAATAATCTGTATCTCTTTTGGACCCCTGATTTCATTCAGTCACTTATCAAATACTGATTATCACTGTACTGAAGGGTGTGTTATGAATTTATTAGATATTTACCCCCTGTGATTTCTCCTTTTGGTTTCCCTTTGTCCTCTGGAACTAGTTTTGATACATTTTTCTCTTTTATGTTATTGAGGCTACCTCAGTTCTGCTTCAATAGTTGGATGCTTTAATAGTTGGATGGTGTAGATTCCAGGAAGGAAAATATAGTATATTATGATTTGGTATGTAAAACATTCATTTTTTGCATAATAGCCCTCATAGAATTATAGAGTGGGAAGGAAACTTTGAGATCATTGAATCATAACCTCTTATTTTTCTGTGGCCAAATTGTAAAGTAGGTATTTTTTCACTTCCTCTTTCTAGCCCTGCCCTTCCTTAGTGTCTCATCATTCCACCCTTCTCAGTCATTCTGTCCTTAGACTGTTCAGAGATCTTTATGGTTTTTACTCTGAAGTGTTCCATGTTTCAATTAAAACTCACATTCTCCAAAAGTTTACTTAAGTTGTACACAATCTAATTACAGTAACTCAGAGTAAAGGTATGAAGAACCAATAAGTTTAACTCTCCAAGGATATATTTACATTTTATGAAAGGATTTTATTAAGCAAAATTAATATCCGGTTGATAGAATAAATGGGGGCGATATCTGCAAACAGATCTTCAACACTGTCCCTTCTTTACCATACTTTGTGGTCTAAGACCTTGAAACAGCTAGTGCTGGCTGTGCAGTTTCTCTCCTTCTTCAGCCTCATTTTTCAGAAGTATGATATAGTTCTTACCTGGTTTCTCCATGCCTTTCTCTCAAGTAATAACTTCCCTCTCCTTTCCTCTTCTTTCTCAGGTATGCAGTAATCTTAGTATCAGTTTTTTTAATGATAAGGTTTGAGATTACACAAATTTGCTCAAGAATCTATTTTCGTGTAACTTGGGTATATAGTCTCTTTTTAAGGGCATAAGCCCCAAATTAAGTGAATAAGAAATAGCCTTCGAAAAGCACTTTGCAGGTGCTTCAAAGCCTTTTATTTATAAAAGTTCTCAAAATGCTGGAATCGTGTCTTCAGAATCAGAGTATCGGGTGATCCTGTTACAAGAATGAAAATAAACAAAACAACAATAATAATAACCACAAAAACCCCAAATGTTTGAATACACCTTTAGTCCTGTGGAAGACATCAGAAAGGTTTTCAGCCCTTAGTTTTATTCTTGTTGAAGCAGACAGAACCTTTCTAGATTTATTAAAAGAAAACCAATCATTATCCTTGAGGATAGGTTCATTTCCCATATGATTCTCATCCTTAAGGACTCAGAGTGAGGGATGGAAACTATAGAGTTTCATACAGGCAGGTGGATATGATTTATTTATTTTTTTTAAAAATTGCACATTTTTCTTTCTGAAAACCAAAAATGTTTAGTATTTTTAATTATCACTACTACATATAAAGATATGTTTTTTCCTCAGGGAACTGAAGAAGAACTTTGTTTCTATTTTCAGAAAAATATACTCATGTTTAAGCTCTGTAATAAAGTAGAACAGAAATACACACAGATAATACATTAATTTCAACTTTTTATTAACATGTAAAATAGACAATTCACTTTAAGTTGCTGAGCTCATCTTATCTATAGAATGAAGCAATAAATTCAGCCATTCTATCATTTTTTATTAAAATTATGAACTGCCCTTAAATTGATAGGTATGTGAAAAATACAATATTTTCAATATCAGTTTTATATAATGCTTGAAGCTTTCATTCATTCACTAAATGTAAATATCTTTCTAAATCTTCTAAGTTTTTTTTAACAGGTAAGGCTGTAAAGATATATATTGAAAGTATCATGATAATTTGTAAGGATGGTTCAAATATATTTTAGCATGACATTTATTTATTTAAAATTTTTTTTATTGAAACATAGTTGGCATACAATATTATGTGAGTTTCAGGTTTCCTACATAATGATTTGACATTTGCATACATTATGAAATGATCACCAAGATAAGTCTAGTAACCATCTGTCCCCATACAAAGTTATTACAATATTATTGACCATGTTCCTTATGCTGTATATTATATCCCCATGACTTGTTTCTTATGTAACTGGAGGCTTGTACTTCTTAATCCCCTTCAGGGTGGACCTAATTTATAACAAATCAATGTTACCTGGGAGAAAGTAGTATTCTATCTTTATGTACTTGGGTAATGATGCCTGTTCAATACACTGAGGTTTTGGAAAAACCTGGATGTGAATTCTGACCTCCACCACCTATATGTGTAATGTAACTTTGGTAATATTCTCGAAGCTTTCAGTCTCAGTTTTCTTAAATGTAAAATGGAAATTGTAATATCTACATTTCAGAGTTTCAGGATTAAGTAAGATAGTATAAACAACTTAGCACAGTTTTTGGTGCATGGTAGAGAATAAATAGTAGTCACCATTATTATTGAAGGGTCATATTCATGTGTGTATGCAGAGTGCCAATAAATGTACTTTACCTAGACTTTCAAAAAGCATTTATCGGGCTTCCCTGGTGGTGCAGTGGTTGAGAGTCCGCCTGCCGATGCAGGGGATGCGTTCATGCCCCGGTCTGGGAAGATCCCACATGCCGCGGAGCGGCTGGGCCCGTGCGTCCGGAGCCTGTGCTCCGCAACGGGAGAGGCCACAACGGTGAGAGGCCCGCGTACTGCAAAAAAAAAAAAAAGCATTTATCAGGGCTTGGCAGTAAAACCTATCAAAAACATAGTCTGGCATGTGGTAGGGAAGACGTGGGATGTTCTGTAAATGATAAACTTAATGCTTAACAGCAGATGCTTCACTGGGTAGAAGAGTTTGAGCAATAGGACCCATTAGAATAAATTTTGGATTTGAGCTAGTACTAGTTTTACAATTTATAACCAGATAAGGGAATAAAGATTGAAATTCCTAAGTTTGTAAATGACACCATTTTTTCCTGTCATGAAATGATGAGCTCATGGACAGTGACTACAGGAAGATTGTCTGAGGCACCAAGTGGAGCCACTCCCAAAAAACTGGTTGTTAAGCTTTGGTATGGGCACACATTAGAAAGTACACTAATGAAAAATAGGATTGAAATTATATTTACAATTAATGTTCTCTGATTAGTGTGGTATACTGGAAAGGGTATGGGTTTTGGAGTTAGTTGAATTAGTTCAGATCCCAGGAAATAAATTTATGTTACTAATTGTGGACTCTTTTGTGAAGATATTGACATTGTGTGATGCTACAGACAAAATAGTCAGAGAAGTGATCAACAATGATAGGAAAAGTGTTGAGAATAAGGCAGGAAATGTTTTTCCACTCTTTATGTAATATAAGTAATTGTATTGTAAATCTGAAGAAAATAACATAAATGAAGGAAATCCAGAGAAAATAAACGATAAAATTAGTGGTGAGGCTTCCAAACCAAGAAGAACCAAAAGAAATAAACTATTTAGTCTGGAATCATTCCAACTTAGAAGAGAATACATTTGACATTAGAAAACATATGGAAAGCATGAACATGAGATTATTCAACAAGTTCTGTAGTTCTAGAGCTATATTTAACCCCTTGAATCTCAAAATTTGTATACTTAAAAAGAAATTTCTTGTGGGAAGGTAAATAAAAGACAACGCTACTTAATATAACAAGTAATAAAATGTGCAATTTATTCTAACAATAATAATTAGAAATATAAATAGGTTCAGAATAGTTTTGATGGACTTACTGGTTATAAATTCCAGCTCATTAAGCAAACCTACAGATATTTTGAGTACATTTCTGTCTGTTATTGGTATCACATATACTATAGGCATTTATGCATAGGCTTCAAGGGCTTGTGAATCCCTTGAAATTATATAGAATTTGATATGTATATTCATATATGCATATCTTAAGCATGTATTACTTTTTTAAAAGTTAATTAATTTTTTTATTTTTGGCTGCATTGGGTCTTTGTTGCTGCATGCGGGCTTTTCTCTAGTTGCATCGAGCAACACTTTTCTCTAGTTGCATCGAGCAACTTTTCTCTAGTTGCATCGAGCAACACTTCATTGCAGTGTGCGGGCTTCTCATTGCGGTGGCTTCGCTTCCCTTGTTGTGGAGTATGGGCTCTAGGTGCACGGGCTTCAGTAGTTGTGCACACGGGCTCAATAGTTGTGGCTCGTGGGCTGTAGAGTGCAGACTCAGTAGTTGTGGCACATGGGCTTAGTTGCTCTGCGGCATGTGGAATCTTCCTGGACCAGGGCTCGAACCCGTGTCCCCTGCATTGGCAGGCGGATTCTTAACCACTGTGCCACCAGGGAAGTCCCCATATATGCATTTTTATACAGAGAGGATCTGTAGCTGGTCTATAATTTTCATCAGATTCCGATAGGGACTTATGACTATCCCTCATCTCCTAACACCACCCCTCCAGACACATGCATATACACAAAAGTTTGGAACTGTGGATCTAAGGCAAAGAGGCTATATAATATGGGCTGGGTAGAGTGTGTGGCTTGAGTTCCTCGCTTATCTTTTACTGGCTTCGTTACTTTAGAGGAGTTCACCATCAGTAAAATATGGGTGAGAATATTCAATTCAGAGAGTTGTGAAGATCAGAAGTAATGATATAAAGAAAAAAAATCTGTTTTTAAACACTAAAACAGAGGTTATAGATTTACATCCTATCAGCTGATTTTGACTTTAGAGATGCTTTTTTTGACCCACACAGTTGTTGTTTTAACATGATTTGGTTGTAAATACCTAAAAATCAAGATCTTTTATACAAAAATCTGGATTACCAGCCTCTATTTAAAAGAAACCAGAAGATAACCTGGCAACAGCAAAGGAATTCTGTATCAGAATTATTTTCAGTCATTGATGTATATATATATATTTTTTGAATTTTATTTTATTTATTTTTTATACAGCAGGTTCTTATTAGTCATTGATGTATATTGATGTGAATTATTTTTAAGTGACTTTCATATCTTAGAGGTTTTTAAACTTGCTCAGTATGTGAAATATCTTAGCACCCTGTGTTCCCTCTAGGTGATATATTTTAATGACATCAGTTGAATTATAATCTAATTCAAAATGAAAACTTATTTTAATTTCTTCTGAAGTGGCAGATTTGGTTAAATTTACACATCTTTTAGTGGTGTATGTATCCATGAAAAACTCAAGCTGTTAAACTGAATAAGTTTTCTTTAAATTTTCCCCATGAATGTGTGTTTGCTGTGTTTTCATTCATTTTGTATTCTGCTAGGACAGCAGACAAGTGGTAGTAGGAGCCCAAGGTGGTTTAAGAAAAATTTAGGGGAGGAAAAAAACTGAAAATTGAAGATGTTCTACTGATATTGGTTTTTAGAAAATTGTCAAGATACTGACATTATTTCATTTTTAGCAGTGGAACATCGTAGTCTAGTTCATCTTGATCTAAACAGGATCCCAAGGGATCATGAAGTGAGGAATACTGTTTTAGAGTGTAGCTATTTCTTTTTCTCTCAGAATTATACATACACAAATAATCTGGATTGTATTTTGTTTGTTTGCAATATTAAGACTCTTCTAAGCCTTTTTAATTACTGGCTATTGAAAAATGATTTATCACTCTGAAACATGCTCATATTTTTGATACCCAGGTATTCAGGTATTCTTCCATCTTATAAAAACCAGTATCTATATCTATTTTTAGATGACTTCAAACCTGCTTCTATTGACACTTCTTGTGAAGGAGAGCTTGAAGTCGGCAAAGGTGAACAGGTGACAATTACTCTACCAAATATAGAAGTGAGTATTTCCATATATTTAAACTAAATAGATGTTTTTACAGGATTTCCACTAAATTTAAATGAAAATGATTGTACAATTCATGTAGTGGTAGTCAGTTAAAAAACTAATAAATATAGCAAAGCAAAAAAATCATATTTTAAACTATCTTAAGTAAAACAATCTTAAACTCTTAAAATTTACTTTGTAAGTTTCAAGAACTATCATATTAAATGATTTGAAACAATTGGAGGTCTAAACAGATATTTATTAAATCACTGTTATGAGCCAGATTTTGTTCTCCAAACTAGGAGTAATAACATATGCCCTGCCATGTAGTCCTAATCTGTTACAGCAGACAGACATATAAACATCTATCTAGTGCTATAGATTAGAACAGAGACAAAATTCTGTTTAAGCACATAAATGGAATTAGATACTCTGCCTGGTGGAATCTTTTTTTTTTTTTTTTCCCTGCGGCACGCGGGCCTCTCACTGCCGCGGTCCTTCCCGCCGCGGAGCACAGGCCCCAGACGCGCAGGCTCAGCGGCCACGGCTCACGGGCCCAGCTGCTCCGCGGCCCGAACCCGCGTTCCCCGCATCGGCAGGCGGACTCCCAACCACTGCGCCACCAGGGAAGCCCTGCCTGGTGGAATCTTGAAAGGCTTCATAAAGCATATGCTATGTGGGCTGAAACTTAAAGGACAAGTGGAATTTCATCCGTTATAAGAGGAGTAGAATATTCTAGGCAAAAGGAACAGTATGTGAAAGGCTCCAAATGGAGAAAGGACAAGTGGAATAAATGAATGAATGTAGTAAATTACAGAATAATGAAAAATGATTGATAGGAGTAGAGACTGGAAAGGTAGGTTGGGACCAGATTATAAAGAATCTTTTATGTTGTAATGTAGAATTTTGAGATTATGTCATAGGTATTAGAGAACCATTAGAGGTTTTTAAGCAGAGAGCTAACATGATTAGATTTGTGCTTTGGGAGTGATTTTAACAATGACTTAGGGAATGGACTGGAAAAGAAAGAGACTAGGTCAGGTAGGCCTTTACCAAAATTTTGCCCATTTCAAAAATTTTCAGATATATCAAAGTAATGCTGTCAAATACTGTTTACATAAATATGCAAGTTCTTTGTTGTATGCTCTAGTTTTCTCAGTCCTTGAGTTAGAAATTTCTTAGCATTCAACCTAAGTTTCTTTTTCCTTTTATACTGACTTGATCTATTCTCAAAGAAAACCAAGACTAACTTTATACTCTAACATAGAAAACACTAGACTTTCTGAGATTTTTTTACATTGTTTTAACTTTTGTAATAGGAATGGTTTTGTGCTAGTTCATCCACATTCTCTTGTATACATTTATGTGATGGCTTGTCATGGTTAGAGGTATAGCAAGCAAGCTCTCTATCCTCTATCTAGTCTTCCATCTGTTTCCTTTTGTCTGTCAACACTATATATTGAGACCCCACCTATATGTCAGACTATATGAGTTGCTGCCTCTGAAGGTTTCCCTAATGTTAATGAAATTTGTGGGTGCATTTTATTGTATATTTCTCATTTGCTCCCTTAGAAATTGAAGAAAATGAAAAATCAACTCAGTCTGAGACATTGTAGATTAGTAAGCCTTTGTATTACTCTGTTTTTAAAAAGTGTTCAGATTCTGGTGTCTCTAAAATAGTTTGGATATTAAGTACCCAATAATCTAAGGCTTTTTTTTGCTTTATGAGGTTTATTAAAGAAAAGCCCAAATCATTCACTTAATCTTAAAAGTTATTGAAAAGCCTCAGGTGGATAACAGGCACCACCTGTTATCCTGGTCTCAGATTATAGGATTATTGATCAGTGATGATTGGTTTGCAGAACTTTAGATGAGTTCTTCTTTGCCACGTAGCATATTATTTTCTCAAATTGCAATCCTCCCATCCTCATCCCTTGCATTGTCTTTCTACTCCAAGCAGATGGGGATTCTTACATTTATTAATAAACCTTTTTCATTCACACATAATCCTGCTTTAATCAAGAGTTACCATCTACCATGTGTTCGATTTTGGTCTCAATTGAAAATACTTCTTGAAGGAATGACAACTATAGGAGGAAAATTTCAAGCTTCAAATTGTAAATTTATGAAATAGCAGAGAAATCATTTGGGAAAAAGTAGTTCCCTCCCCACCTCAGCCCACCAGAGATATGTCCAAAATGACTACGCCTCAATATTTTTGTGTGTATATGTGTGTATGAGAAAGGGAGATGGTTGGACAGACAGTCCATATATGCATATACTTTCTGTGTGGTAAGTCCTTTGCTAGGTAGCTGTTAAGAATACAGAGGTAGGGACTTCCCTGGCGGTCCAGTGGTTAAGACACCACACTTCCACTGCAGGGGACACGGGTTCGATCCCTGTTGGGGGAACTAAGATCCAGCATGCCATGTGGCGTGACCAAAAATAAAAATAAAAAAAGGTAGACTGAGGTCCAGAGGTAGACTGGACGTGGTAGGTGTCCTAAAAAATATTATCATTTAATGAGGAAGATAGGAGATAATTGATTAAAATTTAGTAATGTAAGGACTATCATAAAGGTATACACAGAATATTATGGGAGTACAGAAGAGCGGCGATTCAGCCTGGGGAGGGAGAGGAGACATCAGGATATGCTGTCTTGAAGATGAGTTGAAATTACCCAGGTGAAGGAAAGAGGGAAGGACCTCTTAGAGAAAAGAAAGACGTGGGCTAAGACAAAGCAACAAAAGAGTCTGTTACATTTGAAGAACTATATATAAGCCACTATGGCTAGGTAAGAAAGGGTGCATATGGGGACATAGTCGGAGATGGTATTTAGGAATCAGATAAAGAAGGGCCTGATGTGTAATGCAAAAGAATTTGAATTTTATCCTGTGAATCTTTCAGATAGCTGGAATGGAAGAGAATTGTTAAAATTACCACTTGCTAAGAGCAAATTTTTTTTTCTGCTGGGCCTACAATCCTTGAACAATTGTGAATAAGAATAGAAATTATATTCTCAAATTTTGTGGAGTTTTACCCCTTCATTAAAGAACTTCTTCAAATAAGTAGGAGGTTTACATTTCTTCACAGTTCTTAATTTTGTGGAAATGTAATGATTATTAGTTTGAGGCATTTATATTCTCCTATTTTCTTCATCAACTTGCTTTCATCATCTTGGTGAAAATGCCTAGAAGCTTGGAGGCATTCCATAAAATAGAATTTTTATTATTATACTTTTAAGAGTACCTTCAGGTTCTGGTGGTTCTTCGATAGGGTAGATTTTCTAATTCTCATTCCTCTAGGTTTTCTTTGGTAGTATAAAATAGAAGAAACTAATAAAAATGAAGACTGTTAAGGGGGTTAATATTGGGCATTTACAAATCTCTCTTTTTTGTAAACAATTCTCTATGGTTGACTGCTATAAAATTTCAAAATGTTGAATATTGAAAGGAAAAGATTTACTTGACTGTTATGATTTGTTATTGGTGTTGTCCAGTTTGGCATATTTTTAGTGCTATCTTGTGAGGTACTTTTGTGGACTTTGATGAAATAGCCCACAGGAAACTTCCAGCTACACTTCCTATTATGCAATGAGTGCATCTCTAGTGGTTGCTCAACAGCTTTTGCCCACAAACCCTGGACTTGTGAGAGTTCCATATGTCTGATGGCTACTATGCCACTCTAGATGACGCTGTTGGTCAAAGTCCCTTCCAAGATGAGCCTAGTCTGATTCTTTCCATTGAGTTTACTTAGCTTACATGGGAAAATAGCCTACCATGTTCTTGGGACCTCAGCTTATTTTAGGACTTGACTCCTATTTTAACGTCCTATTACAGTTATACTTCTAAATGAATTATATTTTTATCATTGTATAATAAACCTTTTTTACCCTGTTTCTGTGATTTTAAGGTTAAATACCACCTTGTTTAATATTAATATTGCCACCTTTGCTTTCTCTTTGTTTGCATGTTCATGGAATCTAAGTGTCTCTTACTTTTATTTAGCTTACATTTTAAGTATATCTTTTGTTAACAGAATATTCTGTTTCATTTTTAAACCAATTTTGACACTTTCTATTTTTATTAGGAGAATTCTATCCACATTTAGTTCAAAGTTTTTATACTTGATTTTTATTTCTATCATCTTATAGTATGTGTATTAGTTATTTTAATTTGTTTTCTTTTTTCTGTTCTTTATTAGTTTTGTCAAGCGTCTCTTCTTCCTTTTCTTTTTCTTTGTTTTCCCTCATGTTACTTTGGGAGTACTATTGTACTCTTCCATTCCATTACTGATTACTTTCCTTTCCTGGTATTCATAATCAGGCATGATCAGATTCGCCTGTTAGCAGATGGGAAATAAAACTAGAAGGAGAATAGGGAGGAGGATAACAGTAATCTAGGTAACCTGATGATTGGGTTCTGATGTTGGGTTATAGCAGTAAACATGGAGGTGGTAGCATGTGTTCCATAGTTATTCAGAGGCAAAAAGAGTTCATATGCTTCGGAGTTTCCTGGTACCTTAATAGTTTAATACCCCTTTCTTGAAATATGAAATAAGAGGGCAGAAATTGAAATTTAAAATAAGAATGGTGCTCAATTTAATGAGGAAAAAAGTTTAATTTAAAAAAACTTGTTCAAAGTATAGAAGGCAGGTACAGGGATTGTGAAAGCCTTACTTAACTTGTTATTTATGGTAAAAATGTTCATATTGTTCACATTCAACATTCATTGAGTACCTGTGAAGAGCTTGGTACTTCAGGTGCTAGGAGCAATAAAAAATTTCTAATCCAGTCCTCCTCCTTCAGAAACTCAGAGTACAATAATGTATTTTAAAATGTTTTCTAAGTAAGAATACAAGTATTTTTTAAGAAGAATATATTACGTGACTCTCTTAAATGTAATTTGAAGCCCTTGGGTTGCTATTCTGGGGTATCTTACTCACTTGTTTTTAGTCAAGACGTTTGAAAAATATACTTATCAGCCAAGTAGGCCCAACTTAGTTTTGTCATGATCATGCTTCTGGCTCTCTACCTTACAGGGCTTCAGCTAAGTGCTCTGCATCTCACTCTTCTAGGGGCCACTCCAGATATGTCCTTATCTATGTGCTATGCATGCTTGACTTCCTGTAGATCATTTTTGTTTTAGAAAAACTTGTTCCTTACTTTTGGTTTCATAATTTTCTCTCCCAGCCTCTCAGAGGTCTCTAACCTACCCCTTTTTTATGGCATCCTCAATTACCAAATTTATCTCATACTCCTCTGGTAATGTGTTAAGCCTCTAATGATTGTTAACTTTTAAAATATGATATCCCCTGGGACTTCCCTGGTGGTCCAGTGGTTAAGACTCTGTGCTACCAATGTAGGGGGCCTGGGTTCGATCCCTGGTCAGGGAACTAGATCCCGCATGCCACAACTAACAGCCTGCATGCCTCAACTAAAAGATCCCGCGTGCCGCAAAGAAGATCCCACATGTGGCAACGAAGATCCCACGTGCCACAACTAAGACCCGGTGCAGCTAAATAAATAAATATTTTTTAAAAAAATGATAGGCCCTTTAGTCTTTTTTAGAAGTCATCTTTTTCTAACCTGATCTAACATTACTATTGTATTTGGCAAAATTGTTATAATCAGTGCTTTAAAAATTTAATGTACTTTTATAAAGTTCAAAACCAAGCAATTATAACAATATATTATTTAGGGATACATATATGTGGGATAAAATAAGAGAATGAGAAACATAAAATTCCTTCAGGATTGAGGGAGGCAGGGACAAAGGATAGAAGAGGAGCATAGGTAGATGTAGGTTATTAGTAATGACCAGGATTCTTTAACCTTCTATTATGGAAAATAGAATAGTATAATGAACTCCTGTGTACTTACTGAGCTTCAACAATTATCAACATTTTGCTAACCTTTTTTTTTGCGGTACGCGGGCCTCTCACTGTTGTGGCCTCTCCCGTTGCGGAGCACAGGCTCCGGACGTGCAGGCTCAGCGGCCATGGCTCATGGGCCCAGCTGCTCCGCGGCATGTGGGATCCTCCCGGACCGGGGCACGAACCCGTGTCCCCTGCATCGGCAGGCGGACTCTCAACCACTGCGCCACCAGGGAAGCCCCACTAATCTTTTTTTAATAGAGCTTCCTACTTTTTTCCTGGCATATTTTAAAGCAATCGCAGACATTCACAAATGCTATGTATGCATCTCTAACTGATAAGGATATTTTAATTTTCACCTAAGTACCATGGTAACCCTGCTATTATCACACATAGTAGAATTAATTGTAATACTTGGTCCATATTCATGTTTTCATGATGGTTTCAAAAATGTCCTTTTTCAGTTTTTCTCCCTAGAAATCCATATAAAATCCCTATATTGTATTTTTATTTATTTATTTTTACTGAGGTTAATTTACAGTTCTGTTAGTTTCAAGTGTACAGCAAAGTGATTCAGTTATACATATATATTCTTTTTCAGATTCTTTTCCATTATAGATTATTATAAGATATTGAGTATAGTTCCCTGTGCTATACAGTAGTTCCTTGTTGTTTACCTATTTTATATTCCTATATTGTATTCTGATATTATGTTTCTTATCTCTTTTATTCTGTAAAAGTCCCTCCCCCCTTTTATGCCACTGGTTTGTTGGAGAAACCAGGTTAATTGTCCTAGAGAATATACCCACATTCTGGATTTCAAATTACTTCTGTCTGGGATTATATAACTTGTTTCTCCTTCCTCATATTTCCTATAAACTGGTAGTTATTTCTAAAGCCTTGGTGAGAGTTAGATTCTTTGTGGGTTTTTTTTCAGGCAAGAACACTTTATAGGTGATGCTGCCTACTTTCTTTTATATCACATCATGAAGCACATAATGTCTGGTTGTCCCACTTTTAAGGACACTAAAATTGATCAGTGAGTTTAATGTAACATATGTTCCCTGATACATTCATTTTCCTTAATCTGCATAGGGAAGCCCCCCTTTAATAAAATGCCAGATTTAAAAAATTAAATTTAGGTAGGAAGAAGAGGAAGAGTAGGAAATATAACTCAGGACTTTTGTTCCCTTATTGTAAAGTATATTGGTTGTATTAGAATGGAATCCCAATTTCCTGTTGTAGACCACGTCTACAAAGATTTGTGAAACGAATCTTTACTGGCTCAGGGCAGCTGCTTCCTCTGTTCCCTTTCCTCAAGACAGCAATTTTGAGATCTCAGCCTCTCTTCATCTGTCTTTTTTACTATACTCCTTATTGCCAGAGTAGTAAATTTAGGCAGTTAGGTGACTTGAAGTACAGTATATCAATAGATTGAGAAAGACAGAAGATCTCAAAGGCCCTCTCAACTGAATTTCTATGATAAATTTCAAGTAATAATAATTAATTTTTTAAACAGGGTTCAACTACACCAGTAACTGTTTTCAAAGGTTCAAAGAAACCTTACTTAAAAGAATGCATTTTGATTATTAACCATGATACTGGGGAATGTCGACTAGAAAAACTCAGCAGCAACATCACTGTAAAAAGAACAAGGTATGTGGTTAATGAAATAAATTATTTAATCAACACATAAATTGCTAAGAGAATGTCAGTGAAAAAAGTTATTGGATTAAGTCACACTATTACATAAGGGTTATTTCTGTCTGGTACAAAATTTTTTTTTTTTTTTCTTTTTGCGTTACGTGGGCCTCTCACTGTTGTGGCCTCTCCCGTTGGGGAGCACAGGCTCCAGACGCGCAGGCTCAGCGGCCATGGCTCATGGGCCCAGCTGCTCCGCAGCATGTGGGATCTTCCCGGACCGGGGCACGAACCCATGTCCCCTGCATCGGCAGGCAGACAGACTCTCAACCACTGCGCCACCAGGGAAGCCCTACAAAAATGTTTTGATCTTTTTCCAAGTTTAAATTTGGTGAAGATCCTTTAGCCAGAAGCTTTTACCATTTCTCCCTATGATATTTAAAAGCTTGTTTTGTTTCTGTATGTTTTCTTATATGTAGGTATGTCTTTTATTCTACTGTAGATACTTTTGTAGAACTGGACTAAAAGGAGCCATTACACAATCTCCAAAATAATTTCATTATCAGTAGTAAAATTTTATCAAGCACTTAGAAAATGTGAGGCAAGAAAAAGGAGAACTTCCTATACAAATACTAACCTCAGAACGTCCACGTTTTAATTGGATTAGCAGATAATTCTATTAAAAATGTCAATAAGAGAACATAGCCATCTCAAATTGTTTTTTTGGGGGGAAATAGGCAGTGCATTAATTAACATGTTTTTTGGGGGGAAATAGGCAGTGCATTAACAAGCCATACAAATAGTATAGATAAAAATTGTTCTAGGAATTAAAGGAAGGAAGACATGGTTCATCGGAGCATTCAGGGAGCCCTTACTGATGTACCTTAAGAGGAGGTTAAGATTTAGGGCTTTTTTTTTCCCCCCAAACATATTTCATGATAAGGATTGCCTTTGGGTGCTTGTTAAACAAATGAGTTCCCCAGTTCAACTACAGATCAGAGAAGGAGCCCAGGAAACTTTTTTTTGTTTTTTAATTATCCCCTCTTCCCAGGTGATTTTTATTTGTAGGAAAGTTTGGAAAATACTGATTTAATTGATCAGAGAGAACATGAGGATGTAAACAAGACAGGAATGTATCTGACTTATTTGGAACCTATGAATAAGACTTGCTTGAATAGAGCAGAGATTTGTTTCTTTCCCTGTATACAAGTATAGAAAGTGGGATATGAGGTTGAAAGTAGACTAGAGGTAAGGTTATAAAGGTAGGTTGCCTTCAATATTAACTATGAAATTAGGACATTGTCTTATTGACGGTGGTTGCATATTAAAGTTTTTTTAACCAGGGATCGACATGCTTACATTCTTGTTTTGAAATGTAAATCCACCAAACAAATTGATTTAAATGAAACAATGTGGGAAAGAGAAAAATGCACAAACCACGATGTTTTAGAGTAGGAATGAAGAGAAAAGTGAAGTTCTAAATACTTTGTGAAGGAAGGACTAACAGGATTTGGTGACTGGAAATGGGAGAGGCAAAGTCAAGCATAGTTGTGTTATATACTTTTTTTTTTTAAGTATTGAAGGGAAAGTATACGAACCTCCTTTAATAACATGTCTTAACCTTATGAATGAGAAATGTGGGAGTGATTTAATTTTAACAGAAATGGTAATTTCAGAATTTAGGGAATGTAATGTGTCTGCTATACTCATGTATAATTTCATTTTATTTTAGTCATTTGTGTATGTCTTATCTCTTCAGTTTTGAGCAGTGGCTTTTTTTAAATTCACATTTGTATCCCTCAGTGGATTTGTGTGTATGCCATGCCTATAGCAGGGCTCAATAAAGGTTTGTTAAATAATGAATTAAATTAATGCTTTAATCCTTGAATATCGTTTTAAAGATCTCTAGGAAAAAGAATAAGTGGTCGATTTTAGTAGCTTTGTAAGTTGAAATTGTTGTTATATTGCAATCATCATACCTGTTTTGACCTTTTGATGTTCTTAATTGCAGAGTTGAAGGAAGCAGTAAAATTCAGTATCGTATAGAGCAGCAGCAGCAACAAATGCGGAATTCAACTAGGACTCCCAATCTTGTAAAACATTCTCCATCGGAAGACAAGATGTCCCCAGCATCTCTGATGGATGATATTGAAAGAGGTAAAATCTATGAGTATGTAATGGCCCTTTAAAATAAATTATTAATAAATGTTAAGTGAAATTTTTCATTTTAATTGACAAGGGAACTAACTGTAAAATTCTAAAAACATAATGTTTTTTGTTATGGTTCTAGGGGAGAAGTGTAGTTTATGATTTAGAGTATTAAGTACGTAAGCTTGTGTCTATATAACAGAATTTATATTTTTTATTATTCAGGGGAAAAAGTAACTGTTTAGATATGTGTAACTGGAGTTTTCTTCTTTTTGACAGTTGTGATGATTCCAATTTAGTCCTTCACAGCATCTTCTTGTTGAAGTTTTTTTATGTGTAGCCAGACTATAGATGTCTAAGATGTAGCCAAACCAGTAGTGGAGTGAGGAGATGTAGTAAGCCAAAGCAGCAGGCAAGTTCTTCTGAACTGCTGCTCACTTCTCAGCAGGTAGGTGCTTCTAGAGAGGCACAGTCTTTTTGAAAGTAAGGAAACTTAAATCTCCATTTTTTTTTTCTAGCTGCAGTTTGGGTGTTTATGTTATAGTAATTGTGGTAGGGGTAAGACCCTGGTCACCAAAGTTTATTTGTTTCTACACTTTGCCTTCATAACTTGCATATAGCTCTCCATTTCCACTTGCCCCCTTCTAGGCCCGGTATAGTATTAGTTCCCTAATATATTAGTGTTCCCTTTTCAAACAATAAGGAAAATATAAGCTCAGAACCCTTGTTGCTACAAGGGATCTTGAATTTTATTTTATTGTTATATCTGCTTCCAAAATGGATTTGAATCATTATATCATTTTATATATGTGTACAATAAAAATCTGGAACAGAAAATTAAGATATTGGAGGGAAGAGGAAGCAAATTTGCTAATTATTAAGACATTAAATTTATATCTGAGCTTCCTATCCACTAATACAAAACTGAAAACTTTAGTATATTTTGTATTATCTAAGAGGTTCCAAAGATTTGGACTCTTCCCTGCTACTAAATTCTAAAAGGAATTCATCGTATGGAACCTGTTCTTTGGAGAATTAAACTATATAGTATCTTCAACTATAATTTTACAATACAAAAAGAAGTTTCTCTATGTGACAGGTTTTTAGCAGAGACCTTAATAAAAACATTGTATTGTAGAATATAAGTTAAGGTAATCCAAGCATAAGATCTAACTTTGTATAAGAATTTACAGTTTGCAGAGCATGTTCCTTAGACTATCTTCTTTTAAATATTTTCTTAATATTTGACCCTACTATGCCAATGCCTACTGCTATGGTTGAAACACTTTTTTTAAGTTTATGATTAGATGTCTGTCAGCTTTACTAGTGTTTCTCTGGTTTACTTTTTACATTTACCTGTTGGGGCTATCTGGAATTCTAGTCTAAGAAATAAGAATCTAAACTTCCTTCCTCCCCAACAGTGTAATTACATAGATATTGATAGAGAATCAACAAATATAGTATTGAAAAAGAGTATCAATATCCATTTTTTGAATAAGCCAGTATTTCTTCTGCTGATATGAAAAGCCATTTTTTAAATTCAGTTTTTATTTTATATTGGAGTGTAGTTGTGTTAGTTTCAGGTGTACAGAAAAGTGATTCAGTCATACATATACATGTACCTATGCTTTTTCAAATTCTTTTCCCATTTAAGTTATTACAGAGTATTGAGCATAGTTCCCTGTACTATGCAGTAGGTCCTTGTTGACTATCTATTTTATATATAGTAGTGTATATATGTTAATCCCAAACTCCTAATTTATCCCTCCCACCTTTCCCCTTTGGTAACCATAAGTTTGTTTTCGAAGTCTGTGAGTCTGTTTTGTTTTGTAAATAAGTTCATTTGTATCATCTTTTTACATTTCACATATAAGTGATATCATATGATATCTGTCTTTCTGTGTCTGACTTATTTCACTTAGTATGATAATCTCTAGGTCCATCCATGTTGCTGCAAATGGCATTATATCATTCTTTTGTATTGCTGAGTAATATTCCATTGTGTATATATACCACAACTTCTTTATCCATTCATCTGTCGTTGGACATTTAGGTTGATTCCATGTCTTGGCTATTGTAAATAATGCTGCATTGAACATTGGGGTGCACGTGTCTTTTCAAATTATGGTTTTTCTCCGTATATGCCCAGGAGTGGGATTGCTGGATCATGTGGTAGCTCTATTATTACTCTTTTAAGGAGCCTCCTTACTTTTCTCCATAGTGGTTGTACCAATTTACATTCCCACCAACAGTGTAGGAGGGTTCCCTTTTCTCCACACCCTCTCCAGCATTTATTGTTTGTAGACTTTTTGATGATGGCAATCCTGACTGGTGTGAGATGATACCTCACTGTAGTTTTGACTTACATTTCTCTAATAATTAGCGATGTGGAACATTTTCTCTTGTGCCTTTTGGCCATCTGTATGTCTTCTTTGGAGAAATGTCTGTTTAGATCTTCTCCCCACTTTTTGATTGGGTTGTTTATTTTTTTTGATATAGAGCTGCATGAGCTGTTTGTCTGTTTTAGAGATTAGTCCCTTGTCGGTTGCTTCATTTGCAAATGTTTTTTTCCATTCTGTGGGTTGTGTTTTGTTTTGTTTATGGTTTCTCTTTGCACTGCAAAAGCTTTTAAGTTTATTTTTAGGTCCCATTTTATTTTAAGGTCACATTTGTTTATTTTTTATTTTATTTTCATTACTCTAGGAGGTGGATCCAAAAAGATATTGCTGCAATTTATGTCAGAGTGTTCTGCCTATGTTTTCCTCTAAGAATTTTATAGTATCTGGTCATATATTTAGGTCTTTAATCCATTTTGAGTTTATTTTTGTGTATGGTGTTAGAGAATGTTCTAATTTCATTCTTTTACATGTAGCTGTCCAGTTTTCCCAGCACCACTTATTGAAGAGACTGTCTTTTCTCCATTGAATATTCTTGCTTCTGTCATAGATTAATTGACCATACGTGTGTAAGTTTATTTCTGAGCTTTCTATCCTGTTCCATTGAGCTATATTTCTGTCTTTGTGCCCGTACCATTCTGTTTTGATTACTGTAGCTTGGTAGTATAGTTTGAAGTCAGGGAGCCTGATTCCTCCAGCTCCATCTTTCCTTTCAGGATTGCTTTGGCTATTTAGAGTCTTTTGTGTTTCCATACAAGTTCTGAAAATTTTTTTTCTAGTTCTGTGAAGAATGCCATTGGTAATTTGATAGGGATTGCATTGAATCTGTAGATTGCCTTGGGTAGTATATTCATTTTGACAATATTGATTCTTTCAATCCAAGAACATGGTATATCTTTCCATCTGTTTGTGTCATCTTTGATTTCCTTCATCAGTGTCTTACAGTTTTCAGAGTACAGGTCTTTTGCCTCCTTAGGTAGGTTTTTTTCCTAGGTATTTTATTCTTTTTGATGTGATGGTAAATGGGATTGTTTCCTTAATTCCCCTTTCGGATTTTCATTGTTAGTGTATAGAAATGCAAGATATTTCTGTGTATTAATTTTTTATCCTGCAACCTTACTGAGTTCCTTGATAAGCTCTAGTAGTTTTCTGGTAGCATCTTTAGGATTTTCTATGTATAGTATCATGTCATCTGCAAAAAGTGACAGTTTTACTTCTTCTTTTCCAATTTGGATTCCTTTCATTTCTTCTGCTTCTCTGATTCCTATGGCTAGGACTTCCAAAACTATGTTGAATAAAAGTGGCGAGAGTGGACATTCTTGTTTTTTTCCTGATCTTGGAGGAAATGCTTTCAGCTTTTCACCACTGAGTATGATGTTAGCTGTGTGTTTGTCATATAAGGCCTTTATTATGTTGAGGTATGTTCCCTCCATGCCCACTTTCTAGAGAGTGTTTATCATAAATGGGTGGTGCTGGATTTTGTCAAAAGCTTTTTCTGCATCTATTGAGATGATCATATGGTTTTTACTCTTCAGTTTGTTAATGTGGTGTATCACACTGATTGATTTGCAGATACTGAATAATCCCAGCATCCCTGGGATAAATCCCACTTGATCATGGTGTATAATCCTTTTAATGTACTGTTAAATTCGATTTGCTAGTATTTTGTTAAGGATTTCTGCATCTATGTTCATCAGTGATTCTGACTTGTAATTTTCTTTTTTTGTCTGATTTTGGTATCAAGGTGATGGTGGCCTCATAGCATGAGTCTGGGAGTGTCACTTCCTTTGCAATTTTTTGGAATAGTTTCAGATGTATAGGTGTTAACTCGTCTCTAAATGTTTGACAGAATTCACCTGCCATGCCATCTGGCCTGGGCTTTTGTTTGTTGCAAGTTTTAAAATCACAGTTTCAATTTCAGCACTTGTGATTAGTCTGTTCATATTTTTTGCTTCTTCCTGGTTCAGTCTTAGAAGTTATACCTTTCTAAGAATTTGTTTATTTCTTTTAGATTGTCCATTTTCTTGGCATATAACTGCTTATAGCAGTCTCTTGTGATCTTTTATATATCTATGATGTCAGTTGTAACTTCTCCTTTTTCATTTCTAATTTTATTGATTTGAGCACTTTCCTTTTTTTCTTAATGAGTCTCGCTAAAGGTTTATCAATTTTGTTTATCTTTTCAAAGAACCAGCTTTTCGTTTCATTGATCTTTTCTACTGTTTTCTTCATCTCTATTTCGTTTATTTCTTTTGTGATCTTTATGATTTCTTTCCTTCTACTAACTTTGGGGTTTGTTCTTCTTTCTCTAGTTTCTTTAGTTATAAGGTTAAGTTGTTTATTTGAGATTTTTCCTGTTTCGCAAGGTAAGATTGTATTGCTATAAACTTCCCTCTTAGAACTGCTTAAGGTAATTATCGATATGTATTTCTGCTTGTCATTTTGTTCATTGTTTAGGATTTGTTTTTGTAGGTGTTTTTTCTTCCCTTCCTCTTTTGTTCTTTTCTCTTTTGATTTGATGACTGTCTTTAGTGTTGTTTGGATTGTATTTTCTTTTTTTCTGTGTATCTATTGTAGATTTTTGGTTTGCAGTTACCATGATGTTTTGATATAGCAGCCCATATATATATATAGATATAGATATAGATATATATGGTTGTTTTAACACATTTTTTACCAGCGACGTATTACAGCCTCAGGTGTTAGTTTCTGCAAAAACCCCTGGTCAATAATGTGTTAAGTTGCTGTTCTCTTAATTTCAGATGTATTTCCAATATCCTACATTTGTACTCTCCTCTTCTCACGATTGCTGGTTTTGATATATTTGTGTATGGATGATATCCTAGCTTTACTGTATGTTTCTCTTTACCTGTTAGATTCTCTTGTTTCTAGTTACAGGCTTTTCTTTTCCACCTAGAGGAGTTTCTTTAGCATTTGTTGTAAAGCTGCTTTGGTGGTGCTGAATTCTCTTAACTTTTTCATCTGTAAAGTTTTTGATTTCTCTGTTGTAGCTGAATGAGAACCTTGCTGGGTAGGCTATTCTTAGTTGTACGTTTTTCCCTTTCATCACTTTAAATATATTGTTCCACTCCTTTCTGGTCCACAGAGTTTCTGCTGAAAAATCAGCTGATAGACTTATGGGAATCCCCTTGTATGTTATTTGTTGATTTTCACTTGTTGCTTTTACTATCTTCTCTTTGTCTTTAATTTTTGTCAATTTGAATAATATGTGTCTCAGCATGTTCCTCCTTGGGTTTGTCCTGTATGTGACTTTATGTACTTCCTGAATTTGAGTGGGTATTTCCTTTCTCATGTTAGGGAAGTTTTCAGCTATTGTCTCTTCAAATATTTTCTCAGCCCCTTTCTCTCTCTCTCTTCTCCTTCTGGGACCCCTATAATGCAAATGTTGGTCAGTTTCATGTTGTTCCAGAGACATCTTAAACTGTCCTCATTTCTTTTCATTCTTTTTTCTTTATTCTATTCTGCAGCAGTGATTTCCACCATTCTGTCTTCCAGCTCACTTATTTGTTCTTCTGCCTCATTTATTCTGCTATTGATTCTTTCTAGTGTATTTTTCATTTCAGTTATTGTATTTTTCATCTGTTTGTTCCTTAAATCTTCTAGCTCCGAAAAGCCATTTTTGTCACATGCAGAATTTCTTTCTGGACTTAAGTCTATCTCACAACATAAGATGTACAGTGGCCAATACATGTATGAAAAGTGGATCAGATTCACTAATGCTTTCAAAGTTCAAATTTTAAGATTAAAAGATATTTTTTTCTAAAATTTAATAGTTTTATTCTTGCAATGTCTGACACTGTGCAGGGGTTACAAGAGTATGCCTAGAAATGAATAAGCTAAAAGTTTAACATAATTTCAAGGAAAAATGGATAAATTCACTTAATAGTGGGAGATTTTTAGTATATCCCCTCTCAGTAATTGATAGATTCAGGCAAACCCCAGATTAATAAGATTTGCAAAACACCATTAAGAAACTTGAACTAAGTAGACATACATAGCACTTCCACTGTTTGAGATATACAGGTTTTTCAAGTCCGTGTGAAATTAAAAAACAAAACAAAAGAAAACTGACCATGTGCTACATAGCAAAGCATCTCAACAAAAAAAGACATTTTGGGACTTCCCTGGTGGCACAGTGGTTGAGAATCTGCCTGCCAATGCAAGGGACACAGGTTTGATCCCTGGTCTGGGAAGATCCCACATGCCGCGGAGCAAGTAAGCCCGTGCATCACAGCTACTGAGACTGCACTCTAAAGCCCTTGAGCCACAACTACTCAGCCCGTGCACCACAACTACTGAAGTCCAAGTACCTAGAGCCCATGCTCCACAACAAGAGAAACCACCACAATGAGAAGCCCACACACCGCAAGAAAGAGTAGACCCCGCTCGCCACAACTAGAGAAAGCCTGCACACAGCAACAAAGACCCAACGCAGCCAAAAAAAGATATTTTTCTTTTTTAATTGAAGTATAGTTGATTTACAATATTATTTTAGTTTCAGGTGTACAGCATAGTGATTCAATATTTTTATAGATTATAACCCACTTAAAGTTATTATAAAATAATGACTATATTTCCCTGTGCTGTACAATATATCCTTTTTAAATTTTATTTTATACATATTAGTTTGTATCTTTTAATCCCATACCCCTATCTTACCCCCACTCTCTCCATGGGTAACCACTAGTTTGTTCTCTGTATATGTGAGTCTGTTTCTGTTTTGTTATACACATGTTTTGTTTTATCTTTTAGATTTTATATTACACATATAAGGGATAAGATACAGTATTTGTCTTACTCTCTCTGACTTATTTCACTAAGCATAATACCCTCTAGGTCCATCCATGTTGTTGCAAATGGCAAAATTTTGTTCTTTTTATGGCTGAGTAATATTTCATTGTGTATATATATATATATGTGTGTGTGTGTGTGTATAAATACCACATCTTCTTTATTCATTTATCTGTTGATGGACACTTAGGTTGCTTCCATATCTTGGCTATTGTAAATAATGCTGCTGTGAACATTGGGGTGCATGCATCTTTTCAAGTTAGTGTTTTTGTTCTCTTTGGGTATATACCCTGGAATGGGATTGCTGGATCATATGGTAATTCTATTTTTAGTTTTTTTAAGGAAGCTTGGCTGCACCAATCCACATTCCCACAAACAGTGTACTATGGTTCCCTTTTCTCCACATCCTTGCCAACATTTGTTATTTGTAGACTTTTTGATGATAGCCATTTTGACAGGTGTGAGGTGATATCTCATTGTGGTTTTGATTTGCATTTCTCTGATGATTAACGATGTTAAACATTTTTTCATGTACCAGTTGGCCATCTGTATATCTTCTTTGGCAAGGGTCTATTCCAGTCTTCTGCCCATTTTTAACCAGATTGTTTAGGTATTTTTGGATATTGAGTTTTATGAGCTGTTTATATAGTTTGAATATTAACCCCTTATTAGTCATATCGTTTGCAAATATTTTCTCCCAATCAGGAGGTTGTCTTTTCACTTTGTTGTTAGTTTCCTTTGCTGTGCAAAACTTTTAAGTTTAATTAGGTTCCATTTATTTTTGCTTTTGCTTCTTTCTTCTTAGGAGACAGATCAAAAAATACTACTACAATTTATGTCAAAGAGTGTTCTGCCTATGATCTCCTCTTGGAGTTTTGTGGTTTCAGGTCTTACATTTCTGTGTTTAATCCATTTCGGGTTTATTTTTGTAGGTGGTATTAGGAAATGTTCTAATCTCATTCATTTACATGTAGCTGTCCAGTTTTCCCAGCCCCACTTGTCGAAGAGTCTATCTTTTCTCTATTATGTATTCTTGCCTCCTTTGTCATAATTGACCATAAGTGCATGGGTTTATTTCTGTCTCTTTATTCTTTTCTACTGATCTATGTGCCTGTTTTTGTGCCAGTATCATGGTGTTTTGTTTTTATAAATTTATTTTATTTATTTATTTTTGGCTGTGCTGGGTCTCTGCCACTGCACGCAGGCTCTCTCTGGCTGCATCGAGTGGGGGCCACTCTTCGCTGTGGTGCATGGGCTTCTCATTGCGGTGGCTTCTCTTTGTTGCGGAGCGTGGGCTCCAGGCCTGCGGGCTTCAGTAGCTGTGGCGTGTGGGCTCTAGAGTGCAGGCTCAGCAGTTGTGGCACACACGGGCCCAGTTGCTCCACGGCATGTGGGATCCTCCCAGTCCAGGGCTCAAACCCACATCCCCAGCACTGGCAGGCAGACTTCCAACCACTGCACCACCAGGGAAGCCCTATCATGGTGTTTTGATTACTGTAGCTTTGTAGCATAATCTGAAGTCAGGGAATGTGAAACCTCAAGCTTTGTTCTCTTTTCTCAAGACTACTTTGGCAATTTCGGGTCTTTGTGGTTCCATGTGAATTTGAGGGTTATTTGTTCT
Organism: Delphinus delphis; assembly: GCF_949987515.2. Classification (NCBI taxonomy): domain Eukaryota; kingdom Metazoa; phylum Chordata; class Mammalia; order Artiodactyla; family Delphinidae; genus Delphinus; species Delphinus delphis. Next base: position 67,220,806 of record NC_082686.1, read on the forward strand.
AGTTCTGTGAAAAATGTCATGAGTATTTTGATAGGGAAAGAGATATTTTTTCATTTATCTGCTTGGTAGTAGCTAAAATAATTGTCAACATCCAGTACTGGTGAGGATATAAAGGGAAACAAATGTGTGCATACATTTTTGAAGAAACATAAATTGACATATATTTTTTTGTAGAGGAATTTTTCCTGCAAAACACTTAGAACAGGGTCTAGCACAAAGAAACTACTATATAAGGTTCTGCTCTCATTATCATCCTTATTTGCTAATAACTGTTAAATTAAAAGTGTGCCTATTCCTTACCTAGAAAGTCTAGCAATTTCTCTTATTGTGAAACTTGTACAGATAGATACATAATTACATAGGTATACCTATATCAGTCACATAAGAGTGCTCAAAAAAACCCAAAAGCTAGCAGAAGGAAAGAAATCATAAAAATCAGATCAGAAATAAATGAAAAAGAAATGAAGGAAACAATAGCAAAGATCAATAAAATTAAAAGCTGGTTCTTTGAGAAGATAAACACAATAGATAAACCACTAGCCAGACTCATCAAGAAAAAAAGGGAGAAGACTCAAATCAGTAAAATTAGAAACGAAAAAGGAGAAGTAACAACAGACACTGCAGAAATAAAAAAGATCATGAGAGATTACTACAAGCAACTATATGCCAATAAAATGGACAACCTGGAAGAAATGGACAAATTCTTAGGAATGCACAACCTGCCAAGACTGAATCAGGAAGAAATAGAAAATATGAACAGACCAATCACAAGCACTGAAATTGAAACTGTGATTAAAAATCTTCCAACAAACAAAAGCCCAGGACCAGATGGCTTCACAGGCGAATTCTATCAAACATTTAGAGAAGAGCTAACACCTATCCTTCTCAAACTCTTCCAAAGTATAGCAGAGGGAGGAACACTCCCAAATTCCTTCTACGAGGCCACCATCACCTTGATACCAAAACCAGGCAAGGATGTCATAAAGAAAGAAAAGAAAACTACAGGCCAATATCACTGATGAACATAGATGCAAAATACTAGCAAACAGAATCCAACAGCGCATTAAAAGGATCATACACCATGATCAAGTGAGGTTTATTCCAGGAATACAAGGATTCTTCAATATACGCAAATCTATCAATGTGATAAACCATATTAACAAATTGAAGGAGAAAAACCATATGATCATCTCAATAGATGCAGAGAAAGCTTTTGACAAAATTCAACACCGATTTATGATAAAAACCCTGCAGAAAGTAGGCATAATAAAGGCCATATATGACAAGCCCACAGCCAACATCGTCCTCAATGGTGAAAAACTGAAACCATTTCCACTAAGATCAGGAACAAGACAAGGTTGCCCACTCTCACCACTCTTATTCAACATAGTTTTGGAAGTTTTAGCCACAGCAATCAGAGAAGAAAAGGAAATAAAAGGAATCCAAATCGGAAAAGAAGAAGTAAAGCTGTCACTGTTTGCAGATGACATGACACTATACATAGAGAATCCTAAAGATGCTACCAGAAAACTACTAGAGCTAATCAATGAATTTGGTAAAGTAGCAGGATACAAAATTAATGCACAGAAATCTCTGGCATTCCTATATAATAATAATGAAAAATCTGAAATGGAAATCAAGAAAACACTCCCATTTACCATTGCAACAAAAAGAATAAAATATCTAGGAATAAACCTACCTAAGGAGACAAAAGACCTGTATGCAGAAAATTATAAGACACTGATGAAAGAAATTAAAGATGATACAAATAGATGGAGAGATATACCATGTTCTTGGATTGGAAGAATCAACATTGTGAAAATGACTCTACTACCCAAAGCAATCTATAGATTCAATGCAATCCCTATCAAACTACCACTGGCATTTTTCACAAAACTAGAACAAAAAATTTCGCAATTTGTATGGAAACACAAAAGACCCCGAATAGCCAAAGCAATCTTGAGAACGAAAAAAGGAGCTGGAGGAATCAGGCTTCCTGACTTCAGACTATACTACAAAGCTACAGTAATCAAGACAGTATGGTACTGGCACAAAAACAGAAAGAAAGATCAATGGAACAGGATAGAAAGCCCAGAGATAAACCCATGTACATATGGTCACCTTATCTTTGATAAAGGTGGCAGAAATGTACAGTGGAGAAAGGGCAGCTTCTTTGATAAGTGGTGCTGGGAAAACTGGACAGGTACATGTAAAAGTATGAGGTTAGATCACTCTCTAACACCATACACAAAAATAAGCTCAAAATGGATTAAAGACCTAAATATAAGGCCAGAAACTATCAAACTCTTAGAGGAAAACATAGGCAGAACACTCTATGACATAAATCACAGCAAGATCCTTTCTGACCCACCTCCTAGAGTAATGGAAATAAAAACAAAAATAAACAAATGGGACCTAATGAAACTTCAAAGCTTTTGCACAGCAAAGGAAACCATAAACAAGACCAAAAGACAACCCTCAGAATGGGAGAAAATATTTGCAAATGAAGCAACTGACAAAGGGTTAATCTCCAGAATTTACAAGCAGCTCATGCAGCTCAATAACAAAAAAACAAACAACCCAATCCAAAAATGGGCAGAAGACCTAAATAGACATTTCTCCAAAGAAGATATACAGACTGCCAACAAACACATGAAAGAATGCTCAACATCATTAATCATTAGAGAAATGCAAATCAAAACTACAATGAGATATCATCTCACACCAGTCAGAATGGCCATCATCAAAAAATCTAGAAACAATAAATGCTGGAGAGGGTGTGGAGAAATGGGAACACTCTTGCACTGCTGGTGGGAATGTGAATTGGTTCAGCCACTATGGAGAACAGTATGGAGGTTCCTTAAAAAACTACAAATAGAACTACCATATGACCCAGCAATCCCACTACTGGGCATATACCCTGAGAAAACCAAAATCCAAAAAGAGTCATGTACCAAAATGTTCATTGCAGCTCTATTTACAATAGCCCGGAGATGGAAACAACCTAAGTGCCCATCATCGGATGAATGGGTAAAGAAGATGTGGCACATATATACAATGGAATATTACTCAGCCATAAAAAGAAACAAAATTGAGCTATTTGTAATGAGGTGGATAGACCTAGAGTCTGTCATACAGAGTGAAGTAAGTCAGAAAGAAAAAAGACAAATACCATATGCTAACACATATATATGGAATTTAAGAAGAAAAAAAAAATGTCATGAAGAACCCAACGGTTAGACAGGAATAAAGACACAGACCTACTGGAGAACGGACTTGAGGATATGGGGAGGGGTAAGGGTGAGCTGTGACAGGGCGAGAGAGAGTCATGGACATATACACACTACCAAATGTAAGGTAGGTAGCTAGTGGGAAGCAGCCGCATGGCACAGGGATATCGGCTCGATGCTTTGTGACCGCCTGGAGGGGTGGGATAGGGAGGGTGGGAGGGAGGGAGACGCAAGAGATATGGGAACATATGTATATGTATAACTGATTCACTTTGTTATAAAGCAGAAACTAACACACCATTGTAAAGCAATTATACCCCAATAAAGATGTTAAAAATATATATATATAAAAAAACAAAAAACAAAAAACGGAAGACTTGTCTTTAGCTTATTTTCGCTGCTTGCTTGCACTTTAATAAGTTGATAAATGGCATTTAAACTCAATAATTATGATTAACTCTGTCCCACAATTTTTAAAAGCACTGGTGATTGTGTGCGCCTGCATGTGCGCACCTTTACAACCAGTAAAATAAAGTTCTTGATCAAAAAAAAAAAGAATATTTTGTGGTTTCCAAATATATGGAATTTAAGGAAAATCTTGGGCAGGCTTAAAACAATGACAACATATTTCTGCTCATAAATCTCCAATTTGTGTAGGGTCAGTAGGGATAGTTCATAGCTGTTCTAGGAACAGCTGGTGTCAGCTGGACTGACTTGGGATCTAGCAGCTGGAATCATTTGAAGACTCACTTATTCACACCTGCCAGTTGTTGCTGGCTTTTGGCTGAGACTTTGGGGGTTGTCAGCTGGAAAATCTACACATTTCCTTTCCAGGTGGCCTGGGCTTCCTCACAACATAGTGGCTGGGTTCCAAGAATAAGGGTCGAGAAAGGGAGAGTGGAAGGGAGAAAGGATACAGAGGAGTGAGGTCAAAACTTTGTCTTTTTAATTACACAGGCTCAGAAATCATGTAGGATCACTTGTGTGGGTGTGTTTCTATGTGTATCTGACACAAAATTTTCATGTATTTAAAGTACAGTTTGCTAGGTTTTGACATATGTGTACACCCTAAAATTACAACCACAATCAGGGTAATGAACATATTTATCACTCTAAAAAGTTTCCTCCTCCTCCTTTGAAATCCCTCTGTCCCACTCCTTCCCACCCCATCCATTCCCAGGTAACTACTGATCTGCTTTATGTCATTATCATTAGTTTGCTTTTTGTAGAAATTTGTATCGGTGGAATCATATAGTATGTCCTCTTTTTTGCATAGATTTTTGCACTAAACATAATTATTTTGAGAATCATCCATTATTGAAGGTTGTATCAATAGCTCATTCCTTTTTATTGCTGAGCAGTAATCTACTTTATGGATATACAGGAATTTGTTTATCTGCTCAACCTGAAGATGGACATTTGGGTTGTTTCCAGTTTTTGGCTTTTACAAATAAAGCTGCTATGAACATAACATACAAGTCTTTGAAAAGACAAATGTTTTCTTTTCTCCATAGTAAATATGTAGGAGTGAAATAGCTGGATTGTATGATAGGTGTGTATTTAACTTTTTAAGCAACTGCCAAAATGTTTTCCAAAGTGGTTGTACTATTTTACATTCCTACCAGCAGTGTACATCTATATCAATGCTTGTATCAGTTTTAATGGGGTGTATAGTGGTATCTTATTGTGGCTTAATTTTTTTTAAAAAATAAATTTTTTAAAATTTATTTTATTGAAGTATAGTTGATTTACAATGTTGTTTTAGTTTATGGTATACAGCAAAGCGATTCAGCAGAAAAACCTGAGTGAACTTTTTGGCCAACCCAATGTGTATACTAGTTTGCATCTGGTAATCCCAAACTCCCAACCCATCCCTCTCCACCACCTCTCCCCCTTGGCAACCACAAGTCTGTTCTCTGTGTATATGAGTCTGTTTTTGTTTCATAGATAAGTTCATTTGTGTCATGTTTTAGATTCCACATATAAGTAATATCATATGGTATTTGTCTTTCTCTTTCTGACTTACTTCACTTACTATGATAATCTCTAGGTCCATCCATGTTGCTGCAAATGGCATTATTTCATTCTTTTTCATAGCTGAGTAGTATTCCATTGTGTGTATGTGTGTGTGTGTGTTTGTGTGTGTGTGTATACACACCACATCTTTTTTATCCATTCATCTATCAATAGACATTTAGGTGTTTCCATGCCTTGGCTATTGTAAATAGTGCTGCTGTGAACATAGGGGTGCTCGTATCTTTTTGAATTATGGTTTTGTCCAGATACATGCCCAGGAGTGGGATTGTTGGATCATATTCATTGTCACTTTAGTTTGCATTTCCTTAATGACTAATGATGTTGAGTATCTTTTCATGTCCTTATTTGCCATCATTATATTTTCTTCAGGCACAATGTCTATTCAAATCTTTTTACCCATTTAAAAAATTGGATTATTTATTTTCTTATTAGACTTTTAGGAATTCTTTATATATTTTGAATACAAGTTCTTCATCATATACATGCCTTGCAAATATTTTCTCCCAGTCTGTGGATTGTATTTTTTCATTCTCTTAACAATGTAATTTGAAGAGCCAAAGATTTTAATTTTGAATACATGCATTTTATCCATTTTTTTCTGGATTCTCCTTTTGGTGTCATATTGAAATTTTTTGCCTAAACCAAGATCATAGTAACAAAGGTTTTCTTTCATGTTTTCTTTTACAAGTTTTATAGTTTTACATTTAGGCCCATGCTTCATTTGAGTCAATTTTTGTATATGGTACATGGTATGTATCAAAGGTTTTTTTTTTTTGCATGTGGATATTGAATTATTCCAGCACCATTTGTTGAAAAGACTGTCTTTCCTCATATATTTGCACCTTTGTAAAAAAAAAAATCAGTTGTCCATATTGTGTGTGTCTATTTCTGGACTCTTTATTCTGATATGTTGATCTATTTGTTTATCTTTATGGCAACACCATATTGTCTTGATAATTGTAGCTTTATAATAAGTCTTGAAACCAGGAAATTTTAGTCCTACAACTTTGTTCTTCTCTTACAAAGTTGTTTTGCGTATTCTAGGACTCTTCCATTTTCACGTGAATTTTAGAATTAGCTTCTCAATTTCTGTTGAAATTATTATTGGGATTGCACTGAATCCATAGATCAATTTGGGTAAAATTGGCATCTTAACAATATTGAGTCTTCTGACCCATGAACACAGTATTTCTCTCCATTTATTTAGATCTTTAATTTCTCTCAGAAATGCTTTATGGTTTTCAACATACAGGTCCTTCAAATATTTTGTCAGCATTATCTATAATTATTTAATTATTAATAATTATTTAATTTTCGGAAGCTATTATAAATGCTCTTGTTTATATGATTTTAACTTCTAATTGCTCATTGCTAGTAGATAGAAATAAAACCGATTTTTGTATATTGTCCCTGTGTATTTAACCTTGCTAAACTCACTATTCTAGAGCTTTTTTGTAGATACCATCAGCTTTTCTACATAGACAATCACGTTATCTGTAAATAATGACAATTTCACCTCTTCCTTTCCAATCTGGATGGCTTTTATTTCTTTTTCATGACTTACTGCACCAATTAGAACCTTCAATACAACATTGACTAGAGGTGGTCAAAGTGGAAAACCTCTTGTTTCTGATGCTGGAGGGAAAATATTCAGTCCCTTACAATTATGTATGATTTCAGCTGTAAGCTTTTCCTAGATGTCCTTCATAAGGTTAACTTATATTTCTATTTTGCTGAGTTTTTATCAAGAATCACTGCTGAAATTTCTGCTGTTTTGAGATGGCTTTTATTTTTCAGTTTTTAATATAGTGAATTATATGGATTGATTTTTGAAAGTTTGTATTCCTTGGAAAACCCCACTTAATCATGGTGTATTGTTCTTTTAATATAGGACATTTCTTAACCTCAGCAATAGTGGCACTTGGAGTTGGATGGTTCTTTGTCAGGGGCTGTCTTATGCATTGTAGGATGTTTAGCAGCATCTCTAGCTTCTACCCACTAGATGCTAGTATCACCATTCCCCAACGGTTGTGACAACCAAAAATGTCTCCAGATTGCCAGATGTCTCCCTGGGTGACAAAATCATAGCTGGTTGAAAACCACTGTTATATATTATTAAATTTGATTTGGTAAAATTTTCTTTAAAAATTTTGTGTCTGTTCATAAGGGATATTTTTTTTTCTGGTAATGTCTTTGTTGGATTTTGTATCAGTAATTCTGGCCCTAAGGAATGAATTAGAAAGTATTTCTTCCTTTTTAATTATACAGAAGCATTTGTATCAAACTGACATTATTTCTTCCTTAAATAACTGGTAGAATTCACTAGTGAAGTCATCTGTCACTAGAGATCTGTGTGTAGGGTGTGGGGAGGGTTTTAACTACAACTCAGTTTTTTTTAGAAGATTTATGGATATTCTGGTTATCTGTTTCTTCTTGAGTGAAATTTAGTAGTTTGTGCCTTTCAAGGAATTGATCCATTTCATCTAATTTATTGAGTTTGTGGACATAAAGTAGTTCACAGTGTTCCTTTCTATTCATTTAATGCTGTAAGGTCTGTAGTGCTGTCACCTCTTTCACTCTGGATATTAGTAATTTATATCTAGTATCTTTTTTTCTTGATAAACCTGGTTGAGTTTGATCAACATTATTTATCTCAAGCAGTCAATTTATGTTTCATTTATTTTCACTTTTTTTTCTGTTGTCTTTCTTGTTTTGTGCTTTTGCTATTTTTTTCCTTCTGCTTACTTTAGTTTTAATTTGCTCTTCTTTCTCTAACTTCTTAAGGTACAGCTTAGTTCATTTAATTGAGACCTCCTTTTTCCCCCCAGTATAATCATTTAATGTTTCAAATTTCTCTCCAAGCTGTGCTTTAGTTGTATTCCACAGATTTTGATAAGTTGTGTTTTTATTTTCATTCAATTAGACGTATTTTCTGAAATCTTTTTGATTTCGTATTTGACCCATGGGTTTCTTAGAAGTGTGTTTAGTTCTCAACTACTTGAATATTATCTAGGTTCCATTTATAAATTTTAAATTATTTTGTTTTGATAGAGAACATATTCTGTGTAAGATCAGTCTCTTAAAATGTATTGTGGAACAAGATGACATAGACTTATCTATTTCTGCTTCTCCCCACTAAGTAAAACTATAAACCCTGGAAATAATGCAAAAGACAATCAAAGGAGAAATCTGAAAGAGGAAGGTAATCTGGTTAGGGACCCAAGGAAGCACTAGAAGAACAGCATATTCAGGGCATCTTGTAACCTCCTCCTTCAGAAGATGACAATTCAGGCCCAGCATGTCCTGACTCCAGCTTAGTTACAGAAGGCGTCTACTCAGATAGCTTATTCTTCTCCCAGATTGAAAGGGCTATCCAACAACAGCAGGCTAGTCAAGACAAGTGTTTCTACCACAGTACACAAACACACACACACAAAATGGCAACTATGTGAGATTATGTGTTAATTAACTTGATTATGGTAATCATTTCACAATGTATATGTATATCAAAGCATCATGTTGTACACTTTTTATATGTGCAAGTTTTTTGCCAATTATACCTCAGTAAAGCTGAAAAAATTCATCTCTATGTATTGTGTTGCATTACATGTACTGGGGGAATAAGAAGAGAATTGGAGGACGGTTTCTAACAAAACAGATTTCAATTTTTACAATTTAAAACGTTCACATTCTTTTTTGTATTTTATTTGAGTTACATGGGTAATTAAGTATAATGGCATAAGTAAATATAGTATTTAAGTTTAGATATTGCCTATGTCTTTTACTTTTCATAATCCCAACATTGAATATAGCTCAGCTGGATAGCAGAGCAGCTTTTTATTTTACTTTTTGGGGTGTCTGAGAACTATGTGTATATGTTGTCCAGACATAGGACAGGGAGAAAGAAAGACTACCAGAGAAGAGCTGGGAAAGAAAGGTTTGGGTTCAGGGATGCAATTTTTGCTAGAAAAGTTGACTTTTAAAAAAGATTAATTAATTAATTTATTTATTTTGGCTGCATTGGGTCTTAGCTGCTCCACGCAGTTTTTCTCTAGTTGGGGCGGGCGGGGGCTACTCTTCATTGCAGTGCACAAGCTGCTCATTGCGGTGGCTTCTCTTGTTGTGGTGCGCAGACTTCAGTAGTTGTGGCATGCGGGCTCAGTAGTTGTGACTTGCAGCATCTAGAGAGCAGGCTTAGTAGTTGGGACGCACGGGCTTAGTTGCTCCATGGCATGTGGGATCTTCCCGGACCAGGGCTTGAACCCGTGTCCCCTGCATTGGCAGGCGGATTCTTAACCATTGCACCACCAGGGAAGTCCTGACATTTTTTTTTAAACTCTTGGTTGGTTAGTAACAAAGACCACACTCAAGCTCTAACAGGAAGTGAGTTGGTGTCAAAATCTAAAATGCCAGTTTCCAAGCAGAATTTTAAAACATATATGGTCACAAGAAAGTGTTAGGAGTGATTGTTCCTGGAGAGTAGGATTAAAGGAACTTGAAGAAGGGGTAAGAAGAGGGATTTTACTTTTCATTTTCTACTAGTAGAGGAGCTTTTTAAATAAAATGCTTTAAATCTGTAAATGTACGTTTAGTCTTATTTATTCCCCATCAAGTTTGTTAGAAACTGATACATTCAAATTTTATTATATTTATTTAATATTTATAGTTAATATTTATTTACGCTATTAACTTCTGTTTTATTTTCAGAACTGAAGGCAGAAGCTAGTCTAATGGACCAGATGAGTAGTTGTGATAGTTCATCAGATTCCAAAAGTTCATCATCTTCAAGCAGTAAGGATAGTTCTAGTGATTCAGAAGATGAAGAGTGCAGATCCTCTCCCTCTGATCCAGGGAATTATGTCTCGGAACATCCTACCATGTCTACCATGCCACAGTGCAGGATTCCTGAGGTAGTGACTGGTCATAATAAACATCATGACAGCAATGGCCTCCTGATGAATACTTTAAGTAAGTATACATAAGCATGCGTAATTGGAAAAGTAAGAATTTACAGTGGAGCCATACCGATTATGGTCTAAAATTTGCATACAGAGAAAGACTTCTTTTTTATTTATTTGACAGTATTACCCATTACCTTCTTTTTTTTAATTTAATTTTTATACAGTAGGTTCTTATTAGTTATCTGTTTTTTACATATCTGTATATATGTCAATCCCAATCTCCCAATTCATCGCACCAGCACCACCCCGCCCCACTTTCTCCCCTTGGTTTCCATATGTTTGTTCTCTAAATCTGTGTCTATTTCTGCCTTGCAAACCGGTTCATCTGTACCATTTTTCTAGATTCTACATATATGCATTAATGTACGATATTTGTTTTTCTCTTTCTGACTTACTGCACTCTGTATGACAATCTCTAGTTCCATCCACATCTCTACAAATGACCCAATTTCATTCCTTTTTATGGCTGAGTAATATTCTATTGTATATATGTACCACATCTTCTTTATCCATTCATCTGTCAGTGGACATTTAGGTTGCTTCCATGACCTGGCTATTGTAAATAGTGCTGCAATGAACATTGGGGTACATATGTCTTTTTGAATTATGGTTTTCTCTGGGTGTATGCCCAGTAGTGGGATTGCTGGATCATATGGTTATTCTATTTTTAGTTTTTTAAGGAACCTCCATACTGTTCTCCATAGTGGCTGTATCAATTTACATTCCCACCAACAGTGCAAGAGAGTTCCCTTTTCTCCACACCCTCTCCAGCATTTGCTGTTTGTAGATTTTCTGATGATGCCCATTCTAACCGGTGTGAGGTGATATCTCATTGTAGTTTTGATTTGCATTTCTCTGATAGTTAGTGATGTTGAGCAGCTTTTCATGTGCCTCTTGGCCATCTGTATTTCTTCTTTGGAGAAATGTCTATTTAGGTCTTCTGCACATTTTTTTGATTGGGTTGTTTGTTTTTTTAATATTGAGCTGCATGAGCTGTTTATGTATTTTGGAGATTAATCCTTTGTTGATTCGTTTGCAAATATTTTCTCCAATTCTGAGGGTTGTCTTTTTGTTTTGTTTATAGTTTCCTTTGCTGTGCAAAAGCTTTTAAGTTTCATTAGGTCCCATGTGTTTATTTTTCTTTTTATTTCCATTACTCTAGGAGGTGGGTCAAAAAAGGTCTTGCTGTGATTTATATCAAAGAGTGTTCTGCCTGTGTTTTCCTCTAAGTTTTATAGTGTCCAGTGTTACATTTAGGTCTTTAATCCATTTTGAGTTTATTTTTGTGTATAGTATTAGGGAGTGTTCTAATTTCATTCTTTTACATGTAGCTTTCCAGTTTTCCCAGCACCACTTATTGAAGAGACTGTCTTTTCTCTATTGTATATCCTTGCCTCCTTTGTCATAGATTAGTTGCCCATAGGTGCATGGGTTTATCTCTGGGCTTTCTATCCTGTTCCATTGATCTGTATTCCTGTTTTTGTGCCAGTACCATATTGTCTTGATTACTGTAGCTTTGTAGTATAGTCTGAAGGCAGGGAGTCTGATTCCTCCAGCTCTGTTTTTTTCCCTCAAGACTGCTTTGGCTATTCGGGGTCTTTTGTGTCTCCATACAGATTTTAAGATTTTTTGTTCTAGTTCTGTAAAGAATGCCAGTGGTAATTTGATAGGGATTGCACTGAATCTGTAGATTGCTTTGGGTAGTATAGTCATTTTCATAATATTGATTCTTCTAATCCAAGAATATGGTATATCTCTCCATCTGCTTGTGTCATCTTTGATTGCTTTCATCAGTGTCTTATAGTTTTCTGCGTACAGGTCTTTTACCCCCTTAGGTAGGTTTATTCCTAGGTATTTTATTCTTTTTGATGCAGTGGTAAATGGGAGTGTTTCCTTAATTTCTCTTTCAGATTTTTCATCATTAGTGTATAGGAATGCCAGAGATTTCTGTGCATTAATTTTGTAGCCTGCAACTTTACCAAATTCATTGATTAGTTCTAGTAGTTTTCTGGTGGCATCTTTAAGATTCTCTATGTATAGTATCATGTCATCTGCAAACAGTGACAGTTTTACTTCTTCTTTTCCAATTTGTGTTCCTTTTATTTCTTTTTCTTCTCTGATTGCAGTGGGTAGGACTTCCAAAACTATGTTGAATAATAGTGGTGAGAGTGAACATCCTTGTCTTATTCCTGATCTGAGAGGAAATGCTTTCAGTTTTTTCACCATTGAGAATGATGTTTGCTGTGGGTTTGTTGTCTGTGGCCTTTATTATGTTGAGGTACCTTCCCTCTATGCCCACTTTCTGGAGAGTTTTTATCATAAATGGGTGTTGAATTTTGTGGAAAGCTTTTTCTGCATCTATTGAGATGATCATATGGTTTTTATTATTCAATTTGTTAATATGGTGTATCACATTGATTGATTTGCATATATTGAAGAATCCTTGCATCCCTGGGATAAACCACACTTGATCATGGTGTATGATCCTTTTAATGTGTTGTTGGATTCTGTTTGCTAGTATTTTGTTGAGGATTATTGCGTCTATATTCATCAGTGATATTGGTCTGTAATTTTCTTTTTTTGTAGTATCTTTGCCTGTTTTTGGTGTCAGGGTGATGGTGGCCTCGTAGAATGAATTTGGGAGTGTTCCTTCCTCTGCAATTTTTTTGGAAGTTTGAGAAGGATGGGTGTTAGCTCTTCTCTAAATGTTTGATAGAATTCACCTGTGAAGCCATCTGGTCCTGGACTTTCGTCTGTTGGAAGATTTTTAATCACAGTTTCAATTTCATTACTTGTGATTGGTCTGTTCATAGTTTCCGTTTCTTCCTAGTTCAGTCTAGGAAGGTTATACCTTTCTAGGAATTTGTCCATTTCTTCCAAGTTGTCCATTTTATTGGCATAGAGTTGCTTGTAGTAGTCTCTTATGATGCTTTGTATTTCTGTGGTGTCCATTGTAACTTCTCCTTTTTCATTTCTAATTATATTGATTTGAGTCCTCTCCCTCTTTTTCTTGATGAGTCTGGCTAAAGGTTTATCAGTTTTGTTTATCTTTTCAAAAACCAGCTTTTAGTTTCATTGATCTTTGCTATTGTTTTCTTTGTTTCTATTTCATTTATTTCTGCTCTGATCTTTATGATTTCTTTCCTTCTACTAACTTTGGGTTTTGTTTGTTCTTCTTTCTCTAGTTCCTTTAAGTGTAAAGTTAGCTTGTTTATTTGAGGTTTTTCTTGTTTCTTGAGGTAGGATTGTATTGCTATAAACTTCCCTCTTAGAACTGCTTTTGCTGCATCCCATAGGTTTTGGATCATCGTGTTTTCGTTGTTATTTGTCTCTAGATATGTTTTGATTTCCTCTTTGATTTTTTTTTTTTTTTTTGCGGGATGCAGGCCTTTCACTGCTGTGGCCTCCTCCGCCGCGGAGCACAGGCTCTGGAGGCGCAGGCCCAGTGGCCATGGCCCACGGGCCCAGCCGCCCCACGGCATGCGGGATCCTCCAGTACCGGGGCACGAACCCGCGTCCCCCTCATCGGCAGGCGGACTCTCAACCATTGCGCCACCAGGGAAGCCCTCCTCTTTGATTTCTTCAGTGATCTGTTGGTTATTTAGTAACGTATTGTTTAGCCTCCATGAGTTTGTGTTTTTTACTTTTTTTTCCCTGTGATTGATTTCTAATCTCATAGCATTGTGGTCAGAAAAGGTGCTTTGTTATGATTTCAATTTTCTTAAATTTACTGAGGCTTGACTTTTGACCCAAGATGTGATCTATCCTGGAGAATGTTCCATGTGCACTTGAGAAGAAAGTGTAATCTGCTGGTTTTGGATGGAATGTCCTATAAATATCAATTAAATCTATCTGGTCTACTGTGTCATAAAGCTTGTGTTTCCTTATTAATTTTCTGTCTGGAGGATCTATCCATTGGTGTAAGTGAGGTGTTAAAGTCCCCACTATTATTGTGTTATTGTCGATTTCCTCTTTTATAGCCGTTAGCAGTTGCCATATGTATTGAGGTGCTCCTATGTTGGGTGTATATATATTTATAATTGTTATATCTTCTTCTTGGATTAATCCCTTGATCATTATGTAGTGTCCTTCCTTGTCTCTTGTAACATTGTTTATTTTAAAGTCTATTTTATCTGATATGAGTATTGCTACTACACCTTTCTTTTGATTTCCATTTGCATGGAATATCTTTTTCCATTCCCTCACTTTCAGTCTGTATGTGTCCCTAGGTCTGAAGTGTGTCTCTTGTAGACGGTATATATACAGGTCTTGTTTTCGTATCCATTCAGCAAGCCTGTGTCTTTTGGTTGGAGCATTTAATCCATTCACGTTTAAGGTAATTATCGATATGTATGTTCCCATTACCATTTTCTTCATGGTTATGGGCTTGTTTTTGTACATCCTTTTCTTGTGTTTCCCACTTAGAAAAGTTCCTTTAGCATTTGTTGTAGAGCTGGTTTGGTGGTGCTGAATTCTGTTAGTGTTAGCTTGTCTGTAAACCTTTTGATTTCTGTGTTGAATCTGAATGAGATCCTTGCCTGGTAAAGTAATCTTGGTTGTAGGTTCTTTCCTTTCATCACTTTAAATATATCATGCCACTCCCTTCTAGCTAGTAGAGTTTCTTCTACTCTGCTAGTAGAGTTTCTGAGAAGTCACTTGTTAACCTTATGGGAGTTCCCTTGTATGTTATTGTAGTTTTTTCCTTGTTGTTTTCAATAATTTTTCTTTGTCTTTAATTTTTGTCATTTTTATTACTCTGTGTCTCGGTGTGTTTCTCCTTGGATTTATCCTGCCTGGGACTCTCTGCACTTCCTGGACTTGGGTTGCTATTTCCTTTCCCATGTTAGGGAATTTTTCAACTATAATCTCTTCAGATATTTTCTCGAGTTCCTTCTCTCTCTTATCTCCTTCTGGGACCCCTATAATGTGAATGTTGTTGCATTTGATGTTGTCCCAGAAGTCTCTTAGGCTGTCTTCATTTCTTTTCATTCTTTTTTCTTTATTTTGTTCCACAGCTGTGAATTCCACCATTTTGTCTTCCAGGTCACCTATCCATTCTTCTGCCTCAGTTATTCTGCTATTGATTCCTTCTAGTGGATTTTTCATTTCAGTTATAGTATTGTTCATCTCTGTTTATTTGTTCTTTAATTTTTCTAGGTGCTTGTTCTTTAATTCTTCTAGGTCTTTGTTAAACATTTCTTGCATCTTCTTGATCTTTGCCTCCATTCTTTTTCCAAGGTCCTGGATCATCTTCAGTATCATTATTCTGAATTCTTTTTCTGGAAGGTTGCCGATCTCCATTTCATTTAGTTGTTTTTCTGGGGTTTTATCTTGTTCCTTTATCTGGTACATAGTCCTCTTCGTTTTCATTTTGTCTATCTTTCTGTGAATGTGGTTTTCGTTCCACAGGCTGCAGAATTGTAGTTCTTCTTGCTTCTGCTCTCTGCCATCTCAACCATTACCTTCTTATTGAATTATTCATTTCCTTTTGACTCTGTAACATAACGTCCTATTGGCTTTTCTCCTACCTTTGTAGATACTTTTCTGACTCTTCTTTGCTAGTTTATAATCTTTCACTTAGTCATTAGAGCTGGGGTTCTGCAAGGCTTAATTCTAGGTCCTTTTTTTGTTTTATTCTATATTCTTTCCACAGATAATCTCCATATTTCTGTGGCAGTCAATACTTATATATAGATAACTTGTAAATTTGCATCTCTGACCCACACCTCTGAGCTCTAGACACATAAGTCCAACACATCTCATATTAAAAGGCATTTCAAATTCACCTTGTCCAAAACCAATTTATAATCTTTCACTATGTTTCTTCCTAGTGAAAGGCAGGAGTCATCTAATTATGCAAACCAGAAGTGATTGTATTCTAGGGTTGAGTTTCTCTCCCTCTTTACAGTATAGTCAATCCTTCACCTTCACCAAGTCCTGTTTATATTACCTCCTTAATCTCAAATTCATCTACTTTTCTGCATCTCCACCACTGTCACTCTAGTTAAACTTACCATTATTTCTTGCTTTAATAATGCAATGACTTCCTAACTGGTTCACCACTTATCTACTCAAACCCATTTTTGATCTACTAAGTACATTGCGGCCATATTGATCTTTTCATAATTCAAGTATTATTTGTCTCTCCTACTTTAAACTTTACAATAGCTTATAATTTCTTTTAGGATAGAGACAAAACATTTTAACATAAGAGTCTTGCCCTCTCTGTTCTAGCAACACTTTCCTTCTTTTTGTCACCATACTCAAATACTTTTGCCTACCTCAGGGACTCTACCCATACTGTCCATTCAGTTAGAAATAGTTCTTTCTTTTCATGTAGTTAACTTTTTCTCCTTTAGATGGTAGTTTTATATATACTTTATCAAGAAAGCCTTTCTTGACCTTTCTGAAAAGATCAAATCCCCCTTGTTATAGACCTTCAGAGCAATATCTTCTTTATATCAATTATCATTTATAAATTTATATTTCTTTCATTTGTTCTCTTCTAAAGTATAAGCTCCAGGAGAGCAGTGATCTTGCTTATTTTGCTTATCACTGAATACTAGCACCTGACACGGTTCCTGATACATAGTAGATGCTCAGTAAATTCTTTTTAACAAAGGCACGCAGGTTGATACTCTCTGGGGGAGAATGGGACTTTCTGTATATTTAAAACTAATCTCACTGTATTAATTTTAATGGTAAAGTAAATATCTAGGAAAGACCAACTTGCTCTAACTTAAAAACAGAAGTAAATAAGGGAGGAGCCAAGCATGGGTGGTAGAGTAAAACTGTGGTTATGGTTATGATAGTGTAAAACTATGTGTTAATTAGGGACTAGGAAAGGTCTTTTGAACTTCCAGTTATTTATGTATTTAGTGCTATTATTTATAACTTGAGAGGTGAAATTATAGCATCTGATTTCTTGAATGGCCAAATAATGACAAATACTAGGAGGATAAACAGTAATGAATTTGTATGCCCATAATAATATACCTTCATAATGTATGTAACTACATATTAAAAAATGTAGTTACATATGTGTATTTGTATATATAAAAAAATTGGCAGAAGTAGGGGAAATTGACAAGTCTATTGTAATGGTAGATTTAATGTATCTGTACTCAAGGATACAGAATTTAGTAAGGGTATAAAATCTTTGAACAACACAATTAACATGCCCTTTTTTAAATATAATAAATTCTATCTTTTTTTTTTTTGGTCCACAGCACAGTGTCATTTATGTAAATTAAAATTGGTCATAGGAAGCAGTTTATTTTTTGCAAGAGCGCAAACAAATGGAAGGAACTACACTGTGATATTTTTCTCGGGATGCTAAGAAATATCACAAACTAGGTGATTTAAAACAACAGAAATGTATTCTCTCACAGTTCTGGAGTCCAGGAGTTAAAATGAAAGTGTCAGCAGGGTTGATTTCTTCTGCAGGATCTGAAAAAGAGTCTGTTTTGTGACTCTCCTAGCTTCTGGTGGTTGCTGGCAATCCTTGGTGTTCCTTGGCTTGTAGACACAGTGCTCCAAACTTGGCCTCTGTCTTCCTTCTCTGTGTGTCTGTGTCCATATTTATTTTTTCTTTTTTATACCTTTTTTAAAATTTATTTTTATTACAGTATAGTTGAATTACAATGTGTTAATTACTGCTATACAGCAAAGTGACTCAGTTATATATATATATTTATTTATATTTATATACATTCTTTTTCATATTCTTTTCCATTATCACAGGATATTGAATATAGTTCCCTGTGCCATACAGTAGGACCTTGTTGGTTACCCATTCTATATATACCAGTTTCTATCTGCTAATCCCAAACTCCCAATCCAACCCTCTTCTACCACCCTCCCCCTTGGCAGCCACCAGTATATTCTCTGTACCTGATTCTGTTTCTGTTTCATAGATAGGTTCATTTGTGTCATCTTTTAGATTCCACATATAAGTGATATCATATGGTATTTGTCTTTCTCTTTCTGACTTACTTCACTTAGTATGATAATCTCTAGTTGCTTCCATGTTGCTGCAAATGGCCTTATTTCGTTCTTTTCTATGGCTGAGTAGTATTCCATTGTATATATGTATATATGTACCACATCTTCTTTATCCATTCATCTGTAGATGGGCATTTAGGTTGTTTCCATGTCTTGGCTATTGTGAATAGTGCTGCTATGAACATAAGGGTGCATGCATCTTTTTGAATTATAGTTTTGTCTGGGCATATGCCCAGGAGTGGGATTGCTGAATCATATGGTAATTATATTTTTAGTTTTCTGAGGAACTTCCATACTGTTTTCCACAGTAGCTATACCAACTTACATTCCCACCAACAGTGAAGAAGGGTTCCCTTTTCTCCATACCCTCTCCAGCAATTTTTTTTTTTTTTTTTTTTTGCAGTACGCGGGCCTCTCACTGTTGTGGCCTCTCCCGTCGTGGAGCACAGGCTCCGGACGCGCAGGCTCAGTGGCCATGGCTTACGGGCCCAGCTGCTCTGCGGCATGTGGGATCTTCCCGGACCGGGGCACTAACCCGTGTCCCCTGCATCGGCAGGCGGACTCTCAACCACTGCGCCACCAGGGAAGCCCCGCTCCAATTTGTTTTTGTTTTTATTTCTATTGCCTTGGGAGGCTGAACATACCCATTCTAACAGTAAATACGTAGAATCTTACAATCTAAAAATGAGAAGCAGGCATTCTTTTAATAATATAAACCATTTATGGAAATTACTTTCTACTAGGACAAATGAAATAACACATTTAAAAGAATTCATATTTTATTGATCATATCACATGGCTATAAAACAATGAGAATATAAATAAATAACAAAAATAGTTTAAAATACATGCTTAGAAACTTTGGAGCACATACCTAGTGACTTACATGTTAAAAGGAAATTACAGAGCTTCCCTGGTGGCGCAGTGGTTGAGAGTCCGCCTGCCAATGCAGGGGACACGGGTTCGTGCCCCGGTCCGGGAAGATCCCACATGCCGCGGAGTGGCTGGGCCCGTGAGCCATGGCCGCTGAGCCTGCGCGTCCGGAGCCTGTGCTCCACGACGGGAGAGGCCACAACAGTGAGAGGCCCGCGTACCACACACACACACACACAAAAGGAAATTACAATGAAATTATAAAATATTTATAATTAAGCAATATCAGAAATATCTCAACAGTTTTGGGGTGCAACCAAAATGATAGAGGGACATTTGTAGCCTCAAAATGTTCGTTTTTAAAAAAAATTGAAAATAAATGCGTGAAAGTTTCACCTTTAGGAACTAGAGGAACAATAAGACCTTAAAACAGGGAAAGAAAGTATTATAGGTTAGAATTGACATTAGTACAATAGATAGCAAAGAAACATTAGAGGATCAACAAGACTAAAAGTTATTTCTTTGAAAACTTATAAGAAGACCAACCTGTAACTAGGGCTGATGAAGAAAAAAAGAGTAAAACACAGTATTAGGAATGAAAAAGTGGTTAAAATTATAGTATGTTTTTATTTTTTTCATTATGAAAACTTTACAAATATTTTATCCCAGTATATTTGGCATAAAAATGGATGATTTTCTAGGAAAAAAGTATAATTTACCAAATCTGACTCAAAAAGAAGTAGAAAGTCTGAAGAAACCATTAACAATTAACGTCTCTTCCTCCTTCATCCTATCTCCATATCCCCAAGATGCTAGAAAATTGAAGATAATTTTACAGATGAATTTTAGCAGATCTTCAAGGAACAAACAATTCTTATCTTCTACAAACTGTTTCAGAGAATAGAAGAGTAGGGGAAGCAACCCAATTCGTTTATAATTCTAGGGTAATCTCAATATCAAAACTGAACAGGAACAAGACAAAAAGCGTTATAGACCAATTTCACTTAAGAACATGGATGTAAAATTACCAAATAAGATATTAGCAAATTGAATAACCACGGTACTTAAAACAAGCAAGCTAAATCATGACCAAGTAAAGCTCATCACAGAAGTGTAGGAAATGTTCAATATCTGGAATTATATCAATATAATTTACCACATTAACAGATTATAGGAATAAAGCCATATGATCATTTCAACAAATTTGAATTTGACAACAGTCAGTATTTATTAATTTTAAAACTTTTACTGAAGATTGAATATAAGGGAATTTCCTTAACGTTATAAAAGTTAATCACGAAGAACAAAACTACTGCCAACATTATACTAATAGAGACTCCAGAAGCATTTCCGTTAAAGTCAGGAAGAAGACAAGGAGGACTAATATCATGATTTCTATTCAACATTGTACTGAAGGTTCTAGAAAATGTGGTTAAACAAGTAAAAGAAATGAAAATAAGAATCGGAAACAGGAAATAAAATGATCCTTATTTGTAGACAATGTAATTGTCTACATAGAAAATCCAAAGGAATCCACAAACTATAGAAGTAGTAAAAGAATTTAGAAATATTGTGGATGCAACAATGGTATGGAAAAATCAGCAGCAATCTTGTTATACAAGTAGTAACCACTTGGAATTTCTTTCAAAAAAATAGTGAATTTCTTTGCTTGATATATTTTATCCAAACTTTAAGTTTCCTAAGAGGAAATAAACCCTTTTTTATTGTTAACTGCAGTCATCCCATTTTCAACCTTAGCAGACTCAACACCCTCTTTTATAACATATATTTAAGTCCCCTTTACTATTCTGAAATGAATTTCATAGCTTAATATCATCTAGGCACATATATCTTTGAAAATAATTAATGTAATATTAAGACAAAATAAAAATAGTTTATGGTAAAGTAATAGATATTCTACTTTGTAAATGTTCAGGCCTGGTGAGACAACATAACAAAGTGCCATATGTTTGCACTTAATTTTAATGAATATATTTGGAATTAAGGGAAGCAAGGCAATATTCAACTCATATGTCAATATTTTTTCTTTTTATTTATCTTGTTAAAATAAGGACTGGAAAGGTATATACATACATATTCATAGAATTGCGTACACAGATAAGTTTTGAGACGCTGTATTGCTGACCCAAAGCCAATGAGCAACATAGATATCACTGTGTTTTCAGAAACAATTTTAAACAATCTTTGTAAAGGTCTTAGAAGAAAAGTAAAGTCTTTCAGTTTACATGATAGTTGCATCCTTGTAAATTTCAGAGAATTTTATGTCTGTGCAAAAGGATACTTTTAGTTTATAAAAATGCAATTAGTTCTGGCCTTAAAATTATAAACAGACCTCTCAAGTACATGAGTATCCCACTGGACTTTCAAAAGTTTTACAGAATGTACAAGGGTTCTTTATTGTTCATGATTGGTCCTTGCATTACAAGACATTTAAGATTCCTAAGTTCCCTGTTCACTAAATGCCACTAGCAATCTTCAAATCACTGGGACAAGAGACCCCTCACGTACATTTCTGTAACATCTCCTAGAGGGCAGTATTGCTCTCATTGAGAAACATTGGTTTAGGTATCTGAATGCATTTGCTATGGGTATACTCTTTTTTCCAAGTTATAATTACCATTTTGATTGAAAACATATTTCCTTTACTAAGCATCTCATATTCAAAGGCTAATCTCATATCTTCAAAACAACATTTCAGCCAACAGCATGGTAATGCTGTGCTTATAACCTCCGTAGTATGAAGTCTATTAAGAAACACGGAACTCAGGACATTTGGGTTTGTGTCACTTGAGAAACTCATTTTATAGGCATCACATCAGGATAAACATTCTTATGCCATAATAAGTAGAAACTTAAGCCTTGAAAATAAGAAAATGGTCATGTGAACCAGATGCACAAATGAAGCTTTAGCAGGTTTCTTTATCAAGTGATGTAATTAGTTCTGGAGTTCATGCAGTGGACTGAGGTATCTTACAACAGTTTATATATGGCCTAAAAAGTACTCATCTTAAATTGGATATTAACTTCAAAATACGCCAGCTTTTGTTGATTGTGGAGTAGTTTAAAAATACAAGAGTTTGTTAACCATTGTAATTTACCACCCAAAAGATTTATCCAATCCTATAGCTTCAAATAAACCCCCTGTAATCAATGACTCCCAAATCTTTTGCAGCTGTAGCCTCTACCCTGAGCTTCAGACTTGTATATCCAATTGCCTATACCATATATACTTGAATATTTACTAGGTATTTCAAATGTACCTTGTTAAAAATTGAACTTGTGATTTTTTTTTACACAATCTTGTTCCTCTGGTTTTTCTCATCTCAGTAAATGATACCACCATTTATCCAGTTGTTTAGACCAGAAATCTTGGGGGTCATCCTTCACTTTTCTCTTTCTCTCATGTACTAAGTCCAGTACTGTTGATAGTCCTGTAAGCTCCATCTTCAAAGCAAATTATAAATCTGACCACTTAGCACCACCTTCACCTGAACCACCTGAGTCTAAGCCAGTATTACTTCTTTTTTCCCCAGTTTTATTGAGATATAATTAACATACAGCACTGTGTAATCTTAAAGTGTACAACTGTTTAACTACATACATCCTGAAATGATTACCACTATAGATTTAGCGACTGTCCATCATCTCATATACATAAAACATTAAAGAAATAGGAAAAAAATTTTTCCCTGAAACAAGAACTCTTAGGATTTACTCTCTTAACAACTTCCATATATAACATACAGCAGTGTTAATTATTTTTATCATGTTATACATTACATCCCTAGTATTTATCTTATAGCTGGAAGTTTGTACCTTTTGACTGCCTTTTATCTAATTTCCCCTCCCCACAACCCCCCACTCATGGTAGCCACAGATCTGATCTTTTTCTCTGAGTTTGTTTGTTTTTGAAGTATAATTGACCTACAACACTATGTTAGTTCTTGGTACACAGCATAGTGATTTGATATTTCTGTACATTTCAAAGCAATTACCATAGTCTAGTTGCCATCTGTCACCATACAAAGGTACTACATAGTTACTGACTATACTCCCCACAATGTACATTTCATACTTATCACTATTTTATAACTGAAAGTTTGTACCTCACCTATTTCTCTCCTCACCCTACCCACCTCCCCTATGACACCTGTTTTTTCCCTGTATTTGTCACTCTGTTCCTTTTTATATGTTCATTTGTTTTGTTTTTTAGACTCCACATATAAGTGAAGTCATACAATATTTGTCTTTCTTAAAGCTGATATTATATCTTACATGAGAAACTGCACAGACTCATAACTGTTTTCCCTGATTCCATGTTTCCTCCACACCATTATAGTCTATTCACTGATATACAATAGTGTTCAAGTCAGTTGCCTGTTTAAAATTTTCCAGTGAATTGAATTCCCATTACATTTCAAACAAAATCTAAAGTTTTTTCCATGATCTATACACCATGGTCTTCTGGATATCTTTCTGACCTACTTCCCTACATTCTCTTCCTCATTCATTCCACTCCAGCCACAGGGGTGTTCTTGCTGTCAGAGAACACAAGAAGCATGCTTCTGCCTTGGGGCATTTGTATTTGCTTTTACCTGAGCCTGGACATTTTCCCCCACCTCTGTATTTTCATTACTCTCTCTCTACATTTGGATCTCTGTTCTAATGTCCCACCTTGAGGAGGCATTCCTAACTACCCTATTTAAAATAGCATCTCTCACCACTCTCCCCAGACCCATCTAAATAGTGTAATATTTATCCCTACTTAGGATAAATATTACATTATATATTTGTTTATTGTCTGTCTCCCCCACTGGAATGTAAGTTCCGTGACTGTAAGAACATGGATGAATTACAAAAGAATCAATGATGAGGTACTCTTAACATACACTATTTAATGACTTTGACTGAGTTTGTAGTAAAAAATTATACGTTTTTTACTCTTCAGAATAGTCTGATCTTCTGAACCACATTTTCTCCTCATTTCCTGATGTAATTAAATCAGTGGTATAAAAGAAGGGTGATGTTGGTATGTGAAAGAAGATTAAAATATCAGTAGATGCCAAGTGATACTAAAACTATGCTGAAGATTGGTGGTTTATTTTTTCTTTACAGGTAATATTAATTCTTTGAGTTGCTACTGATGTGACTAATAATCAGATGGCTTATCCTATAATTTAAATACATAATGTTGGCTAAACAGGATCACCTTGGGGTTATATTTTGTAAAACATCTATGTTATCCAAAAATATTAAATATTAAATATTCAATTACTACAGTTTTCCTTTTTTTATTTTAGGAAATGATTTGCAGCTGAGTGAATCAGGAAGTGACAGTGATGACTGAAGAAATATTCAGCTATAAGTATAAAGTTTATAAGACATGTGATAATTTATTTTATATTAGGAATAAAAATTCCTAAGGCTGAGGAAAATGTATCTTAACTTTGATGATAAGAGAAATTTAATCTGATTCAGAATTTTCAGTTGATGTTACATTTTTTACCTTTTATGGGTACCGGCATTTTCATGTATTTTCATTTAATCTTAACAAAACTCCTAGGAAGTTTTACAGATGAGAAAACAAACTTCAGGGGTTAGGTTACTTGCCCACATATTGTTAACAAGTGGCAGATCAGGTGTTCTGAAGTTCAGGTTCAGTGTTCTGTTTTACCACACTGCTGTTTTCAATTGTGAATGGCAAAACTGTTGATTTATAATAAATGTCCTGGTTTTAATTACATCTCTGAGCCTTTCTATCTGATATTCCTTAAATTTTGGTTGAAAATTAAGCTAAAGTTTAGGGTAAAGGTGAAGCTAAGTAATTGTTTTAATGAAACAATTGTCCTCTTATCTCTCACACATTTTATCATGTTCTCTTATCTCTTTGATACTTTTTAATCATTTTCTTATTTTGCTTTTGAGAGTAAAAATAAGCATTTATGTTAATGAGATAAATAATATTTATACCTATAACATTTTTGAATTGGGGGGAAATGATAAATATTATAGTT
Source organism: Delphinus delphis (assembly GCF_949987515.2). Lineage (NCBI taxonomy): Eukaryota > Metazoa > Chordata > Mammalia > Artiodactyla > Delphinidae > Delphinus > Delphinus delphis. The sequence goes on from NC_082686.1 coordinate 67,245,946, forward strand.
GAGAGTCACTAACCAGCAGCAAGTTCTTTTTTTTTTTAATTAATAAACTTTATTTTTAAGAGCAGTTTTAGTTTCACAGCAAAATTGAGCAGAAAGTACAGAGAATTCTCATATACTCCCTGTTCCCACACATGCACAACCTCCCCAAGTATGAACATCCTGCCCCAGAGTGGTACCTTTTTTTTTTTGTATAATTGATGAACCTACATTCACACACCATCACCCAAAGTCCATAGTTTACATTAGAGTTCACTCTTTGTGTTGTACGTTATATGGGTGTTAACAAATGTACGATGACATTTATCCACCACTGTAGTATCATACAGGATAGTTTCACTGCCTTAAAAATCCTGTGCTCTGCCAATTCATTCCTCCACACCCCAACCCCTGGTAATCAGTGATCTTTTTACTGTCTGCTTAGTTTTGCCTTTTCCAGAATATCTTATAATTGAAATCATACATTATGCATCCTTTTCAGATTGGCTTCTTTCACCTAGTAATATGCACTTAAGTTTCCTCCATGTCTTTTGCATGCCTTAATAGTTCATTTCTTTTTAGCACTGAATAATATTATTACATTGTTTGGATGTACCATAGTTTATTTATCCACTAACTGATGATAATATAAGCGTGAAAGTAAGTTGGCTACAAAGGAACAAAAATCAGTGGGCTTTGAACTATTCCATAACACTACACTAAAACTCTAAAGTTAGTAAAGCTGTATCAGCACAAGGTATAAGTGTGACCTATGAATTATGTATTCATCAAATATCATCTACAGTTTGGCAAGAAGGCATTCTTAGACATGTCAGAATTCAGGAATTGTATCATTCACATATCATTCATGTAATAATTACTTTAGTAATTTCTGATTTATTAAGAGATGAATCAAAATTACCAACTCAAGAATGGGAAAAATATTATAAAAATATATTCTAAAAAGGTTGAAACCTTCTTCAAAGGGACTAACTCAATTCGTAGGAGTAGTATAATATATAATATATATTATTATATTGGGTTGGCTAAAAAATTCATTTGGGTTTTTCTGTAAGATGGTATGGAAAAACCTGAACGAACTTTTTGGCTAACCCAATATTTATTATAAATAAATATTTATTACAAATATATATAATCTTACCTGGGTGGTGGTTGTGTGAGTTACACATATGTAAAAAATAGTGGAGTTTTATATTTAAGATTTGTGCCTTTTAAGTTACGTTTAATTTTAAAAGTCCACAAACAAAATCAGTAGAAAAAATATTTGCAACATAGAGGGTGGCACAGCTGTAACATAAATGATATAAAGGTAGATCTTACAAACTTACAAGAAGGGGACAAACAACTCAATAGAAAAAAGGGAATGAATCTTCACTTTTGAAAATTATAAAAACATTTTTGTCACAGCAATCTCACTTCTAGAAATTCATTCTACAGATACATTTGACTTATTTGCAAGGTTATTATTACAGTATTATTTATAATTGCAAAAGACTTAAAAAAATCTGAATGTGAACCTTTTTTTATTGATTTTTGAAGTGATTTATATACTCTGGACACAAATCCTTTGACAATATATGTAATATGAGTATTTTCTCCCACTTTGTGAGTTGTCTTTTTACTCTTAATGGTATCTTTTGGTGAACAAAAAGGTTATTGATTTTTTTTTTTTTTTTTTTTTTTTTTTTGCGGTACGCGGGCCTCTCACTGTTGTGGCCTCTCCCGTTGCGGAGCACAGGCTCCAGACGCACAGACTCAGCGGCCATGGCTCACGGGCCCAGCCGCTCTGCGGCATGTGGGATCTTCCCGGACCGGGGCACGAACCCATATCCCCTGCATCGGCAGGCAGACTGTCAACCACTGTGCCACGAGGGAAGCCCAAAAAAGTTACTGATTTTAATACTGTCCCATATATCAATTATTTTTCTTTTATGGTTACCATATTTTATGTCTTATTTAAGAAATCTTGGCTTATCCACAGCCATAAAGATGCTCTCTTACGTTTTCCTCTAAAAGCTTTAATTTTTTAAACTTTGACAGATCTGTAATCTGTATTGAATTGGTTTTTATGCATGGTGTAAGATATATTTACACCATGCATAAAAACATGGGTAAACATATTTTTTTCCATATGAGTATCTAGATGGTGTGTTTTTTTTTTATTATTTATTTATTTTGTTTGTTTGTTTTCTTGCGGTACACGGGCCTCTCACTGTTGTGGCCTCTCCGGTTGCGGAGCACAGGCTCCAGACGCGCAGGCTCAGCGGCCATGGCTCACGGGCCCAGCCGCTCCGCGGCATGTGGGATCTTCCCGGACCGGGGCACGAACCGGTGTCCCCTGCATCGGCAGGCGAACTCTCAACCACTGCGCCACCAGGGAAGCCCTAGATGGTGTTTTTTTAGTTAAAAACACCATCATTTCCCCCACTGCACTGCAGTGTCACGTTTGTCATAACTGATGCCTCAGTATATGTGTGGGTCTTTTTCTGCACTCTGTTCTGTTGCATTGGTTGCCTTATCTATCTTTGTGTCTGTTCCACTCTGTTATAATTACTATAGCTTTATAATAGGTCTCCTACTGGTTAGTGCAAATCCTCCACTATTGTTCTTCAAGATTGCCTTTGCTATTCTTCGCTTTTTGTATCTCTATATGAATTTTAAAAATCAACTTGTCATTTTCTACACTCACAAAACCTGTTGGATTTTGTGTTGCAATTATAGATTGATTGGGGGATTACTGACATTTTTGCTGAGGCTTCCAAATCATGAGCATGGTATGTCTCTCCATTTATTTAGATCTTTAATTTCTTTCAATAATGTTTTAAGAGTGGTTAGTGTTGATGTCTTAGACATCTTTCAATAGATTTATTCCTAGGTATTTTTTATGCTTTTAGAGCTGGTATAATGTTTTAAATTCCCTTTTCTATTTGTTTTTGCTGATATTTAAATACAATTTATTTCTATGTGATGATTTTGTATTCATACACCTTGCTAAACACATGTTCTCTTTTAATTTCATATTTGCCTCTTCTCTGACTATATTAGTATCTGTCATTTTCAGCCTCCTTTTTGTACATGATTGTAAAATATCACTCTCTTCTGTCATAATCATTGAGGTCACAAATATTTTTTACTCTTATCACTGATATTTTAGATTCTTTCACTCTTATTTTTTTTTATCTTTCAAGAGTTTGTACTCATTTCTATTCAGGAATTGCTTTTCTCTTTGATCTTTTCCCTTTTATCCTTCTATCTGATTTCAACTTAGCAAAAATGATGGTGTACAAGAGGCATCTTGATAAGATAGAAAAGGCTCTAGAATAGGTCTTGGAGGCTGGGAGGCTCTTCTGTAATATTCTTCAGGCTAGACTAGGAAAAGGATTTCAAACCAGTGTTCACCAAATCCCTATTATAAGAATTACCAGAGATGCTTATTAAAAATAAAAGTTCTTAGATACCTACTTAGATCTATTCAATAAGACTTTTCAAAGCAAAGGCCTGTAAATTGTGTGTGGTGTGTGTGTGAATTGCTGTGAAAATTTGTAGTTATAAATATATATACAAATATAAATATATATGTAAATATATATATCCCTAAGTGATTTTTAGCATCAGGGAAGTTTAGTTTATGTAGGACAAGATTAAGATTCCTTCCATCTCTGATACTATTCGATTTTATAAATGCTAGCATGGTATTGCCATAATCAAAAGAAGAATTTCACCTAAACAAACGAGTATCAGAGAACCAATGCCAGTACTCTAAAGTCTGGTATTTAGGGCACCTATAAGCACAAATGAATTGGTGCCTTGCCTACCGGTGCTATTCCATCTGCTCTGAGAGATCAAATGCTATTCCAGAGGTACAAGGCCAGAGCAGGGGGAGCCGGTGATATAATTAGATCTTAAAAGCATCTGTGCCTCTAGTGGTTAATTTGACTAGTAAGTTTTGACTGTTCATCTGTTTTGTATCCAGAGTCATTAACCAAACTAGGTCAGAAAGTGCAGTACTTCCTGAAAGAATAACTGTAGCTTAATCATTAATGTCACAAACAGAAATGAAGTGGACCCTTCTTTGGGTAAAGGTTGATGGGAGAGAAGCAGGAGGAGGAGTGAGTAGAAGCTGGGAAAACATGGTCAAAGTCTAAGATGGAGTTTAGGGAGGAAAGGGTAGAGTTTCTCCTGGTCTTATTTGTCAATAACTCAAATAGGTAATGTAAGAATTTTATGAGGGAGAGAGTCATAAGTTCTCATATTCTAAAATAAAATAATTCATTCTCCTGTTTCCTGACTTCTTTTTTGGTTTAGTCCTCATTTTTCTTATTGCTCTCTAGCCATTCTTTTCCTTTTTCTTTTGATTGACATCTAGATGGGCACCGTACTCTCTTGTTCTTTTACCTCTTTGACTTAGCAAAAATAATACTGTCTAAAATATATCTATCATTGTCATCTCTGTTCTTGTTCCTCCTCTGATAAGAACTAAATATTATATTCTGGAGTCATTTGGGAGTCCATTCACTGAAAATTAAGAAATATGATGTTTATAATGGTTCCTAGAAAATAACTGGCTCATAATTTTTACACAAATTAAATTTTATTTACTAATTAAATGATGGATTCATCTTGAAGTGAGAAAATGAAAACACAGGGAATGAATTTAGTAAAGGAGAAGAATGATTCCCAAATGTACATCACCAACCCTTTCCTTTTGTTTTCTTCAGCTCCACCTCTTTAATTGCTTATAAGACATTTCTAGTTGAACTTTATTATGCTGAAAACCAAAAATCAACATTTTTTGTATCTCTCCAAATTCTGTTTCCCTCTTTGATGCATTTCATTTCCCCTACATTGCTATGTTTTTATTTCCATAGTTTCCATTCCTAAGTAACGACCACAGGCATTACTGATACTAATCTGTAGTGGCATAGTGAAAATTCCAGATCTGCCACTTACTGGCCACATGACTTTGGACAAATTACATAACCTCTTAGGACATTAGTTCCTATAAAATGCGGATAGTAGTAAGAATTAGAACATGTAGATATAATATATATGTGTGTGTGTGTGTGTGTGTGTGTATAAACCTTCCCCACAATAGGTGTGCAATAAATGGTAGCTATTATTACCCTGAAATCGATTTCAAAATCTGCTCTAAGCTATGCTCCAGGCATTGTGTTCTTAACTAATTTTCACTCATTTGAAATTTTCCAGCATTATACTGTCTCATCCCGTGATGTGTTATTCTCACTCCCCTGTGACATAAATGTTCTTTTGAACTAGTCTCTGAGACCCAATCCTTCCTTTCTCTATAGCTTTCTGCTTTGCAGGCGGCTGCTGACGCCTGACACCCACAGGGTTAAACCTAGTTGCTGAAGCCACCCCCTCTTCCCCTCCCAGTCCCCCTTTTCACAGTAGCCTGGCAGCTGTCCCAACTGCCTACCGAAGCCAAATGCTTGAAGAGAGAGAGAGTAAGGAGCCAGCCATGAATCTCTTCCAGACAAATGAGTTCAAGGAAACTCCTTTTTTACCTGTCTCCCCTGAAGAGGTACCACCTCGACCCCCCAGCTTTCCAAAGAAGCCATCTCCGGTGAGTCTTCAGATTCAGTTCTGTCTCTGGTAGGAACAGACTTACTCCTTTGGTTCTCCTCCTTGGCCCCTGGAGCTTCACGCTGAGCTGTGTTAGAGTATTAAAAACTATTCTCTCTTGGAGTTAGAATTAACCTGTAAACCAAACCTAAACAGAAGTTTCCTTTAACTTAGGAGAGGAAGCAGCAGAAAGAGGTAGAGTTCTTCAGTTGGTATCCAGGACTTGGCTATATTTCATTGTATATTCTGAGTTTCTCTGGGGTGGAAAAAAAGCAATTTGAATGTCCAGGGAAACTTGGCAAGTACTCCTTTCTGGAGAACTGTGTGTGATTGTTCTTTCTTCACCAAAAAAAAATCTCAGCCCTTAGTTTCCCCTGTGCACAGAATCTATGCTGACCACCAAGAGAAGTTTTAGAATAGATCTAGTTTCTGTTACTGTGTTCCAGTTTACAGTGGGAGAAAGGACAGAGAAACAAGAGAGTAATAATAATGTTTTACTTTATACACTTGTTAAAGCACTTGCCAATTCTTATTCAGTCCTCATATCAAAATCCTGTAAATGGAGAGGATACAGACATACTAGCCAGTATTTACTGAATTCTTACTACAGGCAAAGAGGTAACTGTAGTAGTATTCTAGAGGTGGTAGTTTCTTTGGAATAACAAAACTGAAGTATAAAGCCAAGTATAGTGACATGGCCTGGATCAGTATGTTAACACAGCCAGTGACAGTGTTACATAGCTAGTAGAAATGTGTTACTAAACTTCAGTTTGCATGATTCTCGAGCTGTGAGCTGGGAAGGTAATAAGACTAATTCATATTGTCTTCCAAGCAAGTTTTTATCATATGTTAATGTATATTAATATTTTGGAGGGTTGTTTTTATATATCCATGTGGATAAAAGAATGAATACATTAATTTATTTAGTTATACATTTTCTGGTCCCAAAGAATTTGAGGCTGCTTACAAAGATGTATGTACATCTTATGAATAAGAAAAGGCAATAAAAATCTCATGATAAGATTTGATTGAACCAAGGACACATATCTCCATCCCCCTCTCATATTGACTGGACTATCATAATGGGTAAGGATTTGAAATAATACGTGATGTTCCTTTTATTCTGACTGATACAGTGCATGAAATAGCGTAGTCCTTTTAATGCCCAAAAGGATTAACATGAAAATGTTATAGAATCTCTCTTTCATAGAAACAATGGCCATTTAATTTGACAAGATTTAAGAACTCTCTGCCCAAGGTCAAGGTGATCAGTCATCTTACCTTTAGCAATCTGTACTAGGCTCTGTGCCTGGCTTCAGTAGCCACTGAATGGGAAACCTTCATGTTGCTAGGATTTTTCCCAGCAGAGTGAATGGGGCAAGTGGAAACAGAAAGGTTAATCCGCACAGTGGAGCTAAGCAGGATACTGACATGTGAGTGTGACTGCCTGGACATCAAGTGCTCCATAGGCCAACTCTTTGTTATGTTCCTGAAAATAAGTATGATTATTCTCCTACTCAGAGCCCCAGGCTTTTCATTTAGTACTTGTGGGAAGATGAACAGGTCCTGGTGTCTAGTATCAAGGAATGCCTGAGCAGTTTCATGGTAAATGAATTGAGGAACAAAGTAATATTCAGAATAGCTTCTCACTGCTAAATCAGCAATGCAAGCACTTTTAGTGTGATACTGGCTGTTTCATGAAGAGCAGGGGCCATTGTTTCGCATGACCTATCATGGCAACTTAAAATAAATGATTTTTTTCTGTTGTGGAGCAATCTAATGGTTTAAACAGGGAAATATAGTTCATGCTTGAACCATTGCCTTTTTGTTTCTTAGAAAATCTGTGGCTCCAACTATCCACTGAGTATTGTCTTCATTGTGGTGAATGAATTCTGTGAGCGCTTTTCGTATTATGGCATGAAAGGTAATTTTGTGTCCCTGAGTCCTACTCTTCTCCACTCACTCTCACCCCATGTTTGTAACAACCTATCTCATATGCACTTATTTCCCTTATCTACTCTTTCTGCCTTCATCCAATTGGTCCTTTCCTTTGGCGAAGACTTCCAAAAAATGCCTCATGGGATTTCACCTACTAACTCATACAGGCCAAGAACAGAAAGGCCAAGTGGAAATCAGAACACAGCCTATGAGAATATAAGTGGAAAAACTCTCATCATCGACATTCCATTCTTCATTTCTGTTCCTCGGGTCTATGGATTATATCATTGCTGGGAAGGAGAAGGAAGGGATATTAGAAGCCCCATGTTATCTTTTGGATTAGCCTAAATGATGCTGTGTACACGTAGACTGAAGGGAGGAGTATTGCATTTGTATACTAAGCATAGCCCCATTTACTCCCACAACTCCAAGGGGCCCTGCTTCTACTGCCCAGCAATCACCCCTCATCACTTCACTGATAGGAGTGTTGAAGGTCAAGATCAACTTCAAAGACCATATCAAATGTTCTTCTGCTCCATAAATCATTTTAATGCATCTATTTTGTTTTGTCTCTCTTTTTTTGCTTCAGCTGTGCTGACCCTGTATTTCCTGTATTTCCTGCACTGGAGTGAAGACACTTCCACATCTGTATACCATGCCTTCAGCAGCCTCTGTTATTTCACTCCCATCCTGGGAGCAGCCATTGCTGACTCATGGTTGGGAAAATTCAAGTAAGGATGATGGGAGGTCACAGTCCAAGAAGCTGCACATATTAATTGTGCAGAGACTATCACTTCTAGCCTCTTGCTTCCAAGCAAGAACATGCTTATGTCATCCATGACAAATAAGAATCTCTCTCAGACTGACAATACAGAAAGGTTTTGTCTCTTCATTATCAGTTTTTCCAATATTTCTATACCCTTTTCAGTCAGCAGGTTTTTTTCTTTTATCTAATTTTAATCTTCCATTCTGTAATTTAAGACTAGTTCTTGTTCTGATCTCAGGTGATAGAGATTGCTACCCACAAGAAAATTTATAATTCAATGTAGTTATTTGATATACTATCCATCTCTTCTCTAGATTGAGTCATCCCAACACTTTTACTATCTTCTTATGAATCCCTCTTTTTAGCTCTTTTACCATCTCTGTTTCTCTTCTCTAACCTTCTGTAGTTTATTTCTTAATAATATAATAAATATCTTCATGAATTAGACTAATGGTCTATTCAGTTCAGTATCTTTTAAGTCCCTGAAAATAGCACCAAGAGATATGTTTGGGACAGTGTTATTTTTGTCCCCTATAACATCATCCTCATGGGCTAGAGATGGCTCTTAGATATCCATCACTCAGGTATTTTCTGTAGACTTGTCATCTATGGAATTGTCTAAATTAGCATTTCTCAAACTGCATTCTGTTGAAAATTGGTTGTATAGGATCTAATGAATGTTATATGGGAACATAAAGCTCTCATAGTCAAATAAGTTTGGAAAATGCTAGGCTGAATAAAGCTAAAAAGGTATCTTTACTGCATGACTTCTTACAGCCTTTAACTTGTGAACTCATACTATAAAATATCCAAGAGGAGGTTATGGTATGTAGTATTTTCCAAACTTATTTAACCGTGGAATATTTTTCCAGGATTTCTTGTGGACCTAGTGTTCCAAGGAATCCTCTTTAGTAAACATTGGTTTCTATCTCACTTTGACCTAGATATATTCATTCTTCTAAAGTTTTTAATCAGCACCCAATATAGCGCTACAACCACAACTTAGTACTAAACACAGTTTCTTGCCTTGGGAAAGGTATGGCAGGTGGCTGAGATCTATGTTTGCTCCTTATGTAGTAGTAGTTACCGAGTCCATCCAGATAGAGGGTTGGCACTATGTGCAGAAAGAAAGTATAAACCATGGTATATAGTCTTCATTCAGTTATAGAATAAAAGACTCACATATATCACGTAGTAATTTTATTTATTTTTAAAATGACTTCTTTTAAGATTGAAAAAGTATAGATCTGAGATTTGGTAAGTAATAGCTTCCTGACTATTTCAGAGGAAATTTAGCAACCTCCACTCGTGCCCTCAATCTCAATCCTTTATGAGGTACTTTTAATTTTTTTTGAATTTATTTTTATTGAGGTATAACTTACATAAAGTACACAAATCCAAAAGTCTTAAATGTACAGCTGGATGAATTTTTACAAATGTATCACCGTCACCTAGATCACTCTCCTTGGTGTCTTTGTACCCTCAATACCTCCATCTCTTTCCTTCAAATTCTTCCTCAGAGACACTCTTTGTGATTCCTGTACCTAGAAGCAAGGGCAAATATGAGACCTTTAAACAAACAAAATTATTGTTAACCTTTCTTTTTCTATCTTCTTTTTTAGATTTTTAAAAGAATCACTACCTTCAGATTTTTAAAAGAATCACTTATTATTTGTTGCCTTCCTTTCTCACTCTTCATTATCACTCCTTAGGGTGGAGTAATGTAATGCAGTGCAGTAGAATCCAATCAGATTCAACTTAAGCTGATCGAGTTTAATTCAGTAAATGTTTATTGAGCAACTTCTATTTGTCCAAAGAACCATGAGGTATAAAAAGATGAATAAGACATAATACCTGCTTCATGGTGTTCATATTCAACTAGCTTTAATACAAAGCAGATTACGGTAAGTGAAATAATATATAGTATGTCATCTTTTTATCCTATTGAAATTCTTCTCTCTTAGATCACTGGTAATGATCTCCTTGTTATCAAACCCAGTGGTCTTTTCTAAATTCTTATTCACTTTGAACGTGTTTTAACATTTTAGTCTGTTATCACTCCTAAATTCTTGAAACTTCCTGGGCTTCTCTAACACTGTATTTTCTGGCTCTTTTACTTTTTTGGATTCTTCCTCATTTGGCTTTTCTTTTGCTTTTTGTTTACTTTACTCTTTCCTGAATGTAAGCATTTCCCCAGTGTATACCTTTTACCCTCTTCCCTTTCTCCAGATTCTCCCTTAGCAGGCTCTGCGGTGTCAGTTTTACCTATATGCTAATGGCTCCTCAAACTCTGTAATCTTAACCTGTCACTCAAGCGCCCTTATGCATTATAACTGCATGTTAGCATTCATCTCCTGGATATTCCACCTTATCCTCTCTCCTAGCTTTCCTATACTCCCACATCCAATCAGTTTTCAAATTCTGCCAATTCTATTTCTATAATCTCTCTCACATTCTCCCTCCTCAACACTGAATCCCATGGCCATCAATCACCACTACTCTAGTTTTGGTTTTCATTAGCCTCTAAACTGGGCTATTGAAATGGACGTGTATGATGTTTTCATTGCTTCCCATATCTTTTGTTCACAATTGAGTCTGTGCACTTCTGTCAAATTAATCTTCCTAAAAGAAATCTCTGTTCATATTACTACTCTGCTCAAAAATTTCTGCTAACACACTGTCTACTAATCTCATCCAACTTACCTTTCTGCTCTTATTATCATACTCCCTTTCAAAAATGTACACTAGAGAAAAACCAAATACTAATACTTACCTAATGATAAACAGGGACATTTCTTTTCCATGTCTGTTTGCATAGTTTCTACTTCATGGAATCTCCTTCCTCCCAGCCTTCTATGTCCAAACCCTTTAACGCTCAGTTCAAATTCCACCTATGCAGTGGAGTATTCTCTGCCCCACGTCTTTCACCACTAGCCAGAAGTAATCTAAAGTTCTCTGAACTCATTTTTTACCCTCATGTGACATTTACCAAACTCTGTCTTATCACAACTATTGTATATGAATCTAATACCTTCTTCAGACACTTAGAAGACAAAGTCTCATTTATATTTTTATCCACAGCACCTAGAACAGTGCCTGGTACATAACAGGCCCACAGCACAGCAAGTGTTTCAATTAATAAATTTATTCACCCTCAGATACTCAAATGTAGGCACAAGACTGAGGTAGGTGTGGGCAGGTGTGAAGATGACTTATTTTGTTGTGGGTATTGTGATTCCTTTTTTTTTTTTTAATCTCTACTTCAGCTACTTTTTTAAAATAAATTTATTTATTTATTTTTGGCTTAAAACCAGATTCATTTATTATATCACAATTCTGTAAGTGAGAAGTTGGAGGCAGTCAGTTGGCTCACAGGTCTGGGTGTCTCCTAGGTTGGACTCTGGGTAATAATCTACCACCAGCCTCATTCGTTGTTGCCTGAATTCATTTCCTTGTCATTGTAGGTTCTTATTTTCTTGCCATCATTCAGGTGGAGGTGTCCCCTTTCCTTGACACATGGTTCTTTCCATATTCAGGCTATCAGTATGGTGTATCAAACCCTTCTCGAACTTTGAATCTCTTCCCCTTCTGTTACCAGAGAAAAGTCTCTGCTTTTAAGGGCTCATATGATTAGATCAGGCTCATCTAGTTAATCTCACTATCTTACTGTCAATTGTGTCATATAATATAACATAATTAAAGAAGTGACATCTCATTATAGTCATAGGTTCCAGGGATTAGGGTGAGACATCACTGGCACCATGGCATACGACAATAAGGGGTAGTGACAAAGAGCATTCTTATGTCAACATCTGCTTTGTGCCTCAAGAGTAATAGCCTTGATTACCTTTGACACTTGATAATAATAAAAGAAATATTTTAGGGCTTCCCTGGTGGCGCAGTGGTTGAGAGTCCGCCTGCCGATGCAGGGGACATGGGTTTGTGCCCCGGTCCTGGAGGGTCCCACATGCCACGGAGCGACTGGGCCTGTGAGCCATGGCCGCTGAGCCTGCGCGTCCGGAGCCTGCACTCCGCAACGGGAGAGGGCACAACAGTGAGAGGCCTGCGTACCACAAAAAAAAAAAAAAAAAATTTAAATAATATGGGAATTTTTATTTGATGACAACATTTTTAATTAATTCCTGAAATAGAAGAACACCAACATTTGTGAAAATATGAGAAAAGTTCTGTCCGTTTATAGTAAAGAAAATATTTCCTCTTTTTGAACAAAGATGATTTTTTGAAGCTCTATAAAAAAAGAAATAGGATTATAAAAATATCTAAGTCCCAAGGTTCCAATAGATTCTGCTAGGTGTGTGACTTTTTGGATAGTTTCCTTTTTCCTAAGGAAGGAGCTATTTGAGCATCGTGTAACTTTCCACCATTAATTCTCTTGGAGCACAAAATTATCACCTCTGTGTATCCTCTGCACTGCATCCAGGGCAACCACACTCACATATTAAGGTAGCGGGCCCAGCATTTATCTATAAATTTAGAGCCTTTCTTACTGTGAAAACATCATGGACTAATAAAAAACATCTAGGAATTGTTATGAGTTGCCTGAGATACTTTCCCCGTACATTTTTAAATTATTACTTAATTTTGATATTTCTTTCTTTGGAAATAGATTCTCTGTTGATTTTACAAGAAACCATAAATTCTTAAGGAGTGATCAGTCAACTATTTGCTTTGCACTATTTCAAGCAAACGACAATATTACATGATAATAAAGCAGTGAACTTCTTAAATTAGACATGTGCATTAAAACAAACCCTTCCTGGTTGGAAACCCAAGTGACTGTCATTAGCCACTTTAGTATCACAGCAGGTTACACAAATTATTATTACATTTAATTAGCATTCTGACAAATTGAGGAATTCTTTACCTGCATTCAGATTACACACAGAAAATGATTTGAAAGCATTTCCTGCCGTGAAAACACCAAAGCAAATCAAAGAAATCAGCTCCAATCTTATCTTTATCTTGACTGTGTTGGGTCTTCGTTGCTGTGTGCGGGCTTTCTCTAGTTGCGGTGAGTGGGCTTCTCATTGCGGTGGCTCTCTTGTTGCAGAGCACGGGCTCTAGGTGCATGGGCTTCAGTAGTTGTGGCACACGGCCTCAGTAGTTGTGGTGCACAGGCTTAGTTGCTCCGTGACGTGGGATCTTCCCGGACCAGGGCTTGAACCCGTGTCCCCTGCACTGGCAGGCGGATTCTTAACCATTTTGCCACCAGGGAAACCCTGTGGTTGCTTTTTAAATAACAAAACTCTTTGGGGATGAATTGGTATCTCTTTCTGAGAGAAAGTGAGTTGGAGAAAACATGAGTAACTTGTTCTATCGGGGGGTGTGTGAGCTCACATGTACAAAAACAATGATGACAGCAACATAAGCATATAAGTATTTAAAACTCCTCTCCTTTTCTTCAGATGTTATCTTCAGGATGAAAAACATCCTATAACATTAGAAACATCTGAATTTAGTAAACAACTTCTATTAAAAGTGCTTCCTCTGTTTGCAGTCGCAGAATCATAGCTTTGTTAAGAGAAAATGGGTACCCAGGGTCCCTGACTCTTGTATAAGGAACTCGCTATGTCAGGAAAGAGGTGAACCTTCCTTCAGGGCTACACACAGGAAAGAGTAGCCAGTGGATATACAGTGGAAAAGAAAATTTTTAAGCATGGACACTGGATTTTTATTATTTCTATAAACATCTACTGAGAGGGTTAATTACATGCTCAGATGCAATTTTTGATGCTTAGTTGCTTTTAAGAGAGAATAACATTTTTAGTCATAGTCCCTAGTGTTGGTTTTTACCTTGTGACCTGTGCCTATTACTCTGGACTCCTGATCATGGCAATCACTAAAAGCCACTCTCTTAAATATGTTTATTGCCAAATATGCTTTTGGATGTCTTCTCTACAATTTCTGGGGTTTTTTTGAGTGTGTCTATAGCATGTCCTTCCCCCACTATTTTTTTTTTTTTTTTGGTCTCATCAGAGCTGACCCTCTTTATCCTAGGTCTCTTCCTCTGCCATCAGAGGAAGTATGTACAATAATATATGCCTACTGCACATACTCCTTCTCAGTTCCTAAGCTTTAACTAAAAATGTCTCTGGCTTTTGATATTCTTACAGTTAAATAAAATTTAAAACTTCTTTCTCTTCCCTTTCCTTTTTCCACATTAACTTGTTCATGATAAAATTGAAGGAATGCTGGGCTGTAAGAAAGTGGAAGTTCTAGACCTAATCCTAATACTAATTAGAATGTCACCTTAAAAATATCCTTTGACTTCTCTGGATTTCACTTTCCTCATTTGCAAATGGAAGATTGGTCAAGTCTATCTAAAACAGATCTGTGTCCTGTGGTTGGGATTGTAATGACCCCAATGACTCCATTTCAAATGCAGAATTTCCAAGTCTCTCTTGACTTCTCTCTACTTCTGTTAAAGTTCTCTGCCATTAGCTTCCTGTCTTATATTCCTCACATTCTAGACTAATTCCCTGAATCTTTCACCTAGAAGGTTGCCTGTTTTCCTTTTAAGGCACTTACACTTCTCTCATTCATTTAGTCCAACAACCTGATATTGCCCTGTTCTCCCAACGCAGACTATCACTCCAGCTCAGACTCCTTTTGTTTTTTCTCTGTGATGATTTAGCATAGATTATCTATTTTGTGTTCATAATTTTTGGCCTTTTTTTCAGTCCCTTTTTATTCCCTTTCTTTCTATTCATTCTTTTTATTCCAATGAAGGAAACTTTTCTCCAGAAGACACTACAAGGCCTTTTGGAAAAGGCTGCCCCTTCCCCTAATATTAATTAGCCCTGGTTTAGTCACTCAGCTTTCTTATCCCCTGCTTCCCATTATAAACCCTCTAAGATCCCTTCCCTGGAGAGCCAACCTAGGAAGATTAGGCATTTAGAATGAGAAATCCACATTCTGAGATTTCTGACATCTCCAGCCTCTCTGCTACCTTCATTCCATTCTTTATATTCCACATTAGCATATAACACTTCAAAATCACAGAAGTAAGCTATATAATTTCCAAAGTTCCTTCTAGTATTAATATTCTACTTATATATAGAGAGAATACTGGTGTCCTAATACAAATAATACACATTGTATATTTGGTAGTATGCCATGTTTCAGTGTGTATATCTCTACATATGTTCTTACTGGAATTCCTCACTCTTCTACTTCCTGTTTGTCATTCAGATTTTTTTGAAAAAACAGCATAACAACAAGTCCCTATCAACTGCATGAGCTATATCACTGGAAAGTCTGTTCAAAGACCCTGGTTCCTTTCTTATCCTTGGGAAATTGTCCATGAGGAAACTGTGGTGGGGATTACAATTAACCCAAGTGTTCAGACTGAACCTGAGAGCCCTTTACCTCTCTGTATATCCCAGTGATTGTGTTTAGAGAAAGTTCTTTGTGTTAACCATCCCTTTTTTCCTGTTTATGTGACATTCTTTCTTGACCCTTATGGATTTCTAGAGCCAAAGACATTCCTTGGAAGAAACCTCGGGTCAAAGTATCCTGTTCTTCTGGTTCTCCTTACTTAAAACATTATCGCTGGCTACAAATCCAACTTGGTCATGACATATCTACACAAGATCGGGGTACTCTGTGTTTGTGTGGGGTTAGTGAGGGAAAAGAGAGCAGGTATGAGAAAGGAATGTCCATTATCTCTAACACTACAGGGTAAAGAGTTACTGTCTCTTTTTCTAGACTGTTTGTTTCATTCACCATTATTATTTCTATTTGCATATCTCAGGTAATTCTTTCCTCCTCTACCCCCTCCTCCTGCCGCTCCATTTATCCTGGCATTGAGAACAGTATGAACTCTGAGGCTGTAATTACTCAAATCTCTGAATTCTGTTTGTAGACTGACTGATTTAACTCTCTCAACAGGACAATCATCTATCTCTCCTTGGTGTATGTGCTTGGCCATGTGATCAAGTCCATGGGTGCCTTACCAATACTGGGGGGACAAATGTTACACACGTGAGTAAAATCATGGAATAAACTAAACCACTTTTCCTCCATTGGGCAGGTAAATGTCTCACACATTCATTACAGATGTTTTTCTGTCTTCTTACCAATGATGTCCCTTTATTTTCCGATCTGTTTTAATACCAAATTGGTTAAGGAAAAAACTTTGACCAGTTGAACTCTCCTGCTTTATCTGAGCTCATTTGTTTTTATTAAATATTTGGGGACTAGTAGAATGCCCAGTTAGTATCCTTTTGATAAAAACTCTTCATGTGCTTGAAGACATTAAAACCTTCATGCCCTCCATATTCCCTCACCTATTCACCCATCCACACATTGTACCTTTACCAGAGTTAAAAAAAAATGTCTGTGATATTTCCTTATAATACATTGTAGAATTCATTTTCAAAGCTTGGATTATTCCCATTTATGTGTAGTTCCATATATTCCAGTTTCTCTATCCCTCTTTATTAAGCTCTTGATGTTTATGATGCCAGAGACTCTTGATAGATTCTGATGTCTGTTGGTTCAGTCAGTAGAGAAGATTAGAGTTGTTCAAGAAGCAGGTCGTACATATTCATGTTTATACTGTGCCTATATGTGTATTTTCCAATGAGTTAAGAATTTTGTTTGAAAGTTAATAAATATTAAATACCTCCTTATTTTTGTCCCCTCAGAAATCAGTGACACTACTCCTATTAGTTATGACTAGTTTAACATTTTATTTTGTGGTTACTAAGGATATGTGGGATAAGGGTTCACAAGGTCATTCTATTGAAGTGTCCCTTTGACTAAGACAAGATTGAGAACCAGTGCTTTAACTTTGGAGTTCCTTCAGTATCTGCTTCTATCTGTTGTGCACAAGGGGTAAATGAAACTATCAGGGACACATCTCACCATGTAATGTATATTTTCTGGCAGAAACTCAAGGATTATAAGTGTACCTGAGTCTCCCCTAGGACTGAAGGCATATGGAAAATGCCCACAGTGTAGAAATGTGAAGGAGGTCTTTGCCCTTGTACACATTTTTTTTCTCTTGTAGCTCTATATTTTATTTCTACAGTTGTGTTTAGTATCAATATGGTTAGTACTCTCACCTCTCCATTTCAGAGTCCTGTCAATGGTCGGCTTGAGTCTAATAGCTTTGGGGACAGGAGGTATCAAACCCTGTGTGGCAGCTTTTGGTGGAGACCAGTTTGAAGAAAAACATGTAAGAGTCCTGTAATTTCTGTGTTTTTCAAGAATGTAGAGCAGGCATCAAACGGCAGGTAACCATTTGCCAAGATTGAAGTGATCCACCAGTCAGATCATATCTGAGGAGCTGTGTTCAGTGCTGGGTACTGGTCATTAATAGAGGGAAAAACTGCAACATTTCAAAGGAAAGTGACCAGGGTGGTAGATGGACTAAAAGATGCTCTTATGAAGAAAGGTTGAGGGAAATGGAGATATTTATAGCCTGGATAAGATAAGAATTAAAGAGAATATCTTAGCTGTCTATAGATATTTGAAGGATATCAGTAATTAAACCAAAGGTCAATGGCTGAAAGCTATAGGAAGCTAGCTTCTGGCTTGATGGAAAGAAAAACTTCAAATAGTTGGAAGTAGCGAGTTTACTCTCACTTGAGTTACTTAAGAAGGTACATGGTAATCACTTTGGGAATGGGAGGTGATGAGTAGTATGGAGATGATTTAAGCATCTCTAGCTTTGAGATTCTATGAAAGGGGAAAAGGACCATTTGGAATAAAACAGAATGAGTTTCTCTAGATGAACCTGTCTGGATGATCATTCCTTCTTTTCCTAAATACTTGCCACTGTCAGTGGGAGGGGAAAACAGTATGAATAAAGGTAAAAATGGGCCTGTATAAGGAAGCAGTGACAACTAGGCAAGGGAAGTAGTCTATTCTTAGATCAGCTAACATTTCTAGCTTCCTCTTTTTTCCTCTCAGTTTTCTTTTTTGTCTGTCTCCATGTATTATTCCCTCTTCTGTAGCTGGTTACCATGTTTCTGGGTTTTCACTCTGTTCTTTCTCTGTGTCCTGTCTTCCTTCATGTCTCTAACCCTTCAGACCATTTGAGTTATTTTATATTCTTTATCTGCCTGAGGGTCCATAGATCATAATTGCTTGCTGACGTTGGAGAAATAACCAACCTCTGGCAAGTGGGATTCTATGCACAATGAACTATACTCATAGATTGGTGTAATGAGTTTAAATGGGGACCAGAAGAGGAAGCAAAACACACCATAAATAGAAAATGAGGATTGTGCTGATGTGTCAGGAAAAGATC
This sequence comes from Delphinus delphis, assembly GCF_949987515.2. Lineage (NCBI taxonomy): Eukaryota > Metazoa > Chordata > Mammalia > Artiodactyla > Delphinidae > Delphinus > Delphinus delphis. The sequence continues at coordinate 67,264,509 of NC_082686.1, forward strand.
TGGGGTGTCAGAATGAAGCACAGAAGTGCACAATGAATAAAGCATCAGCAACTGTATTTGAAAATTGCTTCATTTTGTAACTGCTCCACAAAGATATTTCAATAATAGTACAAACCCACCTCCAGGTTTCCACCAGCCATTTCCAAGCCCACAGACATCCTTTTATACTCTTTGGCAGACTTCCCATAAACATTAGGTAAATTATCCTGTTTGACGGACAATTTACTCCACTGTCCCATGTTCTAGTCCTATTCCTACCACACATTCCACAAAATCAATTATTTAATTTAGTCACTCAATCACTTAATAAATTCAGTTAATAAACATTTATTGTCTGTAGTATAACAGGTACTATGCTAGTGGGGAATACAGAAAATAATAAGATACAATTTCTGCCCTAAAGGAACTCAACCTACAGAAAGAAACAGACATTTAATGCAAAGAAACTAAGAATAGATATGTATAGGACACAATACATAGGCATAGTGTACAAGATGATCATTTTTGCCAAGATAAAGGGGTAAAAGAATGTTAAAGATGCTTGTACTAGGGTTTGAAAGATAGGGAAATGTTTGTCTGGGGTCAGCGAGATATGTGTTAAAATATCTGATATGATATTCACATACACATTCACAGAGGCAGTGCCTGAATCTGTCTCTGTGTATGTACCTCTCACTTAGTCTGAACGTGAGGTAGGGGGTGGAGGTAGGAGGCATATTGCACTGATGATTTGGCCTTTTTTTTTTTTCAGGCAGAGGAACGGACTAGATACTTCTCAGTCTTCTACCTCTCCATCAATGCAGGGAGCTTGATTTCTACATTTGTCACACCCATGCTGAGAGGTTGGTATCTTTTCTGAGGGACTCTGTATAAGCTTTACTCAGGCCAGCCAGAAATCTGTTCAAGTCTTCCTCCTGTCCATCTTCTCCTTTTATAAGGGTTTGAAAATCTGAGAGAATTTCTTTTAACCTTGCTTTGTCTGGCCTAAAAGAAGGATTGTGGATTAGGTGATGGGAAGAAAGAGGATGGCTATGTCTATGACCTCAAAAACCTGAGCTTACAGAATAGAACATCAAAGACTTAAGATTCAGGATTAATTTGTTTTGTTTTGTTTTGTTTTCCTGTAGGAGATGTGCAATGTTTTGGGAAAGACTGCTATGCATTGGCTTTTGGAGTTCCAGGATTGCTTATGGTGATAGCTCTTGGTAAGTGCAGTGGGGCAAAGGAAACTAATAGCCACTGATGCCTTCCACATGTAAAGGGTGATGTAAGCACTTTACACAAACTATTTCATTCAGTCCTCACACTAACCTATTAGGTAAGTGTTATTATAGGGGTTTTCCCTAGACATTGGAGATAAATTAACTGAATAAAGTCAGAAACCTCAAAAAAAAGTGCCCAAGGTTACATAACTAATAAGAAGTTTCCTAGAGAGCTTTAAGAAAGACTGATCCCTGGACCCTATGTAGGACTAATTAAATCAGGATCTCTGTGGGATAAGGCCTTGGCATCTGTAATTTTTTAAGTATCTAGGTGATTCTAATGTGTAGTCAAGGTTGAGATGTACTGATCTACACTACAGTATATAATGAAGCAAGGAAAATAATTAATCCTTCCTTTTGAACTAGCTTATTTCATCTGATGGTTATTTATCTGGTAATTGAAAGACTTTTAAAATTCGTTGGGCCTTTTAAAGTAGCTTCTAGGTTTAGCCGTTTCTGCCCTGCTCTGCAATGCTCCCAAGAAGTTTGCTCTTAAGCAAAGAGAATAAGAGGAGTTGGATAAGTAGGGGGAAACTGATGCAACTTAGATCAAGTGGCATTCTCTTTACCACAGGGAACCCAGCAATGGAAGTGGAAGGGGGATGTGTGTGTTGCTTAGTTTACACAGCCTAAGGGGAAACTTGGACATGATTGTTTCTAATCATTGACCTGGAAACCTGTTCTCACACTGAGCCTTTGGGTGACACCCCCCACTGGAAGATATCCAGTCCAAACACATAAAGAGCTCAATAGAGGATAAAGAGCCCAGAGACTCAATGTTCCATCTGATTATTTTCTACCCGGGGTTGGGGGGGGCTAATATTATTATATCAGATTGCAATTCCAATTCCAAGGAAATTTATGCGTAATTCCTGGAGCCCTGTGATAATGCATTCTCTGCTTCCTTCTCCCTTTGAAGCCAAATATTTTCCTGGTTTTCCTCTGATTAGTACTATGTCTTTTTCTCTGGATCATTGCACAATAATATTATTTACATATCAGAGTAATTATGAAGATCAAAAGAGATGCTGTAATGGAAATGTTTAATAAATTATGAAATGTTAAATAAGTGTTAGCTGTCATCATTAGTCAGCTGCTTCAATTTTCTGGGTACTAATAAGTCAGTTCTCTGACTTTTCACTATAATTTAATTTATTCATTTGATTTTTTTCACTCATTAATTTGATAGACATTGACTTAATGAGCCGTTTATGTGTCAGATTCTGTGCTAGGTTTTGGGGTCACACTGGTGAATTAGATAGCTACAGAATTCATGCTTTCAAAGAATTTATTTGGTCCAGCAGGAGGAGGGAGACAGATAAGAAAACAGGAAATTTCAATATAGTATGATCACTGTCACAGCTGGTGAAATACAGAGAAAGCTATAGGAACACATAGGAGGGATATCTGACTAAGACTTCGAGGGTCAGGAAAGAAATGATGTGTAAGGTAAGACCTAAAGGATTAGCAGCAATTAATTCAAAGATTAATCAAAGAAAAGATTGAAAGTGAAACAGAAATAGGACACGGTATCTGTAAGACAAGGAGATGAGAAATAGTATGACATATTTGAAGGCCTTAAAGGAATTCAAATTGCCTGGAGCATAAATGGAAAGATAGAGAGGAGAAATTGACAGAAACTAGATAATGAAGGGCCTTTTAACCTACTAAGGAATTAGAACTTTATCAGGAGACTAGTAGAGAGCTTCAAAAGGATTTTGAATAGAGGAATGATGGTTAGATTTTTATTTTTCAGTGGTATTTCTGACTGTAATGTGGAGAAAAAATGGGTTAAGGGTGAGACAAGGATACCCTTTGTCTTGATTACTGAATTTTGGTACTCCCTTAAATTTTGTGCTCAAGGTGAGTGCCTCACTTAGCTCACCCTCCTTGGTCCTGACAGAATTGACAAACTTGATATGACTAGATGTGTGAAAGTAAGGGAGAAGAAAAGCCAACATTGAATGTAGGGCTCTGGCTTGAGCAAATGGTGGATAGTAGGGTCATTAACTGATAATAAGGAAGAAAACGTTTGGGGCAATACTAATGAATTTAGTTTTGGACATGTTACATTTTAGATGTCCTTGGAACATTTAATTGGGAGTATCAAACATTTATTTGGAAATACAGGTTTAAAGTTCAGAAGAAATGTTTCAGCTATAAAGATCTGGAGCTATTAATATATGGATAGCAATTAATTCATGAAAATGGATGGAATAACTAAGAGATAATAAGAGTACGGTAAAAAGACAGCAAGGATAGAACCGTGAGGAACACTGGTATTTAAAAGACAGTCAAATGATCTAAGCACCAGGAATTAGAGATAAACAAGTTATGGTACCTATTTGCAAGGAATTTTATTTTCCTGGTAAAGATACAGATAAGTGAACAATGAAGTTCTGTTCACTGTGATAAGTGCAGAAATAAAGATATCTACAAGGAAGTGCAGCAAAGGCATGAGTAACTAGGTTGCACTGAAGTTATTCAAATAAAGATTCACAAAAGAAAAGTTGGGGAATGGCTCTCCAGGTAGGAAAAAAACAGTGCAAATGGAGAGGCAGAAATCGTATTTTGAGAACCAGGGTGATTTCATTAATGCCAGAATCAAATTAAGGGGCAATCTCTATGGCATAAACCTTTAGAATAATGTTTCAAATTTGTATGGGAATGAGTCTTAATGTAATGAAAACTTAACAATGATTATTTTCTCCAATATATAGATTGTCAATTCTTTGTTATGTATTTATATTATTAAATGAGATTATTCAGTGTTGAGCATACCTTTATACAAGCCAGCATTTACTTGTAAGTTCTTGTATTTCCTTTACAATAAAAATGTGTTAAGGGTCAAATTTTGTATTTGAATTAGGTAAAGGGTTCAACAGTTAACAACAAAAAAAGACAGGCAAAGAGGGGAAACCCACAAATGAGACTAAGAAGGAATGGCCAAAGTGATAGTTGTTCTATCTTGGCTACCAAGAGGATTTCAAGAAGGGACTCATTCAGAGTAAGGAATGTTACTGACTGGGAAAGCAAGATAAGGGTGGAAAATGTCCATTAAATATAGCGACAAGAGGGTCATTGATTTGATGATATCATCTATGGTAGATTGGTGGAGATTTGAGACTAATTAGAGTAAACTGGGAAGTGAATAAGAGGGATGAAGGGGAAGACAGTATTTATAGCTGAAAGGCGACATGGAGTCAAGAGAGGATGTTGAGCATGCTTGAATGTCATTAGGAAGACTCCAGTAAAGAAACATGTTGAAGATGTAAGATAAAACAGTATAATCAGTATGAAAGCACACATGGCACAATTGCCTTTATACAGGAGGAGGAACATCAATCACCCTCACCTAAATGGAGAGAGGAGAGGATGGGTGTGGATACAGAAGTTAATAGATTTGGTGGCAAGAAGTTGAGGGGGTTTTCATTTGAAGCCTTCTATCTTCTTTGTAAAGTAAGAGGCAACGTCTACTAGTAGAAGGAGATGGTAGAGAAACTCAAGGTCCCTACTCAGCTTCTTTGGTTAAGTGGCCTTGAAATTTCAGTGTGAACTTGTCAAGGTCTTCCTTTTATCACTTCACTGTCACTTTTTAGACCAGAATTCCTGAGAATTTCAGCCTCTTTCTAGGATCATTCTTAGTTTCAAGAGCAGTCTATTTCCTGTCCAAAATCTTCCACTTATCTAGATACCTCTTTGTCTGTCCACTGGTCTCCCAGGATTAGCATTCTTTTCTCTGAACTATTTTTTCTATCAACAGTAAGAAGGCTGTGGTAGGTAAAGGGTGCTATTTGGAGAAGCTTTGGGGAAACTGAGAGGATAAATAAAGAAAAAGTGGTAGAGTGAATCTGACTGAGAGGAATGGAGAAATTAGAAAGTTAAGATAGAGAAAAGTAAGGTGATTCAGGCATTCTAGATGTAAGGATATTGGAAATTGCTACTGGTCACTGAGAAAAGCATCTTGGGTAGAAGATCTACTAGAGGGGCATCTGGCTAGAGCTGGGAAGTCCATTCAGGAGGAAAGTACATCTGGGAGGGTACCAAGATGGAGGTTTCCCACGGATTTTAGTTAAATTTAATAAACTTGAAAAAAATTTACTTTTTTATAATTATAAAACTAATATCTCATTGCTGGTAAAATAAAGGAGAAAATAAGAAAATTAAATTCACCTGTAGATAACTGTGGAGATGTGGTTAAAGGATAAAGATGGGCGTTGAGGGAAAGAGAATGAGCTCAAGAACAGAAATAGAACAGAAAAGAATTTTTCATAGGAATGATGAATAGTGGTTAGAGGATAAGGTGCCAAATGGAGAATAATGAAAGGTAAAGTGGAAAGTGGTAGGTTGAGGGGGAGCGCCATTGCAGACAGGGGCCACCTCTTTTTTATCTTTATTACCAGTAGTATCTAGCAGAGTGTGTAATGCAAGAATGAATGAATGAGGTGCTTTATGGTGGTTAAGAGTATAGATTCTTGAGTCAGGCCTCAGGTCAAAAATGCAGTTTCTGGCACTTTCTTGTACAGATTGCTTAATTTCTTTAATCCTTGATTTCTTCATGTGTAAAATAGAGTATTACATATTTTGTCAGGTTAAATCAGTACTGAATGTAAAACTCCTAACACTTTACATATAATAATAAATCTTCAAGAGATCATTAATGATAATAATAACCACCAGGATAATAATGAATTTGGGAAGGCCTTCCATGCCAGGAGTTTGGGCTTGTTAGGTAGGTCCTAGAAAAAGGATTTTAATTTGGCATCAGATAAAAGAAGAAGAGAACAGGACTGAGAAACTAGTTGGTGGCCATTTTGATAATGCAGGATAGAAGTTATGAGGTCCTACACAAGAGTCACAGCAGTGGTGATGCAAAAGAGGGGGCAGGCAGGAAATGCACTGAAGACAGAGGGTCAGTGAAAGTTGCTAATATGTCAGATGTAGAGATGAAGAAAGAAGAGTGAGAATTCAAAGGTGACTTTCATTTCTGTGATAACAGGAAAGTCTCAACACTGACCATTTTGGCTCCCATAGTTTTTCTAACTCCAGAGTCAGATAGCGTCAGTCATTTCCCTCCCTTTTTGAGATGTGCCAGTTACTCCTATATTTCAGCATTCTGTCCTTAGTGTTTACATACTGAATGTGCTAAATGAGAAGCTAAGAACCTTATTTGTCTATCAACTGCAGTTGTGTTTGCAATGGGAAGCAAAATATACAGAAAACCACCTCCTGAAGGAAACATAGTGACTCAAGTTGTCAAATGTATCTGGGTAAGTCCATGAATTGTTTACCTACCTTTTTCAGTCAAAGGGAAAGAGATGCTGTGCTGAGCATATAGGTCTTCAAACATGGCTTCTCTCAATGACCTCTGCTCTACTTCTGTGCCTTTTGGCAAACTGAGATTAATCGGTCTTCCCTCTGTGCCTCTACTTAACCATTAAGTTAAAAATAATGTAATCGTTTTTAAAAATGGGCAAAAGTCTTCTGAAATGTAGTTATGTATGTTGCCAACAGAAAATAAGGATAGGTAAAATTAGATTTGAAATATTCTGAAATTCAATGCCTGATGAAATCAAAAGGTTGGAGTAAGTCACTTAAGAGTTATGTGTGTTTGAGGGAAGAGATAATGAATTGGAAAAAGCAGGGGATGTTTTTTTGGTCTCTCCTCTGATATCTACGCTCTGCCCTAGTTTGCCATTTCCAACCGTTTCAAGAACCGTTCTGCGGACATTCCAAAGCGAGAGCACTGGCTGGACTGGGCAGCTGAGAAATACCCAGTAAGTTGGAACTGCAGAAACATCTGATGCCTCCATGTAGTCTTTCCTAATGTCCAAACTGATTCCCTCGTGCTGTATTTGACCTCTTCTCTTACTGTTCTGGGCCACTTCTACTGTAAGCAAGAAAACCCTATCTGGCAATTCAGCCTGTTCCTTCTCACCCCTTCTTGCAGAGGCAGCTCATTATGGATGTGAAGGCACTGACCAGGGTACTGTTTCTTTATATCCCATTGCCCATGTTCTGGGCTCTTTTGGATCAGCAGGTAAGAATGGAGACACGAGGGAGGGGACATGGGAATATATGTATACGTATAGCTGATTCACTTTGTTATACAGCAGAAACTAACACATCATTGTAAAACAATTATACTCTAATAAAGATGTTAAAAAAAAAAAGAATAGTTCTTTTGAAAGCTACCCCTTCCTCCAGCCCCTTCCCTCTCAGAGAAAAGGATTTCTTTTAATAGCATCTGTTTGCCCTAGGGCTCACGATGGACCTTGCAAGCCACCAGGATGAATGGGAATTTGGTGAGTAGAAGAGATTTTTCCAGAGAAGTCTATCATTTTCTTTATAATCCATATTAAGGAGAAATTTCTTTGTGTTTTTGCCTGAAAACTGACATAAGATCATAACAGATGTGCCTTTAGCATGAAGATACTGAGTAGGCAAAATAAAGAAAGCAAATCTAGAAATAAAAAGCAGAATCTTATCTTTAGAAATCAGAAATGTAAGGATGGAAAGGTTTAAATGTATACAAAGAAGCATTGAGAGGATAGCAAATGAAGTAATAGAGCCTGGGGAAGTGGATGTTTTCTTCCATCTAAGCCTGGCCAGGGAACAGCAGGTTTGATTGCTGCTACAACACAATTGACACCATCTCTTAGGCAGGGCTAACAGCAGAGGACCCAGAGGTGGGATATTTTGTACATGGATACAGAAATAACGGGAAAATTGTAAACATTATTTCCTCTTTTTCCAATTTCCATTCATTGGCAAAAACGCTTCTCTCATTTGTTCCCACTTCCTAGATTATTGTATTGTTTTTCTATCATCTCAGTTGTGAAGAGGGCAGGGTGGAATGATGCCAGGGTTTTATGATGCCAGTCTGTTTGGAGCCTGCTTAATATAATTTCACCTTTTTCCTTCCCCTGGCTGTCCAGGATTTACCATGTTTGTCCTCTTTTTGACCTCCTGGAGAACAACTTCAGAAACCCTGTGTGTCAGTGGGAGTCTTCACCCTAACCATGATGTCTTGTCCGTCATATTTATTACCACCTACGACTGCAGTTACTGAGATTAATAAAAAACACACTGACTTTATTCTCTTTCAAGTTAAAGAAAGCATAGTGAACAGAAAATAAGATTCTCCCTTAAGCCCATCTGCCTTCAGGAGACATAGCCTAAAGCCATTCCCAGTCTCTTTCGCCCCCCCACGCCCCCCACGCCCCCCACGCCCCCCCCACACCCCCACCCCCGGCATACCCTTACAAGGATAAGAGTGATCCTGAACCAAAGACCTGATAGATTTTACCTTAAGCTTCTCACCTGCTAATTAGCAAGATGGTTGATCTAGGCTTTTTTTTTGTCTTTAGGCCACCATCTTAATGTGATTTGTTATCATGTTTCAGGGGTTTTTTGTGCTTCAGCCTGACCAGATGCAGGTAGGAGACTTCTCTATAGTCCCGGGTACTTATTTCTTTCCTCATCTACACCATTACCTATAGTAGTAGGATTACCAACCATAATTTGATGTTTTTTTCCTTGTATGCTGAGGAGAGCTAAACATAGGAATGAAAATATTCTCTTTAAGCCCCACACTTCTCTTTCACATTCTCTGTTTAGTAAGTAGCTCCTGATCAACTCCAGGGAGACTGAGTTTTGAGCTCACAGGGAAAGTATAAGCACTGGATTTTTTTCCATGTCAAGTATCATGGAAATATTGTCAAAGAAAGTATAAGGCTTTGTTGTGTGAGCAACAAAATCAGAATCTCTGTTTATTGGTGACTCCCAGGTATCTTTTTAAACTCTTGTTCAACAATCCCCAATTCTTCCTTCTCTCATTCCTTTCTCCTGGCCGTGACATTTTTCCCTTGGCTGTGGTGCTGAAGAAGATAAGTGAAAATGGGAGGGGAAAGCTCCCAGTTGATTGACAGAAAAACAGGTTCAGAGTGAAACTGGTTCCTTGGGATATTTGGAAGATAATGTGCTATGCAGGTGAAATAGAGTCTTGGGTGTAAAGAGACTGAAGGATGTGGAATCATTCTGTACATAGTATGATGAAAGTGTGTTTGGATGTGAGAGAGAGTGCACACATGCAAATGAGAGCACATGCTCACACTCATGATAGAAGAACGTTGTAACTAATCCCTTTTACCGTGGTGTTACAGGTACTAAATCCCTTTTTGGTTCTTATCTTCATCCCACTGTTTGACTTTATCATTTATCCTCTGGTCTCCAAGTGTGGCATTAACTTCACGTAAGTGCTCACTATGCCTATGTTGCTCCAAACTGACTCAACATTTGCCCAGTTTGATAAAGAGTCAATATCTTTTCTACTTAGTGATGATTTGTTTTGATTTATCATTTTTCTGCTTCTGTTTATCCATGTTAGATTAAATGCCTGTTAATACTGAAGGACGGGAATTAGATCTAATTAATTCTTATGATAGAGAGTCCAAGCCATTACTGCAGACTTACATATGTGATGTTGAAGAGTTAGGACTCTACTTCATGGGAAGTCAAAAAGTATGTGAGATTAGGCTCCTAAACCAACTTGTTGCTTTGTTCTTGAAAGTTGCCTCTTCAAAGAAGTCCAAAGGCTTTGAGGATAACTAATCCCTTTAAATCTTCCACTGTCCCTATGAAACAAATGGGGGACCTCATAAGAGTGGGGATAGAATTGTCCCTAATTACTGCTTTCCCCCCCTTCTAAATAGAAGTGTTATTTTTTGTAAAGTTTGAAAGAGGAGGGTGTTAAGTTTTCTCTAATTTCTGATTTAATAGCAATTTCCTTTTGATAACCACTTACCATATTCAGATGACCTTTGGTCATTTACTCATTCATTGAGCAGTTTATTGAGTTCAGCACCAAGTGCTATGCAAATGTAAAAGCACAAATCTTGCTCTTAAGGAGTTTACTCTTTAGTAAGGAAGCTAGAAAATATGCAAGGTTAATTATTGCAACAAGGTGAAATTTGTTAAGTGCCCTAAGAAGGAAAGCAAAGTGCCAGGGAAATGCAGAGATGGAAGAGAGAGGCCAGGGTCAAGAAAGACTTCTGAAGGAGAGGAAAAGGAGGTAATAATGTATAGTGACTGGTATATGGTAAATGTTCAGTAAATCTGGCTATATTACTATTATTTTTGTTATTATGACATAATGGATAAAAAAATCATAAGCAAAGATAGAGGGAAAAATTTGGTGCATTACAGAGAACAATTCAGTATGACTCAAGTAAAAGTAGAAAGAAGGTTATATGAAGGGGAGGCAATACTTTGAAAAGTAATTGGGACCAAATTAGCTAAGCTTAGGGGGTTTAGATTTTATTCTTTAGAGTCTAGAGTTTAGCTATAATTGTCTCTTTCTTTCCCCTATAGATCACTTAGGAAAATGGCTGTTGGTATGATCCTAGCATGCCTGGCCTTTGCAGTTGCTGCTACTGTAGAGATAAAAATTAATGTGAGTACAATAAATCTTAAGCCATGAGAGCAGGACCATACCTATTTTGTTCACTTTTCTGACTTGCTCAATCTTGATTCCCTGGGCCCTAAGCACAGTACCTGTTTTAAAGAAGGTGCATAATAAGTGTTTGTGGTAAATGAGTAGATACAGGGGTAAAGCAGCAGTGCAAAATGAAGCCCACCTCCCACCTGAGTGATTCAGAGTATATTGTCAAGGAATTTCCAAACACCAGTATCCAAGATATATAACCATCTCTTAGATAGCTTACCAGACACTCAAATAACTTTTGGCAGGTTGAATAGCCACTATTAGGGAATGATGTATGAGGCCACGACTGAGTCAAAAGGCATGGAGTTTGTTACCTGGCATCAGTGCTTGCTATATTGAGCTGGTGTTTCCCCCTCCAAACTGCCTTCAGAGTTTTCTAAGCCAAATGTTCTTTAGAGGTAGGAAACTGTGTCCTCCTGACTAGATGAGCTAGGCTGTCGAGAAAGGACTGAGGTATGTGTTTTCATGGTATCTGAAGGGTTATTTGTTGGTAATTCTAACACGTGTTCTCTGTCCTAAGGAAATGGCCCCACCCCAACCAGATTCCCAAGAGATTTTCCTACAAGTCTTGAATCTGGCAGATAATGAGGTGAAGGTTACAGTGCTGGGAGATGAAAACAACTCTCTGTTGGCAGAGTCCATCAAATCCTTTCAGGTGACATATGGACTTGAATGAATCAGAAACACATTCAGATTATGTGCAAAGGCAGCAGCATAATACAGTGGTGAAGAGCATGCACTTGGGGAGTCAAACTGCCCCAGTCCAATTCCTGGTTCTGCCATTCCCTAGCTATAAGACCCTGAGCAAGTTATTTGATCTCTAAGCCTCAGTTTTAGCATCTGTAAAATGGCAATAATTTTTATGTCATAAGCTGTTGTAAGGATAAATATTATATGTAAAGTGCTTAGCATAATGTCTGGGACATTGTAAGCTCTCAATAGGTTGTAATTTGTGTTATTATTTCAAACTGCCTTGTAACACACACCCTGTGGAAGAGTTTGGCTTGCATATTTTCACGACTATATTATATATATTCTGAAATATTCATTTAAAAATATTTTTTAAACAATAAAAGTAATATACATTTATTGTAGAAAATTGGGGAGTATGTCAAAAGATATAAAAACCACCTATAAATCTATCACACGGAGATAATCATAGTTAGCATTTTTGTATAAATGAATAAATAAATTTTTAAAAAGTGTTGAAACACTATATGCTGTATTGACCTTGATTTTTTCTTAACATTAACCATCATAAGCATTTTCCCATGCCCTTAGGTAAACTTTGAGAATGTGATTTTAATGGATACATAATATTCTATTCTGTGGATATAACATGGCTTAGTAAAGTATTTCCTTATAGGTATTTAATTTTTTTTGTTATTATACATAATTCTATAATGAACATCCGTACTCATAAATCTTTATTCAAGCCTCTAATTACTCCTATGGTATATTTCTAGAAATGGAATTACTAGGTTAAAGGGTAATGTTGAAAGTATCTAATGAGGTCACCTGCCCTGGGTTACTATGAGATTGTGATGTCCAAGATGGGGTAGAAGGTGAGTGTGACAGGCTCTTCATTCTATAGAAAATGCCACACTATTCCAAACTCCACCTGAAGACAAAAAGCCAGAATTTCCACTTCCAACTGAAATATCACAATTTGTCTGTCTACACTGAGCATTCTGTGGAGGAGAAAAAATGGTACACTCTGATCATTCGAGAAGATGGGAAAAGTATTTCTAGCATGATGGTAAGTTGAGGAATGGCCTAGTTTCCAAATTATCTTAGAGTACAATGACTGGGCTCATCAATATCTTACCAAGGATATGAATGATGATCAAAGTTTCTTATTATCAGTTCCCTCTTGTCAGCTGTAACTGATGTTTACTTCCCTCTATTGTAGGTAAAGGATGAAGAAAACAAAACAACCAATGGGATGACAGCCATGAGGTTTGGATGCCAAGGAGACCCAGGCCTCTCTGTTCTCTTGAATCTTGGGTCTCTTCTGATCTGTGGGGCTTCACATGAAGAGACTTCACATTCTACTTGTCTTGTACAGGGATTCTCTTCCTAGAATGTCAAGAGAATTAGTGTCAGAAGGCATTTCCCAGGGCAGTGAGAAGCACAGATTCAAAACCAAGTCTTTTGGCTTGCTTTCTCATGTGGTATTCAAAGATGACCCTGTATTTATGTACGCCCCCTGTGCTCTGCAACATAAATCTCTTCTGCTGAATTTTATCCACTTATCTTGCTCTTAGGAAAATAACTGAATTCTTTCCTCTCGGTGATCACCAGAGAGAAATTTAGAAGTAAGCAAATAATCCTCCCTTTGTTATTGGTAGTTGAATATCTTTTATAGTTACTGTGTTTTTTAAGTAAAATTTAAAATAAACCTATAGAGGCCTCATGGTTTAGTAAAGGCAACACACCTGAAGTCAAAAGACTTGGTTTTGAATCTAGATAAGGCTGAAGGTCTTGTTAGACAGTCTGGGACATTTACAGAAATGGAGCCTTGAAGGGGTCACCTGCTCACTGGGGCAGGAATCTGACATGAAATAGACAGATGCATGTGCCTATGGCCATCAAGATTAGATGGTTGCTGTTGAGAATAGCATTTTAGAGGAGAGCTTTCAATAAAAAGTTTGAATTTCACTGAAGGGTGGAACAGTCATAATAATCTACTTTTGCATATGCAGCTTCAGAAAAAGTAAACAGATCAAAAATAAGTAAGACAACAATGAGGATAGGACTTCCCTGGGTCAGAGAGCAATGGGAACCTCCAGGAAGGATGAAAGGGAGCAATTTCTAGGTTAGTGCAGGATGATTGAATGTCCAGAAATCAATATCAAGGATTTTAGAGGGAACTGCCCTTCTAATCCCATGGGCCAGGGACCAACGCAAATGCTACCAGAAACCTAAACTGAGGGAGCAATTTAGCGGCCCGGGTTCAAAAGACTAGAAAGATGGTTCTGGAAGAGTCCAGGGTTATCTGCAGACCCAAAACAATGATAGCTCAACCTACTGTGGGCTGGGAGTCTTGAGTTTTGCATAAGTCAAATCAGACTTCATTTGTAAGAGGATAAGTGTCCGTTTTATATAAATACTGGTACGTATTTATACATATACATATATATATATATATATATATATATATATATATATACACACACACACACACACACACACACACATAATTATTTTTCTTAGTGGAGTCTCAGTTGATGAATTACACCATTAGAAGACGGAAAGAAATTAGGTGCACCTAAGGTAGGTTAGTAAGGAGACTCGGACTGCCATGGGTGATCACAATAGTGTCATCCCAGCTGAAATCAGGTGAGAGTATGGCAGATAAAAAGCTAATACCTGAGGAAAGAAAAAGTTAGGGACAGCTAAGACTACTGATTGCTTCTTACATGTGAGTTCATTTATTCACGCAGTTAACAATATACATCACGTACCTTTTATGTGCCAGCCACTATTCTAGGCACTAGGCATATAGCAGTAAACAAAACAGAAAAGGCCCCTGCCCTTTTATCAGGTGGGAGAGTCTGTCTGATCTGTAACAATGTCTCTACCCTTAGGTTTGTTAACACTTTGCATGAAGAGATCAACATCTCCCTGGGTACAGATACCTCCCTCAGTGTTGAAGAAGACTATGGTGTGTCTGCTTACAGAACTGTGCAAAGAGGAGAGTAAGAGCATTACCCTTGTAATTTTACTTTTATCAACAACTGTTTTTTAAATGCTTTCTTTGCATATAGGTGGGAGGATTAGGTATATCTCAGCTAATTTTAAATATACACAGATTCCTGCTCTCTTTCGACCTTTGCCTGCTTCCCTCAGTCTCACCTTTTTCTGCATAGATATATTGAGACCATGCTTGTTGTAAAGGCCATACTGTATAGTCAACAAGGCCATCTCTGGGAGGTTTGCCAGTTTATTACTGGCTCCCACTCCTACCCTTTGGTAACTCCTATTAACACCTCGTTCGAGCTTATCCTTTCAGGTTCACTGTTTTATGCTGTTCCACTAATTCATAAGACTTAGAAGAGAAAAATTCTTAAAATTTAGATGAGAAGACTTAGAGTCTGAAGTTCACAAAAGAAGACAATTTGTGCCTTCTGCATTCAGGTTTAAGGTTTAAAAAAAAAATTAGCCAACAGACAATGAAAAGCTCAGATCAGGGGTAGAAAAAGCCTGGCATGAAAATAATTCACTCTGAGACTCCTCTCCTCAAAGAGAAATGGTAGCTTTGCTGATTGATTCACCATCAGTAGAGAGATGAAATCACTCTTTCCTCCAGAGATGGGAATGCTTTTCTAAACTGTAATGTCTATTCTAACCTAAAATTGTCCTGTTCCAGATATTCTGCGGTGCCTTGTAGAACAAAAAATGAGGAATTTTCACTGAATTTGGGTCTACTAGACTTTGGTGCAGCTTATCTGTTTGTTATTACTAATGTAAGTAGCTCCTGGCCATCCTTACTCTCTCCTTCCATATATCTGTATCTATATTTATGTCTAGATAACTATATCATATCTCTATATATAAATCTATATCTATCTGAATCTGTATCTGTCCTGGGACCCAGATAGACTCTGTGGCAAGACAGCATCACATACTTATTTCTAGTGAAAGGTGATAGTTTCTATAATGACTTTAGAAAACCTACTAAGGTCTCCATGAGAACTTAAAAGAGATAACATTGGCAACAGGCACAGGGTCTTGGGGAATGGTAGACATAATTTATCTTGAGTCATTGCTATGAGGTGACATGGTTTGCTGCAGTCTCATTATGGCCCCAAGAAAACAAAAATTGTTTAGGTCTTCTTGACTGACTCCACATGTGGGTCTCCTAGCTCCTTGGAAACTGATCTGCTAGCATATCACAGTCTGAAATACCAAGACTGGTAACAAATGTCAGTCTCTACACAAAGTTTGGGGGATGAATTAACTGTGCTCCAGCAAAAGCAATTGTCTCAGCACTCAGGACATGACACCTCTGAATTTTAATTCTGATGTGAATCTTGCTTCTAATTTTATTTCATTACTTTTTTTTTTTTTTTTTTTTGCGGTACGCGGGCCTCTCACTGCTGTGGCCTCTCCCGTTGCGGAGCACAGTCTCCAGACGCGCAGGCTCAGTGGCCATGGCTCACGGGCCCAGCCGCTCCGCGGTATGTGGGATCTTCCAGGACCGGGGCACGAACCCGTGTCTCCTGCATTGGCAGGCGGACTCTTAACCACTGTGCCACCAGGGAAGCCCTATTTCATTACTTTTGACATTGTATTAAATATAAAAAGAAGACAGTGAATAAGGAAAAGATGGAAAATTTCTAGAAGTGTGATGAGAATAATCTGTAAAGTTTTTTTTATTTTAATTAATTAGCATGATATCTTTAGTATGCCATTTTTTATTACAGCTTTATTAAGATATAAGTCATATACCATACAGTTCACCCACTTAAAGTGTATAATGGTTTTCAATGCATTAACATATTCAATATATATTGTATATTCAATACATATATAGAATATATTTTCAATAATATATGTTCAATGGTTTTTAATAAATTCACAGAGTTGTGTAATTTTAGAACATTTTCATCATTCCAAAAAGAAGCCCCATATTCATTAGCAGTTACTCACTATTCCCTCCCATACCCTCTAGCACTAGCAACCACTTGTTTACTTTCAGTCTCTATAAATTTGCCTATTCTGCCTATTTCGTATAAATGGAATGATATAACGTGGCCTTTTGTGTCTGGATTCTTTCATTTAGCATATTTTTTAAGGTTCATTCATATAGCATACATCAGTACTTCATTTCTTTTTATTGCCCAATAATATTCCATTGTATAGGTATAACACATTTTATGCATATATTCATCAGTTGATGAACATTTGGTTGTTTTCACCTTCTGACTAACATAAATAATGTTGTTATGAACATTCATGTACAAGTTTTTGTGTGGACATATATTTTCACTTCTCTCGGGTGGAGTTGTTGGGTCACATGGTAACTCTATGTTTAACCATTTGAGGAACTGCTAGACTTTTTCAAAGTGAACGTACATTTAACATTCCCACCAATAAAAGGTGGCAATTTTTCTACATCTTTGCCAACACTTGTTTTTCTATCTTCTTAATTATAGCCATCCTAGTAGGTATGAAATGGTATTTCATTGTGGTTTTTATTTATATTTTCCTGATGACTAATGATGTTGAGCACCTTTTTATGTACTTTTTGGCCATTTGTAATCTGCTTTGGAGAAATGTCTATTCAAATTCTTTGCCCAATTTCTAATTGGGTTGTGTTGAGTTGTAAGCATTCCTTATATATTTTAAACATAAGTCCATTATCAGATATATGATTTGCAAATATTTCCTCCCATTCAATAGGTTGTCTTTTTAACTTCCTTAATGGTGTCCACTGAAGCACAAACATTTTTAATCTTTATGATGTTCAATTTATCAATTTTTTTCTTTGGTTGCTTGTGCTTTTGGTGTTACATCTAAGAAACCATTGCCAAATCCAGTGTCATGAGGATTTATGCCCATTATTTTCCTTTAAGAGTTTTATAGTTTTACCTCTTATATTTAGGTCTTTAATCCATTTTGAGTTCATTTTTGTATATGATGTGAGCTTGGGGCTTAACTGCATTCTTTTGTATGTGAATATCCAGTTGGCCCAGCACAATTTGTTGAAGACTCATCTTTTCCCGTTAAATGGTCTTGACATTCTTGTCAAAAGTCAATTGACCAGAAATGTGAGGACTTATTTCTGGATTCTTAGTTCTATTCTATTGATCTATATATTTATTCTTGTGCCAGTACAATAATCTCTTGATTACTGTTATTTTGTAGTAAATTTCAAAATCAGTAAGTATATGAGTTTTTCAACTTAGTTCTTCCCTTTAAAGATTGGTTTGGCTATTATGGGTTCCATGAATTTTCATATGAATTTTAGGATCAGCTTAGGATCAGAAGGCAGCTGGGATTTTTGAGAGGGATTGCACTGAATCTGTAGGTGATTTTGAGGAGTTTTGCTATCTTAACAATATTGTCTCCTGGTCAGTGAACATGAGATGTTTTTCCATTTATTTAGGTCTTCTTTAAGACCTAAATTTTTCAACAATATTTTATAGTTTTTAGAGTATAGGTTTTACATTTATTTTGTTAAATTTGTTCCTAAGTATTTTATTCTTTATTTTGCTGTTGCTAATGTAATCATTTTCCTAATTTCATTTTTAGATTGTTCATTGCAAATATGTAGAAATACAGTTGATATTGATCTTGTGTCCTGCAACCTTACTGAACTCATTTGATAGTTTTAATAGTTTTTTAGTGGATCCCTTAGGACTTTCTACATACAAGATCCTGTCATCTGCATAAAGAAGCTTTACTTCTTTCTTTTCAGTGTGGATGACTTTTATTTCTTTTTCTTGACTAATGCTCTTGCTTGAAACTCCAATACAGTATTGAATAGAAGTGGTGAGAGTAGACATCCTCTTAGGGGGAAAGCATTCAGTCTTTTATCACTAAGTATGTTAGCTGTGGGGTTTTCATAGGTATTTATCAGGTATCAGGTTAAGTTCCCTTCTATTCCTAGTTTGTTGTGGGTTTTGTTTGTTTTTTTACTATGAAGGGGGGAGGTTGAATTTTGTCAAATGCTTTTTCTGTGTCTATTAAGATAATCATATGGTTTTCTATTGATATGGTATATTATATTAATTGATTTTCTGATGTTAAACCGACCTAGCTGTATTAGTTTTCTAGGGCTGCTGTAACAAAGTACCACAAGCTGAGTGGCTTTATCAACAGAAATTTATTTCCTTATAGTCATAAAGGCTAGAAGTACAAGATCAAGGTGTTGGTAGAGCTGGTTCCTTCTGAGAGCTGTGAGAAAGAATCTGTTTCAGGGCTTCCCAGGTGGTGCACTGGTTGAGAGTCCGCCTGCTGATGCAGGGGACGCAGGTTCGTGCCCCAGTCCGGGAGGATCCTGCATGCCGCGGAGTGGCTGGGCCCGTGGGCCGTGGCTGCTGGGCCTGTGCGTCCAGAGCCTGTGCTCCGCAACGGGAGAGGCCGCAACAGTGAGAGGCCCGTGAACCAAAAAAAAAAAAAAAAGAATCTGTTTCATTTAGCTTCCTTTAGCTTCTAGTGGTTTTCTGGCAGTATTTGGTGTTTCTTGTTATGTAAAAGAATCACTCCAGTCTCTGCCTTCATCTTCTCATGGAGTTCTCCCTGTGTGTTTGTCTATATTCAAATTTCTCTTATGAGGACACCAGTCACACTAGATTAGAGCCCACCCTAGTGACCTCATTTTAACTTGACTAATTCTATCTGTAACAACCCTATTTCTAAATAAGGTCACATTCTCAGGTACTAGGGGTTAGGACTTCAACATATGAGTTTTAGGGGGACACAACTCAACCCATAACACTTGCATTCCTGGTGTTTTCCTTCTGTCTCTCATATACTGCTCAAGATAGAGGCTATATATATTGTTTCTGAATGCCAGGATAATAAGCATCTAGAGTACGGATCATATATTAGAGACCTAAGGGCCCAGTTCCTCACGTAGTCCTGTTTTGTTTGGTCTGTACAGTCTTGACAAAAATAAAAATAATTATTATTAATTGACAATATTTAAAATTCAAGTGATTTTACCTAAGAAACTGTATTCCTTATATTTCTTAAAAACAAAATCAGAAGATTCTATAACAGGTATTACCATGTCAGTTGGCTGGTGCTATACTGGCTGTACACTTTAGATGGGGTTGGGCTGTCCAGTTCACCATAGTCCCTATCATTCCCATTCAGCCTGCTTTGTTTAGTTAATTACCTGCCTGTGGGTATTTGAGAATGTGACCTTGATTTACGAGCTTAGGTCACAGTCTTCTCTTAGGCTAAGAAAACCCAAATATATGCCTAGGTATTGTTCACAATACCAACTAAAACAACATTTGCCTTACTACATTTCGAACGCAATGGCTTTTGACTCAGAGAATCAAGGGCATTTGGACATGAAAGACTTTTGATTTCAGGGACTTTCGACCTATATGTTTTAGCTCTGCTATTTTTATCTCATGATATATCCAGATATTACACCGGCTATTTAATAACACTTACTACCTAATAACTGGGTTTTACTCCAACAAAAATACATAATTCCAAAAATTTAATTCCATTATTGTAAGAAATATTAGTAAATATAATCTATATAAAATAAAACCAACTACAGCTAAAAACCTGCATGTAATAAAAGTAATTTTAGATGAAAAAAGAATTGTAGAATCATGTATATTGGTAACATTAATAACAAAAAGTTGACCCTGAAAAGATTTCTTTTTGACCAAAATTTCACAGAAAAATTGCATCTTTTTGACAAAATTTGAATGTGTAAGATTTGAGTTCAAAAATAATGGCTAATAAATAGAACTCAACATAGCAAGTGGTATTTGATATGGATTTTAAAACATTGATCAAGAAAATCTTCAATGTGAGGGTTACCAAGAAAATAACTCATTTTGATAAAAGTAATTTTAGTAAAATAGATATTTAAATGGAAAATGTTAGAAATAGTTTAACTGTATTTACATAGAAAATTTAACAAGGAGTTAAACTTTTCTTAAGTACATGCTTTTCTGAAAATTCATTGTGTTTGTATAATTCAGATGCCATTTTACATTTAAAATGTTGACCAGGATCAAAATACCCAGTAGGTCAAAATGGTGGGAATCTAAAGTACAGTATCAAAATAGTCTACCATTTAAGGGCTCTGCAGTAATGGTATTTGATTGACTGAAGTCAGGCAAGTGAGTTCAGTGTTACTGAAAGGAATTTCAAAAAACTGAAATTGTGTAGAAATTGCTTGGTAGCACAAGGATGAAAGTACAATGAGGGGACGGATATAAGACCATAAAATGTTTTAGGCCAGGAATGTTTACTTGAGACTCCTGACAAGCCCATTTCTTCTTTCCCTCACTAAGAGCACCAGTCAGGGTCCTCAGGCCTGGAAGATGGAATATATCCCAGCCAACAAAATGTCCATCGCATGGCAGCTACCACAATATGCCCTTGTTACAGCTGGGGAGGTCATGTTCTCTGTCACAGGACTTGAGTTTTCTTATTCTCAGGTAGGTTTTTGCAAGTGGAAGGTGGAGGTGGAGCTGTTGCTCAGAGGGTGGAGTTTTAATACTGGCACTGCCTTAATTAGGTATGTGACCCTGGCCAAGGCCTCCATATTTTTTGGCCTTAGATTCCTTATGGTCCTGAACAGAGTATCAACTTGACTCCTAGGGTAATGGCAGGCTGCATCCCTATGCTGTTTGGAATCCAGAAAAGGATACTTAAATACTAAGAATAAGGGCTACAGAATCAAACTGCCCACATTCAGATTTTGGCTGCACACCTAATGTGTAACCTTGAGCAAGTGTACCTCTCTAATGCTATTTTTCTTTATGTATAAAATAATAGTAATAGAACTTATCCCTTAGGGTTGTAATGAAGATTATGATATAATGAACTAAAATATTCAGTTAAGAGCTCCATCTTATTGTTACTCTGAACATTATTACCATCCCCTGAATCAATGTGATAGCTGAACTTAGTAGGGGAAGATTTTGTGGGAGAAGTTTTCTGGTTAGATGCATGGGGCATGAGGGTGGTGTAGGGAGTTTGTTTACTAACAAATTTGTGTCCTCTCTAGGCTCCCTCTAGCATGAAGTCTGTACTCCAGGCAGCCTGGTTGTTGACAGTTGCAGTTGGGAACATCATCGTGCTTATTGTGGCACAGTTCAGCAGCCTGGTACAGGTATGGACCTAAGGGAAGCAGGAGCACGTGTCTATCCAACTTCCTCTGCTCTCTCTTCCCCCTCCCCTCTGTCTCCCACATTCCCCACTCAGCCCTCTGACTTGAGATGGATTAGATACCCACAGACTTTGCCAGAAAAATAGACATGTAAGTGGCAATAATGACTACCATAGGCCCATGCAAGGAGAGGCCAGTGAGCCCTGTCTTCTGCCAAAGCTCTTCCTAAACAGGTGACCCTGGGTAAATCTGCTCCCCAGTCCTCATCCTATAAAGACCCCTTTAGTTTCAGGTTCTCCATATTCTTCTCTTATATGTATTTCTTCCTGCAGTGGGCCGAATTCATTTTGTTTTCCTGCCTCCTGCTGGTGGTCTGCCTGATCTTCTCCATCATGGGCCACTACTATGTTCCTATAAAGCTAGAGGATATTCAGGGGTCAGCAGATAAGCAGATTCCCCAAATCCAAGGAAACATGATCAACCTGGAGACCAAGAAGACAAAGCTCTAATGACTCCCTGGACTCTGCCCAGACCCCAATTCCTGACTCTGATCTTGGCCATCACCATCTTTAAGCATTTCTTACTCCGACTTGGTTAGAAAAGAGAAGTAGTGTCATATCTGAGCTAATCTCCTCTATTTTTCTCCCATGATAGAGGCAGTTCTAGGACTGGGTTTTTCAGTACATTATAGCAAGTCCCCTGAGACTCTATGTCTTCCCATCTCTCAGTGAACTCGGTAAACCTTGTGTAGTGTTGCTGAAGCTGGCCTGCTACCTCCAAATGGCCATGAAAAACACAAATGTAAAATTGAGGTTAGTCTCGGTGGTTATCAAAGTTATGTAGGAATTGTTTTACCTGCCATTTAGAACTGATGACCCCACTTTTTGAAGTGCTGATTTAGAGGCAAAATTGCAGAATAACAGAGAAATGGTATTTCAAGTTTCTTCATTAGCAGTGTAATTGTACTGTGTACAAGGACCTCAAGAATTGGTATGTCTGGTGTGATCTGGTCCAGGGCCTGGCTTCTCAGGTATCCAGATTTGATAAGACCGTAGTTAATTTTTCAGTACAGAGAGTAGGAAACAAAATGACATTTTATTAACACATAGGAGAAGATATATCTTTCTGACAATTACAGTATTTTATCCACTAACCCAAATCCCCTTTCTCAGTACTGATAGATATTTGGAAACCAAATTAAAGATAGTAAACATGGCTCTGGAAAAGAGAACAAGTATAAATTGCAGAAGTCCTGATGAGCCATTTCTTCTACAGTGTACATTCTTCTTAGGGACTACAATGTTTCAGCCCTAGAGTACGCCCTCCTGTGGACAGCTGTGTAGACACTAATTATAATTTTCCACCCCTGCCTTTTCAATGTTGTTGGGCCAGCTTTGTCTTATTATTACATCATCTTGCTTATTGCAACAAGTATTTAATAACAACAGTATTTTTATGAACATAACTTCCTTTTTTATTAGTACTTCCTTCGGCCTCAAAGTAGTGGATCTGTTTTGATAATTTTTCCTGTTTTACTTTTCCCAAAATTTTTAAATGCCATTTCTTCATTTAGGCCTAGATTTTCCTGTTTATTAAAAAAAAAAAGTTATATTAATACTCTAGGTTTGAGCTTCTAAAATGGCAGTGCTCCATGGGGGACATGGTCCCATATCAGGATTCTAACAAAATGTGGGGGTTGAGGGAAGGAGTGGTAGAACATGACAGGTTTTTGTTTGTTGCTGTGTTGGCGAAAGAAGTTGAGAAATATTACCTTGCACACAATGAATGAATCAGTGGACAGACATGGGAATATCATGACTCTACAGTGTATTGCTGGGGGAAAAGTTCAGAACAGTTGTCCTAGAAAGCCTCATTTCCATTGGTTTTGCTCCATTATTCTCATCTAGAACTGTGTTGAGTCAGTCTCACGTTATAAACGTAACAAGGAAAGTTGCTTAAGTTTCCCAAGCTTTAATACTCTAGTCTTAGTTACCAAGTTTTCCGAAGTACCGAAGTGACAGCAACACCATCCAGTTTCCACAGATATCTTAATGTGAACCTGACTGTGCTTCTTCAGAAGATTCTCTGTTCATTTTTGAGCAGCTTTAACTCAATCTGTTCTATGAACTATTGTTTCAAGAGATAGTAACAGTGCTCTGTGAATAAAAGTTTTTATGGATAAATAACTTTTGGAAATGAAGCATATATATCTTCTTCTTAACATTTGCATATTAAGGATTCTGAGATATCCTTCAGTAAAGACACAAGACACTTTGTTTAGTTTCACATGGTATAGTGTTCTGCAGAACACTGACTTGGGAAAAGCTGGCAGGAAATTCTTCCTTATGTTGAACTGAAAGCTTTCTCTTTGGAACCTCCTACCATTGGTTCTTTCCTTTATGGCTAACAAGAAAAAGCATAAACCTCTCTTTTATGCAGCAGAATTTCTGCTATTTGGAGAGAATTTTCATGTCGCCTCCCCAGTCATCAAGTAAGTATTCATCAAGCTAAAGATTCTCAGGTTTTTTTCATGGCTCTTCACAGGGCGTAGTCCAGTCCTTTCACAACTGTTTTTCCACTTCTGAAAAATATCCTTTCCCTGAAATGTAACAGTGGGTCAGAATCCCTCTTAATATGTGATATCTGAAGCCAAATATGTACGACATTCCAGAATTGGTTGGACCAGAAGAACTACAACCTGCTTTTCTCCAAACAATACACTTCTGTTAATGTAGCCTTAGGTAACATTAGATGTTTTTGGCAACTGCATCACAATGTAGGCTTACATTTTAATCACATGGCTGGTTAAAACCTCAAAATTTTTTAAGAGAGTTATTTTTTTATTCAAATACATCTTTGAGTTTCACTATATGCCATTCATTGAGTTAGGTGTTGGAAAAACAAAGATGAGTAATCTGCTATACCTGTGTGCAAGGTTACCTCACTTATCTTGACTAGCTGTCAAGATCTTAGAGAGTACACAGGGCTTGAGGAAGTAATGGAATACTGAGGAAGAGCAAGAAGGACAGTATGACAGGACTGGAGTGAGTAAGGTGTAAAGAGGTAGAGGATGCAGTCCCAGGAAGCTAGGGACCAGATTATGTGGGGCCTGTGGCCATGATAAAACATTTTGATGTTATTCTAAGTGAGATGTGAAACCGTTGGAGGTTTAGAACATGGGGATGACATAATCTGACATTCTCTAAGATCAATTTGGCTGCTAAGTAGAGAATTGTCTGTAAGCAGGAAGGAATGGAAGCAAGGAGTCCAATTAGTAGATATTTATAATAGTCCAGGTAAAACATGATTGTTATTTGGCCAAGGTGGTAGCAGTGGAGGTGGGGAGAAATGGCTTGACTTGGAATAAATTAAATTATCTTTAAGGTAGGACTGACATGAATTGAATATGGTTTGCATATATGATTTGAAAGAAAGAAATCAGTGCTGACTCTTAGATTTGAAGGCTCGAGTAATGAGGATGAATGATGGTGCAATTTTCTGAGAGTAGGGAAGACTAGGGCAAGAATAGATTTGGGGTGTAAAGTAACTAAGAGTTTTGTGCATGTTGAACTTCAGATGCCAATAAGGTATCCAGCTGGAGATGTTGAGCTGGCAGTTTTATGAGTCTGAAGTTCAGTTAAGAGCCTGGAGCTGGATATATAAACTTGAGAGTCATCAGCATATAAACGGTATTTAAAGGCGTGACACTGGAGCAGATATCCTAGGAAGTAAACGTATACAGAGAAGAGGTTCAAGGTCTAGTCCTGGGGTTTCCCAACATTAGAGATCTAGAAGAGGAGGATCCAGAACAGGTGATGAGAATGAGTGATTTATGAAGTAAGAGGAAAACCAGGAGAATGTGATTTAATTATACATTGTTTATTAAAATTAGATGAAACTAAAATGAAAAAAAAATCTTTGACCTAAAGGAAGCACATGTTCCTCTTAGGAAACCTGGGTTCTGGTAATTTCTATGTAAGTTTACCTGAATTCTTTTGCCTCCATGGTTTAATTCAATTTAATGGAACTTTTTTTTTTTAACCTGAGAGACATTATGTCAGAAGCTATGGGAGAAATAAAGTGGAATAAATAGAGTCCCTACTCTTAAGGAGTTTGCAGTAGGAAGATAAGGCATGTACCTAAATAACTATCATGTAAATAAAAATTAGTGTAATAATTTTCATTTGTTTAGCATTTTACTTTTCACATGCATTATTTCAATCCTGTTTACTGAAGACAGAATGTCACCTATACCAAGGAAATTACAAAATGTTACAAAAATTCATAAGAAGGAGAGATTACTTCTGGCCATGGGAATTAGGGAAGGATTCATGGAGTAGATAGTGTATTAGGCTTGACCTTGAAGGTGACTAGAATTTGGACATGGAAGCAAGGGACAAGACAGCATTGCAGGTAGAGAGTCCCTCACAAGCAAAGGTGAAGAGGCAGGAATACAAAACACTGGGAAAATGATGAGTAGTCTGATTTGTGTGGAGTAGAGTGTGTGCAGAGTAGTAGTGGGAGATAAGGCTGGAGAAGTATATAACAATATGTTGGAGTCTTCCACATCCATAGACATAAACATTAACACCAATTCTTTGTCTCCTTTTTAATGCCAGTGATCTCCATTTTACTTTATCTAGGGTAACTCAGTCATTCTCAAACTCAACTATATCTTAAACTTAAACATACCTTGAAAGACTCTACCTCCAAAATCTCCAATTTTGAGATCTTCTATCCTTCTACAACTTTTCCTCCCCCTCTCTATTGAACTCATTGTTCATCTTCATTTTAACCTCCAATTGACACATCTCAGTTTTCTCATACTGCGTGCTAGTCTGGCCATGAAACTAGCTTGGACCTTATGGTCAATTATTATAGCTCCACATTTTAATTATGCATTTGCTACCACCTCAGAATTTTTGGCCTTCTTCACCTTCCAACGTCTTTGCCAATCTCTTCTACCACTAGGCACATATATCCATTATTTCTATTCCTATTTTTGGATTGCCTGGGAGTGGAGGAAAAAGTCACAAGACTGATTATGTAGTTCCAAGTTCAACATCATTTACCCATTTTCCAAATTAGGAACTTAGGCATTTTCCATGATTCCTCCCTCTGCCACTTCACACATACTCAGTTGATCAACAAGTCTTGGAGATTCTACTTACTTAGTAGGCTTCGAATCTGTCCACTTCTCTCCTTTCCCACTGCTGCTCTACCAGTTAAAGCCACCATCATATCTGTAGATTATTACAACAGACTTTTTTTTTTTTTTTTTTTTTTACTGTACGCGGGCCTCTCAACAGTTGTGGCCTCTCCCGTTGCGGAGCACAGGCTCCGGACACGCAGGCTCAGCGGCCATGGCTCACGGGCCCAGCCGCTCCGCGGCATGTGGGATCTTCCCGGACCGGGGCACGAACCCGTGTCCCCTGCATCGGCAGGCAGACTCTCAACCACTGCGCCACCAGGGAAGCCCTACAACAGCCTTTTAAGTTTACTTTTCGGCCTCCAATTTTTCCTACATTACTAGCAATATGATCTTTCTTACAATGTAATTCATATTGCTTTATTGCTTAAAAGCACTTCATTGCTCCCTATTCAGTCTTAACTTCTAACTCCTCAACAAGGCCATCTGACCTTGTCCCTACCTACCTAACTAGTCTCATCCTGCCACTGGCCCTTGTCAAGTTGCACCCCCCCACACACACACACACAGAGATCTGATGAGATCCTAATTGGGATTTTATCACATCTATAGGTCAGTCTGGGGAGAGTTGGCATCTTTACCGTACTGAGCCTTCCCAACCTTGAATCGTTCTTTTTTAAATGTCATTCCTTTTACTTTCTTTGGGTTTAATTTGCTTTGCTCTTTCTAACTTCTTGATATAGATACTTGGGTCATTTATTATTTTTTTTTAATAATATACACATTTAGGATAATAGTGTATAGATACTTGGATCATTTATTTTTCTTTTTTATAATATACACATTTAGGATAATAGTAGGGTTTTTTTAATAGT
Source organism: Delphinus delphis (assembly GCF_949987515.2). Lineage (NCBI taxonomy): Eukaryota > Metazoa > Chordata > Mammalia > Artiodactyla > Delphinidae > Delphinus > Delphinus delphis. Next base: position 67,292,119 of record NC_082686.1, read on the forward strand.
TTTTTTTAATAAGTTTATTTTATTTATTTATTTTTGGGTGTGTTGGGTCTTGTTGCTGCGCACGGGCTTTCTCTAGTTGAGGTGAGCAGGTGCTACTCTTTTTTTTTAAATCTTTTCCCACATTGAGCTGGTCTTTATTTGCATCTGTTCATTTATTCATTGCTTTATCCATTCAACACATTTTTTCTTTTTTTTTCTTTTAACATCTTTATTGGAGTATAATTGCATTACAATGGTGTGTTAGTTTCTGTTTTATAACAAAATGGATCAGCTATACATATACATATATCCCCATATCTCCTCCCTCTTGCATCTCCCTCCCATCCTCACTATCTCACCCCTCTACGAGGGCACAAAGCACGGAGCTGATCTCCCTGTGCTATGTGGTTGCTTCCCACTAGCTATCTATTTTACATTTGTTAGTATATGTAAGTCCATGCCACTCTCTCACTTCATCCCAGCTTACCCTTCCCCCTCCCCGTGTCCTCAAGTCCATTCTCTATGTCTGCATCTTTATTCCTGTCCTGCCACTGGGTTCTTCAGAAACTTTTTTTTTTTAGATTCCATATATATGTGTTAACATATCATATTTATTTTTCTCTTTCTGACTTATTTCAAAGTCTCTAGGTCCACCTACCTCACTACAAATAACTCAATTTCATTTCTTTTTATGGCTGAGTAACATTCCATTGTATATATGTGCCACATCTTCTTAATCCATTCATCTGTCGATGGACACTTAGTTTGCTTCCATGTCCTGGCTATTGTAAATAGAGCTGCAACGAACATTGTGGTACATGACTCTTTTTTTGAATTATGGTATTCTCAGGGTATATGCCCAGTAATGGGATTGCTGGGTCATATGGTAGTTCTATTTTTAGTTTTTTAAGGAACCTCCATACTGTTCTCCATAGTGGCTGTGTCAATTTACATTCCCAAAACAGTGCAGGAGGGTTCCCTTCTCTCCACACGCTCTCCAGCATTTATTGTTTGTAGATTTTTAAATGATGGCCATTCTGACTGGTGTGAGGTGATACCTCATTGTAGTTTTGATTTGCATTTCTCTAATGATTAGTGATGTTGAGCATCCTTTCATGTGCCTCTTGGCCATCTGCATGTCTTCTTTGGAGAAATGTCTATTTAGGTCTTCTGCCCATTTTTGGATTGGGTTGTTTGCTTTTTTGATATTGAGCTGCATGAGCTGCTTGTAAATTTTAGAGATTAATCCTTTGTCAGTTGCTTCATTTGCAAATATTTTCTCCCATTCTGAGGGTTGTCTTTTCGTCTTGTTTATGGTTTCCTTTGCTGTGCAAAAGCTTTTAAGTTTCATTTGTTTCATCACTCCCATTTGTTTGTTTGTTTTGCAGTACACAGGCCTCTCACTGTTGTGGCCTCTCCCGTTGTGGAGCACAGGCTCCGGACGCACAGTGGCCATGGCTTACGGGCCCAGCTGCTCCGTGGCATGTGGGATCTTCCCGGACTGGGGCACAAACCCATGTCCCCTGCATCGGCAGGCGGACTCTCAACCACTGCACCACCAGGGAAGCCCTATTTTTCTTTTTACTTCCATTTTTCTAGGAGCTGGGTCCAAAAGGATCTTGCTGTGATTTATGTCACAGAATGTTCTGCCTATGTTTTCCTCTAAGAGTTTTATAGTGTCTGGCCTTACATTTAGGTCTTTAATCCATTTTGAGTTTATTTTTGTTTATGGAGTTAAGGAGTGTTCTGATTTCATTCTTTTACATGTAGCTTTCCAGTTTTCCCAGCACCACTTACTGAAGAGACTGTCTTTCTCCATTGTATATTCTTGCCTCCTTTATCAAAAATAAGGTGACCATATGTGTGTGGGTTTACCTCTGGGCTTTCTATCCTGTTCCATTGATCTATATTTCTGTTTATGTGCCAGTGCCATACTGTCTTGATTACTGTAGCTTTGTACTATAGTCTGAAGTCAGGGAGCCTGATTCCTCTAGTTCCGTTTTTCTTTCTCAAGATTGCTTTTGCTATTCGGGGTCTTTTGTGTTTCCATACAAATTCTGAAATTTTTTGTTCTAGTTCTGTGAAAAATGCCATTGGTAGTTTGATAGGGATTGCATTGAATCTGTAGATAGCTTTGGGTAGTAGCGTCATTTTCACAATGTTGATTCTTCCAATCCAAGAATATGGTATATCTCTCCATCTGTTTGTATCTTTAATTTCTTTCATCAGTGTCTTATAGTTTTCTACATACAGGACTTTTGTCTCCTTAGGTAGGTTTATTCCTAGGTATTTTATTCTTTTTGTTGTAATGGTAAATGTGAGTGTTTCCTTATTTTCTCTTTCAGAATTTTCATCGTTAGGGTATAGGAATGCAAGAGCATTCTACGCATTAATTTTGTATCCTGCTACTTTACTAAATTCATTGATTAGCTCTAGTAGTTTTCTGATAGCATTTTTAGGCTTCTCTATGTACAGTCTCATGTCATCTGCAAACAGTGACAGTTTTACTTCTTTTCCAATTTGGATTCCTTTTATTTTTTTTTCTTCTCTGATTGCTGTGGCTAAAACTTCCAAAACTATGTTGAATAATAGTGGTGAGAGTGGACATCCTTGTCTTGTTCCTGATCTTAGAGGAAATGGTTTCAGTTTTTCACTATTGAGAACGATGTTGGCTATGGGTTTGTCATATATGGCCTTTATTATGTTGAGGTAAGTTTCCTCTATGCCTACTTTCTGGAGGGTTTTTATCATAAATGGGTGTTGAATTTTGTCAAAAGCTTTTTCTGCATCTATTGAGATGATCATATGGTTTTTCTCCTTCAATTTGTTATTATGGTTTATCACATTGATTGATTTGAGTATATTGAAGAATCCTTGCATTCCTGGGATCAACCCCACTTGATCATGGTGTATGATCCTTTTAATGTGCTGTTGGATTCTGTTTGCTAGTATTTTGTTGAGGATTTTTGCATCTATGTTCATCAGTGATATTGGCCTGTAGCTTTCTTTCTTTGTCTGGTTTTGGTATCAGGGTGATGGTGGCCTCGTAGAAGGAGTTTGGGAGTGTTCCTCCCTCTGCTCTATTTTGGAAGAGTTTGAGAAGGATAGGTGTTAGCTCTTCTCTAAATGTTTGATAGAATTCACTTCTGAAGCCATCTGGTCCTGGGCTTTTGTTTGTTGGAAGATTTTAATCACAGTCTCAATTTCAGTGCTTGTGATTGGTCTGTTTATATTTTCTATGTCTTTCTGGTTCAGTCTCAGTCGGTTGTGCTTTTCTAAGAATTTGTCCATTTCTTCCAGGTTGTCCATTTTATTGGCATATAGTTGCTTGTAGTAATCTCTCATGATCCTTTGTATTTCTGCAGTGTCAGTTGTTACTACTCCGTTTTCATTTCTAATTCTGTTGATTTGAGTCTTCTTCCTTTTTTTCTTGATGAGTCTGGCTACTGGTTGGTCAATATTGTTTATCTTCTCAAAGAACCAGATTTTAGTTTTATTGATCTTTGCTATTGTTTCCTTCATTTCTTTTTCATTTATTTCTGATCTGATCTTTATGATTTTTTTCCTTCTGCTAACTATGGGGATTTTTTGTTCTTCTTTCTCTAATTGCTTTAGGTGTAAGGTTAGGTTGTTTATTTGAGATGTTTCTTGTTTCTTGAAGTAGGATTGTATTGCTATAAACTTCCCTCTTAGAACTGCTTTTGCTGCATCCCACAGGTTTTGGGTTGTTGTGTTTTCATTGTCATTTGTTTCTAGGTATTTTTTGATTCCCTTTTTGATTTTTTCAGTGATCTCTTGGTTATTAAGTAGTGTATTATTTAGCCTCCATGTGTTTATAGTTTTTACAAATTTTTTCCTGTAATTGATATCTAGTCTCACAGCATTGTGGTCAGAAAAGATACTTGATACGATTTCAATTTTCTTAAATTTACCAAGATTTGATTTGTGACCCAAGACAGGATCTATCCTGGAGAATGTTCCATGAGCACTTGAGAAAAATGTGTATTCTGTTTTTTTGGGATGGAATGTCCTATAAATATCTATTAAGTCCATCTTGTTTAATGTATCATTTAAAGCTTTTGTTTCCTTATTTATTTCATTTTGGATGATCTGTCCATTGGTGAAAGTGGGGTGTTAAAGTCCCCTACTATGATTGTGTTACTGTCGATTTCCCCTTTTATGGCTGTTAACATTTGCCTTATGTATTGAGGTGCTCCTGTGTTGCATGCATAAATATTTACAATTGTTATATCTTCTTCTTGGATTGATCCCTTGATCATTATGAAGTTCCTTCTTTGTCTCTTATAACAGTCTTTATTTTAAAGTCTATTTTGTCTGATATGAGAATTGCTATTCCAGCTTTCTTTTGATTTCCATTTGCATAGAATATCTTTTTCCATCCCCTCACTTTCAGTCTTCATGTGTCCCTAGGTCTAAAGTGGGTCTCTCATAGACAGCATATATACAGGTCTTGTTTTTGTATACATTCAGCCAGTCTGTGTCTTTTGGTGGGAACATTTAATCCATTTACATTTAAGGTAATTATGGATATGTATGTTCCTGTTACCATTTTCTTAATTGTTTTGGGTTTGTTATTGTAGGTCTTTTCCTTCTCTTGTGTTTCTTGCCTAGAGAAGTTCCTTAGCATTTGTTGTAAAGCTAGTTTGGTGGTGCTGAATTTTCTTAGCTTTTGCTCTCTGTAAAGGTTTTAATTTCTCCATCGAATCTGAATGAGATTCTTGCTGGGTAGAGTAATCTTGGTTGTAGGTTTTTCCCTTTCATCACTTTAAATATGTCTTGCCACTCCCTCTGGCTTGCAGAGTTTCTGCTGAAAGATCAGCTGTTAACCTTATAGGGATTCCCTTGTATGTTATTTGTTGTTTTTCCCTTGCTGCTTTTAACATTTTTTCTTTGTCTTTAATTTTTGATAGCTTGATTAATGTGTGTCTTGGCGTGTTTCTCCTTTGATTTATCCTGTATGGGACTCTGCTTCCTGGACTTGCTTAACTATTTCCTTTCCCATATTAGGGAATTTTTCAACTATAATCTCTTCAGATATTTTCTCAGTCTCTTTCTTTTTCTCTTCTTCTTCTGGGACCCCTATAATTTGAATGTTGGTGTGTTTAATGTTGTCCCAGAGGTCTCTGAGACTGTCCTCAATTCTTTTTTCTTTATTCTGCTCTGCAGTAGTTATTTCCACTATTTTATCCTGCAAGTTACTTACCCGTTCTTCTGCCACAGTTATTTTGCTATTGATTCCTTCTAGAGAATTTTTATTTTATTTTTCATTTATTGTGTTGTTCATCATTGTTTGTTTGTTTGCTCTTTAGTTCTTCTAGGTCCTTGTTAAATGTTTCTTGTATTTTCTCCATTCTATTTCCAAGATTTTGGATCATCTTTACTATCATTACTCTGAATTATTTTTCAGGTAGACTGCCTATTTCCTCTTAATTTATTTGGTCTGGTGGGTTTTTACCTTGCTCCTTCATCTGCTGTGTGTTTTTCTGTCTTCTCATTTTGCTTAACATACTGTGTTTGGGGTTTCCTTTTTGCAGGCTGCAGGTTCGTAGTTCCCGCCGTTTTTGGTGTCTGACCCCAGTGGGTAGGGTTGGTTCAGTGTGTCGTGTAGGATTCCTGGTGGAGGGGACTAGTGCCTGTGTTCTGGTGGATGAGGCTGGATCTTGTCTTTGTTGTGGGCAGGACTGCGTCCGGTGGTGTGTTGTGGGGTGTCTGTGACCTTATTATGATTTTAGGCAGCCTCTCTGCTAATGGGTGGGGTTGTGTTCCTTTCTTGCTAATTGTTTGGCATAGGGTGTCCAGCACTGTAGCTTGCTGGTTGTTGAGTGGAGCTGGGTCTTATCATTGAGATGCAGATCTCTGGGAGAGCTTTCGCTGTTTGATATTACACGGAGCCAGGAAGTCTCTGGTGGACCAGTGTCCTTAACTCGGCTCTCCCACCTCAAAGGCACAGGCCTGACACCCCACTGGAGCACCAAGACCCTGTCAGCCACACAGCCAGGTACGTGGGGAGTTTCTTGCCTTTTGGAAAGTCTGAGGTATTCTGCTAGCATTCAGTAGGTGTTCTGTAGGAGTTGTTCCACATGTAGATGTATTTCTGATGTATTTGTGGAGAGGAAGATGATCTCCACATCTTACTACTCTGCTGTCTTGAAGGTCTCTCTCTCTAATCTTCTTGAATCTGTAAGTTAACATCTTTCATCAAATTTGAAATTTTTTCAGCCTTTGACTCTTTCTTTGCATATTTTTTCAGCCCTACTCTTGTCCTCTGCTTCTGGGGCTCTCATGACATAAACATTAGATCTTTTGTTATTGTCCCACATGCCGCTGAGGCTCTGTTCATTTACTGTTGTTGACTGGATAGCTTCTATTAATCTGTTTTTGAGTTTACTGATTCTTTACTCTGTCATCTGTAGTGTACTGTTGAGCACATCTAGTGAGTTTTATTTCATTTATTGTAATTTTCAGTTTTATAATTTTTTTATTCTTTTTTATAGCTTTATTTCTTTGCTGAGACTCTATTTTTTCATTTGTTTCAAGACTGTTTGTAATTGGTAGTTTAAATATTTTTATGATTGCTGTTTTAAAGTGCTTGCCAGATAATTCCAACATCTGAATCATCTCATTGTTGGCATCTGCTAATTGCCTTTTCTCATTGAAGTTGTGATTGTCCTGGTGCTTAGAATGGTGAATTATTTTCAGTTGTATCTCATACATTTTGGTTATTATGTTGTTAGATTCTACATGCAATCTTTTTCTTTTCTGGCAGAAGTCACCCTGTTTAAGAGTAGTGCTCAGGTCAGGTGGAGGTGGATATTCAGTTCCCCACTGGGTCCTGTGACAACCCTGGGTCCTATGATACCAACTGGCACTACCTCATTGCTGCTGGGTTTAAAGTTGAGCTCCCTGCTGGGCCCCACTGACAGCATGGGGGAGCTTAGAGTGCCACATAGCTCCACCTCATACTTCCCCTTCCATCTCATTGCTAGTGGGTGGGTGTGTGAGTTCAGTTCTCTGCTGAGCTCCACTTAAACTAGGGATGGAAAAATGGTGAGAGTGGAGAACGTGGACCACCAATATGTCCCAGTTCATTCCATCTCGTTGCTGCCTGGTAGAGGAAGAAGTTCAGCAACCCCCTGGGCCCTGCTGACACAAGGGCAGGAAGGAAGAAGAGTGCTGACTAGCACCACCTTCAAGGGTTGGGAAGGGTTGGAAGCTCAGCTCCTTGCTTAGTCATGCTGACACTACCCCAGTGGTGGAACTGGAGTACTGCCTGCTATCACTGACCTTGCATACACCACCCTGATGGGAGAAGCAGAATGGTAGCAATGGTTGAGGGATGAAAATTCAACTCCCTGCTCAGTCCCACAGACATTACAGTGGAGGAGACAGTTTTCCATTGGTGTTTGGATGGAGTAGTATTGGTATTGCAAACAGTGTTTTCTGTTCTGCTAACCTGCTCTTTTTCTGGTTCCTTGGCTGGGTGAACAGTCGTTATGGAGGACTCTTTTGGCTGCATCTGTTAGTGGTTGCAGTTTGTAGGCTTCTCCAGCACCCTGCCTGAGATACATAGGAAACAAAAGGAAACCTAGGAATTCCTGTGAGTTTACTTTCTAAAAACCCAAACATGTTTTTTTTGTTTTGTTGTCCTTTCCTTTCTTCCACAGACTATAGTGGAGGCCTTTGTAAGGGTGAGATTAATGCTTGGTATGGCATCTAGGGAGGGTCTGTAAGGTCTTGTGTGGTCCCTGAGAAATTATGAGTCCTGTATGGTGGGACGTAGACCATGTTGCAACGTGTAGCTTGAGCAGTGGCATGTGGCCTCCTTCCTAGGCTATGCCATAACAAACAAAGCCAGCACAATTCACTTTTAACATGTCTGGTTTCTGCATTGCTCTGGTGCCTTCTGAGACACTAGGACCTCTAGAAGAGGTGGATTTAGTTCTAACTAAAGGTAAGTTTCTTATTGCTCTGGTTAGAGAGACAGCTTTGTATTATTACCAGAAGAAACATGGACTCTGAACTAGCAAACTCTAGTTTGAATCTCTTATTTACTACTGTGGGTCCTTTTGCAAAGTTTCTTAATATCTCTGAGACTTGGGTAAAGGGTGATAATAACTGTCCATAGAGTTTCTCAGAGAATAAAATAAAATATGTGCAAAGCATTGGGGATACAGTAGGTACTCCATAAATACTATAGTCTACTACATTAAGTTTTAATCTTTAGGAAAGAAAGTTCAGATCTTCAGTAAGTTAGAACTTACTGGTATAAACCTGCCTTGGGCTAACTTCATCTATATTCTCTGCAATATCCAATTATAGAAATTCAAAAAGGAGCCAGAATTCTACTCATGAAGCACAGCAGGTTCTGCGTCCATGATATTCAATTCCCTAAAGACAAGGATCATATCTTATATTTCTTTTACATTCTCCACAGGATCCTCCCTGCCCAAACCTCTCTCTTAGAGAACCTCACCAGCCACACCCAGAAGAGGGGAAGCCCTAGGTATTAAGCAACTCTGCCATCCTTGGAGATTGGACCAAGGTGGAACATTGGCCCAAGTAGGGCTCATCAGAGTCTCTCAAGAATTTAGAATTGAGACAAAGGTTCAGAGAGTCAAATGGAATAGGACACTCAAACTGAAGGGTGTGTGGGTTTTGGGGGGTCAGGGGTGGTGGCAGCATGGCAACTTTTGTGTAAGCAGAAGTTACACAGGGGTGAGATTAGAATCCTGTAAAAGAATGTGGTTAGCTGAGAGGACAGATGAGCAAAAAGAGAAAAGCTTAAGTATGAAGACACACAGCTTGGAAGGAAAACAAAAAGAGACAAGAGGACAGACATCCAGGGAAAAGTGAGAAAGAAAAGGGGACAGGATATCAGGAACACAGGGAATTGGAATGCTCAACCTAGAAGAATTCAGATGACTAGGAATCTGTTAGCTACAAACACCACTGAGCCTCTGTTGCCAGAAGCAGCCGCTTTACACCTGATTGATGGTGCCAGCCTTGCCTGAAGACCCTGTAATGACCCTACTTGAGGTGATTACCAGTCAAGTGAGTGCCAGCTTTCCTCACACACTCCCCAGCTCTCCTTCACTGCTTCCACATCTACAGCTAGAGGCAGATCCTAAAATGCATGTGGGCCAACTACACAGTCAAATTTGGGAGCAAGAGGCCTGCATGGTAAAAGAGTTGCAAAACTGCACTAATGTTTATCAGCAAAACCCCAGAGGAATAAACATGGAACTGAATTATGAGGGTACCACACTAGAAATGGAGGAAAAGACTTTCAGTTAGGCTAAAAATGATTATATAGGTGCACTTATCAGAGAGTCTGCATTCAATGTGCTATCACATGCAGTTGGTAGAGTTCTAATTATTTTATCTTTTTGTAGACTGAAAATTGGATTCACTTCTCACCTAGGCTGAGTTGAGATGCCAGAAATCCCTTATAGAGGAAGGAATAGAAAGATCTAGGGAGATGAGAATGCCAGTGTGGATTTATGTACTACCCTCTAAACCATCCCAACCCTGAGGACACAGCTGTCGTAAGAACATTGAGAAATGCATTAATGAAGGTAGTGCCAACGTATTTGAAAAGCACCACAGTGGCTACCTTCTGTAGGTCAGAGATGAAGGTGGAAAATACTGATATTGAAATAGATTCTGTGATTTCAATAAGGATGATGGCAGCTTGGGATGGAAGAGATAATAAGTGGCACCAAATTGTCAGAAACAACTTGGAGCTGGTTATTTTAGTAGGCAGAAGAGCTGGTGTGGGTAATCAATTTGGTTTGACTCACAGGAACATTTGGCATTGAATAACTGATCATAGGGTCACTAGCGCTGAAATTAGGAGGGTCATCATGCTTACCTGGGTAAAGAAAAATTTCTCTGAAGTAAAGGCCCTTTGGTGAGCATTTACATAGGACACAGATATTCCCACACTCTGAGTTCATTCTTAGAGATCCCGTCACATACCTCTTTTTCCAGACCAACTTGTTACCAATCCTCATTATCTTATTCCTTTCATGTCCCCGACTATCCTGCCAAATCATTAGCCCCTGTCCATGCATTACTATAGAGCTGCTCCACAGGCCTGCTTTCCTGTGGGCAAAATGGGCAATGAGATGTCCTGTTTAAAATTATGCCCATTGGATGGAATTTCCATTTTATTTTGCTGAAGGGCCACTCCTTGGTGGGGCTGCTGCATTGCAGAAGTCATCTCCAGCTGTCATGCAAAACCATCTATGAACTAGACTCAGATTTTTTTCTTTTCAGTCAACTGGCCATGGAGAGCATTTCATGCGGCTTAAGCATAGTATGAGGGCAGGATGGCAATGCAATGGGAGTAGCACACCAGGAGTGAGAACTACATGCTCATCCAATTTACACCTGCTCAAGCCCAGTCCCAAATATACCACGTGATGCAGGAGTGTTACTGGTCATGCCTGACTCTGTGGCTTGGTAGATCGGACACCCAATTCATGTGGGGCAGCTGTTGTTTTACAGTCAAGTGAGTGTTCAGTCTCTACCATAGCCCAATAGGAAGCCAAGAGTTCTCTCTCAAAATAAGGATAAGAACTTTTCGAAATAGGTGTGATTTTACTCAAAAACCCTATGGGCCTCTACTCTGAATCTCCTATCAGGGCTTTCACAGAGGCCATACAGCATCTTGATCAGTCATAGGTATTTTGCAAACCATTGGACTCACTGGTCATAAATAATCATCTATCATTCAAACTAGGAATGTCTTGAGAGTAAAGGGGACACTAGTAATAAATATGCTGGGACAACAGGCATAAATTAAAACTATCCTGACATACATGGCCATCCAGTCATAAAAGCCAAGTGATTAATTTGTTTACTAGGTATTCATGACCAGCCAGAGTACACATTGCAAGATGAATCCAGGAAATTTTGATAGAGAGCTCTCAATTCTAAGATATTTTGGATTAGGCTATTGGATTTCAAGGTAAGAAATCTTCAAGTATTCAGGCATAAAAAGGAAATATTTAATCAGTTCTTGAACTTTAGCATGCACTAGAAGCGCCTGGATGGTTTATTAAAACAGATTACTGGATTCTATACCCCATATTCCTAATTCAGTAGCTATAAAATGGGGACTGAAAATTTGCATTTTAACAAATTCCCAGGTGATGTTAATGCTGCTGATCCAGGGACCATACTTTAAGAACCACTGATCTACTGAGAAGAGAAAAAAAAAATCCCCACAGACTGTCCTCATGTTTTTCCACAGCAACATTCAATACCAAAAGATAATGGAGCAGTTGTTACAATATTCTAAAGAAAAAATTATACCAAAATATGGTTGAATTTTTAGGGCCACTGATAGCTTTCATAAACTTAAGGAAGATTGCCTGTATGAGAGAGAACCTCTTGCACAAGCTGTGTGATGAAATCCAGATAAGATGAATAAAAATAAAGAACTCGGGAATGGAGAAGTTGTGTTAAATATAAAACCAACACTGACTAATTGTGAGAATGATGATTGTAAAGCAGATTATAAATATAAACTTTGATAAAATAATACTTATGTATATGGAGACAAAATATCTCATCTATAAGGATGAAATATGTAAACCAAAATTTGAGCCTCTCTTTAAGACAGGCATCACCTTTAACTTAAAAGGAGACTAAACAAGATCAATAACAGGTCCTAAAAGTACTTTTTTTTTTTATTCAGACACTATCTTGTAAATCACTTTTCTGAAAATGGAATCTAGAGGGTACAGGATATTTATGACCTGAGTGTCTAAAGAAAGGTTGAATTTACTAACTAATTCAGGTTCAGATGAGGTCTTCAGGAATACAAAACCTGACTATGCTCTATCTTGCCTACAATTTCTCTGTGGTATTTACCTGCTATTCAGTGTAAGAAATTAAGACTCTTGTGCTGTCAAACTGTCTAATGACTCAACTGAAATGTAAATCTTTGTTTCTCAAGAATTGTGAAATATGTTTGAGATAATGAAAAGAAGTCCAAATGCCTGGCTAGTTCCTGTCTTGATGTATGGGATCTTAAAATGAACTCTAAGGACTTTGTGTCCATGACACTACCCCAAGAAAAGTGCAGCGTTTTACTCTACAGAGTTGTAAAAGACCAGAACAGCTTTTGATTTTTAAGATGGCCATCCTTCTGCAGAAGTTAGAAAATATCTTGAACAAAAACTGTGTCTTTTCCAGGTTTTCTAAAATAAATGTAACTGGGAACTTTGTTTACTTTTACCGTAAGATTAAGTTGGGAGGTGAGGAGTGGAGAGATTAGAGGAAATATGAGAGTTGCTAGCATTCTCATGTTTATACCAGGTAGTCCATTTGAAATCAGCATTTTTCTTTGTCTTTTTTCATAATCTGGAAGGGCTCTTTAAAAAAAAAAAAAAAAAACTTGAACGATTTGAAGTTTAACAAATCCTCTAGTTTCACTTCAATTTCCTTCTGTTAAAGTAGGAAAAACTTTTAATTAAAATTAGAATTTAATTTTTAATTAAAATATTTAATTAAAATTAGACATTTTAAAAGGATTTTTATCACTCTATATATGCAGAGAAAACATTTTGAAATGATATTCATGTACTATACTTAAGATTTTTATTGAGGCATAGTAGATGTATCATAGAATTCACTCCTTATAGGTATACAATTGAATGATTTTTAGTAAACGTATAAAGTTGCGCAACCATCACCATAATCCAATTTTAGAACACTTCCATCACCTCAGAAAGGAACCTCTTGTCCACTTGCAGTCAATTCCTGTTCAGACCAATCTCAGGCAACCCCTAATCTACTTTCTGTCTCTACAGAGTTGTCTTTTCTGGATCATATGATATGTGGTCTTATGCATCTGGGTTCCTTCACTGAACATATTGTTTTTGAAGTTCATCCATGTTGTAGCATGTATCACTTATTTGTTCTTTTTTTACTACTGAATAGAATTCTACTGTATGGATATACCATATTTTGTTCATCCATTCACCAGTTGATGGAAATTTGGATTTTTTTCTACATTTTTAGTTATTAAAAATAAGGCTCCTATGAACATTCATGTACAAGTCTTTACATGAATATATTATTCCTCTTGGGTAGATGCCAGGGAGTGAAATTGCTGGGTCATATGGTAAATTTATGTTTAACGTGTGTTTTTTTTTTTTTAAACATCTTTATTGGAGTATAATTGCTTTACAATGGTGTGTTAATTTCTGCTTTATAACAAAATGAATCAGCTATACATATACATATATCCCCATATCTCCTCCCTCTTGCCTCTCCCTCCCACCCTCCCTATCCCACCCTCCTAGGTGGTCACAAAGCACTGAGCTGATCTCCCTGTGCTATGTGACTGCTTCCCACTAGCTATTTTACATTTGGTAGTGTATATATGTCCATGCCACTCTCTCACTTCATCCCAGCTTACCCTTCCCCCTCCCCATGTCCTCAGATCCATTCTCTACATCTGCATCTTTATTCCTGTCCTGCCCCTAGGTTTTTCAGAACTTTTTTTTTTTAGAATGTGGTTTTTCTTTAATTGACAAAAGGCATTTCAAAGTGGCTACATCATTTTACATTTCTATCAGCAATTATGAGGACTCCCATTTCTCCATGTCTAGGCCTCCACTTATTATTGTCTGTCTCTTTTATTATCATCATTCTAGTGGGCGTGTGGTTTTAATTTGTATTTTCCTCATGACTCATGATACGATAAAGAGCATCTTTACATGTGCTTATTAGCCATCTTTGTCTTCTTTGGTGTAATCACTATTCAAATCTTATCTATTTTTAAAAATTGGGTTCTTTGTCTTATTGAGTTATGAGATTTCTTTATATATTCTGGTTAGAAGTATTTTATTAGAAACATGATTTGTCACTATAGTCTCTAAGTTTGTGGCTTGTATTTCCATTTCCTTAATGGTGTCTTTTGAAGTGAAAAAGTTTTAAATTTTGATGAAGTCCAATTTATAAATTTTTCTTTTAAGGATTATGCTATTGGTGTCATAGCTAAGAACTCTTTAAGTAATCCAAGGACACAAAGGCTTTCTACTACCTTTTCCTCTAAATGTTTTACAGTTTTAGCTCTTACACTTAGGTCCACTGTCCATTTTGAGTTAACTGCTTTTGTGTGCTATGAATTAAGGGTCTAAATCCACTTTTTGGCATGTGGCCATTGGCAAATGACCCAGCAGCATTTGTAGAAAAGACTATCTTTTCCCCATTGAATTGCCTAACTAGCTTTGCCAAAAATCAATTTACCATAAATATAAGATTTCTGGACTCTCAATTCTCTTCCATTGATCAATATGTCTATCCTTATGTCAGTACCACACTGTCTCAATTATGGTAGCTTTATAGTACATTTTAAAATGGGAAGGTATAAGTCCTCCAATTGTATATTTCAAGATTGTTTTGACTATTCTGGTAATCAGTCTTGCATACCTAGAATAAATCCCACTTGTTCGTGGTGTATAATTATTTTTGTGTATTAAAATATTTGGTAATATTCTGTTAAGGATTTTTGCATCTAAGTTCATGAGGAATGTTTGTAGTTTTCCTTGTTTTTTGGTCATATCTTTGTCTGGCTCTGTACTGTCTTCCTGAATGAGTTGGGAAATGTTTCCTCTTCCATTTTCTGGAAGAGATTGTATAAAGTTAGTTTTAACTACCCTTTAAAGGTTTGATACAATTATCCAGTGAGACTATCTGGGCCTTGAGATTTCATTTTGGAGAGTTTTTAATTAAAAATTCAATTTCCTTCATGGTTATAGGGCTATTCAAATTGTCTATTTCATCTTACTTGAATTTTAGCAGTTTGTGGTTCTTAAGGAATTGTTCCATTTTTTTTCTAAGTTGTCATATTTATGAGCATACAGTTGTATGTAGTACTCCCTTATTTTTTTTAATGGCTGCACTATGTGGAATGATATATCTGATTTCATTCCTAATATTGGTGTTTTGTGTTCTATTTTTGTCAGTCTTGCTAGAGGTTTGCCAAATTCATTATTTTTTTGAAGAACGAACTTTTTGTTTCCTTGGGGTTTTGTTTTCAGTAATTTTTTCCTATTTCCAATTTTATTTTCTGTATTATCTCATTCCTGCTGCTTGCTTTGGGTTTATTTTGCTCCTTTTTCTAGTTTCTGGAGGAAAGAAGTTATTGATATGACACCTTTCCTCATTTTAAATGTAAGTATTTAGACCTATAAATTTCCATCTCAATACTGCTTTAGTTGCATCCTACATACTTTAAGTTGTGTTTTAATTTTTTATTTAGTTCTACATACTTTTTAATTTCCCTTGAGACTTATTATTTGACCCATAATTATTTAGAAGTGTGTTGCTTAGCTTCCAAGTGTTTTGAGAGTTTCCTGTTGTCTTTCTTACAGATTTCCAGTTTGATTCCACCATAGTCAGAGCACACATACTTTATGAGTTCAATTCTTTTATATTCGTCAAGATTTGTTTTAGGTGTTTTTTTTTTTTCCTACTTGGTCAGTGTTTCACAGGAAATTGAGAAAAATGTAGTCTACTGTTGTTGGATGATCTGTTTTATATGTGTTAATTAGATCCTGATGATAGTGTTGTTTAGATCTTCTATGTCCTTGTGATTTTTTGCCTAACAGTTCTATTGGTTGCTGAATGTGAGCAGTGTTTACGTTCCCAGCTATAATCATACATTCTTCTCTTTCTCATTTCAGCGTTAACAGTTTTTGCTTCATGTATTTGAGACTCTGTGGTTTATACACATTAGTATATCGTGTCTTCCTGGCAGATTGAGCCTTTCATCATTATATAATATCCCTTTTTTTCTCTGATAATTTTCTTTGCTTTGAAGGCTACCTTATAAGATATTAATATTGTCACTGCTTTTTATTTCTCTATTATTAATGTGTACATAGTATATCTTTTCCCATCCTTTTACTTTCAACCTACCTGTGGTTGAATATGAAGTGAGTTTCTTATATGCAGCATATAGTTGGATTTGGTTTTTTAATTTTTCAATCTACTCTGCTAATCTCTGTCTTTTGATTGGTATGTTTAGACCATTTACAATTAAGGTAATTATTGATATGTTAGCACTTTACGATGCTATTTTATTATTTATTTTCTACTTGTTTCCTTTGGTTGTTGTTGCTCTTTATTCTTTTTCTTGCCTTTCTGCAGGTTATTTGAACATGTTTTAGGAGTCCATCTTAATTTATAGCACTTTTGAGTTCATCTCTGCAGTTTTCATAGTGGTTGCTCTGGGTGCTACTTATAACTCTGTACTTGGTATCACAGTGTTTACCATTTAAAATGAAATATAGAAACCTCACTTCCAATTAGGTCTCTTTACCTTTCCCACCTTTACATATCATTGTTAACACATTGCATAACTTCTATTTCTTTTGTGAGATTTTTTCCTTTTGGGTTTTATAAATCATATTTTATTGAAACAAATTATAATACCATCTAATACTCAAAAAATGTCTATTGTATGGACTCATATTTCCGATCTTTCTATTGTTTCTTCTTGCGTTCTGATGCTTAAGTTTCCTTTTATCATTTTCTTGCCGTTTGAAGAACTTCCTTTGTCCAGTCTTTCCAGGGTGTATCTGCTAGTCACAAAATCTTTTAGTTTTCATTCATCTGTGAATGTTTTTATTTTCCCTTCATTTCTGAAAACTAGTTTTGCCAGATATAAAATTATGTGTCAACAGTTATTTTCTTTCAGTGCTTAAAAAGATATTTGGCCATTTCCTTTTTCATGATTTCACATGAGAAATACATTCAAATTGGTGTTTCCCTATAGGGAATGCATTGTTTCTCTCTGGCTGCTTTCAGGATTTTTTTCTTTGTCTTTAGTTTTCAAAAGTTTAATTATGATGTGTATTGCATGGATTCTTTGGGTTTATCCTTCTTAGAGTTCATTCAGCTTCTTGGATCTCTATGTTGATGTCATTCATCAAATTTGGGAAGTTTTCAGTCATTGTTTCTTTGAATGTTTATTCATTTCCCCACTCTTTCTCCTTTACTTTCTGGGACTCCAATGAAATGAATGTTGGATATTTTGTTATTGTTCCACAGGTCCCTGAGGCTCTGGTCATTTTTTTCCCAACCTCTTTTCCATTATTCATATTGGGTGAATTCTACTGTTCTGTCCTCATATTCACTGATTCTATTCTTCATCATCTCCAGTCTTCTGTTGAGCCCATCCAGCAAGTTTTTAATTTCTATTGTATTTTTCAGTTCTATAATTTCCACTTGTTTTTTTTCATAACTTCTATTTCTTTTCTGGGATTTTCTACATTTTTATTTAAGACCATTTGTAATTGTTGTAGCATCTTTATAATGTCTGCCTTAAAATTCTTATCAGATAACTCCAACATCTGATTCATCTCAGTGTTGGCATCAGTTGATCTCACTTTTCATTCAAGTTGTGGTTTTCTAGGTTCTTGATTTATATCCTGGACATTTTGTCTATTGTGTTAGGACAATCTGGGACCTATTTAAATATTTTATTTTACAGGAATTTACTCTATTTAGGTTTAACACATGAGTCTTAGCCTACTTTTGTGGGCTGTGATTCCAACAGTTTAATTTTCAGAGACTTTGTGACTGCCTGAGGGAGGCAGGTGAGGAAATCCTTCTATTAGTAACCACCACCACCCCCAGCTACCCAGGTTTCTCTGGGCAGGGAGGAGAGATAAAGTGATTTCTGGGACCAGGCTGCTAGCTACAGGGCTGCTAGCTGTGACAGGTTCTTTTTCATGATTCCACCAGTCAGCCCTAATGTCTCTGGGCAGAGGAGGAGTTGGGGACAAAGAGGCTTCCCCAGGTGGGCCACCTGCTTTACCTGGGTGTCTCTTACTGGTTGCTCCCATCCACATCAGTATCTCTCCATAGAAGAGAGGAGTCTCTGGCCCAGCAGGGTAGGAGAATGCTTCCCCTGGTCACTTATTTTTGGCAGGACTCCCGGTTGTTCCCCCTTGCCTGAAGTTGTCAGAGGGACTCCCACTACATCTAGGGGGAAGAACAAGCTACTGGACTACTTTCTGTTGCCAAGTGGGAAGCCAGAAAAACATCAGGTCTGGGTGGCTGCCTTCTGTTGGTTGGGGGACACAAGATGCCCTGCCTCTGTGTTGGCATCTGGTCTTAGGTTCCCAAACCAGATCATCTTCTTCTTAGCACCCTTCAGAGTCATCTTTTGCTCGTCTCTTGTGTCATTTCTAGGATATATAAAGTTGTGCTTAGGGAGGAGGAGCAGGGAAAAAGAGGTCTATACCATCTTGTCCAGACCAGAAGTCCCTCAGCTACTGAATTATCCATTAAAGTTTTATTTTTTCTGTTTTACCAATTTAGACGCAGTTACATTATGGATAGTAAAAATCCCAAAGACACCTTTGCACAGTGCAGGTATTTAACCAATATTCTCTAACATGTAATTAATGAGACTGGGAGAAACAACGGATGTTAATACAAAAGGATCTAAAATGAGCTTAAGGCCATACACATAAAGATATTGTTGAGGAACACGCGCGCGCGCACACACACACACACACACACACACACACACACATACACATGCACGCGCTTCCTTTCAGGCCATCTACTTACAGTCTGCTTAAGGAGAGTCTCTACATGAAGCACAAATGGATTGATGAAGCCACCAGAAGGGGCTGAGGAAAATGAGAGAGAGAGGTAGGGCCTATTACAGAGAGGCACAGACCCTTCCTCCTGGGGCACTGAGTAGTAAAACCTGCCTGGATGCCTTTGCTTGGGAAATAACTCTGCAAGGCTGAGTAGTGCCAGGAGAAAGGTCGCTCCAAAATTATCAGGTTGGCCTGGCTCTTCTCTGAGCTTTAGTCGGGAACAAGGCTTAACTTCATCAAGTGCATCAAAATAGATATTTGGGGCAGAATCCTCAGGCCAGTAGCTTTCACTTACTTCTTCTTTACTTATGTACTTTGTTGTTCCCAAGAAGCATTTGAAGTGGTTTCAATGGATGCATGTTATATAGGAAAATATAAATTAGATATAGGCAAAAAAAAAAAAAAAAAGAAGAAAACAAATGACAGGAATAAGACTGGTGGAAAAGTGCTTCTCTGTGACTTTCTACACATGCAATAAATAGCCTGTGAGAGGGCACATTGCTGGAGTATTTCCTGTGCCATCTCTGAGTGAACCCTCAAAGGCATTCAGGACCAGGCTTGGGGGCAGTAAAGTGGACTCGTAACATGGAGGGATCCTCTAGATATGCTATAGGGGGAGACAAGTTTCCATGGAAATTTCCCTATAGTACTCCATAGATTTTCTGCTCCTAAGAGGAGCAGGAAATGTTTGATTTCCTCTTAAAGATTCCTGAGTTCTCACTTTGAGAATGGCCACAGTTCTGAGCAGTGTAACCTAGTTGAAGACTCAGGCTACTAAGTTCCTGAGGGATCACATCCCAGTTAGAATTCATTACAAGTCTGACTATCTAAATATGCAGAGTGTGTACCAAGGCTAAAACTACAGTCATTAATTCCTCAAACTTTGTTTATAAAATTCTTCTATTTGATTCTCAGAATCTAAGCCAAAACTGTTAGATACAAACTTGCGGTGTCCATCTCAAGTCAGCTGGAATGGCCCCTCCCAAGTCAGCTGGAAATCTAGGTGATGCTGATGACATGCAGGAGCTGAGAAGTAGCCACAGAAGCAGTGTTGTGCCTGGTGACTAAATGACCACACTCCTTCCACTATGGGAGCTCTCTCTCTCCTGGGGAATAGAAGAATATACAAAAATCCAGTCAGCTGGGCTCTATTGTCTATGTATACAATACACGAGTAGGCTTGATTCTGGTGCAAATCCTCAGTGAGTGGTGGCTGCTGGGACAGCAGCTCTGAATCTAAAAATTATTTCTTGACTTGTCATGAAGCCAGTTTCTCCCCTTGGCTTATGTTTCTCATCTTTCTACCTCGCTGGAGCCTCCCTCAAACACCTTTAATTTCTGAAAATTTCTTAGAGTCTCATTCACTCTGCTTTTTGCTGGTTTTTAACATCTTTAAGTCTCTCTTAGATCGAAAAACAAGGTACCCTGTTCCATTCATCAGTCCCTCTCTCTATCATTTATTCATGAAGATATGGCCCAGTTTTCCTTTTCCCATTTATATTCTCCTGAACGATTTGTTCTTAGCCCTTATCTAAAAAGTTAAGCTTCACACCTTGGTATTTCTCTGATGTTATTTGTTCAGATCACTAATTATCTTTTCCTGACCAAACGCGGTGGCTTTTCTTCAGAAGTTATTCCACTTGATCTTTTGGCTTTCTCATCTTGCGCTATGAGGGCTTCAAGAACTATGGTTTTAATTTCTCGTATGTCTCTAACTTTGTATTGGAGGAGATTATTTTTATTTCAGTTTTGAATATCTACAACGTCATCTATGAATGTAACCTTTCTTGTTTGAAATGGCAAGATAAGGTATCTGCCTCAAAACATACTGTTCAAAATGTATATGTATGTACTATATTCATGTTGCTATAAAAATTGTGTGTTTCCATTTTATCAAGAAAGTGAGTTTTGAGAGCATGGTTTCTAATCAAAATGCTGTGGGATGGGAGACTGTAGCCAAGATGGCAGAGTAGAAAGGCCCTGAGCTCACCTCCTCTCATGAGCACACCAAAATCACAACTATCTTCAGAACCACCATCAATAAAAAACAAAACAAAACAAAAAACTGAAACCTACAGGAAAAGATCTCCTACAACTAAAGATATATAGAAAGAACCAAAATGAGACAGGTAGGAG
The DNA here is from genome assembly GCF_949987515.2 of Delphinus delphis. NCBI lineage: Eukaryota > Metazoa > Chordata > Mammalia > Artiodactyla > Delphinidae > Delphinus > Delphinus delphis. The sequence continues at coordinate 67,312,893 of NC_082686.1, forward strand.
GGGCAGACTTGCAATATAATCAATTCCCATACCCCCTGGGTGGGTGAACCACAAACTGGAGAATAATTATATTGCAGAGGTTCTCCCACAGGAGTGAGAGTTCTGAGCCCCACATCAGGCTCCCCAACCTGGGGATCCAGCACCAGGAAGATGAGCCCCCAGAGCATTTGGCTTTGAAGGCCAGCTGGGCTTAATTGCAGGAGCCCCATAGGACTGGGGGAAATAGAGACTTCACTCTTAAAGGGAGTACACAAAAGCTCCCATTCACCAGGACGCAAGGCAAAAGCAATACTTTGATAGGAGCCTGGGCCAGACCTACCTGCTGGTCTTGGAGAGTCTCCTGGAGAGGTAGGGGTGGCTACAGCTCACCCTGGGGAAACAGACACTAGTTGCAGACATATTAAACATTCAGCCACATGAACACTCCTGGCAGCTGCCATATTGGCTCATTAGAGTCAAGACCTGGGCCACCCAATAGCCTGTAGGTGCACTAGTGCTGGGACATCTCAGGCCAAACAACTAACTTGGCGGGGACACAGCCCCACCCATCCACAGACAGGCTGCCTAAAGACTACAGAGCCCACAAAAGCCTCTAGACACAGCCCAGCCCACCAAAGGGCCAAGACCCAGCTCCACACACCAGTGGGCAGGTACCAGCCCCTCCCACCAGGAAGCCTGCACAAGCCTCTAGATCAGCCTCACCCACCAGGGGGCAGACACCAGAAGCAAGAAATCCACAATCCTGCAATGCAGGCCAGATCCTACCCTGGGACCACCTGGACCCTGACCCTGCCCACTATCATGTGAATGCAAACTTCAGGACACCCCAGACCCCATACCCAATTGTGTCAGGAACTGCCCCCCTTCCACCAATGGTCTGAAACAAGCTCTGAGATCCCTGGACCCTGCAGCAAGACCTGGGAACTAGCTCTGCCTGCCAGTAGTCTGGCACTAACCCCAGGATCTGGCTTCACCTGCTAGTGGGTGGGCAACAGCCCGAGTCTTCAGGATCCTGACTTTGCCCACCAGGGAGCCAGCACTAGCCCTGGGGAGCCCACTTGGATCCCAAAACCAGGCACCTCATGACCAGACCACACTAAACAGCAGCCAGCAGCATCTGTACAAGACAGGGGCTGACACCAACCAAACTAGGGGCCAACCAAGCCTACCAGACTGCCCACATAGCCTGCCTCAACAGAAGGACCCAAGCAGCCCTCTTAGGGGGAACACCTAGAGAATACAGCTTGGGTAACAAGAGGGGAATGCACTGCTGGGACCCATAGGACGCCTCCTACAGAGGGCCACTGCTCCAAGGTTAGAAACATAACTAATATACCATATACACAAAAATACAAATAGCAACTTGGACAAAATAAGGTGGCAGAGGAATATGTTCCAGACAAAGGAACAAGATAAAACCCCAGAAGATGAACTAAGTGAAGTGGAGACAGGCAATCTATCTGAGAAAGAGTTTAGAGTAATACTCATAATGATTATCAAGGAACTCAAGAAGAAAATGGATGCACAGAGTGAGAAGTTAGAGATTTTTAACAAAGAATTAGAAAATATAAAGAACAACCAAACAGAATTGAAGAATACAATAACTGAAATAAAAATATTTATTTATAGATTGCTGTATAAAAACCTCATGATAACCACAAACCAAAAATCTATAATAGATATACGCACAGAAAAGAGAAAGAAGTCCAAACATAACACTAAAGGTAGTCATCAAATCACAAGAGAAGAGAACAAAAGAAGAAAAGGAAAAAGACCCAGAAAAACAAATCCAAACCAATTAACAAAATGTCAATAAGAACACATATCAGTAATTACCTTAAATGTAAATGTACTAAATGCTCCAACCAAAACACATAGACTGGCTGAATGAATACAAAAACAAGACCCATATATATGCTGCCTACAGGAGATTCAGTTCAGATCTACAGACTGAAAGCGAGGGGATGGAAAAATGTATTCCATGCAAATGGAAGTCAAAAGAAACCTAGAGTAGCAATACTTATATCAGACAAAATAGAGTTTAAAATATAAAGACACTGGCACAGAAACAGAAATATAGATCAATGGAACAGGATAGAAAGCCCAGAGATAAACCCACACACATATGGTCACCTTATCTTTGATAAAGGAGGCAAGAATATACAGTGGAGAAAAGACAGTCTCTTCAATAAGTGGTGCTGGGAAAACTGGACAGCTACATGTAAAAGAATGAAATTAGAACACTCCCTAACACCATACACAAAAATAAACTCAAAATGGATTAAAGACCTAAATGTAAGGCCAGACACCATCAAACTCTTAGAGGAAAACATAGAACACTCTATGACATAAATCACAGCAAGATCCTTTTTGACCCACCTCCTAGAGAAATGGAAATAAAAACGAAAATTAAAAAATGGGACCTAATGAAACTTAAAAGCTTTTGCACAGCAAAGGAAACCATAAACAATGAAAAGACAACCCTCAGAATGGGAGAAAATATTTGCAAATGAAGCAACTGACAGAGGATTAATCTCCAAAATTTACAAGCAGCTCATGTAGCTCAATGTCAAAAAAACAAACAACCCAGTCCAAAAATGGGCAGAAGACCTAGACATTTCTCCAAAGAAGATATACAGATTGCCAACAAACACATGAAAGAATGCTCAACATCATTAATCATCAGAAAAATGCAAATCAAAACTACAATGAGGTATCACCTCACACCAGTCAGAATGGCCATCATGAAAAAATCTACAAACAATAAATGCTGGAAAGGGTGTGGAGAAAAGGGAGCCCTCTTGCACTGTTGGTGGGAATGTAAACTGATACAGCCACTATGGAGAACAGTATGGAGGGTCCTTAAAAAACTAAAAATAGAACTACCATATGACCCAGCAATCCCACTACTGGGCATATACCCTGAGAAAACCATAATTCAAAGAGAGTCATGTACTAAAATGTTCATTGCAGCTCTATTTACAATAGCCAGGACATGGAAGCAACCTAAGTGTCCATCAGCAGACGAATGGATAAAGAAGATGTGGCACATATGTACAATGGAATATTACTCAGCCATAAAAAGGAACAAAACTGAGTTATTTGTAGTGAGGTGGATGGTCCTAGAGACTGTCATTCAGAGTGAAGTAAGTCAGAAAAAGAAAAATAAATACCGTATGCTAACACATAAATATGGAATCTAAAAAAAAAATTAAATGGTCATGAAGAACCTAGGGGCAAGATGGGAATAAAGATGCAGACCTACTAGAGAATGGACTTGAGGATATGGGGAGGGGGAAGGGTAAGCTGGGATGAAGTGAGAGAGTGGCATGGACATATAGACACTACCAAACGTAAAATAGATAGCTAGTGGGAAGCAGCCACATAGCACAGGGAGATCAGCTCGGTGCTTTGTGACCACCTAAAGGGGTGGGATAGGGAGGGTGGGAGGGAGGGAGATGCAAGAGGGAAGAGATATGGGGACATATGTATATGTATAACTGATTCACTTTGTTATAAAGCAGAAAGTAACACACCATTGTAAAGCAATTATACTCCAATAAAGATGTTAAATATATATATATATATATATATATATATATATATATATATATATATATATATATATAAAGACACTGACAAGTGTCCTTGTCCTTATAAGAGACAAGGACACTACATAATGATCAAAGGATCAATCCAAGAAGAAGATAAAGAAATTGTAAATATATATGCACCCAACATAGGATCACTTCAATATATAAGGCAAATGTTAACAGACATAAAAGGAGAAACTGACAGTAACATAATAATAGTGGGGGACTTTAACACCCCACTTACATCAATGGACAGATAATCCAGACAGAAATTAGTAAGGAAACGCAGGTCTTAAATAACACATTAGACCAAATGGACTCAACTGATATTTATAGAGCATTCCATCCAAAAGCAGCAGGTTACACATTCAAGTGCACATGGAACATTCTCCAGGATAGATCACATGCTAGGCCACAAAACAAGCCTTGGTAAATTTAAGAAAATTGAAATCTTATCAAGCATCTTTTCTGACCACAACCCTATGAGACTAGAAATCAACTACAAGAAAAAATACTGCAAAAAAACAAAAACACGTGGAGGCTAAACAATATGCTACTAATGGATCACTGAAGAAATCAAAGAGGAAATTTTAAAAATACCTAGAGACAAATGAAAATGAAAGCACAATGATCCAAAACCTATGGGACTCAGCAAAAGCAGTTCTAAGAGGGATGTTTATAGCAATACAGGCTTACCTCAGAAACAAGAAAAATCTCAAATAAACAACCTAACCTTATACTTAAAGCAACTAGAGAAAGAAGAACACACAAAACCCAACGTTAGTAGAAGGAAAGAAATCACAAGGTTCAGAGCAAAAATAAATGAAATAGAGACCAAAAAAACCCACAAAAACAATAGAAAAGACCAATGAAGCTAAAAGCTTGTTCTTGGAAAAGATAAACAAAATTGATAAGCCTTTACTCAGACTTATCCAGGATCATAAGAGAATGCTACAAGCAACTCTATGCCAATAAAATGGACAGCCTAGGAGAAATGGACAAATTCTTAGGAAGTACAATCTCCCTAGACTGAACCAGGAAGAAACAGAAAATACGAAGAAATTACCAGTAAGGAAACTGAATCGGTAATTTAAAACCTCCCCCAAAACAAAAGTCCAGGACAAGATAGCTTCACAGATGAATGCTACCAAACATTTAGAGAAGTGTTAACACCTATCCTTCTGAAACTATTCTAAAAAACTGCAGAGGAAGAAACACTTCTGAACCCATTCTCTGAGACCACCATCACCCTGATACCAAAACCAGACAAAGATATCACACAAAAAAGACAATTATAGACCAATATCACTGATGAACACAGATGAAAAAATCCTCAACAAAATACTAGCAAATAGGGCTTCCCTGGTGGCACACTGGTTAAGAATCCACCTGCCAATGCAGGAGACACGGGTTCAAGCCCTGGTCTGGGAAGATCCACACGCTGTGGAGCAACTAAGCCCATGTGTCACTACTACTGAGCCTGTGCTCTAGAGCCTGTGAACCACAACTACTGAAGCCCATGTGCCTAGAGCCTGTGCTCTGCAACAAGAGAAGCCACTGCAATGAGAAGCCCACACACCACAACGAAGACTAGCCCCCACTCACCACAACTAGAGAAAGCCCATGCACAGTAACAAAGACCCAACGCAGCCAAAAATAAATAAATAAATAAAAATACTAGCAAATCAAATCCAACAATACATTAAAAGGGTAATTTACCATGATCAAGTGGGATTTATCCCAGGTATGCAAAGATTTTTCAATATCTGCAAATCAATCAGTGTGATACATCACATTAACAAATTGAAGAATAAAAACCATATGATACAATCATCTCAATTGAAGCAGAAAAGGCTTTTGATACAATTCAACATCCATTTATGATAAAACCTCTCCAGAAAGTGGGCATAAAGGGAACATATCTCAACATAATTAAGGCCATTTATGACAAACCCACAGCTAACATCATACTCAATGGTGAAAAGCTGAAAGCATTCCCTCTAAGATCAGGTACAAGACAAGGATGCCCACTCTTGCCACTTTTATTCAACATAGTTGTGGCAGTCACAGCCACTGCAATCAGAGAAGAAAAAGAAATAAAAGGAATCCAGATGGGAAAGGAAGTAGTAAAACTGTCACTGTTTGCAGATGACATGATACTATACATAGAAAATTCTAAAGACACTACCAGAAAACTACTAGAGCTCATCAATGAATTCGGTAAAGTTGCAGGATACAAAATTAACGTATAGAAATCTGTTGCATTTCTATACACTAACAACAAAATATCAGAAGAGAAATTAAGGAAACAATACCATTAAAAAAAATACCTAGGAATAAACCTACCTTAAGGGGGCAAAAGACCTGTACTCTGAAAACTATAAGGCGCTGATGAAAGAAATTGAGGATGACACAAACAGATGGAAAGATATACCATATTCCTGGATTGGAAGAATCAGTATTGTTAAAATGACCATACTACCCAAGGCAATCTACAGATTCAATGCAACCCCTATCAAATTACCAATGACATTTTTCACAGAACTAGAACAAAAGATATTTAATCTGTATGGGAACACAAAAGACCTTGAATAGCTAAACAAATCTTGAGAAAGAAGAACGGAGCTGGAGCAATCACACTCCCTGACTTCAGACTATACTATAAAGCTACACTAATCAAAACAATATGGTACTGGCACAAAATCAGACACATACTTCCATGGAACAGGACTGAAAGCCCAGAAATAAACCCATGCACTTATGGTCAATTAATCTACAACAAAGGAGGCAAGAATATACAGTGGAGAACAGAAAGTCTCTTCAACAAGTGGTGATAGGAAAACTGGACAGCTACCTGTAAAAGAATGAAATTAGAAAATTCTCTAACACCATATACAAAAGCAAACTAAATATAAGACTGGATACTATAAAACTCCTAGAGGAAAACATAAGTGGAACACTCTTTGACATAAATTGCAGCAATTTTTTTTTGGATCTGCCTCCTAGAGTAATGGAAACAAAAGCAAAAATAAACAAATGGGACCTAAATAACTTAAAAGCTTTTGCACAGCAAAGGAAACCATAAATCAAATGAAAAGACAACCTACAGAATGGGAGAGAAATATTTGCAGGCGATGGGACCAACAAGGGATTAATTTCCAAAATATACAAACAGCTTATACATCTCAATAAAAAAAAAACCCAATAACCCAATCAAAAAATTGACAGAAGACCTAATTAGACATTTCTCCAAAGATGACACACAGATGGCCAACAGGCACATGAAAGGATGCTCAACATCACTAATTATTAGAGAAATGCAAATCAAAACTACAATGAGGTATCATCTCACATCAGTCAGAATGGCCATCATCAAAAGGTCTACAAATGATAAATACTAGAGAGGGTGTGGAGAAAAAAGAACCCTCCTACACTGTTGGTGGGAATGTAAATTGGTACAGTCACTATGGAAACAGTACGAAGTTCCTTAAGAAACTAAAAATAGAGTTACCATATAATCCAGCAATCCCACTCCTGGGCATATATCTGGAAAAGAAGCAAACTCTAATTTGAAAAGAAACATGCACCCCAATGTTCATAGTGGCACTATTTACAATAGCCAAGACATGGAAGCAACCTAAATGTCCAGCGACATGAATGGATAAAGAAGATGTGGTATATATGCATAGACATAGAAAACAAACTTTATGGCTACTAAAGGGGAAAAGGTGGGAGAGGAATAAGTTAGGAGTTTGGGATTAAAATATGCTACTGTATATTTATAAAACAGATAACCAACAAGGACCTACTATATAGCGCAGGGAACTAACTATACTCAATATCTTGTAATAACCTATAATGGAAAAGAATCTAAAAAAGAATATATATACAAATATATATATACACACATATATACACAAATAATATATATAAAACTGAATCACTTTGCTGAAACTAATACACATTGTAAATCAACTATATTTCAATAATTTTTTTCTTTTTTTTGGCCACATCACGCAGCATGTGGGATCTTAGTTCCCCAACCAGGGATCAAACCCATGCCCCCTGCAGTGGAAGCATGAAGTCTTAACCACTGGACCATCAGGGAAGTCCAATAAATATTTTTTTAAAAAGATGTGGTATATATATACAAAGGACTATTACTCAGCCATAAAAAAGAATGAAATTATGTCATTTGTAGCAACAAATGGATGGACCTAGAGATTATCATACAAAGTGAAGTAAAGTGAAGTAAGTCAGACACAGAAACACAGATATCATATAATATCACTTATATGTAGGATTAAAAAATGATACAAATGGGCTTATTTACAAAACAGAAATAGACTCACAGTCATAGAAAACAAACTTATGGTTATCAAAGGGAAAGGGGCGGGGGATAAAGTAGGAACTTGGGATTAACACATACACACTACTATATATAAGTAGATAAACAACAAGGACCTCCTGTATAGCACAGGGAACTATATTCAATATCTTGTAATAATCTATAACAGAAAAGAGTCTGAAAAATAATATATATATAAAACTGAATCACTTTGCTGTACACCTGAAACATTGTAGACCAACTATACTTCAAAATAAAAAAAAAATTAAATAAAAAAAATTTTTCTTGGAACAAAAATGCTGTGGGATGAATGCTCTCTGACAAAGGAAAGCAACAAAATGGAGCCAAAGGAAGTTGTACAGGGTTTTCTAAAGAAAAGACATTATCAAAGAATAGACATTTTACTGAAAGTAGAAGAAAGTACCATAATCTAAAATGTTTTTAATTAAATCAAAGAGTCAAGAAAAAAGAAAAAAATCTTGGATTCTCTACAGCAAGTTTGAGTTTAGCTTGGAGAGGAAAGAATGCAGTAACTTTCTCTTGCATTAGAACAGGTGTGTACAGGCCAAGATTGGAACAAATCAGCAATGCCTTGGGAAGCCCTTCCTGACAGAGCAAGACTGGAAAGAAAGATGATCGATTTGAAGGATACCAGAAACAGAGGGGCCACTCAGTCTGAAACCCCTGGAGTTTAAAGCTTGATATTACTGCTTCTTATATTTCTGAGACTGTTGACTTTTGGTGGAGTGAAAAGACCACCAGACACGCAATGAGATCTTGGCTGGAGTCCTGGTTCTGGAGTCAAATGGAAGATACCTCAACATAACTTCCCTTTTCTCATGGGCACTGTGCAGACAATACTCCTTACCTAGTTCAGTTCCCATGAGATCATTTACATGCAAGGCCTTGCCTGTTGGTATCTACTTGTTAAACATTACTCTAGAGAGACACTCCATTTGAGCCAAAAGATTTTTTGATTAATTCATATTACTCTGAATATTTAATAAAGTATTTTTAATAAGTATTTTGTAAAAAGTTATGGTAAAGCTGTAACTGTTGAAAGCTTGATTTAAGAAAATAGTCATACATCTTATCAGCTCAATTTAAGAAACTCAAGTTATATATAATCAAAGATCACCATCTAGTGGCCCAATTGTACCATAACTTCTAAAGTTAGCTGCAAGCTCCAAAGACTTCAGAGGCTAGAAGGTGTGTGGAAAGCATCCGGCCCTGCCAAGGAGAGGAGTGAAGAGAGATTTGGGGCCCACTAAAAGCATTCAAATTTCAAGTTACAAACAAAATAAACAAAACACGGTGCCCTTCAAAATCAACCTTCCAAATCAAGCTTTGGTCTTGGGCCTCTGGTCACTCAGAGTTTGAGTGGATAGTTGAATGTGATAAAGTAAAGTGATAACTATTTTGGAGATAAGCTCAGAGAAATCCAAAACAATGAAGGCCTTTACAATTATCTTGAGCGACTTTGCCTCTCACAAGCAACTTTACAATCGAAAATTTGGTTTGCTTGTGATAGAATTATTTGTGTGTACATCTTGATGATAAGAAATAAAGTCACAAGAAAACATCATTGCCCCACACAATTCTCTTCTAATTAGGCAGCATGAGTTATTGAAAAGGGCATAGTCTTGAGTCAGAGGGCTTTGTTCAAATTCTGGCTTCACTCCCTATTGGCTGTGTGACCTTGAGCATGTTACTTAACCTCACTGAGCCTCACAGGGCTATCGCAAGGATTAAATGAAATAAGGCTTGGAAAGGGCTTATTCTGTTATCCAAAACATAACTGGTGCTCCTTTCACCATTCTCTCACTTAAAAGAAACCATATAATTTAGAAGAAAATAAAGAAAAAGTTTAACTTAAAAAAAAAATAGGGTTTGGATTTGAAGCCAAAAGCTGACTTTTAAATTACATTTTTCTGTTAAAATGAAGATAAGAGACTGTCTAGTAATCGTATGACCAAAGTAACAGTGGTTGTCCTGGCTCTGATTGATTCTGTATTTTCTTTCAGGGTGTAATTTTCTTACTGGTAACATGGAAGAAAGAGTTGTATCCACCGTAAAATGAACATAATAGTACAAACCTCACAGGGTGTTGAAAGGATTAAATGAGATGTTGCATAAATGTCCATAGCTCAGTACCACTTAGTAAGGATACTACTAAGTTTCATTATTACTGGTCTTTGCCTCTCTCGTGGGACATCTGTGAGAATATAATTGCCATTGATTATTTCAGAAATGCCTGTGGGCTTTTGCTACCTTCCTCACAAATCACTCTTTCGCCAAGGTTCTTCCCTAGAAAGGCCAGCACTGGGGCTCTCATAAGGTGCCTGTTTCTTTGTACACACTATGCAGATGATTGGTTTTAAAACAAGTCACAGCAGAATTTGCATTTCCAAACGAGAGTTGTATCCTTCAAAGTGCATGAGAGATTAAAATTCTTGTTCCTCTAATATCCCTCTACTCTGGGAACTTCCCTCACAACTGACTACGTATCCCTTTATCTCAACAGAAGCAAAACGGAAAAAGGATTTTAGTCGAATAGAGAAATAGATTTTTGTGGCTAGCCTGTAGGTTGGTTCTGAGGCAGTTCATGAATATTTCTGAGCAACAGCCAGCATAACTTTGCAAAGTGACAACACAGAAGGAATACTATCATAGGGGTATATTAATTATAAGATGATATTTTAAAGTCGCATCTTAAAGGAGAAAAAAGGTCTATATTCAGAGGCTTAAAGAGCCTGCATCCCCCTTTGTGCCCCTTTCCATTGGCACCTTGCCTGTTCACAGAGTCCTAAAGTTTCGACCCATATTTGGGATATCAGGGTTTTGGGGGGTTTTGTTTTGTTTTGTTTTTGTTTCCCTAAATCACTTTAACGATACTTTCCGGAGGGGTTGGGGGTGGGTCTCAGGCCCTTGCACACTGACTTGCAGCACCCAGAAGTGGCACAAACGTCCTGTCAGGCCCACGGTTCTAATTTGGGGTATGGAAATTGTTGCTAAGTAAAGCAAGGCAGCTATGACAGGAAGTAAAGCCTTGGCTGGTGGAAGCCTGTGCTGGAGTTCTAGCTCCACTACTCACAAAGCGCTTAATTATTTTGAGCTTCGTTTCCTCACCCGTGAAATGGGGGGACCCGGCCCGACTGGCCTCACGGGACTGTGATGAGGGCTGGAGCCAGACTGAGAGTGAGAAGGCCCTCTTAAGCATCACGCCCAGAGTCCCTTCCCTGCTCTTGGCACTCACTGGTCCCGTCCAGCTCTGCAAGAGGGGTCTCACCACGCCCAGAGGGCCAGCGGGGCAAAACAGAGATGAGGGACCCTCCGCGGCGGCAGGTGAGGTGGCCCGTGTCAGCCTGGCTGAAGGGTCCCTTCTGCCCGCGCCCGACCCTCAGCAGGAAGCCCCAGGCTCACCGAGCGCCTCTCCACACTCCCTTTTTTCCTGCCATCCTTGCCTGGGGTGACATCCAGCGAGCGGTAACTGGGTGGCTTCTCCTCAGGCCAGTTTGGGGAGCGCGAGCGGCGGCGGCGGCGGCGGCGGCGGGGCCCCCAATTCCGGGGCTGCCTCTCCTTCTCCTCCTCCTCCTCCTCGGAGCTCCAGGAACTGAGGCCGGAGGGCAGGGGAGGGGAGTAGCTGCGGTGCCGGCGCCTCTGGTGTCCCTGAGCGCTGCCCCGGGGGCTGGGCCCGCGGGCTCTCTCTGGGAAGCGGCTCCGGAGACGGGGGCGGTTGGGCGGCCAGCGGGCCTCGCTGGACGAGGGGCCGTCGCTGAGGCTGTCCCTGTCTGACCAGGGCATGGGTGACCCGCGCTGCCTGGAGCTGCGGTGCCTTCCGCTCCGCAGTCGGCCCAGCTCCCTTTGCTCCAGCGCCCAGCGCTGAGGCTCCCGGTCCCGGTGCTCCTGCTGGAAATCAGAGTAGCGGTGCTGCCTTCTCCCCTCCCTCAGATCCCAGGGTCCGGGGGGAGGCGGGGGGAGCCACTGCTGGTGGGAGGAGTTGCTGGTCCTCCGCAGAGACGGCAGGTCTCTGACCAGCGGGGGCAGGTGGATGATTCTGCGTTCCACGACCTCAGAGCCCAGGGAGGACAGCATGCTGCGGGGATGGCCAGATCTGCCTTGGAGGTCAGCCGGCAGAGGCTGGGCTGGGTTGAGGTTCCGCAGCTCTTTCTCCAAATACTCTAGGACACCGTTGGTGATGGGAGGGTGAGCGGTGGTCATCTCTGGGAGGCTGGATCGCAGGGACAAATCTGATTGAAAATAAGGAAAAGAACATGCAGAACTGCTGATCCAAAACACACTCCTCAGAATCAGGGCACCGAAGTGCCACCTTATTAGCATGCATCTACCCCCTCCCATCCTCAGTCGTAAAGATGTCCACCATATTGGTCATGAAGGCCCCAATGCAGCCCATGCTCCTACCCTTGCCCTTTACCCTCTCCCACCCCAAATCTCTGGCAAGGTTTACCTCGCTGCAGCAGTGGATTCATTGGATAAGATGAAAACTGGGAGCTCCTGTCCGCCCCCCAGTACAGGGGTTTTTCGATCATCTGAGGGCCTAGGGCCTGAGCCTGCTTCATGTTGCGTTGGTGGGCCATGGCTGCAGGAGGAAAAGGAGAAATGCAGACCTTCAGCCAGGGCAAGGCCCACACCTCCCACTTCACTTCTCTCCACCTAGCAGCCTTGCCAAGAGGCCACTTTCTCTCTTCGAAGTTTATTGTGACCTCTCTCGCATGGGTGTAAGGGAAGTAGTGAATCAACTATTCCTTTGGCAAGGAGCTGGGAATAAAGTCCCTAGCCAACACTGCAACTCCTGCACACTAGGAAATATAATCTTAAAACCTGACTTCCTAGTCTTGAAAACATTTCATTGTTCTGCCCATTTCCAAGGTCACCTAAAATGTATAGGTAGATGCATAGGTATTAGCAGGCAATGAAATTTCAGGCCATAGGCCAAATATAGAAGGTACAGATGCAAAGGGCTCAGAGGAGGCTGTTAGTCAGGGGCTGCTTGGGAGGACTGCCTGCTCAGAGTGGAAAAAGAGGACGCAGGTGCTGAGGTCAATGGGCAGAATTACTGGTAAAGGGAGAGGGACTGAAGAACGTTTCTAGCTGGTAATGCCAGCCCTGGGTGGGAGAAAACCAGGGGGAAGAAGGCAGAGAATGCAAAAAAGTTGAAGTGGATCCTTTCTACTCTTCTCCTCACTTTATTAAGTATTGGGGTTTTCCGTAAGTAGGGGGAATCTCTAATGGGTGGGGTAGAGGCAGAGAAGGGAGAAGGGAAATACCATTTCCTTTCAGGGCAAAGAAAATAATAGAAAAAAGCAGCACAAGGGATCCATAGAAATGTTTCTCCAGTCCCTTAGGTGCAGCTGGTCTGAAGCACACAACCCACAGCAAGTACAAATTAAAAACAAACACATCTAGTTGTTTTTGTTCATGAATTTCTATTTTGAGGTAATTGTGACCAAGTGGACATGTCTCCCAAGCTCCCTGTCTATCCATGCATGTAGGAAATGTACTTGTGTGCTTAAGTGCAGGAAGTGCCTGCCAGCCTAGCACTCTCACCTCCTCCTGGGTTTCCCAAGCCCAGTGGCCACCCCTAAAGCAGCAGGGCTCTGCCAGAGGCTTCCTCTTACCACAGTAGGAAGAGGTAGAAGACAGACATTCTGGACCCAGCTGCATAGGTTGGGAGATTTGCTGAGGCCAGCAGCTAAAGGGCCATCAGGAAGGCTACCCAATGGCTCTAGTATGAAACCAACTTCCAGCACAATAGGAAGTGGTTTCGGCCAAGCCCCCCAAAATGTTTGGAGCCCCAGCCCTGATGGTGAGTCACAGCCCAGCACGGAGGAAGTCAGATGCAAACTTAGAGCAGCTCACCCAGCTGCCACATCTTCATGCCAAAGGACAGCACTCCAGACCCTCTAAAGATAGGTTCACTTGCTCAGCACTTTCCTCTCCCTCTTGCTAATAGGTGCCTCCCCCAGCTCCCTATACAGGATATCTTCAGCACACACAATGCCCTCCTTAATATGCGCCAGTCACTTTACATGAGCTAACTAATCCTCAGAGGAATCTCTTAATATGAGAATCAGATGAGGAAGTTAGGCTTACAGAGGTTATCTTCCCAGCCCAATGTCCCACAGCTGGTGACTGGCAGAGGCAGCATGTGACCCGGTGTCTGTCTGCCACTCAAGCCTGTACTCTTTCTGCCAAACCACAGAGTCCCCAGACTCCTTTATTTATGTGATAAAGCAAAAAAAAAAAACAAACCTAAAAACAAAAAAAAACCCTTCTCTAGTGGTAGTGCCTCACTTTATTTCTCTCCACTCAGCACCACACCATTCAAAACCCACTTCAGACTAACCTCTGCTTCCAAGGCCTGGGGACATCTGATTCCATTGGGAACAACCCTACCCACCCCCTGCCCCTCTGACTGAATCTTGGTTTCCTCCAGATGATACCATTCCCCCTTTGGGCCACTTCCTTCTTCAACTCCTCCAATTCAATAGGAGGGAAAAGGAGAGTTGGGCTTAACTCCTTGCTCCCCAAATGACTTTTTAATTAATGGGACCCCCTGCAGAGATGACTCCCTAGAGACCCTTCCAGATCCTCCACGCGCTTTCCTGTCAGATTTTTACATATTCCCAAGATTAACACACCTGCTCCCTTCTTAGCTGCCACAAACTTTTTCCCAGGGTCCCTCCCTTCCCTGATGCACTGGAACTGATGAGATGGGAGTGGAAAAATACAGCCTCTGAGCTTCTCCCTTGCCCTCCTCTCCCTGGAAACAGCTCCATGGGGAAGTCTAGGCTATCAGGTGTTTCTATTGCTCACCTAATGGGGAATCAGGTAATAAAATAAGAAACATGGAGAAACGAACAAAGCTTCAAGACTCCTAATAAGTTATCTCTGAACCTCAGTGGTGTAAAGTCTGCCTTGGTCACCTTTAACGCGCTAGTTATATATACAGACTCCTGGACCCTGCTCGCAGACTGACCTTCAGTCTAATACAAGGTAAGAAAATCCATGTTTTCAACAAGCTCTCTGATTTTAATGCAGGGAGTCGAACTGGAGTTGACTATTGTGGATTCTCAACAACATTCTGAGAATTATGGTCCTCAGGGATAGGTTAAACACAGGCTTTGAGGGTCACGTGGACTTCAACTTGAATCCCAGCATGTATTAGCTGTGTAAGTTTGAGTGAGTTTCCAGAGTGTCTGAGCCCAATCTCCTCATATCTGAGCTGGGGATAATAATACCTACTTCACAAAGTTGTTGAAGTTAAATGAGGTAATGCACATGAAATGCCTAATAGCTCATGGCTCTCACTGTTACTGTTAAAATAAGTCGCTTCTTTCACCTTAGATCTCATAGAAGATATCTCATAGAAAGATCTCATCTTTCACCTTAGATCTCAAAAAGTACACATTTGGAGACTAGACCACCAAAAGCATATTCATCCTCATTTCTGAGGAAAACCCAGGGCATGTTCTTTAAGAAGACCCTTTTGTGGCAGAAATAACACTCAACACCTCCCCTCCTGCAGAGACCTGCAGCCAGCATCCTCTGTGTGCATCACCCATGGTGCCCCTGAGGACCTCCAACTTCTTACTATTCCTTACCACCCCCTCCCTGCCCTTACAGTGTGTTCTTCGCCCTCTCTGACCCCTGGTCACACATTCCTTTTTTTTATACATATACTGGCAGTATACACAGTATACCAAATTGACTGGCAGTCCTTCCACTGACATCCTCAGGAACATCCTAGAATCTCATGCCCCTTGAATTTTTGCCATTTCAGCTTTAGGAAACCACCAGTCAATGCTTCCTGGGCCCACACTGGCTGCACAGTCAGGCAACTGACCTCATATAGCCCTTCTCGCAATGTGCGTAGATCTCCTTGACTGATCTAGCAACCCTGCTTCCCTCCTCCAGAGCAGCAGTTTAAACTTCTCATGTCTTCCCCTCCCTATGAACTTTCAGCTAATGACATGTCTTTGCTGAGGAAGAGGAACCAGCCCTGGACATGGAATCAAGAGACCTAGGTCTAGTCCAGGGCTCATCACTAACAAGCTGTGTGTAACTGTGGAAAAGTCTCTCTAGGCCTCACTTCCCTCAGCTGAGGGGATGGGGAGGTGGGTGGCATAGATCAGAGATTCTCCGTGTGGCCTATAGCCCACTGCAGGGTGCGCCTAGGGGTTCTGTGGGGAGGAGGGTCAACAACCAATCTAGGGATGGAAGTTGTCGCTCCAGTTCCCACGGAAAAAAAATAAGATTCAGTGTCAATAACTTTTCTTCTTTAAGTTCTACTGTAGGTTGTTTACTAGTACTAAGTGAATTACCAAGGATGACTAAACTTTGGTGTCATTTTCATTTTTCTCCTCTCTGGTCCTCTGTTAACTCTCACTGGAAAGTAGGAGCAGGTTGGGGAGGTGGGCTGTGGTCTCGGAAGCTCAAGAATCACTGGCATCGTTCTCGAAGCTGCCTTTTGCATCTAGAATTTTGATGTGCTGAAATCGAGACAGGCTGGTGTGAGCTCGCTCCCTCAGCTCCTTCCCTGACACTTTAATCATCTTCCAGGTGTTAACAACTTCCTCTCTCTCTTCAGAGGGCAGGCTTCCTTTTCCTTTTCTGTCTAAAGGTAATCCTTTCACTGTAAGCCTGATGTCTCTCCCACTGGCTCCATCCCTTCTGAGTCATCGCCTCACTTCACAATGCTTCCCTTCACTCTCTTTCTATTGGCCTTGGTTCTCTGCCTACACATATGCTTAGGGTTACCTTATTCTAAAAAAAAATCAACGATCACATACACCCTCTTCCCCACCCAAGAGCTTTCCTTGACAACTCCTGCCCCCTCTATGTAATCTCCTCTTATCACCAAATTTCTCAGGACAGACTCCCCAAGTGACTCACTTTGAAAGTGATCTCATCTGCTCAAGTTCAGGGATCTTTTATTTGTGGCCCACATTTCTTTATTTTACCAGTTCTTCTAAATGACCTCT
This sequence comes from Delphinus delphis, assembly GCF_949987515.2. Lineage (NCBI taxonomy): Eukaryota > Metazoa > Chordata > Mammalia > Artiodactyla > Delphinidae > Delphinus > Delphinus delphis. The sequence goes on from NC_082686.1 coordinate 67,329,839, forward strand.
AACCACTTAGGAGAAACCACTTTCTCCCAGAACCTGTTTATCAGCTTACTGACAGTGGATACATTTATCGCTTGTGCTGACTGAGTCCCTAGCCCTGACTGTTTTGAGTACCCCACAGACCTAGGGATTCCAAGAAAGTATCTTGGGAGAGTTTCTCCCATCTCAGTCTGCCTGTTTCTGCTCCAGTGGCAGTGACTTCTACGTGGCATCTCTCCCAGAGGCCTCTGAACGGTAGGGAGCTCCGTGGCCCAATATTGAGTTCTCTGCTATTTTTCCTCTCTTGAAGGAGTTCATTGGTATCTCAGCCAATCCCATAGTGATCTACACAGATAGGTCGTGGCAGCCTCTCTCGTGGGAAATTCAGGCGCTCATAAGTCAGATAATCATGAATACGACGCTGCACTACTTCTGCTACTTACCAGCTGTGTGACTCCTCTGACCTTCAGTCTCCTCATGGTTAAATAATGATGATACCTGCCTTCTAGGGTTGTGAGGATTCAAAAGGGAAATATATGCAAAGGGCCCACACACACCAGACATCCAATAAAAGTTAGTTCTCTTTTCCTGTAAGACAGCAACCTCAGAACATAGGCCTGAAACTAGACTCAGACCACTGACCTTCTTGACCTTGTAGATTAGGTTTTGTTTCTGTCTTAACAACCAATTTCTTTTTTTTTTTCTTTTAAAAGTTTTCTTTTCAAATGGACCAAAATGATAAGAGTGGTTATATCTGGGTGCTTAGATTAGTCTTTTCATTTTCCTACATTTCAAATTTTCGACAATGTAATACTTCACTTATATCATCAGGAAAAGGAAATGTTACTTTAAAAACAAAAAAACCTCCTTCCATTTAAAGCTGTTGATTCCATCTCTTCAGTAAGGAAAGATCTTTGTAGAATAATTCTTTTTCTTTTGCCTTCACCAAATTTTTTATGGCATGTCACAATTCTGTTTTAAAAGGTCAAACTTGAGCCCAAAGAAAGATCACATTAGAGCAAGATCTTCTTCTGCCCCCTCTTTCCTTTGTCTAAAAATGAGGCTCTCGAAGTGTGGCACCCAGACTGGCAGAATTGCATCACCTGTGAACTTTTGAGAAATATAAATTCTCAGAGCCACCTAAGACCGATTAAATCAGAAACTCTGCAGATGGAGGCCTCCAGGAGATTCTTAAGTTTGAGAATCCCTGCTCCAACACCTCTCTCTTCTCATCTGTTCTTTTCAAGTCATCTTTGAGAAGTGGCCTTCTCTCTCACAGCTCTATGCAAATCACTCCCTCCAGCCACCTCGTGTCCAAGCAAGGTCAGTGCTGGGAGCAAATGCTGGAGCACAGGCACATCAGGGCCACTGATATGTAGGCAGAGACACCTGAACGAAGCCTTAGGCAGGCTAGGAGGTGAACAGGCAGAAGTCCTCCCACTTTGCTCCATAGCTTCCCTGAGCATAATTTCCTGGGCTGAGGCCAAAGACCTCTGAGCCTCTGACGGGAGAAGGGCATGGAGGAGAACCTGGAAGAACCCAAGGTTTTGACCTGGGCATATGAAATGGATCTGTCTGGGGCACAAGGCTCCTGCACCACACCACCGCACTGCTCGTCCGTCCCCTCTCACCTTCCTCGGGGCAGCAGCAGCGGTCGGGACAGCAGGGGCAGCGGACGTAGCAGCAGCAGTACTGAGGACAGCACTGGCACCAGCACACTCCAATCAGCAGGAGCAGAAGGAGGGCCCCCAGGATGATCAAGATCACTGTGAGCCAGTCTGCAAGAGAGAAGCCGAGCAGGGATTGAACTAAACATGCAGGTGCATGCTTCAGGTTGTAACATTGTAGAGGTCTGATCAACACAGCTCTTGAACTATAGGTTAAGGGTGAGCAACATACAGGCAAAAAAAAAAAAAAAAAAAAAGTTTATCTTTGGTAAGGGAACTTCAGAGGCTGGCTACCGACAACAATAACCTAGGCTTGCGTGTTTCTGTTTTTCTTTTTTTTCCTGTATGTAAAAGTGTCACAGTGGGGTGGCCGAATAGAAAGCTCCAGGAGCACTTACGCAGGACAATGAGCTTCACTTCCTTATCTGGGTCTCCTGACGTGTCCCCTGGAGCCTCAATGGTGCAATAATACACTCCATGGTCCCACCACATCACTTCATTAATCACAAGATCTGCTCCTGCAACAGGGGAGGGGAAGGTGCCAGTGGTTAAAGGAGAGGGATCTGATCTATGGTCGCTTCAAGTCCCCAGCATTGTACTTCCACATCCCAAGAGGGCCTCTCATAGTTCAGAGAAAGGCCTCAATTCCTTCGTTTGAGACTCTCTTCTTTGTCCAAAGAATATAAAGGTGGCAGAACTTACCATTCATTGAGCCCTACTAGGTACCTTGAAAGGATTGGGGATACATCACCTCATTTACTTCCCAAAACAACTCTAAGTGGGTGAGGTAGAGATTACCGGCTATCTCCCAATGTCTGTTCTCCCCTTCTCTCATGATCATAGAAGTTTTGGTCATGTACATGGCCATCCAGAATAAAATCACTATTTCCCATCCTCATTTACAGATGGACATGGACATGTGACTCAGTTCTGGTGGACACAATATAAGCAGAAGTGTCACATGATGGCTCCCAGGAACTTTTTTAAAAACAGTTTAGGAACTTCTTTGCCCCTTTCTTCTTCAACTCTGTTATCTGGAAAGCAAATGTGATGGCTGCCATCTTGGACCATGAGGAAGGAGATGACATTCTTGGTGAGCTGGAAGGAACTTGGGTACCTGAGGACATAATGGAACAGACCCACCACACTAGTTCTTGTCTGTCTACCTCCAAATTTATACATGAGCGGAAATAAACTTCTTTATTGTTTAAGTCACTAATATTTGGGGCTTTTGCTTACTTGCAATCAAACTTAATCCTGATACAGTGGGTAGGATTATTAGCTGCATTTCAGATGAGGAAACTAGGACTAGAGGAAGCTAGAACAGAGAGAGGTAACAGAGGTAGGTTCAAACTCATGTCTCTGCCCCAAAGCTGGTTCCCTTAACCACCAAGCTCTACCGTCCTCTCCTAACTGGGTGGAAAACTCCACAGCCTGGATTCCTCACAAGCTGGAAACACATACTTCTGAATCTTGAAAGGATAGGTGAGATGAACTTGAATAATAAGTAAGGATGAAATGCCAATATTTTAAGAGTAAAGCTTACTCAAGAAAAGAATTTCAGTTTTCATGAGCACCAAGCATCTACCCCATTAAGATAGGTGAATGTTATGTTCACATTTAGTAAATGTCACAAATGTTCACTAAAGACCTTTTGTGGGTCCAGCACTATATCAGACTCTATGGAAGGTCAAACAAGACCTATCTCTGTCCTCAAAGTGCTTAAAGTCCAGTCAAAGGCATCAGGGCAGCTCCCACGTCCCTGCTACTTCAGCCACAGTAAGTACCAGAGGACACCTTCAAATTCTTAAAGACCTCAGTTAAAGACTTGCTCCTGCTCAGCTGGCAGTGGTAGCTGCAATTCTTTATTATCTCTTTGTCAAGAAATATTTACTGAGGAAATGAAACAAACATGCAAGGTCACGCACCATTGGAGCTAACTTCGACTTCTGTTTCCTTCTCTTTCTACGTCAATCCCTACGGTTTTTTCCTACCCCATGATTTTCCAAACCCACTGCCTTTCCCAGAAACAAGCTTGCCCCAGACTTGGAAGAATGGTGAAAGTGCTTAGGAAGAAATTCCCCCTCCAAGGTTAATGTGTGTTGTAAATCTGCCCCAATTTTATTAGAGGCATAAGGATTATTTCAGGGATGTCAGAGTAATGAGGACATTCAGATATGTTAATATTTTAAATTATCCAAGAACTGATTTGACAGGGTCTTCTCAAATGATGCAAACACCGGCATAAAAGTATCAGAAAACAAGGGCTCCAAGAAGTCACAACAAGCCTGAGGTTAAAAATTAAGACCAAGGGGAAATACCGTTTTCCCATGGGAGTAAGAAGGAGGCAGAGTTTGACCCAAACGTGGTTGGGAGGGGAAGTAGTAGACAGTGCTGCGCAAAATTAGAAAAAAAGACGGCAAATCAGGGACTATCCCCTATGGGCACTTTCATCCTTCAAAAACTGTAAAGGAGACTTTAAACTTTGAGGTCAGATCGGAGCTAATTCTGTGGGCTCTGGAGAAAGCAGAGTCACCCTGAACCTCTGAGGATGCACCTAGAAACTGGAAAAGGATAGATGTTCCCTAAGGCTGAGCATTCAAGGGTTGACTTGGGAAGGTCTGAGGTTGAATGTAAATGGATCAGACTTATGTATTATAGCCAAAGTATTATACACAAAGGTGGAAGCAATTTTTAAACTGGCTTGATCTACCTCAACAGTCATAGAATATTCACTGATTTCCTCACATTGTTGTTAAGAGTACCCTGAGTGGCCTTCTAGGTGTATTCTCCCACTTTTTTTTTTTTTCACTTTCAACCAGCCAATATTTATGTAACACTGCACATAAAGCTCATTGAAATATGCTCTGAATTCTGTGCCAATAATCCATTGCAGCAGTCCTGGATTATAAGACAGGAATGTGGGGCACTGACCCATCCATTCAAAAGTGTTGAGTGATCATAATTGAAGTTTACTGCACACTTAATGTTTGCTAAGTGCTTTATACGTATTATCTCACTTAATCTTGACAACTCTCTATGAGATACGTACTACGGCAAGTCCCATCTTACAGAAATTGAGGCTAAAAAAAATGGAAGGGACTTGCCCAAGTTCACACACCCTGTAAGTGCAGAACGGGGACCAACACCTGAGTCTGACTCCATAGCCGGGGCTGACCACTACTCTCTGTACTCCCACAAAGAATGCATATGCTTTAGACATAGCTCTCAGGTATCACATTTGATACTCACTTTGGTGTGGGGAGACAGAGGCCATTATGCCCATCTTTCAGATGTGGCAACAGAGGCCAGAGAAAAGAATGGATCTGCTGCTGGTCACTAAGCAAGGGAGTGGAAGCATGGGGGCACCCACCCTGTCTTTTGATTCTAAGTACAATGCTCTTTCCTCTACCAATGGAGGGCGAGGGTCTAAGGTGGCCATCTACTTGGAAACCCCTATTTCCTTAGATTTGGGCAACAGAAGTAGCCAGAGGGGAACTCAGGGGCCTGGGGTTCGAGCAGGCCCTGAGAACAATCTGTGGAAGGAATCAAGGGAGCCTGAGCCACACGTTAGACCTGCATCTTGGAAAAGCAAAGGAAATCACCCACTCCCTGACCTTTAGCCAAAGCTGTAGGATGTCTTCTTGCCTGAGACCAGCTTCCAGGGTAATGACTTCAGATGGTATATAGCACATTCTGTGTATTTGGCACTTTCCTCAAAAAATGAAAGTGACCAAGTAGACCATCAGGCAGCAGAAAAAAAGGGGAAATCCCCACAATGACTCAGACCTCTGGGCCTGGTCTACACACCTCTCCACCCCCAGTTCCCTGCTGCCTCCACACTCACGGTTCTGGATGGTGATCTTGCGCTGCCGGTAATCCACCCCCAGCACGGGCTCGTTCTGCCCCCGCCTCTGGGCCACGATGCGCACCTCCCGCTGGCTGTCATTGCAGTCATTGGATGGGTCCTGGCCCAGGGATAAAGCCGCCTGGTATGCTGGGGAAAGAGTACACACCTACGTCACACAGCAGTGGGGAATTCCCATGAAGAAAGGTGCCCTTAGTGGTTTCTGGAGCAATGAATGTTCTCAATTTTTCCCGAGCCTATGCATCCCCACGAAGATTCTGGAGTGGGGATCTGAGATTCTGCATTTCTAATGAGTTCCCAGGTGACACCAATGACCCACACTTTGAGCAGCAAGACTCCAGACCCCTCTAATAGGCCATCATTTCCAAATCCTGACTGCATCCCCGTCTCCCCCCCCCCCAGTTTCTCTTGCCTCATTTTCAAAGTCACTCCAGAATCTGCTCCCATATGGTTCATCCACCTGCCCTCACAATAAAAGTTTTGAGAGCTGTTAAATCTGCTGATGATAAATGCCTACTAGCCGGTCCCTCCTACCTTCCCACTTAATGCAGGCATTTTAAGAGTAACCCCCAGGAAACAATGCCTCAATTTAGAGAGGGGTGTTTTGGGGACAATGTCAGGCTCTGTGGCTGGCTCAGACAGTTAGGTTTTGGAGTTCATATTGTAAGATATTAGGGCTAAAAAAGGTAAAGCTGATGTCTCCCCTTGCTTTTCCTCATCTCAGGAAGCTCAGTTCCTTCCTGTGAACAGGGTATCTACTTCTATTCTCCGAATTTCTAACGGTTAACGGTCCCAGGCTGGTGGTGGGGATCAGGGTTCCTTTGTTTCTTGAGAGAGGCAGAGGTGGGCAGCTAGGGAAGAGCTTTGGTTCCAGACAGCAGGACTGACGTGAGTAGGGCAGCTGTTACTGAGAGGCAGGACTTGGCTAAGCATGGGGAGAGCTGCACAGCACTCAGGGATGTCCAACAATGAACAGGCTGCCTGTGGCCAGGGAGCTCTCCAGCACTGAGAGTGTTTAGTCCACAGAGGACTGACTGTCCACCAGGAAGGCTGGCTCTAGAAGGGAGTGTGGCAGTGGGCGGGAGGCTCACAAGGGACCACTCCTCATGCGTCATTGGGGGGCGGGTAGGAGTCTTCTTGTCTGCGTTCGGAGGAGGTGGGGGTGATGAGAGGCAGACCTACATCCTCATCTTAGCGCATGGGTGGGCAACCAGGAATGAACTAGGAGTCACAACTTGCTCTGCCTTTTATTTAAAGTCTAAGCTGCCTTCATTTATTTTAGAACAAGGTGAGACATAAATTTTAAAATAAATAAATATTATGTGACCCTGAATAAGTTATTTCATCTACCTGGCCTCCGTTTGTTTATCTATAAAACGAGGGGACAGTATTAAGTGATCTTTCTGGCTTCTTCTCACTATAAGGATTTGTGATCCTAAATAATTCCTACACCCTAATGGCGGTACTTCACAGAAGGACTCCGGGAGAGCAGGGGGGAGGGATGAGGGCACTCACATGCAGAGTAGTAATCAAAGATGGGGTCCTTGCAGAAGGACTTGAAGCGCCACGTCACCACCACATCCTGGAGCTGGGCAGAGGTGGTGTAGTCACATTTGAGAACGACGGAGGCAAACAGGGTGACATAGCGCTCCGTGTGCTGGACTGTCACCAGCAAGGACACACACCCTGCAGCCAAGAGCAGGAGACAATGCTGAAGGCAGACCTTAGGTAGGTCTCTAAGGGGTGACCTACTTCTATTCATGGGGCAATAAAAGCATTGCACACAAGCAAACACACCGCCTGACTGGTTGGGAGCAGCTCACAAGCTGTCTGTGTTCTTACTTAGCCTGGGCAGGGTTGGGACGGAAACTGCACAGACACCCTGGAGGAGATGGAGGAGAAAAAGAGCAAAAACCATGACTCCCAAGGTGCTCCCAGTCCATAGGGAGTGATAACACATCCAACAATGATAAAGAAACGATATTAAAAGAAGGCCATGGGGCTTCCCTGATGGCGCAGTGGTTGAGAGTCTGCCTGCCGATGCAGGGGACACGGGTTCGAGCCCTGGTCTGGGAGGATCCCACATGCCGCGGAGCAACTGGGCCCGTGAGCCACAACTACTGAGCCTGCGCGTCTGGAGCCTGTGCTCCGCAACAAGAGAAGCCGTGACAGTGAGAGGCCCGCGCACTGCGATGAAGAGTGGCCCCCGCTTGCCACAACTAGAGAAAGCCCTCGCACAGAAATGAAGACCCAACACAGCAAAAATAAATTAATTAATTAATAAACTCCTACCCCCAACATCTTCTTTAAAAAAAAAAAAAAAAAAGAAGGTCATGTATGTACTGGAGTGACTTTGCTAATATATATAATTTTTCATGTCACTTCTCTTCTTAAAATGTTTTCCCATTTCCCTAAGGATAAAGTTCAACCTCTGTACCCTGGCCTAGGAGGCCAGTCACGTCTGCCTTCAGCCTTTCTCTGTGGCCTCATCTCCCTTCATGCCCACCCCAACTTGGGGCTTCAGCCACTCTGGACTTGCCTCAGTCTTTCCCGTGCTAGGACTGCTGTCTTCCCCAGGTGCTCCCACATGCACATCTCTTGGCTGGAGCACTCTTCCACATCACCAGCTGCCACTCCACTCCCTTCACCAGGCTAAGTACTACTTCTTTCTTAGGTCTTCAGCTGCACCCTTACCTCCTCAAGAAGCCTCCTCTGACTACAAGTCTGGGAGAGGGGCTTTCCTCTGTTTTCCCAAAGTGCCTCATCCTACCCACAGGCAGAGCATTTCACACTTCTGGGGATGGCCTGTCTACTGTAGGCTCTGAGAAGGCCAACTGGGTTTGCCTCTGACTCACTGTTCAAACACAAGAGCCTCATACTGTGCCTGTCACCTCCTTGGCACCCAACAAATGTTTGTTGAATAAATGATAGAATGAATGACCAGTGAAACTTGGCAGTTCAACTGGTCGACATAAGCATAAAGAAAATAAAAAAATGATCAGACTGTGACAAATTTTATCACGAAAGACTTGAAGGAACTAACAATTTTTCTTTTTACTTTTTAAAAACTTTCTCCCCTTACCCTCCAAATCTACAGATATACTGAAAGCTCCAAGTGTGTGTTGATGAGGAACCAGGTGGCACAGAAATGTCAGGTGGGACTCTGACATGGTCAGAAGTCCACACATAACCAGCATCTTCAAATGTTCCTATGTCAATATGGACTCTAGGCCAAGTTATAGCGGCCTTCTCATAGGAGGTTTAGTGTAGAGCAGTAGTATTCAAACTTGAGCATGCACCACTGGGAGGACTCGTGACAGCCCAGATCACTGTCAGCAGGAGTTTCTAATTCAGTAGGACTTGGGTGGGACCCAAGAACTTATATTTCTAACAAATTTCCAGGAGTTGCTGATACTACTTTGATGGGTACCATACTTTGAGAACCACCGGTGTAGACTAGCTAAAGTAAACCCAGGCTTTGGACTCAGATACGACTGGGTTCAAATCAAACTGTACTACTCACTTGGACATTGGACAAGTTATTTACTCTCTCTGAGCTTGTGTTTCCTCAGCTATGAATGGAGATTATAATAGTACTAACCTAATCAGGTCCTTGAAAGAATGCAATGAGATAACCCACTCCTGGCACTTGGCATGGTACCTGGCAAGGTGCTGGCATATATGCTGCCATGTTAGTGACACTGTATGAGTCTTTTTTCCTTTTTTCCCTAATTATGAGGGCCAAGGAGAAAGGGGTTCAAGCTGGGAGTCCCTCCAATAGAGTTCTCAGGTAGAGCTACCTTCATTTTGACTAACTCCCATAAACAAAATAAATACAGTCACCCCTGTTATAGAGCAGCTGGGTGAGCCTGGCTCAACGGCCAGAGCCACATGGTTCTGGGTCCTGCCTCGCCTTCTGGACACAACCCTCATAAGACAGCCACCATGGTTTGTGATGGCCACCAGCAGCCACTTTTCTCATGTCCACAGAGAGGTAGCAGAATGTTGCTTGGGACAGGCTCTGGTCCCCAGAAATGACCTGAGCCATCTCCAGGGCTGGGCTGTAATGAGGATGTGCCAGTGACAGCCATGCTAGAGAGAGGGTCTGCAGCAGTGTGGGGGAGACCTGTGGGTGGGAAGCATCATAGAAGGAAGAGATTTAAGCTAGACCCTAAAACCCAAGTAGGATTAAGATGATACGTGAGGGCTTCCCTGGTGGCGCAGTGGTTGAGAGCCCGCCTGCCGAAGCAGGGGACACGGGTTCGTGCTCCGGTCCGGGAAGATCTCACATGCCGCGGAGTGGCTGGGCCCGTGAGCCATGGCCGCTGAGCCTGCGCATCCGGAGCCTGGGTTCCGCAACGGGAGAGGCCACAACAGTGAGAGGCCTGCGTACCGCAAAAAAAAAAAAAAAAAAAAAAAAAAAACATGATATGTGAAAAATAGGGAAAGGGCAGAGAGACTCATTGTGTCAGGATGGAAGAAAGGAGTGAGCAAAGGCCCTTATCAGGAAGGGGCAGTTCCTTGGAGAACCTGGAGGGAACCAACCCAGCTGGTGCCTCTGGCTTTATAGACAGAGGATAAATAAGGCGAGCTGGTTGTGGGGAGTAGGAAGTGGGGAGGTGGGGTGGAGTGTAAATTGCACTCCAGAGTCTATTTCCAGTTAATGGATAATCACTGAAGGCTTTCCTGAAGAAGAGTAATAAGGTGAAAGTGATGTTTTTAGGAAGATGGATAACTTCCTTATTTAGTTGTGAATGGAAAAAGAACATCACTTTGAAAATAAGCCTTGAGGAGTTTGGGGGAAATAGCTACTGTCTCTACTAGCTGTAGTGTTCCTGGAAATCAGTCCAATCAGAATGGAAGAGCTAATGACTAGTATCTCAAGCCTAACAAGGATTATTTCATAATCTGATTTTTTATTTTTGCTTCTCCACCTTCACCACCTCTTTGGTTTTTTCCAGAACTGACCTGAAGTAGGCCTTGGAGCTTTTACCCAACACAGCTTTAACTGCATACCAGAAGCAGCTACAGGTAAGATTTGACAATGAATAGGATGGCACTATTCACTACAGAAACACTAGCTTATTTTGTTCAGTAACACACATGGATTGGAATAGAGAGAAAAACATTGAATTGTGGTGTAAACAAAATCTTAGGTTCACAAAGCACTTTCAAATATTTTCATTTACTCCCTAAATATGAGCCCTGGGAGGAAACAAGTTGTGCCGGTGCATACACAGCAAATCTAGGATTGGATAAGGCAAGTGGCTTGACTGTGGTCATTCATTTTCTAAGGGGGTTGGAGCCAAGATTCTGCCCCTGAGCAGTCTCTTGCCACTCTACCTGGCTATTCTTTAAATAAAGGAAGATGTTTGGTATTCAATAGCTTGCAAATAATCAGAGCATGGGGCCAGGCTACATGAGCAATAATTAATAAACAACGGGCAGCAGTTACTCTAATACCGTGACTAATAAACTACATGTTCTTTATTTTGCTGAATGGTAATTCAATACAAATGACAGTTTATTCAAAGGACTCCAGTCAACATTATTTGTATAGAGGTGGAATATCTGCAGGGGGGTAGTGCAGGTTTGCTGGGAGTCAGAGAGGGTATTTGGTTGGAGCCAGAAGTTGCTCTGGGGTTGCTTTGAAGATGGCTGAATCTGACACCCTGAGGCAGAAGAATGGGGACAAGGGTGATCACCTTCATTACCAAATGTGCACTCAGCTTCTTTTCCATGAATGCTCTTGTTATGGACAAAGCACACGTGGGGTGACTTGACTCACCTTTACCAACGTCAGCACTGGCTTTGTTGCCTGGTATTTCTCTTTTATCCTCTCTTTAATTTCATGCCTTACGTGAACTTCAAGCCTTGAAATACGCCAGGTTCCCACATATCTGACAATATTGAACTCATTCACACTCCCTCCAGCGGTCTGTTGGCCCTACAGCATCCTGTACAGCTCCCAGACCTTCACCCCTCGCCCACCCTCACATGGAGAGTGGGGGAGAGTCTCAGGCCAAACGGTACCGAGCAACCAGCAAACCCTTCTCCCTTCTTCTCAGCTGTTGCTCTGGGTTTCAGCATCTACTGTGTACCAGGTGATGTACATACATCGTCTCTAATCCTCACAAAATTCCCTAGGGTGGGGTCAGCCCTGCTCATATCTGTGGGCAAAAGTTCAGAGACTGTAATAAACCAAGCCCTCTCAGCCTCGGGATTTGAACTCGGGTCTTGCTCACACCAAATCCAATCTTTCCCAAGAAGGCAAGCCTGACTTTCCAAGTAGAAGTCAGGCACTGGACTCTCAAAAAGCAGGAGGAATTTCCAGATTGGGAGGAAGAGAGAAGAAGTAGCAAGACAGACCATTTCAAAGGCAGAAACCTCCTATCTTTTCCTTTAGCCTCTAATTTCTCTGTAAAACTAACCACACTGGACACGCACACTACTAAGCAGGTAAAGTTTTCAAGAAGAGACTAAGGGCAGCAGAATCTGGGCTGAAAATATGAAGAGATTCAAAAAGATAAGTGTCCTGTTTATATGTGTCCTGGTTGCATCCTTGCTCTTTTAAACCTGGTACTATGGGCTTTCAAATTCTTAATTTTTCTTTCTGTTCTTAAATTCCCTTCATCCTGTGGCATCTCCTTCTCCCCAGTTCATCACCATCTAATTGCCTAGTTGTGTCTATAATTTTCTCCTGAAAACATGAATTCTGGAGACTGATTTTCTGAGTTCAAATTCTGCCTCCACTCCCCTGCTCGCTAAAAGACCTGACAAGTTATTTCCAAACTACAGTTGTTTCTATATATGCAAAATTGGGATGATGATAATCCGTGCCTGATAGGGTAATAGTGAGGGTTAAATGAGATAAATATGTCCAGCATTTAGCAAAGAGCCTGGCACATAATAGACACTCAGTAAACAGTAGCTATTACTTGTATCATTTGTTCTTATCTTGCCCACTTCAAGAGGTTGAGAGCAATTGAGAACAGCATGCAAAAACATTTTGAATGAATTAAAATGATACAAATGTAAGCTATCATTACTGCCTTCTCTTTGCAAAATGAGTTAGTGCATTAAAAGCTTTTAAAGCTGCGTCTTACCTGGCAAACCCATTCACAGTTTGTCTCTGTGAAAGAGGAAGGGAGATCTGTAAGGGTGGAAAGGTAACTTCAGATGAGATAGCAGAGCTCATGGGAAGGAGGGAAGGAGAAGGGGATTCTCTGTTTCCCACCATGAGGTACTTTCCAAGACTACGCTGCTAAGCAGAGTGGGGACTACCATCCCGCGTTGAAGTGGAAGGTAAATATACCAATTAAAAAAAAAGAGTATCTTTACAACTAAATGCCATGTGTTCCCAAATAGATGCAGATCTTTGCACATTTATTTATTCAGCCTGTCTTCCCTGTGTAGTATCAGAGTGGGCAAGATGTTTTATAGTTTCTAGAACATATTATCCATACAGTACAGGGATACAGATACAAAAGTTTTTTTTCCTTTTAAACTAAGAATCCTTTTCAGGGGACTGGATGGCATTTCCCCTCATTTCCACGTGAAAGGTCTTGCTTGGAAGGGAGTGGCAGGCAGGGAGGAGAGCAAGGTCTTTCCCAGCAAGGGGTAGTGGCCTAATGGTGCCTCCAATGGAAGGTCTTGATTCCTGTTTTTCAGGCACCCAGTCACCTCTGCTCCACTAATCAGGTTAACAAAAAGTACACAGGTTTAATCCTATCAGAGTTTATGTCAGGGCAAGCTATCTCCCCAAGTATATTTACCATCAGTATTTGTTACATTTCCTCAGATAACAGTGCAAACAGAAGAGGAATCAAGGGGAAGAGGGCCTGGCAATGCATGGACAAGAAGTAAGGGACGGAGAGAGCAAGGAGAGGAGAAAAGGGGAGAAAGAAGCAGGTTGGGGCGGGGGAGGAATTATGTCTACGTATTGCACGTTTAACAAAGGTCTGGGGGTGCTTCTCGACAGTTGTTAGGCTTGGGGTGGCAGAAGCCTATGACTACCCTCGGGAGGAAACTGGTAACTACTGAGCACTTCAGTGTTGGTCAGCATGGTATTGGGGGCTTCATTATGCAGTACGTAGTTTAACCTTGGCAAACCCCCATGAGATCAGCCTTATTTTTATCTCAATTTCATAGATGAGGAAAATCCTCAGGGAGATTAAGTAACCGGTTTGAAGCCACACAGCTAGTAAATAGCGAAACTAGATATAAGCGTATACCTCTAAAATCCCAAATCCTACAGTTTCCATTGTACCACCTGCCTTCTGGATAAGTTTCCTAATGGTGGAGGTTTAACCCTTTAAGAGACATTCACAAATTTATTTTAACCATTTTGTAGAGAAACCCCTTTCTTCCTTTTTTATTTATAAGATAAATAATAAGAAACTTCAAACAATAGAGAAGGGTATAAAGTAAAATGTTCATCCTTGCTCACTATGAACTCTACTCTCCAGAGGCACCATAATTTGGTGTCTACCCTCCACATCTTTTCCTACACGTTTTTTTTTTATTAAAATTAATATTATGTACATTGACCTGCAACGTTGTTTTTTCTTCAAACTAATGAGATATCATTATATTCTATCTCAGTATATATTGATCTAAATTTTAGTGGCTGCATGAAAATTTGCTACATGGATGAACCATAATTTACCCATTTTTCTAATGATGGGCATTTAGGTTGTTTCTAATATTTCACTATTACAAACAATGCTGAAATAATTTGTCGAAATGAATACCTTTATATTATATAAAGTATCTCTTCACATGCATGCTTTTATTCTAGTAGGATGTATTTCTCAAAGAGAGAGTGCTGGGTCAAAGGGGATAAGACTTTTATATTTTAATAGATAATTCAGGAAAGAAATTTATATTCCCATCAACAGGGTGTGACACTCCCATGTTTCACCACAATCTTTCCAACAGGGGAAATATCAATCTTTAAAAATTTCTTGATAAACTACTAGGTGAAAAAAATAGCCCCTCAGGTGGTTTGAATTTGATATCCTTTGGTTATTAGGGGTAGAGGACAAGAAGACCTGGTTGAGAGGCAGATGCTTGGGGTTTCCCAAAGCCAGACGCTCAGTGTCTGTGACTCAGTGACTCATCTGTGTCCCCACATGCTAATCTCAGAGCACATGCAAATTTAAGTCTCACCACAATGACAAATTTCTGTGTGCCCTGGGCCTTCGGGTCACTCATTCACTCATTTATTGAATACCTACTATGAGCCAGAAGCTGTTCCAGACGATGGGGGTAAAGTAGCTAATGAGAGAGACAAGGTCCCTGTACTCTTGGAACTTATACTCTTGGGGAAAGTCAACAATACATAAGTAAACGGATAAGCAAGGTACCTCTGGTCATGGCTAAGCTTTATAGGATGGCTTAGAAACTGGTAGAGTTTTGAATAACAAATCCTACTACTGTACAATAAGAGCCAAGAAGACACACGGGTCCAAATCCTCCTCATAGCTCTTCTTGGTTGTTTCAGAATCTAAATCAGACCCCAAATCTAAATCCTATTCCTTCTGTACAAACTTGGGCTTCTTCCCTATTTCCCATCTCAGTGAGTGGACAAGACTGAAAACTAGAAATCGTCCTTGACATCTCTTTCTTCCTCACTCCATATAAAGTCTATTATCAAATTGGGTTTATTTGTCTCCTAAGTATTTCTGGAATCTCTGTCTCTCCATCATCACCGTCACCCTAGCACAAGCTACCATCACTTCCAGCCTGGATACTGCTTCAGCTTAACTGGTACCTGCACATACTCTGGTTTTCCTCCACGTGGATTTCACACCCGTCTCCCAACTCTTTCTCCTTAAATATCTCCAAAAGCTGTCCATTGTTCTTATGATAAATACAAAGCCTTCCACCATGACCCATGAGGCCATGCATATCTGGTCCTACCCATCCCCGGCCTCCTTTCCACCACACGTCCAGTGGCTTCCTCCTTTCAGTCACACTGATATTCTTGCCACCTCTCATTCTCACTGAGCTCCTATCCAGCAGCCTTGCACATGCTATTCATTTGTTTGGGATGATCACCCCTCAGCTCTCAATGTGAGCATCATTTCTCCAGGGAGGGCCTCCTGAATGAGCAAAATCCATCTATTATATGCTCTTGTGGTACCTTGTATCTCTTTCTCATAGTCCCTATCATAGTTGTATTTCTACATTTGCTTGTATTTCCTTTAGACCATAAGCACCATGGGGACCAAAGCCGTGTCTGCTTTTGTTTGAGAGTACGTCTGGCACATGGTGTGCATTAAACCTTTGCTGAATAAACAAATGAATTCATACAAGACAGGCTAAGCTGCTTGGAACAAAGTTTAAGTGCTCTGAAAGTACAGAAAACAAATGGTTAAAGTCAACCATTTGTAATATGGCCAGACAAAAAGCAAGGAAGAACGGTGTATGTTGGGGGGAGAGGGGGTGCAAGAGCACGCTCACAGTAGTGGAGACAAGGCTGCCCATGTTAGTGAGGCCATAATGAGTGAGGCTTGAATTCCAAAGAGCTTTAATCCACTCATATAAACTATGGGGATCTAGTAGATGTTCTTGGAGGACTCAAGTGAAGGTGGGAAAGATTAATCCAGGTAGGCTAACCTATCATCTGGGTAGAGGATGGTTGAAACTAGGCAGAGAGGTAGCAGGCCTAGAGGCAAGGAGATGGTTAAGATGCTGGGATTAAGCAATAGCACATGGTGATTAACTGGGTTTGGGAAATGAAGAAAGTGTAGAATGCTTTCCTCTGACCCCACCTTACCCTAAGATTTGTAGATTGGAAGATCCAGAAACGAGGACTGGAGAAAGACAAGACATGATCAGAGTCTTCCTAATTCTTAAAACACACAATCTTATTTCTCCCCTAAGGACTTCAAATAATGAAATAAAGTATTAGGCTGAAAGAAACTTAGGCAGACAGTACAGTAATTACCCAGCATCTCATCCCACTATACTGTTGTTGAGGCAAGAGGTTTAATAATTAACATCTGGTTATACCTCCAGGAGGTAGTCAATTTCTATTTCTACCAGGATTCAATTAGGCAAAACAAACCTGCTCCATGGTATGAAATAGGTGAAAGAGCAATGGACTAAGAGTGAGGACGCCAGGGTTCCCGTCGTCCCAGCTCTCAAACCAACTCCACTGTGTCAACTTGAGATGCCTGACTTCCCTGGACACAGATTTCCTTATCTGTAAAACTGGCTGGGAGGAGAAGACAAGGACTGGGAGTGATTTCTACTTGTGTTCGCAGAGCACTGGGGTTCTGGGAGGTACTTCAGGGAGCCTCACGGCAGGGGGGTGGGGGGCAAGGGAGGAGTCGAGTGGACAGTCCCCTATCCAACACCTGAGAAGGTCTACTTTTTACTATCTACTGTATCAGGGACCAAGACGTCATTAGGTTTTCAGTATGATCCCAACCTTCACCCCGACCACCAAGGGGAAGCTCCTGGTCTAGATGCTAAGAATCTTGTCCCTTAGAAGTCAGCTGTCTGATTTCCTAAAGAATAATATAAGTTGATAGCTACGTGGATCTATAAGCTAACACCCCTCTAAGATCTTTTTAAATATTCACAAAAGCACAAACAACACACAACCATTTAGAATTTGGCAGTGGGGGGGGCGGGGGTGGAATCTAAACTTTTCATTCCAGGAATAAACTTTGAGATTGGATGAAGGTAACCAGAGCTATTGGCCAATAATGCAAAGAGCTATAGGAACTTACTTTAGCCTTATCTTAAGGCTCTGTTTTAAGCAGCAAATATCACTTGTGTGATAAAAAAAACTTCTTTCTTTTTAAGGAAAAACAGTTTGGAGAATTACACACACACAAAACCCTCTGACAATCCATCTCTCCACAGCTCCAAACATAAAGACTCTGGTAACTTCACAGGACTTCCTGACCTCAGAGGCTTCATCGAGGCCCCAAGCCACACCAACTAGCCAGTACCCACATCTGACATAATCTCTTTCCTGACCCACACTTCGCAACTGCAGAAACTTGGATGCTAATCAGAGAGCTGGGTTGACTTTTCTTTAGAAACAGAAGAGAACAAGGTGACAGACCAAAATGAATATGTTCTAATGCAGGGTTTTCCAAAGTTCATACCTCGGTTTGCAGTGGGTCTTGAGAAAATCAACTTACTGGATTTTTCTATTTAATACTGTTAATTTGGGGATTACGTTCTATGAATTTAAATGTTATTAAAGTAATATTTAATGTTAATTTGTTATTCTTTTATCCAACATAGTAACTGGTTTTGTGTGTGTGTGTGTGTGTGTGTATACCTTTTGTTCCTATTTTATAAATCTCATATATGTGTGTATATGTCACAATGTAAACTGTATTTCTTCCTGGACTTAGGATCTTTCCGTGTTCAGCATTCTTTGCTTCTAAAATGTGTCACGCAGGTAGGCTTCCATTTAACGAATGCCAGGCAAATACAGCAGTCTGTATTATTTGACCATCTCAGTATCCTGGCTACTCACACTGCATGGTTGGTTCATGAACACCTGGAGCTCCACTTTCTGAAGTCTGTCCATTTAGCAATTTGCTTACTTTAAGAATATACCCTTTAGCCACCAGAAAACTACTAGAGCTAATCAATGAATTTGGTAAAGTTGCAGGATACAAAATTAATGCACAGAAATCTCTTGCATTTCTATACACTAACCATGAAAGATCAGAAAGAGAAATTAAGGAGACAATCCCATTCACCATTGCAACAAAAAGAATAAAATACCTAGGAATAAACCTACCTAAGGAGGTAACAGACCTGTACTCAGAAAACTATAAGACACTGATGAAAGAAATCAAAGATGACACAAACAGAAGGAGAGATATACCATGTTCTTGGATTGGAAGAATCAATATTGTGAAAATGACTATACTGCCCAAAGCAATCTACAGATTCAATGCAATCCCTATCAAATTACCAGTGGCAGTTTTTACAGAACTGGAACAAAAAGTCTTAAAATTTGTATGGAGACACTGCCAAAGCAGTCTTCAGGGAAAAAAATGGAGCTGGAGGAATCAGACTCTCTGACTTCAGACTATACTACAAAGCTATAGTAATCAAGACAATATGATACTGGCACAAAAACAGAAATATAGATCAATGGAACAGGATAGAAAGCTCAGAGATAAACCCACACACCTATGGTCAACTAATCTATGACAAAGGAGGCAAGGATATACAATGGAGAAAAGACAGTCTCTTCAATAAGTGGTGCTGGGAAAACTGGACAGCTACATGTAAAAGAATGAAATTAGAACACTCCCTAATACCATACACAAAAATAAACTCAAAATGGATTAAAGACCTAAATGTAAGACCAGACACTATAGAGCTCTTAGAGGAAAACATAGGCAGAACACTTTTTGACATAAATCACAGCAAGATCTTTTTTGACCCACCTCCTAGGGTAATGTAAATAAAAACAAAAATAAACACATGGGACCTAATGAAACTTAAAAGCTTTTGCACAGCAAAGGAAACTATAAACAAGATGAAAAGACAACCCTCAGAGTGGGAGAAAATATTTGCAAACGAATCAAAGGACAAAGGATTAATCTCTAAAATATATAAACAGTTCATGCAGCTCAATATTAGAATAACAAACAACCAATCCAAAAAAGTGCAGAAGACCTAAATAGACATTTCTCCAAAGAAGACATACAGCTGGCCAAGAAAAGCTGCTCAACATCACTAATTATTAGAGAAATGCAAACCAAAACTACAATGAGGTATCACCTCACACCGGTTAGAATGGGCATCATCAGAAAATCTACAAAGAACAAATGATGGAGGGGGTGTGGAGAAAAGGGAACCCTCTTGCACTGTTGGTAGGAATATAAATTGATACAGCCACTACGGAGAACAGTATGGAGGTTCCTTAAAAAACTAAAAATAAAATTACCATATGACACAGCAATCCCACTGCTGGGCATATACACAGAGAAAATGGTAATTCAGAAAGACACATGCACCCCAATGTTCATTGCAGCACTATTTACAGTAGCCAGGTCATGGAAGCAACCTAAATGCCCATCAACATACGAATGTATAAAGAAGATGTGGTACATATATACAATGGAATATTACTCAGCATAAAAAGGAATGAAATTGGGTCATTTGTAGAGACGTGGATGGACCTAGAGACTGTCATACAGAGTGAAGTAAGTCAGAAAGAGAAAAACAAATATCATGCATTAACACGTATATGTAGAATCTAGAAAAATGGTATAGATGAACCGGTTTGCAAGGCAGAAATAAAGACACAGATGTAGAGAACAAACGTATGGACACCAAAGGGGGAAAAAGGGATGAATTGGGAGATTGGGATTGACATATATACACCAATATGTATAAAATAGATAACTAATAAGAACCTGCTGTATAAAAATAAAATTCAAAAAAAAAAGAATATACCCTTTGGTTATAATCATTGTGTTTGAAAAATGTTGAGCGTTCAATATTCTTTGTAAAAATAGAACAGCTTTTAAAACATCATGCTGGTGATTTAAGGATTGGGTTTTATGCCCTAATGGGATTTTTGTCTGTAAGGCTTCTTTTATTATTCTTTTGACCTAGATGACTGCTGGCTACAGAGTCCTAATTCTGAGGATGGGGTGCCCAGGGTCAGAAGTGGGAATTAGGAATTACAATTAGGAATTGTAAGAGTGGTGTTTCCGCCTCTATCAATTTGGCTTTAGAGACCAAGGAGTGCCTAAAGAGCAGGAGGAGAAGCTCAGAGGCTCCTGGCTTCTTCCTTAGTTGCACCTGTTTCGGAAGGGCCTAGGCTAATAAAAGAAGAAAACAACAGGTTCCCACAGACAGAAACTCGATTCAGTCCCCGCAACTCCTGGCGCCCGTGCCAAGAGCCACCTGAGCGCGGCCCGGGCCTCCGCTGTCCTGCCTGTGGCCAGCTCTGCAAGGCCAGGCAACAATGGCTTCCTCTCCCCTTGGGCCCCTGGTGGGACCCATTTTCCCACGGCTCACCTGCTGGGAGCCAGGTGAAGAGCAGCAGCCAAGGTGCGGGCAGCTCGGGGCTCATTCCGGCCCTCTCCGTTCCCTTTCAGCTCAGGGGCTCCAGGGACACTGTGTCTGTCTTCATCAGCGGCCGGTTCAGGGCGCACCACTTCTCCTAGGAATCCCCCCGCTTTCCGCTCACTGCGTGCGGCGCGGCGGGAGGACCGGTCCGGCTCCGCGGGCAGGTACCGCCCGGCTCCTGTCCACCTGGGAGCTCCCCGCGGCTCCGCCTCCCGCTCCGCGCGCCGCCGTTTCCTGCTCCGCCCCGGCCCTGGCCCGCGGCCACCTTTCCTGCCTGCCACCGCCCCGCCCAGGCAGGCTGCCAGGTGATTCTCCTCACCGAAACACCATCTCGTGCCACTCTCGCCTCCCACCTATAAGAGCCTGTTACCATTTTCCCCAGAAGTTCTTGGGAAATCTTACCCCTAGCAAATTTCTCCCTCACTCTTCGTAGAATTATGTGGATATAACTTTCTAGGGAATATTTCCTGCCGTATGTTTCCATTCACTCACACGTGCTTGGAAAACATTTTTTTTCCCCACTAAAAACACACTAATAGGAAGTTTATGTGTAATGATTGTTCAGGTTTTCTATAAATAAAGATGGTGGGGTGTGAACTAGAGAAATAGACCTAATTTTCCAAGTTATAAAAGAAAAGGGTGCTCATTATAGAAAAGTTAGAAAAAATATAAATTAATGGAAGTAAGAAAAAACCGTGCTCCCACCATCCATAGTTAGGCATCGTTAATATTGGTTTAGGCCTTATTATTTGCCATCCTGCATGCAGCTCAGCAGCCCCTCACAGACCTCAGCCGCCCAAGATGAAAGATTCTAGGTCTTTTTGCACCAGGCCACCTAGGATGTATTCCCAGTCTCTCCTTCTTCCTTGGTAGGAAGTAAGGGGTAAAGCAAATCAGAGGAGGAAGGCACACTTGCCTTCAGGAACCAGCCAACCAATGACATTAATTTGGAAAGTGACATGAACACTGGCCAATATAAATAGACAGCAAGCCACCTTATACACCTCTCCTTTATCAGGGATTTCTCACTGTGCTCCCCGTTCTGTAACAAACACAATTCCCCCCTCCTCCTAGCCACCACCTTTTTCCTGAAGAAAATAGTTATAAAAATGCATTGAACATGGTTTCTGCCCTCAGGGAGCTCCTATTCTGCTCACCGACCTTACAAGTCAGTATTACTTCTCATAAGTGTATCTCCTGTTTTGCTCTGCCAGGAAGGCTCCTCTTCGCTTGGCACTACTGGAGTCCCTCATCTCGCCTCCACCCAGAGGAGCATCCTTGTCCTGAATCTGACTGGAGGTTTCAACCCAGTCTCTTCTCTCCAAATCCCCTCCTCCCCCCTCCACTCCTGTGTCTGGCCTCTGGTTCCCCTATAGGGCCTCTCCACTTTAAATAGTTTTCTTGTAGCCTCTTCTCTTCTAAAAAGTAGGAAGTAGAATCAGGAAATGCATGGCCAAAGGCAGATGGCACAGTGTGTTTAGGAGCCTTTGGATCTTCCACAGTGGGATCCCAGCACAGCAGGAGCAGCAGGATACAATGTGAGTGAGGGGTGCTCCCCCAGCGCCTTCCAGGGATCCTGCATGTGCTCCCAGGAACCTTGTATGTGTTTGAGAGTTTGTGACCCTGAGGGATTTGTGTGATTCCTGGCTTTGAGAATTGTTCTAGGGAAATTTTCAATCCAGTCTAAAAAAGTATGAGCCCTCTCCTTCCCACACCTATACCTCCCTTAGCCCTTGCTTTGGTATTAAGGTCATTTTGCTATTCACTGAAGTCAGCATTTCTCCATGTTCATTTCATGGAACAGTAGTTCCATGGAATGTTAATAAATAGTATATGGAAAAAGGGCTCTTTGATCAAATATATTCAAGAAATGCTGGGTTAAACTAAATGAAACATTTTTCCAGGACCTATCAACCCCTTAGGGTGCTAATATACATTTGAATTTCCAAGAGAATATGTCATGCAGCATTGTTCAACCACAAAACCCTTTTTTCTCATACATATCTTAGGGCAGATGTCCCATGGAACATATTCTGGGAAAGCCTGGTGGTCTACCCCAAACATAACTGCGGGAATACGTTGAGACTTACATAGGAACAACAACAACAAAATAATGACTTTAACAAAGGTTATTCCAAGTGTAGTAGAATTAGAAGATTCCCTTATTTTCTCTTGAGAATCACTCATTCAACTGAACATCTACCTCCATTTCTTCTCTTGTAGTGAACACTTAGGTTAACTTTATATGGTCCTCTGTCTACTATGTGCATCTTTTTTTCTTCACCATTTATTACATATTATGTACCAAGTAATGTTCTACGTGCTTTACATGCATTATCTCAGTAAATTCCCACAATAACTGTATGAAATAGGAACTTACTATCAATCCCATTTTACGGAATGGAAGCTGAAATACAAAGAAGTAACTTGCCCAAGGTGACAAAGCTAGTAAGTGGTGGAGTTATGAGTCTAAGTGAGGCAATCTGATTCTAGATCTTGTGCTCTTAGTTATTATACCACCATGCACTCTCACCTAGTTACGTCTCAATGTGTATAGTTGACTCTATCAGCGTGTGCCAATGCAGTTTCTTTCCACATATGCCATTTAGCTCCAGACAAAGAAAAACTCCATTCCACTGTCATGAGCTCTCCTGGGCCAGTCATTTTGCCAATATGTACCATTCATTCAACAAAGATTAGATAAGATTATACATTTGGCTCAGAACAATTAGTTTTTTCATTGCTAGATATAGAAGTAAAAATCATTTGACCTGCTGATACTGATTGAGACAAAAGTGTCCTCATCTGTAAAATAATAATAGCTACTATTATTAAACACTTACATTGTGCTAGGCACTATTCTAAGCACTTTTTGTTTTAACTTCAATAATTCTTTCAACAACACTATGAGGCAAGGACTAACACTGACCCCATTTTATAGCTGATGAACTTGAGGCACTAAGATTCAGTTATTTACCCAGGGCCACCCAGTTTGTAAGTAATAGAGCTGAGATGCAAACTCAAGCAACCTGTCTTCAGAGCACACACCCTTAATTACTACTCTCGTTATGCTGTGCTTCTATGAGTCGACTGGTCCAGGCTCTGACCACAAAGTACTGAGCTTATGATCTCACCCTTTATAATTGCACTTCCTAGTTGAAACTGTATCCATGAATGTTCTGAATACTGAGTCTATATGTGCATATGCATCTGTATTTGAGAATACTGTGATATTTCTATATCTATATGTGTATTTATCAAGAATGGAGAAAACAAAAGAACATGTAAATAAAAATTATGCTTCAGGCAGTTAAAGGTAAAGGAGGGCAAGAAAAGAAAGTCACCAACTGATGCTGCACCATTTGGAGTATGTCTTAGTCATCTTTGTATGCCTGGCATATAGCATAGTACCTGGCATATAGGTAGTGCTCAATAAATATTTGTTGAGCTGTTAATCCATAGTTTCTGGAGGAAGTGACATGTGATCTGGGTTTGAAAACAAATAAGATTTTGCCAGAGTAATCCAAGCAGAGAGACCAGTATGTGAAGAATCATGGAACCAGGAAATAGCATAGCTGAATTATAAGCAGTTGAGTTCGGCTAGACTATAGAGCAAGGTGGGGAGTGGTAGGAAAGTATGTTAGAGAGCTAGCCAGGGTAAATAAAGGGCCTCGCATGACCAGCTGGATTACTAAGACTTCATATAATAGACACTGGGAAGCCAGTGAAGGGTTTTAAGCTGGACGAGGCATGATCAGACTTGCATTTTAGAAAAATAAACTTGGTAGCAGTAAGAAGAATGGTAGGTGAGAACGGAGATGAAAGGCAGGGAGACCAGTTAGGAAACTGATACTATAGTCAAGGTGGGAGATACTGAGGGCTTAAGCCAGTCGTTGGTGTTGGAAATGGAGAGGAGAGAATACTTGGGCAGATATTTCGAATATAGAATTGACAAGATTGGTGATAAATTAGATGTGGGAATTGAGAGAAGAATATAAGTTTCTGACTATTGAGCCTGGGTGGATGGTGATGCCTTTAAAGAAAATAGATATATAGAAAGGTTTTGAATCACTTCAAACACATTGCACCTGAGAGAATAGTGGACCATTCAAATGAAAATCCTGTGGAGGGTTGGACATCTTTATTAAGTGCAATCTGGTTACATTAGGTTAGTAGGAGCTGCACAACTATATAGGGAGGTCTGGGTTAGTAGGGACTGAGAAACCTTCTGGATTAGTGGGATATAACAAGACAATTTATCTTGGAGTAGGGCTAAAAGCAGAAGGTGGTAGAATCTAGTAAAAGGAGTTTGAGAACAAATATGTTTATTATTACCATTCCTAGTCAACATTTTACAGGATATTATAACTAGTATAATAAGAAAATAAAAAGTCTGAAAATGAAGAATAAAGATGTTACATTATGATTATCTACACAAAACATTGAAGAGAATCTATAAATTATATATAAGGACTAACAAGAAAGGTTGCTGGAAACAAGGTCAATATACTAATGTCACTGGTGTTTGTATATACCAACAATATCCATTTAGAAGAAATGAATTTAAAATATACATTTGCAATAGCAATAAATCTATAAAGTAACTAGGAATAAGTCTAAAAATATACGTGGAACAGCTTTATGAAGAAAATTGAAAAAAGGTACTGAAGACATTTTTTAAAGATTTAAATAAATACAAAGATGTACCATGCTCATAGATAAGAACACTCAATATCACTAAGGATGATAATATTTCCCCAATTAATCAAATTCTATATATTTCTAACAAAATTCTGAAAAAAATCTCTGTAAAACTTCACAAGCCATTTCTAAGATTAAAAGGAAATTATACGGTGATAAGTAGCTAAATAATTTTGACGAAAAATTAGGAGGAAGAGGGAATTTGCCTCTTCAAATGATAAAGCTAGAGTAATTAAAACAATGTGGCACTGGCATATAGATAGACAGACAAGTGGAACGTAAAAGAGATTCTGGAAATAGGCACCCATAATAATGGGAACTTGATATATAACAGAGATGGCATTACAATGCAATGGGACAACTATAAACTATTAAGTAAGTGATGCTGGGACAATTAGTGTCTGTTGTATTAAAAGATAAGGTGTATCTTTTCTTTTTACCACATACAAAATTCCAAACTGATTAAAATCTACATATTAAAGGCAAGAATTTCAATTTTTTATAAGAAAATATAGAATACCCATATGACCTTGTAGAAAAGACTGAATTCTTAAACAGAAAACAAAAAGAATAATTCATTAAGGAAGACTGATACATAAGACTATATTAAATTTAAAAGTTCTATAAACAAAAGACAACATATACAAAGTGAACAAACAAACCACAAACTGGAAAAATATATTTGCTGTGCATTTAAAAGGCAAAAAGATTGTAACCAACAAATATTAAAAAACTCCTAAAAAGTAAGCAGGACACAATCCAATGGTAAGGGAGATGAACAGGCAATTCACATTAGAGGAAATCTGATTCAGTATTAAACATTAAAAGATGCTCAACTTGACTAGTAATCAAAAACTGGAAATTTAAAACAACAAATGCTGCTTCACATTTGACAAATTGGTTAAAATGTAAAAGTCTGAGCCAACTAAGCATTAGTAAAGATGTGAGAAGTGTAAATTGGTTCAACTACTTTGAAGAACAATTTTACAAAGCCTCATAAAGTTGAAGGTGAACATATCCTAGGATCTTGTGATTTCCCCTCTAGGTCTCCACTCTATAGAAACTCTCAACTCTTGTGAACACAGATACATGTGCATGGGTGTTCACTGCAAAGCAATTTGTGCGAAACTTGGAAACAACTTTCTACTGGAGGGAAATAATAAGATAGGGCTTATCAATGGAATGAGATAATATGCCACTGTTAAAATGAATTAACTAGATCTATACCATGGATGAACATTACAAATATAATGTTATATGAATAAAGAAGTTGCAAGATACTGTTTTGTCAAATGTTAAGGCACAAAACAATATCATGTAGTGTTACAGAAGATTCATATATATGTAGAACAAAGTATAAAAACATTCAGCGGAATGGGATTCACCAACATTAGAGTGTTGTTACTCCTGAGAGAGGGGGAGGAGAGAAATGGGTTGGAAGGGACTGTAGCTGAATCTGTAACATTTTATTTTCTTTTTAATATTTGAAACAAATATGCTAAAAAGGTAAAATCAGTTAAATTTAGGTAGTATAAGTGTGAGATTATATTATTTTGTGTGCTTTTCTGTATCTTTGGTATCTTAGGTATTTAAAAAATACTTTCAAGACAAAAAAAGAGAGTGAGCACTGGGTGTAGAATCAGACCAAGTGTGTTTGTGTCATGACATTTCCACTGGCATTCAGTGTGACTTTATGTAAGTCACTTTGGGCCTAGATGTTTTTATCTATCAAATGGGAAACTGCATGAGATAACCTCCTTGGTCCCTCCCAGCTCTGGCATTCTACAGTTCAAAGGTGAGAAGAACCCAGATTAGGAAGATGTTAGGGTCCCTTAGCTGGACAGAGGAATACAGAACCAACGCATCTGTAAGGGTGACCTCCCTGAGAGAAGGGTCCTGTTGGGTTCTGCCCATTCTGAGCAAAGGGGTAGACCCCATGTTCTGCCAAAGCATGAGACCCATGTACTTTAATCGCACTTGTCATTGAAAGGCCTAAGAATCTGGTTCTCTCAATATTTTATTATGAGAGAAACCAGAGATGAACTGGGGTTGTGGGGGGGGGGCTGGGGGGATGGGGCTGCATTCCTGAGGCTGGAGCCATAGAGAAGAGGTCCATGTCCTCAGGTCATAGCAACAAAGGCAGAAAGCCTGGAGTTTTGCTACCACCAGAGGGATTTTTTTTTCCTCTCTAGTGTTTCTTCCTCTTGTGTCAAGGCCCAGTTTGCTATCCAGACTCAGAGCTCCTCTAAGATGATGAGCTCATTCCATGCACATCTTGGTAAAGCTCAATGAGGGTCAGAATATCCAGTTCTTTCCAGCCCACTTCAGAGAATCTGGTTCAATTAGTCTATGGGGAGGCCCAGGAAGGAGTATTTTTTTTTAAAGTTCCCAGGTGGTTCTAATGTGCAGGCAGAGTTGAGAAGCTAGTTGAAGGGTGAGCTGGATAAAAGAATGCCCCACATATTTGTTACCAAACAGGGTATTCCCTAGCGCAGTCCCTAAATGAAACGCTTTCCAACACATCTCCTACGTCAGCTTCTCTTTAGTAACTTTGCTTTGCCACCACCTTGAGTGACACAATAGGAGAGTTTCTACTCCAAAGACTATGATCCTGAGATGTGTAATTTTCCCTTTTGGCTTCTCCATCAGGGCAGCACAATATGGTACCTTCAGATGGCAGTGAATCTCAGGTCATTACCACCAAGTAATAGCTGTATAACTCTGAACAGTTATAACACAGTAGTAACACACACTCTCTAAGCCTGTTTATTTGTAGCACAAGGGAGTTAAACTAGATCAGTGGTTTTTAAACTGTTCTGAGAAACTGTTCTGTGGAATATCTAAGGGGTTGCCTCTGCCAGAAAGGCTGGTTTGAAAAATGACTGGATCAAATGATCCAGAAGGTCTTTTCCAGAACCAACATTCAACAATTCCAAATTCTATAGGAATAGATTTATGCTACCACCAAAGGCTACTGTAACCCATATGCTTTGAGGCCTGCTGAAGATCACATTTACCAACCCTGGTCTAGAGCAGGTATTATAAACTGGCTAGTTGAAAGCCAAATTCAGCACAAAAACCTGTTCTGTCTTTGCCTGAAGAGTATTCTTTTCTTTCCTTGGTATCTTTTTAAAATTTTCCTAATTTGAAGTATAAAACAATGCTGAAATCTGCACAAATAAGAGGTGTATGGCTCATTGAACCATCACACTGTAAACACACCTTTGCAACCACCACTCTGGGCAAGTTACAGAACAGTTAACAGCATTTCAGAAGCTCCGCCTCATTACCCCTCGAAGTCATTCCCTCCTTTCTCCTCTTCAAAGGTAACCACCATCTTGATTTCTTACATTGTAGATTGGTTTTGCTTCTTTTAACATTTATATAAAGGAAATAATGTAGCACAGTTTTTGAAGTTTGTCTCTTCTGCTCAATATTAGTGAGCAAAAGAATTAGTGAGATTCATCTATGGTTTCACATGTACCTGTAGTTTATGAATCTGTAGTTTACTAATTTTCATCTCTGAATAGCTTCCCATTGTTAGAATATACCACAATTTATTTATGCATTCTATTGTTGATAGACATTTGATTTGTTTCTACAATTTGGCTATTATGAATAATGATGCTATAAACATACTTGTAAATGTTTGGGGGGCCATACACCCACCCTTTTTTGCTTCTATAATTCAGGGTCAAATTATTTGGTCATAGGGTATGTGTGGTGATTTTAATATACGTCCATAAAGTCTTTGACCTTCCTGTCTCCGAAAGGGGGAGCCTAAATCCATGACCCTCAAGTGTAGGCCGGACTTAGTGACTCACTTCTAATGAATAAAATAACAGAAGTGATACCGTGTTACCTCCGAGACTAGGTCATAAAAGACATTACAGTTTTTTCCTTGTCTCCTCTGGGGGAAAAGCAGTCGCAATATTATGAGGATACTTAGCTAGTCCTATGGAGAGGCCCACACACTGAGGAAGTAAGGCCTCCTTCCAGTGGCCATGTGAGTGAGCTATCCTGGAAGGAAATTGTCTAGCTGCAGTGAAGTCTTCCAAAGAACTGACATCTTGACTAAACTCGTGAGAGACCCTGAGCCAAAAACCCTACAGCTAAACTACTTTCAAATACCTGACCCACAGAAAGAGTAAGAGAAAATATATTTATTATTTTAAGTCACTGAAACAATATTTCTATTATGCAGCAATAGATTACGAGCAGAGGAAGCTTATGTTCAACCTTAGTAGAAAATGCCAAAGATTTTTTCCAAATTTACCCACACACCACCAGTGTATGAAAGTTTTAATTGTTCCACATCCTTGGCAATACTTGGAACTGACAGTCTTTTCGTGTATAGCTCTATGGGTAGGTGTGTAATGGTATTGCATTGTGGTTTAATTTGCATTTCCCTGATGACTAATGAAGTTGATTAGATGACTAGTAAACTTTCATATGTTTATTGGCCTTTTGGACTTTTGGATATCTTATTTTTGGCTTTGGTGGAATCTTTTGCTTATTTTTCTATTAATTTCTTGATTTTTAGGAGTTTCTTATGTGTCTTGGATATGGTCCTTTCCGTGGTTAAAAATATCTTCTCCTAATTTGTAGGACTTGCTTTCTTGCTCTCTTAATGATATTGTTTAATGAACAAACATTTTTTATTTATTTAATAATTTATTATTTATAAATTTTAAAATATTTTCCTTTAATGTCCTTAATATTTTAGTATTTTATTTAAGAAATACTTGCCTTCCCTAGGGTAATGAAGATATTCTCCTCTATTGTCTCCTAGAAGGATTATATTTTGGTTTTTACATTTAGGGCTATAACCCACATAGAATTAAGTTGTGAAGTACGGGGTGGGTTAAGTTTCTTTTTCTCATATGGATCCAATTGACCAAGCCCAGTTATTGAAAATTAATTTCTTTATCCACTGCTCAGCAGTGTTAGCTCTTCCAAAAGCCAAGTGTTGATACATGTGTCTCTCTGATTCTGGATTCTCTATTCTCTTCCATTGGTCTATTTATTTGCCTACCTTTGTATCTATACCACACTCTTTTAATTAGAGCTTTATAACAAGTCCTGATATCAGCTAGAGCAAGTCCTTCTACCTCATTTTTTCCTTAAGACTGACTTGACTATTCTTAGCTCTTTGCATTGACACACACATTTTGGAATCAGTGTGATAATTTCCAGAAAAATCTGCTAGGATCTTAATTGGGATTGCCTTACATCAGTAGGTCAATTTGGGGGAGTTAACATTTTTATATTTTGAGCCCTCCAATATCTCTATTTATTTTTATATTTTTCAATTTCTCTTAATAAATTTTAAGGGGTTTTTTTTTGATAGAAATGCCACACATCTTCATGAGGTTTATTTCTATTGATATTGTTTGATGGCAAATTGTATCCTTAAAAAAATTTTATTTTCTATTATTTGCAGTTGGTATATAGACACTAAGTTGATTTTGTATACTAACCTTGTATTCAGCAGACTTGTGCGTCTGGTCATTTTTGTTGAGCCCCAGAAATTGTACATGAATAATTATAGAGGTTAATTCTAGTTTCACCCCAGAAGATGTAGAAAGCTATAAGGACAGTTGTTCCCACCCTAACAACGAGAAAATGCTGGACAAACTGCAAACCAATGAAGAACTCTTAAAAGAATTTCTATGACAGGGCAAAAATATAACCCAAAATTTAGGGAGAGACAAGCTCCTATACGGAAAAACAGGATGCGAGCATTTGATTACCTGGGGCAGATGCCTCCAGATGCCACATGTCAGTAACAAGAATCAGCTGGAAAATTGTAACAATTAATTGTAAAGACTGAGTGTAGGTTAGTGTGATACAGTGAAGCCCCTGGCTTGCATCGTTTTTCTGTGAGAACATCATCAGGAGCTCACAAGGAAAACTGGAGAAAAGCCTGAGGAAATTTTCTTCACAGGGATGGGTAGATGAGATTAGAAACTGCTGCAGAAACTCTGCCCAAACCCATCTATCCTGTCTCCCTTATGGAACAAAAGGCTTAATCTGCAGGGATAATGAAAACAAAAACTATATCCTTAGGGCACTTGTAGAAGCCCATTGCCACTGGGGGACAAAAGCAGGAAAGCCATGTTCATCCCTGGGAAAAAGTCAGGAATAGGTTCTAGCCCAGCGCTTGATTTGGAGGAGGGACAGGAACATTTAGTGAAGGCCCACAGGAAGCAGGTTCACAATGTCTGACTAAAACTGAAACAATTAGAAAATCAGAGAACTCTGCCTTCCCCATGCCCCTCCTCCATAACCACTCTGATAAGCATCAAGTAAGATAAGAATGGAATACAGCTAGGAGAGCTGCAAAAGACAGATTCTTTCTGGGGAGCAGTTCAAAGGGAAGACTCAAAGCAGAAAGAGATGAAGCCAGGTGTAGAGCAGACATCTGGAGAAACACCCTAGTAAATAGCCCACCCAAGTTATCATTAGAGAAATTTGAAGCCTATGGTACACTGAGGTTAACCATACCAACAACAAACTTCAAACCCAACTCAACTCCAGACAAACTTAACACAAATCCCCACATTGCTAAGGACCTAGCAGAAGGAAGGCATGTTTATCTCTAAGCACAAAACATATTTACCTCAGCATCTATTATTTTATATAACACATATGATTTTGAACAAAAATTTATGAGGCTGTCTTACTTGACTCAAGCTGTCATAACAAAATTCCATAGACTGGGTGGCTTAAGCAGAAATTTATCTCTCACAGTTCTGGAGGTTGGAAGTCCAAGATCAGGGTGCCAGCATGGTTGGACTCTGATGATGAAAACAAGCAGGACCCTTCCCAGGGACATGCTCCACCCCTGTGTTCCCCATCTCTTCTTCATAAAATTGCTTTAGCTTCCTAGGCCTTCCCTGAGTTCCAAAGAGCAAATTTAATCAGAGAAGTGAAAAAGGTGAAAAAACAAAGAAACACAATCAAGCAAAACAAAATAATAATAGTTTAGCCATAAAACAAAGTCAAGAAAGTCAAGTCTTTAGTTCCTCCTCAAGAGCTGTAGATAACATCCTGAGCCACATCCTTAAGTTGTTTTGCAGATACTAAAAACCCCACCAGGTGGAAAAAAGTTAACTGCATGGGGACCACCAGCAAGTAAACCCCAGACTGTTTGGAACCAGAATGTTGATGATCGAGATCCCCGAAACACCACTCTATTACCTCATCATCAACCAACCAAAAAACTGTGCATAGATTGTGCACACCCTCTCTCACACTGTGTTTAAAAACCCTTCCCTGAAAGTCATTGGAGAGTTCAGGTATTCTAAACATGAGCTGCCTATTCTCCTTGTTTGGCACCCTACAATAAATGCTATACTTTCCTGCACCACAACCCAGTGTCAATGGACTGGCTTTGCTGTGCATTGGGCGAGCAGACCCAAGTTTGGTTTGGTACCAGTGAGAGCTCTCTTCCTGACTTTCAGATGGCTGCCTTCTCTCTGTGTCCTCATATGGTAAGAGAGAGAAAGAGAGTGAGCATGCAAGCTCTCTGGTGTCTCTTTGTATATGGGCACTAATCTCATCAGGAGGGTCCCACATCTAATCACCTCCCAAAGACTTCATCTCCAAATACTATCACATTGGATGTTAGGGCCTCAACATACAAATCTGTATAGCAGAGGCATACAAAAAGGCAAGAAAAATAAAAATCTGAAGAGACAAAGCAATCATCAGAACCAAACACAAATATGATACAGATGTTGGCACTATCTTATAGGAGATTTAAAGTAATTATAATTAATATGTTAAAGGATCTAATGGAAAAGGTATTTTGAAGATAATTTTAGCAGAGAAATGTAAACTATAAGAAAGAATCAATTTAAAAATGCAGTAACAGAGAAGAAAAATGCCTTAAACAGGCCCATCAATAGACCACATAGCAAAAGAAAGAATCATGGAACTTGAAAGTAGGTCAATAAAAATTATATAAACGGATAAGACGAAAAATAGGATGGGGGAATAAAAAACAGAACAGAGCAACCAAGAGCTGAAGGAAAATACCAAATGGTATAATATACATGTAATTGGAATCCCAGAGGACTAAAGAAAAAGAATATGAGACAGAACAAATATCTGGAGAAATAATGGCCAAAATTTTTCTAAAATTAATGCCATACCTCAAACCACAGACCTAAGAAGCTCAGAGAACACCATGAAGGATAAATATCAAAATCAAACCAAACCAAAAAACAAAAAAAACACACAAAAAACCAAAACCCACTAATATTTGTATTTTCTAGACTACCCTAACAAAATGCCACAGACTGGTTGACTTAAGCAACAGAAATTTATTTCTCACAGTTCTGAAGTGTGCAAGTTCAAGATCAAGTTATGGCAGGACTGATTTCCTCTGAGGCATCTCCTTGTGGCTTGCAGATGGCCATCCTCTTTCTGTCTCTTCACGTGGTCATCCCTTTGTCCATGACTATCATCCATGGTGTCTCTTTTTGGGTCCAAACTTTCCCTTCTTATAAGGATATCAGTCAGATTGGATTAGGAACCATCTTAACAGCCATTTTAAACGTAATCACCCCCTTAAAGACCATATCTTCAAAAACAGTCACATCCATGGTAATTGGGGTTAGGACTTCAACATATAAATTTGAGGGGGGGACACAATTCAGTCCACACCAATATTCAAAGTGCTGAAAACCAAAAGCAAAGAGAAAATCTTAAAAATAGGAAAAAAAAAAAAAGTACCTGCAGAAGAACAAGGATAAGAATTACAGCAGACTGTAATTCTTTTTCTCCCCCTGCAAGTAGGAAGAAACCATGCAAGTAAGAAGACAATGGAGTGACATATTTAAAGTGCTGAAAGTAAAAAAACCCCTGTCAACTCCAATTCTTTGCTCAGCAAAAATATTCTTCAGAAATGATGGAGAAATACTTTTTCAGATAAATGTTGATAAAATTCATTGCCAGTATGCATACTCCCCAAGAAATGTAAAAAAACACAAAAAGCAGAAAACAAGCAAACAGAAAACCCTTTAGGTGAAGGAATATGTATTGGTCAGAAATTAACAGGCATACCTCAGAGATACAACTGGTTTGTTTCCAAACCACCTTAACAAAGTGAGTCACACAAATTTTCTGGTTTCCCAGTGCATATAAAAGTTATGCTTCCACTATATTGTAGTCTATTAAGTGTGCAATAGCATTATATTTAAAAAAACAATGAACATACCTTAATTTAAAAATGCTTTATTGCTGAAAAATGCTAACCATTATCTGACAAGTCTGGATTGCTGCAAACCTTCATTTTATAAAATATGCAGTATCTGCAAAGTGTAATAAACCAAAGCACAATAAAATGAGGGATGGCTGTATATACAAAAAATTTAATGAAATAATAGAATAAACAAAATGGAATACATGAAAGAAAATAAAATCTTTTTTTCTTAGAATTAAATGTGCTAAAAAAATAACTGATCATATAAAGCAAAAAATGACAATGGAGTGTATTTAAAACATGAGTAAAAGTAAAATAGATGATAAAAATAGCACAATTTTAAAATTTACTGATAAGTTCTTAAAAGACCTAGTTAGAAAAGAACTTCTTTTCTTTCTTAACTTAGACATTTATTGTTATAAACTTCCCTCTTAGAAATGCATTTGCTTCATACCATAAGTTTTGGTAATTTGTGTTTTCATTTTTGTCTGTTCAAAGTTTCTTTTTGACTCCTTTGTTTTATTTCTTCTTTGACCCATTGGTCACTACCGATTTTAGTAATTTTAGTCTTTTTTCTTAATCCACCTAGCTGAAGGTTTCTCAATTTTTTTGATCTTTTAAAAAGTACCAAATTTGATTTTATTGATTTCTCTATTTTTTTCTATTTCATTTATTTCTGTTGTATTCTTTATTATTTCCTTCCTTCTGCTATTTTTGGGATTAGTTTGTTCTTTTTCTAGTTTCTTAAGATGTAAAGTTTCTAGTTCACCACATTGTTGATTTGAGATCCTTGTTTTTTTTTTTGTTTTTTTTTTTTAACATCTTTATTGGGGTATAATTGCTTTACAATGGTGTGTTAGTCTCCGCTTTACAACAAAGATCCTTGTTTTTTGACATCACTGTTTATAGCTATAAATATCAATCTTAGTCCTAGTTTTCACTGTGTCCCATAAGTTTTCGTGTTTTTTGTTTTCATTCATCTCTAAGTATTTTCTAATATCCCTTGTGATTTCCCCTTTGATCCTGCAGTTGCTTAAAAATATGTTGTTTAATTTCCACAAATTTGTGAATTTTCCAGTTTGGGTTCTGTTATTGATTTCTAACTTCATCCCATTGTGGTCTGAGAAGATATTTTGCATGACATCTTTAAAATCTATTGAAAGTTAATTTGAGGCCTAACATATAGTCTACCCTGGAAAATATCTTAAGTGTACTTGAGAAGATGTATGCTGTTGTTGTTGGGTAAAGTGTTCTATGTATGTCTGTTGGATCTAGTCAGTCTACTGTGTCCTCTGTTTCCTTACTTATCTTCTATTTGGTTGTTCTATCCATTATGGAGAGTGGTCTAATGAAGTCTCCAACTATCAATACTTCCTGAAAAGGAGAGACTTACTTTTGTCATTTTGCCATTTGTTTTCTACCTTCCTTATAGACTTTTTTGTCCCTCTTTTCCTACATTATCATCTTCCTTTGTGTTTAGTTGAATTTTTTGCAGTGAAATGTTTAAATTTCTTTCTTATATCCTTTTACACATATTCTATATCTATTTTCTTTGTGGTTACCATGGAGATTACAATTAAACATACTAAAGCTGTAGCATTCTAATCTGAATTATACT
Source organism: Delphinus delphis (assembly GCF_949987515.2). Taxonomy (NCBI): domain Eukaryota; kingdom Metazoa; phylum Chordata; class Mammalia; order Artiodactyla; family Delphinidae; genus Delphinus; species Delphinus delphis. Next base: position 67,365,952 of record NC_082686.1, read on the forward strand.
TGCTTAACTTTAATAATAAACAAAAACTCTGCTCCTTTACAACTCTGTCACCACCTCTTTCAGTTGCTGATATTACAAAATTACATCTTTATTCATTGTGTGCTCCAAAACATAAACTAATAAGTCTTTTAAATGCATTAATCTCTTAAATTATGTAGAAAACAAAATGTAGAGTTACAAATCAAAGTTACAATAATACTCGCTTTTAGAATTGCCAGTGAATTAACCTTTACTGAGATCTTTATTTCTTCATACAACTTTGAGTTACTCTCTAGTTTGCTTTCATTTCACCCTACAGGACTTTCTCTGCATTTCTTGCAGAGAAAATCTAGTAGTAAACAACTCTCTCAGCTTCTGTTTACCTGGGAATGACTTAATTTCTCCCTTACATTTGAAGGACAGGTTTTCCATATATAGGGTTGTTGATTGACAGGTTTTTCTTTTTTTTTTTTTTTTAGTACTTAGAATATATTGGCCCATGGCCTCCAAAGTTTCTGATAAGAAATGTGGTGCTAATCTTATTGAGAATCCCTTGTATATTACAAGTCCTTCTCAACCAATGCTCTGAAGATTCTTTGTATTTAGCTTTCCAGAAACTTCATCATAATATGTCTCAGCATAGGTCTCTTTGAGTTCGTCTTACTTGCAGTTTGTTGAGCTGCCTGGATGTTTATATTCATGTCTTTCATCAAATTTGTGAAGTGTTCTGCTCCTTTATCCTTCTTTTCTCCTTCTGGGACTCTCACAATGAATATGTTGATTGATTTCATGGTGTCCCATGGGTACCTTAGGCTCTGATAATTTTTCTTCATCTTTTTTCCTGTTTCTCAGTCTTGACAATTTCTTTTGTCTTATCTTCACGTTCACTGATTCTTCCTTCTGCCTACTGAAATTTTCCTTTGACTCCTTCCAGTGAATTTTAAAATTTCAGTTATTGTACTTTTTAGCTCTACAATTTTTTTGGTTTCTTTTCAGGTTTCCTATCTCTTTTATTGATACTTCCATATTGTTCATACATCATTTCATTGACTTTCTCCACATCTTCCTTTAGTTCTTTGAGCATCTTTAAGATAGTTGTTTTAAAGTAGATGTGCCATCAAGTCTTTATCAAGATCAGTTTCTGTTGATTTATTTTTTCCTTTTAATGGAAAATTCTAAGAGGAAGTTTATATTTTCCTTTATATACATTGTGATATGATTTTTTTGTTGAAAGCTGGACATTTGAATCTACTGTGGTAACTCTGGACATCAGATTAGCCACCTTTCCCACTGTTTGCTTTTTGTTATTCTTTTTGTTTTTTTAAATCGTTGTAGGCTGTCTCTGTGCCAAGGATCACACTGAGGTATAAACTTAAGGTCCTTTCAGGTCTTTGTTGAGTCTTTGTCTTTCCCACTTTCTAATTTTCCCCATATATGCAGTTGCTTTTGAATTTCCTAGTCTTTAATGTCTGGCTCCAAAGAGTGGAAAAAGAGAAAAAGGAAGGAAGAGGAAGGGCACCAGTCCTTTCAATCCACTGTAAGTCACTTCAGCTGGCGGCTGGGGAGGTGCAACAAAAACGGCTTCTCATCTCTTTGCCTGCACTTCTGTACCTGAAGCAGCAATCAGGGATCAGGACATATATCCCAGATATTTGGAGTACAGGGTCTTGTTTTGCCCACCTTGATACATGCAAGCTGTGTGCAAGATGCTCCAGGAACTTGTACACAATTGCCTGCAGTGGAACTGGGAGTGGCAGATGCATAGCTGCTCCCCTGTGCCACGAGCTGAAATTGATTGAAATTAACCACAATTTACAGTCCAAGCCTTCCCTTGGAAATTGAAAGCCTTCAATAGACTACAGAGTTCCAAAATAGTTACATCAGACAGATTCTGCCAGTGCAATTGTCTAGGCAGTTAGAGAGATTCCTGGTGCTTCTTGCTCTGCCATCTTCCCAGAATCCTATCACCTGTTATTTTCAAACTGCATTAAAAATAATATAGGTAATCTATTTCTAATAATTTTTCTTAACATTCTGATCTTCTAAACTAATTTACAACAATTTTTTTTAGTGTTATCTCTGTATATTTTACTGGCTTTTAAGCTTACCAAAGTTTTATTTCTTTCTTTAATCATAGCTTTTCCATTCTTAGGCTTTCAATTTTAATTCATTTCTAATTATTTGGGAACACACATATTTAAGTAATTTATTTTGGAAGGTTATCTTAGTGGTGGTATTTTTGTTGTTGTTGTTTTTGTCTGCTTGGTAATATATTTCTACTGACTTCACACTTAACTGGCATCTTATCTGGGCAGAGAATGCTACCTCAAAACACTATGGATATTGTTCTGTAGTTTTCTGACATTTAGGGTTGATTAAGATGCCAAGCTGGTTTAACTTTCTCTGCAGTCATCCTACTTTAATTTTTTTTCTCTTTTTTTTAGTTTTCTTTGTCTTTGGAATTTAAAATGCTCATAATGATTTCTCTGGATGAAAATCCATTTTCTTAAAAACATTTTTTTGACCATCTGAACCCTTTGAGTTCCTTAATTGTGCCTTTTTTAGTTCATACGTGGAAATTTCTTTTCTTCTGGTAATAGATTCCACTTGATGAATTTTATGTTTCTCTCTCAAGTACATCTTTTAATTTTAGGGTTCTGCTTTTTTTTTTCAGGTCTCTATTTCAGGAATCCTCTCTTTGACCAATCTAACTTTTGGCTATAGTAGAAATGACATAATAAAAGTGGTAGTTTTTGTTTGACCTCCTTGGTTGTGCAGCTCTCATAGGAGGTCACCCCCTTGCCCTTGAAGTTCAGTGAAATCCTCCGTCATCCTGGTGGTGGAAATCACAGGGGGAGGCTACCCACTTCCAATACACATCCATAATAAATCACACTTTTTATTGTCTTACCAAAATCTACAGAACGTTCTTTTATTCTATCTTACAGATGCAGAGTGTTGTGGGTTTCTTTTTTTCTCTTTTTATTATCTTATTTTCTAGGCTTTTTGAGGGAGTTTCAAGAGGGGGGATTTTTAGTCAGCTTCATCCTAATGCCATGTCTGGAACTCAAGCCACTGAATTATTATTTTTTAAATATATTTAGACCTAGGTCAACAAATTCAAATGCAAGAAAAGGGTTAAATTTCTTCCACAAGTGTTGGCAAAATCTGTAGAAAAAAAGAGGAACAGCCTTTAATAAAGAAAGTTACAAAGTATACAGTCATTGAGGAGGAAAGCTTTCAGGGGTGTAGGAGGGGTTGCTCCTCCTCCCACTGCCAACTACCACAGACAGACAGACAACAAACGAGGTCATGCCCAGACAGTTACCCCAACAGCAGAAACCAGTGAAGATGGGTCTCGGATGGTGAGTGATCATTCTTATTCTTGAAAGGCAGTTATGAGTTAAGTGACCTCAGTGTCAGGCTGAGATCGAGGATGGTACTGTTTTCTGTCCTTCCTGCCCAAGAATGCTAATTATGTATTAAGGATGTATTTATGCAGCAGGAATATCTGGGAGAAAGAGCAATCTATGCTATGGAAGATTAGCTAGAGTCTTGAAGCCATTCGCACCTTCTTGCTCCATCACTCTAAGATGATCCCATACCTCCAAGGCAGGAGAGCTTTTAAAAAATGTCTACCGAAGATACTTGACTACTAATTAAAGATGAGAATTATGGAAATGTCAAAATGTTTATTGGTTGTTGGGGGTTTTTTAAGTGATTTACTTTTGATTTTTGAAAATATTTTTCAGATATTTAAATGTTACAGTTACTGATTTCAAGAATCAGGAAATTTTAAAATGTCTGTACAAGTATAACAAATGACAGGGAGTAAATTCAATGGACACCAAGGTCAGTTTGGCCTGGGGGTGGGGAATGAGATAGAGAAAGTAGAAGGAGAGAGGCTGAGGAAAAGGAAGAGGAATAAGAGGTGTAAAAAGCAAATGCAGAACCCAGATCATGAGTCACAAAGAGGCCACGGGAGATTCTGAGCAGGGTGAGGTAGCAGAAGGAGGTAGAGTAATTCAGTTAGCTACAAGGTATTGAATATGCATGATATGCTGTGTAGTTTACTAGTGTGATTTCACTGAATTTTAATCTTCACAGTGACTCTCAGGCAGATGATATCATCATTGTGTTTTATGGATGAGATAACTGTGGCTTAAAGCAGCTAAATAATTAACTCAAGGTCACGCTGGTCATAAGGAGTAAAAATGTTTCTTTCCACTTTGTCCTGCACCACAAGGTTTCTCCATGTCCTGGCAGGCCCCCATGGCAGTGACTTACTGGAAGAAGTCACATCCACCCTTCTCTTGGATGGTGGCAGCTGGGGTCACTGGTTATTTCTTATTGTTCTTTGAAAATCTACGTAACCCTCGTCTATCCAGTGCTTACTGGTTTGGTAGACAGCTTTGCTGCTTTTATTTCAGAAGATTAGAATTTAATTTCCAAGTAAAGACTCCTTTTCCCTCCAGTGAAATTTTGAAATGTTACCCACGTATGAAGTGAGCAATTTCAGAATATATAATTTTGTGGAACCACAGAAGTGGTACCTTATGCTAACACTGCCTGCAGATGTCTATAGAACCACAGGCCACTGTCTATACTGTTCTTGTTAAGATTCTCTTTGTTTCACAGTGCCTGAAAATTGACCATGAACAGGAAATTTTAAAATATAAATGGCCAATACTATTTAGTCTTATCTGAATAAAAGAAATGCAAATTAAAAGTGAAATGTCATTTTTCTTTTATCAACTTGGCAAATATTTTGTTTGAAAAGCAAGCAAGCAAGAATCCTATGTGTTTCTAAGGAGGGAGGAACATTTATACCCTTATTACCTGTTGATGATAATATAATCTTTCTAGACAATAATCTAGTGATACATACCAAAAGCAAAATGCATACGCCTTTTAACCAAGTAGTTCAACTTTTAGGAATTTATTGTAAGGGCGCAAGCATATTTTTCTTGCCATTGTTTCTCATAGGGAAAATCTTAGAAACAACTTAAATATCTAAACATAAGTAGTTGGTTAATTATGGAACATCCATGATGAAATACCATGCAATCATTAAAAACTCTATTGTAGAACAATTCTTAATGTATTTTGTATAAGACAAAAAACAGAATGTACACTGCTACTACTTTTATACATGATACCTCTATACATACAATGTTAGAAATACAGATGATTTTTATTTTCTACTTTGTGCTTTTGAACTTGGATCACATCTGCAGGCAGAAAAATAAAACTAGATATTTAAGAAAAAGTAACCAATAGCTGGCTTCTCTCAGAAAAGCAGTCAGCTACCTAGTGGTATGTGATCACTCATAATTTGTGCAGTTCCACTGTTAGGGCTTTGGCCCTTTATGTTTAACTTTTTTGTCTCTTAACTCCTTCTCAAAATATACTCACTCTACCCATAAATCACTAGATCCTGATAAGCCTATTTTCATAGAATATGCTATGTGGAAGAGACCAGAGTGCTCATTTCCTTATTTTACAAATGGATCTCATGGCTCTGGAGTGAGCTGCACTGTGAAAGGAAGAACAGTGCAGGGGTTAAGTGGCCACAGTTAGGAACCAAAGTGCTAGTGTTTCTGTCCCGGATTCTTTCACTTTCTAGCTGTGTGACCTTGGACAAATTGCTTAACAATTGAAATCCTTAGTGTTTTACTGTATAATTGGGATAATTGTGATAATTGTGAGATTTTAATGAGATAATCCATGTAAGGTACTTAGAACCTTGCCTCGATAAGTACTCAGTGATTATTATTATTGTTGTTGTTTATTACTATTACTGTTAGGATTAAGAAATAGAAGGGAGGTCATTTGTCCAAGATGATACAGCTACTTGATGTCAATGCTAGGATTAGAATCAGGAAAGTTTTTTCCCAGCAGAAGTGTTCAATCCCCTCTGAGCCTGTCAGGACAACCCTAGGCTGGGCTCCCAGGGGAGCTGACAGTGAAACAGGCAGAGCCCAAGGACAAGACCAGCCACTTCCAGGAAATGACTCTGATCACAGTGGGAAGCTAAATGCTGGAAAGGAGGATGAGGGTAGGGAAGCCAAGAGCCAAGTTAGATGCAAGGATGAAGCCAGGAGCAGAGAACTAGTACAGGAGAGAAAAGATGGCTCAGAGACCCTCCTGAGGGTTTTTAGACCACCAGCTGTGGGCTTCATGGGAAGTCAACATAATTTAAACACCCAAGGTCTGGGTAATTAAGTAGACAAATGGGGTGCATGGGGGAATTGCAGGTATAGCTGTGAGAAGATGCCTGGCAAGTAGTACTCATAGAGGATGAGGTGGACACTGGGAGGGGTTAGAACAAGGACACTCTCTCCCCCCTGCCCCAAGCCCAGGCATCCATTGTGATTATCCTAAAGTCACAGCCTACATTTGAAGAACCATAAACAAGCAAAAATACGATAAAATTTGCTTTAAAAATGCCTCGGGCAGCAGAGTGCAGAACTGAGTTAACAAGGAACTCATTTAGGAAACTATTAGGCTAATAGGACTATAGGAAACTAATTCAAGGAGAGGCGTTAAGGACATAGAACCAGGGCAGTTATGGTAGGGTGAGAGAGGAGAGGATGCATTTAGGAGATATTTACATACCAGAATTGATAGGATTTGGTTTTTGACAGATATGGAGCTTGGAAGGAGAGATTTAAGTGTACAGTGGCATCCTCACAAAATGGAGGATATAGCAAGTGGATTGGGTTTGGGCTAGGGGAAAGAGGACAGAAGTTGAATTCATTTTTTAACATGCTGAATTTGAGATCTCTTGGAGCAGCTAGATGGTGATGTCCAAGTAGACAAGTGGATATACAGGTGTGAAGCTCAAAAAAGAGGTATGGGCTGCAGAAAACATTAAGAGGCTTCAGCACAAGTATAGGTGATAGTTGAAATTCTCGTTGTGGGTGAGATCACTAGGGAGAGGGGATGGTGAATTGAGAAGAAGCCAAGGATGGAAGCTGGAAAATTTTGACATTTAAGGAGGTAGATGAGGATAAAGAGTTCATAGTAGACACCAAGGAGGGACTAGAGAGAATGGGAACAGAGCAGGAGAAAAGTGATGTCATAGGAACCAGGGGAGGGGAGAGATGCAAGAAAGAGAAGGACAGCTGTACACCTGAAACTAACATAATATTATAAATCAACTGTACTTCAGTTTAAAAAAAGAGGAGGACATGTTCATGGAAAGACAAAGCATATTTACCAAATTTCTACACTGAGCACATGAGATACAGAAAAAGTGACTCTAGGGACTAAGGGTTAAGGGTTGGTTGTGTCCCCTCAAAATTTATATGTTTTAAGACTGTTGGTACAGAGTCTTAAATTGCTTTCCAGAAAGGTTATAGCCATTCACAATCCCACAATCAGTAGTATATGAAAATACCATTCTTCTTAATGGTATCTCAGGATGTGACTATATTTAGAGATAGGGTCTTTACAGAGATAATCAAGCTAAAATGAAGTCATTAGGATGGGCCCTAATCCAAGATGACTGATATGCTTAAAAGTAAGAGGAAATTTGGACACAGAATCATGCATAGAGGGAAGACCATGTGAAGAGACTTGGAAAAGATGGCCATCTACAAGCCAAGAAGAGAGGCCTAGAACAGATCCTTCCCTTAAAACCCTCAGAAGGAGGGTTGTTTCAACCACAAAGTTTGTGGTACTTTGTTATCACAGCCCTAACAAACTAATACATTTGGTGGGTGTACATAATCCTTTGGTGAGGGTGCAAATAGCCAGAGAAAGAAACTGTGAATAAATATCTCAGAGAGGTTGGTGAGGAACCAATAAAGGATTAGGTCACCTAAGCTAAAAGGAGAAAAATATTTCAAAAAGTAGAGGGTAGTCACGGTGTCAAATTCTGCAGAAAGGTGAAGTAGGAAAATGACTGAAATGTCAGTCCAGAGGTCCGTGGTGACCTTTGTGGAGCACACGCCCAGCTGAGTAGAGGGGGTAGATCTTAGAGAGCTGAGAACAGAGACAGCAGATAGATCACTCCCACAAAACATTAGGTGATGAAAGGGGACCTCTTCACTGAACCAAACTCACTTCTGCTGTCCATAAAGAGCCACACGGAGACACCCTAGAGTCAATCGGCCAGACCTGGAGTCTCCTCTGCTTTCTGCAGCTGTCATTTCACATGTTGGATTTGTGGTACTGACATAGATTCCATTCTCTTTTGTTAAGCCATAAGAAATGTGTTTTTCAAAGCTTCTCAGAGATGAACCCTATGATGAATCTGATGTTGTAAGGGGGATGTTGTAAGACTGTGGTGAACCTAATGATGTAAAGGAAAAAACAAGCCTGAGTGGAATTTGGGGGATTATTATAACTTAGGTCAATAAGCAGGAAAAAACATAGTAGAATTGGAATAGGGAAGTATTAAAGCATTGTCTTAGAAAGCTTGGAAGTCAAAGTGAGTTTAAAATTTGCCTTCTGTAGCCTCAGGATATTATTGGCCAAGCAATGCAAATGTCACACTTCTATATTATTGGGGATCAAATTAATCAGGTTTGACTCTACTAAAAGATCTAATAAAAATTTTTTAAATGAACATTTAGCAAAATAAATGAATTAGTCAATAGCAGCCAGGAAATAACCATGGGGTAAAACCTGAGATAAATAAGTACCCAAAAGATAAACCTAGATCATCACCTCCATCTTACAACTATTTTCAACCGAGTAAACAATAAATCTTTATCAAGAACCTGATAGTTTTAAGGCAGTATGGAGGATACAGAAGAAAAAGCAGACATACAATTTTTATAATCTAATTGGGAATGGAAAACAACAATTATGAAGTGACAAAAGCAATCCAATGCCGTTAATAATTAAGTGATTTAAAAATATACAAATAACAAAAAAATGTTCATTTTCAGTAGACATTGAAGAAACACCAATGAGGTGTTTTCACTTATCAGATTAAACAGTTAAACAAATAATCCAGTTACAAAATGGGCAAAAGACATAAAAACATTTCCCCAAAGAGGATATACAGATGATAAGTAAGCACATGAAAAGATGTTCGACATCATTATCCATTATGGGAATGAAAGTTAAAACCATAGTGAGCTATTATCGTACACTTATCAGAATGGCTAAAGTAAAAAATAATGGTAACACCAAATGCTGGCAGGTTGCAGAGAAACTGGATCACTCATACGTGGCTGCTAGGACTGTAAAATGGTGCAGCCACTCTGGAAAAGCGTTCGGCAGTTTCTTACAAAACTAAACATACATTTACCATATAACCCAGCAATTGCATTCTTGGGCATTTATCCCAGAGAAATGAAAACCTATGTTCACACAAAAAACAGTACATGAATACTCATACCAGCTTTATTCTTAATGGTCGAAAACTAAGGGGAAAAATGTCCTTCCTTGGGTGAATGATTAAACAAACTGTGCTACACATATACCATGAAATACTACTCAGCAATAAAAGGAAAGAACTACTGGTACACACAGAAACTTGAATGAATCTCCAGGGCTAAGTGAAAATGCCAATCCCAAAATGCTACTGTGTGATTCCATTTATATGACATTCTTGAGACAACAAAATCACGGAGATGAGAACAAGTTGGTGGTTGCCATAGTTAGGGGTGGTGGGGAAAGGAAGAGGTATGTGTGGCTACAAAGGGATAGCACCAGGGAGCCTTGTGGTGGTGGAACAGTTCTGTATCCTGATAATGGCAGTTGTTACATGAATCTACACGTGTGATAAAACTGCATAGAACTACACACACACACACAGAGGAGTGCACATAAAACATAAAACTGGTGAAATCTGAATAAACTCTGTGGATTAAACCAATGTCAGTTTCCTGATTTTGACATTGTACTAGTGTTATACAAGACATTACCATTGGGGGAAATTGGTTGAAGGGTACATAGGGCCTCCCTGTACACATTTTTTCAGCTTCCTTTGAATCTTTAATTATTTCAAAATAAACAGTTTAAAATGTAATTTTAAAAGACAAAATTTTCATCTTCACTAAGTATTAAGGAAATGCCAGTGTAAACACCAATGAGATATATTCATTTATCAAATTAATAATTTATATTTCATTAGGGGATGGGGGTATTAATGCTCAGAGTATACAGGAAGAATGGTTCTTTCATATACTACTGATTGTGGGATTGTGAATGGCTATAACTTTTCTGGAAAGCAATTTAAGACGCTGTATCAAGAGACTTAAAAATTCAGATACAAGCACACTTGGCCACTGCCTATTTCTCTATGTTCTAAGTAATTTTTTCAGTTCATTCAGCACCTTTGTTCCAGGCACTATGCCACACATTTGAAATATACCAAAGACGAGCAAATATGATTTCTGTCCTGAAAGAGCTCAGCTTAGTGGTAAATATATCAAATGTGGTGATATTTTTATGAGTGAAGTGTGTGGGGTTCCCCAGGAGCACAAAGGTGTCTGTTTTCTGTTTGTCTGTAGGTAGTATTGTGTCTTAGATAAGTGCCAGCATTTTGAGTCCGTCGGGCTGGTGTCAAATAATAAGTAGTTAATAAGTAATTTTGTACTTATTAGTGATGTCACCTTGGGGAAGCTATCCAGCTCCCTGAACTTCAGTGCTTTCATCTGTAAAATGAGGCTACTGGTACTCACCAATGCTATGAGGGTTATAAGAATTTATAATGGATGTAGAGTCTTGTGAAAATGAAATATTTTAGGCTTCACATTCTTTTCTTTAAAATCTATTATTTCCTATCTTTTAAATGAAGTCTTAAATTTCTTTGGCTCTGCCTTTTCTGACTCAGTTCTAGCAAATGGATTTTTACCTGTAACTCAAAAGTTGCTATAATAGACCTCCTAATTATAGATAAGAGAAGGCCAGGCTCAATGCAAGTGAATAAGGTGAAAGCCAAACAAAAAAGCCACCTAAAATATATTTATATGAGGTAGGATGCCAAAAACATTAAAATGAAACCCTGTCCTGTGATTGGTAATCAAGTGAGTGTCTTCATGAAGTTGTCCTTGAAACCCCCTTTGTAGCCTTTTGGACCTCAAATATTTTAGTTCTGTTTATCTGCTTTTAATTTATAAAGACGTTTTTGCTCATTAGTCATCATGGGTAACATATTCAAATTTATACTTCTAATTCTAGAAGATACATAAACTATCATTTTTCTTTATCATAAAAATACACTTATTTATCTTGTTCTAATAATTTCACCTTTAGGGATCTATATAATTAGACAGTCAGGGATGTTAACAGATTTGTGCACAAAAATGTTTATGACACCATTATTTACTATAATGAAAAATAAGAATCAACCTAAATTTTTCATAGTAGGTGAATGGTTAAGTAAACTAAAAGTGAAGTTGATGATGACTTCTTGATGACAGAAAAAAACATACGACTATGGAATTATAAAGAAAATAATGCAGAGAAACAAGATAGCAAGCAAATACGTCAAAATAGTCATAGTGATTACCTCTAGATTGGTGGGTTTTAGAAATAGGGATTTCATTGCTCTGCTAAGGAGGATGAAATCAAGGTAAAAAGTCATCTAGCAGCAGGGTACAGACTCTAAGTCAGAAGTGGCAAACATAGAACACCTTTGAGACCCTCAGATAACAGAAGTGAGTGATGGAACAAGACAGGTGAGAGCTGGGAGACAGAAGCTAAGGGGGTTGAAAGTGTGGACCCAGCAAGACACTTCCCTATGGAAACCAGATCCTAAGGCAGAGGCCACTTATCTTCTTCTCTTCTGACTGAGTTGGGAGTGTTCCCATGATCTTCCCCCGGGGGGTTGGAAGGAAGTGGATTGGGAGCGAGGGGAGAACTTGATTGAGAGCTCAGTGGAGAAGGTGGAAATTCAAGGAACATGGAGAATTTAGACAGTAGGGAGTAGAAAAGTTAATGTGCCCATTCAGTGGCTCACCCAAGACTTTATTTCCAAGAGAATTCCCTGGCTGGTTAAGTGTTCATGGTTGCCAGAAAATAAAAGTTAAAAAAAGGAAAACAGGCTCAAACCCAGGCTCTTTAATGCCTCCAGCTGAATTTTCACACATACAGGCAGCATGATCCCTTTAAACACTACTTAGTTATTGATATCAGGGGCTTATTCAGTTCTGGGGGGCCTTAGGAAAAACATCTGCTTAAAGGAACTTTGGGCAGGTTACTTAATTCTCTAAGCCTCAGTTTCTTCATCTGTTAGAAGGTTGAATAGTTTCAGTTTTTCAGAGGGTAAGGATTAAGTGAACTAATGGAGGAATATGAAATGCGTGGCTCCAAGAAGGAAGGAACAGTGATGGCTGTGATGAGCAGGGACAGGGCTAGGAACTTACATAGGTGTTGTCCCTGGATCCTTACGATGACCGTGTGAGCTTGGTATTATTTTCCCCATTGAAAAAAAATGAGGAAATTGAGGTTTAGAGAGGTTTAGTAAGTTACTCAACATCACAAAATTAGTAAGGGGCAGAGTAGAGACATATACTCAAAAAAGTGCCAAACCACACCAAAAAAGTACGCTGATGCCTGACATTCTAATGATAGTCACATAGTATTATCAGTTAGAAATTAAACAGATTCAATTCTATATACCACTAAAACCTTGAGGTTGCCAGCTGTGTGTCCCTGAGCAAGTGGCCTAACTTCTCTGCAACTTAGTTCCCTCACTTGTAAAACTTTGTATGTTTTTTGTGCAGATTAAATGAAGTAATAGATTTAAAGTACTTAGCAGAGCACCTAGCTTATAAGCAATCAGCTAACAGATATTAACTTTAATAACATTTACTGGACCTGTTCCTTTGCTAAGCACCAGGAACGCAAAGGGGAATGAAACATGTCCCTTGCCCTTGTGGAACTCGGGACAGGAGAGCCATGTGAGCAGTGAGATTGTAGCACAATGAGGAAATAGCTATAATGGAAGAATAAGTAATGTGATTTGGGAGCAAGGAAGGTATAGATATTGTGAAAAGAGGAGGGGAGGATGGCCAAAAAAAAGGTTTCAGCTGTGAACTGTGGAATGATCTGGATCTTAAAGGAAGGGGAGCATTTTGCCGACAGAGAAGGCAGGAAAGGCATTCCAGACAGAAGGAACAGTCTGTGCAAAGGCAAAGAAGGCAAAAAAGCCTTGAAAGGATTTGAGAGGGTCAGGGAATAGTGAACAGTTCAAGTGTGACTCGAGGGTAAGTTATATGAGTTGACTGATAAAAGCAGAAGAGAAAACTTGGATTCAGGCTGTCAAGGGCCTCATGTGTCTTGCTAAGTAAGTGTGACTTCTGCCTATGAGGAACAGGGAGTAAGTCTTTAAAGCAAGGAAGTTTCATAATCAGATTGTTTTTGATGAAAGATAATGGTAGGGTAAAGGATAGTGAGAGGGAACCAGCCTGGAGGCTGCCGCAATAGTCTGGACAAATGGTGACAAAGATCCTAACATTGACCGCCATTGACATTGGAAGTGGGTGGGGAGGAAGGGGAAGTGAGGGGGTCACTTAAACACGTGTGAAATCCAAGGTGTGAAAATGGCTTGGTCCCTTCTTACCACAGTCATCCCAAAGGACCAAAACAAAAACACAGAAAACCTCTTTTAAAAATAATCTCTTTTGTTTGTATGCAAATAGGCCGTGCATAGTGAAAATGCAACTCAAGTGTGATGACAGATACAATATTCTGTCTTCAATCCATGAAACACAAAGATGGAACTGGTTTACAAATGCTGTCCTTCTTAAAAATTCCAACTCCTCACCTTAAAGCTGTAGCTAACCAGCGCAAGGCTTATTTGAAATTGTTTTCAGTCTTAAACCAGATATGTGGAAATCTATTTAAGGCACTTTTCAAAAGAAGCTTTACTGACATTGCTGCAGAGTAGGAAGAGCAACATCTTGTTTTACTGGAAAATTTCTTTCATATAGCAACACCTCTGCGGGTGGTGGACCTTTAGAATTTTCCAGATAAAGGTGTGTGAAGGGAACTGCAAAAATTACACTTCTATGGTTCTGCACCACCAACTTTAAAAATTGCAAATTCAAGTTGACAAATACATATTTTAAAGGTTCACAGAAGTCTTATGTGCATTGCTTTTGGTTACAAAGATGACACAGGGAAGTGAGCCTTTGGGTATGAAGTACCCCCTCCCTCAACCCTGCTGTGAAATGGAAGCTTTAAAAAATCCAGTGGTTTTTTTTTTTTTTTTTAAACAAGCTTAGTCATATTAGTTGTGTCCTGTATGCCCCAGTCTATTTTATTTTACTTTGTAGTGCACATTTTATTTATACTCCTATATAAATATTTTGCATAAAAAGGTGCTTTCTCAGGTCTTTGTGCTTCCCTAAATTTGAAATATACTGCCATTTGTTAAAATGTGTTAGTTTTGTTATGTATTGTATTCCCTCTTCTGCACACACAGCAAAAAATACATGAACTTAACTCTTCTAGCATCTTTTACATTTAGAATATTACCTCATTTTATTTCTTCTAACCGAGGTTATAAAGGAAATGGCAAATGTCAAACGCTTTGTGAAAGAAATGACAGTTTCTCAGAATGCGTAAGTGCATACTCTTAAGCAAGGGGCCTCTTTAAATTCAGAGATCACAATCTTCTGAACTGAGGTTTAATGTTCCCAGGTAATGCTAAAGATTGAAAGGATGTAAGTTTGGAATCAGATATTCACTGTTAGATTGTGAAAAGTTCCATCACCAATGTTGGCAATTTATTGTATCAATTTTTAAACTTGCCACTGTATATATTTCCTTCCTCTTGGAAAGATTTTATGTGGTTATGTTACCTGTTAACTATCTTTCGAGTAAACTATCTTTTGAGTAAACTATCAGAGAAAGTCCTGGGATTGTAAAATTGTATTGTAAACCTTACTGAATAGCTAGAGCACAGAATTATTAAATTAGTTAAGGATCACTGAGTCTACGCCTCCCTCAAGTGAGCTCTCTCGATTGTTCCACCCATGACTAATGGTCATGCAGACACTGTGACCATTTAAAATATGAAATATCTCTCAGAGAGCCTATCCTTGAGATGGAGGGCCTGGGGAAATTTTTCTTAACTGTGGCCTGCATGATCTAGTTAGAATCTGCCTCATGCTTTTAAGATGGTATTTGATCATTAGGACATCATATGTAACTGAAGTTGTTTATGTTGAAAATCAGTTGGTGACAAGTACCTTGACATTATTAGATCGCGTAGGTCTCCTGCACTCACCTGCAGGATCTGGGAGGACAGGGACCCTCTGCTTTTGTTCACCTTGGATCCCAGGACCAGCTCAGGGCCTGTACTTAATCAAGGCTGGTTAAGCATTTGTTGGTGAATGAAGGCAAATTAAAAAGTAGAAATTCCAAATGGTGCAATTACATCTGTGGATTTTTAAGAATTATTGAAAAATGGGAAATGTTAACTGAGATACAAAGGTCAGTGGGAACACAGGTGAAGCATAAAATGTATGTATTTGGACGTCACTAGAGTCTATAGTTACTACCAGTTCCCATACATGCTCTGGCACCAGCCTTGGTGCTCTGCCCAGCCCTTCCAGGAGGTGTTTGTGCACTCAGCAGGCAGGCAAGGCAGGAGGGATGCTCTAGTTGTGATCTTGCTGGTATAATCCTGGTCTCTGTCCACTGAGTTGTGAATTCCTTGGTTCCCTTGAGCTGCCGTTCTTCTCTGGCTCAACCTTGTTTCTGACCTGTGGTCCAGTTCCCCGCTGGTCCCTAGGGCCTGTCCCCCAGTGAAGGGCCTTGTTCCATGGGGACAAACAAGGAAGTGTCTCCATTCACCACACTGTAGATATCACACTTCTCAGAAACTCCTGATTCTGGGTGTGTCGTAGCACACCCCCACCCCATTCTGCCCTGTTGGCTCCTCACATGCTGGGGTTGTCGCCCCCAGCTCCATCTTCCTCCCTTTCCTCACTCACTCAGACCACTAAAGTAAGAGCTCATCTAAAGGCCACCCTCATCTCCAGTACAACAGTACTTCTTTTTCTAAAATGCATGTACCCTGACGCTTACCCTTTCGACAGTTTTTTTCCTTAACCTACTTTTCAATACATGCTAATGTAATCTTCAATCCAAATAGACGTACTTTGCTGCTGAATATTAAGCCACCGTGTGATTTTTGAGAGAATGTTTTGTATTCACTTGATAGCATCTTGCAAAACAACTGTTGGTGCCTCTTGCCTTTCTGACTTCTTAGAGGACATCTAGGCAAAAGTGTATCACTGGGTCCTAGTTTCGGTGTTCAGAAGCTGATCAAATACAAGTTAAGAAACAATACACATGGCCTCTTTCTTAGCATGCATGAATGATAGGTGTGAATTTGCATCATGAGAAAGTGAATAGAAGGAGGGGCAGCTAGGGAGACCAAACAAGCCAGACTAGGACGGGAGGGGAGCCCGTGCTAGAGGTTGTAAGGGTGAGGGTCTCTCCTACCTTGTCGACCCACTTGCAGGATATAAATACTGAGGCTGCAGAATTTGGGCTCAGAGAAAAAGACTCTGATGCTTAACTATATAAAATCTTTTTTAAGTGTAGTTCAAGATTGTATCTCCTCCTCAAAGAAAAAAGAAACATTTTATTTCTAAGAATGTTCCTCCAGAAACATGGAACTGAAAGCTATTTTTTTTTTTACATTGATCTGGCCCTTAGAAAACAACAGGGGCTTCTTCTTTAATTTACCTAAGTAATTGACATAAAAACTTATGGCTCTGCACCAGAAAGATGCAGAAAATGTCAAAATAGAGGGCAGAACCACAAAACTGGAGATTTTTCCCTGCAACATTTTATGCATGGCATCTGATAAATGTGCAACATGGAGAAGTGAACCTCTGGACTGTGAAATTCATGCTAATTTCTTACCCACTAGTCTAGAAGCCCTCTAAAATGTCACGTCGTTCACTTGGTTGCTTTACCAGGAATCATTGCATGTGGTGAGTGTGCATGTGTGTGTTTAATTAATAGATTTTATTTTTAAAACAGTTTTAGATTTACAGAAAAATTAAGCAGATAATACAGAGAATTCCCGTATACCCCCTACGCTGTACAGTTTCCCCTAGTATTATCATCTTGCATTACTGTGGCATATTTGTCACAATTAATGAACCAATATTGATACATTATTATTAACTAAAGTCCATACTTTGTCTCCCTCTTTGTGTTCTATGGCTTTTGACAAATTTATAATAACCTGTATCTACCATTACAGTACCATACAGAGTAGTTTCCCTGCCCTAAAAATCCCCTGTGCTCCACCTCTTCATCCCTCCTCAAGTACCCCGGCAACCACTGATCTTCTTACTGTCTCCATGGTTTATGTCTTTTTTAAGGATGTCATCTAGTTGGAATCATACGGTATATATGCCTTTCAAACTGGCATCTTTCATCAAGCAATATGCATATAAAGTTCTGCCATGTCTTTTTGTGGCTTGATAGCTCATTTTTTAATCACTGAATAATATCCCATTGTGTGGACGTATCACAGTTTGTTTATCCATTCACTTATTAAAGGGCATCTTAGTTGCTTCTAGTTTTGGCAATTATGAGTAAAGCTGCTGTAAATATTCATGTGTAGGTTTTTGTGTGGACATAAGTTTTCAATTCATTTGGGTAAATACCTAGGAGCATGACTGCGGGGTCATATGGTAGGCTTATGTTAAGTTTTATAAGAAACTGTCAGATTGTGTTCCAAAGCGCCTATATAATTTTGCATTCCTACCAGCAATGAATGAGAGTTCCTTTTGCCCCACATTCTTATCAGCACTTGGTACCGTCAGTTTTGTGAATTGTAACCATTCTAACAGTTATGTAGTTAGTAGCTCGTTGTTGTTTTAATCAGCAATTCCCTAATGATATATGAAACTGAGCATCTTTTCATATGTTTTATTTGCCATCAGTATATCTTTGGTGACTTTGTATAATCGGATCTTTTGCCATTTTTAAATTGAGCTGTTTGTTTTCTTATCTTTGAGATTTAAGAGTTCTTTGTACATTTTAGATACCAGTCCTTTACCAGATTTGTGTTTTACAAATATTTCTCCCAGTCTGTGGCTTGTCTTTTCATTCTCTTAGTGGTTAGTGTGTTTATGCTTTAAGGAGGAAGGTTCTAAAAATACAATTTTACAACAGCAGTAAAAGGCAAATGTCATAGCAAATGTTCTATGCTCTTTCTCAGGTGGTGTCAGGGAATCCTGTTTGTGGACCCAGCAGAGTTTCATTAAAAGTAGAGTCAGATGCTGGGGTGGCTGACCAACCTGCATGATTAGAGGTTGTGCGACAAGGCTGGGAATAAGAACAGGACCCAGCCCTAGGCTGCATCACTTCTAAATAAAGAAAAATTCAGAAACTGTGTTTACAGTCCAATCCCGGGCCCCCTGCATGGATTATACCATGTGTAGGCTATGCATTTCTGTCCATGAATCCAAGTGTGTAAGAGATGATCACTTTTCCTATTTCTTAATCCCATCTCTGAGCCCCCATTCTGCCAGTCGGACAGGAGACTCCATCTTGATCATACAGGGGTGCCCTTCCCCTCTTGGGGCCCAGTCAGAATTCAGGAAGTTTGCCTGGTGCCTAAGAAGTGGTGGAAGTCCTAGTCTGTATTGGTTGCCATTGGCAGCCTTACTTTCTAGCCCACAGTGGTCTGTGAAGTCTGGCAGCTCTTTGCCCCACGCCACGGTGGGGAATGAGGTCACGTACTGAGGCTGGGTCCCCTGAGCCAAGGGCGCTGGCTCTCTAGGCATGAGCCACTGCCCCTGAGGTTGTTGTCTCTTTGGGAGCAGTGAGAGCGGTGCTTGATTCCCACTACACGTGGTCCCCATGCCCCTCTGCCCTCTCTCCCTTCTGCATCTCAAAGGCACTCTCCCTGTTGTCTCACCCTCTAGGGCACCTGTATTGTCTTTTCCAGGGGCTTTCACAAAAGTCCAGAAGTGCCTTTGACTTTAGATCTCTTCTGCTTTCTTCTCTGCAAAAATCTCTGTGTCAAGGAAGCTCAGAAGACAAACACTAATTAACATTTCAATAAATCATTTCTCTACAATTATTTGTGGAAACTATTTTATCCAGTATCAGAACCACCACCTGGAATACTTTTAGAGTGCCTCTTGACCACTGGCCACAGGAAGCCATTTATATAAAGCAACAAATACGAATGGAATTGGAAAATTCAGCTAAGTGTTTGGCTGTTTCCAAATACCACAGGTTTCTAGCTTTGCCTCCCAGAGTGGACCCTAACGATGTGGTCCCAGAGGAACATCTCTTGAGCAAAGCTGAGCAAGGACATAGGGAAGGGATCTGTTTCCTCCACTCAGCCACCATCTATAAGCCGCTCCCCTCCTGCTGCTTTCCTGGTAGCCTTGGCCTCCTCAGACCTTACAGCACCTGGGAGTGAGGCAGTGGAGGAAGCAGCCCCACACAGAAGGCAGGTTTCTGAGGTTACCAGCAACTTCCTCCTCACTAAACACAAGGAACTGATCTTCATTTTGTTTGACCTCTTAGCATTTGAAACTGTTGACCGTCATCACTGTTGAACCCTCTCTGTCCTTGGCCCTGATGACCCTTGGTAAGGGTCAGATTTTCGAATGGCACAGGCTTGGAGGGATGGCTAATTTACAATGGATGACATATGTGGGATTCAGAGTAATTTCGATTGGCTGAACGCTGGCCCCAAATACTGATACACAAACAAGATGGGGCCAGAGGGTGTTGATCTGACTCGACATGTGAAAAAAATCATGGTCAGCCAACCTCCCAATGCAACTATTTACAGGCTAATTTGATCTCTGACTCATTAACAAAAGTGATCTTGTCACTGCACCTTTCATTCTGTGAGCAAAGAGACAGTTGACAAACTCAGGGAGATGGATGCCAGTACGAGAGCCACCAAGTTGATTAGGGTTCTAGAGACCAAATCACATGAGGGACAGTTGAGGATGCTGACCATATTTAGTTGAGAGAAGAGACTATGAAGGAAATGTGTAATATCTGCTTTTGACTATTTGGAGGATTTTATATCTAGATAGATATAGATACAGATATAGACACACACATACATACATTCTGGTAGTTCTAGAAAACATGTCAAGGACAACTAGATGGTACTTATGGGGGTGAGGAGTAAGGAGTGGGAGGTTTGGGATTATTATAAAGAAGACCTTTGTCTTTTTTTAAATTAATTTTATTGGAGGATAGTTGATTTACAATGTTTTGTTAGTTTCAGGTGTACAGCACAGCGATTCAGTTATACATATACGTATATCCATTCTTTTTCAGATTCTTTTCCCATATAGGTTATTACAGAATATTGAGTAGAGTTTCCTGTGCTACACATTAGGTCCTTCTTGGTTAGCTATTTTATATATAGTAGTGTGTGTATGTTAATCCCAAGTTCCCAATTTATTCCTCCCCCCCATGTTTCCCCTTTGGTAACCATAAGTTTGTTTTTGTTGTCTGTGAGTCTGTTTCTGTTTTGTAAATAAGTTCATTTATATCGTTTTTAAAAATTAGATTCCACATATGAGCAATATGGTATGGTATTTGTCTTTCTCTGAAAAAGACCTTTGTCTTATAACTGTCTTATCAGGTAGTGAGTTTTCTAATATTAGTGAAAAGGCAAAGACTGGACATCCATCTATCAGAGATGATATCGAGGGGGGTCGTTACTTGAGTGAGAGACTGAATGACTTCTGAGGTCCCTTAAACAACCCTGCAACTCAAATTAAGTCATAGAGTAGGAGAATTCCATGACACTGTATCATCTTTTATTTCTGCTGCCTGTCTCATCTCCCTGCACTTCTATGTTACAGCTTTGGAGGAGGCTGCTCTAAGCAAGAACTAAAATAAATGTATGAAAGAAGGGATATGGAAAAAAGAAAAGAAAAACCAAAACCCTTTTTAAAAAAGGGCCTACTACATGCCAGAATCTGTGCTAGGTACCATGTATATATATGTATATATGTCATCCTATTTGACCCTCACAACAAGCTTATAAGATACTTAGTATTACTTCTGTGAGGAAACTAAGGCTCAGAGAAGTTAAGTAACTTCCCCAAGAGCACACAGTTATTAACTATTGGAGCTGGGGTTTGAACACAGGTCTCTGTCATCCCAAAGTCCAGTGTGGCGTGTTATTTTTACTCATCCTTTACTTATGGCAAATGATACTGCTTTTTAAAATTTTTAGTATTGACATAAGGATCCCTTTTAAAATAAATTTACTTAAAGTAAGTTAAGAAAAAAATATTGTACAAAGAATAGTACAGATTTTACATGGGTATGAAGTGGTACGAGTACCTAGAATGACTGAAGTTTGGGAAATACTATTCCAAATATTTTGATAGCAGGACTTTCCAATTTAGTCAACCTTATATTTTGATGGCTGAGTACAAGGAAGAGAAGAAAAGTTGAAGAGTAAGTTGAATGTGAATTAGTTCCCTGTGCTCTGATAGGTGGGGTAATTTCATGTGTTACAATAAGGAAACCAAATGGACCCTTTCAAATTAAAAACTATATGACTGTAAAATCCAGAGGAAAACCCCAGGTGGGGCCTATTCGAGTAAAGGATGACGTTTCCAAGGTATGCACACAGAGTGGCTGAGGGGAAGTAGTGGGAAAGAATGATCATCACCTTTCCAGTGATAGAAGGAAGATTTTTGTGGAAAGGTCAAAGTGAGAATTGGAAAGTCCGAAAAGAAGGTAGGAAAGTAGTAACGAAGACTAAACAGTGCAGAGCATGCTCTGTGTCGGGTGCTTTACATGCAAGACCTCATTTGTTTTTCACAACAACGCGGCAAGGAAGCTATTACTAGTCACAATTCATAGATGAGAAGATTGAGACTGGGAGGCGTTCAATAACTTGCCCAGGGTCCAGTGGCTCAAGCCAGGCTTTGCCCTTGGGCTGATCACCAGTTCCAAACCTGCACTACTTCCCCTGCACCACACGCCCTTGCTTGGGTGGACCTCCTCCACTCAGACAACATCAAGCAGTTTTCACTCTGTCACTCTTAATTTCTCCAGCCTTGCAGGGCACAGCTAGCCTCCAAGAGGTGGGGAGGCATGCTCAGAGGGGGGCTGCCTCTCTCCTGAGCTGCAGACTCAGAGGCACATAATTGCCCCCAAAATTGAGCAGAGGGCATTGTAGGGCCTGATCGGGTCAGAAAAAGAAGCTATGCGTTTGGGGCAGGATTATATATGTGAGGCCTATTTCTGCCTAAGCACTGGATTTGGAAAAATCCACTTGGAATTCACATACTTTCATACTTCTTCTTGTGACTTTTCCCCAGACTCAAGAGTACCATCGGCTTCCAGGAATAGCAAACCAAGGTAACAGAAACATTCTAGGCTACGACAATGAGGATTAGATTAGGGTAATCTGAAAATAGGGGCTGTGTAGGCTCATTGGGTTCTCACAGGATCCATGGAGTGAAACTCAATGAATGATTTTGTGGGGAAGGTGACAGGTGAAACACTGGGACTCTCTGCTCTCTCTCGTTGAGGACTGTCTCCTGCAACCCGGCCGAGCCAGACAGAGCATCTGGCACATGGCTGCCCAGTAAAACATTTGCTGAACTGAGCTGACTCTTTACCTGTAGACCTCTGTAATCTGTCAGGGAAGGTGTCTTTGCCATGTTTGTGGCGGGGCTGTCTTTGGGGGGTTTCCTCAGGGCTTTACAGTCACTCGCTCTCAGGAGTGCATCTGTAGTCATTCTCATCAGTGGAAATGCCCACCTGTCAGCAGAAGTTATCTGGAACCAGCGAGAACACTGTCACTGTCTGTGGTGTTATTTCTCTCTGGTCAGTTCCCCTTTCTGCATTTGAGATCTAGCCTCAGCCCTGACATTCTTTCTCTATTAGGAGTGTTGGGAGGTATGGGGAGCTCACAAAGGCTCCTCTTCGTTTATTCTTAATACCTTGCTTCTGTGTTCCTCGGGAATGCCACTGGGCTTATGCCTCTGGTCTCTGGGAGCTGCAGTGGATGGGCATTTGTGACAGGTATGTTCTTATGAAGCTTGTATGCCTGGGGGAGCATGGTATGGGATCAAGCTGCATCTGGGGCAGATGTTCAGAGGTGGGGCTGACAGCCAACAAGGGAGTGGGTAAGAAGGGGTGAGGGGTACGTGTTTAAAACCTTTGACCATTAGGCTTGATTCTCAGACCAGCTACGTCGGAGGTGGGACATTATTGAACCGTGTCTCTTCCAGTCAGATCCCTTTGTCTGCTTTGGTGAGCTAAGAGACGCGACAGGCAGGAAATAGAGGGCACCAGTTACCAAACACTGGCAGTCGCTCTTGGCCTTGGAGTGCTGGGGGCTACAAGTAGCTCTGCTCCAGGAGAAGGTGTCCAAGTATGCTAGCCCTGACTGAGCCCCTTGTGCTAGTAGAAAGTCCAGAGGACGGGGACAAAACTTACACCCTCTGAAATGGCCTCTGCTTTCTTGTTTGGCCTTTCCCTTCTCCTGTCCAGAAACCTTTGCCCATTTCTTCCTCCCATCCAAGTGCCCCATCCCAATATTGGCCCCTTCTGGCACCAGAGACCAATAGCTTCTTTGGAAAGAAATAGTCCTAGGTCAAAAGAGAGCCCAGGCAGTGGTTTATCATGTTCTGTATACCATGAACATATTTGCATTTGCAAATAGGCTTAAAATAGTGCCTCCACTAATAGTTATTTAAGGCTCTGGAGAGACAGGTGAAAATAATTTTTGGCCAAGGGAACTTCCCACTCCTCTCAAATTGTAATAACTGAGGAGTTGACCTGTTCCTCCCAACCTCAATCTTGGGACTTAGACTCTAGACTAAAATAAGTCAATTTAATTATGTGCACAAGTTCACAGTGTTATATTATATCTTCTGTTTGCTGCTACAGATACCACTAACTCTATTTACATGAGCTATCCTGTGTATAATGGAAGCTTTTTCAAATCTCTGCTCACTTGTGTGTTCTAAATACATTTATTGAATGCTTCCTACATCCTAGGTACCGGGTTTCTAACAGGGAGCATAAAAGACATGGTCCTTGTCCTCCTGAAGCTTCTAACCTAGTGGGAAAACAGTGCTAATTAAATAGTCACACTAAAAAATGACCATATAGCAACAGTGCTTTGAAGAGAAGAAATGGTTCTTTGTGACTGTGCTCACTGTTCAATAACTATGCCTTTGAGCTTGATATTTTGGCTCCTCTGATATCCCCAGATAACAGATGTCCCCTCCTGGTGGAGGTGAGGACAGGGTTTCATGAAATTGAGGCTAGGGTGGGAGGGGAGAGAACATGAAAGGTGAAAGGGTGAGCCAAGCTAGATTCCTTAGGAGAAGAATCAAGGTTCAGATACCATGCTTCAAAAATCAGATGGGCTTCCCTGGTGGCGCAGTGGCTGAGAATCCACCAACATGGGTTCAAGCTCTGGTCCGGGAAGATCCCACATGCCGCGGAGCAACTAAGCCCATGCGCCACAACTACTGAGCCTGCGCTCTAGACCCCGTGAGCCACAACTACTGAGCCTGTGCCCCACAACGAGAGAAGCCACCGCAATGAGAGGCCCGCACGCCGCAACAAAGAGTAGCCCCCGCTCTCTGCAACTAGAGAAAGCCTGCGCACAGCAACGAAGACCCAAAGCAGCCAAAAATAAACAAATAAATACATTTATTTTAAAAAAATCAGATAGAGGTGGGAGTTGAGTTTAGGGGTCTCTGGGCCAGGAGATTGAAGCTGTGAAGACACAGAACTAGAGCAAACATGTCTAAACAAGCGAGGAGGTGGTGGGGAGTTTCCTGGAGTCATTCAGAGTCCAAGCAAGTGGGGACACTTCACCTTTCATGGCCAGGAAGGATGGATAGGGCCCTAGGCTGAGCATATAACCCTTTATTAGACACTTATCCTCATCTCGAATCTGATATAGAGACCTTCTGAGCTGCACATCAGAGTACACTTAGGCTGAGGTTTGGGAGAGAGAAACCATTTTGAATATATGTAGAAGAAGAAAAGTATCCAGCACTTTCTGTCTCTCCATCAAGATGGGAAAGGTCCCATTCCCTGTTCTCCCTCCTTTCGTGAGTATGATTTCTTTCCGAGTTCCATTTCCTATTTAGATAAATTAACTTGAGCTTAACTCTTTTATTATTTTTTAAATTAATTAATTTATTTTTTGGCTACAATGGGTCTTCGTTGCCACACGCAGGCTTTCTCTAGTTGCAGGGAGCAGGGGCTACTCTTCGTTGCGGTGCGCGGGCTTCTCATTGTGGTGGCTTCTCTTGTTGCGGAGCACGGGCTTCAGTAGTTGTGGCACACAGGCTTAGTTGCTCCACGGAATGTGGGATCCTCCTGGACCAGGGCTCGAACCCGTGTCCCCTGCATTGGCAGGTGGATTCTTAACCACTGCGCTACCAGGGAAGCCCAAACTTAACTCTTAATAGCTAAAAACAAAAGACATTTCTCCTTTCCAGATAGCATTTGCATTTTAACAGGGGCTTTCAAAAAATGCCTTTACCCAAGGAATGAGTAATTTGGGAATTCCAAGTACCAGGGTTGGGTTAGTACATGGAATGGGGAGAAGATTGTGCCCTTGAAACTTTGGTTTTCTCTTTTTGACCGTGATTCTGGTTCTGAGAGAACAGGAAGGGGCTCCCTTAGGTTGCCGGAATTGGCATGGCTGCCTTTTGGTAAGTTCTGTGGGTCTTATTCATGGCAGGCAGAGCCCCTAATTGGATGTTTACAGACTCAGAGAGAGGAACTTGTAAAACTTTGCATGATACTTACCCATAGGAACTTTTTGGCAAAAGGGGAAAAGTGGTTTCCAAAACCATTGATAATTTGAAAAAGCAGTGCTTCTTGACTCAGAAAGGTTCGATTCTAGATGCGACTAGGAAAACTGGGCATCTGTCTCATACACAAACTTGCTGCTGGGAGACTGGAAAAGCTAATTACTATTGCCATGTTACGCTCCTTCTTCTGGGCAAGTGAGGGGAATGGACTCAATTTTAAGACTTTAGTTACCTGCAATATTGGGGAGTGAAGAAAAGCATCCCCCTGCTCCTTATGAATCTGCCTAGACATTTCTTCTTTGTACCTAGGCATCTTTGATACTGCTCCCCTCATATCTGTGTGGAAACACTGTGCTCCCAAATGGGTGAGCAAAAGGACAGCTAACGAAAGGAAGGCAGTGTTAGGTAAGAAACTTCTCCACCAATGAGGGCCCAAAGGGATTTGCTCCAAGAAGAGACTGGAAACCAAGTCAGACATATGATCCAGCCTAAGCTAGGAGATGTGGCTGGTGGGGAAGCTCAAGGAAAGCAGAGCTCAGGATGGGTGACGTGTGTCCGTACCAATCACCTCCCATGTCCACCAGACACCAGGAAGTGTTCACGTTTTCATCAAGGCATCACTAATGCCCATCTTCTTTCATGTCATGCCTGCTGCCCCTAAGCTGGTTCGGCCTCTTCATCTCAAGGTCTACAAGCCTTTAACATTGGCTTTCTTGATCACCCTGATATCAGCCCTCGCCTCCTTCCTCAGGCCACTGACAGGACTATTTTCTTTAAATTTTCATTACATAATTCTTTTGCTCCCACACTATTAATCCCAAACTCTCAATTTTCTATCAAATCAAATATAAACTCTTTATCTGACTTTCTAGGCCTTGTTAAGCTATCCTACGCTGCTTACAGAAACTCATTTCCCATTATTTGTCCAGAGTCAACCATCAACCTCTCTTCCAGTCCAGCCTGATTTTCTTACTGTCCTATGAAAAGACCATGGTACTTCCCTTATTTCCAGGTGTCGTAACATTACTATATTTGATTGTGGCTTAGGAAGTTGCCAAAGACTTTTATACTAGTAGGAAACATTGAACACAGGGTTCTGCCTCTGTTCTTATACATGTGCATGCACTTCAAGAATATGGCTAAAGGGCTTCCCTGGTGGTGCAGTGGTTGAGAGTCCGCCTGCCTGCGCAGGGGACACGAGTTTGTGCCCCGGTCCGGGAAGATCCCACATGCCGCGGAGCGGCTGGGCCCATGAGCCATGGCCGCTGAGCCTGCGCATCCGGAGCCTGTGCTCCGCAACGGGAGAGGCCACAACAGTGAGAGGCCCACGTACCGCAAAAAATAAAATAAAATAAAATAAATAAGAATATGGCTAAAATACTTATCCAGCTAAACTCAATCAAACATTTAAAAGTGGTTCATCAGGAGGCAGCAGTTTTTTGAGACACATTAACTGGATGCCTAGGATGGTACTTCTTCAGGAATCTGTTTGAAGGGCTGTCCTGGGAAGAATTGTTGGAAGCTTGCAAAGGCTTTCAAGGACAGAGGCAGATAGCCACCACATCGAGGTCTGGACAATCAACAATTGCTAACATGAAAGGAAGACAGAAATTCTCTGAGAAAGATTCTGTTACGCAGTGGCCTAGGCTGACAAGTCTCTGGAGTGGGAATATCAGAATGAGTGGGCTTAGGTGGAGCGCTGGGTAGAAGCCTCATCTGCTCTAACAGAACTTGACTCTCTCCAGCAAGCACTAACACCCCTAGCTTACTCTGTTCCTGTCACCAGAGGACAGATCTGAGACCAAATCTGACCTACTTTTAAGTCCCAGGTCAGTTATCACCATCTTCACCCCACCCTTCCGGACTATAGGAGTGCTTGCTGTTCTCCATCTCTTCTGAAGCCTTAGACCACATGTCAGCTCAGCAGACCCTCCACAGACCCTGGGATCCTCTAAATGCACCCTACCATATACTATGCTAAAAATAAGAGGAATGGAATTGGGTGGGGGCAGGGAAAGGTGGTGTGTCCAGGTTTTCTCCCTTATTTTTCCTCCCTCCTGGGAATGGAATGAGAAGCTTCAAGGTAAACTTAAAAGTTATAAAGTTCAACCACCCACCCAATTCAAGCATCTCTCTTAAAATGTCTCTCTGCATTACTACCCCACTTTTGCTTGAGCAAGTCTGGTGATGAGGAGCTCATTACCTCACAAGAAAGTCCAGTCCTTGGTTGTACCACTCTATTCAAAGTTCTTCATTATCTGAAGCTGAGCTCTGGCTCCCTGTAACTTCCAATTATTGGAACTACTGGCCCTTTAACAACAGTGCATGTGTCTTCCTGTGGGAGGGCCATTAAATATTTGCAGAGGGCCATCAGGTACTTACAGGCTTCTCTTCTTTAAGTTAATTAATCCCAGGC
Organism: Delphinus delphis; assembly: GCF_949987515.2. Taxonomy (NCBI): domain Eukaryota; kingdom Metazoa; phylum Chordata; class Mammalia; order Artiodactyla; family Delphinidae; genus Delphinus; species Delphinus delphis. The sequence goes on from NC_082686.1 coordinate 67,394,083, forward strand.
CTTTTAACTGTTCCTCATTTGACATACTTTCACTATTCCCCGGTGAATCCCTTGATAAACTCTAATTTGTCATTGTCATTCAAGTATAACCACAAGTGATGTGGTCTGATTAGCACAGAGCACAGTGACCACATTCTACACTAAGAGTGAATTAACTTTTGGTTAGCCTTGCCATGCGAACGCTTATATGATTTTTACATTTACTATGGATAAGCTACTTCTCTATTGTCTACTTAACTACTTCACTTAAGTGCAGATCTTCATGTGGACCCTGAGATTCAGCATGCTAGTATCCCACTTTCTTTTCAGGCTTTATAAATATTAATTCAGCTTACCAACTGACCAGCAGCTATCTGGCTCATTCTTGTGCACATTTTTATGCACATCTGCACATTTGAAAGCAGAAGTATGATTTCTGTGCTTTCATTCATAGTTTTACTAAATATGTGAAAGTGAAAAAACAGCCCCACAGCACCCACCATGGTATCAGTCTATTAAACAAGAATGATTCCTGGCACTCAGTTGTTGAGTGAATGAATAAATCAATACCTTGTCCTCATTCCCCATATTTAACCCATCATCATGTCCTGCTGGCTATAATCCTGCTTGAACCTATAAACTTCTATCTACTTTTGCCACCACAACCAAAGGCCATCTTCTTTCACTTCAACAACTAGAGTAGCCAACTGATTGGTTTTCTGGCTTCTGCCCTGATTCCCTACTATCCATTTGCTACACAGCAGCCAGTCATCTTCAAAATGCAAACCTGATTATGTCACTCCTCTGCTGTTGATGTTGCTCTCAGAATAAAGACCAAAATTCTTAACTGACCCATAAAATGAGCATGGTCTGACCCTTGCCGACCTCTCCAATCTTGTCCTCCACTGCTCTGTCCACATTGACCTCCTTTCATGTGCCCTCAGTGCCTTTGCACATGCTATTCCCTTTGCCTAGCATCCTTCCAAGTCACCCCCACAACCCTTCACCTACTTAGCACCTATTCAATCTGTTCTCTTTACCTATTGATGTATCACAATCTGTTCTCTTTACCTACTGATGTAACACAAACTGCTCCCAAACTTAGCAGCTTACAACAATGAATATCTTACTCTTTCACAATGTGGGAATCAGAAATTTGGGCAGGCTTCTGAGTGATTTTTCTGGTCCTCATGGCATCAATTGAGGTCACTTGGCGGTATTAAACTGATGAATGGGCTAGTCTGGAAGTACACTGTCCAGTTCAGTAGCCACTAGCCACATGTACCTACTGACCACTTGAAAGGTAGCTCATCTTAATTGAGATTTGTTGTAGGTATAAAATATCCACAAGATTTTGAAGATTTAGTACAGAAAAAAGAATGTAAAATATCCATTAATAGGGCTTCCCTGGTGGTGCAGTGGTTGAGAGTCTGCCTGCTGATGCAAGGGACATGGGTTCGTGCCCCGGGTCGAAAAGATCCCACATGCCGCGGAGTGGCTAGGCCCGTGAGCCATGGCCACTGAGCCTGCACGTCCGGAGCCTGTGCTCCGCAACGGAAGAGACCACAACAGTGAGAGGCCCGCATACCGCAAAAAAAAATAAAATAAAATCCATTAATAATTTTTATATTGATCACATGTTGAGATTATAATATTAGGTATATTGGATTAAGCAAAATATATTATTAAAATTAATTTCATCTATTTCTTTTTGAATTTTTTAATGTGGCTACTAGATATTTTCAAATTACGTATGTGGCTTGCATTATATTTCTGTTAGACAGTACTGATCTAGAGCAAGGGTCAGTATTTTTTTTTCCATAAAAGGCCAGATAGAAAATATTTTCAGCTTTGCAGGCCATATGGTCTGTGTCACAGCTACTCATTTCTACCATTGTAGTACAAAAGCGGTCATAGATAATAATTAAATAAATGGGTACGGCTGTAGTCCAACAAAACTTTATTTGTAAAAATAGGTGATAGCCTGATTTGGTCTTCACGCTGCAGTTTGCTGACCTCTGATCTAGATGATTCAAGGTTTTATTCACATGTCTGGTGGCTTGGCAGAGATGGCTGGAAGGCTGGGTTCAGCTGGGTCTATTGACCCAAACACCTACACATGGCCTCTCCAGCATGGTGGTCTCAGTAGTGGGACATCTTACACGAGTATTCCAAGAAAGACAGAAGCTGCAAGGCTTCTTTTGACCTAGCCTCAGAAATCCTAAACATCCCTTCTAGTGCACTCTATTGGTCAAACAAGCCTCTAAGCCCAGCCCAGACTCAAGAGAGGAGATTAGCAAAGACTATGTGTCCATCTTTAATCTATCACAACATTCTTCCTATTATGGGCCCTCAGAGTACCATGAACCTCTCTTCTGTAGCACTTGTCATCATTGTAATTTTACATTTATTTGTATGGTCATTATCCTGCTCCTCTGCTAAACTGTAAGCAACCACATGAAGAGGAGTCCTTTCTGGTTTTGCTCATCATTCTATTCCCAGCACCTAGCACAAGGCCTGGCTTCCTAACTATTTGTTAAATGAATGAATGACATTAGGGCACAGCTTTTCAGCCAAGTAACTGTGCGAGTATATATCCCATATTTCTCCATTGCTCTCAAGCGTATCATGAGACACCCTGTCAGAAGTTAAAATTCAGATATAGTCAAGTCCCAGCAACCTTCTTATTTTGCAGTTCAGAAACTTCGTAAAAAAGGAAATAAGCCTACCCTATTCCTCCCAGGGCCTCAGAGGTTATCACAGCTGCTCTAAAGGTAGAGCTTCTGGTGCCCTGAGAAGTGATTCATGCAGCACGTCACCCCGAGGCCAGCCAAAGCCCCGGGCAAACTTGTCCTCCTCCTGGCCTTCACTCTCTTCTCACCTGGCTGGCTGTGCCCATCCAGCACACCTGGCTTGTCCAGTCACAGTTTGAGCTGGCAGAAGGCAAAGGGCCAGGGCCTGAGCACTGGGCTGAGGCCCATCTAGTCCTCCCTCCACGGAGGTTGTGGCGTCTCCCACTTCGCTCGGAGCAAGGACTCTCGTATGTGCCAGGAGGAGATAAATGAGTCCACCTTCCACACTGGCCTGGAGCTTGAATGGTAGCTATTTGTGGACATTCTGTTTCTCTTTTTAATGCTGGGTCAGGGACCAAGGCCTGCAGATCTTTACACTCCCCCATAACCTCTAGAACAAGCCTGACGCCGAGCAAATTCACTACATGTTGGCAGGAGACGGTCTCAGTGAACACCTTCCTTAGACACCAGCAAACCTATCATCATTTTTCCTGGTGCCCTGATCACCACTAATAGTCTAGAAAAAGTTGAGAAATAGGGAACTTTTTTCGTGCTCCCCAACTTCTGCCTTGGAATCCTTCTCTCACTTCCTGAGTCATCATGTCTGTGCTCCCCTGTCCCACCCCATGGCTGGCCACCACTACACCACACCTCTGCATATTGCATTTGGCCTGAACTAGATCCCACATCCTCCTGCAGACCTGAGATGAAAAAGAGCTCTTCTTAATCCTCTCCTTTTTCTGCCCCAATACTTGTAGTTCCCCGAGCTCTTCTAGGTGAAGCTTAGCTGAAACACAGTAACATGTGTCTGGAGGTCAGCCCAGGCCAGGAAACTGATTACCTGTCTAGGGCTGGAATGGAGAGGAACATCCTCCGCTGGGCACATAGTGGGTGCTCAAGCAATATTTGTGGACTGAATGGCAGCTCAGGACAGAACTTTTCCTGATACACAGGAACACTTATGTCTCCCTCCTGCCCGCAGCCCAGCCCGTCCCCCTGAGTGTCACACTCTGATTCCAGGAGCCACCGTCACACTTGGCCCCAGGGATGTGCTGCTCTCCTGTTGTCCTGAGAGGGTAGAACTGGGATCCTTTCACTGGGTCCTACAGCACATCTGAAACCAGCTGGAACTTTTAAAGGAACCACACCAGTGTTAAAAAGAACACAGTGAGTGACGGATGGAGACTAAATTTTTGGTGGTGAGCAAGCTGTAGTGTATACAGAAGTGGAAATATAATGTTGTATACATGAACCTTATATAATGTTATTAACCAATGTTACCTCAAAAGAATTTATTAAAAAGAATGCAAGGAGGCTGTGCAGGTTTAAATCCCAACCTTGGATCTCAACCTCTCAATCTCAATCTCAACCTCCAGGTGACTCGGAACATTCTTTAACCTCTCTGAAACTCCATTTCTTCATCTGTAACACGGGGAGAAATAATCTCACCTTGTTGTGGGGCATAATAATATACTTAGTCATTCAGCTGACTCTCACTCACATTCTATGACGGCCAGGTATGTAAAGCAAGGGAAAGTAGTGTCTGATGGGTACTTTTCTTTGGTTTCTGAAGTGAACCTCCAGCTAAATGGAAGCTACTCATTCTAGGTTTCTGACCAGTTCACACACCTACAGACTTTACTCTGCTCATAGCTGACAGAAATCTCCTCTCAGAGAATCCTCTCTGTAAATTCTTAGGTTCTTTCCTCTCCCATTCCCCTTTTTGCTCTCTCCCTCCAAAGCCTAGAGTGTCTACTTCTCAGGCCCCCTGGAAAAAGCAGTGACTCATAGTTGGGGTTAAGAGTTCATTGCACAGGAAGCAGTTACATTTCTGCTCTTCCTCAGAGCCGATGACATTGAAGAAAACTGGCTTCCTAAGTCAAGCCTCCACCCTCACGCACACTCCATGGCTAGAGGTGAGAGAAATTTTTTACATGGGGCATTTATACTGTATAAGGGAGAATCATGTCAATCTCAAGTGTTTTAGCCCTATATTTTAAAAGGGCCTCATAAACTAAGTGTCTAAAGTGTTGGCCAGGATGGTGGGCAGTCTCCAAATTAATGTTAGTGAAGTTTACTAGGAATGTCACTGTTGGGCCAGGATTTTGAGAACAAACATGATCTCTACCCCCCAAATCCATGAAGGGCTGAGATAGAAGTGTGGTAGGCTTATTCTGCATAGTTTGAGAGAACAACACCAGTATCAATGAGAGGAAATAAAGGAGAGGCAGCTTCTCCCTCGGGAAGAAAGAGTTTCCAAACAGAGAAGTCAGAAACGATGTTGACTTCCTTCTCATATCCAGTGCTCCTCCCTACTGCACGAATTACACGGACCATCTGTCCAGGATTTCCCAGGGCCATACCAATTTCATGTAATTGTTTGAACTAAACGTGATTCATTGGGCTTTCCTGGTGGCGCAGTGGTTGAGAGTCCGCCTGCCAATGCAGGGGACACGGGTTCGTGCCCTGGTCTGGGAAGATCCCACATGCCGCGGAGCAGCTGGGCCCGTGAGCCATGGCCCCTGAGCCTGCGCGTCCAGAGTCTGTGCTCCGCAACGGGAGAGGCCACAACAGTGAGAGGCCCGCGTACCGCAAAAAATAAATAAATAAAATACAATTACAGTGAGAACCACCTCACACCCATTAGCATGGGTACTAAAGAAAAAAATACAGAAAATAACAAGTGTTGGCAAGGATGTGGAGAATTGCAACTCTCGTACATGGTTAGTGAGAGTGTAAAATGGTGCAGCCGCTATGAGAAACAATATGGTAGTTCCCCCAAAATTAAAAATAGAATTACCATATGATCTAGTAATTCCCCTTTCGAGTATATACCTGAAAGAAATGAAAGCAAGGTCTCAAAGAGATATTCGCACATCCATGATCATAGCATTATTCACAACAGCCAAAAGGAGGAAGCAGCTCAGATGTCCATCAACAGTTGAATGGATAAACAAAATGTGGCATATACATACAATGGAATATTATTCAGCCTTAAAAAGGAAGGAAATTCTGACATATGCTACAACATGGTTGAACCTTGAATACATTACGCTAAGTGAAATAAGCCAGATACAAAAAGACAAATACTGTCTGATTCTACTTACATGAGGTCCCTAGGGTAGTCAGATTCATAGAGACAGAAGGTAGAATGGTGGTTGCCAGGGACGAAGGGGTGGGGGAGAGTATGGAGTTAGTGCTTAACGGGTACAGAGTTTAATTTTGGCAAGATGAAAGAAGTTCTGGAGATGGGTGGTGGTGATAGTTACACAATAATGTGAATGTGTTTAATACCACTGCACACTCAAAAAATGAGTAAGATGGTAAATTTTATGTGTATTTCATGACAACAAAAAATTTTTAAAAATTACACTGAGATGTCATTTTAACCTTCCCTATTGATAAAGATCGCAAATTAGCTTTTGTTGGCAAAAGCTACGTGAAACTAAGCACACTCATGTTTTGCTGCTGGGAGCATAAACATAAAATTTTAGGGGAGAACAATTTTTTCAGTATCTGTGAAGATTAAAATTGCAATGACCTTTTGGTCAAGGCATTCTGCTTATAGGAAGACAGCTTACTCTCACATATGTGATTTGGCATATGATCAAGGTTTTTCATTGCAGCAGAAGATTGGAAAAACCTAAACGTCTATTGATAGGGGCTGGTAAAGTAAATTACTGCCATCCAATAAAATACACCAGAATAATATGCGACTGTTAGAATACGGATACTCAGTACATGAGGATACAGAACAATCTCCAGGGGAGTGGTTAGTGTGCAAAACTGCATTATAGTATGCTAACAGTTGTGTTTTATAATAAAATGAAAAAAAATATGGGTATAAGTTTTCATTTCGTTTTGTCTAAAATAACTTCAAGTAGAGGCAAGAAACTGCTAACAGGTATCAGTGGTCACTCCAGTTATTACTATGGGGGAAAATCAGACTGCTAGGGGGCAGGGTTGGGAGTGAGTTGCTTCCCACTATTGATCACCTTTACATTTTAAATTTAGTACCATGTGCAGGTATGATCTACTAAAATTTTTTTAATTAAAAATGAAAGGTTATAGCCCAGAAGGGAAGAAACAGACACCCTTTGGCCCAAAGCTGTGTGCTGGGTGCTATGGGAAAAGAAAGGAAGGGTGTCTAGCCTAGCCCAAAGTCATCAGGGATGGCTTCTAGACAAATCACCCCTAAGAAAGAAATTTCTGCTATTGCATCAGGAATAGTTGCATACTTTCCCCTGAGCATTGGTGTGTTTTTATCTCATGGACAGATCCGTAAATTAATTCACCAATTAGGTTTACCTTTTCTCTTTGGCTGTTAAAAAAGCTACAAGCCAAACTTGTGACCCACACCATGCAAAGTGGGCAGAGTTCTATGGTAAGCATTTGGCATTTGCCTTGTACTCGGCTCCACTTTATATTCCTGCATTTGGTTTGCTTTTCCCCTGTTTGCAATGTTGGTCATCTTTCCTATTCTGTGCTTCCCTGTAAGCCACTCTACAGCCCTTTTGGTCTAAGTTGGGGTAAGTGGGTGAATGAAGAAAGACAGAGGGCAGGAGAGTTAAAAAGAGAGGATGGAGTTTATAGAGCAATGCCTGTCATTTTCCTTGGCTCCATCATATAGATTAAGTGAACACTCTAGTGCAGTGGTTCTCCAAGTGGGGTCCTTAGACCAGCAGCATCGCTATCACCTGTGAGGTTGTTAGTCATGGGCTTCACTCAATCTACTAAATCAGAATCTCTGTGGACAAGGCCCAGGAAACTGCTTTGACATGCCCTCCAGATGATTTTTGTGCACAATAAAGTTTGAAAACCACAGGGAAGCCAAAGAAAAATTGATTTCTGAACATAAATACTTTCTATTTGCCCCGCCATACCCATTTATTGGTCAAGATAAGTAGTGCTAGCTACTGCAGTAAACAACTCCCAAAATTTCATTAGCTGAACACAATAACGTTTTATATTTTGCTCATGTCACAGCCCAATATAGATCACTGTGGGGTGTTGAGAGCTGTTTTATTAATTTGTCCAGCAAACCAGCTTCTTTCATAGTGAGGCTTTCCATCTTCTAGGCCCTTGGACTCCTCCTCTGGAGCCTCTGCATCCAAGAAGGCAGGGGAAGGAGGTAAGAGAGAGGCTTTAGTGCTGCTGTATCTGGAAGTAACACCTGTCACTTCTGCCCACAATTCCATTGGCCAAAAACCAGTCACATGGCCCACCTAACATGGGGTGGGGGGGACTGGGAAATAGAGCGTGTCTGTGGGGTTAGGAGGAAAAGAAAATGGCTTTGGTGTACACACTGTTTGATCTCTGCCACACCCATGGGCCTAAGTGAATTTCAAACTCCACTTGTTATATTTTGGTTTTTGGTTTCATTTTCTAATCAAGTTTTATCTCTCTTTTTTAACTTTAGCACCATGGGACTGAGAAACACTCTCCTTGTGATGGCCCTCCTGCTGTCTGGTAAGCACCCTCGGGGCTTTATAAAGTCCTAGAATCCTCCCACTCTCTCCCGATGAACCTGACCTCCAAGCTGGGGTTTGAGATTTGATGGGTTTTACTCACTTTCTATTCAGCGTTCACAATACCACATGCAAAAGACTTTCATGGAGAAGAAGGAAGTATCACAGTCGAGAACAAGTATCTCAGCTGATGGCAGGCCCAGCCTGAGATGGAGCCCTACACCTTCTGTCGTCTCACACCCGTGGTCCTGGATGCACAGAGGAGGGTAGCCTGGCCTGTCCATTGGTGCCCAGGGAGCTGAGGGAGGGTCCCTACTCTGACACGCCTGAGGCTTAACTCTTCTGCTCCTCTGTCCCCACTTCTGCATTCTCACACTTTTAGGAAATGGCTGACAGGCTTCTAGAAGTCTCCTTCCACTAGCGATCATTGTTTTTCTCGTTCCCTACCTTCCCTCTCCCCCCCAATCCACTGTCCTCCCCACCAGCCCGTGCCCATAGATCATAGTTGGCACTGATTACTGGGAGGATCAAGAAACCCAGCTCTGCTACCACCTGCTTCAGTGAGCCTCAGCTAACTGTATCAGCTGATTTACCATCAAGCTAAGGGACTAAGCTTCAGGGCTCCTACTTGCACAGCTCTTTCCAAGCCCCTCCGAGACCCCAGGAGGAGCCCTAACAGTGCGGTCCTGTGTCTTAAGCCTTAGTAAAATTTTCATTAATAAGATATTTTAACCACAATAAGTTAAGACCACTGTCTCTTTCCACTGCGACTTTTCGACTTTTCTATCACATTCTCCCCATGTTGAGTGGCACCGTAGTGGCCATGGGCATTTTGTTTTGTGTTCTGTATTCTTTTTCTGAAAGAGCTCTTCCCCCTCAAAAGAAATTTTAGCAGTGTCAGGCCTCACAAAACTCAGACCTTCCCTGTTTACTGATCTCTTTGAGTTTCAGTTTCATCTGTAAACTGGGGTTGGCCGAGGTTCCTGCCGCCCATCCTGCGACTGGGTGCCTTTAGTTTCTCCTGGCCCATCCCCTTCCTGCTGCTTGTTTTCCCCACCCTTAGCACCGAGAGGGAAGGCATCTGGTCCTGGTGTGGGGCAGACGTGGAGGGGGAGCCCAGCCTGCTGTTTGGCTACAACGGCACACAGGCTGCCCCTGACTAACTGGCCCGGCCACGAGCTTACCTCCTTCTGATAGCCACACACCAGGCCCTTGGCCACTGTCCTTGTCCCTGCTGTGGGTAAAAGGAGTCAGGCTACAAGGAAGAGAAGCTCCCTCAGATTGATGCTGGCTGGGACAGGCCTTTTGTGATGTGTTTTCTGTTTAGCACCTTGGAGCTTGTTGGGTCTGTGCTATACATGTGCTGCCTGATCTATAGATGGGCTAACTGATCACTTTACTGACTTAGGTCATAACAGCAGCTTCCACCTCCCAGCACCAATATGACCTGTTACTCTAGCTCTTGGGGAGGTAGAAGTGATGTGTGAGCAAGAGCAAGAGAGAAAGGGGATAAAACAAAGCTTTGCAGGACATTATCCATCAAGAACCCCTTCCTATCCCACTTCTTATTTATTTGACAAATACAGAGATGTAGTGCTTACTTTGTGCCAGGTACTGTTCTAAGCATCTTATAAATATTAACTCAAACGTCACCATAACTCTCTGCTTTAGGTCTTGTTATATGATTCCCCATTTTACAGCTGTGCAAACTAAAGCCCAGAGAGGTTCAGTAATTTGCCTAAGACAACATTGCTAATAAGTGGCAGAGCCTGGATTCACACCTAGCGGTACAGATTCAGCCTCTCTTCACTTCACCTTGACATTATGCTGTTCCTCCTAACTCTTGCTAGGGAACTCTCCATAATACTAGGATTTGTCCCTTGGGGACTCAAACAACTTTGATAGATAATGTGGCTTGTGCCTTAGTCAAGTTCACAAGTTCCCCACCAGGTCCATCCTCCACCTTCCCAGCAGCTGACACCTTAGCTGTCCCTACAGCTCGGGCCCTGGCCCTTCTCATACAGTGACCAGCCCAGCTTTTATGACTTGGGAGAGAAGAAAGAAAAATGTACCAGATACTTGGATACCTGGATACTTCCTAAATTCTAAAAAGAGAGTTATCAATATTGAAACTTTAAAAATAACTCCCCCAAACGGAAGTCATTTAAGCTTTATGGTGGTGAGAGAATAGTAGTTATATTTTTGGCAGTAGAAATTTTAAGTGGGATAGGAAAATGGTGACACCTGATTGGAAGATAACATTGCCAATACTTAACACACGATTAAAAATAATAAAACAGATTTCATTCTTTTTTAAAGAATGGAAAAGAATCTATTTGAATTTTATCTTTCTTCTCAGGGCACATCTCTGCTTGCTGGGCTGGCAAGCAGTGACCTGCCCATAGGCAGGAATCCAAAGGGAGAAAGGAGATGCAATTGACCCAGATAATCCACGGCAAAAATGCAGGGCTGAATAATTCATTTGACAGCAGAGATAAAACAGGACAGTGAAATAATTCTGTGTCTCCTTTTTCCTCCATATGTTTTGTGTCCTCCCCTAGTCATGGAAATCAGACATTATAGTTGCTGCCCTGGCCCATGAGGCGAAAATTGGACGAGAGTTTAAAACCTAAAAGGGCGAGAGGGCAGCCATGGCCTTGCAGAATTAGGTTATAATTTGTGCTTTGTATTCATAAAGCCAAAGGAATGTTGAAGTGCCACTTGCAAAGACACCTCTAACTGTCCAGCTCTGTTGGCCGCTACCCAGCACCTCCAGTAGCACTTAAAGCTGGAGTCAGAGTGGTGTTTGGAAAATCAGTAGCTCACGTATCAGGAGGAAGTTTCTTCCTAGTTTGACTCTTTATGGTTGCTCTTATTGTCTGGGGGTTTACTGGGTCCTAAGGCTTCTCATTTCTCTTGAACAATACCTCTGGTTCAATTAATGTACCAGGAGTATAGTTGGGGGTCTTCATTCACTTTAAGATTTACATAAAATTGGCTCAAACCCTCATTTCGTATCTTGTGTAAGGGTCTACTCTTTCCTCCCAGGTTTCTGCAGGTGCCTACATGGGTGGCTGCATGAGGATTATGTTTATATGATTACTTTGACTCCCACTTCCTGTTGCTGTTGATAGTTGTCACTATAATCACAGAGGTGAATAGATAGATAGTTCAGACGTAATTCCCAAATTCCCAAAGAACTGTCATGGAGCCTAGTAGTTCTCCTATTGGAGTCACCCCTTTATGTTAAGGTACTGTCTCAGAGGCCTTTGAAATAGATGTTTGCTCCCCAGTAGGGAGTATCTTACTTCCGAAGTAGTGGATCATTTTAGTATTTAGTAGGTTCCAGAGAGAATGGGCTGTCAGACAAGTTAATTTAGTGGAAGATGGTCACTGAATAGGATAAGTAGAGGGCTGATTGGGAGCACGAGTGAAATTTGTAGGGAACAGAGAGGCTCCAATGGCAAACAGACTACTTTGGGAAGCAGCAAGAGTTTGAGAGACTGTGGCTTGTTTTTACTCTGTGAGAGATCTTAATACCATTTCCAGAGTATGCAACTCGGGATTTTGGCCCCCTCGGTACTGTTAAGATTTACAGAAACAAAAACACTTGTAGCCCTTCCTTTATAGCCATTGCCAGTCACAGGGCCAAGTTCCAGGACCTCAAAATTATGAAAACTCTTTCAACAGTCTCTAAGAGTATTTACCCATTCTTGGTTTCATTTTCACTCTTTCTTTCATTCATTCTCCCTATAGATGTCTCCATTAAAAAGTAGTCAGCTCCCTCCACTACTTAAAAATCACTCCTCTGGGACTTCCCTGGTGGTCCAGTGGTTGGGACTTTGCCTTCCAATGCAGGGGGTGTGGGTTCGATCCCTGGTCGGGGAGCTAAGATCCCACATGCCTCACAGCCAAAAAAACGAAAACATAAAACAAAAGCAATATTGTAACAAATTCAATAGACTTTAAAAATGGTCTACATCAAAAAAAAACCTTTAAAAATATAGAAAATAAAAAAATACATAAAAATCACTCCTCTGGTCCTTACTACAGTGTAACAGACACGAGAGTAAAATTAGTTATATATAGTTGTGACCACAATATATAGGCAAATCCCTGAATATGTTCTATTCAATATTGTTTCATACACACTTTCTCATGTTTCTAAATTCTTTTCATTTTTATAATTTTTGAAATTGTATTAGTCCAGTGGGTTGAAATGCTGTAATTTGCTTTATTTGAATGTGTGTGTGTTTTACTCATTCAGAAGTTATTGCCCCATTGTCTTCTTTGGTTTATGGTTGCTAAGGAGCTTTCATTGTAACTGTCATTGTTTTATAGGTATTCTTTCTTCATTTTTTTAAAGAATGAAAAGATTCAATTCTTCTTCTTTGTAAATTGGAAAAAATATTTTATGCTTTTTGTTTATCAGCTTCACCACAACATATCTAGGTGTGGATTTATTCTCATTTATCTTACTCGGTACTTAGAACACACTTTTGATCTGAGGACTTGCGTCTTTTTCCATTTTGAATAGTCACAATCTTTATCTCTTTAAATATTGTTTCTCTACCTTTCCTCGCATTCTCTTCTTCTAGAAAATACTACAGCTTCTCAGACTAACTCCCCTTGACTCTTAACTTGTTCTTCCACACTTTTATTTCTTTCTCCCTCTGTGCAGCACACCAGTCAAGGATCAGGTGGATCAGCACAGACACGGGGGTTCTTCTCACTGTTGAGGGAGCCCCAGACAAAAGGCTCCAGCAGTTTTATGGACCCTGGGGAGAGGTGGAAGGGAAGGATGAGGGGAAAGGGCTAAGAGTAGAAATACTGAGTCAGCTGGGGAAAAGTAATTCTCCATGGGGAAAGTGTCTCCAAGGTCCTCCTTCCCTCCTACCATAAGGCAGCTTGAGCAGAAGCATCTGAAGAAGACCTCTGCCCAAGGCCCCAATAAAGAAACTGAGGAACGAAAGTGCCTGGGCTACAAATATAAATATGTGAAAGAGCGTGACTGGCCAGTGACGGGGCCGAGTCCTTGACTGCAACTCCCTTCAGAGACTGCAATGCCTTCTTGGCTGTGCAACAAGAGTGAAGGGGGGAGGTCTTGAGATAGAATGTGCCTGGCATTTTGGAGGAATGGCAAGGAAGCCAGTATGGCTGGGGCAGAGTAAGTGAAGGGAAGAGGTCTGAAAGGTACCAGGGGCCAGATTACATAAGAATTTGTAGGTCATGGGAAGGATTGGGGGTATAGTTCTCAGTGTGATGGGAAAGGATTTAGATATAATTTTCAGAGTGGTGGGAAGTCACCAGAGACTTTCGAACAGGAGGGTTATACCATCTGAGACATATTTTAAAGGATCAATTGGGCTTAAGGAATTAGATTTGTGGGCAAGGGTGGAAGTAGGGAGATCAGTTAGGAGGCAATTGCAACTATCTAATCAAGAGGTAATGGAGTCTTGGCCTAGGGTAGTATCTGCAGATACAGTGAGAAATATTCCAATTCATAATATATCCCAGTGAGGTGGGAGAATTGATGGAGTGGTGGTAGAAGAAAGAATGAAATGAAAAGATAAGAGGTGGTGGTCACAAGGTGAGATGCTTGATATTGAGAGTTTTTATGGGGTGCAGTGGTAACAATAGGGTCTGGGGTCTGGTCCAGGGAAGAAATGGCTGGGGTAGAGTGGGCGACAAGATATTGGAGGAAAGGAGGACAAGAAACTGAGAGGCTAGGCACTGTGCGCAAGAGACCGAAATTGCCTAGGCAAGGGAAGTGATGGAGAAGCCAGGTGCCTAGGAGGAGATGGATACTGGGAGCAGTGGGTAGTGTAATCTGATGGCTTGCACTTAACAGGAGCTGAATTTTTTGGCATGTAATGATGTGTTTTACATTTTACATTTTACATTATATGATGCTCCATATATTTTAATAGATCGTATTTCATATAACATATAGTATAGTTCTATATTTTATAAAATATACACATTATATATCTATAATATATAAATATACATAATTGTATACACATTATATTTATATCTATAGTGGGATCCATGGTGAGCATGAGATCAAAGCAAAGCTAATCTTAACAGAAATACCATATCAGCCATGAAAACTCCTGGAGAACCATCCCTGCCCTAGTCACCATTTAAGGAGTGATGAGAGAAAACTGACCAGGATGTCAGAGGTTGGGAAAGAATAGAGTTTCAGAAGGAGAGATGGCCAACAGTGTGGCATGCGACAGCGTGGTCAGAGATGATGAGGTCTGAAAAGTGTTCTGCGTTTGGCAGTGGGGGGAAGCCACTGACAACATCTGCCAGGGAAGTTTCAGCACAGAGGTGGGGACAGAGGCTGGGGGTGGAGGCAGCAATCTCCACTTACTCTTTCAGAGAGTTGACTAGAGTCTGTCATACAGAGTGAAGTAAGTCAGAAAGAGAAACACAAATACCGTATGCTAACACATATATATGCAATCCAAAACAAAAAGGTCATGAAGAACCTAGGGGCAGGATGGGAATGAAGACACAGACCTACTAGAGAATGGACTTGAGGACACGGGGAGGGGGAAGGGTAAACTGGGACAAAGTGAGAGAGTGGCATGGACATATATACACTACCAAATGTAAAACAGATAGCTAGTGGGAAGCAGCCACATAGCACAGGGAGATCAGCATAGAACAGGGAGATCAGCTCAGAACTGGGAGATCAGCTCTGTGCTTTGTGACAACCTAGAGGGGTGGGATAGGGAGGATGGGAGGAAGACGCAAGAGGGAAGAGACATGGGGATGGATGTATATGTATAGCTGATTCACTCTGTTATACAGCAGAAACTAATACACCATTGTAAAGCAATTATACTCCAATAAACATGTTTAAAAAAATAGGAGAAAGAGAAACTAAAAGCAGTAGCAGAGGGTACTGCTGAAGTAAGTGCTGTGAGGAAGGGAGAGGGTGGTGAGCAGGGCGAGCAGCTCAGAGGCCAAGTTAAGTGGAACTACAGACTACCAATTTGTAATGTCACCAGCCTGATCAACTGCATAATTTCCTCCAGGAGTGCTCAAACATTCAGTCATAAGGAACAGATATGCAGATCAAAAGTAGATTGCTCTTGGGATGAAATCTGCACAAAGGGGCAAGTTTATTGAAGTTGCTTGCAAGAGAATGATTGAAAAAATATTCTATCACTGTGCAAACAATATGACCGCCACCAGCCACATGTGGCTATTTAAATTTAAATTAGTTAAAATTAAATAAGATGGAAATTCAGTTTCTCAGTCATACTAGCTACCTATTAAGAGAGTGCTTTTGGAAAGCACTGCATTATAGGGTCTAGACTGGACAGAGCTGAGGTCTTAATAAAGTTGAAGAACAGATGTAGGTAGAATCAAGAGCAAATCTTGGTGGAAAATATCTTGTGGACAGAGATTGGTATATTGAGGTTTAAGATTCTAGGGGCAGAGGTGTTCTTGGTGATAAGGTTTAAGATTATGTCATGGGAAAGGGGCTGCTGAAATAGCCTGTGGATGAAGATCTTTGAAGTGGGAAAGATCAAAGAACTTTGAGGCAAGGGTGTTGGTAAACTCATCCATGCCAAAGTCACCCAATTTGATAGGAATAACTGATTGGAAAGAAAGACCTTGCATCTAATGCCAAAAATCTTCAGTGAGCAAGGAAGTAGTGACAAATGATTAGTAGCTAACAGCAGTGAGGGAGGAGAACACCTCAAAAGGGGAAGAGTGCTGCTCAAGGTCCCTCTGATGTGTGATAAAACAAGCAGCGGCTGGAGGCATGCGACGTTCTTTGGGTTGGGCCAGATTTCAATGAAAGCACAACCCTGGGGGAAACATTTGATGAAGAGGTTGAAGACATAGAGGAGTTTATTACAATGGAATGAGGCTTCCATAGGGCCTAGTAAAGCTCTGGAGGAAGTTTAGTAAAAGAAGGGAAATTCATGAGTACAGATAAGCATAGTAATATGAGGCAGATATGACCCTAGAATACATAAGACATGCATGCGGGGTAGTAGCTGGGGAAGACTGAAGTCCCAGGTGGGGTCAGAGACCTCACAAAGTTAGAAGACTGTAGTTTTTGTCTGACAGCCAAACAGTTTCTTGCTGATGACGTCCTCAAGTATCCTTTGAAAGAAATGTCTTCAGCTGATTAGGGAGGTGTCTAGATGGATTCTTGAGTGCCTAGCTCCTAACATCATCATAGCAACCAGTTTTAACTAGACCCAGACCATTTCTATGACTCAAGTGCTAGGAAAGAGAGAGAATCTCAATGCTTACCCTCCAGGGGAGCCCAGCAAGTCCCGTAGCTGGGTGGCCTAAGGTTTAGGGTCATAACAGGGGAGGCCTGAAGCCACTTAGAAAAAACGGACTTTGAGCTAAGTTTTCCCATATCATCAGAGAGGCAATTAGCATACGTAGCTCTAAGTGATGTCATGGAAGCCAGTGGTTGGCGAGGAACTATGGAGTAAGTTGTGAAATACTTTCAGTTCCACTCAGAATGGACTTCAGCGTGATTTCCACCCCAGGGTGAAGAGAGAGGGTTTGGGGAAGGATGGATGGAAACAAATTTTTCTTGTTCCGTCATCTCTCTATTCCACTCTGGAGGCAGAGATAGAAATACTCTATTGCAGCTTCTCAAACTGGAGATCTGTTAAAAATGCAGATTCTGACTCAGAAGGTCTGGAGTGGGGCCAGGGATTCTGCATCGCCTTGGGGATGCCGATGCCTTTAGAGCACAGACCACACTTTCGGTTGGCAGGTGAGAGGGGAGCAGTTACATGGGTGGAAGAAAAATTCCATATAATCTTTGGGAGAGGGAGCCTGGGTCTTGGACCCCTCTGTGAGTGGAGAGAGTGGGTGGGCAGGAGAAGAGGCTCTGTGAGGCTCTGTAGAGAAGCAACCCTAAGTCAGGAAGACAGAAGAAGCCAAAGGCAAAGTCATTTCCAGGCCAGAGGCACTGCTGAATAATAACATAATGGTGACTGTTAACTGGCAGAATTTTCAACTATGTGTTTGGTTTCCCCACTAGGCCATCTGCTCTATATCATATGGCAAGTTAGTCATAAAACCAGCATGAGTTTCCCCAGAGATAGTTGCTAGAAGCTTTTACAGTAGGTGACACACTTACATTATCATTCAGAGTTTAGCAGAGGAGTAGCAGCACCCCAGGAGTGCCTGATAAGTAGTTACTGAACACAGTAAGACTTCTTTAGGTCCCCCTTTCGCTGTTCCAGGTACCCAGGTAGATTTTCCCGCCTCCCTCCAATATGGGAATGCATTTTGTACAGACTGTACTTTCTGCTTTCAAGAGCTTCACAGGCTTCTAGTGAGCGTAATGCAATAGGCAGTGATTCAAACTTGTGCTGACTCTCACTGATGCCTGGAGTCCCTTCCCATAGAGTTCAAGACCACCCCAGGCACCCACCCCCTTGATTATGGTTCTCACTGGGCCACTCTGCACACAGTTCAATTTCACCAAGTGCATGTCACTGTTATTTCTCTTCTACTCCCTCTTAGAAGAGAACCCTATTGATCAGATCAATTTAATTTCTCCTGCCACCCCTCAAAGAACGCCTCAGATAACTCCTCTCATCTCCCTCACCAACCTGCTTCTCCTTTCCTCCTTAATGTCAACATCCCTTTACTGAAGTCTGGAATGATGAAGCTTTACTTAGAACCCATCCTAACTCCCTCCCCAAGGTGGCGTCTAACTTCATATTAACTAAGAAACAGCATTTCTCCCCTAACCCTGCACTTCTCACTCACCACTACTTAATTTCTTGGCCGGGTCTCAAGTAATTCTGTGATCCAGAATAGGTCCTACAGAAACCCTACAAGCAATCACATTTAAGGAGTGAGGAGACCCAAATCCCTCCACAAACCCCAATATGCCCTCAGGGATGAAAGCATTTCTCTGAACTCTCCCAGCACATTCTCCAGGGGTTGAAAACATTTCCAAAAGCAATGCGTCCTGGGCAGAGCAAGTCTGTGGTACCTGGGGATTCCCCAGTACTCCAAAAGTACATCCTCACCTTCCCATTTATGATTCATTTCCAGCATTTCATTCATGTACCTTAAATGGTCTTCGACCACCACAATCCCAAAACAACCATCAAATCTGCCCAGTTCTCTTTCTGATCTCCGAAAGAGCTTAGAGAGGTCACAGAATAGAGGCCTTGGTTGACCATTTGTGTCATTTCCAAACTGTTTTTACCCTTGGGAGAGCTGGCCATGGGAGCAGCAGTCATGAGGGAAAGTCTATAAAGGGAACTATTTGAATTTCAAAGATATTAGTCACCGTGATCCCCAGCTACCGAGGCATAATGAAAGGAGGGATATCGGAACTCTTTTCACCACAGCAGGCCAAGGAATAAGGGGATAGGGAGGGGAGATAGGGAGCTTTTGGTCATGGTGAAGAAGTAATGGAGCCTGTAACAGCTAGAGTGAAGAGGATCAATATTCAGATTATAGGGAAGTAACCAATGGGTGAATGAGTTGTCTAACTTTGCTGATTTTCTCTGTTCTCGGATTTAAATTCACAGAACCATAGTACTGGAAAGAACCTTAGAACATTTAGTCAACCCCTTCATTAAACAGATAAGGAAACTGAACCTCATAGGCGTTGCAGTTTGCACAAGGCCACCCAGTTAGTTATCAGTAGAGTGAGGACAAAAGCCCCTTCCTTTCTGCACATGCCAATGTGTATGCACAGTTCCAGAGTTTAATATCTACTTCTTCAAGATCATTACTGATAAGATAGCATCTGGGTATTGTATAAAGAGAAATGGAGTCTCTGGTTTTTTTTTTCTTTCTTTCTTTCTTCCCTTTTGTGCCTCTTTCCCCACTGTCCACCTTTCCTTCTTTTAGGTGCTGCTTCCTTGGAAAGTCAGGCATTTTTCAATGAGACTGGAGACCTGCCATGCCACTTTCCAAACTCGCAAAACCTAAGCCTGGATGACCTGGTGATATTTTGGCAGGACCAGAATAAGTTGGTTCTCTATGAGCTGTACAGAGGCCAAGAGAAACCTCACAATGTTCATCCCAAGTATATAGGCCGCACGAGCTTTGACCAGGACAGTTGGACACTGCGACTCCACAACGTTCAGATCAAGGACAAGGGCTCGTATCAATGTTTCATCCATCATAAAAGACCCCAAGGACTGATGCCCACCTACCACATGAGCTCTGACCTGTCAGTGCTGGGTATGTAGCCAATGGCGCGTTCAGATCCGGGGACTTCTCAGATGAGACTGCAATAGGTGGGGGAGAGGGCCGCCTCGAGAGAGGCAGAGGACAGCCAATTCTGGGAAGCCCGTTTGAAGGGAGTGCGGGGCTTGGGAGGAGGGAACTAAAAGTCCTTCGTACTTTTTATAGTTTACTTCTGAATGATCTGTAAGAATCTGCTTTGGGGACCAGATAGAACTAAGGAAACCAAGGTAATGTGGCTAAGTGAAAACCATGGGTGATTTGGCCCTTGAGTTTATATGAACCATATAGGTCTCAAATCTCTTTTACATTCATTTTCTCCTTTAGTCCAAGAGTTCTCACCCACTAAATCTTTGCCTGGAGCTCCTACCAAGGGTGACAGCTGGCTGATTTGGGATTTCCCTTCGGCCTCCTGGAGGTTGCTTATGACTTGTTTGCGGCCCAACCATAAGCCCAGTAGACAGGAGGGAAATAACCCAAGGCACACAACCCGAAAGCTGACAAAACAGCTCCCTTGTTTTTCCAGGCCTTGAAAAACCTAAATGTCACTACAGACTTTTTAAAATTAAAATACAGTAAAATTATTTTTATTTTGGCATACAGTTCTATTAATATGAACTTATGTATAGGTTTATATAACCAGCAATATAAACAGGATACAAATCATTTTCAGCACCCTAAAAAAATTTCCCCATGCTATGCCCTTATAGTCATACCCTCTCTATACCCATAACCCCTGTTTTGCAACTTATGGTCTTATCTTTGTGTGAATATCACATAAATGAAGTCACACAGTATGTAACCTTTTACGACCAGCTTCTTTTATTTAACGTAATGACTTTGAGAGTCATCCAAGTTGTTGCACGTATCAAAAATCTGTTCCTTCTTATTACTAAGTAGCATTTTGTTTATCCACTCAACCCATGGAAAGACATTGGGTTGTTTTCAGTTTGGGGCTATTATGAATAGATTTGCTGTAAAAAATCATGCACAAATTTTTTGTGTAAACGTAAGTTTTCATTTCTCTAGAGTAGATACCCAGGTGTGGGATTACTAGGTCCAGATTAATTATTGTTAATGAGGTTTAAAGTAGGTAACACCATGGCAATCTACCTTCCACCGGCCACATCACGTACAAGCAGAGCGCTTAAGGAGTAGTTGGATATAGCAAAACTTGTAACAATATCATGCGAATCACTGAAGTTTTAGAAACAATATACTAAATTATAAATTAGTATGTAGAACCTGCACAGTACCTACTGACTACAGAAGAAGAGCAAGGGATTTGGCTGGCAGAAGGAGCTAGCCCTCCTGTTGCTCAGAGAGCCCCTCCTGTTGCTCAGAGAGCACATCCTTGATTGGGGTCAGCGGGAAGTAAGCATGGTGGCCCCAACTCCATTCCTGAAAAATAAATGTGGGATCATTATGTGGCTCTCACCGTGGGCTGAGGCCCACAATTTAGACACCCTGAGGCCTGCCAGGTGTGCCCCCAGTGAGTTCCCAGGATACCTAGTTATTTGTTGTTCCCTTCTAGATACATCTAAATTTAAACTGATTTCTGTTTTTTTTTGTATCTCTATTCTGCATTCAGCTAACTTCAGTCAACCAGAAATAAATCTAATTCCTAATCAAACAGAAAATTCTAACATCATAAATTTGACCTGCTCATCTACACAAGGTTACCCAGAACCTCAGAGGATGTATATATTGGTAAAAACTAAGAATTCTACTACTGAGTATGACACTGTCATGAAGAAATCTCAAAATAATATCACAGAACTGTACAACATTTCTATCAGCATGTCTTTTTCCATCCCTCCTGAAACAAATGTGAGCATCTTCTGTGTCTTGCAACTTGAGCCAACGAAGACACTGCTTTTCTCACCACCTTGCAATATAGGTAAGCCTGACAGTTTCTTTTATCAGGTATTATACACAGATGGGTAAGGCAGATCATCCAGTGTCCCCTGCTTGCCAGGAAACCTCCAACTGGGCCATTTTCATACTGTTAGGAAAGACCCAGACAGAGGGCTCTTGTTTCATCTGAGTGCTACAAGGTCCAAGAGGCTATGAACCTATGCTGCTCTTGAGGAAGCACGTTCTTAGCCTTGACACTGGCCCAGTCTTTTGGGCTACCTTTAGATAGAAGATTCTGAAGCTTAGGTTAGAAGATGCCAGGATTTCTCCAGGCTAAAATTCTTCCACTCATTAAAACACACACACGCACACATTCATATATACATATAGCACTTGTTATGAGTACAAAACCATTCTAAACATTGTTGGTTTCAGGGGAGAAAACCAAAAGGTATAAGACACGCTCTCTGCCCTTCTAATAGAATCAGAACTCCACAATGGACACACATGGTAAATTGGATTGTAAAAGGACTGAATTAGAATCTAAATTATATCCCATGGAAATATACAACTAAATTTAAAAACAAGAGTGCCTGATAATAAGATTTATAAGCATTCAGAGATAGGCAAGTTCCTTGAGGGTCAGTGAAGGCTTCCTAAAGGACATGGGACCTTATATTACCATAACAGAAATAACTGGGCTTAATAAGTGTGATAAAGAGATGACAGGCACTCAAACTTGTGGTAGCTTCTGAAAAATTCTGAAACAGCATTCAGGCTTGGGAGGTGAGAGGGCCACAATCTATTAGCAGTACCTGCCATGGGCACAGGCAGTGGTGGCCATCAGCACACATGTGTCAAGGAAATATGCAGAAGCAGAAATGCTTGTGGCACGTTGACAGTGTAGTATGGGGGCCAATCCCACTGGGAAAGGGTTGAAACTAAGCCGTGTACACTAATAGGAGCCTGCCATTTTAAATTCCTGGCTTTGCCCTAGAATACATCCATACTTGAGACCCCACTTTTGAGGAGCAGTAATTGCAAGAGTCTCTCCTGCAATAAAGGCACTCTGTACCCACACTGCCTTCAACACTGCTTGCTCTGATCCTGACCCCTCCCCCCACCCATCTGCCTTCTGTTTGCCTTGGCCCCTCCTCCAACTCTGGCCCCTTGGTTTGCCCCCTCCTAAGGCATCCATCCAGCTCCTTGCTCCATCCTCTGGCTTTAATGCCTCCCCTCTCCTGGTGTTTCATTGTTCAAACATAACTTGGCCTCTTGATGCATTCTTACGGACAGCCCCTGGGGCCAGTCCCCACCAGTCAGCTTAGCTGTACCAGTGGGCCAGTCCCCTGTGCAGGTGCTGATTTCCTTCTGATCAGACACCTCTGACTCTTGACAGTTCAGTAGCTGGCGAGGTCACCCTGTCTGTCCTGGTTGCTTCCACTGTAGCCTCTCTTGGCCTGATAGAAGCCTCTCCCATGCTGTCCTGAAATTTAGCACCTTCTTGGCACTGCCAACATCACCACACATGACACACCCTGGGGCTTTCTGCCATGACTCCCACAGGAGCAGAGCCTCGCCACCACTAGAGCCTCACCGTGGCTCACCTTTCTGCCGTTTCTCAGCCGCTGCCAAAACCTTCCTAGCTGCCGCCATGTTCAGAAATGTTTCAGCTCTAGCTGCCTCAGGAAAATGGGGCTAGATAAGATATAGGTTAGGCCCTGTGTCAAGGAATCTTTTGGGGTATCAAAAGGTAGCAGCCTCCATGTTAACAAGTATTACCCTCCTTCACTGGGATGCCAAACAGGTTCAAGTGAGATTAAACTGGGATAGACTCAAAAAGTGTTGAATGTGGCCTGCAGTACCAACAATTCCTTTTCTTAAGGTCCCAGAAACAAGGCATCGGTCCACAAAATGCCCCTAAGCTAATGGAAGGTCAGCTGGTCCTATTCTCCTGTAATTTGAGATTAACTACCAGACCTCTTCCCATAAATGTCTATAACATGGGCCACTCAGTCCTAATTTTTCCACCCAAAGCCTGTTTCTTAACTTCCCGTAAGTTTAGGAGTCCTTGTGCAAGGAAGTAAGTCCTGACTTCCCAGGAGCTGATTCTGACCCTGATCCTCAGGGCATGAAGACATATCAAAAGTTTTCGAGTAGGAGAGAGAGGCTGAACGCCATGCTTGAGGAAGTCCACCCAGACATCAGGGGAAAGAACAAACAAAGCTGGAGATGGGTGCCTGTAAAGAGGCTGCTATGTTTGTCCGGGTGACAGGTGTCTGGAGCCTGATTTAGAGATGATAGTGGATGGAGGAATTACTATAAGAGAAACGTCAAAACTTGGGGCCCAGGGCTTCCCTGGTGGCGCAGTGGCTGAGAGTCCGCCTGCCGATGCAGGGGACACGGGTTCGTGCCCCGGTCCAGGAAGATCCCACATGCCACGGAGCGGCTGGGCCCGTGAGCCATGGCCGCTGAGCCTGCGCGTCCGGAGGCTGTGCTCCGCAACGGGAGAGGCCACAACAGGGAGAGGCCACAACAGTGAGAGGCCCCTGTACCGCAAAAAACAAAACAAAACAAAACAAAACAAAAAACAAAAAAACTTGGGGCCTGACCACATAGGGGGCTGAGGAAGCCGGATGCTGCCCAGATGACTGTACCTTCAGAGCCTCAGTACAGGTACATTACCCAGATTCCAGAACCAAGGGCCAAGGTGACCCTCTTCTAGATCATAGTCATTGTCGTCTCAGTCTGTGGGAAGGGAAGGCAAGGCAGCTCAGTCCAGGCACTTGGTCAGAGTCGCTGGCTTGGTTCTCAGTCAGCTGCCGAGGCCCTGAGACTGGGATTTTCTATGGCCCAAATCAAGTGGATTTCAGGCTGCTCTGGCAGGAGAGCCCTGAGGAGATTCTGGCATGCAAATAAAGAGAAGAGCAGCAATTATAAAGCTTTTATAATCAACCTTCCTGGCTGATTGAAAACTTGGGTTCATTTTTAGATGCAAAGCCACCTGTGCCAAGCCCCCCTGTCCCAGACCACATCCTCTGGATTGCAGCTCTACTTGTAACATTGGTCGTTGTGTGTGGGATGGTGTTCTTTCTAACACTAAAGAAAAGGAAGAAGCCGCAGGCTGGCCCCTCTAAAGAATGTGGTGAGTCAGTGCGTGTCCTCTGCAGATTGCCACTTTGCAGCTAACTTCCCAATCAGCTGCCTTCTGGAGCTCGTTGGCTGAGCCCAGGCTGGCAAAAAGTCAGCAGGTGTTTGGAGGAAAAGGTTCCCTCAGGGTTTCAAGCCCATATGGACTCAGCAGCTGATAAGGTTGCCTGGATTTCCAGGAAAGGCAACACTTCTAACCTAAGGTTTACAAATGTACTTCTGGTTTCCAAACAAAGCTGATGATTCCTTGCCTTACCTACTTTATTTCATGAGGTTACTGTGAGAATTCAATGAAGTAAAATGGTGAAAACACTTCTAAATGTTCACGATTATGGACCTGATGATGTTCAAGCAGGAATGTTTGGTGGGAGAAGGGGAGGATTAGGTGACGATAAGATTTGCCTTCTCATCTCTAAGAGTCTCGGTTTACCGAGAAGTAAGTTAGATGAACTATTCCCCACTGACTTTAAAAAATAATATTAACTCATATGGATTACCAAGTAGTACATATCCATTACCAAATATACTGAAAATAAAAATCACCTACAGTTCTACTAGTAAGAAAAAATGATTATGCTGACTTTTTAGTGTATAACTTCCAGATTTTTCTATGTATTAACCCGTTATTTTTCCATAAGTGGGACAGTATTATGAGGACTGTTTTTCACAATTTGAATAATATAACAGGTACTGTTTTCTAACTTTTTTATACTAAATGTTGGAAGAATATTTTCAGTGTCACTAAGTATTATCCTACAGCATCATTTAAAATGGCTGCAAGATACTCCGTTATGTGGATACACCTTGATTTATTTAACCAAGTCCATATTGTGGGACAGTTGGGTTGTTCCCATAGTTTTGCTATTTTAAACAGCACTGCATTGAGCTGCCTCCCCGCTGACTTCTGTTGTAAAAATGCCCTGTGTTTAATGGGGGGCAAAGTGGTCCCTGACTTTATAAGAATCCCATGCCTGTTTGTGGTTTGGGCTGGTTTGGATGAAGTTGTAAGATAAGCTTGGACTTTATCTCAGTAACTGCCTCCAGTAAAAGTTTGGTTGGTGCTAATAATTAAGGTAAAACCTTCTTACTCGCTTATGGTAAAAAGCACAAGATGAGTAAGGCTTCTGGTCAGCATCTTAAGATTTCAGGGTACTGATTTTAAGATCCATCTAGAAAATAGACGGATGACATTAGCAGTCATTCATTTCATCCAGCTGTATTCCAAAAACAAGAAATTTAGGAGTGCTAATCCAGTTTCAATACATTAACACAAAGCTTATAGCAGAGCCGTTCAAACTGCCAAAGTACAGGGTATACCGAGAGATTTCTATGATACAAAAGTGTAAAATTCACAGTGCAGGGTCAGATGTACAGATATATCATGCTTGTCCAGGCTTTGACTTTTCAAAGTGAGCGTTTTGAACTTCTCTTTCTGTCAATCTCATTGCCATTTAGAATTAGCTAAATGTGCAGAAGCAACCTTCTGCTTGGAAGTAAGCTGTCTCCTAAATTTGGTTTTGCATTGGAATGATTAGCTTACAAACAAAACAAAGAAAAGGGATGGAGAAAAGCCAAGTAAAATGTTTCTTCCCCTAAAAAAGCAATCAGAAAAATTCAGGAGACTAGATAAAGGGAGTTAAAGAGGATGTGTCTGTACACATGAGAGAGTTGTAAGGGTGTCTGTTGCATTTGAGATGGTCAAATTGAGCTACGAGTATTAAAAGGCAGAAGACCACAAGAGAGCATAGTACATATACGACCCCCTCAAGAATGTGATAAAGAATATTGGTAGATAAAAGTTGTTTGGTCTGGGGCTTCCCTGGTGGCGCAGTGGTTGAGAGTCCACCTGCCGATGCAGGGGACACGGGTTCGTGCCCCGGTCCGGGAAGATCCCACATGCTGCGGAGCGGCTGGGATCTTGCGTGAGCCATGGCTGCTAAGCCTGCGCCTCCGGCGCCTGTGCTCCGCAACGGGAGAGGCCACAACAGTGAGAGGCCCACGTACCGCAAAAAAAAAAAAAAAAGTTGTTTGGTCAGATAGTCACATGTGCCAGTAAGTTTGGTCAAAGAGAAGAGCCTTGATATTACTGGAGGAGGGAGATGTACCAAGTAACCATGCCACGTAGATATGAGATGTTTGTAAAACTGGGTTTTGTAACTTTAGCAATGTCTGCACTTGTTTGTGGATACCCCTGGCATTGGCTGTACGATAGGCAGAATAATGCCACCAACAAGATATCCACCTCATATACCCCAGAATCTGTAACATGTTATCCTACATGGCAAAAAGGACTTTTCATACGTGATTAAATACTGAGTTTAAAATGATGGGTTTATCCTGGATTATCCAAGTAGACCCAATCTAATCACATGAGTCACAGAATCTTTCCCACCTGGATTAGAAAGAGGAAATGGAAGGAGGAGAGATCCAAAGCTTGAGACAGGCTCAACGCACCACTGCTGACCTTGAAGATGGAGGAAGGGGCCGTAAGCCAAGAAATGTGGGTGGCCTCTAGAAACTGGAAATAGCCCCCAGCTGAAAGCCAGCAAGGAAATGGGGATCTCAGTCCACAAGGAACTAAATTCTGCCAGTAGACAAACATGGAAACAGTCATGACCCATCCACAGAGACACAAGCTTACTGATGAGTAGAAATTTTTCCAACAGTGCAGCTTCCTCTTAATCCAATATTAATCCTTTTCTCAGAGGAGACAGCCCTCCAACTAACTAACCTGGTGTCAAAAGTCCTTTCCAGTGATTGTTCAGTAGTTACAGTTTTTCTATTCCTCAACCGTACATATTTACCCTGTTTAGGCTGTTAAATGAATAAAAGGGAAATGCCATGGTTGTTCTAGCTGGTTTCTAATCTCTCTTCTCCTTTTTTGTTTTGTCAAATAAGGCAGTTAAAGCATGAGAAATTGTAACCTTCAATTACTGTCTTTTCCCAATCAGAAGTTACCCTCTCAGCTTACCCATTGGGGAGAAAGACTAAAATAGCTCCTCCTGAAGTTTTACTTCCTCATTTGGTTCTTGTCTAACTAAAATCTGTATTGTAATAGTGCCTAGCAACCTACAATTTTTACAACTTGCCTCCCTCCTCCAAATTTGGAAGAGTCTCAGCTCTTTCAGGAATGATTTCTTAAAGGGCAAATGCCTTTTCCAAAATAAATTATTTTTAACCACCATTTAAACAGAAAGTTTCACAGGGCTGAAAAACTGAAACCAGGTGATACCATCGTATCTACTCTTCAAAATGCTAAATTTGTAATCAAATCCAAAAGTTTAGAAGCTGTCTTTTTATTGTCTGCTTTCATTTTAAAAAAGAAGCTTTTTTTAAAAAAAAAAAACAGTGGTGATTTTGTCATGAGTATGAAAGGATAATATTATTTGTGTTGGTGTACAGACATCCTGAAATACTGTATTCACTATAAGCACCATTATTTTTAAGAGGAACTTTGACAAAAATAGAATGTAATTAGATTTACAAAGTATCTGGAAGATCAGTCAAATATACAACGGAATATTACTCAGCCATAAAAAGAAACGAAATTGAGCTATTTGTAATGAGGTGGATGGACCTCGAGTCTGTCATACAGAGTGAAGTAAGTCAGAAAGAGAAAAACAAATACCGTATGCTAACACATATATATGGAATCTAAAAAGAAATGGTACTGATGAACCTAGTGGCAGGGCAGGAATATGGACGCAGACATAGAGAATGGACTTGAGGACATGGCGGGTGGGGTGGGGGAAGCTGGGGCGAAGTGAGAGTAGCATTGACATATATACACTACCAAATGTAAAATAGACAGCTAGTGGGAAGCTGCTGCATAGCACAGGGAGATCAGCTCGGTGCTTTACAATGACCAAGAGGGGTGGGATAGGGAGGGTGGGCGGGAGGCTCAAGAGGGAGGCGATATGGGGATATAAATACATGTATATGGCTGATTCACTTTGTTGTACAACAGAAACGAATACAGCATTGTAAAGTGATTTTACTCCAATAAAGATGTATTTTAAAAAAGAAAGAAATATCTGAAATAACTCAGAATGCTCAGCCAGGGGGGAAAAAAAAAAGCCTTGGGGAGGACACAAGTGCTGCCTTTAAATATCTAAAAACTGCCATAGGGTGCAAAGATTACTTAACTGAGGCTCTAAAGGGTATCTCGATGAAGGTTATAAGAAGGTAGAAGGAAATAAGAGACTTTTCTAACAGTTAAAGCTCTTTTAAAATTATATAGAAGACACAGACTTTTCCTTCCTCCCATTAAGGCTTAACTGCTACAGGAATTGCCCTCCTGCCGTAAACAACTAGAATCAGACAAAATATATGCAACAACTGTTTTCAGATATTGGACAACAGGCTACAGAAAACTATAGTCCCTGAGAGAAGGGAAAAGATAAGGTGAGCCCTATGATTTTCCACAACTTACTGCCTGGAGTTGGTTTCTAGGCTGCTCTGAAGGCAGGGGGAGCCCTAATACCAAAACTAGAAAAAGACATTACAAGAAAAGAAAACTACACATATCCCTTGTGAACATAGATGCCAAAATGCTCAACAAAATTAGCAACTGAAATCTAGCAATGTATTAAAAGTATTATACATCATGATTAAGTGGGGTTTATTCCAGGAATATAAGGTAAGTTTAACATCCAAATACCAAGCAATAAAACTCACCTATTGACAGACTGAAAAGAGAAATCATGTGGATACAGAATACGTGTCAATGGATACAGAAAAAGCATTTGGCAAAATTAATACCCATTCATAATTTTTAAAAAGAAAGATAAACGCTCATAAAAGTAGGAATACAAAAGAACTTCCTCAACTTGGCAAAGAACAGCTACTAAAATCCTTTAGTTAGCATCATAGTTAATGATAAAAGACTGATTGCTTTCACCTAAGATCAGGAATAAGGCAAGGATGTCACTCTCACTGCTTCTATTCAACCTTGTACTGGAGGTCCTAGCCAGTGCCACAACTCTAGAAAAAGAAATAAAAGGCATACATATTGGAAAGAAAGAAGTAAAACTGCCTTATTTTGCAGATGACATGATCATGTTTGTAGAAAAGCCTAAGGAATCCATTAAAAGCTATTACAACTGATTTAGTGTAGCAAAGTATCAGGATACAAGGTCAATACACAAAATCTATTGTTTCTCTACATACTAACAACAAACAATTGTACACTGAATTTTTTAATACCATTTACAGTAGCATCAAGTAATATTAAAGGCTTTGGAATTAATTTTTAAAAACAAGTGCAAGACCTGTATGTATACTGAAAACTAAAAAACATGACTACTGACAGAAGTTAAAGTAGACCTAAATAAATGGAGAGTTATGCTGTGTCCATGGTTTAGAAGACTAGCTATTAAGATAACAGTTCTCCCAAACTGATCTTTGGTTTCAATGCACTATCAATCAAAATCCTGGCAGGCTCCTTAGTGGACATTAAAAAGTTTATTCTAAAAGTTATGTGGAAATGCAAAGGATCTACAATTGCCAAAACAATTCTGAAACATGGCAACAAAGATGGAGGACTTATACTACCTAATTTCAAGATTTATTATATAGCTATAGTAGTCAAGGTGTGACACTGGTGAAAGGACAGACATATCGACCAATGGAACAAAATGGAGAGTCAAAAAATATGATTTTGTCAACTGATTTTGACAAAAGTGCCAAGTTAATTCCATGCAGAAAGGATAGTCTTCAACAAATGGTATTGGGTCAGTTAGATATCCACATGGGAAAGTATGAACCTAGACACCCCAAAAAATAACTTGAAGTGGATCATAAACCTAAAATAAGAGCTAAAATAAAAAACTTATGAAAGAAAACATAGAAGAAAAGTTTTGTGAGCTTAGGTTAGGCAAATCTCAGATAGGACATGGTAAGCATAAACTGTATTATAAAAAGATAAGATTGATACACTGAACTTCATCAAAATTAAAAATGTTTGCCCTTTGACTTTAAGAAAATGAAAAGTCAAGACACAGACTGGGACAAAATGCTTGCAAAATATAAATATAATAAAGGACTTATAACCAGAATACATACTTATATAATACTACTCAGTAATGAGAAGACAATCCATGTAACAAAAGGCAGAAAGTAAAAGACTTGAATAGATAGTTCACATAAAAATATACACAAATGGCCCATAAGCACAGTTACACAGTCATAACACCATTAGTCGTTGGGGAAATACAAATTCAAACCATAATGAGATACCACCCCATACCCACTAACATGGCTAAAATTAAAAGGACTGATAAATATCAGATGTTGGAGAGGATGTGAAGCAACTGAAATTCTTATGCTCTACTATACAACTCAGCAATCCTTGATATTTACCCATGAGAAATAAAGACATATGTCTTCACAGACACACACACACACAAATGTCCATAGCAGCTTTCTTCATAATACTGAAAATCTGGCATCCTGAATTTTTGCAGTTGGTGAATGGATAAACAAATGGTGCTATATACATACAGTGAAATACTGCTGAGCTATAGAAAGGAATGGACTACTGGTAACATGAAACAACATGAATGAATTTCAAAAGCATTGCACTACATGAAAGACACTAGGCACGAAAAGACTATACATTACATGAAATCCTAGAAAAAGCAAAACTACTGTGGCATTAAGCAGATCCGTGGTTACAGGGGATGGGGTGGGGGGAAGGAATTGATTGAAAAGGGGCTGGAGGGAACTCGTTGGGCTTATATAAATGTTCTATATCTTGGTTGTGGTGGTAGTTACATGACTGCATACATTTGTTAAACTCATCAAAATCTGTATGGAAAATGATTGGATTTTACTGTGTATTTTACCTCAATAAAACTGATTATTTTTAAACACACACACACATGCACACACAAAGAGAACTGCCAAAGACAGGAAGTGTTCAAAACCATCAGGGGTGTTGTTGAAAGGATTGCTGCAGTCCCTAAATTCCTCCATGGACCCTGGGTTAACAACCCCTGCTATAAGGCGCAGAGCGGGACAACAGCACGGTCATAACAGTCAGCATAGAGGAATTTTCACCCAAAGTTGCATCAGTAGTAAGTCCATGCCAGTAGGAACTCAGGCTTTGGGAGGTCTAGCCCACTAGAAATTTCCCACTTGAACCTCTCCATGCAACCTTGTGTATTATTTGGTAGCGCCAGCTGGCTAACCCATTTAGTCACCAACATCTGCAAGATTTCCTTTTCCTCCTCCTTCTAAACCTTACTTTCAGAAAAGGATTGGAAACTTTTTTCCCCATCACTAAATGTTTGCTAAAACTAAATGTATTATACCTCCCAGTAGTATTTTTAGTTTAGTAAAGAATAGAGCTGTAAGTAAAACCTATTCCCAACATTAGAACTTAAGGTACAATGAACAAAAGAAGGCATTTACTTTTTGGATGAAGGAAGCTCCTTCTCAGTCCCCATGAAATTTCATCAAGGAACCATCTATTCCACATATATGGCAACAATGATTTCTCTCTGAGTCCTAGGACTTAGGAGCCTCTTCAAACTTTCCCTCTTTTAGTATTTATGGGCAATACATTTTCTGAAGTTGTTTTTGTCTCTTTCAGAAACCATCAAACTGGAGGGGACAGAGAGTGAACAGACTGAGAAAAGGTGAGTCCTGACCCTACAACATTGTTGAAAGAGGTACAATCCCCAGAGAGTCTATAATTTAACTAGGCTTGGTCTGAGGCATGCTGGGATCTCAGCATACATGAACTAATGGAGAGGAAAAGGAAAGTGAGACTAGTTAGGACTTGGAGGGAAATGCCCTAGCTATAAATGGATGGCAGTGTGCCCTATGCACAATGCCCAAGGGTCATGGCAAGTTCAGTTGTGGTCAAGTAAAAAATTAATACCAAAAGGGTCTGATGTGGTGAGCATGGGCTGCATCTTATTCAACATGGTAACTGCAGTACCTGGCACAGTGCCTGGGTGTCCTATATGTGTGGAATGAATAAATAAATAAGTGAGGAGTGATAATATGTACCCTCTAGCCTCAGTGTCTTTGCATCTGCTGTGCCCTGTGCTTGGAATGTTCTTTGCCACTTCTTCACCTCATTCTTCAGATCCTGACTCAAGTTGCACTTTCTTAAAAACCCTTCCCAAACTAGATTGTGTCAGCCTGTTATAGTATCATGTGGATTTCTGTGTTTTTTCTTCATAACACCAGGTTATACTTATATACTGGTGTAATTATATTATTAAACTCTATAAACTTAACTAAATCAAACTTTATAGAGGGCAGGGAACATATCATCGAAGCTCATCATTGTGCTGCCAGAACCTAGCACAGTGCCTGGCATATAGTAGGTGCTCAATAAATTTTTTAAACTGTAAAACTGCAGCAGCAGATATGTTTGGATCTATAGAAAGTAGCCTTTTAATAATACTAACAGTTTTCAGTAGTTGTAATTTTCATGGTGAATACTGGTTGAAAGATGATAGCACTTATAGAATTTACACTCTAATGGTTTGATAAGTATATAACATGTTGAAAAGGAGTTTTGTGGAAAAGTAAACATTATGCTGGGCTTTAGTTTCTCTTACGTTTGCTTTCAGCTGAGCAATAATTTGTTTGTTTGATTTGTACTTATTTTTCATTTATTTGGCTTTCTTTCTAGATCCTTTACCTAATCAAATTCAAATAAGAACAGCACTTAAGTAACCCTAAATATGGCATAGGGAGAAGTGTGTATACCCTTTTCTTTATATTTTCCTTTGTTCACATACGAGGGCTGTGGAAGGCAAAATTTGGTGAGGTGCTTTTTTTCTTTAAGAGTTCAAGTTTTCAGATTGTTTTAAAAAATTCAATTTATTTAAACTAAAAAGAAATTTACCCATTTCTCCCACCTCCTTACCCCCCCCCACCTCTGGCAACCATCAATCTGTTCTCTGTATCTATAAACTTATTTTTTAAAGTTATTATTATTCATTTATTTTTAGATTCCACATATAAGTGAAATAATATAGTATTTTTCTTTCTCTGTCTGACTTATTTCACTTAGCATAATACCCTCGAGGTCCATCCATGTTGTCACAAATGGCAAGATTTCATTCTTTTTTATGGTCTACTGTATGTGTGTGTATGTGTGTGTGTATCACAATTTCTTTATCCATTCATGCATCAGTGAACACTCAGGTTGTTTCCATATCTTGGCTATAAAAATAAATATTTGTTGAAAGAATGAATGTATGCACGAAGGAATACACAAAGATTCCTGGTGATCCATCCTTTCACAGCATGATGCAATCAGATTGTCTGTACCTCCACCCACCCTGAGAAACTGGACTCTCAAGAATATCAAGGCTCTGGTCACACAGTCATGGGGTCAAAGCAACCCTAAGTCAAAAACCTGGTCACAGGTCTTCCCTGGTGGCGCAGTGGTTAAGAATCCGCCTGCCAATGCAGGGAACACGGGTTTGAGCCCTGGTCCGGGAAGATCCCACATGCCGCAGAGCAACTAAGCCCGTGTGCCACAACTACTGAAACCTGCACGCCTAGAGCCTGCGCTGTGCAACGAGAAGCCACCGCAATGAGAAGCCCACGCATCTCAACGAAGAGTAGCCCCTGCACACCGCAACTAGAGAAAGCCTGCACACAGCAACGAAGACCCAATGCAGCCAAAAATAAATTAATTAATAAAAAAAAACCTGGTCACAGAGACACAAGTCATGATCCCAGGGTGCACAGCTCCCAGTGTGCCTAGCACTTATCTGGATACACCAGTCGCTGTGAGTCTCGGAATCCAGGATGGTGAGCCCAGGTGCTGAGATCTTGCCTGCCCTGTCAGACTTAGTTCAGAAGTGGTCCGGAAGAGCGGCGGAGGGAAGGCAGCAGAGAATCAGCATAGGGCAGGGGCAGGCCCAGACAAAAATCAAAGATAGTAATTTAGGAAGTATGGACAGTACATCTCCACCTCTCTTCAGTAGTTTATTTCTCCTCATTGCTATTGCAATGTCCCCTTATATTCTGCCCTATCACTGAAATCTAGAAAGAGAAAGTGGCTCTACTGTGAAATCTCACTGAATTCTTTTCTCTGTTTTTCCAGAGTAGAACTCCAAGAACCTGAAAGATCTGATGAAGCCCAGTGTGATATTAACATTTCAGAGACAGCCTCAGGCGACAAAAGTGCTCCGCATTTTTAATTAAAGAGTAAATGCCATACGACTATCCGGTTTTTATATGCTTTTCTTTTCAAGTTTTGACTGACCTTTTTCTTGTCTCTCTAAGCCTTCCCAGAAGGCAAGAAAATATTACTATTAATAATAGAGGGGGCTTCACGATTCCCTCTAAGTGAAATAGCCTCCCTACAATGCCAGCTCTGCTCTCTATGCCAGGAGCAGATTTTAACTGTTTCTTTTCATTTCAGAGCACACTTGTGGGTCAAGCCCACCTAACTGGTTCCTGGCTCAGGAATCCTGTGTAAGACTAACACCTCCTGTTTCAGATTCAGTCTCTTTTCTTAATGTTATACATTGTGTTTTATGTAAAACTCCCAATTCCTGGAATTGTGGCTTTTATCTACTCTGAATCTCAGGTAGTGCCTCATTCCATCTTGTATACCTGTGACTGAACAACTACCTTTTCAGTCCGGGTGGGAGTTATGTATTTTATGGCCTTATAGTGTTAATATTAATATTTTGAAGTATAAAGAAATATGTACTATAATAATGTAATTACTGAGAAAAGTCCACCCTCTGCTAAGGAGTTCCTGTCCC
Source organism: Delphinus delphis (assembly GCF_949987515.2). Classification (NCBI taxonomy): domain Eukaryota; kingdom Metazoa; phylum Chordata; class Mammalia; order Artiodactyla; family Delphinidae; genus Delphinus; species Delphinus delphis. The sequence continues at coordinate 67,429,291 of NC_082686.1, forward strand.
TCTGTGAGGGTAAGGAAAGTGGTGGCCCAGTGTGCTGACAACAATGAGCAGACCAACTCAAAACCTGGGAAATTAGAGACAGAGAAGGAACCAGTCCTGCAGCCATTACCATCTGGGCTGTTGCTAATGTTGAGGAGGATCCACCTGCCCAAGAAGCTACTGCCGAGCCTTAGCAAAGAGTGCTGGATACAGCAGGAGAGTGCTGTGCACCATAAACCCTGCTGCTCTTCTCAGAGAAAATGACTGAGACGATGGCCTGGGGCAACTGTTCAAGAGCGAAGAGAGAGAGATCGCAATACTCAAAACAGGAAAGAAAATGAAAGATCTTGACCAACAGAAATACACATGAATGTTCAGTCTGTCCAGTCCTTCGACAAGCCATAGGAAGAGCAACAGATGGACAGTCTGTCCAAATGGACTTAAGGCCGACTGCAGTTTCCTTGGAGGTTGGGGAGGGGTTTTGATGATAGCCAGGTTGTTGTGATGTTTCATCTGGCTGGAAGCAGAGCTGGCGGGGGAGAGCTATCATCTTAATAATGAGGTGAATGGAAGGAGGCTTAGGGCTCTTTCAATGAATGGCTGAGAGAGAAGGAGCTGGGGCAGAATTAAAAGGACCAGAATACAAATTGCCCAGAGGCTGACTTAGCCTGCAGATGTCCTAAGGAGGTGATGGTTGGCCCGGAGCAGGGCTAGCAAACTTGTGTCTGAGGACTGTCTATGCGTCATTCTCAATGACAGGAAACCTGGGCGCAAGAGAGGAATATATTAGCCCTGTAGAAATGAGTTAGGAGACTCTGGCTCTAAGGCAGCATCACTAAGGGATGGAGAAGCCTCAGTCCAAACCTAAAGAGAACTTTGGGAAAGCCCCAGAAATAATAGTTCTTCTTATTCTACATAAAGGACCCTAAAGGGTTATAGATGGCTATGCTAGCCATGCTGGTACTTGTAATAGTACCATTTGTGTGCTCTGCCCTGCCCTTGCCTTCATTAGGCTCTAAGCATCTTGCTGTTTTGTAACATGTTTTTTAATTTACTTTTTATTTTATATTGGAGTATAGTTGATTAACAATGTTGGGATAGTGTCAGGTGTATAGCAAAGTGATTCAGTTATACATATACGTGTATCTATTCTTATACAGAGCAGTTCTCAATAAATTTCTATTAAAATAATGTAAAAGTCTGAATTTTCTTCTTCTATTTTAACAGTACTTATAGTCTGATATTACTCCCTCTATCCTCCTAATGTATGTCCTTCCTCTTAACAGCTCTAAGGTAGCCCCATTCTCCAGTCACCTAGCTAAAAGCCTCTGACTCACCCTAAACCCTCTCCTCTTCCCTTTCCTCTGTGTCTCATATGATTCTATGTTTATCTAGTTACTGAGACATATGTCAGGTAAGGGATGTTGTTTCTCTGGATAACTAGGAAATCTGAAGTTAAGGAAGGGATTCTTGCTTTTCAGTTTGTAATGTTTTATTCCATGTAATGTGTGCTTGCATGTACGTTAAACAAAAGCTTAGTATAAAAATTTATTCATTGAAAATACTTTGATTATAAAATAAATGCATGTAATTGTATATTTGAAAGTTGCTAAGAGTGTACATCTTAAAAGTTCTCATCACAAGAAGAAAAATTCGTAATTATGTGTAGTGATGGATGTTAACTTATTGTGGTGATCATTTCATACTATACACTATATCAAATCATTATGTTGTACACCTGAAAGTAATACAATGTTATATGTCAACTATATCTCAATTAAAAATAAATAAATACATGGCATGTGAGAAGAGTCATTATGGAAATTATGGAAATTACAGAAAAAAGAAAACTGTCCAGGCTCTGTGAGGGCAGGAATGTGTCTAATTTCTTCACCAGTGGATCCCAGGCACCTAAGGTAGTACTTCAAAACTATTTGTTTAAAAAGGACTTCCCTGGTGGCACAGTGGTTAAGAATCCGCCTGCCAATGCAGGGGACATGGGTTTGATCCCTGGTCCAGGAAGATCCCACATGCTGTGGAGCAACTAAGCCCATGTGCCATAACTACTGAGCCTGTGCACCACAACTACTGAAGCCCGCGTGCCCTAGAGCCCGTGCACCACAACTACTGAGCCCATGTGCTGCAACTACTGAAGCCCATGGACTCTAGGGCCCGCGTGCTGCAACTACTGAAGCCCGTGTGCCTAAAGCCTGTGCTCTGCAATAAGAGAAGCCACCGCAATGAGAAGCCCGCGCACCACAACAAAGAGTAGCCCCTGCTCGCTGCTACTAGAGAAAGCCTGCATGCAGCAATGAAGACCCAATGCAGCCCAAAAATAAAATTTAAATTAAAAAAATGAATAAATTAAAAAATAAAGATTGAATAAAACACTAACATGTCCTCTGGTGAAAACATCCATTCTTTGTACATTAAATTCTCTAGGCCTTTTGTGTTCCAAGTCTGAGAGGAAGAACCCCAAGAAAGGTGAAAAGTGAAACAGTACTAGCTAATATTACTGGTGTTTATTTTGTACCAGGCATTCTTATAAACCTTTACACTCACTATCCCATCTAATCCTTACAACAACCCTGTGATGAAGGTACTGGGCCATTATGCCCATTTTGCTGATGAGGAAACATAGGCACAGAGAAGTCAAAGTGATTTACCCAAGGTCATTAACTTAGTAAGTGACAGAGCTGGGGAAAATTTTGTGAATCATCATCCCTTCCACCTCTTTATTTCCCAGCCTTGTGCTTTCTGGCCATGGAAGAGGCCGCATCTTGGTTGGTTACAGGTTGAGTGCCTACACTCCATCTTACACTACACTACCTCAGCCTTCCAAGGTGGTGCCTCCAGAAGTCCCATCACTGAGTTTTCCAGAAGCCATTGCATCATCTCATAAGTCCAGAAGCTGTGGATGATAAGGCACATGATATGACCAATGAATGTTTTTGGTCAGAGAAAACGTGAGCTACGGTTGCCGACTCTTAACTCCTTCCCCTTATTATACTTTTGCAATCCACCCTCCTCCCTCTGCCATTCTGAAGCCAGTTTCATCTACTCAGTGTCCTCACATTTGTGAACCCAGGCTAGGAAGCAAGGAGTCATCTCTGACCACTGCCCTCTGACCTTTCCTTTGGCGCCCACTGCCCACCCCCACCCTCCTGCCACATCTGGTCATCACCAGGCCAGGCAAAGATTCCTCCAGCTTTAGCATCCACCCACTTTTTTCTCATTCAAGCCCGTATTTCCTCGTTCCAAGAACATGACAATCACCAACCAAATAATCCCAGTCTACTGTCTCTCTTACCCTGCATTTTGTCCAAAACATCAAAAGGAATAAGGAGATAAATAGTGAAATGAAGGTCTTCCTCACATTCCTTTTCCCTAGCCATGAAGAGGCAGCACTGATCTCCAGCTTCTTATGCATCTTTCTATAGATACACTATGCCTCTAGGTAAGTGTGCATGTGTGTTTAACGTGTGTATACATATATACACACATATATAGTATGTGTATACATATACATACATACACATACATTTATATGTGGGTGTGTGTTTGTGTGTATGTTTTCCCCTTATTCAGGCAGATTTGCTTTTACTCTATACCTAAGCAACCAAAAGAGCCTAAACTAAGGATCTTGCAAAGATAATTAAGAGAGATACCAGTCTTTAGTATGACCCTTCAAATTAAAAACGTACTTCTTTCATGTGTCAGTTTTCAGTCTCACCCATATGCCAGAATTATTATGGATCTTATAAAAGTGAGGTTCCATTGGCTTTCACCATGGCTACCTGTTCACACCAGGAGAAAAAATACATATAGATACAGAGTCCTGCAGTGTCTTTAGACACAAATTTCCGAACCTGTTCCAATCTGAACAAGCTAGATCCTAGGTCTGGTGAACAAATTCTGCACTGGATCTCCTGTTTCCTGCATTTCATGTATTTGTCTTTATTTACTCAATCACTTTGGTTGTACATACATATCCACCAGTAATTTTCTGAGAAAGGTATGTAGAGATTAAATTTAATGAGATTTTGTGTATCTGAAAATGTATTTATCCTACTCTCACTTAATCATTTGGCTCAATAGAGAATTTTGGACTAGAAATCATTTCCATTGTCTCTAGCTTCCAGTGTTGCCCTTGAAAAATCGGTAGGTATTCTGATTCCTTATCTTTATGTGGAAGTTTTTAGGATCTTCTCTTACCTCCAGTGTTCTTAAATTTTGTAATGAAATACCTATTCACCCACTGTTATTAGCACTGAGGTGGCCTTTTCTATCTGGAAACTCATGTCCTTCACTCCAGGAAAATGTTCTTGAATTGTTTCATTGATTATTTTTCCCTCTGTTTCTCTCATCTCTCATTCTAGATTATTGGCTTCCAGTGTTGTACCTCCTAGAATGATCCTCCTATTTTCTTATCTTTCTCTCCTCTTCTCTGTATTTTTGTCTTTGTTCTATTTCTTAAAGGTTTTCACAACTTAATTTTCCAATCTGTCTGTTGTATTTTTTAATTTCTGCTATCATGTTTTCATGTCCAAGAGCTCTTTTTTGTTCTCTGAATACTTCTTTATTCTTCAAGGACCTTGAAGAACCTTGTTCTTCATGGTTGCTATATCATCTATCAACTCTCTGAAGATATTAATGATAGGTTAAGCTTTCTTTTTCCTGCATTGTCTCTGTATACGCCAAGTTGTTTCTTCCTGATTTGGTATATACCATCCATGTTGGGGGATTCCTTAAATATCTAATATTCCTTGATTGCCTGTTCATGTTAAAAGTGCAGAACTGAAGATCTGTTTGGAGGATCTGAGTCTATGGATGGCCTTGTTAACTTTAGCTTTAGTGTAAAGGGATCTGGCAGGAGCGCTTTGTCAGGAAACCATCTTTACGTCTTTCCTGTTGCGCTGGTAGTTTTCCAGTATCTTGCCTGAAAGGTAGAAGTCTGGCTGTCAGAATTTTGGGAGACAAGTGAGAGAAGAGGGGTGTGTGTGTACGAGTGGTGGAGTCTCTGCAATCTTTATTCAGTATGTACAAATTTACTCTGTCCCTATGTTTTCAGTAGGGTTAACTCCATCCTCAAATGTGTGAGATGTCCCTCTTTTCAAAAACTTTCTGCTTTTCCCTCTCCGGATAATAAAACTCCAGATTTCTGCCAGGGTGGGAGAGGAAAGTTGTCCAGTGGTATGGAGTGGGAAAGAGAGCTCAGCTTCTCAAACAACTTTTACCCAGTATTCCTTATTTTGGCCCTCACACTCACTGTCAATTGGCTCCCAGTCCTGCCATTTCCTGAGGCTTTTGATGACTCTGGGGTACAAATTGGGTTGTTTCTTGGTTTCTACACTGACAGGAAAGATTTGGCTATCCTGCCTTCCTAAGTTAGTTACCAGGCATCCATCTATTTTTCAGATTCCAAACTGTTGTCTCCTTTCTTATTCTTGTACTTGAAATTAAAAAATATTTTTTCTTTAGTTTTAGTGGAATTTCAGGAGGTAATGGAATTAGATGTGTGTATTTAATCAACCCTCTTACCTGGAACTCCACTATTCAAAATTTTCAAGGACTCTACCATTGACTGCCTTCAGCCTAAAATCCAAAGTCATCAACAATGTGACTCAAAACTAACTCAACTCTTTACCAACCTTATTTTTCCCTCTTCTCATATTGGATAACCATGATGCTGCCAAATTTAACTACTAATAGTTTCCAAAATATAGCTTGTATTATCTGGGTTGTTTTCACTTGTGCTATTCTGTGTGTCTCTGGAATATTTCTCACCATCTCTTTCTGCTTATCGGACTCTTGTTCATCATTAGAGCTCAGCTCAAATACCACTGCTTCTGTTGGGCCACATACCTCACCACTAGCCAGGCTGCACACAATTGACACAGTATCTTGTGATCCAAGAATACCCATTCCAGCAATAATTCATTCCTGTCCCAACACTTCCTTTCCCCACCAGGCACCATGACTCTGGTCACTGGCCAGTATATAGAGCAGCTCCAGGTTTCCCAAGGGGAACCTCAAGCCACTGAATAAGCAAGTGTTCTTGTTCACAGCCTTAGTCCTAAACTTCTTGGTCTGGGTAGTTTCATGCTCTACCTGCCATCTTCACCCCAACCATCCTAGCTCTCAACCGCCCAGCTGCCTCCTGTCCTTGCCACAACACTCAGACCTGACAATCAGCTCCACCTCCCAGGTTAGAACTCTAGTTTCCACTCTAAGAATGACTTGGATTTACTCCCTTAAAAAAGCTGCCTCTGGCCACCCGGGATAATCAACCCCCCATCATCTCAGCTTTCAGAACCCATTATTTCAGAGCGTTCACACCAGACGAGCTCTTCCCAGCCAACAGGAAGCAGGATCACAGAGTACATACTTGACTCTATACAAGAGGTAGAGGTATCTACCCTGTATCTACCCCTCAATTTTAGTAGAGATCCTTATTAACTAAAGTAAAACCTCTCATTTCATGAAATCATATAATTCTAGAGCTTAAAAGAAGTCAAATATTCCTTGGCCTCATGGGAGATGGAGGCTAGGTACCACAGGAATTGGGAAGCAGGGTCTGGAGAGATGGGAAAGAAAGTGAAGATTCAGTCAGAGATGGGTGGGGTGGTGGCAAGGTTAAATTAGACTAGAAAAGGAAAAATGTCCATTAGAGCAACATTTCTGAACCATGCTACACTTTGTTTGCCAGCATGTAACAAAATGCTTCTAATTATGTAGGCAGTTATCTATCTGTTCCTTATAACTTTCTTAAGAAAATACTTTCCTGTTGACAGTGCATTAACAAACATTAAGGATAAAAGGCATGATAATGAAGGAAACAAAAAGAGATCAGAATCAGTAGTTTCCACATCTTATAAGAAGCACATAAGATTTCCCACTGCTCAACTTATTTCTTATTAATCTACACTTTCAATTAGAGTGATTAATAAATTTTCTTTAGTGGACAAGGGCAATACATCTCAGTATGTATAGTGTCCTAAAGTAGTACTCTACTTTAGTAGAGTCTAAATCAGAATCACAGAGTTCAGGGAACCACAGATGCTATGCCTTAGGTCAAGGCTGTCTACTAATGACGCTTTCAGAGGAAACTTATACCTAGCCTTCCTCATGCTGGTACCAATTATGTTCTTCCCTATTCATATGTACACAAGAACAATGAAGCATTCTTCATAAGCAAGTGTAACTCAACAAAGATTAGAGTGCTTAGTACCTTTTAAGTGTTGTTATTATGAAAAGATGCCTTTTAAAAATACACATAAACTTATTTCAGAAAGTAGCTCTCCACCCTGGCAGTAGTGCCAGCTTGATACTACTCAGCACATGTGGCAAAGTGGCATCTCTTCCCATGATCTGATTGTAAATCATTGTTCCTGAGGTTAAATGCTGTGAACTCATGGATTTCCTAAATATAGAGAGTACAGAGTAAGGAGCCACTAAATAGTCCTAACAGTCTATTAGAAATGGAAGAAACATAGAAAGCATCCAGTAGAGCCCTTCCATTTTATGTGGCAAATAAGGGCAGAGGAGAGGGATTCACCAATCGTTAAAGAGAGCTATGACCAAAAGTCAGGTTCCCCAGCTTCAGTCAAGGGTGCTTTCCACGCTTCCTGTTACCCAGACCATCTGGGAAATGGGCATTGACAGAGTATAACGCAGCAAAAGCGTGGACTTTCGGTCAAGTAGACCAGACACTGCTATAGTTGGCATGTAACCTTAGGCAAATTACTTAATCTTTCTGATTCTAGGTTTTCTTATGTGTAAAATAGGGTTAATAATACCTCCTTACGTACCTCATAGAATCAGGGGCAATCCAAAAGATACAAGGATTACACAGTTAAAGAAGGGAAGGGAAGGGGCTTCAGCAAACAAGCAATTTGGGTACCTTGTTGCAGCAAGGTGGGGCTGGCGGTGGTGAGGGAGCATTAGAAGTAGGAGAATGGGAACAGGAAGCCATCGTGGAGTAATAGGGGTAGGCGTGGGTTCTTTCATATAACACTCAGCACAGAAGTCCCTCCACACCCTGCTGAAAGCCAGAAATGCTCCTACAATACCTCCCGCATCAGCCTCACTTGAAGAAGTCTCTCAGCATCTAAACCCAGGGACTGAGATGATTCATGCAATCATGTTATGCTCATGGGACTTTTCCATCCTTACCGACTGAGGCCAAAGCCATCTTTCTAAGACCCTCTTTATATTTCCTTTGTCAAGATTATTTCCAGACATGCAATAATATCTACTTCTCTGTCATGGTGGCAGAGAGCTCTGTCCTTACTAAGTATACCATGAGATTCTAAGCAGCTGGACTGAGAGGAAAAAGGGGATCTCTCAAGGGCTAGGGCCTCCCTGCTAAGATTCTGGAGGACTTAGTCTTAAAGTCGTGCAGAGGATGGTTTGTTGGGGGAGGGGTGTACGGGAAAAACAGGAAACTGGCACAATTAACCCCTACAAGTTTGGCATTTCTAAGGAGATGAGCTAGGAGAAGCCTCCTGACATTTCCAGGCTGGACCCCAGAGCCCAGACTCATCAGACCAAAGGCAGGATCAAGTAGACTCCACTACAGAAGCAGATGCAAATGACAGGGAAATGAAAACTTAAGTGAGCTGCTTTAGAAGATATGGACCACGGGAGTTCTCTGCACTCAATCTTAATGGAAGGAAAGAAATCCTAACACTGGATATTAGAAAAACTATATGATTCAGGCATAGCCGGCAGACTGAAAATAGTATTATCAATCATAGTCTTTGATTTAGTCACCAAAGTGAAAAAAACTTTTTCTATGTTATAGACCCAACATGGGGTTAGGGCAAAGATGTGAGAGCCCAGAGACGCAGAGTGGGAAGCAGGGGCTCTTTGCTCCCAGAACACTGGTTACCTAATAATTAAAACCCTCCCTTAAATTCATATTTTCAACCCAGAGCATATACCTGAAGCTTATTATTAGAACAGGCCAGGGTATGGTCACTCTGCTAACTGGTAACACAAACTAGTTGCATGCTGTTTCCACCAGTCCACCTGCCACTTTTTAACTGCACACATCAAGTATTTACCCTCAGGCTTCAGGCCTCACAATCTCTGTAAGAACAGCTGAGCTGTGTCCACTTGATGGGAAAACATCAAGCCCATTCCATTAAAAAAAAAAAAAAGCCAAACCAAACAATTAAATCAGTCCTTTACTTTTTTTTTTTCTCCAGTTTTCAATTTACTTGTTGAACTCTCTTGGAGTCACAGCTTCAGAGTTATATTTGAGACTCTCATTATCAATTTAAAAAGAAAGGAAAAAGAAGGAATGCTTTTTTAACATTAAAAATAAATCTTGTTCCTGTGTCCAAACCAGCCATGCATATTAACATGGGTGAGTGTCCCCTGGGTTTAAACTCTGCCTGGAAAAAATATATTGTAGCAAGACTCAAAGAAACAAGATGACATATCAAGGAGAATTTTAAGAATTTTCATTCTCCCTGAGTAATTGCTTATATTAAGAACTTGATAGAAATGGTTTATTTGCAGCAGGAAATATAGGTAAGATATGAAAAAGATCTCGTATCAGGGTGTTTAGCATTGGAAACAATTGTCAAATCTTCCCAACACTAGGTAAGGGGTCGATGCTGCCTCATTGCCATTGTCATCGTCATCATCATCATCATAGCTATTTATTGAGCACACTACATGCCAGGCACTGTGTTAAACAGTTTACATATATTATCTTGGGAAGAAGGAAGAAAGGCTGCATCATCTTGTAGAAGTTTAAGAACTCATTTTAAGACGAGAAGGGAGAACCAAAAGGAAAGTGTAGTGATATGAGATAGTATGAGAATTCAGAGAAGAAAAAGAATTATGAGAGCATCAGAACAGTGAGCAAGTATGTTACTGTAGTGGGGCAGAGTGGGGAGGTGCAGTCTAAACACAAATTGTCCTACACTAAGACAGGTATAAGTGATCATGAGGAGAGAACTGGTGGGGAAGAACTGGTGATGCTAGGGAATAATTCATCCTAAAAAAAGAGAGAATCCAGGCATAGATGTTTGATTCAAGAATCATGGAACTATTGCCGAGAGGTAAGTAGATTTTGAGGAAACCAGAGTATCTGTCCCTCAGCTTATTGTCTGATTCATGTTTAGCCTGAAGATGGAGCCAGTCCTAAGAAGCAGATCCAGGAGATCGATCCTGGTGATGTTATGCAGGCACTGTTCCCACCACACCTGAAACAAATGTACTCCTGGGCTCTCCAGTTATGTTTTTCTTTCTCTCTCTCTCTCCCTCTCCTCTCCTCCCACCCTTTTTATTCCTCAAGTTGGTTTTATTCCTTAAGTCCTACTTTCTGTTCTATACAACAAATATATTCCTAATTGAAACATCATAGAACAGAAAAACGTTGGCTCACCTGAGTCTAGCACAATCAATATTTTTAGGTCACTCTCTTTCTCTCTCTAGCTTCAGTTTTGGCTCAGATTTTCTCTGCATCTTGATCTCTTCTCCTATTACAGGCATATTCCTTCGGTGGAGCTAGAAAAGACATCCACAAGCAACTCTAACTTATGTTGTCCAGAGCATCTTTTCTGTTAGCTTCAGCAGAAATATCCTTGAGAGGAAGCCGATTGGGCTTGTTTGGGTCACATGTTCATCCCTAAAGTAATCACCATGGCCAGAGATTTTTGACCTTATGAAACAGGTCCAAGTATTATTCTCCTCTTCTCCCTCTCCAAAATGCTAGGGGAATGGAGTCAACCCAAACTGAAATACATGGAACCGGGGAAAGGTGGTGTACTGGATGTTGCTGGTGCCCCGCCCAGGCCCCTTTTATATGCATGGATCCCCCAGATGCTGTGAATGTTGACTGACAACGAGCCACAGCTGCCCTCTCTTTGAGACTTACCCTTGGCCAAATAGGAACCTCCTCCCCTAATTCTCTTTATTTAAAATTTGACTTTGTTCGTTGTGAGTTTTGGGGGTTAATTTTGATTTATTTAAAATATTGCATTAAAATAGTATTCACCTTGATTACTGAGATTTTGGCACTCCTCTAACTTTACCCTGCTCACCTCACCCTAGTCCTAGCCCTGGCTAAGAAGCTGCACTCCAGCCCTCTGCCATCCCCTCTGGGAGCAGACCTCAGCCAATGATTAACTGATGTAGCGGTACAAAAGGTTAGCCCCCTTGCCTCAAGATAGGACTAACTCTGCAGCTGAACTTTGTTCTAGAACTCCCCATGGGATCAGATTCTACAGCTAGTCTTTAGCTAGGACCACATTCCTGCTGGTTTTCATTCCTGCCCTGTTCCTGCCTTCCTCACTCTCTTTTTCTAAGAGCATTCATGGCAAGTTACTTGGATAAGATTCCCTGTCTTCAGGGAACCCTACCTAAGATAGTTGATACCAAAAAAGGTCCTAGGAAGTAGACACTAAGTGTGAGATTTTGTAGTTGGATTACTCACCAGCTGGATGACCATGAGGACTAGATTTTGAGACTGCCTGGATGCTGTGGTGGTAGACTAAGACTTACCTGTAATGAGCTATAGAGGGATACAGGTACAATGGGATGTACTAACTGGTACAATGTCCTAGCATTAAAGTCATCTGGTTATCCCTTAAAAATTCCGAACCAAGACCATACCTAAGACTAATGACATAGCAATTTCTTGGGGTAGGACAGGGGCAGCAGTATTTTTAGAAGCTCCCAGATGATTCCAATGTGTTGACCAATTTAGGAACTACTGTGTCAGGCAGTTGAGGGGTATGGGAGCAATAATAACTGTAAGGAAGAACCGTGGAATCAGATAGCTGTTGGTAATCACCACTGATTCTTTGCAGAGAGAACATCACAGGCTCAGCTGTACTCATCAACAACTTTAAGCAGTGAAAGAGTCAGAGTATTTCCTTGACAGCATTTAAAAAGACACTCATATCCTACAGCTGGAGGGGAGGCACAGCTGAAGATCAGGCTGAGGATTTAATGAGAACTTTGAATTGCCTGAACCCTCTCGGCCTACCGAAGTGACCAACTCTCCCTTGTTGGAAGAGAGAGGACTTCCGCTGCTTAAAGGCTATAAAGAGGCCTCAAATGAGGCAGTAGGGTCACCAGATAATGTGCAAGATGTGCAGTTAATTCAAATTTCAGATAAATAATGAATAATATTTTAGTATCCTAATCTCCTGTATCCTATTTTTTTATTTGCTAAATCTGGCACCCACACTTTCAAGGCAATCCTTGCCTTCTTCAGGATCTGTTCCCACCTCCATCTGGCCACGAGATGCACAGTTATGACCAAGACTCTGTAAAACCTGACTGAGGGAATACAGGCTTGATAAGAGAAGAAAGAGAAAATACACCAAAAGAACTGCAGGACCGGGCTAACATGTACTGGCAGGAACTGGGAGTAGATCCTGGGGGTGCTGGATCAAGGGAGGAAGAATAAAAATCTAAAAAAGGGATTTAACATCTGGTTATTAAAGGCTTCTGAGTGACAGTTCTAATACACCACTGAAATGGTGCCTGAAGATTAGAAAAAAACATGACACGTACGTAGCAAATGAAGTAGAGATGCAAACTGTGGAGGAAAGTCTCAAAGGGCTTTGGGAAGTTGGAATGCTAGAATAAGCCTGCTTATAAACCTGAAAACCTATCACTGTCTCTGTTTCTCAGCAGGGCCTGGAAGATACTTCATTAACCAAGGCGATGAGAAACATGCTGGTGACAGAGGGACACACATTTTCAAAAGTCCAGTAATATCTGTTCTCTGTAGGCCAGGACTGACAGTAGAAGACACTTCTACAGAAGTGAGCTTTACAGTATCAATGGGGATGACAAAATTCTGGAATAGCAGAGACCAGGAGTGGCACTTAAACATCAGAGGTATTGGTCATAGTTAATGTGATGGGCAGCAAGTTTGGAACAGCAGACAGGGGGGCCTCAGAGATGCCTAGAGATGGCTCATAGAACACGGTATTCCTGGGGGCAAGGAGGTAGGCTGCCATCAGAGGCCCTGTGTGACTGCCCTAGTTGTATGCCCCATGAAGCCGACCCTGCATAAAATATTCATACAATATTCATACAATAGAACAACATAGAGCATTTAAAAGGAAGATGCTATAGGTGTACACACACTATATGTATAAGTCTCAGAAACATAATATTATTTTAAAGAAATTAGTCACACATAAAAAACCATACAGTATAACTCTATATAAAATTTGGAGTCCTGGGCAAATTAGACTATATTCATTAGGGTGAATACATAGTCTGTAAAACCATAAATCAAACAAGAAAAGGTTTATCACAAAGGCAGGATGAAGACTACCTTTGGGGGGAATGGTGGGCTTTTGACCTCAATTTTCATCTCATTCATTTTTGATCCCAGACAATTACTGATCTGCTTTTTGTCATTAAAGATAAGTTCATAGATAGTAGATTGATTTTCAACAATTTTACATAAATGAAATCATACAGTGTGTATTGGCTTGGTTACTGGCTTCTTTCACTCAGCATAATTTTGAGAATCCACTTATTCTTTTTTTTAAATCTTTTAAATTTTTTATTTATTTTTTTGACATATAGTTGATTTACAATATTGTGTTAGTTTTAGGTGTACAGCAAAGTGATTCAGTTACATATATTTTTTCAAATCATTTTCCATTATAGGTTATTGTAAGATATTGAATATAGTTCCCTGTGCTGTAGAGTAAATCCTTGTTGCTTATCTATTTTATGTACAGTAGTTTCTATCTGTCAATCCCATACTCCTAATTTATCTCCTCCCTCCTTTCTCCTTCAGTAACCATAAGTTTGTTTTCTGTGTCTGTGAGTCTGTTTCTGTATATAGATTCATTTGTGTTAATTTTTAGATTCCACATATAAGTGATATCATATGATATTTGTCTTTCTCTGCCTAGCTTACTTCACTTAGTATGATATTCTCTAGGTCCATCCATGTTCCTGCAAATGGCAATATTTCATTCTTTTTCATGGCTAATAGTCCATTATATATATTCCATTTTATACACACACACACACACAGACACACACACACACACACACACACATATATATATATATATATATATATATATATATATATAATCTCACATCTTCTTAAACAAATTGTCTGTTGATTGGCACCTGGGTTGTTTCCATGCCTTGGCTATTGTAAATAGTGCTGCTATGAACATTGAGGTGTGTGTATCTTTCCAAATTAGAGTTTTCATCTTTTCTGGGTATATGCCCAGGAGTGGGCTTCCTGGATCATATGGTAGCTCTAGTTTAGTTTTTTAAGGAACCTCCATACTATTTTCCATAGTGGCTGCACCAATTTACATTCCCACCAACAGTGTAGGAAGGTACCCTTTTCTCCACACCCTCTCCAGCATTTATTATTTATAGACTTTTTGATGATAGCCATTCTGACAGGTGTGAGGCAATACCTCATTGTGATTTTGATTTGCGTTTCTCTAATAATTAGCAATGTTGAGCATCTTTTCATGTGCCTGTTGGCCATCTGTATGTCTTCCTTGGAGAGATGTCTATTTAAGTCTGCCCATTTTTTGATTGGGTGGTTTGTTTTTTTTGATATTGAATTGTATGAGCTGTTTGTATATTTTGGATATTAACCCCTTGTCAGTCGCATTGTTTGCAAATATTTTCTCCCATTCCACAAGTTGTCTTTTCGTTCTTCTTTTCTGATCTACCTAAGGCTATAAACTTCCCTTTAAAATCTGTCTTAACTGTATCCCCAAAATATGCTATGAAGCATTTTCATTATTGTTCAGTTCAAACTATTTTCTAAATTTCACATGGGTCATTTATAAATGTGTTTCTTATCTAAATATTTAGGGATTTTTTAGTTTTTTTATTTCTTTTTGCTTTTACCAATTTTAGCTTAATTACATTGTGGTCAGAGAACATGATCTGCATAATTTCCAGCCTTTGGTTTTGTTGTGACTTCTTTATGGCTCAGCATGTGGTCAAATTCTTTAATATGTTCCGTTTGGGCTTGAAAAGGAAGTACTTTCTGTAGTTGTTGGGTGCAGTGTTCTATATAAGTTCATTATGTAAAAATCTCTTAATCATGTTAATTAAATCATTTAAATCCTTACTGAATTTTAGGGGGGACTGTTGTTCTATCAATTACTGAGAGAAACTTAAAATCTCCCACTATAGTTGTCCATTTTTCTATTTCTCTTTGTAATTCTGTCAATTTTTGCTTTGTATATTTTGAGGCTATATAATTAGGTGCATTATAAATTTTAAATTGTAATGTCTTCCTGTGAATTGAGCCCTTTATTGTTATAGAATGATTCTCATTAACAGTAATTCTTTTTGCCTTGAAGTCTTTTTTGCATGATGTTAATTAACATACCAGCTTTTCTTGGTTAGTATCTGTATACTGTATCTTTTTCTGTCTTTTCACTTTTAACCTCTCAGTGTCCTTATATTTTAGATGTGTCTAAACATTTATTTTTAGTTTTGATAAATGCAGTTTATCAATTATTATTATATTTATTGTAATTGCTGATATATTTCAGTTTATATCATTTTATTTTGTGATTTTTATTTGTCCCACCTTTTCAGTGTATATTTTTCTATCATTTCTTGCCTTCTTTTAGATTATTTCCAAACATTCTAGTTTTTTCCTCTACTAGGTGTGAAATTAAACAATTTTTTCCCATTATTTTAATGATTACTATAGAAATTAAAACAGCCAAACTTACCAAAGTGTACAGTTAATCACTATCTCCTCTTGGACAATACAAAGCCCACAGAACACTTTTAATACCATTTAAACCCCTTCCAACTTACATGTTGTTTTTATTATGTATTTTTTTAAATTAATTTTTACTGGAGTATAGTTGCTTTACAATGTTGTGTTCGTTTCTACTGTACAGCAAAGTGAATTGGTTATACATTCACTTTGTATACAAAGTGAACATATATCCCCTCTTTTATTTCCTTCCCATTTAGGTCACCACGGAGCACTGAGTAGAGTTCCGTGTGCTATACAGTAGGTTCTCATTAGTTATCTATCTTATACATAGTAGTGTATATATGTCAATCCCAATTTCCCAATTCATCCCACTCCCCCTTCCCCCCTTGGTATCCATAAGTTTGTTCTCTACATCTGTGTCTCTATTTCCGCTTGGCAAATAAGTTCATCTGTACCCCTTTTCTAGATTCCACATATAAGCAATATTATATGATATTTGTTTTTCTCTTTCTGACTTACTTCACTCTGTATGGCAGTCTCTAGGTCTATCCATGTCTCTGCAAATAGCACTATTTCATTCTTTTTTATGTCTGAGTAATATTCCATTGTATGTATGTACCACATCTTCTTTATCCATTCCTCTGTTGATGGATATTTAGGTTGCTTCCATGTCCTGGCTATTGTAAATAGTGCTGCAATGAACACTGGGGTGCACGTATCTTTTTGAATTATGGTTTTCATCTTTTCTGGATACATGCCCAGGATTGGGACTGCTGGATCATATGGCAGTTCTATTTTTAGTTTTTTGAGGAACCTCCGTACTGTTCTCCATAGTGGCTGTACCAATTTACACTCCCACCAACAGTGTAGGAGGGTTCCCCTTTCTCCACACCCTCTCCAACATTTATTGTTTTGATGATGCATTTTAATATCTTTTTTATACCACAAGATGTCATTATTGTTTTATATAGTCAATTTACCCACATATTTATTAGTTTATTGTCCTTTTATTTCTTGTTTTTTTTCTTTTTTTGTCCACACCATGCAGCATGCAGGATCTTACCTCCCCGGCCAGGGATCAAACCTGGTCCCCCTGCAGTGGAAGCACGGATTCTTAACCACTGGACTGCCAGGGAAGCCTGTCCTTTATTTCTTCTTACATTGCAGATCTTCCCTGTAGGACAATTTTCTGTCTATCTGAAGTACATGTTTTAGAATTTTTTTCTTTCTAATAAAATTTTTTTATTGAGATATAATTAATATACAAAATGCTGTACATATTTAACATATACAACTTAATGAGTTTGGAGATAAGTACACCCCAGTCAAACCATCACTTCAAACATTAGAATTTCTTTTAGTGATGCTCTGCTGTTGAAAAACTCTCTCAGTTCTTGTTTATTTACCCTTATTTTTGACAGATATAAAATTCTATTTTGGCAATTATTTGCATTGAAGATACTACTTCACTGTCTTCTAGCTTTCCTTGTTAAGTTGAGAAGTCAACTGACAAGCTGTCACACCTTTGAAAGCAGTCTGTATTTTTTCCCCTCTGGCTTCTTTTAAGATAGTCTCTTTGTCTTTGTCTTTCTGATGTTTCATTATGATGTGCCTAGATATGGATTTCTTTTTATTTATGTTGGTTAGCTTCTTAAGTTGGTATATTGCTGTGTCTTTTTCATTTTCAGTGAGTTACCCATTATCTCTTCATATATTATTTCTCCGAATTTCTCTTTCCTCTCCTACTGCAACTCTGATGAATTGATTTAGACCTTCCCATACTATCCTCCTTGTCTCTTAACTGTTCGTTTGTATTCCCCCCAGTTTTTTTTCTCTAGACATTTTTTTCTGTCCTATCTTGTAATTCACTAAATATATCTTTACCTATATTTAATTTGCTGTTAAATATTTTGACATTGTACCTACTATGAAATATAATCCCTGGTCCTTCTCGGGATGTAATGGTTACCATGCATTCATTCATATATTCAATTAATACTTACTGAGTACTTTCCATGTGCCAGGCACAGTACTAGGCCTTGGATATACAGTGGTGAAAAGCACACAAGACCCCTGCTCTCATGGAGCTCACAGTCTAGTGGAAAGAACATACATTAAACAAGTAATTAAACAAGAACATTCATTTCATATTGTAGTAAATATGATGCAAGAGAAAAACAAGGTGCTGTGAGAGAGAATGAGTGTTAGAGCTTCCACTGTGCCTGGCTCACCTCCACAACAGCTCTCATCATGATTTATTCTAATTGTCTGATCCCTGTGGCTATTATTTTGCCTGACACCATTCCTCCCTAACAGTGATAGACTCTACTTTGACTCTGCTTCCCTCTCTCTGGCTGCCCTGCTGACTCAGCATGGCCTGGGTCACTCTGGCTCTGAGAAACAAAGTTCTGAGAAAACTGAGCCAACAAACAGGTGACAGAAAAATAAAACTCCTAGCGTAAGGGATTTGGAGCATGTAGGGGTGGAAAAATCACTCTGGAGTTTGTCAGATGAACCTGATCCAGATAACATACTCTGTGCTTAGATGAACAAACAGATAGTACAGTAAATAAAAGTACATTGTGAGTACTGTTTGAAGCACTGGCATGTAAATGCCTCCTATACCTTGAGAGAGGCCCTCACAATAATAGGGGAGATCTTGTCACAAAACCAAACCTAAATATATGGACTATGAAAAAAACAGAAAATAGAACATGCAGTCAATGAATCCACATTTTCTCTGTTCATCATCTGGGAAACAAGCCATTATAGCCTCAGGGTTTCAGGATCTTAGAAGTCCTAAAATGACAGGAAAGTGCCTTCCAGTGTCTTCCCTGAACTCAGGGCCTGGCATTTCCAATCAAATCCCTGCTCCACCAGCTGCGTGGTCTTGGGCAGGTTGTTTAACCTTACTCACCCTGGGCTCAGTTTCTTCATGCATAAAATGTGAATAATAATGGGTCTCCTATGTTTCCCACCCCCCAGTTTTATTAAGAATCCTAGGAGTTTTTAAATATTTAATATATAAAAGGCATTACACTTTTATAATATTTAATTTTTTCAGCACGCAGCTCAGTGCTGCACATATTAGGTACCCAATAAACGTTTTATTGTTTGATTAGCCTTAGTGCTTTTATTCCTGGGGGCTCTCTGAAATAGTGAGGCTGCATCTCTGAGATAAATGAGTAGGTGGTCTCTGTGACCCCACAGAGGCTTTCAGAGCCCTGGTGATAAGTCTACAGAGTGACTCAGGGGCATTCAAAGACAGCTGAGCCTAGATAAGGCCCTCAGGGATGGAAAAGAAGAGCCTTCCTCCATTTCCCTGCTCCAGTGCCTTGCTGGACTTATTTACCTTCCAACTTCCTAGGCAGACCTAGTCACAAAAGCAGACAGCAATATGGATATTCTTTGCTTAAGTGAATAAATTAAAAGCACTGGGTAATGTATATTGCACACTCTTAGTCAAGTTTAGCTAAAAGGAAATCTCAAGCTGGCCAGAGGCTTTGCCAACCACCTGCTCAACACATAAGGTTGTATGAAGTCAGTTGGACACTGACCCTGTCCCAAGCCCCATACCTGGATCTGGAGCTTTCTTTCCTAACCAGAGCTCTATCCATCCCACACCGTGGTGGCCTTCAGTCAGCTCACATGTTTTAACTTTCCCAGCGGAGCAGCAGGAACTATCTTCTCTATTCTGTCATCTGCTTCGTCACCACCCCACGCCAAATCATGAACTGTCAGAGGATGGCTTCGGGGCCTGCCTGCAAGGGCACCACCTCTGGCTGCTTCCCTGATTGTTTAATGGAAGCTTTAGCTCTGCAGGGAACTCTGCTCACGGGGGCCCAGAAGCAGCTCCCTCTAAACCGCACTCAGTCCCAAACCAGTCTGTGACATGGGATTTGCTCAGAGAAGTAGAGAGACAGTCTGCACATCTCCACCTGAAAGGGGAAGGATCATGCGAGATATTCTGATGGAAATTCTGATGGACCCAATCAATAGATCATCTGAAACTCAAGGAGATTTTCTTCTACCGCAAAGAAAAATAAGGCCAGAATTTTCCTTCTCAAAGTAGCCTGAACCACTACTTGGAAAGGAAGTTTGATATTTCTAATTATGGTTTTCTTAGTAATCAGCTGACAATAATTTTAAAAATCAAGAACTGAGATAGAATTAAACACTCAGATATGAGCTTGGTACATCGCAGTTAAGGACAATACTGAAAGAGTAAAATGATTAATCTTGGGTTCACGGCTGTGGGGTAAGACTCAAAGAAAAGTTTATTTCCTGAAAGCTAAAGACCAGGCTCTCTCTCTAATCCCAGACCGTATTATCCTGATAAATAAGGAAGTTGTGCTTATTAACAGGAGCTTAATAAGATTGCAGACCCTTTAAATATCCTGAAGACACCAGCCGCTTCCCTCTCCAGCAGCAAATTGTGGTAAGCAACTCAAGGTCATTTCCTGCCTTGTCCTTGACTACCGGCTACAGCCTGTGGGCATGGCTGACCAGGGCACGGAGCCACATGTGTCATCTTTCTTCCAGCATATGGATATGAGGGCAGCACCATTTCACAGGAAAGCACAGTTTTGTTTTAATTTGTCTAATGTGGTTCTGAGACAGCACAAGCTGTCCCTAATCTGAGGCAAGAGAATTTGATTTCCTGTCTTACCTGTGGAAATGGGTTCAGCATATAAGCCTATTTAATCACAAACTATTAACACTAACCTTACTAAGATGGCCAGCCCTGGGCCACCACAGATGCAGCGCGGATCCTTCTCACTGAACCTCGCTCCAATCTCAGAATACAGAGCTCTTGGCAGCCGCATCAACCACAGGAGGCATGTGTGATCTAAACCATCATATATTTCCTCAGTTCAAAGATGCATATTTTTTATTCACTAGGAGAAGAAAACACATTACTACTTTAATAGTTGACACCAGAATTCCACTAAGGGAAGAGTACAACCACTTCTCCCAACAGTAATGTACATTCATGTTGATGCTCTTTCCAGTGCTATTTTCAAATTCCTCTCTGTTATCGCTAATTCCTCAATCAGAGTCTAGGATAGACAGCCACCTTGTATTCCTGAAGAGTTGGGGAATAAAGGAAGAAAGGTGGTGCCTGTGTGGGGTGAAGCAGGGGGAGACAGGACCACAGCTACTGACGCTGAAAGACAGGGTAGAAGCCAGGAAACAGTAGAGAGGCTGGCTGCAGTGTGGACAGACTAAGAGAGAGACAGACACAGGAGAAACCCTGCAGTCGAGGGGACAGGGAAGGGAAAACAGGTAGACGGGGCTAGAAGGCCTTGGGGCTGTTACATAGAAAGGGGCTTTCCAACTGATAGGCATGTACTTGTTTAACACATCTGGGATGATAATTCATGAAAATCTAGTACCTTGATTATTTTTTGCAAAATATAATCTCAGTAGCACTTTCTATGTTAATAATATATTATCTTCATGAATATCATTTTCAGTGGTGTTATAATAGTCTACTGAGCAGCTTTACCATGGATTACTTAACATTTCCCTATTTTGGACTTTTAAATAAATTCAAAATTTTAGCTATTAAGGATGATGCTATGAATATCTTTATGTATAAAGCTTTTTTGTAGTTATAACTTCCTCATGATAAATTGCCAGCAATGGAATTTACCAGTTCAGATGACATGAAATTTTTGAACTCTTGTTAAAATGGGTAAAGTAGTTTCTACTTCCATCAATACTAGGGGAATCCCATTTTCTTTACACAAAAGAAGCTCTCTGTTAACTTCCACTTATTCTCTGGAGGGAGATGTTCATAAGATTGATTGGTATTCTTAGAGGTATAATTGCTAAGTCAAAAGATATGCATATTTGAACTTTTGGTAGATAATGCCAAATTATCTTCCAAAAAGGCTAGACCACTTAAACTCTCATCAACCATGTATGCAAATACTCATTCCTCCACATTTCTGCAAACATGGGTATTATAAAATTCATCATAAAACTATTTTGGTCAATCTGATGGTCAAAGATATATTATTATTTTAACTTACATTTCCACAACTGCTAGAGGGGCTGTCTTTTCATATTATCAGCCACTTGTATTTTTTTCATCTGTGAATTGCCTGTTCACATACCTTGACCATTATTCTATTAGATTGTTCATTTTTTACTTACTGATTGTAGAAGAGTTCTAAATATTACAAAAATATATTGCCTATTACATATATAGCAAATATTTCCTTCCTTCTTTGTTTTTAATGCTTTTTATTGTACAGAAAATTTTAATTTGTATGTAGTCAGATCCATCTGTCTTTCCCTTTTGAACACCTGTGCTTTTTACCTACCTTAGAAGAGTCTTACCCATCCAAGATTATAAAAATATTCTCAGAAGATTTATTCTAATATTTTTGTTTTTTATAGCTATTTAATCTATATGGAATTTAGTTTTGAATAAAGTGTGATTTCATTTTATTTTTCAAAAACAATTAGCAATTGTCCATTTATCACATAATAAATTCATAGTCTTCTTGGATCTAGCTTTTTTTGTTTTGGGCCACGTGGCTTGAGGGAATCTTTGTTCCCTGAACCTGGGCCCTGGCAGTGAAAGTGCCAAGTTCTAACCACTGGACCACCAGGGAATTCCCTTGGATCTAGTGTTATACTCTCTAATTATTACCTTCATAATAGGTTTTGTTCTGCTAGAGCAAGTTACTCCTTGATATTTTTCCCGTTTTAAAATTTTATGGGTAATTCTTGTATATTAACTTTTCCAGATGAACTTTAGAATCATCTGAAGAGCATTTTTTTAAACAATTAATTTTTGTTGAGACTACACTGAATTTATATACTACTTTGGGAATGAATAGTACCTTGCTATAATATTAAAACTTTCTATGCATAAAATGGCATTACTCTCCATTCATTTATTTACTGGACTACTTTTCAATTTATTTTTATTGGTATTTTCAAATTTTTCACTTTGTCTTGATTAAATTTTAATAAGAGCTTTATTGAGATACAATTCATGTACCATAAGATTCATCCTTTTAAAGTGCATTATTGAAGATGGCGGAAGAGTAAGACGCTGAGATCACCTTCCTCCCCACAGATACACCAGAAATACATCTACACGTGGAACAACTCCTACAGAACACCTACTGAACGCTGGCAGAAGACCTCAGACCTCCCAAAAGGCAAGAAACTCCCCACGTACCTGGGTAGGGCAAAAGAAAAAAGAATAAACAGAGACAAAAGGATAGGGACGGGACCTGCACCAGTGTGAGGGCGCTGTGAAGGAGGAAAGGTTTCACACACTAGGAAGCCCCTTCGCGGGCGGAGACTGCGGGTGGCGGAGGGGGGAAGCTTCGAAGCCGCGGAGGACAGCACAGCAACAGGGGTGCGGAGGGAAAAGCGGAGAGATTCCCGCACAGAGGATCAGGGCCAACCGGCACTCACCAGCTTGAGAGGCTTGTCTGCTCACCCGCCGGGGCGGGCGGGGCTGGGAGTTGAGGCTCAGGCTTCGGTCGGAGCCCCGGGAGAGGACTGGGGTTGGCGGCGTGAACACAGCTTGCAGGGAGTTAGTGCGCCACGGCTAGCCGGGAGGAAGTCCGGGGAAAAGTCTGGACCTGCCGAAGAGGCAAGAGACTTTTTCTTCCCTCTTTGTTTCCTGGTGCGCGAGGGGAGGGGATTAAGAGCGCTGCTTAAAGGAGCTCCAGAGACAGGAACAAGCCGTGGCTAAAAGCGCGGACCCCAGAGACGGGCATGAGACGCTAAGGTTGCTGCTTCCGCCACCAAGAAGCCTGTGTGCTCGCACAGGTTACTATCCACACCCCCCTTCAGGGACGCCTGTGCAGCCCGCCACTGCCAGGGTCCCGGGATCCAGGGACAACTCTCCCGGGAGAACGCACGGCGCGCCTCAGGCTGGTGCAACGTCACGCTGGCCTCCGTGGCCACAGGCTCGCCCAGCAGTCCGTGCCCCTCCCTCCCCCCGGCCTGAGTGAGCCAGAGCCCCAGAATCAGCGGCTCCTTTAACCCCGTCCTGTCTGAGGGAAGAACAGACGCCCTCCAGCGACCTACACGCAGAGGTGGGGCCAAATCCAAAGCTGAGCCCCTGGGAGCTGTGAGAACAAAGAAGAGAAAGGGAAATCTCTCCCAGCAGCCTCAGAAGCAGCGGATTAAAGCTCCACAATCAACTTGATGTCTGTGGAATTCATGAATAGACAACGAATCATCCCCAACTGAGGAGGTGGACTTTGAGAGCAAGATTTATGCTGTATAGCTTTGCTTCCACCATTTGTCCTAGGGTTCCATCCATACGTTGTTTTTTTTTTTAATTTTTTTCTTAATAATTATTTTTTTATTTTAATAACTTTATTATATTTTATCTTACTTTATTTTATTTTACTTTATCTTCTTTCTTATTTTCCTTCCTTCCTTCCTCCCTCCTTTCTTTCTTTCTTTCTTTCTTTCTACTTCTACTAATTCTTTCTTTCTACTTTTTCTCCCTTTTATTCTGAGCCATGTGGATGAAAGGCTCTTGGTGCTGCAGCCAGGAGTCAGTGCTGTGCCTCTGAGGTGGGAGAGCCAACTTCAGGACACTGGTCCACAAAAGACCTCCCAGCTCCACATAATATCAAACGGCGAAAATCTCCCAGAGATCTCCATCTCAACACCAGCACCCAGCTTCACTCAACGACCAGCAAGCTACAGTGCTGGACATCCTATGCCAAACAACTAGCAAGGCAGGAACACAACCCCACCCATTTGCAGAGAGGCTGCCTAAAATAATAATAAGTCCACAGACACCCCAAAACACACCACCAGACATGGACCTGCCCACCAGAAGACAAGATCCAGCCTCATCCACCAGAACACAGGCACTAGTCCCCTCCACCAGGAAGCCTACACAACCCACTGAACCAACCTTAGCCACTGGGGACAGACACCAAAAACAACGGAAACTACGAGCCTGCAGCCTGCAAAAAGGAGACCCCAAACACTGTAAGATAAGCAAAATGAGAAGACAGAAAAACACACAGCAGATGAAGGAGCAAGATAAAAACCCACCAGACCTAACAAATGAAGAGGAACTAGGCAGTCTATCTGAAAAAGAATTCAGAATAATGATAGTGAAGATGATCCAAAATCTTGGAAACAGAATGGACAAATGCAAGAAACATTTAACAAGGACCTAGAAGAACTAAAGATGAAACAAACAACGATGAACAACACAATAAATGAAATTAAAACTACTCTAGATGGGATCAATAGCAGAATAACTGAGGCAGAAGAACAGATAAGTGACCTGGAAGATAAAATAGTGGAAATAACTACTGCAGAGCAGAATAAAGAAAAGAGAATGAAAAGAACTGAGGACAGTCTCAGAGACCTCTGGGACAACATTAAACGCACCAACATTCGAACTATAGGGGTTCCAGAAGAAGAAGAGAAAAAGAAAGGGACTGAGAAGATATTTGAAGAGATTATAGTTGAAAACTTCCCTAATATGGGAAAGGAAATCAAGTCCAGGAAGCACAGAGAGTCCCATACAGGAAAAATCCACGGAGAAACACGCCAAGACACATATTAATCAAAATGTCAAAAATTAAATACAAAGAAAACATATTAAAAGCAGCAAGGGAAAAACAATAAATAACACACAAGGGAATCCCCATAAAGTTAACAGCTGATCTTTCAGCAGAAACTCTGCAAGCCAGAAGGGAGTGGCAGGACATATTGAAAGTAATGAAGGAGAAAAACCTGCAACCAAGATTTCTCTACCCAGCAAGGATCTCATTCATATTTGATGGAGAAATTAAAACCTTTACAGACAAGCAAAAGCTGAGAGAGTTCAGCACCACCAAACCAGCTTTACAACAACTGCTAAAGGAACTTCTATAGGCAAGAAACACAAGAGAAGGAAAAGACCTACAATAACGAACTCAAAACAATTAAGAAAATGGGAATAGGAACATACTTATCGATAATTACCTTAAATGTAAATGGACTAAATGCTCCCACCAAAAGAAACAGATTGGCTGAATGGATACAAAAACAAGACCCATATATTTGCTGTCTACAAGAGACCCACTTCAGACCTAGAGACACATACAGACTGAAAGTAAGGGGATGGAAAAAGATATTTCATGCAAATGGAAACCAAAAGAAAGCTGGAGTAGCAATTCTCATATCAGACAAAATAGACTTTAAAATAAGGACTATTGGAAGAGACAAAGAAGGACACTACATAATGATCAAGGGATCGATCCAAGAAGAAGATATAACAATTGTAAATATTTATGCACCCAATATAGGAGCACCTCAATACATAAGGCAAATACTAACAGCCATAAAAGGGGAAATCGACAGTAACACATTCATAGTAGGGGAATTTAACACCCCACTTTCACCAATGGACAGATCGTCCAAAATGAAAATCAATAAGGAAACACAAGCTTTAAATGATACATTAAACAAGATGGACTTAATGGATATTTATAGGACATTCCATCCAAAACCAGTAGAATACACATTTTTCTCAAGTGCTCATGGAACATTCTCCAGGATAGATCATATCTTGGGTCACAAATCAAGCCTTGGTAAATTTTAAAAACTTGAAATTGTTTCAAGTATCTTTTCCGACCACAATGCTATGAGACTAGATATCAATTACAGGAAAAGATCTGTAAAAAATACAAACACGTGGAGGCTAAACAATACAGTACTTAATAACGAAGTGATCACTGAAGAAATCAAAGAGGAAATCAAAAAATACCTAGAAACAATTGACAATGGAGACACGACGACCCACAAGCTATGCGATGCAACAAAAGCAGTTCTAAGAGGGAAGTTTATAGCAATACAATCCTACCTTAAGAAACAGGAAACATCTCGAATAAACAACCTAACCTTGCACCTAAAGCAATTAGAGAAAGAAGAACAAAAAAACCCCAAAGTTAGCAGAAGGAAAGAAATCATAAAAATCAGATCAGAAATAAATGAAAAAGAAATGAAGGAATTGATAGCAAAGATCAATAAAACTAAAAGCTGGTTCTTTGAGAAGATAAACAAAATTGATAAACCATTAGCCAGACTCATCAAGAAAAAAAAGGGAGAAGACTCAAATCAAGAGAATTAGAAATGGAAAAGGAGAAGTAACAACTGACACTGCAGAAATACAAAAGATCATGAGAGATTACTACAAGCAACTATATGCCAATAAAATGGACAACCTGGAAGAAATGGACAAATTCTTAGAAATGCACAACCTGCCAAGACTGAATCAGGAAGAAATAGAAAATATGAACAGACCAATCACAAGCACTGAAATTGAAACTGTGATTAAAATCTTCCAACAAACAAAAGCCCAGGACCAGATGGCTTCACAGGCGAATTCTATCAAACATTTAGAGAAGAGCTAACACCTATCCTTCTCAAACTCTTCCAAAGTATAGCAGAGGGAGGAACACTCCCAAACTCATTCTACGAGGCCAACATCACCTTGATACCAAAACCAGACAAGGATGTCACAAAGAAAGAAAACTACAGGCGAATATCACTGATGAACACAGATGCAAAAATCCTCAACAAAATACTAGCAAACAGAATCCAACAGCACATTAAAAGGATCATACACCATGATCAAGTGGGGTTTATTCCAGGAATGCAAGGATTCTTCAATATATGCAAATCAATAAACGTGATATACCATATTAACAAATTTAAGGAGAAAAACCATATGATCATCTCAATAGATGCAGAGAAAGCTTTTGACAAAATTCAACACCCATTTATGATAAAAACCCTGCAGAAAGTAGGCATAGAGGGAACTTTCCTCAACATAATAAAGGCCATATATGACAAACCCACAGCCAACATTGTCCTCAATGGTGAAAAACTGAAAGCATTTCCACTAAGATCAGGAACAAGACAAGGTTGCCCACTCTCACCACTCTTATTCAACATAGTTTTGGAAGTTTTAGCCACAGTAATCAGAGAAGAAAAGGAAATAAAAGGAATCCAAATCGGAAAAGAAGAAGTAAAGCTGTCACTGTTTACAGATGACATGATATTATACACAGAGGATCCTAAAGATGCTACCAGAAAACTACTAGAGCTAATCAATGAATTTGGTAAAGTAGCAGGATACAAAATTAATGCACAGAAATCTCTGGCATTCCTATACACTAATGATGAAAAATCTGAAAGTGAAATCAAGAAAACACTCCCATTTACCATTGCAACAAAAAGAATAAAATATCTAGGAATAAACCTACCTAAGGAGACAAAAGACCTGTATGCAGAAAATTATAAGACACTGATGAAAGAAATTAAAGATGATAGAAATAGATGGAGAGATATACCATGTTCTTGGATTGGAAGAATCAACATTGTGAAAATGACTCTACTACCCAAAGCAATCTACAGATTCAATGCCATGAAGAACCTAGGGGTAAGACAGGAATAAAGACACAGACCTACTAGAGAATGGACTTGAGGATATGGGGAGGGGGGTGGGTAAGCTGTGACAAAGCAAGAGAGAGGCAATGACATATATACATTACCAAACGTAAGGTAGATAGCTAATGGGAAGCAGCTGCATAGCACAGGGAGATCAGCTCGGTGTTTTGTGACCGCCTGGAGGGGTGGGATAGGGAGGGTGGGATGGAGGGAGATGCAAGAGGGAAGAGATATGGGAACATATGTATATGTATAACTGATTCACTTTGTTATAAAGCAGAAACTAACACACCATTGTAAAGCAATTATACTCCAATAAAGATGTAAAAAAATAAATAAAATAAAATAAAGTGCATTATTCACTGGTATTTAGTGTCTTAATAGAGTTGTGCATTGATCACCGTTGTCTAATTGCAGAAGATTTTTATCATTACTTATAGAAACTTCATACCCATTAACAGTCACTCCCCATTCCTTTCCTCCCCCTAGCTCTTGGCAACTACTAATCTATTTTCTGTCTCTGTGAATTTACCTATCCTGGACATTTCATTTAAGTTGAATCATACATGGCCATTTGTGTCTGTCTTCTTTCACTTTGTGTAATGATTTTTTTTTTTTTTTTTTTTTTTTTTTGGTGGTACGCGGGCCTCTCACTGTTGTCGCCTGTCCCGTTGCAGAGCACAAGCTCCGGACGCACAGGCTCAGCGGCCATGGCTCACGGGCCCAGCCACTCCACGGCATGTGGGATCTTCTTGGACCAGGGCACCAACCCATGTCCCCTGCATCAGTAGGCAGACTCTCAACCACTGTGCCACCAGGGAAGCCCTGTATAATGATTTTAATGTCCTGTGCCACCAGGGAAGCCCTGTATAATGATTTTAATGTCCATCTATGTTGTAGAATGTTATCAGAACTTTACTTCTCTTTATGGCCAAATAATATTCTGTTATATGGATATACCACATTTTGTTTATCCATTTATTAGTTGATGGATTTTGGGTTGTTTCCACTTTTAGCTGTTACAGTAATACTGCTATGAATATTTGTGTACAAGTTTTTGGTGGAGGTATGATTTCATTACTCTTGGGTATAGATATAGGCATATATACTTATATATATATCTGCAATTACTGGGTGATATGATAACTCTATTTATTACACTTTTAGGAACTGCCAAACTGTTTTCCAAAGTGATTATACCATTTTACATTCCCATCACCAATTTATGGGAATCCTAATTTCTTCCACTCCTTGTCAACACTTGTTACTGTCCATTTTTTATTATAGCCATCTTAGTGAGAATAAAGTTGTATTTCATTGTGGTTTTGATTTTCATTTCCCAAATGACTGATGATATTGAGCATCTTTTCATGTCTTCCATTTACTCCTATGTTTTTTTCTAAGAGCTTTTTGGTTTTAGTTCTTATATTTAGGTCTATGATCTATTTACGTTAATCTTTGTATGTGATCTGAAGTAAGGATCCACGTTCATTCTTCTGCTTGTGGCCATCCTGTTTTCTCAGCATCATTTATTGACAAGACTATTCTTTCTCTCAGTGAATGGTCTTAGCACCCTTGTTGAAAATCAGTTAACCATAGATTCATGGGTTTATTTCTGGACTCTCCATTCTATTCCATTGATCTATATGTCTATCCTTATACCAGTACCACATAATCTTGATGATTGTAGCTTTATAGTAGCTTTGAAATCAAGAAATGTGAGTTCTTAACTTTGTTCTTTTTCAAGATTGTTTTGACAATTCTGAGTGCCTTGCAATTCTGTATGAATTTTAGAATCAACTCACCAATTTCTACCCAAAAGTTCAGGTGAGATTCTGATAGGAATTACATTGAATCTGTAGACCAATTTAGGGAGTATTGTCATCTTAATAATATTAGCTCCTCTGATTCATGAATATGATATGTTTTTCTATTTATTTAGGTTTTCTTAAATTTCTCTCAACTATGTTTTGTCATTTTTAAAGTATAGATCTTCTATTTGTTTTGTTAAATTTATTGCTAAGTATTTCATTTTTTAAATACTATTGTAAATGGAATTTTGTTCTTAATTGCATTTTCAGCTTGCTCATTGTGTATAGGAACTTGATTTTTATATTGATCATGTATTCTTCAACCTTGTTGGACTCATTTATTTGGTCTTATAGTTTTTTGTAGATTTCTTAATATTTTCTATATAGAAGACCATGTCATGAAGATGGTTTTACTTCTTTCTTTCCAATCTAAATGCTTTTTTTTTTTTTTTTTTGCCTAACTATTCTTACTAGAACCTTCAGAACTGAGTAGAAGTAGTGAGAGCAGACATATTGTTCCTTATCTGAAGGAGAAAGCGTCTAGTCTTTCACTTTTGTGTGTGAAGATAGTTGTGGATTTTTCAAAAATGCCCTTTTTCAGATTAAGGAAATTCTCTTCCATTCCTAGTTTTTTCAGTGTTTTTATCTTCATAATAGGGTGTTGGGTTTTGTCAAATAATTTTTCTGCATCTATTGAGATGAACATTGTCCTTTATTTTATTAATGTGGTGTATTACAATAATTGATTTTCAGATGTTAACCCAACATTGCTTTGCTAGTATTTTGTTGAGAATTTTTGTTTCCATGTTCATAAGGGATATTGGTCTGTAGTTTTCTTTTTGTGTGGTTTCTTTCAATGGTTTTGATATCAGAGTAACATTGACTTTATACAATGAGTTAGGGAGTTCTTTCTCCTCTTCTATATTTGGGAAGAGTTGGTGAAAGATTGGTGTTAATTCTTATTTAAATGTTTGGTGTAATACATCTGTGAAGCCATCTGGGCCTGGACATTTCTTTGTAGAAAGAATTTTGATTACTAATTCAATATCTACTTATTATAGATCTATTCCAATTTTCTATTTCTTCCTGAGTCAGTCTTGGTAGGTGTCTTTTGAGGAACTTATACATTTCACCTGGGTTTTCTAATTTGTTGGCATATAATTTTTTATAATATTCTCTTATAATCTTTCTATTTCTGTAAAGTCAGTAATAATGCCCCCTCTTTCATTCTTTATTTTAATAATTTGTGTCTTCTCTCTTCTTCCTAGTTAATCTAGGTAAAGGTTTGTTAATTTTGTTGATCTTTTCAAAGAATCAAATTTTTGTTTTACTGATTTTATTAGTTTTCTAGCCTCTGTTTCACTTATTTCCACCCCAGTCCTTTTTTCCTTTCTTCTGCTTGCTCTAGATTTAGTTTGCCTGCTTTTGCATTTTGTTTCTTATGGAAGGTATTGTAGAAAACTAGATTATTGATTTGGGATCTTTCTTCCTTTCCCATAGAGTTGCTTACAGCTATACATTTCTCTCTAAGCACTGCTTTGCCTGCATCTCATACATTTTGGTATGTTGTTCATTTTTATTCATCTCAAAGAATTTTCTAATCTACCTTATGATTTCTTCTTTGCTATATTTGTTATTTAAGGGTAATGCTGTTTAATTTCCACATATTTGTGAATTTCCTGAATTTTTTAATGTAATTAACTTCTAACTTCATACCATCGTGGTCAGAAAACATACTTTGTGTGATTTCAATCTTTTTAAATTAATTGAAGTATGTTTTATGGCCTAACATATGGTCTGTCTTAGTTCGTACAGGCTACTATTAAAAAAATATATACCATAAACTGCATGACTTGCAAACAACAGAAATTTATTTCTCACAGTTCTGGAGGCTGGGAACTCCAATATCAAGACACCAGCAGATTTAGTGTCTAGTGAGGGCTTGCTTCCTGGTTTAGAGATGAATGTCTTTTTTTCTGTGTCCTCACATGGGGAAGGAGGCAAGGGAGCTCTCTGGGCCTCTTTTATGGGGCTCAGCACTCATGACCTAATCACCTCCCAAAAGCCCCACCTGAAAATAACATCACATTAGGGATTAGGTTTCAATATATGAATTTGGGGGAGATACAAACATTTAGTCTATAGCACAATCTATCCTAGAGAATGACCATGTGTACTTGAGAAGACTGCATATTCTGCTGTTTAGGGGTAGAATGTTCTAAACAGTTATCTGTTTAGGTCTAATTGGTTTATACTGTTGCTCAAGTCTTCTATTTCCTTGTTGATCTTCTTCCTAGTTGTTCTAGTTGTTTCAGCTGATGAAACTAGAGTACTGAAATCTCCAACTATTATTGTTGAATTGTCTATTTCTCTCTTCAATTCTATCAGTCTTTGCTTCATGTATCTTGCAGCTCTCTTGTTATGTACATATATGTTTAGAATTGTTATGTCTTTCTGATAGATTGACTCATTTATCACTAAAAAATAACATTCTTTATCTCTAGTCATAAGTTTTGCCCTAAAGCATATTTGTCTGGGTTTAGTACAGCTGCTCCAATTCTGTTTTGGATACTGTTTGCAAGGTACATCTTTTTCCATCCCTTTATTTTAAA
This sequence comes from Delphinus delphis, assembly GCF_949987515.2. Classification (NCBI taxonomy): domain Eukaryota; kingdom Metazoa; phylum Chordata; class Mammalia; order Artiodactyla; family Delphinidae; genus Delphinus; species Delphinus delphis. Next base: position 67,461,855 of record NC_082686.1, read on the forward strand.
CCTAAGTGTGTCTTTGAATCTTGTGTCTCTTATTACAGTATATAGTTGGAGCATGTTTTTTTTTAATTCATTCTGCCAATTTCTGCCTTTTGATTGAGGTTTTTAATCCATTTACATTTACTTACATTACTGCAAAAGTAGAATTTATGTCTGCCATTTTGTTGTTTGTTTTATGTGTGAATCTTAGGTCTTTTTGTTCCTCTATTTCTCCATTACTGCCTTTTATCAGATAAAATATTTTCTAGTGTAACACCTTAAGTCCCTTTTTGTTTATTTTAGTATATAATTTTTAGTTATTTTCTTAGTGATTGCAATTAACACCCTAACTTAAAACAATCTAATTTAGATTAGTACCAACTTAATTTCAATAGTGTATAAAATTCTTTCAAAGCTCACCAACACAACATTATAATTATTCTTTATGTGATTATCTTTTAAATTAGATAGGAGAAGAAAAAAAGCATTATTTTTTTCCTTGGTAGAAAAAAAATAATAAATTAGATAGGAGAAGAAAAGTATTACAAACAAAAATACATTTATATCCTCTCTTATAATTATCTCTGTAATTACCTTTACTGGTGCTCTTTATTTCTTTAAGTGGATTTGAGTTGTCATCTGGTGCCCTTTCATTTGAACCTAAAGTATAACAGTTAATATTTCTTGTAGGGCCAGTCTCTCACTTTTTGTTCATCTGAAAATGTCTTAATTTCTCTTTTGGTCTTGAAGTATGATTTTGCTGATTATAGAATTCTTGTTAGACATTTTTTTCTTTCAGTACTTGAACATGCCATCCCTCTGCCTTGTATCATGTGGGGCCTGAAGGCCTGTATAGTTTCTGAGAATTCTATCAGCAGTTGATCTCATTTAGGATCCCTTGTATGTGATGAGTTGCTTTTCTCTAGTTATTTTCTCTTTGTCTTTGCCTTTTGCCAGTTTGATTATGATGTCTAGATATGGTTTATCTGAGTTTTTCTACTTTGATGCATTGAGCTTCTTGAATGTGCAGATTAATAGTTGTTTTTTTAAATCAAATCTGAGATGTTTCCCACCATTATTTCTTTAAACAATCCTTTATGCCCTTTTCTGTCTCTTCTCTCCTTTTGAGACTCCCATTATGTGTATATTGATATTCCTGATATTATCCCACAGGTCTGTGAGGCTCTGTTTATTTTTTCTTTATTCTTTTTTTCTCTTGAACTGAATAATTTCAATTAATCAGTCTTTGAGTTTGCTGATTCTTTTCTTCTGCCAGTTTAAATATGCTGTTGAGTCCGTCCAGTAAAAACTTTATTTCAATTATTTTACCTTTCAGTGACAGAATTTCTATTTGTTTCTTTTCATAATTTATTTCTTTATTGATATTCTCTATTTGATGAGATATAGTTCTCAAAGTTTCCTTTAATTATTTAGACATCAGTTCCTTTAGTTCTCTTACCACATATAAAATAGCTGATTTAAAGTCTTTGTCTAATTAAGTCCAATGTCTGGGCTTCTTCAGGGACAATTTCTATTGACTGCTTTTTTCTTTTGTATGGACCATACTTTCCTGTTTCTTTGCATGTCTCGTAATTTTTTTGTTGAGAGCTGGACATTTAAAATAACATAGTGTATCAATTATGGAAATCAGATCCTTCTTGCAAAGTCTGTTGTTGTTATTTATTGTTTGTTTGTTTGCTTGGTAACATTTATGGACTAATTCTGTAAAGTCTATATTCTTTGTGGTGTGCAGCCACTGAAATCTCTGCTTAGTTAGTTTAGTGGTCAGCTAATGATTGGACAGGGATTTCCTTAAATGCCTGGGACCAATAGCCTCAGCCTTTGCTGAAAGGCTCTGTGTGTTGGTATATGCCTTCAATGCTCCCACAGGCAGTTTACAACTCTGTTTTAGCCTCCACTTCCTGTTTGCACAGAATCTCAAGGCCAGAAGTGAGAAGTTAGAGCCTTCTCAGAACTTTCCCACACAGCCCTGCACATTAGAGTCCAAGGAATATGTCACAGCTTTTTAAAGTTCCCTATGGACATCTTATTCCCCATGTTTTATCAAGTTTTTCAACTTCTTGTTAGCCTTACTGGTAATGCCACATCAGGCAGCTGTGATGTTAATTACTGCTGCTTGTTTCCAAGGAATACCCAGAAGGCAGGGCAGTTTGCATGCGGTGAGCTCTGAGTGAGGTCTAATAAAGGCAAGCCCTGAGAATGGAGCTTTTAAACAAGTTTCTAGGCAGGTAAAATGGTGATTATTCTCTGGGGATGGGGCTTTGGGGAGCTCCAACTCTTTTTGTTCACTCAGTAGCTTCTAGCCTGCTGGTTTTCACAGCTACCATAACTGCATTACTCTTGGCTTTCAAGGCTACCACACAACTGGGGAGAGGGAGATAGGATTAAGGCAAGGTAAAATGCCACAAGATTTGCCATTCCAAGTAAGCTTCAGCAGATTTTCTTAAATAAACACTCCTCTGATTGTTGTAAGACTTTAGTGAATTTCCAGAGTTCTGAAAAACTTGGTCTGTCCATTTTTGCCAGTGTTCTAATTAATTGCTTTTATGGAGATTTTCAGAAGTCCTTACTCTGTCATTCCAGAAGTCAAGGGCTTGATTAAATTTTGATCATTTATGATTTCCTATTAATTTTTCCATTTTTATCCACATTGTCTAATATATTGATATAATGAATTTCCTTTCAACCATTGTAGTTCTGTGTACTTTTTTGTTTCTAATGACTCTATGATTTTTTTTGTTTTTTTGAATGACAACATTTATCTATTTTATTGGTTTTCCCCAAGAAAAAATAGTATCTGATTTAATTGAAGCACTGGATTTTTTTTGTATGTTTGTATTTCATTAATTTCTGTCTTTAACGTCTATTAATTCCTGTCTTCTACACTTTTAGACAATTTATTGTCCTTTTATGGACTTAAATGTTTAGGTACTTTTTGTTTAGTCTTTATTTTTTTCCCAAGGAGAAAATTTAAGACTATACATTTTTCTCTGAATAATGCTTTGGCTAAATTCAACAGGTTTTTCTATGTTCTACTTACTGCTAAGCAATCTATAATGTCAGTTTTTACTTCTTTAATCTAAGTGTTACTTAGAATAATTTTTGTTAATATCCAACTGTAGACACTAATAAACATAAAATAGATAACCAACAAGGACCTACTGCATAGCACAGGGAACTATACTCAGTATTTTGTAATAACATATAAGGGAAAAGAATCTGAAAAAAATTAGATATATATGTATGTATAACTGAATACTGTATGTATAACTGAATTACCTTGCTGTACACCTGAAAATAACAGAAAATTGTAAATCAACTATACTTCAATTAAATAAAGATTTTTAAAAATCCAACTGTAGAGAGTTTAAATGTCTGTGTATTTCATTATTTTATTATAATTGAGAAATGTGGCTTTTATGACGTCTACTTTGGAGAATTTGTTGAGATTTTCTCTGTGATCTAATACATGGACAATTTAAAAAATATATTCTAGAAGTGAGCGAAAGGAATTAATATTCTCTATGGACCACAAAATTTTATGCATACACGTGTGTGTTTAACCTCAATTGTACTACTCACATAGCATATGTTCTTACTCATTTTTTAATTTACTTGATCTTCTAATTTCTTTAAAAATGTATCTTTTTTAAAAAAAGGTGTCAATTCTCCCTCTATGAATGTCAATTTGACAATTATCTTTGTGCTTCTAATACATATTCTTTTCTATGTTTCAAGATAATTTTTGGGGTATCAGCTGATGTGCTTTTTGCTCTTGGTAATGTCTTTTTTCCCAGTGTTTCTTCCCCCATTCAAACTAGACCTTGAATCATTCATTTCTTTGAGAGAGGAAGGCTTCTACACAAAAACAGAAGAAAATAAAGTCCGATATCAGTCAAAAGCTTTTGAGTTGCACATGCCTGGCTTTCAAAGGTCTAAATCATGATGGATTAGAAGCCCAAAGCCATAAAACAAATTTGCAAGAATTCCTGATGTTATAATAACTAGGTTTTACTTTCTCAGACTAGATCAGTATTCCTTGGGCTAGGATCAGGAGACTGGAAAGGAATTAAGAGAGTTGGAGACTGGTGTGTCTCCTTGAGAAAGTGACCAGCTCCCTCTCCCCTCCCCACTGTGGGCTAACTTACTTTGGTTAGAGGACACACTAAAAACTCCAGACAGGGTTGAAAGATCTAAGAGCATAGAGGACCTGCACGTTGCTTCCTGAGTGAAGCTTGAAGAAGTGGCAAATACTCAGAGTTCTCTATCATGAAATATGGAATGGGAGCAGTAGAGTAGAGGTGGCTGCATTCACTGACTAGGCAAATATTTCATACAGTGTTGTAGAGGTTTCCAAATTTTCCCAAGAGGGGCATAGAAGTAACCAAGAGAGGGTCGGACTTGAAGAGGTCTTGAAATGAGGACAAGAAGAATACTGCCTCACTGATTCACATGGGCCAATGATTAGAGACCTATCAGGAATAAGCATTTTAGCAGATGCTAAGAACAGACAGAAAATCATGCCCCCCTGGCATTAAGTATGTCCCGTGGAACACAAATTCAACTCAAAGAATTTGTCAGGTAGTATAAATGGAATACGGAAAATCTGAACTGAGATTCGCCTGAACCAAGTAATATTACATTTCTGCCATCTAGCAGCATGAACAGTTGAAACAAAATTTAATTTCACTTACATAAAAATTTGTTTCATTTTAATTTTTATACCTAAGGTTGTAAAACAATACCCACAAGATCTATTTCAAAATTAACTTGATAGATGCATAAAGAATTGACAACTGTCCTATCTTCTAGATGGATCATACTTTCTACCAGTGTAAATTTTTTTCCATTTGATGCTTTTAGCTTTTAATTCAGCCTTTTCTGTTACTACTATTGTTTTTGTAAGTGTTTATCGTTACATTTTTATTCCTATAATTTTAAATATCCTCATGTCATTTTATTTTTGGTGTGTCTTTTGAAACAGCATATAGCTGGATGCTTTTAAAACTATCCTTGCGATTTTCTGCCTTTTAATAATTTATTATGATTAGTGATGTGTTGGATCTATTCCAGTCATGTTCTTTTATGTTCTCCATTTATTATGCCTTCTTGTTGGGGCTTGTTTTTCTATTTCCTGCTTTTTGTTCCTTGATCAAGTTTCCTTTGTTCACTTTTTTTCCTCTAATGGTTTTTAAAAAGTTATCTCCTAGCTCTCCTTTGTTGCCACCATAAAATTGGATGAAGAAAACATGCAAATTGCTTCTTTGGCTAAGCTCCATCTTCTCTCCAGTACCTGGGAGCTGCTCCAACTCCTCCCCCTTCTCCTCCAAGTTGGAAAAGGAGGAGACTTGAGAGAAAAGACAAAAGCAAAGGTGGAATCAACGGGAGGAAAGAGAAGCAGAGGTCAGGAGAGGGTGTATGTTCTCTACAGCACACCTACCACTGGCCCCTGTATTGTTACAGATGATATCAAGAGTGGTACATGGAGTTAGGAAGGTGAAGGAATGTTCTTATGCGTATAGAAGCTGGAGAAGGGTGACGGTCAACAGCTTGGGTCCAGAGAGCTGTCTCAAATTGCAAATTACACCCATTTGAAGAGTAGTGTCTGTCTGTCCCAGGACTTTTGCCAGTTCTCCTAAACAAAAGACTTCATTGTGTGGGTTTTGTGTTTTTTTTAATTCTCTGACACTTGCATGAGTGTGGTCTCTTTTTCCCAGTGAGACTAAAACTCTCTATGGAAAAGGAATTTAATAGCTAGCTCAAAAATAATTTATAACCAGGCTATCAGTGCTGAATCACGAAAAACTGTGGCAAGAAGTTGGGTTAGGACCATAGAACCTGGTAAATACGAAAAGTTTAGCAATCCTAACATTCCTAAAGGATGGTAGCTCAGGGAGGACACTGTGTTGGGACTGGGGCAAAGAGAGGAAAACTAAATTTCCTCCAACCATACGCCTAGGTAGCTGTTTACCAGTGCAGAAAAGGCAAAACTATTCTAGATCTGTTTTGCCTCTATCTTCTCAATCAATCAAAGTGGCCTTCCAACAGAAAAGGGGAGAATTAACATCGGAAAGAACGTCTGACGTAGATGGAGAGATAATAAAGATACCTAACCCCTATGAACGGGTTTGAATCCTCAGATTCCAGAAAACCTCATTCTAATGAGGTAGAAAACGTTAAAGGTATGATCTAAAAGTCCCTGTATGCAACACTGAGAAACCGTAAAGAATGGATAAAGAAGGCAAATACTCTCCTTATTTTCAAATAAGGGGCAACAAATGGATTCTGGACACAAAAGACAAATAAGGTAGGTGTTGATTCCGGACAAAATTTTTTAAAAACTAAACTTTTGTTTTTTTTAGTATTTAGAAGGAAGGGTCATTCAGTTCAATAATACAAGTTGAAACAAGCAAATGTCATTTCTTGTTTTACAGAATTACTAGGATTATAACAGGAAGGGTGTTATTAGATTCCTTGAGTTGGACAAGTCTCTCGTGATAGTAATGTTACTTGTATGGTTAAATAAGAGCTAGATGATAATATAGCCAGCAATTCTGCAGCTGATTGACCAAGTGTATCTTCAGAGAGTTGATAAAGAGAATGGTATTTACCCAGAGGTGTAAATAAGTGAAGACCTGCAGGGCCTGGTCTTTAACCCTATCTAGGTTTGTAGGTTTTAAGTTACTTAAATAATGTATAAGAGGACCTGCTTATCAAATTTTCTAGATACACAAGGGTTTAATAATATGATTGGGGCTTCCCTGGTGGCGCAGTGGTTGAGAGTCTGCCTGCCGATGCAGGGGACGCGGGTTCGTGCCCCGATCTGGGAAGATCCCACATGCCGCGGAGCGGCTGGGCCCGTTGAGCCATGGCCGCTGAGCCTGCGCGTCCAGAGCCTGTGCTCCACAACGGGAGAGGCCACAACAGTGAGAGGCCCACATACCGAAAAATAAATAAATAAATAAATAATAATAATATGATTGATGACAGGTTCAAGACTCAAAATGATCTCAATGAGTTGTAATGCTAGGTTAAAATTTAGCAGGAGCAGATCCAAGAATTGTGGGGCCTGAAGCCTACAGAATTTGGAAGGGCCTCTTTAATTTAAAAAAATTATAAATAGAAAAAAAAAAGAAAGAAAGAAAATACAAAAGTGAATATTTATCAGCATGGTAAAGAAATCACCCCAGGCTTGGAGCTAGATCTCTTTATCCAACTCCCAACATCTCCCTACATTCACAGGGGCCATACAAATAAAAGACCCTGAAGCTTAAACTTTTTTAGCTTCAGGGTATAAGTACTTCTGGCAATACTCCTTCATATATATTAAAATAATTAAACTTTATTTCAAAAATACAGGCTGGGGGATATTGTTTGACCACAATCTTACTATGCATCAATATTGTGACACAGCAAATAAAAATGATCCAGCTCAGGCAATTAATATTCTAAATTTACCATATACATTGATCAGATCAATTCTGGGAGCCCAGATTGAAAGGGAATATTGGCAAACCAGAGCATGTAAAGGGGAAGCAGACAATATAATGAGAGAATTCTGAAACCTGCCTCATGAGGAACTGCTGAAAGAACTGAAGTGCTTGGCTTTGGGAAAGGAATAGTGGTGGGGGATAGATGACAACCCACAGTATACAAAAGAAGGAGACTTATTCTGTATTGTTCTGGAGGAAGGAAGTATGAGTTGCAAGAAGATTTCAGCTCAATATAAGTCAATCCAATTCAATAAATATATATGAAGTCTATTATGTGTCAGGAACTGGTTAAGGCACTGGGCATAAAGAAATGATCAAAATAGACAAAATTATCTAGTCTCACATAGTTTACATTTTGGAAGAGAGATAGACAATAACATAAATATATAGTATATCAAGTGATGAGGTGATGTATCCTAAGAAGTTAAATATAACAAGGTATCAGCAACAAACAATTAAGAATACAATTTTAAAAGGATGTCAAATACAATTGCATCAAAAAGCATCAAATACCTAGGAATAATCCAGCAAAGTATGTGCATGACACATACACAAAAAACTGTAAATTATTGGTGAGAGAAACTAAAGAAGACTTAAATAAGTGGAAGGATATCCTGTGTTTGTGGATTAGTAGTCTAAATATTTTCAGGATGTCAATTTTCTCCAAAATTGTTCTAGAGATTTAACATAACCCCAATGAACAGTTCGTGAGTGTGTGTATGTGTGTGTGTGTGTGTGTGTGTGTGTGTGTGTGTGTTGACAAGCTGATTCTAAAGAGGTATATGGAAATGCAAAGGTCCAAGAGTAGCCAAGATGATCTTAAAGAAGAATAAAATTAGAGAACTTACTGTACCAGATTTTACAACTTACTATAAAGCCACAATAAATAAGACAGTATGGTATTTTGGCAAAAGAATAGATAAATAGACTAACCAGACACAATTGAGAGTTCATAAACAGAACCACACATATATGGGTGCTTCAAAGCAATGGTGACACACAGAACAGTAGAGAAAGGTTGATCTTTTCAATAAATGGTGCCAAGTCAATTGGAAATTCATTGGGAAAAAAATGAAAGTTGACCCGTACAAAAATCAATTCCAGTAGGATTGTAGATCTTAATGTAAAAGACAAAACAAAAAGGCTTCTAGAAGATAACATTGGAGAATATATTCATGACTTGGTGTAGGCAAAGATTTCTTAAGCAGGACCAAAACACATTAACCATAAAGGAAAATATAGATAAACTGGACTACATTAAAAATAAGAACTTCTGTTCATGAAAAGGCACTATCAAGAGAGTGAAAAGGCTGTTCACCTGAAACTAACACAATATTGTAAATCAACTATACTTCAATTTAAAAAAAGAGTGAAAAGGCAAACCACAGAATTGGAAAAGGTATTTTCAATATCAATAATTGACACAAAAAAACCCTAAATATAAGCCTAGCATATCAGAAAAAAACATATATTGATAAGGAAAAAGAGAGACAACCCAATTTTTAAAACGAGAAGGGGGAGAGAGACATAAACAGACACTTCATTAAAGAGAATATCTAAATAGTCAATAAACATATGAAAAGGCACTCAACTTCACTGGTCATCTGGGAAATGCAAAGTAAAACTACAATGAGACATCACTTTACACACGCAAGAGTAATATTTTTTTTAAAAGACTACACCCCGATGCAGGGGACACGAGTTCGTGCCCCGGTCCGGGAAGATCCCACATGTCGCAGAGCGGCTGGGCCCGTGAGCCATGGCCGCTGAGCCTGCGCGTCCGGAGCTTGTGCTCCGCAACGGGAGAGGCCACAGCAGTGAGAGGCCCGCATACCGCAAAAAAAAAAAAAAAAAAAAAAAGACTACACCAAGTGTTGGTAAGGAGATAAGTAAGAATTCTCATTTACTACTGGTGGAAATATAAATTAGTATGACCATTCTGGAAAATTCTTTGGCAATATCTTCTAGTGCTAAACATATGCATATCTTTTAACCAAGTAATTCTACTCCTACATATTGCCCAACAGAAATGCAAGCACATGTACACCGAGACATATACAAGAATTTCACAGCAGCATTATTAATAATAGCTCAAAACTGAGAGCAATTCAAATGCCCATCAATAGTAAAATGAATCAATAAATTATGACATGGTCACACATTGGAATAGGACACAGAAATGAAAAAGCAACAAACTACTGCACAGTATGGTTGAATCTCACAAATTACTGGGTGAAAGAAGCTAGACGTAAACGAGTGTTTACTGAATGATTCCATTGGTATAAATATAAATAATCTATGGTATTAGAAGTCAGGCTAGTGGTTACTCTCTGGAGGGTTTAGAGGATGGAAAATGATATACGCACTGGTCAAACTGTAGATGTTTCTAAACATATGTTATACTTTAATGAAATTAGTTAATTAAAACAAAAATGAACAAAAGAGATAGGCCCCATTTGAGTTTTTTAGAGTATCCTGAGCGGGGTTAGAATAAAAAGAGCACTTGGGCTACAAGTGAGAGTGTGAGAAAACCCGACAATAATGAAACAGGAGACTGGGAACCATGGAGGAAAGACGGCCAACAAGAAATTCACAGTAGCTGGATTCCTTAAGTGTTTTTAAAGAACAGAGTATTTAATATTCATTTTTAAGTTGTTTTCTGTGCTGTGATTTGCTCTAATCCCTCTATGACCCCATCACACACACACCCCGCAAATTTACTGCTCTCAAACCATCAGTAAACTTTACAACATCTTTAAAACATAGTAAAGCAGGATAAATAAACAGTGATGAAGAGGGGTGAAAGAGAGGCTATGCTATCAGAGGACAGGAATCCCAAAGGAAGGTCTCTCTGAAAAGGTAACACTTAGAATTGAGAGCAAAAGAAGTTAGGGAGAAGAGTGCTCCAGACTGAGAAAAGTAAATGCAGAGACCCCAAGGCAGGATATGCTGGGCACATCCCAAAACCAGTAAAGGAACCAGTGTGTATGGGGCCAAGAAAGATTGTAGGAGATGACGTCATAGAAATAGCGAGGGGCCAGATAATGCTGGTCTCCATGGGGCATGGATTTTACTAGGTTTTACTCTGAGAGAGACAGGAAGCCATTACAGACAAGGTTTTAAGCAGAGAAATTACATATCCAAGTTGTTCCAAATCTATCAATCCAGTTGCTGTGTGAAGAATAGACTATAGAGATATCCGCAAGGGTGGATGCAGGACCAGTTAGGAGGTTTTCTAAGAGTAAGATCATGCTGGCTTAGAGAAACTGGTAGTGGTGAAGGTGGAGAAAAGAGTTTGATTCTGGGTGTATTTGGAAATCAGAGCCAGCAAGACTTGCAGATGGACTGGATATGGAGTGTGAGGGAAAGAAAGGTATCACGAATGCCTCAGGAAAGAACCTCCTAACCCAAAGAGCTGTCTGACAGTTAGATGAGCTTTCCCTTGATGCAGTTATCTGAGTGGAAGCAGTTATTCCTTCATGGGGCCTTCTGAATGCTCTTCTCCCTCCAGCTTACCTGCCAAACAAGCTACTAAGAGGATCTCTGCCCTTTAAGGCAATGGACCTAGGTGACCTCTAAAATAGCTCATGTGCAAAATATTCTAGAACTTTAAGGCAGTCAGAACGTGGTCTATACATCATCAATTTTAGGCTAAATGGTTGCGAAGTAAATTTCCTAAACCAAAGTAACTTTTTAACTGCTATTTACCTTTTTCCCCACACACATATTTTTATTCCAGTCAAAACGGGTTACAGTGAACAGCAGAAGCAGCTGCTTTGGGGTAAGCAGATACCACAAAAGCCTGGAGCTGGGAGATGCTGATGTGTGGAAGGAAGGAGCAACTCCATCCTCTTGGCCCTTGGGGATGGTTATGAATACAGGCTACTCAAAAGAAAGTGTAATTAGAGAGTAGATAATTGAATTGTAAACAAGCATCCTAACATTTTCAAGTGCTCCATAAATTATACAGTTGGCACAGTGGTGCAGCTATTGCTCAAAGCTCACTTGGAACTCTTCTTTGGGATTTGTCCTCAAAGGAAGTTAATGTAACTTACTCCAAAATCCAGTCTTTGAGGTGGTCAGATCCCTGGGAAGCTCTGCTTTCAAAAATCTCAGATTCTGGTTTGCAGGAACTATAAAGCTTCTAGCCTATCTGGTGTTTGACCTCTCATGGCATCATTCATGACAAACAGGCATCTAACCTCTGTTTCAACCCCAGAGTGAGGGAAATGTGGTTAACACCCCCAAGGCAGCCCTTTTTCATCTTCCTAGACAGCTCTGATTGTCAGAAAGTTCTCATTCATTTTGAACTGAAACCCACCTCACCATACCTTGCACCCACTGATCATAACAGAGTGTAGGGCAGTATTTCCCAAACATCAAACACCTGTGTACCACCTCCACATTTTGTCCTTTTTACCATATCTAAGTATCACTGGTCCTATTAGCTCCTTAACATCTCCCTTTCAAATTATCCAATTTACTTAGCCAAGTAATTTTGCCTTAAATGGAAACTACATCACCTTGTAAGTGAAAACCTCACACCAATTACAAATTAACAGCATAAGGAATAATATCAGAAGGAAGAGAAAGTGATGATGTTAAATTCTACTCAGGAACTGTTGCCTGGCAAGAGTGCTGCTCCTGAGGCAGGCTCTCGCTTTGTTAGAACAGGAGATTAGCAAGTGTTGAGAGGTGTGAAGACAAAGCACCACAGAAATGATACTTCTTTCTTAACATTCATAGGGTCAAGAGAATTGAAGAAAGCATAACTTTTTTCACCATGTGATCCACTGTTATTTAACATTGTCTGTGTACCACTCAAAAGCACTGCCTATACTTCTAGTGGGAGATGTACACACTGGGACCCACTGGCAAAGCAGCTTGGCAGTGGTCAACCTGATCAGATTCAGGTCATTGTTCTGCCATTTTCTAGCTGCCCAATCCTATACACCTTAACCAGTTTCTTCATCTTCAAAGTGGAAGTAACAGTAGCTCTTCAGAGTGATGTTTTCTTAAAGACATTTGAATATTTTGCTCCAGTTGTAAGTTGATGATTGAAGAGTATAAATTCAGGCTAAGATTGCAGTGTCATTCAGCTTTTGGGCTGAATTAATTCAGCCTTTGGGCACTGACCAGGCTGCGCTGGTAGCCAACTAAAATCTCTAAGATATTTTGACATGGACGGCTGCTGAGCCAAATCCCCCACTGTGAACTTGTATTGCTGGGCATTTGGGCCTGAGGGAGGACCAGGCATTTATTCTTATTAACTAGATTCTCCCCTTCACTTTAACCTGGTGCTTCAACATTTGTTCAACTCCTTCTCTTACCCTACATTTGAAGAGAAGGAGGTCAGCAGAACTGGGCTAGGATGAGGATGTATTTGTGATTCTAGATGTATCTGTTCTTCTGGAGTAGGAAAATGGAAACTTTTTGCTGAGTTCCCATTAGGTATCAGGCACTTTTCTCCAATAACTTATTTAATGCTCCAAGAACCCCTTAGGGTAGGTGTTAACCCCATTTTACTGAGAAGAAATCTGCATTTTCACTTGAAGTTGTTAAGTATGGTAACTATGCAATTTCTTACTCTTTTGGCTTAATATTATTTTGTAAACACTTTATCACATTGCTTCATATTTTCCTTTTTTTTTTTTTTTTTGCTTTATAAGTAAATAAATACTCCCTCCTTGTTCTAAAAACATTTTGAGGCACTCCTGCCTTGATGTTTCTCATTTTAACGATTGTATAATATCTCATTAAGTTACCCTACCATAATTTATTTTACCAATTTCCTATTGTTGACAGTTTGATTTTGTTTCTTTGCTTTTTGTGGTTTTTTTAATTGTTTTCTGTAATAAAAGATCCTGCTACAAACATCTGCACATAAGTATTATTTTGTTCCGGAAATTTCTCCAAGAATGGAATTAATGCATCAAAGAGGATAACAACTTTTGTGGCTCTTTATAGAGACTAGCAAATTGCTCACCCAAAGGAGTATGTGTTATTTGAGGATAAAAAGAAATAACTGGCTGTTTACAAAAGAAATCAATTTTCCACTTATTCATAAAGTATTCGATCCCCTGATAGGTGGCAGGTGCCGTGCCAGGGACTGAGTACAGGGATGAGCAGGGCAGGCCGAGTCGCGGTCTTCAAGGAGAGCACGGTCAGGTCGGGCAGAGGAAACGACACGCAACAGGTGTCTGCCTCTAACCAGGGAGGGCCGAAGCGCCCTTTCGCACAAGAGAGTGGAAGGAGGGAGCTGTTTGCAAGCACCGAGGAGATCTCGCAACGTAGGCAGCACCTGACCTGAGTCTTGCAGAATGAGTAAGAATTTTGGTACGCGATTTGTATTTATTTTACGGTGACTTTCTGGCCTTTTATCGGAAAAAAAAGTTTCCCACTCTTAGCACTGAGCACAGAGAACGTTGGAGGAGTCGTAGGCCCCCAACCTCTTAAGCCTCTTTCCATCTCCAAGGAGGAGGAGGAAAGTGGGGGTCTCTCCAACCTCCGGAGCAGGATCTGGGGTCCGGGACCTCCCAGCGCGGCACCGGAAAGAACAGGAGAGGACGCGAGCGCGGGGCCCGCCGCCCCGAGAACCAGACCCGACGCGTGGCGCTCGGCGCCTGGCTCCAGCGGAGTCAGCTCAGCACGACCTGGGAAGCCGGTGAGGGAAACGGAGCTGCCCGGGGTGGAGGGCTGAAGAGCAGCCCGCGAGCGGCTCCGAGGGGAGCTGGACTCGGCAGTCGGGGACCCCGAGGGGGCGGGAGCGGGAGAGGGGCGGAGCTCCGAGGCCGGGGCAGCGGCTGCAGCCCAGAGGGTCTGTGGGGGCTGCTTTGGACATATCCGAGGACGAGCGCCTCTCCGAGACCGTGACCTTGGCTTCGGGAGCTGACCCCGCGCGCCGTCTTGAGCGCGCCTTGTGGAAACCCACGGCCGACGGGCCAGCGCTGCCCGCGGTGAGGCAGCCCGGGCCGGGGCGCCAGGTAACCTGGGCCACCGGCCGCGAGGGCGGTCAGAAAGGGCCCAGTGGGGGAGGGGCAGTGACGGGGCTGGGGGCCGCGGGCTGGGGGCTAAGCGAAGGGCGCACGCTGGAGCAGCTCAGGCCTCGGAACACTGGGCGTGGGGCGTGGGGGAAGTCAGGGTCCACCTTACCGGACCAAGGGCTCACCGGTCCTCAGAAGGGGCAGTGGGTCGCCCTCGCGGATGAACGGGAGTGCGCACGAAGACGCGGCTTCTGGGTAGCGTCTTGCGCCTCCGCTTTGTTTCTGCCCGTGACACAATCAGAAAGTATTCCCTTTCCGTGTGTTAATGAGAGAACGGGCAGTTTTCTAGTGTGTGTGCATATGGAAGGCTACAGCGTCAGCACCCATCCTTCTGGGCCATGAGTCCCCTAGCAGGATCCTTGGCCCAAGCCTCCAGCTGCCTTGGGGACCTTGTCTCAGTGACACCAAACTAAGGTGTCAGTCCCAGGGCTTTATCACCAGCCGCTATATTCCTTGGGGAGAAAAAAGAAGTACCAGTTTGATGGAATCTTTTATTATTTTTTAATCAATAAATTATAGTTTAAATAGATGATTTTTTAAAAAATCAAACAATGCTAGTTTAACTTCTAGAGATATTCCTATACTTGTATTTGTGTCTATTTATACCTTCCTTGTTTTTTACCCATATCTTTTTCAACTCTACTTCTTCTGTCCCCTCCCTTTGATTCGTTATCTCACCTCCTGCCTAATGAAAGTACCAAAAGAAAATGACGTCACCGCCACTGGCCGCATCCCTTTAATCTCCTGGGTTCCTCGCTGGTCCCACCCCTGCTCTCTTCAAAAGTCTTTCACCCGGGTGGCCCTTGGGGTAGGGAGCCCACTCCCGAGAGGACATTTCTTTTACTTGTCTTAACTCTCCCAGAGATTCAAAGAAAGGAGCTTTGGGAAAGAGCCCCAGATGAATTCTGTACTACCTGTTCTTTCCCTTAAACTGGACTTTGCAAATGCAGTTTAAGTAGAGTCTGGTACTGAGGAAAATTAATGAAGGAAATTTCCTAAAGTGTTCTAGATTTCCAGAAATTAACACTTCACTAGTTCCTATTCCTGAAAGCAGAACTTTGCCAGTCACACTTCCCATTTTCTCTGCTGCCTTCACCTAGGACCAGCAAAGTAACAGGAATAGGATTTTTCATCAGTAGGAATCTCATAGGGTGGATGTTTTATATTTGTGAAGGGGCTCAGTGACATACCTTTGCAGTAGACAAGGCGGGAGGGGAAGATACAGAAGAAGGAGTTAGAGGGGATCAGGGGATTAGAAAGAGAGGAGCAGGC
Source organism: Delphinus delphis (assembly GCF_949987515.2). Taxonomy (NCBI): domain Eukaryota; kingdom Metazoa; phylum Chordata; class Mammalia; order Artiodactyla; family Delphinidae; genus Delphinus; species Delphinus delphis. The sequence continues at coordinate 67,477,660 of NC_082686.1, forward strand.
CAAGACCCTTAAGAGGAGAAGAATCCTGGAAGCGGGGCCCTGTCATTTAGGAACAACCTCTAGATAATTTGGCTAGCAGACCACACATGCAGCTTACTTCTTGCCATCAACCAACACAATCAACTACTTTCCAAGACTTTTTCTATGCAAGGCCAAAACATACTGAGAAGTGGGGGAAAAAATCAGCAAATTAACCCACTTTTGTCTATGTGATAAAATAGAAGTGGTTTAAATTATTTTTCCTGAATTAATAGGGTTTTTTAGGAGTTGTGTAGACTGTTTAAAATAACCTAATAGCTACTCCAGTCACTACATTTTCCTTTGCTGTGTTCATTTTTTCATGTTGCATGACCTTGACCTGCATCCCACACAGTTCAGGAAGTTCAGGTTGGTTAGAAGCTGCCACTTCTAAGAGCCTTTTTAAATGAAGGATTGGGAGAGGAGAGGATTGGAAAATAAGGACTGAGCCTTGTGGTAGGGTAGGGGAATAATGAAGAGGGATGCACTGAGTACCAGCTTGAGACTGGTAAGGAATCGGGTATAATTCTTAGAACAAGGCAATAATGAGTAAGTAAGACGTGAAGGACTCATTCATCATTCATTCGTTCATTCAAAATGTTTGCAGAATGCCTGGCTATGTACCAATCACTGGGAGAAAAATGATGAATAAAACCAGGCAAGGTCTCTGATCTCCTGGAGTTTACAGATGTTCGGGGAGGCCACCATTAGTAAAATAACTGAGTATTGAATATGTAATTACAAACTAAGATAAGCTTTCTTTTTTTTTTTAAGCTTTCCTTCTTTTTTTCATTATTATTTTATTTTATTTATTTATTTTGATTGCGCCAGGTCTTAGTTGCGGCTCACGGCCTGCTTAGTGGCATGCAAACTCTTAGTTGCAGCATGCATGTGGGATCTAGTTCCCTGACCAGGGATCAAGACCCGCGTCCCCTGAGTTGGAAGGCAGATTCTCAACCACTGCACCACCAGGGAAGTCCCTAAGATAAGCTTTCTAAAGGAAAGAAATAAAGGTCTTTGAGGGTGTATACAGACTGTCCTCTGAGATCAGGGAAGGCTTTCTCAAGGAGGTTTCCCTTGAGATGAGATTCAAGGGTAGGTGGGAATGTTGGGGATGTATATGGCTTTGAGGTAGGACCAGAACGTATCAGTTAGGAATTCCATTTGGCTGCCAGTAATCAAGAAGCCAGGTTTACTGTTTGCAATACTGCATATGCACACATGTAGAGTTGGAATTTCTGGAATTTGGGGCAAGGATGCTTTGTTATCACAGCATTGTTTGTACTGCCCTGAGTTGGTCATGGTTTTCCATTATTGTTGTTCTTGCTTCTAAATTAAATGTTTAGATTAATTTTATTCTTGTCAGTTTAGTTTATTGCGCACAATAAAATGTGTGCATTGTGGTTCAAATGTGAATCATCCATATTTCCACTGCTAAGGTAGATGTGTACATAACTCCCATACCAAATTTGGCTTGTATGGTGATAACTCATTGTTGTCACTGAATACTTTCCCAGGTGAAAACAGGTGTGGCAGGTCAGCTACAGTGTCTTCTCTCCACCCCTATCCACTGCTCTAGTTTTAGTTACCCTAAAGCTGCATGTACCTCTTCAAAGTTTCATATACAGTCGTTAGGTAAAGAAAAAAATTACTAATTGCATTGACGCTGTAAGTAAAATTAACATAAATCTCACAATATAGTGGCATGGTGAGTTTTGACCAAGCATCATATTTCATGTGCAAATATTTTTATTCATTCAACAATATTTACAGTGAACTTTCAATATGCCTAGCACTCTGTTAGATACTGTGGGTAAAATGGATTAGTAAGATTCAGTCCCAGCATTTAAGGAATTCCCAGAAGTGTAAGAGGAGAGAGTCATACTTATCTATGTAAGGGTAGGAAAGCATTGTGGTTGCTAGAATGGAAGCATAACTAAGGTACAGTGATGCACAAGGAAGGGGAGTGGTCAATTCTAGTAGAAAAGGAGAGGAGGGGTCCAGAAAAGGTTCATGGAAGAGTTAATACTTGAGCTGAATCTTGAAAGATGAGACGTACCACAAGATAGACAAAGGGGAGAAGGCATTATAGAAGAGGGATCCATGTGCCCAAACAAACAAAGACACGCATGAAACAGTGTCAAGGTCGAGGACCTGCAAGTGTCTCAAAGAGCTGAAGCATAAAGAGCAAAGAGGGTCTCATGAAGAGATAAGGCTGGAGTGGCGGGCAGGCCAGGTCACAGAACCTGCATGCCATCACACCGATAGCATTGTGATTAAAGTATGTGCTCTGAGGTCAGACAGTCCCAGGTATGAGTCATGGTTCTGCCATTTTCTAGCTGTGGGGCCTTGGTCAAGTCACTTAGCCTCAATAAGTAATGGTAACGAAGGTTGTATCTCTCTCATAAAGTTGCTGCAAGAACTGAATTAAGTCGTGGAGTACCTGGCACTTTATGCACCCACTTGTTGTTGGCTGTTATTTTCATTTTTTATCCTGGGGCAAAGGGAGCCACTGGAGGGTTTTACGTAGGGAAGTGACTGAGTGAGCATTTTTGTTTGGAGCGCTGTCATTCTGGCTGCATGTGGATGCTGGGTTAATGGGGGGTAAGTTTGGAGGAGAGCAACCATTTAAAGAGATTATAACCATTCAGATGATGGTGATGATGGCCTGAATCATGGTGGCCATGGGCATGGAGAAAAGGAGACAAGTGCTTGAGATGTCTGCAAGGTAAATACCACAGAACTCAATTACTCATTAGCTGTGATAAGTGGGATTCTGGTCTGTCATCCTTTGGTACTGTCATCCAAGTGTTCTTAGGATAAAAAAAGGAAGCCAGGTGTCAAGCAGAACTGGGGATCAGATATTTAGGAAGTGCTTATGTACTGAGGACTCAGTGATTGATACCAAAAAAAAGCTGCCTTTCTAATTTAGGAGACCCCTTGACAATTTCCATCTCATAACATTAAATAGGATCAGGAAAGTCTAGTTCATCCATAACAAATTTCATTCATTCATTCATCTTGTCTCTGTTTTTCTCTCTCTCTCTCTCTCTCATTGCTGGGAGGCTTTTAGCTCAAGGTGGACGAACGTTAGACTTCATCCATTTGCCATTGTCATAATGTGGCACATATAACCCTCACTCATGCCTGGTACTTTTGGTTCAATTCTTGCCTGACACTAGCATGACTGAATTTTTCCTTCTTTTTTCTCAAGTGTCCTCCCACAGTCCAATAACTTCTGGCCGAGGTGCCTTTATTAAAGTCAGTGAGAATTAGAGGATTTAGGTGGTCCCTATTTTATAATACAGTGTAGTCTTGGTAACCACATTTGTCCATTCATAAGACAGAAAATAATCCAGACATATGGATAGTGTCTGCTGAAAAGTTGCTGGGAGCTTTATGCCTGTATCCCCCAAATGTGGATCCTGGGAAATGCTGATTGAATGTGGTTCTCTTGGATTCAGTTGCTTGAACAACTGTCTAATTACTTGAAGCCACAGAAATGAACAGACCTTAAATTAGGCAGGGCCAATGAGTGAGGTGGCAAAATGTGAAACGAGGGGAGAAAAAGGTCTGTTTCTGCCATGGACAGTCTAGAATTTGATTAAAAGTGGACTTTCCCTTTTCCGATAAGCAGCCTGAGGTGACCTCTAAAAATGGTTCGCAATTCACCTGACCCAGAAAACCCCACAAAACCATGCAAGTCAAGATGTTCAAATCTTCATGTTCACTTTAAGAACACTCGTGAAACTGCCCAGGCCATTAAGGGTATGCATATCCAAAAAGCCACCAAGTATGTGAAGGATGTCACTTCAAAGAAGCAATGTGTGCCATTCCGTCGTTACAATGGTGGAGCTGGTAGGTGTGCCCAGGCCAAACAGTGGGGCTGGACGCAGGGTCGGTGACCCAAAAAGAGTGCTGAATTTTTACTGCACATGCTCAAAAATGCAGAGAGTAATGCTGAACTTAAGGGCTTAGACGTAGATTCTCTGGTCATTGAGCACAGCCAGGTGAACAAAGCCGCCAAGATGCGGCACTGGACTTACAGAGATCATGGTTGGATCAACCCATACGTGAGCTCTCTCTGCCACATTGAGATGATCCTTACAGAAAAAGAAGTTTGTTCCTAAACCAGAAGAGGACGTTGCACAGAAGAAAAAGATATGCTAGAAGAAACTGAAGAAACAAAAACTTATGGCCTGGGAATAAATGCCACAAAAAATAAATGCAAATAAAAGTAAAAAAAGTGGACATTCCATCTCTGTGACCTTCGGCAATATAGCTAAGCTCTGTGAGCCTCAGTTTTCACTGGTGGCTATCCCTTTGCTATCTATAAATCTGAGGTAATGTTTCCTCCAAAGGGTAGTTGTCAGGTTTAAATGGACTATATATGGAAAGTGCTTAACACAGTGCTTGGCATATGGTAGCTGCTTACTTGGCCCCTATCCTTTGCCCCTGCTTGTCTCTGAGGTTTATCCTTACATGGAAAAAACAGGAAGGATGAAGGTTTCTTAGGTTAAGTAAACTGAATTAATTGGCTTTTATGTATTTCTCATCTATGATTGATCACCCCCTTCCCACCCCCCCCACCCCCGCCCCCTGGGAACCGGGTTGGAAACCTGTTTTCCTCCACCCTCAGGGAATGCTTATCAGTGATGAGGGCAAAGGTAATATGATACCTGCAGAGAGGAAGCTAATTTTAGATATTCTTCTTTCAACAAATCTTTCAGTTACACACAAGCAAAATTACTATCAAATAGAAAAATGGAATTATTTGACTTCTTTCACCCATGTTGCTTTGTTGGTGGAGTTCCTAATATGCATGTTTCTTGTTTAAATTGTTGTTTTTCATGTAGAAAGAAAGAAGCAGGCTCAAAGAGATTGTAATTGTTCCCCCTAATAACTGTGAAATGTTTGTACTTAGGAGAGAAAAAGTTTTGTTTTTCACCTCATAATGGAGGTTGATGGTTGAAAGAATGATCCTATCCTCAGAGTCTCTCTAAATGTTCTATAATTTGACATAGTTTAGTTCAACAAGCATCAGTTGAGTTCCAACTGCTTGTCAGGCATTATGTTGGCACCGTTCACTCAGAGACGCCAGCTGTGGTACCCAGATCTCCAGTCTGGTAGCCCTTGCGGAATAGGGTGGCCAGGGAGAGGAGGGTTGCCAGCTGATCTGAAAGAGCTGGTGAGAGGGGAACCCTCAGGCCGACGTTCTCTACCACAAGCTTCAGAGCTTCTTCAGACCACAAGTCCATCAGATCTTGAGCACCTTCAGGTCAGGATCCAGATCTGCTCATCCTTACGTCCACAGGGCACCTTCTGTGCTAAGTGATCAGGAGAAGAAGGGAGTGAGGAGGCCAAGTGACCTTTTCTTTCTGCACTCTTAAAAATGAAAATATTCCAAATAAAGTATGGCTCTGTGCCATTGTCAGCCAATTTTCAGCCTCATCTTAGGAGAGGCAGTGCAGTACATTGGTTAAAAGTCTGGGCTCTGTAGTTAGATTACCTGGGCTTATGTCCCATCTCTACAGCTTATCAGTTGTGTGACCTTGGGCAAGTTGTTCAATCACTCTAGGCCCTACTTTCCTTATCTATAAACTGGGGTTATTAATATTATCTACCTCATTGATTGTTAAAGGACTCATTGAGCTAATACACATTGTTCAAGGTCGTCAGGCACAGACAGCATGTCTTATTTAACACTGAAACCCCAGAATCCAGCATAGTGCCTGGTACGTTGGAGGAGCATACGGAATGAACAAGTCTAATACACAGGCTGGTATAGCCGTAAGTGACTGACAAAGCACTCATAAGGGATATGGGCAGGCTAGGTGTCATCTTTTACAAATGAGGAAACCAGCAAACTGAAAGGTAGAGTGACTTGCAAGAGAAACACAGCTATAAATGATATAAATGACAGACCTGGTTAATGCTCCTGACTCTGTCTCTAGCCCTCTGCTCTTCCCAATATCTGACTCTCGATCCTATACAGGTTTTGTGAATATCCACCTGAAAAAATATCCACCTGAAAAAAATGAACACACATAACTTGTTTAGCTCTCTGAAAAAAATGAATCTTACTGTAAATATCCTCAAATACGAACTTCAAGTTAAAACTTGAAGTTTGGAAAGTTTCTATTTTGGGGTGTGGGGAGGAAAGCAGAGGATATTTTTTGTGAGAATGCAGAAGTTCTTTCAAAGTGAGAAAGTAACAGAGAATCATAAAGGAAACTTTTCCACATCCTCCAGTCCAGGGCTTTCATACTTTAAGATGGGGATATTATTAACATGCAGATTGCTGAGCTCCACCCCCAGAAATTCTGATTAAGTAGGTCTGGAGAGAAGTCGCCGTTGTTGCAGCTCCCAAGGTGATGCTGGTGATGCTGATCTATGGACTACACATTACGTAGCCCTGCTGTAATCCACGCTTTAATTTTTTTTATATACTAAAAGAATAAAGATTTTTATTAAGCATTGTAAGTTGCATTCAGTAGCCTTCAGACACACCACACCACAACCCATCTACAATCGGTCAAACCCAACAGCAGTTCATTCTTGCACAATCCATGAGTTAGGGCAAAACTCCTTTCAACTTACAGTAAGATCCTATTCAGGTCTTGTCACGCCTTAATTTTTTTTATTATTAATTAATTAATTTTTTAACATCTTGATTGAAATATAATTGCTTTACATTGGTGTGTTAGTTTCTGCTTTATAACAAAGTGAATCAGATATACATATACATATATCCCCATATCTCCTCCCTCTTACATCTCCCTCCCACCCTCCCTGTCCCACCCGTCTAGGTTGTCACAAAGCACCGAGCTGATCTCCCTGTGCTATGTGGCTGCTTTCCACTAGCTATCTATTTTACATTTATGCCTTAATTTTTAACACCCCTTACGTTGTACCTTTTTTTTTGCGGTACACGGGCCTCTCACTGCTGCAGCCTCTCCCGCTGCGGAGCACAGGCTCAGGACGCGCAGGCCCAGTGGCCATGGCCCACGGGCCCAGCCGCTCCGCGGCATGTGGGATCCTCCCGGACCGGGGCACGAACCCGCGTCCCCTGCACCAGGGAAGCCCAGCCCTGTCCCTTTTTAATGTGAACATTTTCATTTCTGGAAATCTTCAACTTGCTTTTTATATTCTTATTCTCCTGTCCTCTTATTTCTATGCTGTGCTTTTATGTCCAGGAGTAGTAACATAATAAACTTATCTATCACTTTCCAAAGCACTTGTCACGTACCAGTAACTGTGTTAGTGCTCTATTCATATCATTTTTTCACCCTTAAAACAACCCTGAAAAGAGGGCATTATTATCCTAGTTTTAGAGGTGAGAAAACTGAAGTACTAGGACTCCCAGTATGTGGGAAGAACAATTTACTTTCCATTTTACTGCCCTACCTCTTTCACACAGTGGTACATGTCACCAAGTCTCCAGTGACATGCCTTCTCAGTCCTGTCCCAGCTGCTTAGCTCCCCAATATGGAACACCCCTCACCTCAGAATCTGTCTAGATCCCATCCAGGCCTTCTACGCCAGGAAGCTTTCCTAGCTATACCCTGCCCATAGCCCACACCCCTCTGCATCTTTTGTTATAATCTGGCCATTTATCATATGTGTTTGCATTTCCATACCAAGGGATTTTGTCTTCCTAACTGGACTTGGAACTCCTCGAAGGAAGGGCCCATCCCTTGCATCTCTCGGTCACCCTTGGAATAGCCATGGTGGGGACTGATTGCCTCCCTTATCACCCTTTCTACTCTTCTCCTTTCCTATCCCCCCAGTCTCTACCTTGTCCTTTCCTAATTTGGTAAAATCAAGCCACATCAATGAGAAGGTGAAAAATAGGCCAGGCTGAACCCTTCTTAATCCCCTTCCCTGCAGTGCAGTTGTGGGTGGTTTGCTGGTGTTTGCCCTGTTGTTCCACAGTATCATGAGAAGGAAGGTTTCCATGCGGCCGTGCACTGGGCAGCAAAGTACCTGCAGTGCCCTTTAACCCTTGGCTCTTCTTGAGGGTTTCCAGACACCCCTCCCCTCCTTTCATATTTCCTCAAATCCCATTTCCTTTGTTTTACTTCCCAGTAAAACAAGAGTTTCGGGCTTCCTGGTGGCGCAGTGGTTGAGAGTCCGCCTGCCGATGCAGGGGACACGGGTTCGTGCCCCGGTCCGGAAGGATCCCACATGCCGCGGAGCGGCTAGGCCCGTGAGCCATGGCCGCTGAGCCTGCGCGTCCGGAGCCTGTGCTTCACAACGGGAGAGGCCACAACTGTGAGAGGCCCCGCGTACCGCAAAAAAAAAAACAAAAACGAAAACAAGAGTTTCACTCTCCATCCTTGTCTTCATTCAAGTATATGTCAAGAAGTTCTCACTTGCCCACTCCTAACTTGTACATCTTCGGAGTTACTTCCCCCCTAATGAAACCTCCTAGGGCCAGTACAGTGGGACACATTCACCTGGTCTGTACACTTTGGTTCTTTTCTCCTTTCTCCTCCCCTCCCCTTTCCCCTCCTCTTCCTCCTCTTCTCCCTCCCTTCATTTCTCCCTTCCTCCTTCTGAGGTCATCATTCCTGATATTGCTTGGTTGGTATTATCAACCCACTCTGATAGCTTACACATCTCAGGCCTTGTAAGCTTCCTTTTGTAATTTTCCCAAAACTTGTAAGGGGTCTTCAGAGCAACTGGGCCTCGTAGCAAAAGGGTGAGATTTCTGTGTTGCTTTCATTTCCTCCCTGTCCATTAGATGAAAGTATTGGTTGTGTCCGCCTCGTGGAGCTACACTGCTAAACGGACACCTGCACTAGTACATGATTCTAGATTCAATTAGTTTTCTCATTCAGATGGTTTTTTGTGACCATGGTTATGAACCAGCTCCGTGGTGATCCTGATACTCTCCTTCAGTGTCTCCGGGGTCTCAATTCCTTCCCCTTGGGGCCTCATTCCATTTTCTTGGATGCTTTCAGAGTGAAACCCTAGGAAAAAATGTCTTTCTGAGGACTGCCCTTTACTGTTTCTTTAGTGTTTCCAATGTATTAGGCATGGTGCTAAGCATTTTTTTTTTTTTTGCGGTACGCGGGCCTCTCACTGTTGTGGCCTCTCCCGTTGTGGAGCACAGGCTTCAGACACGCAGGCTCAGCAGCCATGGCTCACGGGCCTAGCCGCTCCGCGGCATGTGGGATCTTCCCGGACCGGGGCACGAACAAGCATTTTTATACCTTGTTTTGTTTAATCCTGTCAAAAACTTTAGTTAGGTATTATCCCAATATGATGGGGAAACTGAGGTTTAGGAGGTTGACTTGCGTGAGGTCTTGTGGCCAGTAAGTGGAACAGGCTAGATACAAACCTATGTCACATAATTCCAAAGCTCATAGTCAAAATTTAGTTTCTGGGCGCTTTCTTCCATCCTTCAAAAAATATAATGATTTTGCCAAAAGCTCTCACGTACATCACTGTGACAGTATAAATGGGTACACCCTTTCTGGAGGGCAATTTGGCCATACATATTAAAAGCTTTAAAAATGTTCTTATCCTTTAATCTAACAATTTCCATGCCTGAATTTATGCTAAGGAAATAATCATTAGTATGTGTAAAGACTTAACCCTAAGGAAGTTCAGGGCAGCAATATTCATAATATGAAAAATTTGAAACAGGCTCCATGTCCAACAGAAAGGAATTGGCTAAATTAAGTATGATACATAGAAACAGTGAAATACCAAGCAGTCATTATAAATTATTTGCAAAAAAGAATATTTGGTGGCATAGAAGTGTGTTCATGATGTAATAAATAACATACTATAGGATTTCAGGTATGTAGCATACATAAAAACTGTGAAGAGTCATGAGATAAAGGAGATAGAATTAAGACTGATTTTTATTTTCTTCTGGAGAAGAAAATCTCCAGATTTTCATATGTAATATGAAATATGTAATATGAAAATCTTTTTTCATATGTAATAATTACTTTTTTAATTGACATTGAGGGTTTTTTTATATTTATTTACTTTTTAATTGGAAAAATGGCTGCACGTTGTTTGGACATGCAGTCTTTGTTCACATTTACTTAGTGCTCCCATTTTATATTTATAATTTCCCCCACAAACAAGCATTTCTCCAGACACTGAGTTTATCTTTGCAGTTTCTTTTATTTATTTTTTTTTTAGTGTAGGTTTTCATTCGTTTTTTTCTCATTAGCCCAGTGTGCTTTGGTGTCCTGACCAGGTCACCTCCCAATTGCCTGTGCCATTGACTCACACTGATCTCCTGCACTCATCACACTGCCTCTCCTTCTTTCAGGACTCAAAGCGTCTTTGCAAAGTGCCCTCATTCTTGCCTCAGCTTTTCTTTCTGCTCTCACCACTCTCATCATCTGTCTGCTGCTTGCTTCATCAACCCCTTTGTATTCCCCTTTTCTGTTTCTGTCGGGCCCACCTGTCTGTCTCTTATCTATTTACAGTAAGTCCCCTACATACGAACCTTCAAGTTGCAAAATTTCAAAGATGTGAATGTGCGTTCCATCAACGTCAGGTGGGAGTGAAATTGCAGCTTGCCCTCAGTCCCCTATTGCTGATGATTCTTCAGCTCTACCATCTCCCACCTCCTCTCCCTCCTCCAGTCAGTAATTCTTCTTGCCTGTTCACTCCATGCCAGCCCCTGTATGCCAGCTGTTGTACTGTACTACTGTACTTTTCAAGGTACTGTACTGTGAGATTAAAAATGATTTCTCTGTGTTTTGTGTTTGCTTTTTATGTATTATTTGTGTGAAAAGTATTATAAACCTACTACAGTACTATATAGCTGATTGTGTTAGTTGGGTACCTAGGCTAACTTGGTTGGACTTAAACGAATACGCTCTCAGAATGGAACTCGTTCATGGATAGGGGACTTATTGTATATTCTCCATTTAGCTGGTAATCCTTGGTCTGATCATTTCAGCCTTTGATCTGGGCCTTCCCTGAAGCGTTGTTTCAGGTATTTTAAAACCAAGTTCCAACAAAAAAAAAAGAATGAATTCAATTCTTTAATGGAAAAAAAAAAAGTCCTACCACACCCTGTCCTGAGAGGGGTGTGGAGTTTTCTGACTCGTGCCTTTTTCTTTAGGACCTAATCAGTTGTAGAAGGAACAGTTTAACCTCAGAAAAATAAAATACTAAAACAAAACATTAATTAGCATTTCCTCTATAAGATATATATATATTATCCCTGACTAACCAAAACAAGAGTTCGTGACAGAGCATTAATTTCCACCCCTGGGAATGAATCCTAAGAAGATCTCTGGCAAGTGTTAAAGAAGTATTTGAAACTAGGTTAATTGAAATGTTGTTTGTAATGGTAAAAAAATAAGAACTATCTTAAATGCCCAGCAGTAGATGATTGGCTATGTACATTTGGACTCGTATATACTACTATAAAATCATTGAATATGATTATTCTGTATTTATAGCAATAAATAAACTGGGTTGCAGACTGGAATGTATAAGAGGATCCCATTTCTGTAAAGTTATACATGTACGTCTGTATAGAGTCAGCAAAAGGAAGTCTCTTGATGATGAACTTTTTGGATGATTTTTAATTTTCTGTTTCTTTTGATTTCTTCTTTATACTTTTCTACATTGCTTGCATATTTTACAGTTAGCAAATTTTGTTTTTAAACAAAGAAAAATCTTAGTTTTTTTCTTAGTAAATTACATAAATAACTTCAATTTTTGATTGTTTATTTTATATTTTCCTACTGGTTACAATGAAAACATCAAACATCCTTTGCCTGGCTTCTTATTATGAAATCTGTCATTCATATCAGAGATAAGTTATATTACAGTTTAAAGAATAATAATAAAATGGATACCTGTGTACTTATAATTCAGCTTAAGAAAATTAATTCTTTGGAGCCCGTATGTGCCTCTAGTCAAGTCCTACTCCTTTTTCCAAAGAGGTAACGACTCCCAAATTTGTATTTCACATTCCCTTGCCTTATAGTTTTATGAGATACATATGCTCAGTTCATTATGCTACAACTTGGTGTTACTGTAATGCCCATTGATTCATATGAAATAAGTAAATAAGGGAATTGTGTCAATATACACAGGAGTCACATTGCTTATACAGTATTTTTACCCACATGTAAATGTGCATCACCAAGGAGCAGCAGCTGACACAGAGTACACGGACACAGCTGAATGCAGCAAGCTGTGAACCTCTGTTCCCGAAGCTCGTCCACTCCAAGTTTTTCTCTTGGCTCACTTTGGCCTAATACCCTGTGTGGGAAGTGCTTGTTACACATGCCTTGATCATCAGGCGTTTTGTCCAAAGGCAGCTTCCTCAACCTTTCTTAAACCTTCCCCTAAGAAGCTATCTTCCTCTTTTCTCATATTTTCAGTATTATTTATTTATTAAGAATGCAATGTATGTTGTGATTATACTAATGTGTTTATTAGGGTTTTTATTGGTTTTATTAATACTCTGTTTACGAAATGATATAGCATTATTTTTCATTTTTTCCATAGGAAAACAGTCCATAGTCTGTTACTTTTTAAATTTTTTTTAACATCTTTATTGGAGTATAATTGCTTTACAATGGTGTGTTAGTTTCTGCTTTATAACAAAGTGAATCAGCTATACATATACATATATCCCCGTCTCTCTTCCCTCTTGCATCTCCCTCCCTCCCACCCTCCCTATCCCACCCCTCTAGGTGGTCACAAAGCACCGAGCTGATCTCTCTGTGCTATGCGGCTGCTTCCCACTAGCCATTGGTTTTACATTTGGTAATGTATATATGTACATGCCACTCTCTCACTTTGTCCCAGCTTACCATTCCCCCTCCCTGTGTCCTCAAGTCCATTCTCTAGTAGGTCTGCATCTTTATTTCCATCTTGCCCCTAGGTTCTTCATGACCATTTTTATTTTTTTAGATTCCATATATATGGGTTAGCATATGGTATTTGTTTTTCTCTTTCTGACTTACTTCACTCTGTATGACAGACTGTGGGTCCATCCACCTCACTACAAATAACTCAATTTCATTTCTTTTTATGGCTGGGTAATATTCCATTGTATGTATGTGCCACATCTTCTTTATCCATGCATCTGTCGATGGACACTTAGATTGCTTCCATGTCCTGGCTATTGGAAATAGAGCTGCAATGAACATTGTGGTACATGACTCTTTTTGAATTATGGTTTTTCTCAGGGTATATGCCCAGTAGTGGGATTGCTGGGTCATAGGTAGTTCTATGTTTAGTTTTTTAAGGAACCTCCATACTGTTCTCCATAGCGGCTGTATCAATTTACATTCCCACCAACAGTGCAAGAGGGTTCCCTTTTCTCCATACCCTCTCCAGCATTTGTTTGTAGATTTTTTGATGATGGCCATTCTGACTGGTGTGAGGTGATATCTCACTGTAGTTTTGATTTGCATTTCTCTAATGATTAATGATGTTGAGCATTCTTTCATGTGTTTGTTGGCAATCTGTATATCTTCTTTGGAGAAATGTTTATTTAGGTCTTCTGCCCATTTTTGGATTGGGTTGGGTTTTTTTTTTTGATATTGAACTTCATGAGCTGCTTGTAAATTTTGGAGAATAATCCTTTGTCAGTTGCTTCATTTGCAAATATTTTCTCCCATTCTGAGGGTTGTCTTTTGGTCTTGTTTGTGGTTTCCTTTGCTGTGCAAAAGCTTTTAAGTCTGTTACTTTTAATGCATGGTTTTGTAGGATGAGAGAGGTTTTTTTTTAAATACATATATTACCTTATGTGAGAAACACCTATGTATCCCTAAACAATGCATTGTTTAATTTGCATTGTTTTGAATTTTGTACAAATGGAGTCATGTTCTTTGCATTCTTCTTCAATGTACAGTTTTTTAAATATTTTATTTGTGAGAGTAATCCATGTTAATGACTATAGCTGTGGCTCATTCATTTTCACTGCTATATAGAATTTCATTGTACAAGTGTTCTAAAATTTATGTATTCTCCTGTCGACCAGCAACTAGTAGTTGCAGTTTCCTGCTGTTGTAAAAATAAAAATGTTGTTATAAATATATATATATATATATATTTTTTTTTTTTTTTTTTTTTTTTTTTTTTTTTTTGCGGTACACAGGCCTCTCACTGTTGTGGCCTCTCCTGTTGCGGAGCACAGGCTCCGGACGCACAGGCTCAGCAGCCATGGCTCACGGGCCCAGCCGCTCCGCGGCATGTGCGATCTTCCCGGACCGGGGCACGGACCCGTGTCCCCTGCATCAGCAGGTGGACTCTCCATCACTGCGCCACCAGGGAAGCCCGTTATAAATATTTTTGTACATGACTCCTTGGCATATGTGCAAAAATCTCTAGTGCATTCTACCTAGGGGAGGAAGGGCTGGGCTTAGAGTATGGACATCTTCATGTTTACGAGATAATGTGAAATGGATTTGCAAAGTGATTTTATGAATTCAAACTTCCATCATTAGCGTATGCAACTTCTCATGTATTCATGTCATTGCCAAGAGTTGAGTTGTTGCCAAATTGTTGCGGTTTTAATTTGTTTACAAATGTGTATATATTTCTTTCCTTGTCTACTCATTTTTTCCTCTGTGAAATGTCTGTTGATGTCTTTTGCCCATTGTTTTTCCATTGGGAGGTTTCTATTTTTCTTACAATAGGAATGCTATATATTCTGGATACCACTCCTTTTTCAGTTATATTGTTACAACTATCCTCTTCCTTTTTGCAGCTTATCTTTTCACTTAATAGGGTCTTTTTATGAATGGCAGTTCTTAGTTTAATATAGTTGAATTTATCATCTGTTCTTTTGTTGTTTGTGCTTCTTTTACTTGTTTAAGAAATCTTTCCATATTCGGGGTTATAAAGACGTTCTATATTTTCTCCTAAATTTTAAAAACTTTTGTCTATAACATTTAAACCTTCAAGCCATTTGCAATTGATTTTTGTGTATGATCTGAGTACAGGTCCAATTCATTTCTTTCCCACATGGTTAACCGGTTGTCCCAATACTGTTATTGCATAGTCTGCCCTTTCTCCTACCAGTACAGATGCCATCTGTCAACGATCGGTTTCATGTATGCATGAATCTGCTTCTGGGCTCTCTGTTCTGTAATATCTGTCTTCTCTGCCATTATCAACTGTTTTGATTATTCCAGCATAGTATTGTTTTGGCAGCTGGTAGGGTGAGCCTTCCTTCCATGTTCCTCTTCAGGAGTATTGACTATTCTCAGCCTGTTGCTCATCCATATAATTTTAGAAGAAGTTTGTCAAGTTGTGCACATGCAACACACACACCTGCTGTCAAGTACACACACGCATGCGCATACACACACACACACACCTGTTGAGATTTTTATTAGGATTGCAGTGAATTTATAAATCAGTTTGAGGAGAATGACATCATAACAATATTGAGTCTTACTATCCATGAACACAGTGGAGATCTCCATTTATTTCAATTTTTTCAAAAAGTTTTTCAATAATGTTTGAAATTTTTCCATACAATTCTTACACATCTTTAGTTCATTCTATTTTTGAGAAACTTACTTTTTTTCTATTATAAATAGTATCTGTTTACAAAGTATATATTTCTGTTACTGATGATTAATAGAAATGCAGTTGACTTATATAGTATACGTCTGGTAACTTTGCTCATTTCTCTTATTCTAATTATTTGAATGTGGATTCTAAGGTTATCATGTTGTCTATAATTAATGATAATTTTATTTTTTTTCTAAACCTTACACTTATGATATCTTTTCACTATGTTACTAAACTGGCTAAAACCTCTGGGAAAATGTTAAAGAGAAGTGGTGAGGGGGCATCCTTGTCTTCTTCCTGATTTTGAAGGGAAGGCTTTTAACATTTTATCATTACATGTTGTTTTCAGCACCTGTAGCACCAAGTTTCTGTGTATTTTGGAGTACACTTTTCTCATACTTAATTGGAAAGAGCGCAACTCAAGGTTAGCCTTGGAGAAAGGGGCACGATTGCTTGCCTTAGTCTAGATTATTTAGGCTAACGTAGTGGAGAAAGAGGATCCTCCATGTTGTTCACCCTCAGTTACTAGAGTTTGACATTGGGGTTGGGGGGCAAAGCCCAGCTAATATTCTCTGTACTTGCATTTTCCTCTGAAACCTTGAGGGCAGGATTTGAGTAGTTCTGAGTCCCCAGCCAAAACCACCTTATAATGCAGTGGGTGGGGTATCAGAATTACACATCGTTGGGTCCCACCCCAGAGTTTATGACTTGAAAGGTCTAAGTTGGGGCCTGAGAATTTGCATTTCTAAGAAGTTCCCGGGTGATGCGGATGCTGCTGGTTTTGGAATCACACTTTGAAAAACACTGTCCTAATACTGTCTCTTTAAAACATCCCAACACTGGGCAGAACAGAGACAAGGAAGCAAAATTATTAAAGTGCCTGAGAAGGAAGGAGGAAAACTCAAGAGAGTGACAGCAGCTACCATGAGTAGCACCCCTGGAGGATGACAGACGGCTACCTCCAAACATGGGAGAATGGAAGGAGAGGGAAATGCAGGAGGAAATGGGAGATTTGGGACAATGAACAATGGAAGGAACTCATGGGAAAGTATGAAGGGAGACCATGAATAAGCAAATACATCAGGTAGGGCTGATCATTCAGTTTGCATCCCACAAAGGACACTGAGGGGAACGACAAGAGACCTGTGTAACTTTAGGAAGGAGAAGTAACAGGATGGCCATTTAAGCCATGGTTCCTTGTAAAGATCTGTTCCACATAGAGACAGGCCTCTGCCTAGTAAGACAATAAGTGCTATATAAAACAGAAACCCAAGCCTCAGGAAATGAAACTTAATGCAAATTTCCTATTAAGCAGATAAACTGGATTTATTCTTTTTTTTTTTGATTTTTAGAATTTTATTTATTTTTTTATACAGCAGGTTCTTCTTAGTTATCCATTTTATACATATTAGTGTATATATGTCAATCCCAATCTCCCAATTCATCACACAATGAATTGGATTTATTCTTAAAGTGGAGAAGAAAAGGGGAAGTATTATAAGCAAACAAGGCTTAAAATCACGTTCATCACTTGAGGAGCTGCAATTCCTGCCAGAGACGCTTTGACTTGGGCTCAGGGCCTGCGAGGTGGCAGGAGTGGGACAGGGAGAGTCACTCGAAGAAGAGGAGGTTGGGGCTTTGCCCTGCTGGAGGGAAGGCAATACCAGAGGTGCCAGAGAGAGCCAAAGGCTAACTCTACACAGAGAACTGGAATCATATGGTGCTTTCGAATCTGGGTTTTTACTCATCAACAGTGTGAATAAGCAACTGATAAAAATAAGAAGGGCATGAGCTCTCCACTCCCCTTGCATACCTGCTGCCAGCCACCTGCCTGTCAAGGACTAGCTGGCTTTCTGGGGCACCATGTCATAAAGCTGCCTCTGGCTTTGATAGTGTACAACATGTCAGAGCTGGAAAGATCTGAAGAGGTGATCCTCACTGGTCCAGCAGGGCCCAGACAGCAGGAGTGACTTGCCAAAATTCAACCAGAGTAACTGCATTCATTCATTTATTTTATTTTACAAATTCATCATTAGGACTGCTTGATTCAATTTATTGACATATTAAAACATAAAAATCAGTATCCCCATATTTACTGTATAAAATCTGAAAAGCTTGCCTTGGATTTATGTAGTATCTTGCCTCTGGGTAAACTCAAGTAGCTTCATAGGTATAAGTGCATAGAAACCACTGAGAATTATATTCCTAGGAAGGGTTTTGGTGTTTTTTGTTTTCAGTGTTTTCAACTTAATTTTAATGATAAAACTCAGCTTCTCAGACTGATACATCAGATCTCACCGGCTCACTGGGGCCCAGATTCTTCTTGCTATGATCACAGAGTGAATGGCAGTGAGGCCTTATGCCCAACGTCC
Organism: Delphinus delphis; assembly: GCF_949987515.2. Taxonomy (NCBI): domain Eukaryota; kingdom Metazoa; phylum Chordata; class Mammalia; order Artiodactyla; family Delphinidae; genus Delphinus; species Delphinus delphis. Next base: position 67,495,578 of record NC_082686.1, read on the forward strand.
AGAGAGAAACTGAAATAGTACCTATGTGTTAAAAGGGCACATTTCATACCTTTTATATTTTTAAGACATTAAGGGAAAAAATGCAAGCATTTTAAAAAAGCTATCAAAAAAGCCTTCTTAAACTAAATGTTTTTCAATTATTTAAAAGCTATGCCTTAAAAAATATTTTTAATCACTCTCCTTTAAAAAAAAAAAGATTTATTTATTTATTTATATGGCTGTGCTGGGTCTTTGTTGTGGCGCACGGGATATTCGTTGCAGCATGTGGGATCTTTTAGTAGCGGCATGTGAAATCTTTTTTTTTTTTTTTTTAGTTGTGGCATTCGGGATCTTTAGTTGTGGCGTGCGGGACTTTTAGTTGTGGCATGTGACCTCTTAGTTGCGGCATGTGAGATCTAGTTCCCTGACCAGGGATCGAACCCGGGCTCCCTGCATTGGGAGCTCAGAGTCTTTGCCACTGGACCACCAGAGAAGTCCCTAAATCATTCTCCTTCAATGTTATTTGAAATGTCAAAATAAATGTTATGATTTTTAAATTAAGAATATTAAATCTACTTTTGCAAATCACCACTTCTGTCATCCCCACTAACAAACAACAACAAAACCCATTGCTTTAACCTGCAGCTCTCTGTGGCCACTAGTATTTCCTAGAGAAACTGTTTCCACCAGAGCCTGGTGGCTGCTGATTGACAGGCCCACAGAAGGGCTGTGCTGCCCCTGTGGGCAGCATCACTGCTGGGGCTCATACGAGGCCCGAACTGGGAGCTCCTAGGAAGGGTTTTCATCCCAAATTGGCTGCAAACAATTTTTAAGCAAGTTGCTTCATTGTTCTGTGATTCACTGAATCTTGTGAGACTAGAGGTAAAGGCACTTTAAGTTCCAAGAAAGAAAAGTGCAGGGACTTCCCTGGCTGTCCAGTGGTTAAGACCTCACCTTCCAATGCAGGGGGTGCGGGTTCTATCCCTGGTCAGGGAGCTAAGATCCCACATGCCTTGGGGCCAAAAATCCAAAACATAAAACAGAAGCAGTATTGTAACAAATTCAATAAAGACTTTTAAAAAATGGTCCCCATCAAAAAAATCTTAAAAAAAAAAAGAAAAGTGCAATATAAACTCAAGATTATTCTTAGAATTGCAGGTTCCTCTAGTTGGACCTACACGTCTCATGTCCACACTTACCCTGGCACGATGTCCTCTCTGCTTCCCTTACACCTGATCATCTAGCCTTTTTCTGAAAATGTTTTCACTTTCACTTTGGGAGGCATTATTTCCATTGTTGACTAGCCCTACTTGTTGTAATGGGAAATTTTTCTTGTGCTGTGTTGGAAGCCTAGTGCATTGCTGTACAATTCTGAGGTTAGAAAATTCTTCCTCACATCACACCAAAATCTATCGCCATGGAATTTCTGCCTGTCTGTCCAGCCCTATTCTCCATACCCACCTAGAAAAAAATCTGAGACTTCTTTTAGCATCTCGAGTGTCCAAACTATGTCCCAAGTAAGAGTTCTTTTCTCCAGGCAGACTCTCAGGGTTAGTTCCCACTATTGTTTCCTCCCCATGGCTTCATTTCCAAGCTTTCACTGTCCTGCTCTCCTTCTCTGAACATAGGCCAGCTTGTCTGGGTCCCCTTCTCTGAGACTGAGGTACACAAACTTGGACACCATACTGCATATGAAGTCTAGGCCAAGGCTGAGACTGATAGGTCCCCCTGGTCCTTGCTAACGATACATTGCTTTTAGTAATCACCTGACCCTGAGGCTCATGTATTGTCTTTATGAGGCATCGTAGACTCTTTTGTCTTTTTTTCTAACTATTTACAAATAGGGACTAAGCCAGTTTCATAAACACCTGTCTGAATTACTGAAATCACTTATTCCCTATCTGCCATTTTGACAACCATAGCAAGGAAAGGTCAAGGATAATCTAGGATGACTTGCTCAGGGTGGCTCCTGACTATTTCACCTGTCGTTTCTAAGAGGTGCAAGACCTCCACTTGAAGTTGTCTTTCTCATTTCTCCCATGTGGTTGTTCCTCTTGACCAGATTCTGCCTGTTGTCCAGGACCTATATCAGTGCATTGTCTGCCCACATTTAGCTCCTCAACATTGATCCTGTGTCATCCCCTCTTCTGGAGAACGCCAAGGTGACTTTTAGAAGTGCCTGCATTTCTGTTGTTTTGTATACTATTTCCTTATCCCTTTGTCCCTCTGGTCTCTGTGCCAGAGTCTGTCATTTGCTCTTTTAGGCTTGTTGATTCGACTTTATGACTCTGTTCTTTTTTTCTACCTACACTATCCATTTGAAGATCCTTTAATGGAGCATATCCATTTTACCCATTAAAGTCTTTATTTTGTGCTGTCTTGTAAAAAAAGAGAAAAAAAGGAAACAAGCTTCCTTCTGAACCTCTCTAAAATATACCATAGTAGCTTTATGGTATCTTAAATGGGAGGGGAGTGGTGAACAAGCAGTTTCAAAGCTGGAAGAAAAGCCAGTTCTCCAGCTTCTCATTTGTGTGTCTCAGACAAGAGCATGGAGACACAACCTTCTTATTCTTTCTTAGTTCAGAATGTTTATAAACCTCCAGGAGATAGTGGGGTGGGTGGGAGGTGGGGGTGCTGGGCTGGGCACATCAGGAGCATCTAATGCCACATCTGAGTCCCAGCTCTAGCCCAACAGGGAGAGGTGTACCACTATTCAAGTAAGCTCTGTTGTCGTTCACTTTGTACTTGGACTGTATAGGAATGCTTTACGGTCTAGACTCTAATGGCTAAAATTTAGCCAAGTAAAATTTTTCTTGGCTGCCAAGGAGTCCTTGGAATGAAAATGGCCAAAAAGGACCATTTTCCCTAACAGGACACGTGGCAACGAGGCAGTAAGGCCAATTCCTTATTTGAAAGTGCCCATAGCACAGTACTTTTTCATTGACTGGACTGAGGGTCACACAAAAGCCCATGATAAATGACTTGCTTTTCTTCAGAGTCATTTATTAACCTCAGGAGTGTGGAATGCATCACCAAGAGACTAATCTGTGTCACTGAAAGGACATAAACCAGAGTTTTCTGGACCTGTAAGGGGGAGGGTAGAAGAAAGGAGGAAGTAGGTTTATCCTTGCCTTTGCTACTTTCTCAAATATGGATGCCGCACCATCTAACAAATGGATAAAGAGCCTTGCCTGCACATAGGAGTAAGGTGGGCCATATTATGATTACCTCTGCCTCCGGGTGGGAGCAAAGGGCACAGCTGGACCGTTGGACTACGAATGAAGCATAAAATAACTTGTTAATTTATTTTCCACCAACACACTGGTGTGTGCACAGCCAAATGGGTGTGGTCTTCTTTTAAGAAAAGCCTTTCGAAAGGCTTTCCACTTATTCCATGATGCTTCCGTTGCTCAAAAGATTGTTGGGGAACTGGGTAAAGGAAAACACACACATGCACACAAATGACAACCATCTACATCTACAACTCAGAATTAGATACTGTTAATATTTTGGCATATTTGCTTCCAACATTTTTGTTTATTTAAGAAATCTCTTTCTATTGTTTCTCATTAAAATGAAACATGGTTTATTATAGCAATTTCAAGTCAGGTAGAAAAGAATAAATATTAAACGATTTTTTATAAACACCTGAAAGTTCATCATTAATATTTGGTGAACATTATTACAGGCATTTCTCTGTGTTTCCCATGCTTTTGAATATCTTCAGTTTGGGCCAAGTTTCCACCTTTGAAGGAGGATTTGATTTTCAGAAATAGGTCCAAGTTGCCAGGAGCCAGCTAAGTCTGGTGAAGGTAATGATTAAGCTAAGTAACAAGATTGTGTTGCCAAGTCAGGTGTAATTGATTTTCTTGGACAGCTTAGAAATTGGCTCTAAGAGGGGCACTCATATCAGAAGTGTTCTGACCATCAAGAGCTGCTCTCTGAGGGGCTGTCTCTGAAGGACATGTGCCTGGGATGGCAGAAGCCTAGGGAACCATAAACTCTGGAACCGAGCCAGGCTTGTGCCCTAACTTGAGGGCTGTGGCTTCGATCAGGTCCTTACCCTCGCAGAGCTTATGTTTGCTCATATTTAATGGGATGTTCCTAATGTCCACTTTTCATGAGCTGTTATGAGAATCAAATTAGGTCATGGACATGAAAGCTCTTTTGCAAACTGTCAAGCCCTATACAAATGTAAGGCACTATTATTTAAGTATGTTTGTCAAATTAATCTTGTTTCTTCGTAGGTGCACCTCCTACAAACACAGTCACTCCATGGCCACATCATCAAAGCATAAGTGGGTAGGACCATTCTCTTCCCTTTTGCTCTCCTTGGGCTGCAGGTTTATTATCCCTTCGAGGCTGCTTTGCCCTTGACCTTATGATCATTTTACCTGATTTTTCCAATACCCAAGCATGGGCAAGGGAAATCAGAGAAGGCCAGTGGGACACAGTTTCACACATCACCACTGGCATTTCTAGCTTTCAGCAGCAGGTGTGAATGATCTCAGTTTGGGGTGTCTATCTTGGAAGTTTAAAAGGATCTGATCGATTTACTAGTTACCTCAAAGTTCTTTTGACATTTGAAACTCATCAAATCATCTTTCACAGAACAAGGGAATCTGAGTTCCCATGATGCATTTAAAAAGGGAAGAAAGATTTAAAACTACAGTTATCTCATCTAGAAAAATGGGAGTAAAACTGTACCATCCTAACAGGTGGTTGGGTGGGCTAAATTTCAGGTACTAGTACAGTCTGGCACATAAAGCGTGCCCAATAAATGTTAGCTGTTATTTTTGGTGTTATTATTAACACGAAGATTGGAATCTATTGACTCTGTAAGTTAGAAAGATGTCAGTGTATATGTTATCAGTGACTTTTGATGCATGAAAGAGTACCTCAGCAATAATGAGCTCTACTACTCATACATAATTTATAGATATAATTTCACCATTTGGAATGTCTGCTTTTTAATTTTTATTCATCATATATTCATTGAGTGTTTACTACATCTAAGGCATTGTGTGTCCACTGGAGATACAACAGAGAACCAAACAGCCCTCATCCCCATGAAGCTTACTGCATAGTGAAGGAGACAAGCAGTAAACAATTACGGAAATGAATATTCTATTAGAACTTAAGTGCAATGATGGGAAAGTATAATTCTATGATGTCATGTAGCTGAGTAGACCCAATCTTGTGTGGATGAATGGGGAATGGGTAAGGAAGATTCAGGGGAATTTTCCTTAAGTACATGACAGGTGTGCTGAGATCCAAATAATGAGCAGGACAAATGTAGCGAAGAGTGAGGAGAAGCAGATTCCCAGTGAAAGGAATGACAGATGCAAAGGCCCAGAGGCTGGAAAGAACAGGACATAGTCACATCTTGGAGTAGTGAGAATGATGGGTGTGGAGCAGAAAATGAGGTTGGGGGCAGGCGGTGACCGAAAAAGGCAGGGCTTTATAGACCATGATAACAGTTGTGGTCTTGACCCTCACAGCAAAGGAAGCCATTGAAGTGACTTAAGCAAGAACATGAAATGACCAAATTCCTGTATTCAAAGATCACTCCCATTGCAAAAAGAAGCATGGATTGGAGGGGAGGGGAGCCCAAGTTAATGCAGGGAGACAGTGTGAGAGGCCATCACAGCATGCCACATGAGGGCTGATGGCAGCTTGACCTAGGTGATAGTGGTGAAGCTGGAAAGAAGTGGGAAGAATCAGGCGTTATCTAAGAAGCAAAAGTCTATAGGATCTCCTGATGAATTGGATGGTAGGAAAGGGGAGGGTGAATAGTCTGTTCATTCAGCAAATATTTATTGCACCCGTATTAAATTCCAACATATGCTAAGTACTGAAGATTCAGCTATGAACAAGACAGGCAGGTCCCTGCCCTCAGGGGGTTACAATCTAGGTTTGGAGCTTAGAGGGTTGATAATAAGTAAGTAAACAGATAAACAGATAACAGATAAACATGCTTGCCTTTGCAAATTACAATTCCGTGTTACAGAGTGTGTGACTACAGATAAGTGCTACGAATTTAAAATATACAGGGATGTCAGAGACTAGGTGAGGGCAACTTTTGATATATTAGTCAGGAAAGACATGTGGGGTCAGACCTGAAGGATGAGAAGGAGGCAGACAGAAGAAGAGCATTTCAGGTAGAGGTAACAGCAAGGCCAAAGAGCTTGGTGTGTTCCAGGAACAGGTAAGAGTCTAGGGTGGCTGAATATAATGAGCAAAGGGAGAATTGTACAAAATGGAGCTGGAGAAGCAGGTCATTTAGATTTAGATCGTTTAGGAGAGGCAGATCCGTCAGTATTTAAAAGATTACTCTAATTGCTATGTGAAAAATGGGGGGTGGGGAATGGATTATTTAGAAGGAAGCGTGAGAGCAGGGAGACCAGTTAGGAAGCTGTCATTCAGGAGATGGAAGATGATGGCTTGGACTAGGTGGGGTGTTGGTGAATCAGGGAGAGGTAGACGGATATGAGGTGGATAGTTGTGTTTCGTAGATAAGTCTAACTGGCTTCACTTAAGATCTAAATGGCCCCTAAAGCAGTGGTGACATGATTCATTTGCAGATTTGCAGAGGTTGACAGCCTGGTGTAACCTACCTATAGAAACAATATAGGGCTCATTTCCTGAGTCCAGGCAAGGATGGGGCTGCAATAGTCCAAGCTCCAGAAGAGCAGGTTGTTGGCATTAGGGAAACCCAGCCTGGATCAGGGATCAGAGACTCAAACCTGGCACCAGGGTAACTGGGATCAGAGTTCACCAAGACTGGGGTCGCCAAAGTCACACAGTGAAGGGGAAATCTGTTGAGCTAGGTCTCAACAGGAAGAGCTGCCTTCCTGGCACGAGAAGTAGGAACTGGTTCAAAACCTGGGTCAGGGCTGGGCCAACCATGGAGGTTAGAGTGGCAAAGCTGCCAGTTAAAGGTTAGAAGGATGGAGACGTGCCGCCTATCACACCAGTTTGATGAGACATTTGGAGGATGAGTCAGACATTTGAGATCTTTGTAGAATAGCACATAGTGTGATCTCAATGTTCTTTATTTCTTTGTGCTTTAGACAGGAGAAGTCCCTGCCTCCCAGTCTTGGTTTGATCTAGAGCATAAGACCTTTTGGAACCCTTGCTGGGAACATAATTGGCTTCATGATTCCATTCTGTTTCTCTGCCATTTCAACAGCATTTTGCACATAAGGTAAAATATTCAGAATTCTGTGACAAGTTTCATTCCAGTGCTCCCATGCTGGTATATCTGCACGCACATAGGTGTATACACACGTTGTGTCAACCATGATGAACACATGTGGCAGCTGGGGTGCGAGTAATGGCTACACTAAGGTGCATTAACCTGCAGGGTAACAAGCATCACCATGCTCTGAGTTACATATGAAGTTAAAGATAAGCAAAACTAATCTCAAGTAATAGAAAACAGAACAGTAGTTGGGGGTGTAATTGACTAGGAGGGGGGATGAGGGAGTCTTCCGGGGTGCTGGGAATGCTCTATGTCTTGATCTGATTGGTGGTTACATGGATGTTATACATTTGTAAAAGTTCATCAAGTTGTACTTTTATGATTTGTGAACTTTGTTGTATGTTAGTTTTACTTCAGTAAAAATGCTTTTATAAAAGAAAGAAAAGTGACACCTGATTCCAAGGCAGACGACAAATAAGGATGGTCCATTCTGGTGTCAATCACAAGGATCAGCAATTACCTCCTCCCAGAGCTTGGCTGCATCTGACCACTCCTTCCTGTTCTTCTCCCAATCTCAATCCCAGCCAACGTTAAATACCAAACAACACACAGAAAGTTTGGCAACTTATGACAATAAGCCAGAAGCCAGTGACATGTCAGATAGTACTGATTATTTCTAACTAATCCAGTGTGACATAGACTGAAAATTTCTAGAGAAACACAGAGCAGCATCCCTGTTCATCATCATCAGGGAATCACAGTTAACCACAAATGAATTAAATAAATCATAGAACATCAAGGACTTACAGCACTTTGAACTTGAGATCCAGGGAAGAGAAAAAATAAGAAGAAAATTAACAAAATGACATTAGTTTGTCTTAACTTTCAACTTTATTTACTATGTCCTTTTCTTGGAGATTATACGATGCACATTAGACTGTGTATAAATCCTGCAGTAAAGAGACATGTTTACTTTTATTTGACACTGTGTTTCCATATATATTTGACCAAGAACACTTTGCGAAATTCCACCTTAAGGCTATCGTTCATTTTCTTTTCCCCTTACTGCCTTCCTTGGAGAATCATCACTCCTCACCATTTGGTGCTAAAGTCTTTCTTGTCCCAGCCCCAGCCCCAGCCTCTCCCTGCCCATAGCAGATCTTCACCTGGATGGTCCACAATGGGGTAGAGTAAGGATCTACAGAGGTTTGGAGGAAGCTCTGAATTTATTAATCTTTCATTCAACAGATATTAAGAATGAACCTAATTGGTATAGAAGAGGCTCTAATTCTGCAGTTTTTATTAAGCCATTTAAACTCAAATCTTTTATTAAAGTTGTAGACTCTTTACTGATCTATTACAGCTAGAAAGACTGTAACAATAAAAACAACAACAAAAATCTCCAGTACACCAGTGAAGTCTTCTGGGAACAATCCACCCTAGGTTTAAATTCTTTCTCCATCATTTATTACAGTGTGACTTGGCCACATTGCTTCACATATCTGAGTGTCACAAAATTCATCCTGTGAGCGGGGAAAACATCTGTGGAGATCGTTGGGAGGGTTTAATGAACAGCTATGGCAGATACCTTTTACCTTTTACTCACGTCTCTCTTATTTGTGTATTAGCTCTCATCTTCTCCTACTTCCTTTGAGATCCCATTAAGCTGCACATTCTCCACACAAAATACCTGCATCCACATCTATGAAGCCCCTTCCTCCTGACCCAGGCACATCAACTAAGAATTCTACCAGAAAAGGAGAACTTTCTTTCCGGTTTGAGGTGGGGTTGGTCTTCTTCTGGGATAGCCTCTAAAAGACAACAGCATTATTTCAGAGTAGATTCTACAAAGTGAGATAATGGGGACTGGAAGAGGCCCTCAGGAGTGTCCATTCCCAGCTGGGGGTAAAGACAATTCACTTTGTCTTGACCCTTCATGTTCTCATTTGCTAAGTATTTCCCAGGGTTCCCTCCAGCTCTGATAGCCTAGGGGCAGAGAGTGTGTGCATAACGTGCCTGGCAGCTTGCCCATACGACTTGCCTATGAGAGATTCAGGAAGCAGGGAGGATGTCTTTCTAAAGGCATCTAAATGACCCTGTGACCATGTCAGTATGGCTACCGTAAAGTAACATGTCCTTCCTGAAATGTTATACCTATGAGGGACACCAGCAATCTGGAGGAGTGGCTTAGAATGGTCCAGTGGAAGAACATTGAAAGAGGAATGCGAAATCTGGCTCCAGCTGAGGCTTTGTCAGTTACCAGTTATGTAATATTGGGCAAATAAGTTGCTTAATCCCCGTGAACCTCAAGTAATTTTGCTTTTGCTGTTGTTTGTTTTCAGCATCATGGGACCAACACTAGTAATCTCTTCCCTATTTAGCTCACAGGGATGTTAATACTCCTCCATCTTTTCTTCCTTTGTCTATTCGTATTTTCAGAACAAATTAGTTTGACTGTACATTCTGTTCTGTAAATTTGTTTTTTAAATTTATTTAACAGCATATCATAAGTGTTGTCCCATGTCTTTAGGTAGTTTTACCGTGTGTTTTTTAGGACTGCACAGTCTTCTGTTGTGAGACTGTACCATCTTTGCATGCCAGTCCTCACGTGTTGGGCATGGAATTCCATTATTTGCTGTTATGAATAGTGTTGCCAGATGCAGAGAAAAGGAAGGAATCTGAGCTCCTCAGATTGAGGTCACACCTCTTGGGCTCTACTTACATAGACCCCTCTGTCTCTGGCTGGAATCAAGACCCTGAAAACCCGAGGGACTGAAGGGCTGGTAACTTTGAAGAGGGGAAGGGTCTGAGTAGAACAGAGCCAGAGCTGTGTCTGTTTATTGGGGACTAACACTTTTACGTGTGCCAGAACAGCAACACTGTGAGGTAAAGGTTATCCCCTAAGAATAGAACCACCACTGTGCCACCCCCTCCTGTGCTTCCTGTCCCCACCTTCCATCCCCCAACACCCCACTCCTTTCAAATACATCCCTCAGATACTCGCTGATTTATCTTTTCCGCGATTCTCAACCGCATATTGAGCAGTTTATTATGAATGACTTAACCCTCAGATTCTTAGGGTTACCACAGTTGATTTACACAGCCCTGCCTGCGTGCAATCACGTCCCTACAAGATAGACAAACTCCTTGAGCTTAAATTTTCGTGATCCCACAACACTATAAAGATACTCTATATTAAGTGTATATTTTATGGTAAACAGTCTTAAATTTTAAATGTACATAAGTCTGCTAAACACTTCTTACCAGCCTCCGTACTTTTCCCTCCCACTCCACCCTACCCTCAAAATCAGGACACACACTAGAAGCAAACTTTTTTCCTTTCTTACTGGATTGTGTGTATGGATTTTATTTGCATTTCTATTAAGATGAGTTTCCTTATTTAAAAACAGCTGGAGCAGTGGCAGGGTCTGTGGGAGTCTCTGCTCTTCTCTGCCACTAAGCAGTCCGTGACTGAAGTGAGTGAATGAGCCAGAAGACCTCTAATATCCTTTCCAAATTTAAAATTCCGTATCATTTGGACACAATATGTAAATGTTCCAGTGGGATGGATCTTTCTGTCGACAAAAACAAATTAGCCAACAGTCAATCTAAGAAAGAAAGAGAAAATTTTATTCAAGCCAAACTGAGGATTATAACCTGGGAGTCAGTCTCTCAGAGGGCTCTGAGAACTGTTCTGAAGAAGTAAGGGTGGGGGGTCAGAATATATGTGCTTTTGATGAGGAGGGTGTGTGCAACCAAGCATACGTCTTGGTAGAAGGTTGCTGCTGGTCATGAGGAACAGACATCTTAGTTAACGGTTTTAGTGCTTTTCTAAGTATGGGAAGATGCAAGAATCCAGGCTCATAAAAAATTTCTCCTGAAAATATCTATCTGAGAGCCAGTTCTGTAAGTTTTCCCAGGGCACAGTCCCTCATCCTGATCTTTGGCTCTGAGTTCCTTTTAGGATGTATTGTAGGTCAGCGACTGCAGTGGCGAATGACTTGATTCGTATAGAACAAGAGGTCAGGCAACAATTACTTTATAATCCCTTCCCTTTCAGACTTAATTTCGACCAAGATTTGGGAGGCATTTTGCGACCAATTTGTTCCAGGGCACTAGGAATGCTCATTCCCAGGTCAGGTGAGGATTTTGTTGTTAGGCCACTCAATGTGCTGTTATTGGACTAGGCCCTGTTAACAGTAGCCAGAAGCCTCTGGATTGCCTGTCTTATTAGTCTCTCATGGTCCAGGAAATGCTTCCCTCTTATTGCTTCTTCCCATATCTGGAGTTACACTGTTAAAATCATTGATCTTATAGGACTATATATTTGGTCAATTGTTTGTTGTTAATTTTATCGGAGGCTCAGTCACACATTTGGTAATGCAAGAAACAGCAATCTTATAAAATAGGCAGAATACAAGTAATATAACTAGTAACATTAATAAGGTCATAAATAAGTATTTAAGCTAAGAACTTCCATTAGGTGCGGCCCAGTATCTTCCCAGGTCAGCTGACCAATCTGCACCAACTGATATCTTTAAGGAGATAATACGTTGGCATTTGTGCATAACGTTCACCAAAGATGTCTGCACATGCAAGTCATTGTGACGTTACATTGTGACCTGTAAGGTCAGCCTTACGGGATTGAGAAAGGAATGTTATCTTCTGGGGAGCTACAGGGCTGGCACCAGAAGAAGAAAACTTAACTTTTATAGCTGAGCAGGTATTTCTGCCATTGGGGAGGTCTAGTTAAGACATAATGCACAATAGAGAGGAGGGGGGAGGCCAAAATGGGCAGAGAAAATTTTTATGTTTACGTTTTTCTTGTCATGCCTTAAAATATGAATTATTTCATCATTTCCATTGTTTTATTTTCTTTTGTAAAAAGTTTGTACACTAAAAAATTTTGAAAACCTTCCATTCCTTACCTAAGTAAGCTCTATGGAGTGAGAGACATTCACATCCTACTCCTAGCACTGCTAGAGGCTGGCCATGTGACCTTGGCAAGCTGCCTCCCCTCTCTGAGCCTCAGTTTACCCTTTTGTAAATGGGAGATTTAAGCTAAAAGTATTCCGAGATGACTTCTGGCCCAGGCATTACTGGATTCTAATTACGTATTCATTCTGCTTAGAGTATGTCGCTGATCTTAAGTTATCAATAACCCCTGGAGGAGCTAGGACCCTGGGCCGGGATGCTCCGAGCCCAGTAGAGGCACGCAGGGGCGGCCCTTCGGAGGAATGGCCCGCCTGGACCAGGAAGGCTCAAAGGCAGCATCCCCGCGCCGTGGAGCCGGCGCCCAAGGCCAGAGGGCCCCTCCTCTAGCCCCATGCATCACAAGTCAAAACAATCTCTCTTCCCTGCTGACGCCACGGCCGGGTTGGGGCTGAAAATCGATCTTCAATCTTTCTGCTCCAGCACAGCCAGCCCCGCGGCGGATGTGGGCATGGACGCACAGGCGGAAAGGCCGGCTGGCTGCTGACGGCGGAGAAAGCAGCCCGCGTCCGGGGAGAGCCCTTCTCTCCCCACACGGCGCCCCTAGCCGCAGGACGGTGGCTGAGACCCCAGGAGATGGGCGGTGGGTAGGAAGGAGGAGGGAGACCCTCTCACCCACGAGCCGAGGGGAGGGGACAGGAAGAGTGGCCACTTCTAAGCCCAGCAGTCACTGAGGCTCCGCCTGCATAGAAGGGTCCTCGCAGGACCCACGAAACCCGCGCTGCTCAACCCCGGCCCACTTACAGATGAAAAGACCAACACCCAGAAAAGGGCAGCAGCTGGTCCCAAGGGGCAGTGGCAAAGCCGAGCCTAGAACCACGGTCTCCTCCACCAGGTTTCTTCAGCCCGAGGGCGTTCTCTTGGTTTCTTCACTAGCAGGCTTCCAAGTTGTTGCGTTGACCTGTCAGATTGTTGGGTTTGCACATTGGGAACCTGAAGCCCATCCCTCCCTGTGGAATCTACAGCAGTCTTTCCTTGCTTGTTCTGCTTGCCATCAGTTCAGACTTTTTGCAGCTTTCTGAATGTCACCATCTGGCCTGTGTCACCTTAGAGATGTCAGCAAATGTTTTGATCATGATCCCATGTAAGAGTGTGTCACACAGCTAATCTCATCCACCCTGTGGACAGCATGCTAACTGCATCTGGGAGGGTTCCATTTCTCTAATCTAGCTGTCGGGTGACGTGCCTGGCTTTCTGAAGCAGTCCTGTCTCATCGTCATACACTTGCTGTTTGAAGGCAGCCATGCTGCAGGTGAACTAAACCAGGTGTGTTCTAGGACCAGAGGGAGATGGTACACTGACAGTTCTGCTCAATTCAAGTGGGGCATCACTATCCTCATCATATGAAGAACTAAGTTTCTTGAGCATTTACTATGTGCTAGGCTCTCTGCCAAGTTCTTACAAGTATTTTAATATAAGCAAACCTGCTATTGTTCTTCCTGTATTGTTATACAGATGAGGAAACAAAGTCACAGAAATTAAACAACTTGCCCCAAGTCAGCAGCTAGTGGTTGTCGAAGCAGAGATTTGAACCCCAGGTTCATCCAGAGCCCATACCTTCAAAGGTTATGCCCTGTTGCCGCTCGTGATGGGATAAACATTTTGTTGTAAGGGAAAGGATACTACATGAGGAATGAGGAAACAAGCCTTCTAGTCTAGCTCTACCTCTGTGGGCAAGTCACATAACCTTTTTTTCAGGTACATGAAACCCCTGAGACATTTAGAATCATGTGCAGATGTGCATTTTTCTGGGACGAGCCTCCATAGTTCTCATCAGCTGAATCTCAGCTAGATTCATACACCCTCTCTGCCTCCCCCCTGCCCCAGAATACTATATATGTATAAGAACTCTCTGAACTATCTTAGCTTTTATACACTTTTTCATGTCAGTCTTCTCTATATTCTCTTCTAACATTTTAGATAATGATGCAATAGCAGCTTCAGACTCCAGGACCTTTCTCTGGTTTAGGGGTGTGAAGGGCTCCTGGCTGCACTCTGTTCTTTCAAGCACACCCGCATGTCCAGATAGCGATCGCAGGAAAGACGACGTTGGAATAAGCTCATCAAATTAATCCTCCACCTCCTTGCAACACCTCAGCATTTTTACTTTAGCCCGTTGTATTCTTTACTTGCAATCAGACTGTACGTTTATATAGAGGCCCCAAGATTTCAGAATCCTTTTTTTACTCTACTATAAAAAAATTCTAGTGGTAGAGCCTCCAGCAGGCTTGGGGTAAAGCATCCATTCATTAGTGAGCATCTGCTGTGTCCTGAGCATACATCAGTGAACAAGATAGACCAGACCCCCGACTGCATGGAGACTCAGAGGGAAGTGTTAGAAAGATGCACAGAGCACAGGAGAGTGGGGCCTGGGGAATCAGGAGGGGGCCTGCTTAAGAACTGGTGTTTGAGCCAGTCCCTAAGGATGAGGAGGAATGGATTGAGCAAGAGGTGGAGATCATAGGGGTGGAACAGCGTTCCAAGCAGAGGGAACAGCTTGTGGGAAGGGCCTAAAACAGTAAAGAACCTGACCTGTTGGAGGAACTGAAGGGATGGGCAGGCTGGAGCACAGAAAGAGGGAGAGCAAGGTAGGCTCTCCCTGCACCTGTGGATGAGGCTGCTGAGGAGGTACAGCCAGTGTATGCAGGGCTTTCAGAGTCGGCTGTGACATGCCACCTGTGATGCTTACTGGCTGTGTGATATTGGCAAGGCAGGTAACATCTCTGAGCTTTCATCTCTTAAACTTAAACATGAGAGCTTTGAACTAGGTGGGGTTTTTTTTGTTTTGTTTTGTTTTGTTTTTTGCAGTACACGGGCCTCTCACTGTTGTGGCCTCTCCCGTTGCGGAGCACAGGCTCCAGACGCGCAGGCTCAGCGGCCATGGCTCACGGGCCCAGCCGCTCCGTGGCATGTGGGATCTTCCCGGACCGGGGCACGAACCCGTGTCCCCTGCATCGGCAGGCGGACTCTCAACCACTGCACCACCAGGGAAGCCCTGAACTAGGTGGTTTTTAAAGTCCTCTCTGTTTCCACTATCCTGTGATTTTGTGACTTTGAAAAAAGTGAAGTGGTTAGTGAAAAAGAGAAAAATGGCCCCTGATAACCAGGAGCAGGGTTGTACTGTCAGTGAGGCCCTGGCGTTCTCCTGTTGAACATAAGCAATTTCATAGAACATCACTATCAAACACGGCCACTCTGACCATGATAAATAAAGACGAAAATAAGGCCACTCCACAATCACATCCGCACATGGACAAAAGCACATTAACATTGTCACCACTCCACAGTCACACCTGAACACACACACACACAAAATTAACACTGTCCAAACCTCAAAAATGACCAAACATCCCCTCATCCTGGCTCAGATGACTGCTGCTTCTTTACCGATTACAGCTTCTGCATCACGCTAGTCTTCCTTCCTTCTAGACAAGATTTACTAAGATACCCAATCATAGAATGACCCCTGCTTCCTGACAGCATGCAAAGCTCTGCTTCCTTAAACCCTCCCCAGAATCACCGTGCACAAGCCCCAACCCCGTAAGTCCTTTCTAACAGTCTACTTCTCTGCAGTGAGTAATGAACCCTCTTGTCCAACCACCGGGGTGTTCCTCAAGCAGGGTGGGACTAGGGCCACTACAGCAAGCAGCGCCTTTTGCATTTTGCACCCTCGCTGTCTGTCTCTCCTTCCTCACCCTAGTTCCAGCCCCGTCCTAGTGTTCCTTGGCCAAAGGGCATCCGCTGCTGATGCTCACCCAGCTCTGGGCCTCAGGGTGTTAGGGAGTGGAGCCTTGAAGTTGTGGGGCAGGGGAGTGAGGAAGGGAAATGCAAGATGACGACTTCACACAGGAATTTGCTCCCATCCAGCAATGAGGGAGCGGAATTAAGACTACCTCCAGAGTGAACGTTTCTTCCCTCACTTGAAGCCCTGGGCTTTTTCCTTTGGGCCTACACCCCACCCAGATTATGCCTGGGCTACTTGGGAGGTAGCCGTACTTCTGTTGTACTTCTGTACAGCCACACCACATCAATCATACCCTCCCTCAGAGTCGTCTTCACAGGAAGGTCACTGGCTCCCAGAGAACTGACTCATTTGCCAGTGTTGAAGGGGCAGAAAGCGCTGCTGCTGGTGATTCAGCTTGGACTTCCCATTCTTAGCTAAAGTTTTTTCACTGGCGGGAGAGTCTCACCGCACAACCCACTCTATTCTGTTCATGTGAACGAATGGTAAACAGACACCACGCCTGGTGCCTTCTGAATCAGATGGCAACCAAGGGGAAGAAGTGACCTGTTTGGCCACAAAACAGACTGTTGGACTCACTCCTCTGAGAAAGCTAGTGGAGTCAGCTCCTTCTTACCTGCAGAAACCAGTGCTCTCACCGGCACATAACTATTTCCAAAGCTGTCATTATACAGTCATGGCAAAAGTAGAGTTTTCTCTGTGTTCAGTTTAATGCAGGAGTCAACAGACTTTCTCTGTAAAGGACCAAACAGTTAACATTTTAGGCTTTGTGGGCCAAACAGTCTCTGTCATCACTACTCAAATCTGCCCTTCTAGCCCGAAAGCAACCATAGATAATATGCAAATGAATAGGCATGCCTATATTTCAGTAAAACTATCTACAGAAACAGGTGGACCAGATTCGGCCCACTGGCTTGGTTTGCTGACCCCTGGTCGAATGTAATCCACACATGGGCACAGCTGAATAAGAAAGGAATAGTGTATCCTTACATGTAACTTTTAAAAGAGCCTTATTTTTCATCAGAAAGATTGGAAGAAGACTTTTTTTTTAAAGTTTAGAAACTTCCAGAAGACAAAGGAAAGAAAAGAGGGAGAGAAGAGAGAAGAAAGCAAAAATAAGAGAATAGGATTTTATTTCAAAAAATGAATGGGGACCTGAGATGGGGAAAGCTCTTTTAAGGCGTCTGGTGGCTGCTTCTTACCCCGGCCAGCTCTGCAGGAGCCCCTTACTGGCTCAGGGGCAGGCAGAGAGGCACTGAGAATGCACTGGATGGCCAGGGATTGCAGAGTATTCAGGACTGTTCCAGCTCCTGAGGAAGAGGCCTTTCTGAGCCCTTGGAAGGACTCCCAGAGAGCAGAAGAGACTGATGGTGCTGAACAGAGGGGATTCGTGAAGGTGACTTCTAATGGCCCCATGTAAACAGGGTCCCAGACCTTCCCAGGCTTCTGGGGCTAATGCACTGGCTGTGAGGAATATTCCCTCAAATTTTGCAAATCTGAAAATGGTTAATAATGAAAGATTTAAGTTTAAAAGTAGAGGTCCCAAGATTCTAACAGGGAAAGGTAGAAGAGAATGGTAACCAGATAGGTAAATCCCCTCCATTTCTCTGGGAGAAAAGGCAAGAAGTGGCTGGTCTATGGTAAATGGGCATTTTCTGTAGTTCACAGAACATGCATACTGATTATAGGTTCAGAAAGTTACCCTAGCAGTGGAGCAATGATTTCTGAATTGTGTTTCCTGGAAAACTAGTGTCATAAAATGTTAGCAATTATTGCATGAGAAAAATTTCAAGGAATCTGAAGAATGAATTGACATTGACAGGAAACTGTTGTGTTGCTGTGCATTTCTGTTTTGCTAGGTTATGCTCAAGGGTGTGGGGGAGGGAGAGTCATAGTATTAGGGAAAAAAAAAAAACACGTTCATTTTGAAGATTATTTTTAGGAAACAGATTTTTCAGGGCCAAGACCAGACTACTAACCCGAGCTAGTGCAGTGTTTCTCAAAATTGAGTGTACATTAGATTTATCCAGAGGGCTTGTTAAAACACAGGTTGCTTAGTCCCACCCCCAGAATTTCTAATTCAGTAGGTTGGGGTAGGACCAAGAACTCACATTTCTAACAAGTTCCCAGGTACTGCTGCTGATCCAGGGACCTCACTTTGCCCTGTACCCAGCCTGACAGATATGAGGCTCTTTATACCGTCACATTTCTATCTGAGGGGTACCACATTACAGAAAATCAATTGGTTGGGTTTCCACCATGTGTGAGGGTGTGTTGGATAATCCAGCTTCAAAGTCAGGCTTATAGAAACATCCATGGGATTTATTTGGGGAAAAGGCTTATTACTTTGAGACAGGCTTCCTCCAGAACAGCTGCAGATATCATTAGCAATGGAGCATCTTCTCACAGGGACAATGGAAGGGGGCATATTGCAGGATTTATTTTTTAAATGATGGCTCATGATTCTCCTGTGCTAAGCTGGAGAGGCCAGTTGATAAATCCTTAAATTTTTCACTGACATTTTCTGACAGGGAGACATGGTCCTTCAAAAATGGGAACAAAATCCAAAATGAATTTAACAGGGGGCTATAGTTCTTCGGTAATAAAATGCAAATTCAACAATTGCACTGTGATATATTTGGGGATTTAAAAAATACAAATATAAGTTCGGATAGGACTGTTCAAGCAAATGTATATTAGAAAAATGAAGAGGACCTAAATGACCAGAATGTGGATGTGAGTCAGCCAAATTATGGAGTTACGGGCAAAAGGCAACAAAACACAGTCATGGAAGGGCTGGGACATGATGCCTCCCAACCTTAGGTCAGTCTCAAACATGGTACCAATTTTTGTTAGCATACTCTAAAAAATGACATAAAGGAGTTAGAGAAAGTCCATGGGATATTAGCATATATCTCTAGAAAATATGAAATAGCCCTAAGCAGAAACATTTGAAAGTAATTTGGGTTGTTAAGCCTGGAAAAAAATGAAGACCACTCTATTCTATCTTTAAATGAATGAGAGTTTTCTGACTCTGGTCTTTCATTGCAGTGGTAAAGTAAGCAAGAGGAAATGGCCCTAATTTTTAAATATTGGTTTGGCCAAAAAGTTCATTCAGGTTTTTCTGTAAGATGTTATGGAAAAACCTGAAAGAACTTTTTGGCCAACCCAATATACGTGATTTTCACTAACTTTGAGGAAAACAATATTCTTTAAAACAGCATGATTAAAACACTGGGGCATGTCATTTTGACCTTGCAAATGTGCAAGAAGCTAATAGCAGTTATCCATATTTTTTTTTTTGCGGTACGCGGGCCTCTCACTGTTATGGCCTCTCCCGTTGCGGAGCACAGGCTCCGGACACGCAGGCTCAGTGGCCATGGCTCACGGGCCCAGCTGCTCCGCGGTATGTGGGATCTTCCCGGACCGGGGCACAAACCCGTGTCCCCTGCATCGGCACAGCAGTGAGAGGCCCGCGTACCGCAAAAAAAAATAATAATAACTTAGAAATAGAGAAATAAAAGTGGGCGAAGTTGGTCAAAAGGTACAATCTTCTAGTTATAAAATAAATAAGTCATGGGGATGTAATGTACATCATGGTGACTATAGTTAATAATACTGTATTGTATATTTGAAAGTTGCTAAGAAAGTAGATCTTAAAAGTTTCATCACAAGAAAAAAAAGCTTGTGACTATGTACGGTGTTAACTAAACTTATTGTGTGATCATTTCACAATATATACAAATGTCGAATCATTATGTTGTAAACCTGAAACTAATATAATATTATATGTCAATTATATCTCAATTAAAAAAGAAATAATATTCCTAGAAAATACTAGAGAATCAATGAATAATAAAGCTAATTTAAATGATAAAAGAACTCAGTAAGGTATCAGGATATATAATTAACATACAAAACTCAATAGCTTTCATAGACACAAACAATGACCAGCTAGAGGAGATAATGGTAAGAAAGCCCCATTTATAATAATAACGAAGGTGATTAAATACTTAGGAATAAATTTGACAAAAATGTGCAAAACCTAAAAGATGAAACAGTCTCGAAAGACACAAAGTTAGACTTGAACAAAAGGAAAGGAATTTCTGTTCTTAGGAAGATTCCTCATCATAAAGATGTAACACAATTCCAATAAAAATATCTAGGGACCTAGACAAGTTCATGCTCAAGTTCATAAGGAAAAAGAAACCTGCAGGAAGAGCCAGGAACACACTAAGAAATAAAAGCTACAAAGGTGGACTAGTCCACCAGGTATTAAACCATACTCTAAGTTCCCATAATGAAAACAGGGTGCTACTGCCACAAGAATAGATGTACAGACCAGTAGAATAGAATAGAAAGACCTGAACTAGATCTGGGTAAATATGGAAATAATAAACGTGGCATCTTAAATCATGGAAGCAAAGATGGGCTTTTTAATAAACGTTGCTGGCACAACGAGGCAGCCACTTGGAAAAAAGATAAAATTAGATCCATACCTCACCCCATACACAAAAGTAAACTCCACACTGATTAGGAAACTAAATGTAAAAAAAAAAAGATAGAAAATAATTTAATAAGCTAGAAAGTATGGTGAGTTCCTCTATAAACTCTGTAAGGAAAAGCTTTCTAACACTGACTCAAAATCCAGTGGCAATAAAAGAAATAATTCATAAATTTGACTACATAATAATGTTTTTAAAAATTGCATAGTAAGGTAAAGTCAAAGAAGAGCTGCTAAATTAGAAGAAAACGTTTACAGCATGTATCACAGATAAAGGGCTGATCCATAATATATAAAGAAGTCTTAAAATTTGAGGGGAAAAGGACCAAAACTCTGATGAAAAAATGGGAAAGCTATAAGAACAGAAAAAAATTTAAATAATAATAATAAAGAAATAAAAAAGGACCAGGCATGGGCCAATGATAAAGATATGTCACCAACCAAGGATTATGATTAATCCAATTTTGTGCACCTGAGGTTCATTAAAACTACGAGAATTCCCAAAATAGATTTTAGGCTATAATTGAAAGTAAGTTTAATCTTCTGAAGACCTAAAATAATACTAAAACACACTAGGGTGCTCTGACAAATCAGAAAAAAAAAGAAAAAAGAAAATGACTTCCTTTTCATCACAAAACCTCACACAGTTTTTTCAATGAGTTCTGAGTTCCAATTCCTACTATGATAAAATTGGCCACCACAGTCCAAACATCAGTGTGTCAGAAGCCTTCAGTGTGAACCAGATAAACTTCCCAGGTCCCTTTTACCTCTAAAATTCTGTATTTTAAACTAATGACCTGGTGTCCCAAATGGTCTGTTTAAATCCACCCACTCAGTTAATGAGGCAAAAGTGACTTTCCCAGGCCCCTTCCTCCTAATTACACAGGGAGTTTCACCTGGGGACACAATTGCCTACAGCAAAACTCTAGATTTATGCATTTGTTTGTTTCTTTGTGTGTTTATATCCCTATCACTGTTTATAAAAATGAAAGATTTAACATGGTGAGGAAATTGGAGTGAAATAAGAGCAGTAAGAAATAAAAAGTAATACTATAAGTAATATTAGAACACAAAAATGCACACTTTTGGTTTCTATCTTAGCTACAGCTGGGCCACACATTTGGCTTGCAGTTTCCTAACAGTTGGAGCAGAGATGGAAACAGGAGGAGATAAAAGATTCACAATGCCTATAAAGTAATTTGGGCAGTTTTTCCAAAGACCAGGATTCCACTTACTTAGAGATGTGTCCCAGTGGTGTGCTGCAATAGGTTCTACCAGTTCACAAGAGGCAGTGGTTAAATATCAAGGATTTTTGCAAGTTGGCTGTTAAACCATTGGTAGCTTGAAATTAGCCATGGTGGGAGTATTCAGCAAACACTACAAATCAGGGCATTTAGGGGTTTGTTTGTTTTTGTTTTTTCTTTTTGCCTTCAGAGAGCTGGTTTGCCAGCACTCCACTGCATGTTCCAATGGTCCTTGTAGGGGGACACAATGCAAGGCCAGAAGAGCTACAAGTAGGAGAGAGAAGGGCTCAGTGTGCAAACTTATTGAGTATAGCAGAAACTCCCTCAGGAGAAGAGAGAGGGCATATATGCCTGAGACCAGAGAATGATGGCAGAATACATCCTCATTCACCTAACCCACCTCAGTCCTTCCTTCTTTCTGGTACTACCCTTTGGAATTTCATAGCTGGGGTTACAAAAAATGTTAGGTCCAGTGAGAGGCAGACATACCTCTCCATTCAAAAATGCATCCAGAGAGACTGGGAGAGGCTCAGGTGAAGGGTTTTATGCTTTCCACTAGGTGAGCACTTCCCAAGCCTGTATTTCACAGCATTGTAACAAGTGTCCTGCAGGGAGAAAAGTGTCCCAGGCCGAAATAAATTTGGGAATGAGTGGGTTAAAGTTAAGCAGTTTTCTTTACTGCAGGTCTTACAAGAGCCTTTGGGAGGTGAATGTGCCCTTTGGCACAGAGTACACATCAATTCCCAAACTTATCTTACACGAGAATACCTTGCGGTGGCACGTCTTGGGACACCAGGCTGAAAAACGCCAGCCTGGGTAGTCAGGGTTCCTTGCGATTTTGAAAGGCAATACTGAGGATGTTATCCCACAGAAACATTACTTTCACGTAGGACTTGAAGCTCTGGCATTTTTCTTTATAAAAACATGACTTGCATGTCTTTGCTTTTCACCTGAACCGTTTCATTAAGTCTGTGGGTATCCACATATCCGTCAGCAGAGCTTACTTAAGGGAAATGTTTCAGGCCAAGGAATTTCGTAACTCGTGTCCCATGTCCCAAGGAACTCACTCAGTCCTGGACCACCCTGCATTAGTAATGTTAATGCCCAAAGCCAGTGTCCACTTACTTTCAACTCACCAGATTCTGGACCGGAGAAATGAGCATTTCTTGTCATTTTTTAACCTTGATTGTTCACCCCCCTCAACACCCATTCTATTTCTTTTTTCTTCTTCTGTCACTTTCTTTCTTCTTGCGATAGTTTCATAAACTTCTAAGACAGTGTATCATGCCGTGGGCACTCCACACATATTCAGTCCTTTACGGAGCCCCTCCAGGTCCCCAGGCCACGAAAGGGACGGACCAGGCCCTGCGTCAAGGAGCTCATAGTACAACATTAATGAATGTTCGTTTCCTCTCCTGTTTGTCTTCTTTATTTGCTTTGTCTCCGCTCTTTGCCCCACTTTGCTCGGCGCCCCCCTGTGCTGCTCCTCCCCATTCTCGTTCATCTTTTCACCTCCCTCCCCTGATAGCTTTTTCCAATGACTAACGGGGACCCAACTCAGCTGGTTTTTATCACGCTCCTGTCCTTGCATTTTTCCGACTCAGTTAAGCCATTACCAGAGCTAAATGAGGCATGGACTCTCCAAAAGTCACACCTGTCGTCGGGGAGATGGAGGGTAAGACCCTGTGCAGCTGGCGGGCGGGCAGCAAGCAGGGCTGGAGGGAGGCAGCCGAGTGTGACCTGGTAGTTTGTGTTCCCCCAGTGCTGAAAGAGGGCCCTCGTTGTGAAACAAGATGCCCCTTGCTTTAATATAGAAAGCATGGAGTCTGACACAGAACTGAGGACGGTCACGTTTGTGATGACAGATGAGATGTCCCTAATTCTTTGGCAAATGTGTACCAGGTGCATAGAATAACCCACGTTGTGGATGTGTCCTCAGCAAGAGGTAAAGAAAGCTGTAACCAGAGCCAGCTACGCCGGGTTTCATGATTATTGGTTGAACTTCCTCAGGTTTTTCCCTGTTCACCCTCATTAAAACACACACGTTTCACCTTTCTGCAATGGTGGCTTCACGCCCTACTGTTAGTATTCTTTACGATCAGAGTGACGAAAGAGGGCAAAGATCACAGTACAGTAAACCGGAGACAAATCAGTGTACTCACCCTACGAAGATAAATGATAAACTATCTCTACTGGAAATCAATTTTGGTTTCCACCTTATTTCTAGGCAACCTAGAATGTTTATTTCTGCAGCCTAGGAGTTGAGAAATTGTAGCTTCTGAGCTTGTTGTGCTTCTAATTTACAAGAGTTGTTTTATGTTCAGAAGATCTATGCCTCTCTTTTCTCTAGTTGAAATGTGGGCAAAATCATTCTGCTCTAGAGTTACACAATTTCCAGAAATGTTAAAGCCAAGAGGCAAGAGCCAGGGTTTTTACTTTGATGAGTGTTGCTGTGTTGACCCTAACCTTGCCTTGCTATCCTGTGTTAATTTGTCCTTAACTCTGAAACTTGGATGAGCCATCCAGCTTTTTGGACAAATGCAAGGTCAACAGATTTTTTTGAGCATTCATTCAGTACCAGGTTCCTTGTTCCATGCTGGGGATGCAACTGTGATCATGATGAGGCCCCTGCCCTTGGGAACCTTCAGTCTTGTGGGGTGACCCCTTCCCTGTTCTGTCCTAGAATTGCCCAACCAGCCCCTGGTTTTTACTGGTTATGCTTTATTCATTCATTCAGCAAATATCTGTGGAGAATCTACTAAGCTCTAGGCACTGTGCTTGGTACCAGGCTACAATGAGAAAAAGAGACGGGCCCTACCCTCATGAAGCTTCCAGTCCCCACCTTGAGTTAATTCACTGTCCTGGCAGTCACCAGAAAGAGTGTCACTCCTCCCTTTGTACTTTCTCAGTGCTTAGTTCATGCCTCTTCCTAGGTTTTGTATCACTGTAATTATAATACATCTTCCTGTCTCCTTTTAAACCATGAGCACGTTGAAGGCAACTGTCTCAACTTTCTTTCCTCAGTACCTTGTACTCCCTAGTGTCTAGCAAATGGAGGAGCTCAATCAATGTTTCTTGAGTGAATAAATAGTTGCATGAATTTAGAAGTTCATGAACCTGTGGAACCATAGACCAGTCTGCTCTGACCTCCCATTCCAAGTCTCTTGGACGAGGAGCTCAATGATCAATCAATCACCTGTCAGTACTGAAACACTCCTCGTGATTTCAAGGACATTCTAAATGTAAAACCAGCTGTTCCACGGGTCATTTCTTCTTCCAAACATATCTGCCATTGAGATAAAGAACAAATACTAGCTTCAGCTTGTATTTGTGATACTTTTTGCAGGAGGGTAAACATGATTATATATGATTTAAATGAAATGAACTTACAATAAAGAGAACGAATGGGTTTATTTGTGACTCTTGGATAGATACTGTTAATATATCTGCAGTGAGAAAAATATAACAGTGGCTTAAACAAGCTAGAAGCTTTTTTCCTCTGTCATGCCAAAGTCCAGGAACAGTCTGATATAGAGCTTCTGCTCCATGAAATCCTCAGCTCATGGCACCATCATTCCCTGGGATAGGCTTATGGTTCAATATGGGCTCCAGCTGTCACACCCACCTCCATGCAGCAGAATGGAAGAAGGCAGAAGAACAAACGCCAACTGTCTCTTAAGCAAAGTTTCCTAGAAGCTGCCTCAGGGCCCTTCAGCTTACATCCTACTGGCCAAAACATAGTCATATAACCACATATAATTATAAAAGAAGTTGGAGAAAGTAGTCTTTATTCTGGACAACCTTGTCCAGCTAAAAACTATTTTACTGAGCCATAAAAGGAGTATGGTACAAGGGCTACAATTTAAAATCTCTACCATAGATCCTAAAACTGAAATGTTAGTGATTATTCAAGAACTTTTGTATTCTAATTGTTGCAAACTGAAGTCACAATGATGAACCCAATAATTAATCCATTGTGCTAGGGTCATGCTTGGTACTGCTGTGATTGTCGATATCTAGTGGGTAGGAGGAGTGAGGTAGAAAGAAAAGAAAGCTTTTGCGATAAGGATGTTGGTGGGGGGCGATGGGAGCCTGGCAAAGGCAGTGGCAACAAGAATGGAAAAGGGAAGGCAGAGTGGAGAGAGATGGTAGAATTAACAAGACAACGTAATCGGAGATGGGAGGAAAGGGGCAGGGAGGATCTAGAATGATTCTCATCTTTGAAAGCAAATTAGACCCTGGTAATTGGACTAAAAAGGGTGGTTTGGAGACTACATTAGACTTGAGGAGTTAATTGCTACAAATTGACCTGAAATCTCTCCTTCATCTATTACTTCTTGCCATGAATTTTCTCTTGAATGGACTAATGAAGTTAATAAACTTCTCCAAGTAGTTAATCTTTCACAGGAAAAATCTAACAGGTCTCAGTGACTTCCCCTAGCCAGTTATAATGTTCCCTTTCCTAATTCAGTACACCACACAGGACTCCTTAATATTCTGAGTTCTTGAGGCCTTCTTAATTCAAGTGCCAGAATTTCTCACTTGAGTAATCCAGTCCCCCGTCTCAAAAGTGGAGTTTGTATGGCCCTCTTTACCACTGTGAAATTTAAAATACATTGGATGTTTAAAGGACCTGACACTCTGCTTGGTTCAATAAATGCTAGTTTCTGTCTCCTCCCAAAGTATTTTCTTTTCTTGTGCATGCATTCAACCAGCATTTATTCAACAGTTACTATTTCAGACATTGTGCTAAGTACTGGGGAGCAAAGTTGAATTTAGTCATTGGAAACAAAGTTACTATATATATTTTTTTCACTTCTGAATGTTGAGGTAAATTCTGCCCACTGGCTGGGGAGCTCCTGAGGGCAGGGAACATGATGTGTGTGGTACCTTTATATTTCCAGTCCTTAGCACGTGTACTTGTTAAATGTATGAATGAATATATGACCAAGGTTAAGAAATGAAGCCAAAAATCTAAGAGCAGGACTGGAGTCAGAGAACTAGGATGGTCATGGATGTTCAGATGTTATTTCAGACAGTTCTGTGACTGTTGAGTGTCTGCTGGGGTGCTCCTTCCATTTGGGGCCCAGCACCCTCTACTTGTAACTCTGTAGGAGAAAGAGCCCCCTTCCTAAGGGGCAGGGGCAGCATATGACAATGGTTAAGAGCTTGGGGTCTGGAATCAGACATTTATGCATCTAATTATAACAAAATATGATCAATCTTCCAAGAGAGGAACTCCAAAATCCAAGATATAAAAGACTATAACAGGTGGACCTACCTAATCTGAGAGTCCAGGGCAGGCCTCCTTAAGGAGTCCTCAAAGTTGCTCACTGCACAACTGAGGGGTTAGTGTGGTTAGAAATCCAACCTGTGCTCCACTCCCCAAGCTGGACATCTTGGTACAAGATTGTATCTGGCCCATAGGAGTCCTTTTCTCCATTCACACAACGACCCCACAGTTGACCAAGCCATGCTCCAATAGTTATGGATGTCTGAAAGCTAAAAGACAAGTAGATGTTTTCCAGAGGGACCAAGGAGGTGGAACAGCATGTGTGAGGTCTGAGAATTTTTTAAAAGGCCTAACTTGAGGATCTAAAGGAAATTCAGTGTGCATGCAGTATGGAGTTCAAAGGGAAGACTAGCAAGAGTGAGGCTGGAAAGGTATTCATTACAGCTGGCATTTCCTGTGAGTTTACTAGTTACACTGTGCTAATGGCTCTCCATGAATTATTTTATTGAGATCAGAGGTTAAGTGACTTTCCCAAAGTCATATGTTAGGAAATAGTGGAACTGTGATTCAAAGCCAGGTTTAACTCCAGAGCCTGTGCTTCAAACCACTTGTTCCATGGCATCCAAAGACTTGCAGAGGTGGGTTGCAAAGGGACAAGACTGAAGGCAGGAAGACCAGTTAGGAAATAGTTACATAAACCCAAATAAGAAATGCCAGGGTACTTAAGATGGCCTTGGAAATGGGAAGGTGTGGATGCATTCCAAAGAGATTTAGGAAGTAGAGTCTACAGGACGTGGTGGTTGTTTGAATATGAAGGATGATGATGAGAAGAGGGAGGGGGTAAGGAGGATTCCTTATTTTGTGTCTTTGTGGATGGCATGTCGTTTGCTGAGGAAGAAGACAGTGAAGGAGGAACAAGGTTGGGAGGAAGGTGAGTTTAGAGTCTGTCAAGTTGGAAGCACCTGTGGGACATCCAGGTGGCGATGTCCAGTCGACAGTTCAGTGCTTGGGCCTGAACCTCAGGAGAGGCTGTATAGTTAGTCAACATTGGCATGTAACTGGTAATTAGTAATTGACCCACAGAGTGGGTGAGATAGTGTGTGGAGCGAGAAGAGCAGAGAGTTCCTACTAGGATAATGATGCTGAAGCAGAAGGACCATTCCCTAGATCCAGCTGTAGAGTTTGGTAGAACATAATCCAACCCTTGATTTACCTGCATCCTTTCCAAGAACTATTCTTCAAAGGTTTATGGAGTATCATATTATAAATGGAACCAGAAATCTGGGATGAGGAGGCCCCGAAAGTGGGGTGGGGGGAGTACAATAATAAATAAAAATAAGTGGCCTTCTCTGACATTTTTGTTTGATTTGGAGTCAGATTTAAACTTAACTATGACTCATTCTGTATTTTCCATACAAACATATATGGTGAATAAAATAGCATTACTAGTAGTATAATACAAGGAACTGCTACCACTAGGCCAACTCTGTGCATTATTCACACGGAAGAATGAAGGGATTAAAATCCAGTGGCAACATCAGTGAAGGCCTCAGCTTATCAATGGCCTCTTTAAAATGAACATGGTCCTTCTCTGATATGGGCAATTGAAATGTTCTGTATCTTATGTGAAGTGCTATAAAAATGAGGCTCAAAGCCATGCCCTCCCCACCTGCTACCCCTCAGCCTCTCTAAGTGGAAATTCTGAGCCACTTCTGTTTCAGTCATCATAACAACATGGGATTTAGGCTTAGTTGAATTCATTTTGTTTCTCTTTTGTTTTTAGAAAGTACTACCCGCGGTCTCTGCATGATGTGGCTTCTGAAGACTCAAGAACCACCCGCCTCACTAGCCTGCGATGGAGAGGGCAGAAGTGGAAATTCAAACACCACGGTTCCATTCTGTTACTAATTCTGTAGACATGTGCCTCCACCGCAGGGAGTAAGTCACACCAAGGGGGAAAGTTCTCAGGGGCCCCCAGACCACCAGCACCCTTGTCCCTCCCCCTGGAGAGAAAGCAGAACTATGGCATTTTATAGCTGCTGTTGGATCTTCTTGGCTTTTACCTGGTGTACTTCTGCCTATGGGCCTGACCAGCGAGCCCAGAAGAAAGGGGACATTATCCTCGGGGGGCTCTTTCCTATTCATTTTGGAGTAGCAGCCAAAGATCAAGATCTAAAGTCGAGGCCGGAGTCTGTGGAATGTATCAGGTAAGGTCAGGAGCCACCCTGGAGAGTCTTTTCTCCTGGTGGTTGGAGAAAAGCTGTACCAAACCTGAAATAATTTTTTCAAAGTTGGTTCTCTCTTTTCAAAAATGGTGACTGGTAACCATGCTGAAGCTTATTATTCCCCCCCCCCTCATTTTTTTAAAAGAAATTTTTCCAAAAATAAAATGTCAAAGATACTGAATAGAAAAATCCATGGCCTGTTGGAGCCGTGCTTGGTCACTTGGTAACTCAGTCATCATTGTTCACCTGGAGGCTGTGTTACTTAATGGAAGACCAAGTACCTAGAAAGAAATTTATTGTAGGTTTTGCAAACCTGAGTAGTAAAATCTCCCAATGACCTTAAGTGCCCCAGTGGTCATAATACCTGAGTGTTGGCTGCCTCACTCTTATTTTTTTTAAGGATTTTAAAGCTGAAAGAAACTTCAGTGGCTGGCATGACCTGGGCGTCTTCAAAATGCAGCCCGTAGCATTTGGAATCACTCCCATTAGAATTCTTATAGGAAGCTGAAATCCCCCTGCTAACGCAGAATCCATCTACATAGATAGAGAAACACAGAATCCATCTTAACTCTCTCACTGGACTCTGTCTTCGGCCATTTGAAGACAGCTAACATGCCCCCTTGAATCATTTCTTTTCCAGACCAAATAGTTTTCTAAATAGTTGTTTCATGACATGATTTTCAGACCCTCACCATTCTGGATGCCCTCTCTCTGATGTTCCCTAATTTATCATGACTCTTAGAATATGGCGTCTAACACTAGGTACAATTCCTTCAAATAGTATCTGACTTCTGCGGAGTACAGAGGGCTGTATATCACCTGCCTTAATCTGGACATCAGAGACCATTACTGCACCTCAAGTCTTGACCCATCTTGTGAGAGAGAAGAGCACTTTCTCTTGAGATTTGCAACTTCCAGAAGGGATCCAGCACTTTCCCTTGGTCTTCCTGATACCTAGAAAATGAAAATGAAAACTAGAATCGTTCCAACAAAACTGGATTTCTGCTCGTGTTCTAATGAGGGCTCACAAATTAGATAACATTTTCACATTTTTTTATGAGTGCAGAAAAACTAAGTGTAGAATTTCACTGATGCTGTTTATATCCTTCACGTAACCCATGTGGACAAATATCCTTTTTGTTGTTCCCTTGCTGGACAGAGTCGTGCAGGTGCCACATACATACCTGAGATCAAGCAAGAGCTTGTTCTGAAATAATATATATATATATATATATATATATATATAAATTGTATTAAAGAAAGATAGGAAAATCAGTTTAGCAGTATAGATGTTTTAGGTAATGAAAAATTCAGTAATAGATCTTCATAACTTTGCAGGTTTAAAAAAATAAATAAATGAAGGAAACATGAAGAAAATGACTAAGAGAAAATGTCACATTAAAAGTTAGACCAGGACATTTAGGACCCTAACTGATACAGTGAAGTATAACAGCTTGTATTTCTTTCCCCCTGCCTTTGAGTTCAAGTCAGGAAACCCACGATACAAAGAGAGAAACTGCAGACTTGTTAGCTTTTCTTCTCTGGGTGCTGATACACTGATTCAGAACATTTATCAAGCTCTCACTATGTGCTGTGTCCTGGAAGAGTGAAAACTATGTCACTGACCCTGTTTCGCTTTGTTAATTTGCTTGATTTTTATTTAAAATAATGTTCTTTGAAAAGCAATGCATGCTTATTTTTTAAAATAGAAAGTATAAAGACAAAATCACACAATTTTAAAACTCATCATTCTACCACCCAGAAGTGACCACTGTTTGTGAATAGCCTTCCGATGCATAATATTTGTTTGCTTGTTTGTTTATGAAGATATCACTCATTTCCCTTTCCTCTTCTACCTCCAGGAATGTCAGTTTAAATTTGTGACTCTGCAAATCTGAAGTTATTTTTAGCTTCTTATGTATTCAAATCCTAATCTATTTATATTTTCCCTGGTCCTTTTTTTTTTAATATCTCTGTATTACTTTTACTAAAGTACCTCATATCAGTTATTTCAAATTCTTTGTTGGATAAGGCAGATACAAATGATTCATTCTATTACTAACCACAATCCTTGTTATTATTAGTCCCTAACTCTGTGTGAGGCACCATGCTGAGAATTGTGCATAATTATCTCATGCTCACAGCCACCCTCTGAAGTAGGTGTTATCCCCATTTTACAGAGAGGACTTTGAGTCTCAAAAAACACAACGTCATGAAACCAGAGTAATGGAACGAGGTTCAAACCAGCTTTGCCCAGTCTGTACTCTAAAGAAGTTGACCAGAAAGCCTCTTGCTTTCTTCCATTTCTTTCTTCCAGGTATAATTTCCGAGGATTTCGCTGGCTACAAGCTATGATATTTGCCATAGAGGAAATAAACAGCAGCCCAGCCCTTCTTCCCAACATGACCCTGGGATACAGGATATTCGACACTTGCAACACTGTTTCTAAAGCCCTGGAAGCCACCCTGAGTTTTGTGGCCCAGAACAAAATCGATTCTTTGAACCTTGATGAGTTCTGCAACTGCTCAGAGCACATCCCCTCTACTATCGCCGTGGTGGGAGCAACTGGCTCAGGCATCTCCACAGCGGTGGCAAACCTGCTGGGGCTCTTCTACATCCCCCAGGTACGCGTGCCATCTCAGATGGGGCAATGTGGGCAGGGGCCAGGAAAGCAGGCTGGGAGGATGCCACACCCAGTGTCCATACAGTTTGCTATTTTCCCTTCTCTGGCTTTACTTTGGCACAAAAGATCTTTTAATTATCTCTATCGTGACCACTGGGGATTTTTGAGACCCCAGAGTCAACAATGTCAACTGAGCCTTCACAATTCTTCCAAAATTTTTTTAAACATACCTTGTATAAAACTTTGCCTTTTATTCCAAAGGGTTCAGTTATTTATTTTCCACTCCATTCCATCAGTAAATGGCTGTTCTTCTGCCTTTACTAAAAGGAATGAGACCAAATGATGTAAATCCCACCTTTCAAACCCAAAATATCTGCCCCAAATCCTAGTCCCTTAAAAGTCTCTGCCTCTCTCTCCTCTGGTTGAAAGTTTAGCTCGGAGGAAAGCAGAGCATATTTTCTCACAAAATCGGAACTTAATCATTATCTTGCACATTCTAGAAATGGAAAATATTCTATTTCATTCAACAAATACTTGTAGAGTGTATATGAATAAGCAGTTTCCACCCTGCAGGAACTCAGCCTAGACAGGGAAATAGACGTCTACATTTTCAGATACTAACAATTCACTGAAATAAGTGCTTTAATAAACATTTGTTCAAAGTTGCATATGTTTTTCACCAAAAAAAGACAGCAAACTCTAAATGCCATCTTATAACCTGATTTTTTTCCCATTAACACTATAGAGCAAACCTTTTTTTCATATTAATATTTATAGGGCTGTGACATCATTTTATAATAGTGAAAAACTGGAAAAAACCTAAATGTCCATGGGTGGGAGAATCAGCTCAATTGTGTTGCATCTCATATATCAATTTTTTAATTTAATTATATATCACACTTTAAATTATTTTCTTCAGTGTCTAGTATTTAAAATTTTTAAGACTACCTTTGATAAATTCACATTTCTATGCTGGGAGGTCTCTGTTTCCTTGGTGATAGCCATTATCCCTTTCTATACATGTGGCAACTGAGAAAGTCTTGTCATCATTTCCCGAATCCTTACTTCAGGGAATTAAAGGTGTTTCCCATGGGGAAACCCTGGCTCTATAATCTTTGTGCCAAAATGATCTGACAAAGCCCACAAGAGTAAATGTGTTGGGCAAGATGCAAATATGCATCTTTATATTTGGCATATTGCGTAGTAGTATTTTAGATACACAGTTAAAGCAGGTTGTCATAGCCAACAGACATAAGATGTAATTGCCACCAAGTAAATAAAGAACACGAAGGGGAGGGTTTTAATTCATTGTGGTTTGGATGAAATATAAGGTTAAGTTGAGCTTGAATTATAAAAGTGCTGAGAAGGCTATAATGATTATCAGTCAAACCAATGTAAGTGTATCCGCAGCAGTGGTTCTCTGTCATGGCTGCCTGTTGGAATCACTTCAAGAGCTTTAAAAATACTGATGCCTGGGACTCACCCCCCAGAGATCCTGGTTTAACTGATATGAGATGCAGCCTGGGCGTCAGGAGTTCTGAAAGCTCCCTAGATGAGTCTAATGTGCAGCAGAGCTGGGAACCACGCCCTGTTGGGTGAAGGCAGAGGCCCCAGTTGAACTTCTTATGCCACTCACGCCACCTAGTGGATGGAACAAGCAGACCAGCTAGAACAAGTTGTGGTTAGAAGTTTTCTGAATCATTCATGAAACTCTCCCCTCTTACAATAAAAAAATTTTGTGTGTTTTTAAGGGGTTTTTTTGGGGGGGAGTGGGTAATGAATTGGTATTTATCCCCACTTTTATAGTTTTCCTTTTAAAAAGTGGACAAATATTATAAATGCATTCTTTAAGAGAAACATATCCATGGAGGATATGTTTATTTGTAATTTTTATATCTTTAAAACCCTTTTTGGCCCATTTTTCAAAAAAGTATCAAGAAGTAAGCAATACTGAATGAATTTACAAAAGGCCTGAGTAGACTTTTCATTTGCAAAAACCTGATCAAGAAGCCTGTTGTTTGGGTCTGCAAATAGAGCTCTCTAAAAACAATAACATCTCAACAATTACTTAATCTAACTACCTGCCTCATGAGGTGTCACAGTAGAGCAAGAAGGAGCTTATTTTAATAAAAGGAAAAAAATCACTTTCATATTATAACTCTCAAAATCAAAGCTCTTGTCAGAAAAATAATGCCTGCTCATTAGCAAAGTTGGACCAGGTCTTTCATGTATCAATGTCTTTTATGTTTTTGATGTAGAAACTATTCATTAATAAGAAGAAATATATAGAAAGAATTCATTTTAAAGCACTGAACATTGAAAACTAATTGTTTCAATCAGTGAAAAATAGTAAAAAGGCATTCCCCCAAATTTCTTCAACATGGTATTCTTAAGAAGTTTTAAATCTCTCTAGAAAACTGGAGAACAAGAGATATTAAACGTTCTTTCATTACCAAGAAGAAATTCCATTCAGTGTAAAAAGGTTTTGTCCTTCATAGGGAACAAATGTATGGACACCAAGGGGGGAAAGTGGCGGGGGGTGGTAGTGGTGTGATGAATTGGGAGATTGGGATTGACATATATACACTAATATGTATAAAACGGATAACTAATAAGAACCTGCTGTATAAAAAAATGAATAAAATTCAAAAAAAAAGAGTTGAAAGACAAGACTGCTAATGGCAAAAATGCTGAAAGAATGCAGGGATGAAATATGAATAAACCTCAAGTTAAATTAAAATAAAAATACTTTGTCCTTCAGAAGAAATGGTTCAATAACTTGGAACTTCCTAACTGGTGAGCCAAGACACACAGGAGTGCTGCAGATAGGCTGAGATACTGACCCTCTCCAGGTCTGGGATGGTGGGTGGGGTCTAGGGTGGTCAGAACACACCCATCAGGGCTGGTCAGCCTCCTCCATTCACCCCACCTTCTATGTTTGCCACAACTTGAAAAGAAATTGGGAAGCTCTGCACTAACGAATGCTTTACATGATATTTGGAAACTTCTTCAGGCAAGAATCTTTTACCACAAAAGGTAAGGCTTTCTACCCTTGGTGACCCACATCCATGCTCAAATATAGTACTGGCTATGTCCTAGAAAGTGGAAACACATCAAGGCAGCTTCTCCAGGGTTCCTTTTCAGCCTCTTTAGGTTTTGGAGACCCACAACAAAAGCCTGTCAAGAGGCCTCGACCACCACTTGAAATTGCACAGAGGAAAGGGCTGCCGGTGGTGGCTGAACTCACTGAGAAGCCAGGAGAGGAAAGGATGTTTTTCTGACTGTATTTAATGATGTACATCATCATGATTGTGATGAAGGGGAATTGAGCCTAATGAACCTAAATGGCTAATTGAGCCTAAATAATAAACAGTTCTTAGAAATGACTGCAATTGAGGGTACTTTTATCTAAAGTACTTCTGGCATGGAGGAGGTGGGGAGATAGGGGAGGGGAGAGAGGGAATAGCTGGAGACTGGAAGAGAGAAACTAGGCAGAATAAGAAAGGGGAACCCCAGAGGCTTCTCTAAAGAGCCTTAGGTTCATAACCCAAAGGGAACCTGATTCCTTCCAGAAGTCATGGACAAAGTGTTCATTATAGTAAAGGGGAAGCTAAAATGTTCAAATGAGAACCTGGACCCCACAGGCAGAAGATATGTACGTGGATATATTGTAGCCAATGAGGCAGCATGGAGGAAGTTAGGAGAAACTATGGAACAGTGCATAAAGGTTAAGTAGATCCTACTGTTGTTGGGTTGACTTTATGATCAGACCCATTTTTGAAGGTAGCATTGTGAAGGATCACCTGCTGGGAATTAGAATGCTCCTTGATAGACTGACAGATGCTTGAGTGCTCACACTGGAGAGGAGTAGATTCTGGTTGTCTTCACGCCTTCATCCTGTCTGCAGTGACCAGCATTTGATATATTAGATCAGTGAATGTTCAAAAAGCCTCCTCCACACAGTCTGGAGGCTCACCTGGCACCTCAATCACTCACTCATTCTGTGTTCTTTCCAGGTCAGCTATGCCTCTTCCAGCAGACTCCTCAGCAACAAAAATCAGTTCAAGTCCTTCCTCCGTACCATCCCCAATGATGAACACCAGGCCACCGCCATGGCTGACATCATCGAGTACTTCCGCTGGAACTGGGTGGGCACAATTGCAGCTGATGATGACTATGGTCGGCCAGGGATCGAGAAGTTCCGAGAGGAAGCTGAGGAGAGGGACATCTGCATCGACTTCAGCGAACTCATCTCCCAGTACTCTGATGAGGAAGAGATCCAGCAAGTGGTGGAGGTGATACAGAATTCCACAGCCAAAGTCATCGTCGTCTTCTCCAGTGGCCCAGACCTGGAACCCCTCATCAAGGAAATCGTCCGGCGAAATATCACGGGTAGGATCTGGCTGGCCAGCGAGGCCTGGGCCAGCTCTTCCTTGATCGCCATGCCTGAATACTTCCATGTGGTCGGAGGCACCATTGGATTCGCTTTGAAGGCTGGGCAGATCCCAGGTTTCCGGGAATTCCTGCAGAAAGTCCATCCCAGGAAGTCTGTCCACAACGGTTTTGCTAAGGAGTTTTGGGAAGAAACATTTAACTGCCACCTCCAAGAAGGTGCTAAAGGACCATTACCCATGGACACCTTCCTGAGAGGTCACGAAGAAGGTGGTGGCAGGATAAGCAACAGCTCCACCGCCTTCCGACCTCTCTGTACAGGGGATGAGAACATCAGTAGTGTCGAGACCCCTTACATGGATTATACACATTTACGGATATCCTACAATGTCTACTTAGCCGTCTACTCCATTGCTCATGCCCTGCAAGATATATACACCTGCATACCTGGGAGAGGGCTCTTCACCAACGGTTCCTGTGCAGATATCAAGAAGGTTGAAGCTTGGCAGGTACATCCTTCACTTAGATAGCAGTTCACTGTGTAATAAAGCAGAGTTAGACTGATCCAAGCAAGACAGATTAAAGTGGTTACCTCAAAAAGCCAATATCTAAGTGAGGTCACTAGATGTAGCCTGGGATTCAACTTGCCTTTTCAAACATCTGAGCAACTGACTTCTGCAAAATTGATAGTAATTTAATTTGATTATCTGTTTGAACCCTTGAGCTCAACTATTCTTTAGTCTAGTGGTTCAAAATATCAGGAGTATGGTCCCTAAATGTTTTTAAATATCCTGGGACAGATTTAGTACTGAGTGGAGTGTTTTTATAGTGCTTAAATTAAATATATTGTTCCCTTGTACTTAACAAGTATTTCTTGAGTACCTATTATATTCCATATACCAAGGGGCATAAAACCATAAAACTAGTGTCACTATGTTTAGCCACCACTTTTGCCATTATATTATTCAAAATATAATGTGCTGGACCCCCCCATAAGTCAACTAAGCTTAGGACACAAGCAAATCAAGGGCACAGAAAAAACTCTTCTTAAAAGGATATTGGATATTTCAAAAAGAAGCACTGAAGTAGTTGTCATAGAAAATAATCAAAACTTAAGTGGATTGGGCTTCCCTGGTGGCGCAGTGGTTGAGAGTCTGCCTGCCGATGCAGGGGACATGGGTTCGTGCCCCGGTCCAGGAAGATCCCACGTGCCGCGGAGCAGCTGGGCCCGTGAGCCATGGCCGCTGAGCCTGTGCGTCCGGAGCCTGTGCTCCACAACGGGAGAGGCCACAACAGTGAGAGGCCCGCGTACCGCAAAAAAAAAAAAGAAAAAAAAAATTAAGTGGAATCCCTACACTTTAGTTTAGACTTGTTTTGTATTCTTCAATTATATGCAGGAGAGACATCATAATCTTTTTTATTTCATAGAGCTTCTGAAGATAAAAGTCTGGCCCAACTTATATCCCATGGAGCTGTTCATGTCTTGCATATGTACCTTGATTTTTCAATAAGACCGTGTTTTACGCTCCTTTTGTATTTTCCTCAGTCCCAGACTGAGCTATCAGAGAGTGCATGATGCGGGGTGGGGCGTGAGGGGAGGGTGTGAATCCCTGAATATGGGTTGAATGACTCAGCCTCCAGCTTCAGCTATGGCTCCCCCACTTACTGGCTACATCATCTCAGGAAAGACACTGCTCTGCTCAAGTCAGTCTCCTCATCGTTAAAATCACCCTAATACCCAGCCTACTTTCCAACCAAGTTTCTTTTGAAGAGGAAGTAAGATGATATATGTAAAAGCAATTTGTAAATTTTCAAACTCTTAAACAGGTGGTGATTATTTTAAGTAGGATTTCAATATGCCTCAAATTAATCAATCAACTGAGTAAAACATGATAATGAAACCAGCTTTGCATACAGAACCCAACCACCACAAACCTTGGGAAAAGATGCCAAGAACCAAAAGAACGTACATCCTATGTCAGTCACTTTAGAGATTCTCATGGGATGAGGAGTGACTGTCTAGGCTGGTAGAATGAGCCAAAAGGACCTACAAGTTCTTAGCCCTTCTCGTGCGTGGGACGTGTCACTCAGGCATCATCGTTGGCTAAAGTTTCTAATCTTTATGAGGGACTGAAAGTTTCCTTCCTCACATTGCACCCCACACACTGCCTGGCAAAAAAAAGGGAGCTCTAATGAAGGTTAAAGACCAAAAAGACTTCAGGAGCCATGATGCCATGGAGTGGAGTTTTAAGAAAGAGGAATAAAGGGACAGTCTTTTCGTAAATACTAGTGTCTTTCTCTCTTCCCTTCCATGTCTCCCTCCCCTTCTTCCTCTCCCTCTTGAAAAGCCTATGGGGGAAAAAAACCTAAAGAAAAATCCCAGGGTGGGATTGAAGGGAAAAGAGGCTTCCAGTAGGTAGTTTGACAGTTCTGCTCTCCAGGGACTCCTCTCCCAGACAAGGAAGTAAAATCCAGATGGCCAAGATCAAAGCATGGGCACATGAGAAAAAAAGCCAAGAATTAGGCTATAGTCAAGGGTGGGACTCTCCGCTGCATGCAATAGAAAATTCAAACCAAAGTGACTTAAACAAAAGAAGGAACATTATTAGCTCACAATACTGAAAAATCTCAGAAATACCGCAGGTACAACTAGATGCTCTCATCTTCATCTCTTTGTTCCTTTTCCTTGGGCTTAGCAGTTTCCAGCCTCTGTAGCAGCTTCAGGCTCATAAAATCCTTACTGCTAGGCTCTGCTTACTTCCCAGGATTTCTTGGAAAAGTCCCAGAAACCACGTCGATTAGACAGCCTAAGATCACAAGTCCATCCCTGAAGCTAGGAGTGGCATTCTCCCAAACTACTTAGACTGAGAGTAAGAGGGGGGTTGGATCCCCAAAGGGCAATCAGAATGCTCTTACCGAAAGGAGGAGGAAAGAGTAGCAAAGTGGGCAAAATAAAAAGTAGCCACTACACAGACACCTCAGCTGACCCTCGGACAGGTAAATTCGTGTCCTCCTGGCTCACATGCGGTCTGGCACAATTCATCCAGGAGAGGAGACAGATAGGAAAATAGGGTCAGAGCTCTGGGGAGGAGCAACATGTGGGCATTGCCCAAAGTGTCCTGTGTGCTTGCTGTAAGTCTCCTTTAAGCCTTAGGAACCCAGGCGGTTGGGTGGGCATTCTGGAATTTAAGCACTTGGCCATGTCTCTGTCTATCAGGAGATGGACCAACAATTCTTCACTCTCATTACTAACACCTCCATGGAAACCTATCACTCATACAATCTAATCCAAGTATCTCAGCCTGGAATTCCAGCCCCACCTTCTTTCAGTTCTCTTATAAGCCAATCTGCCTGGTACCTCCCCACAAGCACTTATTAGTTTTTGGCACAGTACTTTTACCTGAAGAGCTATCAAGTTTTGTCTCCTCTATCATTGTCCACCACGAACTTTTAACTCTTTTTCAAAATTCACTTTCTCCTGGAAGTCTTTTCAAATCATACTACCCACACACACTTGCTGACCATGCTTTCTTCCTCGCTTTTGCCGTTTATGTATACCCAAGTTAATCTTCCACAGCTCTTCAGTTAACCAAAATAGATTCTTATCAACTAAACTTCTGATTAAATAAGGTCAATCACAATCTTCTTCTTTTGTTGATCTTTTCTCCCCCTAAAATTTATCAATCAAGTCATATGCCTTTAAAGTAACACCAACCAACAGGTAACTTAAGAGCACACAACACCCAATTCCCTCCTGACCTCCACAGAGACCCCAAGCCCTCCTCACACGGTTCCTCAGCTCTCTCTTCCCTCTGATTCCTCTGCAATACTCTGAGCTTCATACGAGCAGGAACTATGTCTGTATTGTTCAGTGCTGTGTCCAGAACACCTGACACCTGAATATGCGTAGAATAAGTGAATGAATGAATGAATGAGTAGCAATCTAGTTGATTTGACCTGACAACATGACATAGAGTCCTTTGCAGAGAATTATTCTACCCAATAACCCAGGCTTGAATCAAATGACTCCGGCCAGGGTAGTCTAGACTCTGATTAGATGAGCCTGGGTCACATGCCTAATGATCAAATTTGAATGGAACATCATGTAAATAAGTAGGTAAGGAACCACCGGCTTCCTTCTCTCAGGACAATTGTGCACAAGGCATGCTTCCTACTTTCCCC
Organism: Delphinus delphis; assembly: GCF_949987515.2. Lineage (NCBI taxonomy): Eukaryota > Metazoa > Chordata > Mammalia > Artiodactyla > Delphinidae > Delphinus > Delphinus delphis. The sequence continues at coordinate 67,535,898 of NC_082686.1, forward strand.
CACCTTACACCAACCACTCACTAGTCAAAAAATAGGCATGCATGGGAATTTCCTGGTGGTCCAATGGTTAGGACTTGGTGCTTTCACTGCTGGGGCCCAGGTTCAATTCCTGGTTGGAGAACTATGATCCTACAAGCTGTGCAGCGTGACCCCCCTCCAAAACAAAGGCATGCATGGTGAAAGAACCATGGTGATAACAGAAGTCAAATGGAATTGATCTGACCAGGAAGTTTGGGGGAAGGGGACGAATTGAGGTGAGAGCCAGAGGAGATGGAGGGGAGATAAGAAAATACGACTGAGGTTAGAGAAAGCAATTGGTCCTGGGCTTCCCTACACATAGCACAGGAAGCGGCCAAGAAGCAATAGGCTCCTTATCTCTGTGAACTGTCCCTCATTATCTATGTGAATGGGGTGCTTCGTGCATTCCATCCCATTTTCCCTCTGTACTAAAAAGTGATACCCTATGTAAGCTCTGGAAATTCTAGTTTCTAGTCTTCGGCTTAATTCAATTGACCTTGAGAGTACATACCAAGAGGTGATTCCCATTTATGCTTATAATGAGCAATAATTTGACTTTAAAACCCTTTAGAGGAAATACCCTAAAAGGCCACAAGATGGAAATATTACCACATAATAGATAACACATGACCATCTAAGTGACGCGTGTTACGCGCATCTGTCCCTCTTTTAGTAGTCTTTCTCCGTGTTTGGTTTTCTTTTTGAGCCTGTCAGTCTCTGTCTGTATATTATATTCTATGTTTAAGTCTTTCTTTTAGCTTTTTTCTTTTCTCTTCCCCTTCATTTATTTTTTCTTTCTCCTCATATTTCTCCCCAAATAAAACAACTTAGAAGTGTATTATACAGAATTATAATCTCAAGTATCGACAAAATTGTGTATTTTCTTTTTTAATGGAACTATTAGTTCCTTCTTTGAAAATTCGCGAAAAAAAAAAAGGGAGTTCCTTGGCGGTCCAGTGGTTAGGACTCTGCACTTTCACTGCTGAGGGCCCAGGTTCAGTCCCTGGTTGGCGAACTAAGATCCCACAAGCCTCACAGTGCAGCCAAAAATAAAAAAATAAAAATAAATAAAATTCTAAAAGAAGAGTGTTTTCTCTGGAGGAAATATCTAAATTATTTTTTAGCTTATGTTGCTTTTTTGTGGTTCAGTGGTTATCAATTTAAAGATTCCCTATCATTGCTTTTAAGGGTGAAATTGTTCCCATCTCCACCTTCCCTGTTATGCAAGGTATGATGCAGAAAATTAGGTGCTCGAGTGCAAAACATGCAAGTCAACATGCCAAAAGAAATATTAAAGATGCCTAAAGAGATGACTTAAAGACATGACTTAGTAAACAGATAAGTGATTATTAATGGACAAGGTGCAAATTTTGACTAGAAAAATGCAACACTCGTGTGATCTTGCTTGCATACCTGCTGTGAGGATGAAACACTACAGTACTATGCAGGTTAGGATTTGAAGTAAGGAAGAAAGTAAAAGATATCATCTGAATAGGCCTTTAAGTATGAATCAGATGTGTGAAAGGGATCTATTCCTTGAAGGAAATATCAAATGCAAAGGCAATTCCCAACAACACAGGCAAATCACAAAAACATCATGCTGAGTGAAAAAATCTGGACTGAAAAAAAAAAGTACAGACAGTATTGTGCAATTTATATGATATTCTATCTCTAATGGTAGAAAGAAAACAAGCAGTGGCCTAGGGCTGCAAATGGGGTGAGGATTGACTTGAAAGGGACATTAGGGAACCTTTTGGGGTGACAGTAGTGGTGGTTACACAGGCAAATACATTTGCCAAGACTCAGAGCTACACTCTTAAAATGGGTGCATTTTATCCTATGTAAACTGTACCTCAATAAAACTGATTAAAAATGGAAAACAATGGAAAGCCCCCAGGGAAGGGGGCTTGCACGGGGATCTGAATGCCATTCAGTTTGGACCACTTTTCCTATTACTGCCTCTTCGGTTGCCCCAAGCATTATATATGTCTCTACCATCCCATTTTTAAAATATGTCTATCTTCTCAACCTAAATTTTATACTGTTCAACCTGTTGTAACTAGAGATAGGCAACCTAGTAGATGGGCTATATAATCTAAGTATATAGTGTCATGGTTGAGAGTTTGGACTCTAGAGCCAGACCAACTGGATTCAAATCCCAGTTACTACCTAACGTAACAGCTTTATGGCCTTGAGCAGTCACTTAGTGTGCCTGTGCCTCACTTTCCTCACCTGAAGAATAGATATCTCTATCTGAAACTTATGAGGTTTTTATGAGGATGACATTAGTTAATATGCATACAGTGCTTAGGATACTGCCTATACATAATAAACTATTTTTAAGTAATATTTTGGCCTTTTTTACAAAAAGAAAAAAAAAGGAAGCCTCATCCCTCATGCAATTAGTCTGAATTACTTTATCATAGCTAATTGAATAATTCTGGTTCTCTCTATATTAAGAGACTTCCAGTCCCACATTTTAGGTGTTGGTTGCTCTCTTCATCCTTCATCTGGCATCCTCCTGTCACATTCTTATATGGAACAGTTGTGTTTGGGACTTACCCTTCTCCTCAAGCAACTCCCAGCTGTGACTCCAACACTATTACACTATGGTGATTCCAACTCTCTTTTCCCTCAAGAAAGTGGTGGAGGTTTTATAATCAGTTTATTCTATGTCTTGAATGCTTACTGAGAATTAAATTATGCCTATAACCGAAAACATGACATGCAAAATATAATATTTAGCTCGAGCCTTCTAAAAAGACCGCAAAGGAAATATTTCCTCAGAAAAACCCAAGATGCCTCTTTTTCCTTCGTGAAGAGAAAGTTATTTTATCCTATGAAAACTGTAATTTACTTAAGTGTGATAGGATGTATCTATCCTATCACACTTAAGTAAAATCTTCTAGCACATTTTAAAGCAAATTCTAGTATTTCCCTGTTTGCTTGTTTGCCTGCTTGTTTGTTTGAATCTAGAAGTTTGATTTTTCTTTTTAAATCAGAAACCAAGAACTTAGGTTACATTTATACCTCAAAAGGAGAAACTGTGTTGGCCCTTAACCCCATAGTATAATTGTAAGTATTCTGCTTTTTAATATATAGGTTTAAATTGCAACCAATTATATAAAAGCCTTAATTTTTATGGTCCTTCTTCCTATTTACTCTTTAACGAATACAGATCTCACGTTGACCTTGTTTTTCTCATCTATCCTCAGACTGGTGAAAACCTCATTCTGGGCACCATTTGACAAACCTAACAGTGTTGATTTAATGTTTACTCTATTAACCAAAACCTTTAACACACATAGTTTGAGTAGCCATTAAAATTCAGGCCCTCTACAAATCATTAGGAATACAAAAAGGAATAAGAAAACATCTGCTTTAGAGGAGCTTGGTCTAATAAACTGTAGGTATAAATTTTCTAGCCACAAAGATTCCAGGGTGCTTTCTTTTCTGGATAAGATGTTTGCACTACTAACTCTTACCTTCTGCCTGTCTTTATCTCCTGTCCCATTTGTGGCTAGAGTTACCAGGTCTCATTAGTAAACTCTCAGCACCAAGTATCCTAGAGGTCACCTTGGTATCAAGGTCTCTACCTGCAGCTGAACGTCAGCTCCACCAATGAAGTCATATTTGTATATTTTAAATCCCTTTCTATACTTTCTTTTTTTGGAACAGCTTTACTGAGATATAATTCATATACTATATACAGTTCACTCATTAAAGTGCACAATTCAATGGTTTTTAGTATATTCACAGAGTTGTGCAGCCACAACCACAATCAATTTTAGGACATTTCGCCATATCAAAGCTGTCACTCCTTACCACCTCATTCCCCCAATTCTTTTTTTAATTTATTTTATTTTTTTAATTGAAGCATAGTTGCTGTACAATATTATTTAAGTTACATGTGTACAACACAGTGATTCACAATTTTTAAAGGTTATATTCCCATTTATAGTTATTATAAAATATTAACTATATTCCCTGTGCTGTACAATATGTCTTTGTAGCTTATTTTATAGCTAATAGTTGGTACCTCTAACTCCCCTACCCCTGTACTGCCACTGCCCCCTTCCCTCTCCCCACTGGTAACCACTAGTTCTCTATATCTGTGAATCTGTTTCTTTTTGTTATATTCACTAGTTTGTTGTATATTTTAGATTCCACATATAAGTGATATCATAAGTGTTTGTCTTTCTCTGTCTGACATATTTCACTTAGCATAATGCCTTCCAAGTCCATCCACGTTGCTGCAAATGGCAACATTTTGTTCTTTCATGGCTGTGTAGTATTCCATTGTGTGTGTATACTATATCTTCTTTATCCATTCATCTGTTTTTTTAATTAATTTTTGCTGGAGTATAGTTGCTTTACAATGTTGTCTTAGTTTCTACTGTACAGCAAAGTGAACCAGCTATACGTATACATATATCCCCTCTTTTTTTTGATTTCCTTCCCATTTAGGTCACCACAGAGCACCAAGTAGAGTTCCCTGTACTATACAGTAGGTTCTCATTAGTTACCTATTTTATACATAGTAGTGTATATATGTCAATCCCAATCTCCCAGTTCATCCCATCCCCCCTTTCCCCCTTGGTATCCATATGTTTGTTCTCTACATCTGTGTCTCTATTTCTGCTTTGCAAATAAGATCATCTATACCATTTGTCTAGATTTCACATATAATGTGTTAATATACGATGTTTGTTTTTCTCTTTCTGACTTACTTCACTCTGTATGACAGTCTCTAGGTCCATCCACATCTCTACAAATGACCCAATTTCATTCCTTTTTATGGCTGAGTAATATTCCATTGTATATATGTACCACATCTTCTTTATCCATTCATCTGTCGATGGGCATTTAGGTTGCTTCCATATCCTGGCTATTGTAAATAGTGCTGCAATGAACATTGGGGTGCATGTGTCTTTTTGAATTATGTTTTTTTCTGGGTATATGCCCAATAGTGGGATTGCTGGGTCATATGGTAGTTCTATTTTTAATTTTTTAAGGAACCTCCATACTGTTCTCCATAGTGGCTGTATTGATTTACATTCCCACCAACAGTGCAGGAGTGTTCCCTTTTCTCCACACCCTCTCCAGCATTTATTGTTTGTAGATTTTTTGATGATGGCCATTCTGACTGGTATGACCCAATTCTTAAATAACTACAAATCTACTTTCAGTATCTATATATTTGGACATTTCTGGACATTTCATATAAATGGAATCATAAAGTATGTGGTCTTTTGTGACTGGCTTCTGTCATTTAGCATGTTTTCAAGGCTCATCCGTGTTGTAGAATGTATCAGTACTTCATTTCTTTTTATGGCTGAATAGTGTCCCATTGTATGACACATTTTGTTTATCCATTCATCCAATTGATGGGCTTTTAAGTTGTTTCCACTTTTTGGGTATCATGAATGATGCTGCTATGAACATTCATATACAGTTGTTGTGTGGACTTATGTTTTCATTTTTCTTGGGTATATACATAAGAGTGGAATTGTTGGGTTGAGTGGAAACTCTATGTTTAACTTTTTGAGGAAGTGCCAGACTGTTTTCAGAAATGACTGCACCATTTTACATCTCCACTAGCAGTGTATGTCAGACTCCAATTTCTCTACATTCTTATCAACACTTGCTATTACCTGATCCTATGCCTTTTGACATGAAATCTAGCCTCTTTGCCTTGACTGCTCTTTGCCTCTCAACTTTATTTTCCCTTGTTCTCTAGCACTTACATAAATTTTGAGAAGTTGGTCTCTTCACTGCCTCCATAATATTGATACTTGTTTTCCCATGTTGTGCCCACTGTCTTTAATACCTTTCTTCCCCTTGTCCTTTACCACTACAAATTCCTACCATACCTCAAGCCTGTGTTGACCATTTCAGCCCTTTTTAATGTCCATCTCCCCTGAGTTTCTCTGTACTTAGAGTTGATACCCCATAAGTTAGGCATTAACTGTATTTTATCTTGCACTGTTGGCTCTATCATCCAATGTCTTATATCTTATCACCCTAATCCATAGGTAAACTCCATGAGAACTTTATTACTATTACATCCTGTACTACTGCAGCCCAGTTCAGAACACACAGTGGATAACCTATAAATATTTGTTTGTTGATTGATTCTAACAGTATACAAATCTAACCTTGTATTTACAATGAGTTTTTTAATAGAAAAATTTTTAATGATTTTGATTGGTTCCATTTTCTTTCAAGGTAGGTTATGGTAGAAATCGCTAGCCTGTGCCAATAGCAATACAGAAGAATTATAGCCAGCGATGATCTTTGAGACACTTTTCTGTCCAATCAAATGTGGAAGATGACCATTTAATTATGAAATGATCTTATGCCAGTTCCCCTCCCAATTCACCCACTGTTGTCTGGAGAGTTTCACTGCAGAGAAGCTGTAGACTGAGAAAAGGAGAGAGGGAGTTTGTTGCCTGGAGAATAAGAACCTAGGAATTGAAACCTGGATAGGAGGAAGAAAATTTATGCTAACTACTTTAGCTTTACTGCTGCATATGCTTTTTAAAGTATTCTTCAAACAAGAATGATGCTTTTTAAAAATATATTTAATGAGGAACTATTACTAACAAATACCTGCCATCAACACTCTCAACAATTTATATTGGAGGCAGGAGGGTGAAGCAAAAAGCACATGTTTAAATCACAGCTGGAGAACTTTATAGCTTATGACTTTGGCAAGTTTCATGCCTCAGTTTCCTCATCTATAAAATGAAGATACTAATAGTTCCTATCCATAGATTTGTTATGAGGATTAGATGAAATAGTGTGTGCAAAGCATTAGTACAATGTCTGGCACATAGGAAGTGTAAATAAGAGGTAGTCCCCTACCTCTCCACTCTTCTCATCTTTTACACACATCAGGGCAAAGGCAGAGTTAGCATGACATGTGGAAAGGATATGGTGAGGATAAAACATTTGCACTAACAAGTAGTGGTAGTTACATGGGACCAAAGTATGGAAGGCTTGGGAAGCTACCTAGAGAAGGTTGAAGCATATTTCATCTGAACCATGGTAGGTCCCCAGGAGGAAGTAGGAGGGGCATGGGTATGGAATGGAGAAGGGTGGATTGTTCATGTCAGAAAAGTTCCAGATTAGGTGGGAAGAATGAGGTTCTGAGTACTACAAGAGAGGTCAGCCTCATAGAGAAGGAACGTGTGTTCCTCTAAGAGAAGGAGATGTATCAGGACAGGGATGTGTTAGGGCAGAGACAAAAGGATGTACCCCACTGCATAGGAGGAGATCATCCCAAGAGCAAGGGGACAAAGGGAGGAGAGTTGGAGGTATAAGAAAGGAGTATGTCAGTGGCACCACCTCTCTGAGGAATGTTTTAAGGACTCAGTAAAAATGAAGGGAAAAAAGTAAGATTGATGACCATTGAGGAAGGCTTGGGAGAACATGGGTGGCATGAATCCTTGGTAGGATTCATTCTCCATCTTTTTTGAGGATGACTCAGCAGCTCTGGTTGCAGAACAGAAGAACCAGGCAGCAGGGAGTAAGGGGTCCCCTTTCCCCCACAGGCCTGGGACAAAAATCAGGGCAGCCAGCAACAGCCAGGGCAGCAGTGAGAGCACTAAAGGAGTAACCACACACAGCAGTAATCACACAGGCGCCCTGGGTGCTGTGCCCGTGCACACATGTGGCTGGCCACAGACTCTATCCCCAAGCTCATCCCAGGGCTGTTTATGAGCAAATTCAGGTGGCTCCTTTTCTTCATTTGATTTTCCTTACAATAAATGCTTACTTTAAAATAAAGTCAATACGGATAGAAATTGTTTAAAAGCTGTGTCATCTCTGGAGTGGAGTAGAACATGGAAGGTGCCTCCCTCTGTCACACATGTGGATAATAGGTGCTGGGCCCAAAGGTTTCCCAGTGTCAGATCAGATGCTGTTTTTTTAGGCACCTTAAAAGTTTTGCTAGGGGGACTTCCCTGGTGGCACAGTAGTTGAGAGTCCGCCTGCCGATGCAGGGGACACGGGTTCGTGCCCCGGTCCGGGAAGATCCCACATGCCGCGGAGCGGCTGGGCCCGTGAGCCATGGCCGCTGAGCCTGCGCATCCGGAGCCTGTGCTCCGCAACGGGAGAGGCCACAACAGTGAGAGGCCCGCGTACCGCAAAAAAAAAAAAAAAAAAAAAGTTATGCTAGGGAATTCCCTGGAGGTCCAGTGGTTAGGACTCTGCACTTCCACTGCAGGGGGCACAGGTTCGATCCGTGGTTGGGGAAGTAAGATCCTGCGTAGCGCGGCCAAAAAAAAAAAGCTATGCTAAAAGGGAGAGGGACCTCTAAATGTACTCCTGGGGTACGCCAAACCATAGAACAGAAAGAAGTTCATACTAGAACCTGGAGATTCCTGCAGCCTCTCTGGCCCAGCCCTCTCATCCTGCAGGTGAGGAAACGCACTCAGAGCCAGAGAGTGAGAAAGCCCCATGAGTCGTGAGGTACAGTGGACGTGAGCACCCCTACTCTCACAGTCTGGACTGTGTGTGCTTCACTCTCTCTTGGTGCCTCAATGGCCCCCTGGCCCTGGGCAGGTCCCGCATGAAAGATAAGCTGCAAAGTTTCCACTGCTCCCTCTTGACCAAAGTCAGGGGCACACAGGAAGCAGAGGCAGGAGCCTAGCGATGCTGCAGTGGAGCAGAGCCACTACAAACGTAGGCTTGGCACCACTTGCTAGCTGTGTGACCCTGGACTAGATACTTCTATTTTCTGTGCCTCGGTTTCTCCATCAATAAAGTGGGGGTAATAGTACTATTTATTGTGAAGACTAGATAACGAATATAAAGTATTTAGCATTGTGCCTCAAAGGTAATAAAATGACTAGTAGGGTTTAGTAATTATTATCATTACTTTTTTTGTACAAGGGCTTTGTGACCCATAAAACCCTGTAAAAAGTAAAGGATTGGCCATGATTATTACAACAGTGATGGCCAAGACTCCACTCACACCCTTGTTTCTTCCTTCCACCCTCTCTCTGTGATCTTTGGCAACAAGACACTTCTACAGAAGCAGTAGCGTAGGGAAAGATGGTGCAGAGCGTAAGAGTACTTACTCTTTCCAAAGCCCATCTCAGAAGACACCAGGGATGGCTCTGGCTTACAAACCCTGCCCCCCTCCTGGACACCGCCAGGTGATGGTACACCTGCAAAAGTCTTGATTTGGCCAGTGGCCATGGTGAGATATATTCCTTTTCCTTCCCTGACTTCAAGAAAGTGTTTCCTACCCCAGTTACAATTTGAGTATCAAATAAAGTTGAGTATCAAAGTTCATGGGTTACCAGGGCTGCCATTAACACATATAAGTACCTTAGTGTGAATTGCAAAAAGGCCTCTCTTCTTCAAGTCATGTTCCTTCCACTTTGTTTGAACAAGATAGTTTACTGTCCTGTGTAGAGCTCAACCTACATGACCATACATGGCAGCCTGTGGCTTCTATTCAGAATATTCATCTCTATTCTTTAGGTCCTGAAGCACCTACGGCACCTAAACTTTACCAACAATATGGGGGAGCAGGTAACTTTCGATGAATGTGGAGACCTGGCAGGGAACTATTCCATCATCAACTGGCACCTCTCCCCAGAGGATGGCTCCATAGTGTTTAAGGAAGTTGGATATTACAATGTCTATGCCAAGAAAGGAGAAAGGCTCTTCATCAATGAGGAGAAAATCCTGTGGAGTGGATTCTCAAGGGAGGTACGTGTTGTCCATCAGGATACCAGATGCCTCCACCACAGGCAGAAACTGTGCTGGGCTTTGGGAGGGCCTTGGACTTCACCACTGGACTTCCAGAATCATGAGTCCACTTCCCTCAACTCACTAACTGCATTGCCAGGGCTCCCTGTGAAATCCATGAGTGTTTAGTGTACAGAAGAGAATCTTCAGAACCTGAGCCCCATACTTATTATATTGAAACAATTTTATTCTTTACAAATCTGACTCCTTGGCTAATAATAGTTTCCTTGGCTAAAACTTTCCCCAACCAGAGCAAAACATCACTCAAAGCAGGGCATGGACAATTCACACAGAGGTAGTTCCCTGTCATCCAGATAGCTCAGGACTGACGTATAAGTCAAAAGCACAATTTATTCTCCTGCTATGGGAGACCTGCAACAAATAGGAGGATGCTTGTGACCATGACCAGGACCCCCTTCCATGAGTATCACTGCATCTAGAAGCTTGATTAATAACCAGAAGCACATTACCCAATGAATATGCCCTTAAGGAAAAGACTCATAATATGCTGAAATAATAACTATTCCATGATGGTTGTGTCCTAGAATATAGTAGGCTGCTGAGGACCCAGATCCTCTCTAGAAACAGACCCTGGACCGGGCATCCTCTTTAACTCTCCCAAGAAACCTGGATGAGACCCACTACATTTCTCTTTGCATTTGCCTTTCTATTATTACCTTTGAGTGTCTTGAACCACTTTTTATAACATGACCAAAAATTCAACTTCATCTTTTTACCAAATGCTTCTTAGGTTGATGGGCTTCTGATGAAATACTACAATTTCGCTGTTTCCCAATATATAGGATAAGTTACCCACGAGAAGTTCTCCTATAGATAGCTAATATCATCCACAGTGTGCAAGTCTTTTTTAGCTTCTAACTCAGAGGGTGGATTCTCAATTATAAACATGTCATAACCTTTTCCAGACAGAACTTTTGGGGTTCCAGAGGTTATATCCCTCTGTCCACTATTTATACTCTTGTCTAAATTATCACAAGTTTCAACTGACTGAAGTCTAAATTGATCAGCTATATTATCAAGTCTTCCCTGCTGTTGACTCATCCAGGTTATATTTTACCTCCATTCATGCACATAATTGATTGTCTCTAATTGGTGTAGACTGAACCATTTTTATTTTGTTTTTTTGAGGTTTTTGTCACTCACAGCCTAACAGAAGCCAAGAGGGAAAGCTACTAAACTCATTTTATGAGGCTGATATAATCTTAACACCAGAAACAGACAATAACAGTACAAGAAAAGACAATTATAGGCCACTTTATAAACATAGATGTGCTCACATCCTAAATAAAATATCAACGAACTTGGACCACCAATGTATAAAATATATAATATATCGTGATCCAGTAGAGTTCGCAGTGAATTTACAGGAACATAATGATAGCCAAACATTCCAACGTTGTAGTGTTTGTAGATGTAGTTTATCCTTTCCTTCCCTTTCCTTTCCTTCGAACCAGGGTCCTGAGAATCTTAGCAATCATCAGGCCTGATACTGCCATTTCTATTCCTCTTTCATTAGAAAATAGTGTCAATCATCTTCTGTTCAAGTGTTTTGAAATTCCTTGTTAAGCCAGTTATTTCTTTTTTGCTGGAAGCAATGATAATTATTTTATTGCTTTCCACGTGTTTAACTTTGTAAGACGTCTCCAGTTCAAGCAGTCGTGGGGATGGGGAAGGTCTTATTAAAGAGATATTTTGGAAATAGTATGAGCGCTACCACGTATCAAGCATTATTCAAGGCTTTGTAACTGGGGCTACAAAAATGAGGAAGACTTGCTCCCTACCTTCAAGATGCTTTTGCAAAGTATACTTCATTCTTATGATACATCTATTATCGCTGATACACATAGACTGTTAGGCAGTAAATACCTAATAAATTTCTAGAGTAAGTACTCAGTTACCTGGCATGATCAGAGAACGAGATAGAAGCAGGACTTCTGAAATGGTGAAGCTATGGTAAATTGGGCAAAACTGTCAAAAACAACCCTTTAAGAACCTAAATATCAACCAATAGCATACATCAAAGGTGAAGGATTTTTTTTTTTAAGAAAAACTAATGAAACTCAGGTAAGAATAGTGGCAGTCTGGGCATTTTAGCCTGGGGCTGCTCTCCAGTTGTTTCTAATGTGGACAATCATATCATCTGCAGTTTTATTTAAAATAACAGATTTATTTAGCCTTTTCCAATATGTTTGCCCTTATTTTTCTTGTTTTATTCCACCAGCCAAGAACTCCAGTGCAATATATAATAATAGTGGTGATACTGAGCACCGTTGTTTTAAAGTAAATGCTTTTAATATTGTGTATTAGAATAGAATGATTTTTAAGAATTTTGGGGGCTTCCCTGGTGGCGCAGTGGTTGAGAGTCTGCCTGCCGATGCAGGGGACACGGGTTCGTGCCCCGGTCCGGGAGGATCCCACATGCTGCGGAGCAGCTGGGCCCGTGAGCCATGGCCGCTGAGCCTGTGCGTCCGGAGCCTAAGAATTTTGGGGGTCTTTTTCAAGATAAAGGTATTTCTTCCTACGCTCTTTCATTGTTTTTATCACTAGTTTGTGTTACATTTCATCAAATACTTTTCATCCATTGATGATCATATTTTTCTGTGTTAATTTATTATTGCAGTGAATGACACAGATTTTCTAATATTAAACTTGTTTGCATTCCTGGCATAAACTCAGCATGATCATGGTGTATTTTCTTTTTCATATCCTTTGAGTTTTAGTATTTTTCATCTACTTTCAAGTAGTAGAAAGTAGTTGTACTCTTCCCAGATCCTTTCAGACTCCTTACACTTTGCATGTATCTCCAGGACTTCTGTACATTTTTACTTCCAATAACCAGAACTTGATGCTGTTTTTCAGAAGACTGCCTGCAGGCTAATGGAACCCATTTTGCTCACAGGCTCAGAGAGGCAAAGGAGAACCTCAGAAGAGCCTAGGAATTTACATTTCCCTTAACCTATGAGTGGTGTGGAAGTGTGAAAGCCCTCGCCCTTTTCTTCAGATCAGGACAGCTCTGGGGTATAACCTACAGTCCAGAGCTCCCGTGGGGGATCAGGCAGAAGTCTGAGGGATGTTGCGCGGGATCACACCCTTGCTTGTTCTCCTCCCTTCTATGTCCTACTTCCTCTAGTCTCTTCCTGGTTCCCTTGGGAGAACTTTCCTTATAAATCACTTGGACACAAATCCTCAACTCAGCTCTGCTTCTGAAGACAACTTAATAAGTGAGATGGGCCTGTAATATTTTTTTTTTCTTTTTCATGCTGTCCTTGTCTTGTTTTGGAATCAGGGTTATTATACTGGCCTTACACGACTGAGTTGGAGGGTACTCCTTTTTAAAAAAAAAAATTATTTTCCTGATCTCTGATAGAGTTTGTACAAAATTAGGTTGCTCTATTCCTTGAGAGTTTAGTACTACTTGCCTGTGGTGAACACAGGATGACAGTCATCTCAGGTATGACTATGTGCTGAGGAGGAAGTAAGTGGAAAGGGGAGTGTATAGTTAGATGTAGGTTGTTGTCCCAGTCCTAGTTTTTGTCTTGGATGGTAGTCATTAAAAATGACTAACCAAAGTGGTTCAAACATGGACAAGTCATGATGGAAAGAAACAAGGATTATGATTAATCAAATTCTGTGCACATGAAGTCCACTACGGAAATAAATAAATTAAATTAAATCCATGTTATCTGAAGTTAATGTAGCTACTGAAGCTTTCTTTTGGTTAGTAATTACCTGATATATTTTTCTGATCCATTTACTTCCGACTCCTCCATGCCTGTCCTGCCTGCCTCACTGAGCTGTTGCAAGGATCTCAGAAATCACCCTATAAAGCCTAAAAGAAAATTGCAGGAATTGCAATTCGCTACAAAGTTCAAAGTCTCATTTTCAAATAAATTTCCCTTCGTCTCAGCATCTCCCCTTGTGACTCTCCCTCTCTGTGTAGGTCCATGTTCCTGTGTCTTTTAGTTTGTTTCAAACTTTTACTTCTATGGAAAGTAAACAGATGTCTCATTATGGGACTTGGAGACGATGGAAGGGAAGACTGTTTAAGGAGGATTTTGTCACGGTGTAGACTCCCAACAATTAATCTTTCTAGAATCCCACTGAGGTATGTGTGTGTGCACGCACGCGCGTGTGTGTGTGTGTGTGTGTGTGCTCAAGCGCACACGCGCGCGCCTGCACTTGCCCATAGGCATCCCTCCCTTTCATAGATAACAGGAACAAAGACCTCTGGACTTTCCTATGCCTGGATTGGGCCTGAGTCTGCCTCACTGGTCCTGGTGCCCAGCCCCTCCGTTTTACACATGTCAGTGGAGCTGCAAGACTGATCCTGCGGCTGCAGCCCCTCACTATTGTGATCTCTGTCCTCCAGGTGCCTTTCTCCAACTGCAGCCGAGACTGCCTAGCAGGGACCAGGAAAGGAATCATTGAGGGGGAACCCACCTGCTGCTTTGAGTGCGTGGAGTGTCCCGACGGGGAGTATAGTGATGAGACAGGTAAAGGAGCAGCCCCTCGTGGACACCATGCAGAGCTCAGTTCACTTTGGGGCCCTGGGATCAGCAAAGTACCTGGAAGGGCTGGGCTGCGATGGTGCTTAGCATGGTTTCTCATTTAACAAGGTGTGTCTGAGCGTCACGCTGGGCTGGGCACTGAGGGGGTAAGAAGAGGAATGTTAGTCTCTGTAATACCATAAAAGCTTACAAACACACCTGTTACACATCTTTCTCTTACTTCAATACTGCTCTCCAATATTGTTTTCTTTTTCTTATAGCTCAATGATCCTGAATAGACAAAGTTCTGTCTGTTCCCGTCTCCAGAGTTAATAGGCCATGATAGATGGCCTGCTGAGTGATTGGCACCGTACTTACACTGTCTTACTTATGTTTTTCCTGTGCCTCAGTTTCTGCATCTATAAAGTAGGAATAATAATAAACCTATCTTATAGAGTTTGGGGTATTCATTGAGTTAGTATTGGTAAAGCACATGGTAAATTATAGATAAATATTTGTTAAATAAAAACCTTGATTAGCATATTGGAAGCACTCTATAAATATGAACTATTATTATTTTATCATTGTTTTTGATTCATTTCGTCCTCACCACAATAATGGGGTTATTATTGCTTACATTTCACAGATGATGAAACTGAGGCTCAGAATGTTTAAGTAGCCTGATGAAAGTCACACAGCTAATAAATGGCAGGGCCAGGATTCCCATCCAGATCTCTGACTGCAAAGCCCATGCTCCTTTCACTCCCCAAAACTGCACACTGCATGAGACATAGCAGAGACTTAATAAACATTTGTTGGTCAAATGAGTCTGTAGACTCCCTCACTAGAAAGCCGTGGATGAGGAAGGTACAGGTCACATGCATGGGAAGCTTTGCCTTGATCTATGAAGAAGTCTGCTCTGGCATGTCTACAAAGCCCATCCTTATGTCCAAAATGAGTCAGGCTGAGCGTGAAGCACTGTGAAATTTGGTGGCCAGTGCCAGACCCTTAGCGTGCAGGGCAGCCACCTACCCAGCAAGACTAATCATTCTCTGCTACAAACCATCAGCAAGGAGTGTTAAAGGAAACAAGCAGCCCCCTTATATACAAAGGAAAAATATAATGGAACCATCAAAGACACATGAAATTAAGTATATTATTAAGCATAAGTCAGGGTTCAATACATTATTTGATAACGTAAAAATCACAATTATTTCATCAATAAAGAAAATTTAAAGTGCCCTCACCACCACATTCACACTCACAAAGTTCAGTCTTTGCCACACAGTACTAACCCTTTACTGGGACATTTTACAGACGCGAGTGCCTGTGACAAGTGCCCTGATGACTTCTGGTCCAATGAGAACCACACTTCCTGCATTGCCAAGGAGATTGAGTTTCTGTCCTGGACTGAGCCCTTTGGGATCGCTCTCACCCTCTTTGCTGTGCTGGGCATTTTCCTCACTGCCTTCGTGCTGGGCGTCTTCATCAAGTTCCGCAACACGCCCATTGTCAAGGCCACCAACCGAGAGCTCTCTTACCTCCTCCTCTTCTCCCTGCTCTGCTGTTTCTCCAGCTCCCTGTTCTTCATTGGGGAGCCCCAGGACTGGACCTGTCGCCTGCGCCAGCCGGCCTTTGGTATCAGCTTCGTGCTCTGCATCTCGTGCATCCTGGTGAAAACCAACCGCGTCCTCCTGGTGTTTGAGGCCAAGATTCCCACCAGCTTCCACCGCAAGTGGTGGGGGCTCAACCTGCAGTTCCTGCTGGTCTTCCTCTGCACCTTCATGCAGATCGTCATCTGTGCCATCTGGCTCAACACCGCGCCCCCCTCGAGCTACCGCAACCACGAGCTGGAGGATGAGATCATCTTCATCACCTGCCACGAGGGCTCGCTCATGGCACTGGGCTTCCTGATCGGCTACACCTGCCTGCTGGCTGCCATCTGCTTCTTCTTCGCCTTCAAGTCCCGGAAGCTGCCGGAGAACTTCAACGAAGCCAAGTTCATCACCTTCAGCATGCTCATCTTCTTCATCGTCTGGATCTCGTTCATTCCCGCCTACGCCAGCACCTACGGCAAGTTTGTCTCTGCCGTGGAGGTGATCGCTATCCTGGCAGCCAGCTTTGGTTTGCTGGCCTGCATCTTCTTCAACAAGGTCTACATCATCCTCTTCAAGCCATCCCGTAACACCATCGAGGAGGTGCGCTGCAGCACCGCGGCTCACGCCTTCAAGGTGGCGGCCCGCGCCACGCTGCGCCGCAGCAATGTCTCCCGCCAGCGGTCCAGCAGCCTTGGGGGCTCCACGGGATCTACCCCCTCCTCCTCCATCAGCAGCAAGAGCAACAGCGAGGACCCCTTCCCGCAGCCCGAGAGGCAGAAGCAGCAGCAGCCGCTGGCCCTGACCCAATGCGCGCAGCAGCCGCAGCCGCGGCCGCCCTCGACCCTGCAGCTGCAGCAGCAATCGCAGCAGCAACCCAGATGCAAGCAGAAGGTCATTTTCGGCAGTGGCACAGTCACCTTCTCGCTGAGCTTTGACGAGCCTCAGAAGAGCGCCATGGCTCACAGGAATTCCACGCACCAGAACTCCCTGGAGGCCCAGAAAAACAACGACGCCCTGACCAGACACCAGGCGTTACTCCCGCTGCAGTGCGGGGAGACAGACTCGGAACTGACCGCCCAGGAGACAGGCCTGCAGGGGCCTGTGGGTGGGGACCACCAGCCAGAGATGGAGGACCCGGAAGAGATGTCCCCAGCACTTGTAGTGTCTAATTCACGGAGCTTTGTCATCAGCGGTGGAGGCAGCACTGTCACAGAAAACATGCTGCGTTCCTAAAACGGAAGGAGAAGGCCAGTCCAGGGGGAATTCCAGAGAGGTTTCCTGGGATCACGGTCTCCGACAGGGATGAGGAATCGCCCCAGACTCCTTTCCTCCAGGAAGGAGGAATAAGACACCCCAAATGCGTGGAACTTAGTTGCACTGCCACAAACGACAGTGAATTGACTAATGTTCCCTTTAAAATTAAAAAGAGGAGAGCTGTGTGCTTCTGTGGTTGGATTTGTCAGAGCGCTGAGATCCCCGTAGTCAGGTTCGCTGTTCATGTCCCTGCCTCTGTTCTCCTCCTCTGTTCTATCCCACTCAACAGCCCGGAGATGAAACCAAGGCTTTAAACTACCCACCTACTCCCCCTGTTTTATGGGTTCTGGTTTTTGGTTTTAATACTGAAATGTTTGTCCTGAACTTTGCAGACAGCCTGGTCCAGAGACAAAAGTGTGCAGAGTGACAGAACATCAGATTTGACCACCACTAGAGTTGAGTCTGAAAGACAGAATGTCACAAGCACTGCCCAACACCGTGATGATGGAAAGAACTTGAAATGTCCAAAACTGTAAGGTGAATGTGTCCCCTCCTATTTATGAAAACCGTAAAATATTTAGACTCTTACTTGCTGCTGCTATCATGTGACACTGAGAAGGTTAGCATCCCTCCTGTACCAGGACATCTGGTTTGGTCCAGAATGTGTTAGTGATGTCATGTTTAGATTCCATGATCACAAGAATCACCTCAGATTGTTGGGAAGGGACTGCATGAATCCAATGATCTGTATCTGTAATTAATATTGCCATATGTAGCTTTATCCTTAAGAAAATACTTCTGTCGTAATAGTCCGTGGACAATATAAACTGGGAAAAAGTGCCCCAGTCTGGTTTATATAAGGCAGTATTATTGAGCTCCATTTTCCTTGCCCATCCCACCACCTGCACCCCCATGAGCTAAGGCCTATGTGAGTCCTTTCAGGGCCCCAGGGGTCCAGAAACTCCCCGCTTCCCTGCCGCAAAGGCTTCCTGAAGCCAAATCCATGCCTTCCCCTGTGAAGAATAAGCTCCCAGTCACTGGCCTCCTACCAGTTGCTGGGGTAAGAAAATGTGATTCTGAGAGAGCTCTCATGGGGAATTACCCTGGCACTCTATCCCCCAAATGCTGTACCTACGTTCCCTCCAGCAGTGGGAGTCTGCCCACAGGTAGTTACAGGATTGAACGTTGAACGGCATGCTGCTGAACGGTCAGGCTCTGGAGCTAGAGAGACCTGGGTTCAAGCACTGGGTTGGTCACTGACAAGTTGCGTGACCGTAGGCAGGGAACCTTGACCTCACTCAGCCCCGGCTTCTTTGTGTCTAAAATGGGGGTAATAATCATTCTTTTCCCTCAGAGCTCTTATGTGGATTAAATGAGATAAATGCATGTAAAGTACTTTAGCATGGTGCCTAGCCCAGAGTAAGCAGTCAATAAATATTAGTTAATATTATTCCTGATATTGTAAATTTTTTCACGTGTTTAAAATACAAAACAACACATTTATTTACCATTCAGATTTTAACAACAAGCTCACTGAGCACAATAACTTTCTCCATAATAAGCCCAAGAACTCTAGGGCCCAGTTCAGGGGGTCCTGAGCGACACCGCTCATGGTGAAGCCAGAAGGTCACTCCCCCAAGCGCCCCATGCTATCTCCACCTCTGGTGCCAGAACCCAGATCTCTAGCACCAAGGGGAGACCATTCCACTCTGGCATTAATTTCCCAGATCACTCTAAATGCTGCCCTTAGGCCAAGGTCAGGTAGAGCAATCAAATCTGTGGGGTCCTCATGACTTCTTCCTCTGACCATTTTTCTCCAAAGGGCCACCTTTCCACGATTTTTAAAGTGACTTGTGGAAATGATGGTTGTCCATCTGGATGAAAAGGCATCAGAGGGCGCCATGTGGGAGCACCGCTGTGAGACACAGAGAAGGTGTCACACGGGAAGACCTGGTGAGGCACCTGCTCCCTGAAGCCAGGCCCAGCCTGCCGCCCCCACCCCGGTTACGCCTCTGAGCAAGGCCCAGAGCTGAGTGAAGATTTATATTTAACATTTTACTTGGACTTTTTAAGAAATGGCTGAAAATTTGATGGCTGGGTTTTTGTTTTATTGGTCAAAACAGCTGTGTGCAAACAGCTACTTTGCTATGCAGAGTGCCACACACTCAAGCTCACACTTCCCAGGTTCGACAAACAGCTCCCCCTCGTGGCAGAGCTGCAGGAAGAGGCTCGTCGGGGAAAACACACACCATTTGCAATGAGCCTCACTTCACCAAGTGCTTGCAGATGAAGTCATCTCTCCCCACGTCCTTGTCAGAAAGGGAGACGGCATCACTGTTCTCAGTCATACGTAGCAGGCACAACTCTCAGCACACAACCAGGGGTGTCAGATATGAACCCTCATTATTTTTCTGTAACAGCCTAGTTTCTTTCTCAAATTCCCATTCAGCCTAATGACAGAAACTTCATCTTAGTCAAGCTGGGTTTTTTCTCAGTAACTTCAGAGCTTTCTGAACCAATTTAGATTTCTGGGGATCTGTTCAGAGGTTTCTTCCTTCCCGCTTACAGGAAGGTTTTTGTAGCGTAAGGAGGTGGTGTTCCCCAAACATCTGCAGCTCCTGTTGACATCTCTGAGAACATTCTTATCTGACCCTCAGTAATTGTTATGCCTCCACACTGGCATCCTCTGAGGCATCTCATCCCTGTGTATCCCGAGTCATGGGATCCACAGTGATTTTCACTGCTGCATCACTTTGTCCCAACTACGAGGCCCCTGCCGGGCCTGCCAGATCTCTAATGAGACAGCCCTGGGGCCTGGGAATGACCAGGCAGCTCTCAGGCCCCTCCCTCCTGGCCCCTCCACTGCCATGTCTGCTTGACGGGGGCCCCCCCATGACGGTATGGAGAAGTCACAGAGGCTAACAAGCTTCCAAAGCGCCAGAGGAGGAACAGGGCACTTATCGCCAAACCTATACAAGCCTTTGTGGAAGGGTGAACAATGGCCCCCCCAAAGATGCCCACACCCTAATCCCTAGAACCTATCTATGGTTGTGTTAAGTTACATGGCGAGGTGAATTAAGGTTGCAGATTGAATTAAGGTTGCTAATCAGCTGGCCTTGAGATAGGGAGATTATTTTGAATTATCCAGGCAGGCCCAATGTAACTACATCTCCATAAAAGAGGGAAGCAGAAGCAGCGGCGTCCGAGTGATACCATGTAAGAAAGACTCCACTGACTATTGCTGCCTTTGAATATGGAAGGGAGCCATAAGCCAAGGAATGCAGGTGGCTTCTAGAAGCTGGAAAAGGCCAGAAAACCGGCTCTCCCCCACAGCTTCCAGAAGGAACCAGCCCTGCTGGTTTTAGCCCAGTGAGACCTCTTTTGGACTTCTGATCTCCAGAACTGTAATAAACCTAGATACATAAATAAATAAAACCTAAGAAATAGATGTTGTTTTGAGCCACTAAGTTTGTGGTGATTTTTTACAGGAGCAACAGGAAACTAATATATATAGCATTTTTACTGTCATCTCCTTTCCTGAGGCCACGGCCTTTCTCAGAGAGCAACACCTGCTCCTGCTGTAGTTCTCTCCCCCCCCAGCTAGCTCCCTCTCTCTCCTCCACAGTTCCCTTCCTCCTATCTGCTTGGGGAAGTATAAACCTTGTGTTCCGAGTCTTTCTGGGCTTTGGTTTTAGACAACGAATGGCTGTGTTCTCCCAATCTATTTTCTGTTAGTAGCAGAAACCTGAAAAATAATAGCTTCAAAAAAGCAGTTTGTTTTTCTCTTATATAAAAGAAGTCAGAAGTTTTTGGAGGGACTTTCCTGGTGGTCCAGTGGTTAGGAATCCGCCTTCCGATGCAGGGGATGAGGGTTCGATCCCTCTTTGGGGAACTAAGAGCCCACATGCCACAGGGCAACTAAGCCCGCGTGCCACATCTACTAAGCTCGTGCGCCTCAACTAGAGAGCCTGCCTGCCACAAACTACAGAGCGTACACAACAACTAGAGAAGAGGAAAAAGACCCGCACGCCGCAACTAGAGAGAAGTCCACACTGCAACAAAAGATCCCACATGCCGCAAGGAAGATTCCACATGCCGCAATGAAGACTCAACACAGCCAAATAAATAAATTAAATAAATATTTTTTAAAAAGTTTTTGGAAAGATTCTTTAGAGTCCCTTGGCAATGGGAGACAATCTTTCTTTTGAAAATAAAAATGAATTATATAGTTATGAAGGATTTTCACTCAAATGAGTTTCTTAGCAGATTCTAAGAATTTACATTGGAACTTAGGGGTAATGATCACCATATAACATTCTACCCTGAAAGTCCCTATGATCATCAAAATGGTGTTGAATTGCGTTAGTTTCAATTTGGGGGAAATTAGGCCTGCCCTACCTCTGTCTCAAAAAGTTGCATTTCAGGACAATATTATTTCTCCTCTTGGCCTGGCTAAAGCCATATAATCTGTGGGCTGGCTCTGCATGGAGCCAGAACTTCCCTCTGCTCATCTTCTGCATTTGAACTCATTAGCGCTGGAAGAGCAAGGGAACATCAGTAAGGGGTGCTGGTTAATCACTGGAGGAGGTGGCCTGCATTGCTCCGAGCCTGGCTAGTCATTTCAGGAGTCCGCTGGAGACAAAGGCATCTCCCAAAGTTGGGCGGAATTTGGGTAAGTGGAAAGGAGTTGTTATAGTGAGATCACGCGTCTCTAGGAGACCCTGTATTTCCTGTCACTAATCATGGAAAAATACTAGGGATTGGTCAAGAACTTATATATATATATCTATATATATATCTTTATTGGACTATAATTGCTTTACAATATTGTGTTAGTTTCTGCTGTACAGCAAAGTGAATCAGCTATATGTGTATATATATCCCCATATCCCCTCCCTTTTGAGCCTCCCTCCCACCCTCCTTATCCCACCCCTCTAGGTCATCACAAAGCATCGGAGCTGATCTTCCTGTGCTATGCAGCAGCTTCCACTAGCCTTCCATTTTACATTTGGTAGTGTATATATGTCCGTGCTACTCTCACTTCGTCCCAGCTTCCCCTTCCCCCCACACCCATGTCCTCAAGTGCGTTCTCTACGTCTGTGTCTTTATTCCTGCCCTGCAGCTAGGTTCATCAGTACTGCTTTTTTAGATTCCATATATATGCGTTAGCATAAGGTCTTTGTTTTTCTCTGACTTTTACTTCACTCTGTATGACAGACTCTAGGTCCATCCACTTCATTACACATAACTCAATTTTGTTCCTTTTTATGGCTGAGTAATATTGCATTGTATATATGTGTCACATCTTCTTTATACATTCATCTGTCGATGGACATTTAGGTGTCCGTGGATGAGAACTTTGAATGAATTTTGCTGTTATGCAAGAAGTGAGGTAGCAGCTTCCCTGGTGGTGCAGTGGTAAAGAATCTGCCTGTCAATGCAGGGGACATGGGTTCGAGCCCTGGGCCGGGAAGATCCCACATACCACGGAGCAACTAAGCCCGTAAGCCACAACTACTGAGCCTGTGCTCTGGAGCCCACGAACCACAACTACTGAGCCCGCGAGGCACAACTACTGAAGCCCATGCACCTAGAGCCCATGCTCCACGATAAGAGAAGCCACCGCAATGAGAAGCCTGCGCACCGCAACTAAGTGTAGGCCCCGCTTACCGCAACTAGAGAGAGCCCGCGCGCAGCAACGAAGACCCAACACAGCCAAAATAAAGAAAGAAAGGAAGGAAGGAAGGAAGAAAGGAAGAAAGAAAGAGAGGTAGGGATCAGAGATATACATACAGGGTAAGACCAGCCATGGAAATAAAGGTACATTCCGAGGATACGGAGAATTTTAGCCTTGATGGGAACTGCTCAACCGGTGGTATGAGAAGTGAACTACTCAAAGAAGGCCAGTAGGGGCAGGAAACTGGGAAGAACCATCATGAAAGTGCATCTAGGAACTGGAGGGACAACTGTGACCCAAGCATCAAGTGGGGCTAAGAGCACCTTCTTTTCTGTTGGAATGACCACCACATCCCTCCCTCCCCCAAGTCCCACACTGGAGTGGAGGGAGTTTGGAGTGGAGGTAGGGGTACCTGTTTATATAGTAAGAGCTGGATTGGAGGAAGGGAATAGAAATAGAAGTATATCACAAGCTGCCTCCCTCTGAAATCTGGATACTGGCTGTCTGAGTAACTAGCTAGGGTAGGAGGCTAGAACTAATATACGCAATTAACTCTAGGACTGAGTTCCCAGGGCATGGAGGGCAAATGCCTGAGAGTATAGTGAAAATAGGTAAGAGATCAAAGCCAGAGAATAATTCTCAGGGTTGGTACAGGATTTGATTCCTGACAAAAGCATCAGGAAATGTTTTTTGAAGAATGTGGCTGTTCTCCTTGACATCAGCCCAAAGATGTGGGTATTGCTCAAAACTTCCCGATTTTCTTTAAATGTTTTGTTTCTATCTCTGAAAATATTCAAATTATAAGCAGAGATTTCATGGAAAAAGGTATTCCATACAAGTGGAAATTGAAAGAAAGCTGGAGTAACAATACTTATACCATGTAATGAAGTTTCAAACAGATGAGCATACCATATTAAATAAGAATCACCCTACTAGGTCAGTGGCCACGCCTATAAAGTTTTGCTAGAGCTCTAATTGGTCCCAGGACTTCTACAGAAATATTTTTTGTTTTATTTACTCATGTTTTATTTATTCCACTATATGGAATAGTGTAAAACCAGGAGTGGGATTCTAAGCAGCATAGCAGATAGACTATATGTCCTTGGATGAGCTGCTTAATCTTTCTTTCTCTCCGTTTCTTATATAAAGTGGATATAATATTACCTGTCATAATTACCAATTATTGTTACTTTCCAAATAAAATAATTGATGTAAAGTCACTTTCAGGAACATGGGAAAGCTATGGAAAATCATTAACACTACAAGTGACTGAAGTTAAGAGGGTTTGCTTTTGAATACTCAAAAAAAAAAAAAAAAGAAGTACCATGGAATTAAATGGTTTCATCTATCAAGTTTCTTAGTTAGAGACAATGGAATCCACTCTAGCTACTTTAAGCAGAAGGGGATTTGTTATAGGGTATAAGAAAACTTATAAACATTTTTTTTTTTTTTTTTGCCTGTGCCATGTGGCTTGCAGGATCTTAGTTCCCCAACCAGGGATCGAACCCGGGCACCTGCAGTAGAAGCACAGAGTCCTAACCACTGGACTGCTAGGGAATTCCCAGGAAGCTTATAAACTTCTAATGATCCAAGTCTGGATGTTACACAATCAGGAACAATACAACCAGAAGAAATGCTTAATTCCTCCATGGGGTCATTTTGGCAAAAACCTTACTACCTCCCATGCCTTGCACTCAGCACCTGTGACCCACAGAACCAGACACTAGAACCTTCATTGCAGCTGGAGGAACCAAAGTCCTCTGCCATTGTGCTTGGCCCCATTAATATCAACTTTCCAAGACTCCCATCAGTCACATGCAGAACTCTATGTACAAGAGAGTCTGGAAAAGTGGCCTTTGCTGTCCAGCCTGTGGAGTACAGGAAAACGTGCTGGAAGAAGGTGGATGATGAATGAGCCAGTCTGCAGTATCCACTGCCCACAAACAAAGCATGTTTAAGATCAAACACAGGGACTTCCCTGGTGGCGCAGTGGATAAGAACCCGCCTGCCAATGCAGGGGACACAGGTTCCATCCCTGGTCCGGGAAGATCCCACATGCCGCGGAGCAGCTAAGCCTGTGTGCCACAACTACTGAAGCCCTCACGCCTAGAGCCCATGCTCCACAACAAGAGAAGCCAGCACAATGAGAAGCCCACGCACCGCAACAGAGTAGTCCCCGCCCACCTCAGCTAGAGAAAGCCTGCGCGCAGCAACAAAGACCCAACACAGCCAAAAATAAATAAAATTAAATCTTTAAAAAATAAATAAATAAAGGTTAAACACAAAATGAAAAACACACTCTGCTGAGAAAAAATAAGCAAAATTTGATTCCCTTTCATCTTAACAGCTGTGGTAGATAGAACAGAAAGGTACTGTGCTGAAGACAGAACTGCAGCCGGCATTTTGCCATGAAAGAGACGCTGCTGGCAGGTAAGAGAGAGCAAGCAGGGGCAAGCACGGCAGGGGGTGGGACTGGAGGGGTGGGAGGATGGGAATTTGATTATAAGGTCATTAGCACTATTGGATTTTTTAAATGATATGCCGAAGTTTGTGTGTCTGTCTGTCTGTGTTTGTTGAATAGCCTGGAGAAAGATACATAATCATTTAATAGTGATTATGTCTGGGTTAGAATTATCAGTGATTCTTATTTCCTTTTTAATATTTTTTCTGGGTTTTTTCCAGGAGTGTGACTTATAGTAAAACAAGAAAAATCTGTTTCTTGGATTATCAAATGTGATGATAATATGGTCATATTTTTTGTTTGCTCTTTTTTTTTTTTTACTTTTTATTTAGAAATCATTTCAAACTTACTTCTACCTAGACTTACTTATTATTAACATTTTACCACATTTGCTTTGTTGCCAACACTATGGTCATTTAACAAAATATGATGCACACTGAAGTATTTATGGTTGCGATCATACGATGCCTGGAATTTGTTTTAAATACCACAATGGGGGAGGAAATAAGGATGTAGGGAGAAAGATGAGAAAGAACAGCAGAAAGTTAGTTAATGGTTGTTGAAACTGGGTGATAGGTACATAAGGCTTCATTTTTCTACTCCTATTTTTAAAATTTTTTTCAAATTTGCGTAAAAAAATTAATGTTAAAAACCAGCCAAAGGATGAAATGGATTCACCAGTCAAAAAATCACACAAAAGATTTCAGTGATTTGAATGGCCCTATTCATCACAAGAGAAGTTAGTCCATCAAACACACAAAAAGAACCTGAAAGTCTGCCAAGCAGCTAAAATTTTAGTTGAAAAGCAAAAAAATTTTAATGTAAGACCTTTACAACAAGGTTCAAAAAGCAATTCTCTGGAGTATATCAGAAAGGCCTTGTTGGAGCTTGATGAAAGACAAGTCTTCCTGGATCTTCACATGATCTATTATGATCCTATCCTTAAATGAACCAGCTGTGGACTGGTTCAAGTTTTCTGGATTGTCCTCGGGCAATAGATTTAACAGATCCCTCTTAGCTTTAGTGCCAGTAATTTTTCTTTTATGAATATACTCCCAGGGAAATAAGCCAACAGGCAGCAAAATTAATTAGTACCTATGTGTTACAACTACATGAGCCCCCACTGGGGCCACATGCGGGGAGGCCTGAACCCAGGGGAGCACAGACACACTGCTGAGATCCCGAGATGCAGATAAGAAAGAGTCCAGACACCCAACACCCAGGAGATGGCTGAGGAAATTATGCTATGATCCCATTGCTGGAGAGCCCAGCCACAAACATCAGATGTGACAGGCATGTGCACTAAGTCAAAGTAGGTAATCAAGCTTAGAAATAATAATAAGGGGGAGGGCAGGACACAGAATAGTTATGTCCACACAGAATAACATGAATAAAGTTTCATTGAAAAGAAGAGGAGGGAATACAGGGGAGGAAAATAGTTTATTGTTTGCTTCTTTCTTTTGTAAAGTTACATAACTTCATTGAAATGAGGGAGGCAGGAAGAGAAGAGGAACAAACACAGCCTTACCTGAGGTACTTTAGCTATGATTTAAGGACTAATAAAGCCAAGATACAATGGACAGTAGATTAGAAGAAATCACTTGCAGGCTCAATCCACCAGAATTCTTGATTGGATAGGCTATGGAGAGCATTAACCCATTTCCCAACACCCTGGCCAATATTAAGTGACCTTAGATAAGGTAGAAGATAAAACATTCAAAGAAAAATTTTAAAAATCACTTCATTATACAGATGCGGTAAGTAAACTTTAAACCAAATATGAAACAAAGAAAAAGTTATTGGCATTCCTCAGCATCTCCTCTTTTTTCAGTCTCTTGACCCTCCTTCCCTCCCCCACGCTAATGAAGGCACGAGACATCTCTGTCCTGGACTTTCGCAACTGTAACCATCATATTGAACAAGCAAGGCTCCAGAACCTCAACTCTTAGTAAAGTGTTACGCCGTGACACTATACGAGTCTGGGTGTTGACAGCATGACCCACCTCAGATCTGACTTTAACAGATAACCCAGGAGGGGGTGCGTGTGACCCACCCCCACCCCAAACTTACGGTTTTGGACTCTTACTGTAGCTTGAAGTGATAGAAGAAGATAACTAGAATTTAAGATGTTGAGTTGAAGCAAATTATAGGACTTACGCCACTTGGATTCTCTTATAGTCAAAGAAAACACAACTTCCTTATCAAAATCAAAGAAAACTAGCAAGTGAAACTATCTCACTTCAGATAAATCAGATACACAAACCAGCACTATCCTCCAGAACCAAATTATGGCTCCGCCTGGTTACGAGAATGTAATTTTGTGATAACAACCTTCTAATGCCTCTTATATTAAATTCTCTTGCATAGGGTTCAACATAGGATCACCTTTTACTAAATTCCAATGCAAAACAAACAAACATATAAGGTTGCAGTGGGACTCCTGTGAGTAAGTAATGAATCTTTATCAAGCCACTTCCTGTCATAGGCAGAATAATGGCCCCCAATGATGTCTGTGACCTAATCCACAGAACCTGTGAATATGTTATGTTACATGGCAAGGGAGAATTAAGTTGTATATGCAATTAAAATTGCTAATCAGCTGATCTTGATATAGGGAGAGTATTCTGGATTATTCAGGTGGGCCCAATGTAATCACAAGTCCTTATAATGGAAGAGAGAAGCAGGAAAGTCAGGGTCAGAGTCAGAGATTTGAAGATACTACTATGTCTAACATAGATAAGCTACAAGGACATATTGTACAGCACAGGGAATAAAGACATTATTTTATAATAACTTTAAATGGAGTATAATCTGTAAAGGTATTGAATCACTATGTTGTATACCTAAAACTAATATAATATTGTAAATCAACTATATGCTTCAATTTTTTAAAACTATATATATATGTTTTTAAAGAGAGATTTGAAGATGTTATGCTGCTGGCTATGAAGATATAGGAAGAGACCATAAGCCAAGGAATGTAGGTGGCCTCTAGTAAGCTGGGAAAAGCAAGAAAGAGTTTCCCCTAGGGTCTCCAGAAAGGAATGCAACACCTTGATTTTAGCCCTTTTTGGACTTCTGACCCCCAGAATTGGAAGATAACAAATTCGTGTTGTTTGAAGCCACTATACTTGGAGTAACTTGTTACACCAGCAATAGGAATCTATTACACTTACCTTTTCTACCACGTCAGTGGCGGGTGGGCTTTCTGGCTTCAACATTCTATGGCTGCAAACCTTCAGGAGCCATGAAAGAATGAGTCAGACCAAAAGATTTTGTGGCTTCAAACCACTGCAGCTTCTGAAAACTTTCACATGGTAATAGGAATTGGTTGTCATAAAATTAATTTGACAATCTACTCTTAGAGTTAAATGACACTGCGAGGAAAAGTCAGACAAATGTCCTGGTCTCTTCGAAAAGTCAGTATCATTTTTAAAGGCCTTTGTAGATTATAAAATTCTAAATAACAACCAAAAGTAATGTGTGAAATTTGAATTTGAGTGAAATTTGGGAAATGAGAATATGGGCTGGTTATTAGATGAAATTAAGGAAGTATTGTTAATTTTTTTAGGGGTGATGATATAGTTATGTAGGAGAATGTCCCTATTTTTAGGGGATGCTGGCTGAACTGTTTAAGGGTAAATGATCACAGTAGTTGCAACTTACTTTTAAATGTTTCATGAAAAATATGGATACAGGGCTTCCCTGGTGGCGCAGTGGTTGAGAGTCTGCCTGCCAATGCAGGGGACATGGGTTTGTGCCCCTGTCCGCGAAGATCCCACATGCCGCGGAGCGGCTGGGCCTGTGAGCCATGGCCCCTGAGCCTGCGCGTCTGGAGCCTGTGCTCCGCAACGGGAGAGGCCACAACAGTGAGAGGCCCGTGTACCGCAAAAAAAAATATATATATAGATAGATAGATACATACATACATACATATTGAAATATATGGCAAAATATTAATAATTGCTTAATCTGAGTGGTGCTGTGGGGTGTTTATTGCACTATTTTTCTGAATGTGTAGAAATTTTATAATAAAAGTTAGGAATTTACTTTTTAAAACTTTATAAATGTCAAGCTACTGCTCAGAAACTTTACATTTTAGCTTAAAGTGCCCTCTATGCATAGAACTTTCTTTCTAAAATTATTTGTAGCAATTCAGATTTGTGGTTAGAATGTGGCAAGATAAGTACCATCATATGTAAAATAGTTTAAATGAGTTTCCAGTTAGCAAGCTGATGGGAAAAAAGTAATGTCAACCTATGAATCAGTGGAAAGTTACTGCTCTCTAATTGAAGAAAGTAACCTGGTGGAATGGGGATTTTGGTCTCAGCAGGTCAGAGATTTTCATTTCTTGATTTTGTCAATAGAAGGAATAAAAGTGAAACCCTGAAAATAAGAAGTGGAAACTATGGACAAGTAAAAGAAAGCAGGCACAAAAATTATTCCCTGAGCCTCCACAGCCTGGAATCAGAAGCAGAAGGAAATTGCAAGAAATATGTGTTACCCAGTTTCCTATGGACATATTACTACAAGAGAACATCAGAAGGAATTAAAGAACAGGATTCTTGTCAGTCCATAGATAAGAATAGAATTAGTTAGGCTTCCAGAACTTATGCTGCCAGTGTCCTTGTCCCCACGGTGAGCCACAGCCACCCCTCCCGCCTCTGCAGGAGACCCTCCAACACTAGCAGTTTCAGGCTCTAGACCAGCTTCTCCAGTGAAAGAAGGCATTGCTTCAGACTGATCTGGCACCCCGTCTGTAACCAGAAAGGAAGAAGTTTTGCCTCTTCCAAAATGTCATTTAAATAGAATCATACAGGGCTTCCCTGGTGGCACAGTGGTTAAGAATCCGCCTGCCAATGCAGGGGACACGAGTTCGAGCCCTGATCTGGGGAGATCCCACATGCCGTGGAGCAACTAAGCCTGTGCGCCACAGCTACCGAGCCCGTGTGCCACAACTACTGAAGCCCACGTGCCTACAGCCCGTGCTCCACAACAAGAGAAGCCACCGCAATGAGACACCCGCACACGACAACAAAGAGTAGCCCCCGCTCATCGCAACTAGAGAAAGCCTGCGCACAGCAACGAAGACCCAACGCAGCCAAAAATAAATAAAATTTAAAATAATAAAAAATAAAGGGCTTCCCTGGTGGTGCAGTGATTGAGAATCTGCCTGCTAATGCAGGGGACACGGGTTCGAGCCCTGGTCTAGGAGGATCCCACATGCCGCGGAGCAACTAGCCCCATGAGCCACAACTACTGAGCCTGCGCGTCTGGAGCCTGTGCTCCACAACAAGAGAGGCCACGATAGTGAGAGGCCCACTCACTGTGATGAAGAGTGGCCCCCGCTTGCCACAACTAGAGAAAGCCCTCGCACAGAAACAAAGACCCAACACAGCAAAAATTAATTAATTAATTAATAAACTCCTACCCCAACATGTTCTTTAAAAGAATAAAAAAATTAAAATTTCTGGGGCAAATAAATATATGATGGGAGGACAACAAGATAACCATTCCAAAAAAGATCAAATTGGATTATACCTCAAACCATACACAAGACTAACTTCCAAATGCATCAGAAGTTCTAAATGTAAAAAATAAAATTATAAAAATACTAGAAGAAATATATGGTGAATTCTTTTTTTAACCTGAATGTGGGGAAAGGCTTTCTATCTATGACTTGAAATCTAGATTCAGTAAAATACTGATAAAGTTGACTACATAAAAATAAAAAATTGTCACATCACAAAAAAAAAATACCAAAAGTAAAGTCATATTGGTAAATCACTAATTGAGGGGAAAATATTTGCAACATATATCACAGATAATGGGCAGTATCTCTAATATATAAATTATTTTTAGAAATCATAGAAAACAAAGACCAAAAACCCAATATAAAAACAGGCAAAAGATATGAACACACAATTCACCCTAATGTGAGAGAAGGAAAAGGCTGTAAAGATGAGCAGGCTCCTCTCCTGATGGTTTATAAGCAGAGTTAGAGGCCACCAACTTCTCTTTTAATAAAACAATAAATACCAGCTAGCTGCAATCGCTTTCAAAGAATATCAGGTGTTTCAAACACTTCTGAGTGGTACTTAACTGAAAACAACCTAATGAGTTAGAAAGCTGTGGTACAGTCTAACAACAAGGTCAGTTTTATCAATGATTAATGACAAAATAGCACCAAATTGTATGTGTGATTTTGCATTTCTTTACATCTGGCTTTAAAAGTGAGTAAGGAAGGACTAAGGACTATGCTTTTCTAAAACACAAAACAAAACAGAAAAAAAAACCCTCTATTTTTATTTCTAACACTTGACTAGACAGCATTATGAACCCTTTAATCAATGTTCACTATTAAGAGGCTGGAATTTAAGATTGGTTCCAACGATGAAACCCTGTCATACTATGATAATTCTCTGATAGCTCAGCTGGGCAAGCATAACCAAGGTGCCACTGGCCACTTGGTGGCAATAGATCCTAATTGTCTTAAAGGCCTTAATGGGTGGATTTGGAAACTAATTTATAACGACATTTCATGCAGGTCACAAGGTGCTTTAGTTGGAAAGGTTAGCACAATCCCAAATATTCTTTAAAAGGGCATTAGAAGGAAAGAAAACATATCCTGTCTTTGTTAAAAACAGTTATGGATACATTCTAGAACATTCCATTAGGAAAGGTCTTTGGAGCTAGAAAAGGTTCAAAGGGAAGAGAGAACTGCTGACATAGTAATGATAACTAAAAAGATATAGGCTGAAAAGAGACGTCATGAATAATATTAAGAGCTCACTTACTGTTTAGCCATCTGAGCTAGCCAGTTACCCTATCAGGGCCTCATGCTCTTCACCTGAACCCTGAGCTAGATCAGCGGTCAGCAAATTTCCTGTAAAGTGTCAGTTAATAAATATTTTAGGCTTTGTGGGCCACACATTGTCACAACCGCTCAACCACGTCATGGTCGCACAAAAGCAGCAATAGACATTACATTAAAAAATAAGCAGGCGGGCTTCCCTGGTGGCGCAGTGGTTGAGAGTCCGCCTGCCGATGCAGGGGACACGGGTTCGTGCCCCTGTCAGCGAAGATCCCACATGCCGCGGAGCGGCTAGGCCCGTGAGCCATGGCCACTGAGCCTGCACGTCCGGAGCCTGTGCTCCACAATGGGAGAAGCCACAACAGTGAGATGCCCGCGTACCGCAAATAAATAAATAAATAAATAAATAAATAAGCAGGGCTGTGTCCCTGTAAAACTTTAGTTACGGACAGTGGGAAATCTGAATTTTACATAGTTTTCACATGTCATGAAATATTATTCTTCTTTTGATTTTTTCTTTTTTTACAACTGTAGTTTGCTGACCCTGGGCTGGATGGTCTCTGAGCTCCCTTCCAGCCCCATGTCTCTGTTGATTGAACTGCTGTAGATTCCCTACTTAACTAGCACAGGGGTTACACTTCTTTTACACCTTCTTTTTTTTTTTTTTTTTTTTTTGTAGTACGCGGGCCTCTCACTGCTGTGGCCCCTCCCGCCGCGGAGCGCAGGCTCCAGACGCACAGGCCCAGCGGCCATGGCCCACGGGCCCAGCCCGCTCCGCGGCACGCGGGATCCTCCCGGACCGGGGCACGAACCCGCGTCCCCTGCATCGGCAGGTGGACTCCCAACCACTGCGC
Source organism: Delphinus delphis (assembly GCF_949987515.2). Classification (NCBI taxonomy): domain Eukaryota; kingdom Metazoa; phylum Chordata; class Mammalia; order Artiodactyla; family Delphinidae; genus Delphinus; species Delphinus delphis. Next base: position 67,568,847 of record NC_082686.1, read on the forward strand.
CACCAGGGAAGCCCTTTTTACACCTTCTTTTACAACTTAAAGCAGTTTTTCAAGCTTTATTTACTCACATCCCATTAGAGAAGATTTAGAAAAATGTCACATCATATGTAGCTCACAATTTTTTTTTGGCTGTGCGGCATGTGGGATCTTAGCTCCGGGATCGGGGATCAAACCAGCGCCCTCTGCATTGGAAGCACGGAGTCTTAACTACTGGACAATCAGGGAAGTCCCTGTAGTTCACGATATTTTAAAGGCAGCTAACTTTGGTCTCCCAAACATGTACAAATACGGGTTTTCAACTTTACATGTCCTTCCTCTCAACTCACCACAAGGAGAATCCAAGGCTTGTGCTCATGCCTTTGAAAATCAATGCCTTACAGTTGCTTAGACTTGAAAACTCCCAGCAGGAAAGCCCCCGCAAAAGCCTCACTTCTGCTTTCTGCTGGAAAAGAACACCAGTTTTCCACAAAATCCTATGTAAGGGAGGATGGCTAACTTAAGCTTACTCCGTGGACCAGAGAGGGTTCCAGGTAAGACCTGGACTTCACTTCCTCTCAGTCCTTCCTTTCTTCCACGTGGTCAGAATCCACAGTATGAGAGCGAGCTAGGGTTCCTGCACTTGCCCTTCTCCCCTGTTCGCCTAAGACCATGAGACAAGATCTGATCAGCTTGATGACCACGTAACTGGTTACAATTGCTACAAGAATAAAACGTAGGAAGTTTACAGTTACGGTCCATGTATATAAAATGTCTTTAAACTGTAGAGGAGAGAAAGAAGTTAGTTGCTTTTAAACCCCTACCTGGTGACAAGCAGCCTTAAAACTTCTCCTGGAAGGATGGGACATTATAAAATGGCCCATCTTCGTAAATAAGTCTTTCCCTGTTAAGGAGCCACATCAGAAAGATGCCCTGGGGGCGTGAATACTGAGTGCCCAAGGTGAGCCAGCAGAGCAGCACTGGGTCACATCATCTCTTGTGTGAGCCTGTTTATCGTGTGAAGTCCATGCAGACCATTAGCATCCTGGGGCACATGAGGCCTTGAGGTTTAACCCACTTACCCCAGCTCACCTGTACCAAGGAGGAGCTAGGACTCAATTCAGACCTGCCTAGAAAAGCAGTTATCCATTCATTCTAGTTGTCTGTTTCTCTATCATATCCATCTGTCCAGTCTAGCTATCTATGTACCTATCTCATCTCAACATCTCCTCCCTGGAAAGCATTAGGTCACTTATGTTTGAATAATTAAAGTCCCCTAGGAGTTATTTGGCCAATCAAACCAGGTTAAAAGACTCCAAAGAGTAGTTGTCCACTGGGAATTTACCAGATAATCTTACCTGCAATGTTCTCTATCCAATCCTTATCACAAACCTGGTTATGAGAAATGTTATTTTTGCAGGATAGCCAGAGAGAGTGGAGCTCAGGCTCTTAATACTCCAAGTTTGACTATTAGATCAAGTCAGAACATTAGAGACCCTGATACGCCACTCTTTGACTTTACTGAATTATAAAATGTGACATGATTAACATGACTGAAAGTTAATAAAAACTACTAAAGTATACTTTAAAGCTCTAAAGCTTCTTATTTTTTAATATTTATTTATTTGGCTGTGCCAGGTCTTAGTCGTGGCACATGGGACCTTTGTTGCGGCATGCGGTATTTATTTCCCAGACCAGGGATCGAACCCGGGCCCCCTGCACTGGGAGCAGAGTCGTAACCACTGGACCACAAGGGAAGTCCCTCAAGTTTCTGATTATTATAAATTAATTCTTAAAATATCCAAATCACTGCTTCATTCCTTTGAAATAGTGTGAAGGAATGTCAGATATTGTTTAAATAACTCCATGATATTATCAGATGTTGTATGGATTATGTCTTACCATTCTGCCCCATAAAGCTTTATGCCCCATAAAAATATGTGCCTGGATTTGAAGCAGTGTAGCTGAGAATGACCCTATCTCTCATTAGTACTTTTGTTAGGATTTTGGAAAATTTTATTAATTTCTACAGAAAATAGAAAAACAAATGAGTGGATATAAATTTCAAACCATCGTCTAAATATCAAAGAAATATAACTTGATTTTCTGTATTTCTATTCCTATTTTGAGCTCTCATCTCACAGAGAAACAGCTTTAACTCTTTGGGGGTTTCCCTTACTTCCTCTGGGTTGTGCTGTTGTTCCAGAACCTTACATGATGCCGAAGATGGGGGAATACGGGTCACAATCTGGTTCCAAGTCTCAGCAGAGATGTCCACCATTCCAATCAGCCTTCCCCTCTGCTCCCACCCCTCACTTGGGCACAGGGATTTTTGCAAGGCTGTCTAGCATCCCATATGCCTGGATGCACCTTGAAGCTGCTTCCTTTTTAGGGTTTTGCTACCACCCTCCTTTGCTCCAGGCCCCCACGATCTCTATTCATTCATCACTTCCCTTCCCCTTAGCCAGGACAATATTTTCAAGTCTCACTTTGGTTTCAAACACCTTTTCTACCTCTCCCTATTCTAGAACGTAACCTCTTAGAAACAGAAGCCAGAAAGTCTAGCAGACTTCTGCTTTCTGACATGCAACATCCCTTCCTTAAGACAATGAGGACAGCGTGACCACTAGCTTGAATGGGCAGGGGAGATGTATAAGAAGAGCAAAAATATAGATAAATATCGGAAATACTATCTGGCCATTCTTTTATTTTTCAGTATTTACATAGGCTCTTAGATGCCTTGCTTGCACAATTTTGTATCTGTCATCAACCCACTTACTGAACTAAGTTGGCAAATTTAATTTCTACTTTTAACCCCATTTTTCTCAGTTGAATATTGTACTTTGTCCCTGTATTTCTGTAATACCAAGGATCCTGGGACTTTAAAATATAAACTAAACCTAACCCCAAAAATCAGGGCATCTGGTCATCTTCACTAAAGAAATTGATATACTAACATCCTCTAATCAATGAACATATGTGGGCAGGAGATTATATTGAACAATGTTTGTGCAGCATTATTTATATTGGCAAAAAATTGAAACAACCTAAATGCTCAATAATGGAGAATTGTTTAAATAGAGTAAGATCACATGATAAAATTCTATGCAGCAGTTAAATGTCAAGTTGTAGAAGAATATGTGATAATATAGGGACCTAGTCACAATAAAAATAATAAAGGCAATATGAACCGTACAGTCAAAATTTTATGAAGGACATACTTCAATAGAGTCTATAGCAAAAGGCTGTAAAGTTAAAAGGGATCTCTGGGCTTCCCTGGTGGCGCAGTGGTTGAGAGTCCGCCTGCCGATGCAGGGGACACGGGTTCATGCCCTGGTCCAGGAAGATCCCACCTATCGCGGAGCGGCTAGGCCCGTGAGCTGTGGCCGCTGAGCCTGTGCGTCCGGAGCCTGTGCTCCACAACGGGAGAGGCCACAACAGTGAGAGGCCCACATTCAGCCAAAAAAAAAAAAAAGATCTCTGTGTGATGGGATTATTAATGATAATTATTTCCTTTCCATATTTTTAAATATTTCTACAATGCACATATGTTGTTTTCATAATCAGAGAAATAATGTTATTTGAAAAACTAAGCATTTATTGAGCTTATGATTTGTGTACCACATATATGCTATACCTCAATAAAAAGATTTTTAAAAATAAAAAAGAGCAGAGATCTTTAACAAGGAGAATAAGAAAGAAAAGAAACATCTCCTGAGATGATCTCAGCCCTGACTGGGCTTCCTTGCTCACCAAAGAAATCTTTTGTACTAATTAAATTTCTTGGCTATCCCATGGAAAATGTGCTCACTTTTTTTAATTCTCATATACTACTGTGCCTAAGAAAAGTATGTTGCAAACCATATGTACACTAATTACTGATCCAAAGAGGAGATTGTACGGCAGTCTCCCCACAGCTGACTGCAGAACCAGGAAGTAATCAGAATATGTCATACAGGTTATGAATGTCCTGGATCACAGGTTAAATGAGTCATCGAGAACCTGGTGGGTAAATCTGGTCTGACTACTTGTCCTGGACTTCCTAGCTCCTGACTCCATCCTCAGAGCTCTGCTCTGGCTGCTTGACATCCCCACCCTCTTGCACAGGCTTGCAGAGCAGATGAGGCCAAACAATGATATTCAGAAGGAGGAACGGCGCTTGGCTGAGGCATGTCTAGTGCAGAATGATGGATATGAAGGACAAGAACCCGCTTGCCATTGCTGAATCTGGGCCTGACTTCACCTATAAGCACTTTATTTTTTTTTCTTCTATCTGAATCAGTTAGCTCCATTTGGAGATATCAGGTGGTTTGTTTCAATCAACAATGTCATCCTCTAGTGTCTTCTGCTTGGTTTCAAGGTTATTGTGTAACCAGAATGGTAGAAGAGGGTTGATTTCTATGACTTGTGCTGGTTAATGTTCTTTTAACTGATCTCTGACACTGAATATTCAGAGAAAGCCTCAAAATTACATCCTGAGCCTCTAGGTCTAGGTGACTTTTAATTAACATTAGTTTAACTTGTAGGACTTTAACCATCCTCAATTCATTCATTCATTCAACTATTTATTGAATGCCTGGAATGTGTAAGACACTATGCTAGGCACTGGGGATGAGGTAGGGAACAAAAGAGACATGGTCCCTGCCTGTGAAGCTATGGTTTAGACAGAAGTGCAGACCAAAAAACAAAAGCAAAATAAACAATTCAAAAAAAAAAAAGCAAAATAAACAATCTAAAAAAAGCAAAACAGGCAATTCCAATACACTGTGGTAAAAGCTCTGATAGAGAAATTACCATCACAAAGTGCCATAGGAGTACCTAGCAGAGGCATAGGCAGTGAGGGAGGGGGAGTTGAGGGAGGGGGAGTTGAGGGAGGGGGAGTTGGGGGAGATCGTGTCCCCAGGGCTTAGGTCTTGTGTTAGTTTGCTAGGGCTACCATACAAAGTGCTACAGACCAGATGGCTTAAACAATAGAAATTTGTTTTCTCTCCTTGGCATCTAGATGTCCATCTTCTCCCTTTTCTTCACACGGTTTTCCCTCTATTTATTTGTGTCCTAATTTCCTCTTCTTATAAGGACACCAGCCATATTGGATTAAGGTCCACCCTAATGACCTCATTTTTAACTTAATTACCTCTTTAAAGACCCTGTCTCCAAATACAGTTGCATTCTGAGGTACTGGGGGCTAGGACTTCACCACATGAATTTAGGGGGGACACACTTCAGCCCATAACAGGCCTGAAGGATGAAGAAGTATCAGCCAGCCACATGGAAACACTGGGAGAGGTTTCCAGCATGAGTAGAGGCAGCAAGAAAGGCACTCTAGGAGAATTTAGCAGGAATCAAATCAGAAAGTGCTTGTGAGCCACATGTTAAAGAGGGAGAACTGTATCCTAAGGACAATGGAACGCTATTGAAGGGTTTTAATTAAGGAAACAATATGATCAGATTTGCTGTTTCATATTTGGCTGTTGTGTGAAGAATGGATTAAAGAGGAGCATGGTTGGGACTTCCCTGGAGGTCCAGTGGTTAAGACTCCGTGTTTCCAGTGTAGGGGGCATGGGTTCAATCCCTGGTCAGGGAACTAAGATCCCCCATGCTGAGCATGGCATGGCCGAAAAAAAAAAAAAAAAAAAGGAGCATGGTTGAAGGGGGAGACCGGGGGGAGCTATTGCTGTTATTTCAGGGGAGATCCAATGGATCTATTTTTCTAGATTCTTTAGATTTTATCTTTGGATTAAACTAACTCAAGGGATTTTTACACTGATTATTTTTTCTTTTTTTTTGGCCTCGCCGTGCAGCATGCAGGATTTTCCCTGACCAGGAATTGAACCCATGTCCTCTGCATTGGGAGCACATAGTCTCAACCACTGGACCACCAGGGAAGTCCGAAGTTGCTTTTTCTGCATTGCCCTTCCATCCGTATACAAGAAACAGAATTCGTAAGCCTTGTGGAGCTTGCAATTACCGTAAGGATGTGTTGAAGACAGCCCTCATTGCTTTACATAACTTCTCTTTCTAGGCCCATGGGAGAAAAGTCCATCAGGCCTTGCTATCAGGAAACAGATATGCTTATCATTAGAAACTCTTTTTTGTTGTTATTATTGGAGTATAACTGCTTTACAATGTTGTGTTAGTTTCTGCTGTACAATGAAGTGAATCAGCTATGTGTATACATATATCCCCTCCCTTTTGCACCTCCCTCCCCCCCTCCACCCCACCCATCTAGGTCACCACAGAGCACTGAGCTGAGCTCCCTGTGCTATACAGCAGGTTCCCACTAGCCATCTATTTTACACATGGTAGTGTATTTACGTCAAACCTAATCTCCCAGTTCATCCCACCCTCCCCTTCCCCCACTGTGTCCACACAACTGTTCTCTACATCTGTGTTTCTATTCCTGCCCTGCAAATAGATTCATCTGTACCATTTTTCTAGATTCCAAATATATGCGTTAATATACATTTGTTTTTCTCTTTCTGACTTACTTCATTCTGTATGACAAACTCTAGGTCCATCCACATCTCTACAAATGACCCAATTTCATTTCTTTTTATGGCTGAGTAACATTCCATTATATATATGTACCACATCTCCTTTATCCATTCATCTGTCAATGGGCATTTAGATTGTTTCCATGTCCTGGCTATTGTAAATAATGCTGCAATGAACATTGGGGTACATGTGTCTTTTTGAGTTATGGTTTTCTCAGATTATTTTCTCATCTCCATGAATCGTGTAAGTAATCCTGTTTCCTTCTTCGCTTTGGCTCCAAGGACCTTAAAAGCCATATTTGTAGTTTGTCTCCAGCAACTAACCCTACCTTAGATATGCCAGCATTTAGTGTAATAACCTCACCTTGGCTTCATTTTTTTTTTCTTCTTACCCTTATTTTTCTTCCCTCCTCCATTCCCTATTTCTTTAATTACATATGGTACATGTTTATCTTGTTGATGTGTTTTAAGCACCTGGGCAGGCGGATTGGAATCCTTTTTAGAATATTGCAGGGTGGAATAGATCATCAGTTCAAGATGGAAAATTGAAGGCTGTTGTATGAATGTTGTTTAGACCCAGATGTGTAAGGAATGATAACCAGGGCCAAACAAGGGTTCCCTTTGCAGTTTTGAAACCTGCTTCAGTTGTTCCACAGGTTTATCAGTTTTGACCTGCTTCCTGGCTAGCCCTCAGTTGCTGCGCAAGACAGAGATCGCCAAGGCTCTGGCTACCCACAGTTTCCAGGGGTGTCCTGCTTTTCTTGCCATTAAGTTGTCAGTCTCTCTAGAGCCCAACCATTTTCTGTATGAAAATACAGAAAATAATTTTCAGCTTATCTGTAAAATGTAAGCCCAGCTTCTCTGTATGAAGAGAAGAAAGAAAGCAAAACAAGAAAAGAAGAAGAATGTGACCCTTATCATTCTTACATATGTGAAACTATGTTTTATCATGAGAGAGACACAAATAAGCAGACAGACACCTGAAGGTGTTACAGCCTGCCGGCAAAGTGATTGACTGGATTTCTCTCTCTTTGTGGTTTTTAAGATCATTTAAACTGGTAGTTAAGTCCAGTCCCAGTCCTATGATTAACAAGCACTGTGAACCCAAACTGATCTTCAGTTTCCTCAACTGAAAAATGGAGAACTTGACCAAAACATGTTCAGCAAATGACCTTCAAGGATTCCAGAGGTCTATGGTGGATGGTTGACCCCTTCTCCCGAAATGAAAGTGGTGAGACTTACGAATTTTCTCACACATTTGCTGGGCAGATGCTGTGTTTGATAACCTCAGAAATACAACGGGTAGCAGCCAAGACAACAGGGTCTGCCACGGAAGAGATTACAATCAGATTGTGGAGAAAATAAACAAAATAGAAGTGTAATACCTGCGAGAACAGGAATATATAGTGCAAACCAAAAGCTAAGGGGAAACAGAAAGCTCTGGGTGGTGTGGTTTTTGAAAGCAGTACTGAACATAAACCGATGGAGAAGAGGAAGGATAACATCCATGTGAAGGGGCATTGTATGAGCAAGAACGTGCAGGCAAAGATGAGAATGAGGAAGGGGCGTGAGAGACACTAGGACTCACCTGGAGGGGAGTTCCGAGGGAGGAGGCTGGCTCAAGAAGGATCTTGAGTACTTGAGTGTGATTCTTAAGAATTGAGGGTGGATTTGATCGATGACAGGAAATTCCCAGGTTATGTATGCAGAAAATTATAAGACACTGATGAAAGAAATTAAAGATGATACAAATAGATGGAGACATATACCATGTTCTTGGATTGGAAGAATCAACATTGTGAAAATGACTCTACTACCCAAAGCAATCTATAGATTCAATGCAATCCCTATCAAACTACCACTGGCATTTTTCACAAAACTAGAACAAAAAATTTCGCAATTTGTATGGAAACACAAAAGACCCCGAATAGCCAAAGCAATCTTGAGAACGAAAAAAGGAACTGGAGGAATCAGGCTCCCTGACTTCAGACTATACTACAAAGCTACAGTTATCAAGACGGTATGGTACTGGCACAAAAACAGAAAGATAGATCAATGGAACAGGATAGAAAGCCCAGAGATAAACCCATGCACATATGGACACCTTATCTTTGATAAAGGTGGCAGGAATGTACAGTGGAGAAAGGACAGCCTCTTCAATAAGTGGTGCTGGGAAAACTGGACAGGTACATGTAAAAGTATGAGATTAGATCACTCCCTAACACCATACACAAAAATAAGCTCAAAATGGATTAAAGACCTAAATATAAGGCCAGAAACTATCAAACTCTTAGAGGAAAACATAGGCAGAACACTCTATGACATAAATCACAGCAAGATCCTTTCTGACCCACCTCCTAGAGTAATGGAAATAAAAACAAAAATAAACAAATGGGACCTAATGAAACTTCAAAGCTTTTGCACAGCAAAGGAAACCATAAACAAGACCAAAAGACAACCCTCAGAATGGGAGAAAATATTTGCAAATGAAGCAACCGACAAAGGATTAATCTCCAAAATTTACAAGCAGCTCATGCAGCTCAATAACAAAAAAACAAACAACCCAATCCAAAAATGGGCAGAAGACCTAAATAGACATTTCTCCAAAGAAGATATACAGACTGCCAACAAACACATGAAAGAATGCTCAACATCATTAATCATTATGGAGCAACATTTTTGATGGTGAATGAGAAAGAGTTTGATTTTCAGGAGGGACTAGAAGGGCGAGACCCAGCTAGGAAGTGTCAGCAATAATCCAGTAAGGGGAGGAGGACAGTTTTGATGGACTGACACCTGTGAAATTAAGGAAGGGTGAATTTGAGAGACCTTGTAAAGTCATAAACCGCCAGTGTATTTCAGTAATTCCTGGCAATATTGCCCCTGGGTTTCTGTGCAACTGAGCCTTTAAGTTAGCTTTCCAGGATCTCAATAATATGATGCCAAGACCTCATTTATTCAGTTTAATGCTAGGTTTGGGCTGCTAATGCTCCATTTCAGTTCTGAGAAAGCCCTCTATAAGAATACAGTATTTCGGGGCTTCCCTGGTGGCGCAGTGGTTGAGAGTCCGCCTGCCAATGCAGGGGACGCGGGTTCGTGCCCTGGCCCGGGAAGATCCCACATGCCGCGGAGCGGCTGGGCCCGTGAGCCATGGCCGCTGAGCCCGCGCGTCCAGAGCCTGTGCTCCGCAACGGGAGAGGCCAAGGCAGTGAGAGGCCCGTGTACCGCAAAAAAAAAAAAAAAAGAATACAGTATTTCTAAATATCAATGGATGTAAAATAAGAGATGGTTTAATGTTTAACTCTGTCTTACCTTCTTTCCCAGGATGGCTGAGTCAGTGCAGGGGAAAGGGAACACTAGAAAGGTTAAAATGGAAATGACACGGTAGGCAAAGGGATTCCACAGATTGCAGAGAAATATTGATCAGTTTGAGTTTTGATTAACAATGTGGTGAGGCTATTATCATCTTCTGTCCTCTGCTGATTAAATAGCTCCACCTGGGACTTCCCTGGTTGCGCAGTGGTTAAGAATCCGCTTGCCAGTGCAGGGGACACGGGTTCGAGCCCTGGTCCTGGAAGATCCCACATGCCGCGGAGCAACTAAGCCCGTGAGCCACAGCTACTGAGCCTTCACTCTAGAGCCCGCGAGCCACAACTACTGAGGCCACGTGCCACAACTACTGAAGCCCGGGCACCTAGAGCCCGTGCTCCACAACAAGAGAAGCCACCACAATGAGAAGCCCGCGCACCTCAACAAAGAGTAGCCCCTGCTCGCTGCAACTAGAGAAAGCTCGCGTGCAGCAATGAAGACCCAACACAGCCAAAAATAAATTAACCTGCCTGGCCACAGAATCCTCAGCTAGGATTGGGGCCATGGCCATTGGACTAGGACAAGCGCTTTTAAGGACTGGCTCATTACATGACCCCAGCTGAATGTGCTACAATGTGAAACCCAGAATCGACTTGCCTTTAACTTGATATGAACGACACATTACCAACATCCGCTTTAGCTCTTTCCTTGAGCTGTGTTCATTTGTTTTCTCTTTGTAAAAATGGCTTCCAAGTAGCAATGGACTGGTCTTCCAGATTTCCTCCTTTTCACTGCCCTACTACATCTGTAAGCTTAGGACACCAACGCTGTTATTTGCTAGGTCTCTAAATTTAATGCACACAAGACTTGCCTGGGGAGCTTTTTTAAAATGCAGATTCGAAGCCTCACCCTAGAGACTGTAATTTAATAAGTGTGGGATGGGGCTCAGAATCTGCATTGAACAAGCACCCCAGGGGATTCTGGTGTAAGTGGCCCCCAGATCATATGTTGGAAAGCACTACTAAGTTGAACCGGCAGCACAATTAGCCCATGCCAAGCCAAACATAAATTAACATATAACAAGAAAGCTTTGGGAGCACAGCCTTAAGTTTATGTATGAGTCTATTTTTCCCAGGGTGTAAGCTGACACGAAGCCATGCTGGGAGACACCTATGATCCTACAGTATATGCAGCAGGACAGAATTTTCTCCCTAGGGAGAGGCGTGGTAACATTGATTGCATACTACTACTCCACCCTGGCATTTATCAGTCATAAAAATTGACTGAGCCAACTCCAATTCTGCCAGGTCACTTGATGAGTATCCAGGGTGTGTAAACCCCTATAATTCCCTTCCCTGTCCCCTCAAAGGGCAATAACACAATGTAACTCAGAAACTAAGCTACTGGGCAAAGGTCATACAAGCTTTTCTACATTGTTCTGAGAGTTCCCAAAAGCCATTGGGTTTGCTGAAATCACAGTTCCTTTGTCCTGCAGAGAAGGAGAAGGTGATCGATGTTACACTCTCTTTTGAAGTGAGAAAAGCTGCAGGTTGCTGAAAGATTTATTCTTAAATTCTAATTCATATGATCCAGCAGTTCCATTTCCGGGTTTTTCTGAAGAAAACAAAATCACTATCTTGAAAAGATATCTGCACCCCCATGTTTATTACAGCATTATGTATGTATAAAGCATATATATATATATATATATATATATATATGCATGTGTGTGTGTGTGTGTGTGTGTGTGTGTGTGTGTGTTATTCAGCCATTTAAAAAAGAAGGAAAATCTGCTATTTGAGACAAGGTGGATGGGCCTCAAGGGCATTATGCTAGGTGAAATAAGTCAGACAAACAAAAGCAAGCACTGTATGGCCTCACTTATATATGCTAGCTAAAAAAACAAAAAAAAAAAGAATAAAATTTTTAAAAAAACAAACTCATAGAAACAGAGAGTCAATGAGTAAATCAGCCATTTCCAGGGGCAAGCATGCGTGAAATGGATGAAGGTGGTCAAAGGGTACAAACTTCCAATTATAAGATGAATAAGTTCTGGGGATGTAATGTACAGCACGGTGATTATAGTTAACAATACTGTAATTGTATACTTGAAAGTTGTTAAGAGAATACATATTAAATGTTCTCAGCACACACACAAAAAGGCAACTATGTCAAGTGATGGTTGTGTTAACAAACCTTATTGTATGGTAATCATTTCACAATATGTACATACATCAAATCATCACCTTTTATACCTTAAATTTACCCAGTGTTATATGTCAATAATTTCTCAATAAAGCTGGGAGAAAAAGACAAGAGATAACAAATACTGGGGAGAATGTAGAGAAAAGGGAGCCCTTGTACACTGCTGGCGGGAATGTAAACTGGTATAAACACTATGGAAAGCAGTATGGAGGTTCCTCAAAAAATTAAAAATAGGGCTTCCCTGGTGGTGCAGTGGTTGAGAATCTGCCTGCTAATGCAGGGGACACCGGTTCAAGCCCTGGTCTGGGAAGATCCCACATGCCGTGGAGCAACTAGGCCCGTGAGCCACAACTAATAAGCCTGCACGTCTGGAGCCTGTGCTCCACAACAAGAGAGGCCGCGACAGTGAGAAGCCCACGCACCGCGATGAAGAGTGGCCCCCACTCGCCGCAACTAGAGAAAGACCTCACACAGAAATGAAGACCCAACACAGCCAAAAATAAATAAATAAATTAATAAATTAATTTTTTAAAAAAGTAACAAATGTTCAAGTACAATTGGTGTCTTTAAAAAAAATAGAGTGACCATATGATCCAGCGATCCCACTTCTGGGTATATAGCCAAAGGAAATGAAATCACTATCTTGAAGAATACTCCCATATTTATTGCAGTATTATTCACAGCATTCAAGGTATGGAAACAACCTAAGTGTTCATCAACAAATGAACAGATAAAGAAAATGTGAGATAGATGATATATTGAATAGATAAAGATATATGGAACGTTATTTGGTCTATAAAAAGAAGGAAATTCTGCCATTTGTAACAACATGGATGAATGTAGAAGGCATTTTACTAAATGAAATAAGCTAGACATGGTATCTGGCTTATTACTGGGTAAATACTACATGGTATCACTTATATGTGGAATCTAAGGGGAGAAAAAGCAATTGAACTCATAGTAACAGAGTGGAATGGTGGTTTCTAGAGGCTGGGGATGGGAGAAATAAGGAGAGGCTGGTAAAAGGGTACAGACTGTCAGTTATGAGATGATTAGGTATGAAGATCTAATGAGAAATATGGTGACTATTGTTGATAATTCTGTATTGAATAATTGAATTTTTTAAGAGAATAGACTGAAGTTTTTCACTACCCCCGCCCAAAAAAGGTAAATATTTGAGGTGATGGAGGTGTTAATTAACTCAACTCTGGAATCCTTTCACAATGTACATATATATCAAATCATCACAATGTACACTTTAAATACCTTACAATTTTATTAACTAGTTATACCTCAAGAAAGAGATGAAAAAAATATTAAAGAAGATTTAATGCAGACACCAATCACTAAATTGTATATTTAAATAGAGTTTAAAATCTAGTGAGGGCTTCCCTGGTGGCGCAGTGGTTGAGAGTCCGCCTGCCGATGCAGGGGACACGGTTTCGTGCCCCGGTCCGGGAAGATCCCACATGCCGCGGAGCGGCTGGGCCCGTGAGCCGTGGCCGCTGAGCCTGCGCGTCCGGAGCCTGTGCTCCGCAACGCGAGAGGCCACAACAGTGAGAGGCCCGCGTACTGCAAAAAAAAAAAAAAAAAAATCTAGTGAAAATTTAAGAAAGTGTAAACACATGGGGACAACTAGATACTTTTTTTCGAAGTTTGCAGCTCTTCTCTAGAATTTTTCAATCCAACATGTTTTTCCCATATTATAAAACTACGTCCTCTCTTGTGAGCAACTTCCGCCAACTTTAGATTGTTGGAATGAATAAAGGTGGGTCCCTGGAGAAAGATGGAGGTAGAAGAGGCATTTGTGGTTTAGCAAAGTCAGAACAAGTTTTTGAATCAAGGAAACACTGCTTTATCTGTACAAAGGAGAGGTGATCACCTAACCGGTGTGATTAATAGATTAATAGACTATAAATACTTCCCAAAATGTATTTGCTCGTCTCATATATAAAATTTCACCATCGTATTTCTTCATCTCAAAGCACTTACTCCAGCCAGAATGTCAATATCCATGAAAGATTTTTGTTAGTCATTTGTACCTTTTTGTGACAGATTTGCAGATTCTTTCCTAAGAGTAAATTTTAATAGATGAGACAGGGAAAGTAGGTGAGTATAGTAACAGCAAAGGGGATTGGGGAAAGGATGAAAATCTGAGAGCCTCGGTCACAGGCTAGGTCACCCCCTAAATTCACATAACCTGGTTACAAACCTGGCATTTAGTGCCTTTACCAACAGAAAAACTATATGCATTATAGGAATATAGTTCTTAGGGACAGGGAAGGACAAACTTAACAAACATGCACCATTTTCTTCCACGTGCCTTACTCTATAGATCTAGATTTCCTTGGAAAGATACCTGAAATTTGCTGTCTTTTCCCCTTTCTCTCTCTCTCTTTTTAAAAAATTTTATTTATGTATCTATTTATTATTTTTGGCTGTGTTGGGTCTTCGTTGCTGCGCGCAGGCTTTCTCTAGCTGCAGCGAGCAGGGGCCACTCTTCGTTGCGGTGCGCGGGCTTCCCATTGTGGTGGCTTCTCTTGCTGCGGAGCACAGGCTCTAGGAGCCTGGGATTCAGTAGCTGTGGCATACGGGCCCTAGACTGCACGGGCTTCAATAGTTGTGGCGCACGGGCTGAGTAGTTGTGGCGCATGGGCTTAGTTGCTCCGCGGCATGTGGGATCTTCCCGGACCAGGGATTGAACCAGTGTCCTCTGCATTGGCAGGCAGATTCTCAACCACTGCACCACCAGGGAAGTCCCTTTTCCCCTTTCTCTTGACTTATCAGGACCTAATGGGAAAGACACACTTAATAGTAAGTGTACAGATCTACACTTACATAATCAATTTATTTTCAACAACTGCATTGATTAAATTCAGTGGTGAAAGAAGACTTTTTGTTTTGTTTTGTTTTTTTCCAGTAAGTAGTATGGAGCAACTAGCAGTCTAGCAGAAATTTCCAGAACAGAAGAAAAAAAAAAAAGTAGGGAGCATGGGGCAAGACTAAAATAGGCACTTCATGAAAGAAAACATCCAAATAATCAATAAGCACATGAAAAGGTCCCAAAAATTGTTACTCATTAGGGAAATGCAAATTAAACCACAGTGAGATACACTATATAACCACAAGAATGGCTAAAATTTAAAAGACTGACAAAACCAAGTGTGAAAGTGGATGGAGCATTTAGAACTCTCATGAACTGTCAACGGAGTTTAAATGGTACAACCACACTGAAAATTATTTGGAAGTTTTTAATAAAGTTAAACATACACCTCCCCTAAATCCCAGGATTTCTACTCCTAGGTATATACCCAAGAGAAATGACTTGTTCATAGCAGATTTATTCAAAATAGGCAAAAACTAGAAACAACCCAAATGCCCATCAGCAGGAGACTGGATAAACAAATGTGGTACATTCTTACAATGGAACAGTGCACCACAATAAAAACAGAAAACAAAAAAAGAACAAACTATTGATAAAAGCGACAACATGGGTGAATCTCAAAAACATCAGCAAAAGAAGCCAAACACAAGAGAACATCTATTATATGATTCCATTTATATGAAGCTTAACATGGGCAAAACTGGTGGTTGAGCGAACGGTAGCGACTGGGAAAAGGCATGAGGAAAATTGGGGGGATGATGGAAATAGGATATAATTTACTATATGGGTGTATACAACTGCAAACACGTAGGCATGTATTACTGGGCTGTGCACTTGAAATGTGTGCATTTTGCCACACATAAATTATGCTTCAATTTTTAAAATGGGGGAAAGAAATCCCACCTGGAACCTCAAAGTACATGTAGCCTAGATGGGAATTGGGAGCCCCCGTGAAAAGAGATCTAGGTAGGGTTACCACACCCCTACTCTGGAGCTGGGGGAAACCCTATGACTCCCCAAGAGTTTCCTGAGCCCTAAGGTCTCCCGATTCTCTTCTGTTCACTCTGCTTTCCTCCACAGCAATACAGGCATGAAACTGAGACAGCGCACTCCCCCTCAAAAAAAATCCTCTCATGCCAAGCATTTTGCGAGTTTAGTCACCTTTCTGCTGGTCTGAAGTCACAGGGAGGGGTCTCATCATGGAGCACAGGCTGGCCCCCTGCCACCTGGCGGGCTGAACTGTTCCCCCTCCTTCTGAAGGCAGAACAAAAACTGCTTTTCTCAAGCCAGGAAGCCAGCCAACACCCAGGCCACAGGGTCTCAGCTTCCTGCCTCAATGGGCTGAAGAAGAAAATTCTTTTGTAAGAATAGAGCAATCCTTCTAAAAGGAATTCTGGAAAATACAGAATTCTCCTCTCTGCTCTGTGCGTAGCCATGCCACTCTGGTTGAAGCAAAGAGCAGAGGCAAAGCCTCTAGGGGAAGCTAACTGCTATTTCTCCTTCCATGCTTCCCCGTCCCCTTCACCTCCAGGCGCTGGGAGAGCTCTGAGAAAACGTTAGAGTCCCTTGAGGACAATTTGAAAACCACTGCACTAAACTTTAGGAAAGGAAAGAACTGTGACAAAAAATGCAGTTTAAAAAAAGAGGGCATTAGCCATGTGTCTAAAGAGCTGGAGTAGGGAGTGGCTGGAGGGGAGATTCTAGTTACACGAGTGTTGGCACCAGGTGCTTTGGGATCTGCTATGGTCACAGGCAGCCACCCTCTAACTGCCTCAACAGTCCATGTGCATTTCTAATATGCAAACATCCACTGGAAGAGGCCACTGGCCCGTGAACTCCCCTTTCCCTCCACTGAGGCCTCCTCACCTTCTTCCTTCCTCTTCCTCTCACTGTCACAGCCCCTCCTGCAGGCCTGGCCCTGCTTAGATGTTAGTGACAGGACTGATGTGGGCTCCCTCAGTCCCAGCATCTTCCAACCCCTCCTCAGACGCTGGCTCTATTATTTTAGAGATTTTCTATTTCTTCATGATTTACTCTTAGAAGATTGTATGATTCTAAGAATTTGTCCATTTCTTCTAGGTTGTCCAATTTGTTGCCATATGGCTGTTCATAGTATTTTCTGATAATCTTTTGTATTTCTGTGGCAGCCATTGTAATTTATCCGCTTTCATTTCTGATATTATTTACCTGAACATTTTCTCCTTTTTTTTTTTTAGTGAGTCTAGCTAAAGGTTTGCCAATCTTGTTTATCTTTTCAGAGAACGAGCTGTTAGTTTCATTGATCTTCTCTGTTGTCTTTTTAGTCTCTACTTCATTTATTTCCACTCTGATCTTTATTATTTCCTTCTCCTGACTTTGGGCTTCATTTGTTCTTTTTCTAGTTACTTTAGGTGTAAGGTTAGATTGTTCAGTGAGATTTTTCTTGTTTCTTGAGATAGGCCTTTATTGCTATAAACTTCCCTCTTAGTACTGCTTTTGCTACATCCCATAGATTTTGGTTTTCATTTGTCTTCAGGTATTTTTTTATTTCTCCTTTGATTTCTTCATTGACCCAATAGTTGTGGTTTTTTCCAGCTTTCTTCTTGTAGTTGATTTCTAGTTTCATACTGTTGTGGTCAAAAAGATGCTTGATATGATTTTAATCTTCTTAAATATGTTGAGATTTGTTTTGTGTCCCAATATACAGTCTATCCTTCAGAATGTTCCGTATGCCCTTGAGAAGAATGTGTGTATTCTGCTGCATTTGGATGGAATGTTATGTAAAAATCTATTAAGTCCTTCTGGTCTAATGTTTCATTTCAGGTCACTATTTCTTTTTTGACTTTCTGTCTGGATGACTTATCCATTGATGTAAGTGATGTGTTAAAGTCCCTACTATTATTGTTCTGCTGTCAATTTCTCCCATTAAGTCTGTTAATTCTGCTTTATATATTTTGTGCTCCTATGTTCAGTGTATGTGTATTAATAACTGTTATGTCTTCTTGATGAATTGTCCCCTTTATCATTATATAAGGTCCATCTTTGTCTCCTGTTACATTTTTTATCTTGAAGTCTATTTTATCTGATGAGATATGGCTACAACTGCTTTCTTTTGGCTTCCAGTTGCTTGGAGTATCATCTTCTACTCCTTCGTTTTGAGTCTATGTTTGTTTTTAGAGCTGAGATGATTCTCCTGGAGGCAACATATAGTTGGGTCTTGTTTTTTTAATCCACACAGCCACTCTGTCTCTTTTGGTTGTTGAATTCAATCCATTTATATTTAGGATGTTTATTGATAAATGAGGACTTAGTACTGCCATTTAATCTTTTGTTGTCTGGTTGTTCTATATCTCCATTATTTCTTTTTCCTTATGTTTCTGTCTGCCACTTGGTTGGTGGTTTTCTATGATTTTTTTTCTCTGTTTCTCCTTTTTTTATGTTTTGCATCTCTACTCTAGATTTATGTTGTGTGGTTACCATGAGGTTTATATAAAACAGCTCATAGATAAAATAGTCCTTTTTCTGTGATAGCATCTTATCTTCATTTGCCTATACGAGTTCTGTCCTTTTCCCTTTTTATTATTATTATTTGTTATTGTTGTCTCTAACCCTTTTAAGGTTGTGATTTTGTTACCAAGTTGAAGTAGCTATAGTTATTTTTATTGATTTTCCCCCTTTAACCTCTGTACTCTAATTAAGTGTTTAACAACCTATTCTGGATTGATGTGGTGATGTCACGCTCTCCTGGGCCAGGCCAAGCCACACCAGACAAAGGACAGACGTTCATGGCAAATGGGCCACTCTTCTCGTTCTGTCCGTGGGGCCCCTTGCCTCTCCTCCCTGCCCATTGGTGGTGTGTGGAAGGCAGGGGTGCAGCATCCAGCTGGCAGTGCTGGAGTCCTCTGATGCAGCAGACACTGTTGCTTCAACTCCTCCCCGTGGTGGGGAGGGCCATCCTGCCGCTGCACTGCACTCCCATCAGTCAGCATGTGAACATGTCTCACCTGGCCCCCTGTGGTGCCCATGGAGCACTCCAGGTCTCCCCTCAGGTGCCCGAGACTGAGCGATGAGTCGTTTCCCTTTCCCAGCTAGCCCCTCGGGTCTCCACTGCAGTGGTGTGTCCTGTGAGCAGCTCTCTTGGGGGGTGGAGACAGAAAGGGAGGCACACCTGTCCCCCTTGCAGGGCCAGGTGCTGCCTCCTCATGGTCATCCCCACTCCATGGGGGCAGGGGGGACTGGTAAGTGATCACCAGAGAGGTCGCCAAAGAATATGGGGCTGGGTGTGGTGGGAGAAACTCCTAGAGATCTGAGTCCACGCTGCTATGTCCCATCATCTCTGCATAGTGAGGCAAACACTGGTTTACCAAACCTTTGCTTTTCCATCTCCGGGTGAGTGACCTTCCTCCCCTTTGAAGTCCCAAACCACTACCCTCCACACCCTCTTTGGTCTTTAGGAGCCAAAGGTGTTTTTCAGAGGAGGGCTTTGGCCATTTTGGCAAGTGACTCGGTTCTCCCAGCAGGGTTTCTCCTGTGGAAGCATGTGTAGGGGAGCAGAATTTGCCACCCTCACCTATGTCTCTTTGGCATATTGTTTGAAGCTGGTTATTTCTTGAGTTGTGGAAAGGGCTCTGGAAACCAAATAGGAGTTGCCCTTTCATAAGGAAATTCTCCATTTGTAAGCGTGACTCCCTCTCAGGACCTGGAAGAGGAGGATCACCCATTCTCTAAAAAATCTTATTGAGGACAAGGACGGCCAGAGAGAGGAAGACACAGACTTAAATGTGCATCACAATCACGCTTGTCCACTGTGTTTTCCCTGATCACCTCCCCAAATGGACTCTCTCCATCCTTGACATCCTCGTTTGTCTTTAGCTGAGAATGGTATTGAAGATGAGGGCTTCAGCCACTTTGACGAGTGAGTCAGTTTTCCTGGGACTCTCTCACGTGTTATTCAACTTTGACTTTCTCCTGTTCATCTGCTGTCTTGTGTCAATTTAATTCTTAGATCAGCCAGAAGAACCTAGAAAAGCAGAGGAAAAGCTCTTCCTCCCCGACAACACTATCGATACACTTGTCACTATGAGATACACTTGTCAAAACCTATAGAATGGGGACTTCGCTGGTGGTGCAGTGGTTAAGAATCTGCCTGCAAATGCAGGGGACACGGGTTCGAGCCCTGGTCCGGGAAGATCCCACATGCTGCGGAGCAACTAAGCCCATGCGCCACAACTACTGAGCCTGCGCTCTAGAGCCCGTGAGCCACAACTACTGAAGCCTGTGTGCCTAGAGCCCGTGCTCCGCAACAAGAGAAGCTACTGCAATGAGAAGGCAGCACCGCACAACAAAGAGTAGCCCCCGCTCACCACAACTAGAGAAAAGCCTGCATGCAGCAACGAAGATTCAATGCAGCCAAAAATAAATAAATAATTTTTTAAAAAAATTCTTTAAAAATAAAAACAAACCTATAGAATGTACAACACCAAGAATGAACCCTAGGGTAAACTCTGGACTCTGGGTGATCATGAGGTGTCCACGTAGGTTCATCCGTTGTGACCAAACGTTGCTCTGGTGCAGGATGTTCATAGGATAGTTGAAGAGTGCCAGGCTCTGAGCGCCTGGAGGGCGTGGGGCAGGCAGGGAGGAGCAGGGGACATAAGGGAACTCTCTGTCCTTTCTGCTCAATTTTGCTCTGAACCCTAATCTGCTCTAAAATATAATTCAGACTATTTGAATACAAACAAACAAGAAAAAAAAAACCCTATTCTGATATAGAGTTGTGATTTTCTGATTCTATTTACTACTTTACTCAAAGTTTTGTGTACTTTTGCCTTTTTGTTTCAGGTAGAAGAGTTCCTTTCAATATTTCTTGTAAGGCAGGTCTAATGGTGATGAACGCTCTTGGCTTTTGTTTGTCTAGGAAAGCCTTTATTTCTCCTTCATATCTGCGTATTCTTGGCTGACAGTTTTTATCTTTCAATATTTGAGTATATCATTCCATGCTCTCCTGTCAGGTAAAGTTTCTGCTGAGAAATCTGCTGATTGCCTAATGGTGGTTCCTTTGTAGGTTACCATCCTTCTTTCCCTGGCTACCTTTAAAATTCCATCTTCATCATTCAATTTTGACAGTTTGAATATAATGTGTCTTGGAGGAGGTCTTTTTGCACTGAGGTAATTAGATGTTCTTTTAGCTTAATGGACTTGTATCTATATATCCAGTTCCTTCCCCAGGCTTGGGAAGTTCGCAGCTATTATTTCCTTAAATAAACTTAAATAAACTCTCTGTTCCCTTTTCCCTCTCTTCTCCTTCTGGGATATCCATTATCCTAATACTGCCCTTCCTAATAGAGTCAAACAATTCTCAGAGAATTTCTTAATTCTCTCCCCATTTACCTGTATCATTTGTACATTTCTATCTTCCTGATCACTCTCTCTTCCATGTGGTCTGCTCTATTTCCAATGCTTTCTGATGCATTCTTCCTCTAATTTATTGAGTTCTTAAGCTCCAGAATTTCTGTTTGGTCCTTTTTAGAATTTCAATCTCTTTGGTAAAATACTCCTTCTGTTCATTAAATTTATTCCTGAGTTCATTGAACTGCCTTTCTGAGTTTTCTTGTAGGTCGTTGAGTTTCTTCATGACAGCTGTTTTGAATTCTCGATCAGTTAGGTTGCAATATTCCATGGCTTTCTGTTTGGTTTCTGGAGAATTGTCCATTTCTTTTTGGGATACCATCTTACCATGGTTTTTCACGGTGCTTGATGAGTTTTCCTCTGCCAGTGCATTTGAAGTGGCAAACACCTTTCTTCTTTAGGTAAAGCTTTTTTTTTTTTTTACTTGATTCTAAACAATTCACCAGATTAGTAATTAGGAGCCTTTCTTTTGTTTTTCAGTAGGTGGACATTTAACACATTTCTGGTTTCTCTTACCTGAGCTACCTCTCATTACATTGGGTTGGCCAAAAAGTTCGTTCGTCTTTTTCCAGAAACCTTATGGAAAAACCCAAACGAATTTTTTGGCCAACCCAATACTTGAGACTTGGCACTTTTCACTCTCACTGCCTCTGCCAAAGATGGCACCACGTACCCTCATTATAGCTGCTTGTGCCTCCAGGTTTTCTGGTGCCTTGCTGCTTCTGGTGTCACTGATGTCATTGGTGTCACCACCTGGACTCCAGGATGGCTGGCGCCTCCACCTTGTCTGGATTACGTGTGGCCAGAGCTGAGCCAAAATCTTAAGATGACTTGTGGCCTCTTGAGTGAGCATCATGTCATCCACATTTGCTATTTTTCTCAACACATAGATAAAGGCATTCCAGGGACTTCCCTGGTGGCACAGTGGTTAAGAATCCACTGGCCAATGCAGGGAACACTCTTATATTGGAAACTCTTTTGTTCCTTTTGAACATTTTTATCATGTGTACGTGTTACACATTCCAAAAATTGAATAAAATAATACAAATAAATATGCACACAAAACAAGATTTACTTCTAGATAATTTGCCTGCAAAAGCCCTCACACATGTATAAAAGGAAAAAAAATGCCTCTTGTTTATAAGGGTAAAAAACTGGAAACAACCAAAGTCTTCATCAGTAGGGGAATAAGTATGTAAAATATGGAATAGTATATAGCACTTAGAGGGAATGGATAAACGGTAGATAGATAAATAGATAGAGATAAGTAGATAGATAAATAGATCTATCATAGAATAACACTTAAAGGAAATGAACTAGATTGATCTCTCTGTGTATCAACACGGAATGACTGAAAAATATATTAAGTAGAAAAAAAGCATAATATAGAGTATATGTTTAGCATAAAATTTAAGTAGATTTTTAAAAACACACTAAATAAAAGTATAAAAAATGGGCTAGAAGGATACCAAACTCACAATGTAGCTTACAAGTGTGGAGAGCAAGATTGGGGGTTGGGGAGTGGGGAACTTGTGATATCAATAGTTTATTTCTTGAAAACAACTACCAAAAAAAAAAAGGAAACAAATATGACCAAATGTTAAAAGTTTTCATTCTGGATGATAGGAATATAGGTATTTATTGTTTTATCCTTTGTGTTTTTCTGTATTTTAAACAGTTCTAGAAATGTAAATAAAAGTAAAATACAAACATTCAGCCAAGATTCTCCAGATAGATCTTTACTTTCTTTATAAAGTCAAGTCCACTTTAAACAATCAGCCTTGACATTATTAAAAAAATATTCCTTTAAAAAATAAAGTTTTTGTTAGAAGTTAAACATTGGGAAACTCTCTGGTTGGGGTTTCGGATTTCATACTTCAGATGCAACAGGATGGAACCAAGGTCAAAGAGAACGCAGGCAGGTTTGACTCTTGTTCCAGCACTACACCTTGTATACACCCACTTGTTCCTCCACAGCCCCGCCTTCTTGCCAGCTCCTGTTAGCATATTCTGCTGAGGAAGCAAGAAGACTTACTTCAAGACCTACTCCCTTTGTCCCTTCAAGATGTACTTTCCCTTTGCCTTTTGTTCTTTGAGGAAAATAAAACCTTCTACGGGTGGAGCTTGTGAACAACACCTTCTTTAAAAACCAGAGCCTCCACCCTTACCTGACCACTTCAGCGCCAGCATCCTGCCCAGAAAAGACGCGGTTAGCCAAAATGATATCTGGAGGCGTAATTGAAGCCAAACCTGCCACTCCAGAAATCCAGGAGATCGCTAACACGGTGAGTGGATGCAGCCCATGAAAAGGTTTGATCCCAAATCTTGGTTTAGGTTGGCCCTGTGTTAAATGTGTGGGTGAACATCAAAACCAGAATATGGGGAAATGTGTGGTTTTGTTCAGGTTTCCTTACAACTGAAAAGTTTTTCAGATGAAACCTCTGATAATTCTAAATGTAAGAGTGATATTGAGCAAGTCATATCTCTTCTCTGAGCCTCAGGTTCCCCATTTGTAAAAGAAGAATTTTTATTGGATCATCTCTAAGGCTCTTACAATGTATGGTTCTAGGATTACTAATTCAGTTTCTAATGAAACTTTTCTATTCTCACCAAGTGGAGCCAACATGTAATTAAAGTCTGAGGTTGTTAACAATTGACGAACTAGGGACTTCCCTGGTGGCACAGTGGTTAGGAATCCGCCTGCCAATGAAGGGGACACAGGTGTGAGCCCTGGTCCAGGAAGATCCCACATGCCTTGGAGCAACTAAGCCCGTGCACCACAACTACTGAGCCTGCGTGCCACAACTACTGAAGCCCGCGCGCCTAGAGCCTGTGGTCTGCAACAAGAGAAGCCACCACAATAAGAAGCCTGCGCACCACAACGAAGAGTAGCCCCCGCTCGGCGCAACTAGAGAAAGCCTGTGCACAGCAATGAAGACCCAATGCAGCCATAAATAAATTAATTAATTAAGAAAAAAAAAAGAAACTGCTTATGGTTTTAAAAAAAATAATTGATGAACTAGACGTCAAATGCACTACAGGAAAAAAAATTTTAATAGATTGAATGAAGAGCAATATCATAAAGATGATCCACTTACAGACTTCCTACAAATCTGACTCAATGGACAATGTTTTAGTATTTGGAAGATGATTAAACTAGTAGAGAAGTGGCATAGTCTATGGTGATTCCAAAATTCATTATGGTGAAAATAGAATTCAGTGTGTTTAGCAGGTTAATACATTTTTCTAAGTGTTGTCTGGTTAGCCATTACCTATATAGTAAACATTTATTGTATTGCATATTTTATGAAAAGAAAAAGTATATAAATTTCTATTTTAGGTTTATAAATTGTCGCCCTATTTTCTTGTATCATTCCTTCTTGCTTTTTCTCGCTGAAACTTCATTCTATGATACTGTTTGGCAAAGATTAGCTTGTTGTGTAAGTGGAAGAGATGGGATTCTCTATGTTAAGACACTGAGAAGCTCTCTAAGAGAGCAGATGCCTGAAATTCTACCACTCATTCTGTGGGGCTAAGTATTTCCCTTTCAAGAGTTCTTTTAAAAAAGTAGTTACTTTACAATAATGTTAATAAATATATGTGAAAGAATATTAGATCAAAAGTTTCAATTAGACACCAAGATACAAGGTGTCTTAGAAAGTGCACATTCCAAAGGATATGGTAATCCAGATGCAAGTTTTCAAAGAAGTAGCTAATAATAAATTAGATGATTCACCCATGTTAAGAGTAAAAAAAAAAAAAGTAAATACCTTGTCATTTTTTCTTTCTTGAAGAAGGTAATATTAAGTTATTAATGCCTTCATTCAAATCCCTGTATTGTCAGTGTTTTCAAACTTGAATGTGCACACAGGTCACCTGGAGGTATTGTTAAAAGACCAGATTTTGGGGCTTCCCTGGTGGCGCAGTGGTTGAGAGTCCACCTGCCGATGCAGGGGACACGGGTTCGTGTCCCGGTCTGGGAAGATCCCACATGCCGCGGAGCGGCTGGGCCCGTGAGCCATGGCCGCTGAGCCTGCGCGTCCGGAGCCTGTGCTCCGCAACGGGAGAGGCCACAACAGTGAGAGGCCCACGTACCACAATTAAAAAAACAAAAAAATAAGACCAGATTTTGACTCAGTAGGTCTGGGGTGGACCTGAGTTTCTGCATTTCTAACCAGCTGTGGTGATGCCCAGGCTGTCCGTGACCTCACTTGCCTGCAGTACTACAGATACAGGGTATTCTGAGAGGCCTATGGGAGATGGGCTTTCTAAAATCAGAGGGTGGGCAAAGAATCTCAATTTCATCTGTGAAATGAAAATAACACCTCTTGCCCTTCGACCTCAGAGTCGTAAGGACTAATGAGAGCACCTGCATAAAAATGACTTGGAGGGAATTCCCTGGTGGTCCAGTGGTTAGGACTCTGAGCTCCCAGTGCAGGGGGCATGGGTTTAATCCCTGGTTGGGAACTAAGATCCCGCAGGCCGTGACTTGGAAATGAGAAAGCAATGTGCATAGGTGAGGCATTACAATTGTTTACTTCAGATTTTTGCCTGAAGGAGGGGAAGGTCATCCCATAGAGAGGGGAAAGCATCAGAAAAATGATGACTGCAGGTTCAAGGAATTTGACATCAGAATGAAAGAGAGAGGTTGGATCAGTTCAGAAAGAGAAGAAAATCAAACAAAAGGCTTGGGGTTGAGAAGACTTGAACATTTTTGGAGGCAGAAGAAAGGAGTTTCTCCATTCTGAAGATAACAGAGACTGGAAGGTAGTGCTGGTATCAGGTACTAAAGGCTGTTAGTAGTACTTGGGTCCAGAGTACACGTGGAAAAAACCCCCTCTTCCAAAGATTCTCTATGCCCCTCTTCTTTCCTTTTTCCTATTTGGGGAGACAAGTTGTCACGAAGGAAAACAAGCCTGGTTTCTTCATTCAGAAAACATTGATTTGGGAATTAGCTGGAGGTGCAATGGTTAGGACTCTGCTCTCACTGCTGAAGACCCAGGTTCAGTCCCTAGTCTGGGAACTACTAAGACTCTACAAGCCGCGCAGTGTGGCCAAAAGAAAAAGAAAAAAGAAAAAAAAGAAAGAAAGAAAACACTGATTATGTACACAGTACTGTGTGAATTGCTATAGGGAGAGAAGGGACATAAAAAATGTCCCTACCCTCAGAGAAATTTATAAAATAGATTGGAGAAAAGGGATACACACAAGGAAATAAAGAGCCAAACATGGCCCCATCCATAAAAAGCCATAATTAAGGAGCAAATGAATGGCCCACTGGCAAAAGCCTCCGGATCAATATGGCTGATCCGTTATCTTATGCCATATGTAAAAAACCATTGGATGAGAATTCTGAGTATGTTTATGTGCAGGAAGGAAATGTTATTTCAATAATTATTTTTAGAAATAAGGGCTATTATTACACATGCACAGATGCATACACACACACACACACACACACACACACACACACACACACACCCCTAAGTCAAACGTGACTGCTGAATACCATTCCTGGCATACACACAGATCATGATTTTTGTCTGCCAGGACACCACACAAACATCCCATCTGCATACCATTATGGACACATCCAGGAGCTTAGCATGTCATGGCTCTTACCCACAAATCTGTGTTTTCCTCTCTGACTACAGCCCGCTCATCAGTCACCTCTTCCATTGTCCCCACGTCCAGAGAACCTGCCATTCATCCACACCAGAATCCTTCAGACACTCACCTCCCATCTTCATCAGAGCATGCCTAGGCCCACTCTATCACTCATCCAGCTGGATCACATGATGGGTGGTTTCATACTCTCCTCTACCCCTGATTTCCATGGCTTCGTGAGCTCTGGCATTCCAGTCCTTAATTAGAGGTCACTGCCACAACTTCCTCCTCAGCTTCTACTCCAGGTTCAGAGAACTTTGCTCAAGGAAGATGTAAAAACACAGAAAACTCACCCATTACAAATCTACAGATTCATGCCAGTGAACAACCACAGCAGGACCCTAGGGCTGCCAGGACATCCTTTCAGTCATATCCTGTTGATCCTTTTCTAGAAACCCCACAGAGTTGGATCTGGACCTTCTCTCTCCTCAGTTTCTCAATCCGTCCCATCCCCATGGCCCAACCAGATGGCGTCTCAGTTCTTTCTCTTAAAAGATTGCAGCTGGGCTTCTCTGGTGGTGCAGTGGTTGAGAGTCCGCCTGCCGATGGAGGGGACACGGGTTCATGCCGCGGTCCGGGAAGATCCCACATGCCACGGAGCGGCTGGGCCTGTGAGCCATGGCCGCTGAGCCTGCGCGTCCGGAGCCTGTGCTCCGCAACGGGAGAGGCCACAACAGTGAGAGGCCCGTGTACCGCAAAAAAAAAAAAAAGATTGCAGCTATCTTGTTCGAGAATGCCCTGAATTACTTATCCCCTGCTGATCTCATTCCTCTCTCCAGTCTAAGACTTTGAACTCCTTAAGCCAGGTGCCATCATTTCTTGTATGCTGGGTGCCTTGCCCCATACTTCCCCTGCCCTCAAAACATAGGTGACAAATGTCCACAAATTACCTCTCACCAACCCTACTGTACTCTCATGTTGCTACCCAAACTCTCCTTTGTTACTCTCTAAAACTTCCCAAATATGACCTATCCATGCTGCCACCATTATCTTTCTATGCATTTTTTCCTAAATTATGCATAGTCCAAGTGTTTCTGCAGAATGATTACAGGTAGCCTGGGTCTTGGGTTCAGTGTGGCTTAAATCCTCAGATCCTAGAGAACTAGCAGCTTACCGAGATTCATGCTCTGCAGCAACAAGAAATGCTTGAACAGCTCTGGGGTAACTGCATTTTACCAGGCGCTCCTCCCTGGAACCATCCTTCCCCTGGTTGGGACCCAAGTAACAAACCTACACTGTTCCCTTCAACACCTCAACCACCACCATGCATGGCAGGCGGAGGAAGGTGAATGCCAACTGTGTTCAGCTCAAGGTCTGTCTGTTTACCACCAGACTCCGGACCACCATTCCCAGGTGCGCTTCACCGTCCTAGCACCCGTCCTGGGGGGTCTTTCAACAACAACCTGCCTTCTGAATAAGGTTTCACTGATCAGCTCCTTCCAACTCTGCCCCTTTTCCTCCTCCTCACCTGAAATCTCATCATCCCAGGTTCATAGCCTCCAACAATAGAGCAATACAAATCTGTTTTACTGGAAAGGGGGAGCAGGGCTATGGGTTATAAGTACAGTGAACCTGCAATCAAGGCACACAGTCTGATAGGTGCCAGAGCACTTACAGAAACAAACCAGGACATTTGAAATCAACTCTCTGATGGAAAATTCTGGACTTGTGGACTGCATAGATACAATGGAAAGGTTACAGATTTGGATGTGTTTCTAGGACAGATAGAAATAAAAATGTCTGATACATAGTTTAAAAAAAAAAGATAAATCAGATACTCACTATTCAAGGCATTTAAAACGCCAAATAACTATAATCAGTAATTTTTCAGCCATTAGCAGTCATGTTCTCCTCACAGCCTTAGGTTCCTCATCTGCAAAATGAGGCTTAAATAGATAATTTGGGGTTTTGTGTAGAGATTAACCCTTCCCAGCTCAGCTCCTAACTTGACTGGTACCCAGTGGCTCAAAAGGCTCAAAAGGATTAGGTAGGGGGGAGCAATAAGACAATGAACTCTTCCCTTACTCATTCTCTCTGCATGCTTGTCCACTTTTCTCTTCTCTCTCCTGCGCCCTACCTCTTCCCATTTCTTTCTTTCTTTTTTTTCTTCACTATTTGTTTCCTTCCTTTCTCCACTTTTTAACCTCACTTTCCATCTCAAGAAAGCAATCACATTCCTCCCATCTATTCTGAATGTTACAGGAGAAATGGGTAGTGGTCCGAGAAGTGTTTGCCCTTCAAAAATGGTCTGAGAACTCAAAGAGTTTGCAAATGTCTAGATCTTCGAAAGCAATCTGGTACCCAAGCCGAGGCACAAATAGAAAAGGTTTCAAAATGCTTGCCCACTGATGGGAAGGACTGTGCGGCCTTGGGAGAACCCTAGATGCACTGGAGGCCTGACTAAAGCTGTATATGCACATAAAATGTTATGGGCTGCGGCTTCACTGGTGGCGCAGTGTTAAGAATCCGCTTGCCAATGCAGGGGACACGGGTTCAAGCCCTAGGCCGGGAAGATTCCACATGCCGCGGAGCAACTGGGCCCGTGAACCACAACTACTGAGCCTGCACGTCTGGAGCCTGTGTTCTGCAACAAGAGAGGCCGCGATAGTGAGAGGCCCGCGCACCGCGATGAAGAGTGGCCCCCGCTTGCCACAACTAGAGAAAGCCTTCGCACAGAAACGAAGACCCAACGCAGCAAAAATAAATAACTAAATTAATAAACTCCTACCCCCAACATCTTCTAAAAAAAAAAAAAAAAGATGTCTACGCCCTAATCCCTGAATCCCTTAAATATGTTACCTTGCACGGCAAAGGGACTTGTGGGTGTGATTAAAGTAAGGGCCTTGAGATATGCTATACTATTTTTGCAACTTTGAGTCTGAAATCATTTCAAAATAAAAAAAAATTTGTAATGAAATAGTAATTACGGTCTCCCATTTTTATTAATCAAAGACATGTTTACCTATTTGTAAATACATATTTAACAGATGTGTAAATCACATAAATGGAGTTCGATATAGCCTTGGTAATTTGTTTCCTCTTGTCAACAAAAAATTAATCAGTTGATTTAAGAAAGAAATGGGAAATTTTTTCGAGCCAAATTATGGATTATAACCCAGGAAGAACAACATCTCAGAAAGCTCTGAGAACTGTTCCACCCATTAGAAGTCAAGGCACAGGTACATAAGTTTTTCGAGACGGAGGGTTGTACATCAAATGATGTATAGTTGACAGTTTATTTAATCCAGATCTAAGCAGCATGGTGGTGGGTCATGTGATTCCTTACAAGATAGAGGAGGGATGTTATCTTTTAAGGAATTGTCTTGTCGATGCTAGGAGCATGTTAAACCATGTTTATGGTTGAGCAGGTATTCCTGCTGATGGGAGTGGTTTGGTCGATGCATAATGCAGATACAAAATGCAAAGTGGGGGGAGAGGGGAGGCCAAAGGGCAGAGAGATTTTGTTGTTGTTGTTTAAATTTCTCTGGTCTTGCCATAAAAATATGACTTTTATTTCATACTCTTTTCTTAAGGTTAAACCACAGCTTGAAGAAAAAACAAATGAGACTTATGAAGAATTTGAAGCTGTGGAATATAAAACTCAAGTGGTTGCTGGAATTAATTACTACATTAAGGTTAGAGTTCAACATTCGCTTTAGCACTAAAAGATATTGTTGTATCTTTCACTTTATGCAATGCTCCCTGTCTCCCCTACCTTATAATTTGTTCTTTCTCCTTGTCCTAAATCAAGATGCCTACCTAGCATGGTGCTGCCCAAGTGGTAAACTCTCAAACTTGGCAGATGACGGTATATTTATATCATCTTTTTTCTTGTGAATTTAGAAACCTTTCTTATATCAATTCTTAACTTAATTTCCAGAAAATGTATAGAAAAAGACTTCAGAATTCAGGGCATGATTAGCTTGCGGCCATGGCTTCTTCATGTGGGATCCTAGGATCCTAAAGATGTGGGACTGGACCAGATGCTATCTTGAAGCTTATTCCATCTCAAAGCTTTGTGATTCTATGTGTCTAAATGAAATGGGTTTAAGGAATGATTTGAATCATTAGCTGGGAAAATCATTTAAAACAACTTTTGCCCTTTAAATAAGAATTTTGATTAATATAATTTAAATATATTATTTTTGTAACTCAAATAACTAGTTTCAACTTGTGGCACTGTAGGTGTAGTTTGAAGCAGTGGAGTATTAAAAGTCTTTTAAAAATTAATTTTATAGTTATATCAGAAAATTAAGTGATGCACTGATCCAGTTCTAAATGAAGAAAACTTTTTTGTGAAGTTATTGAGAGGGAACCAATCCAGCAAATCAACCATGGATATTTGGAAGCCATTTTCAACCTTTTGTATTGAGAAGATGATAATTCTCATTTAGTAAATAATTACAACAGACATTCAAATGTATTTACTTAACCTTTACTAACCTACTTGATGAGGGCACAGTCTGGCTTATTTCTCTTTAACAAACAATTAACCACTTAAGATATAAATTTTTTTTTAATGTTTTCAGCAAAAAAAATAAAAATGTGTTGTTAAGCAGCTCTGCATGAAAAAATTACAAGACTGGGTCATGTGAAAAGATCAGCCCAAATTGGGAGATTGGGATTGACATATATACACTAATATGTATAAAATAGATAACTAATAAGAACTGCTGTATAAAAAAATAAATAAAACAGAATTCACACACACATACACAAAAATCAGCCCAGTCCTACCACATTTGAGGTCCTGGTACATGCCAGGTGCTGGGGTGCTACACAGGGGTGAGATCCTGCCTCGTCCTCAGAAAGCAATGGTCTTGTTTCCTCCCTTCCTGCTTTCTTCACAGCTAGAAAAGAATGGTTTCTAGTTAAAAGTGGTTTTGTTCAAAGATAAGAAACATTCCATCAAAATTGGGATCATTATTTTAATAATTTATGATTAATCCAAGTACAAAAATTTCGCATACTAACCAGCTCATACATTTCTTAAAAGGCCCATCAGAAAACTATCTTGGAAATTTCTTCCCTTAAGACCACAGTCCCCTTCCCTCCCTACCTCACCCTCCATCTGCTATCAACTTTCTCCTATGGGATTAAAGTCACTGACCACAGTTTCCTCCTTACTTCCTGGCCATCTAGCTGTTGACCTCTTTGATCTGAGACACTCACTCTCTGGATTTCAGATCTGGCTGGTGATGTGACCTCCTCTTGTTTTTCTCAAGTACCTGTCAAGAGGCAGGTGGTAAAATGGAAGGATTGTAGGCTTTGGTGTCAGACAGTCCTGGGTTTGAACACTTACTCGGCTTGTTTGACTGGTTAAAACCTGTGCGATCCACAGCCCCTCATCTTCTCTGAGCCTTAATTCCTTTAGCTTCACAACATGAATAATAATAACCTACTTTGCAGGGTGTTATGTGGAATAAATGAACTAGAAATTTACTAAGCACTTATGGGGACTTCCCTGGTGGTCCAGTGGATAAAACTCCATGCTCCCATTTCAGGGGGCCCAGGTTTGATCCCTGGTCAGGGAACTAAAAGTTCACATGCCACAACTAAAGATCACACATGCTGCCACGAAGATCCGGTGTGCCACAACTAAGACCCAGCACAGCCAAATAAATAAATAAATATTTTTTTTAAAAGAAAAGAAGTTTACTAAGCACTCACAATGTGCCAGGCACTGTCCTAAGAGCTGGACATGTATTATCTCATTTAATCCTCTCAACATGTCTATAAGTATGATCATTTCCTTCGTGTTGCTGATAAGAAAATTGCCCCCTGGGGAGGTGAACTAACTAACTAAGGTCACAATACTATAAGAGCACAGCCAGAATTTGAACCCAAGTAGTCTGATACTTACCTATGAGCTGTGCTGCCTCTAATAATGTATGCAAAAGCTGGTGCCCTGTTCCAAGCACAGAATAAATGTTTTTGAAATGTTACCCCATAGAGTGAAACTAACACAGATGTTGAAGTTTGGCTTTGTCACTTATTAGCTGAGAGATTTATGAAAAATTACTTAATCTCTCTTAATCTGCTCTGCATCTGTAAAATGGTCCTTGTTCCACCTTTCTTCTTGCCTAGAACAAAATGTAAATATAATCAAGTATATAAGATGGTCATCATAGTGTCTGACTCATGGTAAACATTTGATAAATGACATTTATTAAAATTAGTTTAGTTAGATTTATATATAAAGAATGAACTAGTTGTTACCTGTGGGGAGAGGGAATGTGGGAGGGGCAAGATAGGGGTAGGAGATTAAGAGGTACAAACTACTAAGTATAAAATAAATATGCTACAAGGATATATTGTACAGCACAGGGAAATAAAGCCATCCTTCTATAATAATTTTTTTAAATAAAATAAAATTAGGTTAGGAAGGGACACCAGAGCACAATAAATATTATTCAAAGACAAAACTTTTACTGTCTGAACCAAGAACAAAAGTGGGAATTCTTACCATAGTTTTCTAGGTCCCAGATTCATGCCCAGATTACCATTTCAATCTTCATACCAATGATTTCCCAGCAAGATCCCTTTACTTCAGAAGGGAAACTAGACTCTACACCCCTGGGTCCTGCTCAGTTTTACCTATGGGCATTTATAAAGCAGGTTCTAATATAGATATGGGAACCACACATCCCAAATTCTCTAGGGCAATTCCGATTTTCTTCTCCTTGCTCAAACCATGTGACAAATAAAGTATCCCAATTTGGGAGTCAGAAAATGGAAACCTCAAAAAGACTGTCACTTGTTTTCTTGATCTGTGCATCTTTGAAAATGAAATGCAACTCTGGACTTTCATTTGTGCACAGAATATAGTAAACTATAAAATAAAATAAACCTAGGACCTATGTCTCTTGCCATGCCTTTAGCCTGCCCTTTCTCTCATAAAAGAAGATGGAAGGTTTATGTAAACTAAGGGTCTAAGAATGGTGGTCTAGGAATGCTATTCCAAAAGAGCTTATTGCAGCTAAATCTTTATAGGTCTGTAGATCTTTCATTTGACATGGATCCGTGTGAATGAATCTCCTTTTTCTTTTTTTCTTTTTTTTTAACTTCCAGATACGAGTAGGTAATGATCGTTATATTCACATAATAGTATTCCAGAGCCTTCCTCAACAAAATCAGTCTTTGGCACTTACTGGCTACCAGGCTGACAAAAGCAAGGATGACGAGCTCACCGGCTTCTAGCGACATGTTCTGAAAGCAGTCGATTCTTTCCACTGTCTCCTGATTAATGGCCCCTGCTAATAAATGTAACTATCAATAAAGAAGTATTCCTTTTCAAATAAATTAATCTCTTCTACTAGCTCTCATCTGTTTTTTTTTTAAGATGTTGTGGGGAGCTTCCCTGGTGGCACAGTGGTTGAGAGTCCGCCTGCCAATGGAGGGGACGTGGGTTCGTGCCCTGGTCCGGGAAGATCCCACATGCCGCAGAGCGGCTGGGCCCATGAGCCATGGCCGCTGAGCCTGCGTGTCCTGTGCTCCGCAACGGGAGAGGCCACAGTAGTGAGAGGCCCACGTACCGCAAAGAAAAAAAAAAAAGATGTTGGGGGTAGGAGTTTATTAATTAATTAATTTATTTTTGCTGTGTTGGGTCTTCATTTCTGTGCGAGGGCTTTCTCTAGTTGTGGCAAGCGGGGGCCACTCTTCATCGCGGTGCACGGGCCTCTCACTATCGCAGCCTCTCTTGTTGCGGAGCACAGGCTCCAGACGCGCAGGCTCAGTAGTTGTGGTTCACGGGCCCAGTTGCTCAGCAGCATGTGGGATCCTACCAGACCAGGGCTCGAACCCGTGTCCCCTGCATTAGCAGGCAGATTCTCAACCACTGCGCCACCAGGGAAGCCCTCTTGTCTATTTTATATAAGAGTAAAATTACTTTTTCTTTCTCAAAATCAATGCTATAGCTTGAGAGTAGAAATTCCATACAAACTGATGTCAGTTGGAAATCTTAGAAAAATTATGGAGGCCTAATGCAACTAGCTAAAGGATAAAACCACCACCACTCCCACCATTGGCAGGCCAGATCTTGGGTTATCAGTGCCCTGGGGCTGCTGAGAATTCAACGCTCCACCTCTACCCTCACATTTTAAAATTAAATCAAGTATTTTATTAAGCATATTTATATTTTAAAACAATCTCAAACTTACAGATAAGTTGCCCCCCCCAAAACTTTTTTCCTGGACATTTGAGAGTAAGTTATCTACAGTGATGTTCCATCACCAACAAATTTTGCATTTTGCACCTCCTACAAATAAGTACATTCTCCTGAAAAACTGAAATATAACCACTAAAATCAGGAAATTAACACTGAACCTGGAACCAAGCAAGACCCCATGGGGCTCCTGGGCACCAAAGCCTTTCTGTGTCCCCTGTTTCTTGTTTGTAGGAAATAGGCTTCATTCAGCCTCCATGACCTTCCCTGAGTTCCAAAGGGCAGGTTCAAACTATTGCTAATCTGGGAAGGAGGGGGATGTGAAGACAGGGAGGAGGAGTCAAGAAACAATAGTGCAGGGCTCCCCTGGTGGCGCACTGGTTAAGAATCCACTTGCCAATGCAAGAGACATAGGTTTGTGCCCTGGTCTGGGAAGATCCCACATGCCGCGGAGCAACTAAGCCTGCGCGCCACAACTACTGAGCCTGTGCTCTAGAGCCTACAAGCCACAACTACTGAGCCCGAGTGCCACAACTACTGAAGCCTGCGTGCCTAGAGCCCATGCTCTGCAACAAGAGAAGCCACATCAAGGAGAAGCCCGTGCACTGCAACGAAGGGTAGCCCCAGCTCACCACAACTAGAGAGAGCCTGTACGCAAAAACAAAGACCCAACGCAGCCAAAAATATTAATTAATTAATTAATTTTTTAGAAAGAAACAATAGTGCAGCCTTTGGGCAGGGTCCTGGTTCCTCCTCAAGGGATATACATAACAATATCTTTGAGCTCTTCTGCAGAACTAAAACCCACACCAGACTGAAGACGTTAACTACTTGGTGAAGCATTCTTCCTCCAGAGAGAAGGTCACAGTTCAATACCACCTGATGCCAGATGATCTCTAGATTGAAGGAATGCAGGTCCTGCAGGCACCCTGATCCTTATCAGCAACCCCACCCCTTGACTATAAGACTCCTCACAAACCCCCTGGGTTGGGCTACACAGTTTTGAAGGCATTAGCCCACTGTGGGCCCCTTTGCCTGGCAAGGCAATAAAGCTATTCTGTTCTACTTCATCCAAAACTCTGTCTATGAGATTCAATTTGGTGCTGGTGCAGAGAGGCCAGGTTTTGGCATCAAAACATTTGTTAACATCTAATCTTCCAGACAACATTCAAGTTTCCCCAGTTACCACAAAAATGTCCTTTATTGCAAAAAGATCCAGTCCAAAACTTTGTGTTCCATTTAATTGCCATTTTTCTCTTTCTTATTTAACACTTTTATTGAAATATAATTTATATACCATACAATTCACCCGAAGTATACAATTCAGTGGTTTTTAGTATATTCAAAAATATGTGAAACCATTACCACAGCAAATTTTTGAACTTTTTTTAAAAAGATTTTTGTTTTTGATGTGGACCATTTTTTAAAAGTCTTTGTTGAATTTGTTACAATATTGCTTCTGTTTTGTGTTTTTTTTTTTTGGCCACAATGCATGTGGCATCTTAGCTACCTGACCAGAGATCAAACCCGCACCCCCTGCATTGGAAGGCGAAGTCTTAACCACTGGACCACCAAGGAAGTCCCACGAATTTTAGAACATTTTCATCACCTCAAAAAGAGACTCCATGAACTGTCAGCCCCCATCCTTCTCCACACCCCCACTCCTAAGCAAACACTAATTTACTTACTTTCTGTCTCTATGGATTTGCCTATTCTAGACATTTCATATATATGGAATCATATTATATATGATCTTTTGTAATGGGCTTCTTTTGCTTAATAAATATTTTCAAGGTTCATCCATGTTGTTGCATATAACAATATTTTATTCCATTTTATAGCCAAATAATACTCCATTTTATGGACATATTACATTTTGTTTATTCATTCATCAGTTGATGGATATTTGAGTTGCTTTCACCTTTTGACTATTATGAACAATGCTGCTATAAACATTTGTGTATATGTTTTTGTGTATACTAATGTTTTTTTTTCTCTTGGGTATATACCTAAGAGTAAAATTGGTGGTTCATAAGGTAACTCCATGTTTAAATGTTCAAAGAACTTACAAACTGTTTTCCAAAGCAGCTGCCTTATTTTACATTCCCACTAGCAGTATATGAGGGTTTGGATTTCTCCAACTTCCTCATTAACACTTGTTATTACCTGACTTTTTGAGTCTAGCCATCCTAGTGAGTGTGAAGTGGTATCTTATCATGGTGTTTATTTGCATTTCCCTGATGACTAATGACGTCAAGCATCTTTTCATGAGCTTATCATCCATTTGCAGACCTTCCTTGGAGAAATGGCTATTCAGATCCTTTATTTTTAAATTGGGTTATTTGTCTTTTTATTATTGAGTTGTAGTTTTTGCATATTCTGGATACAGGTAACTTATCAGTTATATGATTTGCAAATATTTTCTCCCATTTTGTGGTTGTCTTTGCACTTCTTGAG
Source organism: Delphinus delphis (assembly GCF_949987515.2). Classification (NCBI taxonomy): domain Eukaryota; kingdom Metazoa; phylum Chordata; class Mammalia; order Artiodactyla; family Delphinidae; genus Delphinus; species Delphinus delphis. The sequence continues at coordinate 67,606,390 of NC_082686.1, forward strand.
AGTGTTCTTTTTTTAAAATTAATTAATATTTTTGGCTGTGTTGGGTCTTTGTTGCTGCATGCGGGCTTTCTCTAGTTGCCGCGAGCAGAGGCTACTCTTCATTGCAGTGCACGGGCTTCTCATTGCAGTGGCTTCTCTTTGTTGTGGAGCACGGGCTCTAGGCGCAAGGGCTTCAGTAGTTATGGCACACGGGCTTAGTTGCTCCATGGCATGTGGGATCTTCCCGGACCAGGGCTCTAACCAGGGCCCCTGCACTGGCAAGCGGATTTTTAACCACTGCGTCACCAGAGAAGTCCCCAACAGTGTTCTTTAAAACACAAAAGATTTTAATTTTAATGAAATCCAAATTATCTGATTTTTCTTTTGTTGCTCTTGCATTTGGTGTCAGATCTAAGCATTCTTTGCCAAACTCAAGCTCATGATAATTTACTCCTGTTTTCTTCTAAGAGTTGTGTTGTTTTAGCTTTTACATTTAGGTTTTTGATAACTTTTGAGTTAATTCTGTAAGTAGTATGAGGTAAGGATCCAATTTCATTCTTTTGAATGTGGCTATCTAGTTGTTCCAGCACGATTTGTTGAAAAGACTATTCTTTCCCACATTGGTCTTGGCACGCTTGTTGAAAATCAGTTGATCATAGGCACATGAGTTCATTTCTGGACTCTCAATTCCATTCCATTAATTTACATGTCTATCTCATGCCAGTACCACACTTTCTTGATTACGGTTGCTTTGTAGTAAGTTTTGAAATCAACAAGTGGTGAGTCCTCCAACTTTGTCCTTTTTCAAGAATGTTTTGGTTCTCCTGGATCCTTTGAATTTCTGTATGAATTATAGAATCCGCTTATAAATTTCTACAAATAAATTTCTACAATTTTAGCTACAAATTTCAGCTAGGATTCTGATAGGAATTGTGTTGAATCTATAGATCAATTTGGGGAGTAGTGCCATCTAAACAATATTAAACCTACCAATCCATAAACAAGGATGTTTTCCCAATTATTTACACCTTCTTTAATTTCTTTTGAGAATGTTTTGTAGCTTTCAGAGTATATATTTTGCACTTCTTTTGTTAAATTTATTCTATAGATGTTCTTGTAAATGGAATTGTTTTCTTACTTTCATTTTTGTTAATTGTATGTATATTAAAAAATGCAATTTTTCTTGAATTCTTCAAACTTGCTGAACTTGTTTATTGGTATATTCCTTAGAATTTTCATATACTACAAAACAGCTCATTTACAAAGAGGTAGTTTTACTTCTTCCTTTCCAAACTGGATACCTTTTATTTTAATTAAATACCTAACTGCACTTGCTAGAACCTCCAGTACAAAGTTGAGTAGAAGTGGTGAGAGTAGATAGACTTGTCTTGTTCCTGACCTTAGGGGGAAAGCATTCAGTCTTTCACCATTAAGTATGATGGTATCTGTGGGGTTTTTGTAGATGCCCTTTATCAAGCTGAGGAAATTCTGTAATATGTTGTGGTTTTTATCATGAAAGGACATTGGATTTTGTCAAATGCCTTTTTTCCTGCATCTATTGAGATGATCATGTGGTTTTGTTTTTTTATTTTATTGATACAGTGTATTACATTAATTGATTTAGGAATATTAAGTCAGCTTTGCATTCCTAAAATGAATCTCATGTGGTCATGGAGTATAATTCTTTTTTATGTGCTACATTTGGTTTGCTAGTATTTTGTTGAGGGTTTTTGCATCCATATTCTTAAAAGATATTGGTCAGTAGTTTTCTTCTGATGCCTTTGGTTTAGTATCTAGATAATACTGGCCTCATATAGAATGAATTGAGAAACATTCCCCCCTCTTCTATTTTTCGTAAGAGGTTGTGTAGGATTGCTATCAGTTCTTCTTTAAATGTTTGGTAGAATTCAGCAGTGAAGCCATCTGGGCCTGGGCTTTTCTTTGTGGGAAGTTTTTGACTACTAATTTAATCTCTCCATTTGTTATAGGTCTATTTAGATTGACTATTTCTTCTTAAGTTGGTTTTAGTAGTGTGTCTTTCTAGATATTTTTCCATTTCATCTGTATATTCTATTTTATTGGCATATAATTGTTCACAGTAATCCTTCCTTGGCCTTACCTAATGGATTTTGGACTGAATTGTTTAGGAAGGAGAGGGAAAGAAGAGGGAGAGGTGGGAAGGGAGAAAGGAGGGAAAGGAGGATGGGGAAAGAGAAGAGGAAATTTGTTTTAAAGATGCCCTAAATAATGTCTCCCTCTGTGTTCTGCACTCTGCTCACTACCCTGCTAGTGCCACTTGCCAATCCGCCACCCCCAAATAATAATATAGTATATATTAAGTGCTTATTATGTGTCAGGTAGAGTTCTAAAGACTTTACACATATAACTCATTTAATCCTCATAACAACCTCATGAGGTAACTATTATTATTATCTCCTCTTTACAAGACTGAGCTGTAGAGAGGTTAAGTTACTTGCCCAAGGCCTCATGGCTAGTTAGTAAAGTAAGGATATGATCCCAGGCTGTTTGCCTCCAGGACAAATGCTCTTGATCCATACACTTCACAAACACAAGCTCAGAATTCATTTACTCTGCTATTCTGACCCCTGAAGGAGGTAAGTGAGAGCTTGAAATAGTGATTTTTTTTTTTTGTAACCACTGACAACTCTAAATGCTTCTTAATAAGGAAACTGTTCTATTCATCTGCCTTCAGCTCTTAGCACATAGAGATTTAGTTCAATAAATGATCTAAAAGATCTCCACTGGCTAGCTAGTATTAATGTCATAGGGCTTTTAGGTAACAGGGACTGCCACATGATAGCACTGGCCTAATAAGAATCTTTTTCTGAACAATGCAAACACGGAAACAAATATCTATAGCTGTATACACAGAGGAGCTAGACAAAGATATATGAAACTCCATAATCAGATTGATTAGATTTATTTTTACTTTATCCTGATTTTGATATAGAAAGTCTGAATATACCACATGTTTAAGAATTAGTCTAATGAGGGGACTTCCCTGGTGGCGCAGTGGTTAAGAATCTGCCTGCTGGGCTTCCCTGGTGGCGCAGTGGTTGAGAGTCCACCTGCCGAAGCAGGGGACACGGGTTCGTGCTCCGGTCCGGGAAGATCCCACATGGCCGCGGAGCGGCTAGGCCCGTGAGCCATGGCCGCTGAGCCTGCGCGTCCGGAGCCTGTGCTCCGCAACGGGAGAGGCCACAACAGTGAGAGGCCCGTGTACCGCAAAAAAAAAAAAAAAAGAATCCGCCTGCCAATGCAGGGGACACGGGTCCAAGCCCTGGTCCGGGAAGATCCCACATGCCGCAGAGCAACTAAGCCCGTGCACCACGACTACTGAGCCCACGTGTCACAACTACTGAAGCTCTCATGCCTAGAGCCCGTGTCCCACATCAAGAGAAGCCACTGCAATGAGAAGCCCGCGCACCACAACGAAGAGTAGCCCCCGCTCGCCGCAACTAGAGAAAGCCTGCGTGCAGCAACGAAGACCCAACGCAGCCATAAATAAATAAATACATTTATAAAAAAAAAAAAGAATTCGTCTAATGAGGAACACACAGAACCTACGCAAAGACAATTACAGCACCTCACTGTCAGAAATTAAAAACTTGAATAAACGGATAAACATATCCTGTTGCTGGTTAGGTAGACTTCATGTTAAAGAAAACATAATAATAAATAGGAATAAATAGGAAAGAAGATCAAGTAATATGTGTAGTGATCCTCAATCTTGCCTACATATTAGAACCACTTAATTTATAAATTAAAAAAAAACCTAGATTGGGGCCCCACTACAGACCAATTAAATAAAAATCTCTGGGAAACAGTCCAGGTGATTCTAATGTTAGCTAGGGTTGAATACCTCTAGGATATAAAGGAAAAGAGAAAATGGTTTAATGGAAATGCTTGCCCTAATGGAACTGAAAATATATTTCAAAGTTTAAAATATTTCATTTTTCTGATAGTAGGTTAAAAACAGAATAGACAATGGGAACAGGAAAAAAAATGTAGGAAAGTGTGACCCAAATCTGTTTAAACCAGGTAAAATAAAAATAGTATGAAAATAATTTTTTATTTACTAAGTTTTGTTGAAAAATACATTTGGGGCGAGATAATCATTTGGATCTGTATTTTGTATATATCATAACAGTTTGCAAATTGGTTTAAATTTGAAAACTGGAATATTTTAAAAACAGTTTTAAGATAGATGATTTTTTTTAAAAGGGAGTGGCTTACTTAAAGGCTAAGGAAGTGGTATGTGAAAAAGTAGATGTATTCCCCCCAAATTGTTGGGATTCCCAGAGTAACAAAAAAGAAAATAGACCTACAACTGGATAAACTGTTGATGGAAAGGGTGTTCAAAAGTTGGTTGGCCATTTAGGACTTATCCAAATAAAGGAGCAGGATTTTCCCCAAAAGATCTGTCTTCTCTTAGCAAAACAACTGCAATCAAAGGAAAAAATTACATTTCTGAAACATTTCCCCCACCAAATTTGAAGTGGAATCTGGGAGCAAGAATCTGTTCTCTACTGCAAAAGTTATTTTCCCTAACCCCAAAGGAAAGACTGACAGAATGCACTCTTGCCTTGCAAAGCTGAGGGACTCAACCCCAGATATCTGTCAGGCACTTCCAGAATTCTCTGCCAAAGACCATGGTTAAATGACTGTGCATTGGGTCAACTGAAGATTCAGAGGGCATGATTCTGCCCAGGGTTGTAGGCAATGTCTACTCTGTTCTTTCTTGGGAAACAGGTTTTTTCCACTTACCTAAGGGAGTGAATTGATCAATTTCTGGCATGTTTCTCACTTAGAAGGCCAAAACTCATCCTGGATGCTGGTCTGACTCTTCCCTTGCTGGAACTGAAGTTCAGACACCATGGGGAGTTTCTTCCAAGGTATCCAAACACATCCATTGTGTTCTAAATGACAATATGAGAAAGTATTGGATGAAGAAAAAATGTCCTAATGTCAGTGGATTTTTTTTTAATTTAATTTACTTATTTTTGGCTGCATTGGGTCTTTGTTGCTGCACGCGGGCTTTCTCTGGTTGCCGCAAGTGGGGGCTACTCGTCGCGGTGTGTGGGCTTCTCATTGCAGTGGCTTCTCTTGTTGCAGAGCACGGTCTCTAGGCATGCAGACTTCAGTAGTTGTGGCTCGTGGGGCTCTAGAGCACAGGCTCAGTAGCTGTGGCACACGGGCTTAGTTGCTCCACAGCATGCAGGATCTTCCTGGACCAGGGCTCGAACCCATGTACCCTGCATTGGCAGGCGGATTCTTAACCACTGTGGCACCAGGAAAGCCCCGTCAATGGATTATTTAAACAGGGAGATACTGCTTGGCCACCTGAGTCACTGGGAATGTTCTTGATAGGCTCCTTCTGTTCAAGAGAACTTTATTTTATGTAATGCAGGGATTTATCATAAAGATGTATCCGCAGAGGAATCTGAATTCATTCCAAACAACTAGGTCTCATGGAAAAGAGGGACCCACACAGAACTGGATCTCACAGCCAGAACCAGGATCCAAGGCAGCTCTAAGAAACCGAGGAGCTGTGATGGTGGGTTTTTGCTCTAGGGGCCCGTCATTAATGGGTCTCAGCTATTCCCCAAGAAGCTGTCTGCATCTCTCTCTCTGTCCACCTTTATGCCAGCTCCAACTGGCATTCTCTTTACTATTCTATATACCTTTCTCTGCCTCATGGCGTGCATCCTCACAGCCCCTGCTTTCTCGGAACACTGGACTCACTGTCTTGGTCCCTGTTGCACCTCATCATCACTCTTCTTCAAGCTTCACCTCCCACTGCTAAGTACATCATTTTCACAGTATTGTCCTGATCACCTGTTTGCTCCAGGACTTGTCACAGAACACTGGCTAACTTAAGGTTTGGCAGTTCTTGAGTCAGTCACCCAGTCCTGGTCCAATCAACATAGTATAAAATGGGCTACCAAGGAGTGCTCTCTAAGTAGGAGCTGTGAACCAGAGAGTATTCCCTAGAAAGGGCTCTTGTATGGTATCACATGACAAGTATATAGACGGGTAGATGGATGGATGGACAGACGGACAGGAACAATTTGTCCTCAGAGAAGTAAGGCATGATTGATTAGGGAGACAGAAACTGAATGTGGGTTGAACAGCTGAGCAAAGAGAGAATTGCATTTGCACATTGATATGTTTGAATGAGATCTGACTCCAGCCCTTAGGAACCAAGTAATGCACTGATCCTGGCTGGACTGGCTATTAATGCCAAGTCTCCCTTCTTAGGGAAATGAGACAGATTTCCCCCCAGCTGCTTCACACACTTCTGGCTGTTCCTTCATGTAGGGCCTGGACTTCACCAGCCTTTCCCTAGTTATTAGTTTCTCCCAAAGTTCATTCCCCTCCCTCCCCAACTTCCCCATCCTACCTCCCCGCCCACCACCATGCAGCTTTCAGGATTTTAGCTCCCTGAACTGGGATCGAACCCCGGCCTGCGGCAGTGAAAGCACAGAGTCTTAACCGCTGGACCACCTGGGAATTCCCCCAAAGTTCATCCTCTAAATGGGGCAATCATGTAAAATGTTACCGAAAGCTCTGTACACATGTCGAATCTCGGAAACAAAGAGTTTTGGGTGAAGTAGAAAAGGATAGCTTTATTGCTTTGCCAGGCAAAGAAAGACACACTGGGCTTCTGCCTCAAAAAACTGTATCTCCTGGGCTTCTCTGGTGGTGCAGTGGTTGAGAGTCCGCCTGCCGATGCAGGGGACACGGGTTCGTGCCCTGGTCCAGGAAGATCCCACATGCCGTGGAGCAGCTAGGCCTGTGAGCCATGGCTGCTGAGCCCGCGCGTCCGGAGCCTGTGCTCCACAATGGGAGAGGCCACAACAGTAAGAGGCCCGCGTACCACAAAAAAAAACAAGAAAACAAAAAAACAAAAAAAAACAAAACTGTATCTCCTAACCAGGGAGGATTTGGTGAGGGGCTTTATAGCAGTGGTTCACAGGTGGGGTCTCTGACAAGATCAGGGTGTATGCAGGGCCTGCCCTCCCTTAATCGTCTCAGGTGGTGGGTCTCCTAATCTTGATGAACTTCTCTAGTGCCTTTAATCTTGCCTCAGGTGGTTTCTTGGCTACTCCCCCCTTGATTAGCAACTGTTCCACCCTTTGGAACTCAGGGTAGGTCATGGAGGCTGTAGTCTTGCCTACAAGAAATGGGGGAAAAAAGGGCCCCCATGCCCGGGAGCCCCACAGGGCCCCGCTTGGTTTCAGAAGTACTTAAAATGTGCCTAATTTGTAGTACACACAGAGCAAATGAGCTATTATTAGTAGCATACTTTTCATTCATTGAACAAATATTTGGACGGTGGGCTGCGTTTGGCTAAATATAATAAAATCCTAAATATAGAAGCTTAACCAAACAGGTTAACCACTCCTGTTACATCCCTTGAATGAACAGATAAAAAATCCCTGCCCTCACATTATAACAAATTTGGAGACACAGATAGCCCGGCTGGAATTGGCAACCCACAATGCCATCAAGGATCCAGTCTCCTATGTTTCTGTTCAGCCATCCTTAACATGTGGTTTTCATCTTTGTGTTTGTTATCACATAGGCAAATAGTCCTCATCCTTGGCACTCTAACCACACTCCGGTAGAAAGGAGGAGGAAGGGATAATGCCTTTATTAGGAAGGTAAGTTTCTCATAAATGTCCCAGCAGTCTTCTGCTTATATCTCATTGGCTTAAGTTGTCTCACTCTTATCTGGGGCTGCCAGAGAAGCTGGGCACACTGCTACTCTAGACAAAATCAGGAAGGGGAAAATGGATATAGGGTAGAAAACTAGCAGTTGCTCAGGTTCATCCGTCCAGGCACCGAGAACCTTGAAAGCTGGTGGGGTAGAGGTAAACCAGTAATTGAACAGTGTGATAAAGATCACAATAGGGGCTTCTGGAGCCTGTGCTCCGCAACAAGAGAGGCCACGACAGTGAGAGGCCCGCGCACTGCGATGAAGCGCGGCCCACCCTGGCCGCAACTAGAGAAAGCCCTCGCACAGAAATGAAGACCCAACACAGTCAAAATAAATAAATAAATAAATAAATAAATAAATAAAAAGATCACAATAGAGGTGTTTATCATGGGAGCACATAAAAGAGACAACTAATTTGTATTTCAAAGATCAGGAAAGGCTTGCTGAAGGAAGTGATAACTGAGACAAGTAGGAGCTGGCCAGAGAAGAGAGTGTGTTCAGAAGTTCAGAATTGAGACCAGGTCTTTTCTGGGAACAGAAAGTAGCTCCCTATTGGTGGACAAAAGAGTGTGCTATAGAGAGGGGTGATGTTGGAGGTAAGCAAGAGCACAAAGGACTTCACAAACTGTTTTGAAGAATTGGTACTTATCTTCAAGGTACTAAGAAGCCAGTGAGGAATTTCAAGCAGGAGACAGATTTTCTTGCTAGTTTTAAAAACTGGAATGGAAAAATCATTGTCTATAGCAATTATTTCTAAATGCCAGTGGATCTGCTGTCCCTTTTTAATGCAGCCAGGAGATGCACAAATTCACTTGGCCAAGCCCTCTCCCCTTTTACAGGGATGCCCTCAGCTGGCCACTGCATTCAGAAGCTGGGAGCTATCTTTGTTTAAAGTTACTAACATTTTGGCCTTCCTCCCTAACATAATGCTGTGGGTAAATTAGGCTTTTTCTGGAAATGCCATCCCTATCAGAAGTGATCACTTTTTTTTTTAAACATTGGAGTTTTTTTAATATATTAATTTACTATTTATTTATTTTTGGCTGCATCGGGTCTTCGCTGCTGCGCGCGGGCTTTCTCTAGTTGTGGCGAGTGGGGGCTACTCTTCGTGTGGTGCGTGGGCTTCTCATTGTGGTGGCTTCTCTTGTGGAGCACGGGCTCTAGGCGCGTGGGCTTCAGTAGTTGTGGCTCGCAGGCTCTAGAGCGCAGGCTCAGAAGTTGTGGTGCACGGGCTTAGTTGCTCCACAGCATGTGGGATCTTCCCGGATCAGGGCTCAAACCCGTGTCCCCTGCATTGGCAGGTGGATTCTTAACCACTGCGCCACCAGGGAAGTCCCAGAAGTGATCACTTTTTGACTATTTTCTTTACTCTGCAGTGTTCATGCTCAACTATTTTTTTTAAAAGAAACAATTAAGGCTTACCTAAAAGGTTAAGTATAGACAGAAATCATGAGTATCCTAAGTGATCTCTGATGTATTTGATTAGATCATCCATCTCCAGGCGGAATATTTTTTTCTTGATTTGAAATGAGACCACACGTTTGACTAATCTCCCAGCTTCCAAGTTATTCCTGGACGGTCAAATAGGTGGTGTGGCACAGAAGCACAGTCTACTGCAGTAGCACTGGGTACATTATTGCTGTTTCCCAAACTGGTATCTTTGGAGCACAACCTGAAAGAGACTGACTGAACAGTCATTTGAAACCCACTCTTTACTCCCCATTCCTGGTTCCTTGCTTTGGGGGCTGCGGGGGGGGGGTCGGGGGGGAGAGCGGGGACGGAATGGAACTTTAACACTTCCTAGCATGCTATATAATTACTTTCTATTGTTTGTCTCCCCTCACTACATGTAAGCTTTTTCAGAGCAGGTATTTTTTTTCTGTTTTGTTCACTGATGTGTTAGCAGTGGCTAATAGTGCCTAGAATTTGGATTTGGAAGGTACTGAAATACGGGGTTGGCCAAAAATTTCGTTTGGGTTTTCCCATAACGTCTTACAGAAAACACAAATTTTTTGTCTAACCCAATACTTGTTAAGAATTTGCAAATGGATTATCATCAGTGTTTCCTCTATGGTTATCTTCTGTTCTGCTGAGGAAGGGCCAAACTCATCTCAACTTTTGCACCTTCTGTTTCTTCTCTTTTTGGCTAAATCCTACCTATCCTTCAAGCAACAAAATCAACGAATTGTTTTAAGGCAGCGATTACATGCAAAACACTGTTTCAGCAGGCAAATCAACTTTCAAAAGCAATGCACCATCCCTTTCTTAAAAGTTGGAGGCTTAGGGCTTCCCTGGTGGTGCAGTGGTTGAGAGTCCGCCTGCCGATGCAGGGGATGCGGGTTCGTGCCCCGGTCCGGGAGGATCCCACATGTCGCGGAGCGGCTGGGCCCGTGAGCCATGGCCACTGAGCCTGCGCGTCCGGAGCCTGTGCCCCACAACGGGAGAGGCCACAACAGTGAGAGGCCGGCGTAACGCAAAAAAAAGTTGAAGGCTTAAAATGCCATTCATCACAACTAAACATACTATTATTCATTTATACTAAAAGTCACTCCATACTATCATAATTGCACATTTTCATAATATGGTACATTGGAATGAGTCAAGCATCCTGCTAAAATTGGATTTTCTAGATAATACTTTAGCAGACGTGAAATTCTGGAAAGGCTCTTATGAATCCTTTCCAAGGATTCTGTTTCTGAATTCCCTGTTGAGCATCTTTGTTCAGTTTTATTTTTATCCTCACATGTATCCTTTCAATTCACTCATCCATCCAAAAATTATTAAACATCGACTTTCTGTCATGCACCATTCATTAATAGGTAAGTCCTACAGAAAATCTTTTTCACTGCTGGCACTAGGAAATTTTTTTGTTGAAAAGACATTATAATCTTAACAAAAGTAGGTCTTGTCTATCAATATCCCCAACAACTACAACAGTATCTGAGCCACAGTAGATGCTCAAAAGCTTTTTTTGAAAGAATGGTGAGCACTTTATACATTTATTGCTCACTTCCAAGTGCACCACCTGATAAGAGTCAACATACTGAACACACAAGCCTATCCACAACCCCACTGGGTCAATCCAACTGTGCCAGAGCCAGGAAGCTTCTGTTTAAATCGTGGTAAGCAGAGTCCTAGAATGACTCTCCAAAATGTCCCACCCTAATCCCTCAGACTGTGAATATGAGACATTACATCTGTGATGTCACATTGCCCAGCAAAAGGGATTTGCAGGTATGATTAAAGTTGTAATCAGTTGACTCGAGGTAATAAAAAGGAAGATTATTATGGTAAAACTAATATAAACACACAAACCCTTTAAAAGCAGTCTGTCTATAGCAGAAAAGGAAGTCAGACTCCAAGAATGAGGATTCAATGCACTGTTGCTAGCTTGAAAAGGGAGGGGACCATGGTGTCAAGAAATATGGGTGGCTTTCAGGGAGCTTAGAGTGGCCCATGACAGGCAGCAAGGAAACAGGGACTTCTCTTCTTACAACCGAAAGGATCTGAATGAGCCTGGAAGCAGATTCTTCCCCTGGAGACTCCAGACAAGAGCCCAGTCTGGGCCACAACTTGATTTCAGCCTGTGAGACCCCAGGCAGAGAACTCAGTCAAGGCTTCCTAGCCTTCTGACCTACAGAACTCTAAAATAATAAACAGGGGTGAATTTAAGCTGCTAAACTTGTTAAGCAGCAACAGAAAACGAATACAATCATCCTGTACTAGAATACCATTATGCAAGCCCTCCTCTACTTTTCCATTTTCTGAATTTGTTTTACTTTGCTTTCCTTTTCATGGTCCACGGAAACATTATCCAGGAAAATATTTCCACCCAACATTAGTTTTTGCATATGAAAACGAGCTAAGTTAAGGTACTAAGAGAATTTCTTTGGACAGTATCCAGCCTATATTACTGCCCTTTAACTTAAGAGCAATAAACCTAAAGAGATAAAACTATCAATGACCAAAAAGGTCTATGCTCATGCCAATAAATTTGTAAAATTCAAAAAGGTACAATATAAATCAAATCAGATATTGAAATTGTATTTAAATTCTCTTACAAGAACTTACTGCCTCAACTCGGAAAACAATCAAATAATTATGTACACTGAGTCAGAAAATTATTTTAATAGTTACAAAATATCTTTTTTTGTTTGTTTTTTTTTGTTTTTTTTTTACAGAATCAGTATAAAATAGCAGTTGATTTCTCCATAATTATCAGAATTATTTATACTTGAGGTCTTGGGTAAGTGGGGCTGAAATCAACAAAAGGTCTTGGACTGTTGGCTCAGAAATCTTCCTGGGAAGCCCACCATGTTGATGTCTGTCATGCTTAACTCTTAAGAGATGACCCGGTCCTTTTTTAAAAAAAGTATCTTTTTATTCATTCTTTGGAGGCTTGAAGTGAATTCGGCAGCGTTCATTAAACACCTAAGATATGTGAACAGAAACAAAGGTCACTGAGTCATCCTGTATAAATCAGGCCTGGAATTCAATTAAATTTGGCATGGGTCAGGTGGATATAACCTTTTCTTGTCCCAGGTCAACAGGTTTAGGAAACAGAGGTGTTTCCTCACTGGTTCAAACTGACGTACTAGGTGCTAAGAGCTAAGAAGGCCTTGATATTCATTTATATGATAATTTTAATATTTTAATAAAATTTAAATTATTCAAGGAAAAAATCATCACAAGCTAGCTTATTTGGTAAACTAACAAATATGCTAGTTCCATATTCTGGACATATTTTGGACAGTTAGACAAAAATATCTAAATTACCTTTAAGATAAAGCTTTTTAAAAATCCTTTTATAATGAAGATTTTATTTAGATATCTGTCATGCTTTTCTAAATGAGTGCCAGATCCTTCTTACATGGAGATATACTTGAAGGGAGTCCAGTCTTTTGCTAAACTGTATAAATTTATATAATGTTTTGTTCTATTTATCTTGCTTCCTAAAAACTAAACAAATAACATATCATAATGTTAAAAGAACATTCTATTATTACGTGTCATGTGGGACTATGTCAAATAACAATTTTGGTACATCCATTCAATGGGATATAAGCAAGGATAAAAAATAAGGAAGCTCTTCATGTTCTGATTTGAAAAGATCTCCAAGATATATTAAGGGAAAAAAACAAAGTGTAGACAATATACTTCCATTTGTCTGATAAAGGGGGAAAATGTGTGTGCTTTCAAGGAGCAAACACCTTATCACATAGGTGGAAAGGGCAGAAATAAGAAATCCTGGCAAAGAGGATAGGATAAAGAAATGTGATAAAGCAAAAGAAATCGATTTGTATTTCGCAGTTTATTCATGGCTCTGCAAGTTGGTACACTCCAGTTTTTTTTTTTTTTTGCAGTACGCGGGCCTCTCACTGTTGTGGCCTTTCCCGTTGTGGAGCACAGGCTCCGGATGCGCAGGCTCAGCGGCCATGGCTCACGGGCCCAGCCGCTCCGCGGCGTGTGGGATCTTCCCGGACTGGGGCACGAACCCGCATCCCCTGCATCGGCAGGTGGACTCTCAACCACTGCGCCACCGGGGAAGCCCAGTACACTCCAGTTTTTGGTTCAGTTAGCCTCCCTCTGGATCCAGCCCCATTCCATTGGTTAATTTCAAAGGGTAAAACAGAATCTTCAGTTCATTCTTTCAGATTTAATAGATTTTGCCCTTTGGAAATCTTTGAAGTTTTAGAGAGGACATGCAGACATACTTTTTCAGAAAACTAAAGCAGGAATTTTGTAATTTTTTAAAAAAGTTTTATTGGATTATAGTTGCTTTACAAAGTTGTGTTAATTTCTACTGTACAGCAAAGTGAATCAGCTGTACATATACATACATCCCCTCTTTTTTGGATTTCCTTCCCATTTAGGTCACCACAGAGCACTGAATAGAGTTCCCTGTGCTATACAGTATGTTCTCATTAGTTATCTATTTTATACATAGTATCAATAGTGTAGAATTTTGTGATTTTTAACTACATGTAAAGTCCTGGGATCCTGGTCCCCCAATCTAATTCCTAATTAGAACCACGTAGGTGGTAATAAGGAGCATGTGAATCTAGGAGCCATAAAAAGCCCTATTATCAAATACCAGTAAAACTACATACAAACAAAGTTTCACGATCAGATATGTTAGAAAACAAACAACTGTGAAGGATAATGATATGAAAATTTATGGAAAGTAACTGAGCTCAGAAAAGCTAACTTGAACAAATAACCTGGTTGAAGGTTCTAAGTTAACAACTAATAACTCTAAATATCAAATAGCCCATAATTAGTATTAGGAAACATACAGAATGTCTCCAATTCTGTTCCCAGGACGATCATGCAATTCTACCATATGACTGTAAAGCTACTTTTTGTAAGATGGCTCTAACTTGGATTCTAACCACAACCTGCACACCCCCCCCCCAAAAAAAGTTAAAGCCTTCAATTGCTTGTAAATGAAGGATCTTTATTATTCTTAAGTGCCCAAGGCACTCTTTGCCTCCCCCCTCCCTTGGTTTCCCTTTGTTAGTTCTGCTTCCCCTCCTAGTTCTCTCCAAGAACCAACATTATTTTATACCTTCCAGCTCCTGTCATTTACCACTTCTTCAACATTCAGTTCTGACTGCATCCATTTCAACTGCAAGAAAGGAAAACAAAAATGAAGTTACGAAAATTTAAATTAAAGAACTAAAACCAAACTCTATGTTTTCCTAACAAAACCAGCTGCTGCTCCTGCGTTCCATATTAATGGTAATACTTAGGCCAGATTTCAAAACCTTCTTTGACATAGCTGTTCTCCTCATATTTAATCAGTTGCTAAATCTTATAAAGCCGTAGTTCTCAAGCTTTGCTGCATATTATTATCACCTTGAGAGCTTTAAAAAAAAAATCTCAAATGTCCAGGTAGTTCACAGAAGGAAAACAAATGGCCAATAAACCTATTTTTAAAATGTACCATTTTATTCATGTATAAAGAAATGTAAATTAAGCCATAATATGACAAAAAAAATTTTAATACAAGAAATCTGATGTCTGATAAAACCTAGTATTAGTGAGGGTATGGGGAAAGATACACTCACATATATTTTTAGTAGGAGTACAAATTGTTTCAACTTCTATGGAGAGCAATTTGGTAAGACTTACCAAAAATGTAAATTCACATGTCCTTTAACTCAATAACTCCAGTTCTAGTTATTGATCCTACCATATAGATTTGCAAAGATAGCACAGACGAACAAAAAAAAGGACAAGGAGGTGGCAACCTGATTTGAATAAAAGAAAAAAGAAACAGGAAGAAAAACAGAGAAGAAGAATATATAAAGCTCAAGTAATTGAGAAAGGGATGAGTTTTCCATACCTTAACCGTACAGCCAGAGGTGTGAGGCTAAAAATGCTAGTCTTTCTAACTTTCTTTTTAACTGCCAACCTAATCACTCCATCAAAAACGTAGCCAATTCTATTGCCAGGTCCAGATGGCAGGCCCATCATACTCCTAGTCGCCTCTGGTCAGAGAGACCTGAAAGGAAAGAAGCTAACCAATTCCAGGAGGAGAACCTGAAAATATTCAGGAAAATTAGGAGAAAAAAAGCAGTACAGGTTGAGGCAGCCAAGAGGTTAAAAGCAGGATGATTTCTTCAGGCCAAAGTCAAGACCCAGGCCAGGAGATTTGGGAACAAAATGCCAGAGGGATTCTGGGCAACCATGAGTTAGGCACCCAGACCAAAGAACCTAACCATAAATTAGGAGTACAGATCAGGCAGGAGGTTTGAGAAATATGCATATAACACTAATAAGACTGGATATGGTACTGATCCAACGCTCCTTGTAAACTCCCTTCGTAGACTCAAAACTGCTGTCAGAATATGGGCCAGTATATAGGATTGAAACCATGAACAAGGGGAAGGACTGCATTTCTAATGTGCTGTGGAGTAGTAACAAGCCTGAGGAAGCCCGCCTGCTTACATCACAGCAACCTTGGTTTCAGATTTTAATCAGTTATATCGACCCAGAAATCATTAAAGCTTCACTGCTGTCAGAGCCTGGACTTTCTGCCAAAGAAGTAACAACTTTAAAGAACAGTGTTACAACAGACCACTAAGACAGTATTCATAATTGCTCTCAAATATTTAAAGGGATGTTTGTGTAGAAATGAGTTTAGACTTATCCAGAGGGAAGATTAAGGAACAGTAATTACATGCTACAAGGAGACAGATTTTCACACTAAGTAAGAAAATCTCTGAACAATTACAACTGTCCAAAAAGAGAATGCACTGCCACATAAGACTGTATATCCCCCCAACCCCCTTAATACTGGCTAAACAAAAGGTGGAAACCACTGGTTGGGGGGGATATTGTAAAGAGGATTAATATAACAAATATGGAGTCCCAGCGACTCAAAAAGGAAAGACACTGCTACTTCATTATCAGTCAATATGCAAGCTCTTACATATATTATACAATTCAATCCTCACCAAAAAAAGAAAATATAAGAAGTTACTATGTATCAATTCCATTTTACAAACTGAAAATCAGAAGTTTCAGAACAATTAATTTACAAGGTTACAAAACCTCCAAATGGTAGGTGGGATTATTTCTTTAGAGCTGTCTGCCTTTAAAATCCATGTTTTTTCTATTCTTGAACACCGCAGATATTACAGCCAGCTTCTAATGCAATTTCAGTGCCAACAACAAAATGCTACCTTTGAGATGGTTGGTTTTTTTTTTTAATAAATTTATTTATTTTATTTATTTATTTTTGGCTGTGTTGGGTCTTCATTGACACGGGCTTAGTTGCTCCACGGCATGTGGGATCTTCCCGGACCAGGGCTCGAACCTGAGTTCCCTGCATTGGCAGGCGGATTCTTAACCCCTGCACCACCAGGGAAGTCCCGAGATGGTTGTTTTTGAGGCTCTGGGTCTTAAACAGGTAAACTTCGTCTCAAAGCTACTCAGAGGTGACAGCAGGTATATAGTTCCAGCAAGGAATGTGCTTTTTCTGAGGTAAGGATTCAGGTAAAGAACTGGGAACTTTCAGACGGGCATCACTGTATGTAAATAAATTGTTCACTAAAGTAATCAGAATTTGACTCTTAGTCACAACTTAAGGTAAAAACACTGACTGAATTTAGAGTAAGATGAGATGGGTTATAAAGTCCCAGTTCTACCACGTACTAGCTTGTGACTCTGGGGATGTCAGTATCTCTAAGTCTGTTTCCATATATAGAAAATGAAGAGGTAGAGCTGGAACATCTCCAAGAGCTGTCTCTTTCTGATTCTATAATCTCCATAGCAAACTTGAAAAAGAAAGTCAAGTTTCCTTATTTGCTTAAATACTACTACTCATGGTTAACTTCTACTCTAGTCCTATGCAATATCACAGGCCAGAAAACTACCTTTCGTTAACTCACTGGCTGGTTTCTAAAACTCCTCCTTGCAGTGATTGTGCTGGGCTCTAAAGGCAAATGGGCAGAACAGAGGGCAGACAAAATTGTGTGACACATCACTCACAAACACTCACACTGGTTTTTGAACTTTGCACTCTGCTAACAAGAGTCACTCTATTCTTTGTCTGACTTAATTTGCAAATAATCATTTTTCAGTTTCTGATTTAACAGCCCTGCCCTGCACTTTCCTTTGTCAATACTTCAAGAGCCTGTTAAAATACAAAATCCAAAAATACTAGATCTTAACCAGCTTTCTATAATTTATCTATAAGCCTTCATCAACATGGAGGGTAGGCTAAGATGACCATTATAGCCTAAGTTCACTGTCTGAAGAACCCACCACTGGCTGATGAATGAGCAGGTGTGGAACACAGGGCTGAAGCAGTTGTCATGAACAAAGAGAACAGCAAAGACAGTGGATGAATCCTGTATCCAGTGAAACACACTGCATCAATGGGATGACTAAGAAAGTGCACACCTGTGTGCAGCAAAAGAACAAAGGCTTGAGAGAGACAGCAAGATCCCTTTTTCAAAGTTTGGCTACATCTACTAAACAAAGAGCAAACTTCACAAGTTGTTCAGTATGAAAACATGATTCCATATCACACTGGATTTTCAGTCACCTGACATGTAAGGATCAGTAAGTCACCTATTACACCATCTTAAAATACAGACATGATTTTGATAATTATACAGTGGTCATGTAAGAAAAAGCCCTTGTTCTTAGGAAATAACCAACATATGTAGGGGTAAAGGAGTATAATGTGCCCAGCGTATTTTCAAAATGGTAAAGGAAAAAAAATGTGTATGGGGGAGGGGGAGGAAGACAGGGAAAGAGGGAGGGAAGGATGGAGGGGGAAAGAAGAGTAGAGAGAATGAACTGTAAAGCAGGTGGAGCAAAATGTAAATAGGTGAATATAGGTAAAGGGTATATGGGACTTCCTTGTACTGTTCATGCAACTTTTCTGTAAGTTTGAAATTGTATCAGAATAAAAAGTTACCCCTGAAGGCCCCCTCCCACCCCCACCCTCCTCAAAAGACAGCAATGCAGTCCACAAAATAAAATATGGCATACATTTCAACTGTTTTCTTGACGTGTCACATTTAAGGGCTATAAAGAAATAGCTCTGCTTCATTAACTCTACTCTGAGGTCCACACCCCATCTACATGACGGCTGACTTTGGGAAAATAAAGCTTGCTCTGACATAGAACTCAGTGGACACTTGGTGTTCTCCTAAAAGGGAAAATGGCAGGCATGGGAGATGAAGTGGAAACAAAGGAGAGTCTGAAAAGAGTCAAAGACCCCTACCACCCTCTCCACAGCAAAGAAATAAACATAATGAGGCTCTGGTGGCCCTGGTTATATTTAAATAGTACTATACTTTTATGGCGGAAGGGGGTAATATCCTGAAGTTAAATATCTATATTACATTTCAGCAGATTTCTACAGCTGAAACCAGAGGTAAATATTTTCAAAATGTAAATATATTTAAAAAACGTTTCTTCTCAAGTCAAGCTTCAAAACATAGATACAGATGTGATTGCCCTAGATTTTTCGATGTGGTGTTGGTCTATATTAATCCTTGTATCTTTGTGGAATATGTAAAGGAATGGAAATAACATGATTACATGCTTCTTTTAGCTAAAACTTGCTACACTCCACACGTTCATGAAATGCACATTAATTTACCAATTAGTATTGAAATGTAATAAAATAAAGTCCATTAAAAATGAAGTACTAATCTCCTGATCATTTGGTTTTAAGTAATAACCATCTCTTACTCTGAGTTTTTCATATTAAAAACTGGCTTTATTTTGAAGGCTAAGTTTGGAAACCTTGCCTCAGAAATGTAAACCCTGTTCAACTTACCTTTGTCTGTTCTTTTCTAAGTTGCTTTAATAATGTTAAATTGTCCAAATTCTTTTCTCTCTCTTCTCGGAGCTGTTTTACTACTGATGAGGTCTGAGCTATACAGTTTTTTATGACTCGGTCCCTACTGGCATGAGCCGCCATCAACTAAAAGAACAAAAGAAGGAAATGAGAAAAAAAAAATCACACCAATTTGTCACATTTCAGTGTTTTAAAAAAACTTTTTTAGGCTACAGAAATGTAATACTTTCTAAAACAGTTTTTAAAAACTGAATCTGTGGAAGAGAAGATTGTGCTGAATGAGCCCGCTCAAAGGCAGCAGCTGTGAGGGTGAAAGTGAAGAGGTTGGGCCGTCCTCTTCCTCACTAAGCTCCCAGGCCTTCCTGCTCCTCTTCCTGCACTCCTTGCGCTGTGCTTTGATTCATCTCAGTCTCCTCCCTGCACTCCTTTCTCTCCCATTCTTGTACCTGTGTGTTCCTCTACCCTACACCCACCCTCACACACCTTCTGGGCCACTTCCTATTGCTGTTCTCTTTTTGTTCTTTCATTGTTTTTTTCAGCCTCATGTTGTCAACAGTGCCAAAAATTATAAAGTAAGTGATATAGAGAAGCTCTTAGTTACAATAAAGAAAAACAAAGAATGCTACATTTACCTATGTCAGACAGAACCCTTTTCAAGATTTTAAACTTTAAGTACTAACAAGGAAAAATTGTACATGAAGTGGAGGTCACCGATTCCATCAATTGTGTGTGCTGACGGAGAGTAAAGGATGCCCAACAGAGCAATTATCAGCCTTCATCTTAATGTAACAAATCCAATACAATAATTTGCATCTATTTTCTGCCTTGTTTCATTAATTATGATAGTCATGTTTCAATTCAAACATACTCCCATGATCATAGCCAAATTCTGAAGATACCCCAAAAACTTGGGGTGGAGGCAGAGCAAAATACTAAAATAATATGCAATTGTCATTATAATTAATGGTGCATAGTAACAGTAGTTCACCTCCAACTAAAATTTAAGTGTTGGCTTGCTCCATTTAATCACGTTATATCATTCCTTCTCCCCTCTGAAGGGGGAATATCCCAATGCTATGCTAGTGATGGCTGTATAGAAATAACCCATTATATATATTTTATATAAAATATGGGACTAACAACCATTCTATAAGCATTCCTCATAAGTTATTTGAAATACAGCTCTTAAATGGTCATATTGGGACCCCGTGGTTGAGAACTACTGGTCTAATACACGCCAGGAAAGAATAAACCTTTATATTTCTAGAGGGGAATACTAAAAGTGCATTAGTTAAAAGTTGTACCCATGTGAAGGGAGGGAATTTCATAACAGACGTTAATCCCACCTATAGTATATTTCTCTAATAAGCTAATTTTTTTCAGTGTAACATTTAGGGTTCACAAGGACAGCCTCAAGGCCCATATTTATTAGCTAATATGCTGCTTCTGTTACAGGCTTCAGTTTCTTCTTTTGGAAAATTATGGATTATGAGTAAATAATCACTAATATCCTTTCCACCTCTAAAATTTAGAGGCAACATGACTCAGTACATTGCTCAGATACCAGATGCTATTTAATTACTTTGATATTTTGTCTAACCCCCCAGCAATTAGTGAAACAGCATTAGTACTAACTAGGAGTCTATCACAATATTCTCATTTTTCTATCTGCATTTTAAAATCAATTTCAAATTTTGTACATTTTATTAAAACGTTCAGTATCTTTCTTTTGGTCTCTCTCCACACAGTTTCCTTCCTTGGCTGGGCTTTCCTCCATTATTCCCCTTGTTAGCTTGGCCCCTTACCTGTGGATACACTTCTAGATGCAGACTACCCTCCTACCCTCACCTGCTTACATTTCCTTCAGATTAGCCCCACTGTGAACCCACTCCTATGTGAACAGGAATTACTGGGCAAATCACCTTTTACTCAGTATTATCAATTATTGTGGTCTATTTTCATGACCATCCTTCAATAAAATTCAAAACTAACAGCATATGCAAGAGGAATATGCATGGACTTCTTTCTGTACATATATGTCAAAGAAATGAGGACGCTTGATAACTAGTAACAGATGGGGTGACATAAGCCTACTAGAGAAAAAATAACATGAACCCAGGCTTATTAGCTCATTAGTATCAGATGCTTGAGGATTTGGTCATAAGAGAATTATTTCTGATACCTAAAGTGCTTATAAAGGAACTGAGATAAAATTAAGAAACTCAGTAAAGTAAAACTTTGGTTAGAGGAGAAAAATCCTGAATTATAACCATATCATAACCATACTTCCTTTGATCTGGGGTAAGCAATTCTGAAATGAAGACGCTTGGGGTGGGGCAGGAGAATGATTCAAAACTAGTCTAAAGCGGGTATATCTAGCACTTCCCAGTTTTATTTTACCACAACTTTGAGAACTTCTTTTAGTCTGAAATTTTCACCTACTACCTTTTAATCATTATTTTAAAATAATGTTTTTTGCCTTTAAGGGAAACAGAATGTCATTTTCCTGATTATAGTTTTTTGGTGTTTTTCTTTCTAGAACAAAGGTTGATTCTAAATTTCCCAAACATCATTTTAGAATCCTAACAACGACCCTTAGTTTAACTATCATTAAAAGCAAAACACTTAAATATTGTGAATCAGTATGTTGTACACCTGAAACTTATATAATATTGTACATCAACTATACCTCAATTGCAAAAAAAGTTAGTAAGTTTTTGTCACGGCATTTTTTGTGTGTTTTAAATCTTCCTCCAGAACTTCTGACAAAAGGATGTAAGAAGCATATTTTTTAAACATAGTCCAAAAGTTCATTATATTAAAGAGATAGCTTTAAGAATTACTCTAAATCAATCATTATGACACTGGTAACAGTTCTGCATTTGTAAAGCACTGTTCCAAGTTCATAGACTCTTTAACTGTTCAGTATTGATTTTTACGTTTACCTTGAAACTGAACAATAAAGGAAAACTTCATATATTGAGGGAATATGCTCTAATAAGGGAATCTTACTGAAATTATTTCATTTTTACTAAGATTATACTTTTAAAATTTGGAATTTCTAAAATCAGTGCTTTATAATAACTTTGCTTATCTTCTCCTATGAAGAAGTATTATCATTAGAGTGCGCAAATATTCCTTCATCGACTATAAAAGGAAGGGTCAGGGACTAAGGACAGTCAAGGTGACCGTAAACAACTTGGACATGTCACAGAGTTCCACTTCTTAACTGAGACAATATCTAACGGAACTCAGTGGTACTTGTTAGCATGGGTACTCTATTGCAGGCTCGACCCCTGGAACAGAGCTACTTGATAAATAATCCTTTACATACATTCATGTTGCTGGATCCCTCTAGAACACAGATGAAGAAAAACCCAAACACATACACAAGAATATCTAAAACAGAAAGGTTCCAAATTTAGCATGCCAGTTTATCCTGGTTCAACAAAGGAATAAGAAATAATAACAACAATAAGAGAAGCAGCAAGCATTTATATGTAAAACATTTAGTACAGTAAGCACTTTATATTAACTCATTTAATCCTCTAACAATTGACCGGATACTTTTCTGATACTATTTTACAAATAAGGAAACTGACTCAGAGGTTATTTCAAGGTCACCCAGCTAGGAAGTAGCAGAGGTGAGATTTAATCTAGATCTGGAATCCATGTTGTTAATCGCTATACTATAAACCTCTAGGTTAATAAAAAGATTCTAAATGGAAACAATTGAATAGATTATAGAGATTATATATATATGGGTAGTGAGGTGGATCACTAAAGCCATTACAAACTTCTACCAATAGTTCTTTAGACAGAGCTACCCAAAGAAACTAAGTGAACTGTCAAACAACCTCATAATAAATTAGGCCTTGGACCCATGCTCTCTACTCCCAATACTGAAGTCTACTCCTTAAAGCCCCCATCCCTACAATTTTATGAAGCCACAAGAATTACCTGACCACTCAACAAAGTAACATACTTTCACATAAAAGCAGAAAAAAAATCAGCAGTTAATGCTTTGAATTTAAGTGATATGAATAAGTTTATCCAAAACTGATTTTTTTTTCATTATTGAGAAATTGACTTTAGATTTTAAGTAATACAGTAATCTTCTGGTAGAGCCTAAAAAAGCAAATGCCATATATCAGCTTCCAAATTAATGAAAAAAATATAAGCTATAAAAAATGCTCAGCTACATCGTTATTTCCTTTCACTTTTAGAAATTAAAAAAGAGAAATAAAGAGGATCTTTAAGAGGCAATGAAAAAATATATACTTGAGAAACCAAAGCCTCAGAAAAGGACAATTTATCTGTGGCTTTTCCTTCTCTCCTGCCAAATGCTTCTTTTCCCCTTCCTGATGAGTCAGGGAAGATAGAAGATATATTGATAAAAAGTGTGAAGGGTTTTAATTCTTCCTTAAATCAGGTGTCTAGCTTCTTAAGATTGATTCATTCAAAGACCCTGCTCTCGTTTCACTGTTTTATTGTACTTGACTGTTTCACTTTCTCCTTCATTCCTTGAAGCATAAGCTTTCCTTAAGTTAAAGGCTGCTCAGGAGGGGGTCAAAAAAAGGCTGCTTTCATTCCTTAGAACTGTCTCTTCCCAGACTTGTACTTAAGATCACACATTTTCTTTAGTTTGTAGAAACCAGATCAAAACTTATATATACCCTCAGGTGTGGGCAAGAAAACATGAAGATTCCATTCTTGTATCCACAGTTTAATTATGTCAATTGTTTTCTTATTTTGCCTACAGAGAAAGGCATAAAGGAAGCACAAAAGAAAAGACTCAAAAGATACACTTACAGACTCATAAAGTTGTTTACAGGTTTGGCTGGCATCAATTTTCCCTGCAAAGGAAGCTGTTGGAACCGTAGTGTTTAATTCATGTACTATTCTGTCATCAATCGTCCTCATCACCTTGAGTAATTCCTATATATATTTAAAATAAAAGAATAGTAACTTGAATGGAAAGTTAAGTGGTTAAAAAAAGACCATTTAAGCAAAACTAAATAAATAAATAAAGCTCTTGGATATGTTACAACCCTGTGAATTAGGAGTGGGGAAACCACACTACATATAGTGCAACCACAGAAAAATCTTTTTTACAAGAATGAGAGTTAGGTTATGTAATAGTAATTCTAACAATTGGCACAACTCTTTCCTTGGTCCCACTGTGATCATCTTAAGTGTAAACATGGTTTCATTCATTTGTAAACCCCATGTTCCGGCACGGTGCTTAGCAAACACTGTGTTCTTTCCATCTCCAGCATACAGCCAATAAAGGATTCTACTGAATTTGATTACCCCAACTTGTCCAAAACAACCCAGCATCATTGCTTGCTCTGTTCCCTCTTTGTCTATCATTCTAAAATGTGGTGCTAGACAGAAATTTTCTAGAAAGATACACAAGAAACTATCAGCAGTGATTAACGTGCAGATGTTAATCTATATCCTTTCAAGCTTTTTTTCCTTTCAGGCTTTTTCTTAGTTTTTTACTACGATTGTGTATTATTTTTGTAACAAAAATAAAGTATACTGCTAGAAAAGAAATCAAATCTCTTTGTGGCTTTCTTGTTCATAGAACAAGTAGTTTTACCTTTTCTCAGTTACCCAAGTTCACATTTCCCAAGGATCTCTCTCCTCTAAAAGAGGCTCCAACTCTCAAAACCCAATCAAAATAAAAATAATACCAAAAGGGCAGGGATCTTAGAAAGACCCTGATGAGTATACCAACACAGCATAGTCCCTTCTCCCCACATTTTGATTAGGGTATTTCTTTTCACTTGTCACTAGACAAAGGCTGGGCATCAGCTACCTTCTGTCTGCAGATGATATAAACTCTAGAAAAGGTTTCTAGTAGTATACCCCTTTCTTTCTCTTTTAATCCACCCTTACCTCACCCTGGCCCCACAAAACAAAACAAAACACAATCACAGAAAAATCATTAAGAAAACAGAAGTGTATAATACTAGGACTATACTTAATGAAAACATCCAGGAAGTTAACATTTAATATTAATGTGTATTAAAAGCATCTTTGCTTGATCCTCTACTTCGTTCAACATATGAACCTATTTCTTTGACAAACTTAAATCCATCACTGAAATCAGCTTCTTCATTCCTTTCATCCATTTTTTTTTGGTCATATTAAAAATGACAGATTTTGGGCTTCCCTGGTGGTGCAGTGGTTGAGAGTCCGCCTGCCGATGCAGGGGACGCCGATGCAGGGGACACCGGTTCGTGCCCTGGTCCGGGAAGATCCCACATGCCACGGAGCGGCTGGGCCCGTGAGCCATGGCTGCTGCGACTGTGCATCTGGAGCCTGTGCTCCGCAACGGGAGAGGCCACAGCAGTGAGAGGCCCGCGTACCACAAAAAAAAAAAAAAAAAAAAAAAAAAAAAAAGACAGATTTTAATCTGAAAATTGGCAGGAGTGTGATTTGCATACATTATTTAATCACATGATTGTGAATTAGTTATAGTTACCGTTCTTTTTTATTGAATTATAGTTGATTTACAATATTATATTAATTTCAAACATACAATGTAATGATTCAGTATTTTTATAGATTATACTAAATTTAAAGTTATTAAAAAAATATTGGCTATATTCCCTATGCTGTATCATCCATTTGTTAAAATAAACTTTTATTATGATTAAAGTATTACACAATCATTTTGGAAAATTTAGGAAAAAATTTAAAGAAAATAGAATCATCCATATTTTTAAATTAATTTTTATTGGAGTATGGTTGCTTTACAATGTTGTGTTCAGTTTTTTCTATACATATCTGCAAATATTTTTATCAAATTGAGGTACTGTATAACATTTAAAAGTTTTTACTTTATGGAATTATGAGCATTCTGCCCTTGTTACCTTGAAGACATTTTTAATAGGTGCATAAATATTCTGTTCTGTAGAGGTATCACAACTTATTTGACCATTTCCCTCATAATTAACAGCTAGGCGTTTCCAATTATAATAACCATTTAGGCCATTCAGTCTGTCTGCAGCCTAGATTCTATTCCTACCAGGCTATTAATCTTTAATTAGTAATTTAATGCCCTTTTCTAGAACCCAATCTAGAAGCAAAACAGCTTGTAGAAGGCTCATAATTTAGACTAATAAAAACAGGCAAACATCAGATCTAAAACCAACTTCACTATCTTATCCCCTCTTCTTGTATCTTTCTATTTTTGTCAATAGTATCAAGATTCTCTGTAAACTGGAATTCTTAGGGGATAATCTTAACATATTCACTAAGCAACCACAATTTTAAATAATGTTTTATGTACAGTAGAGAATATATAATGTCAGTAAGTGGCAAATTTCAAACAAACAGCGGCAGTACTATTTAGAGTCAAAAAATAGGTAAGTAGCAAACAGGGATCTTCCTTGCCAACTTTACCTCCTACAACTTGCCTATTAAAACAAAACCAAAAAAAAACCTTTAAAATCCCTCTTGTCTTTCCCTTTCTCTAAATCGAACTGATCCTGAGGCCAAGGTTTACATTATACCTTTTAGATAAAGCTTTCCTTGACTGAGAGTCCTCAGCAATCTTTCTTCTTTAAACATATGCAGCAATTAGAGAGACCACAGAGTTGATTCATTAACTCACTCTTCATTCAAAAAATACTTACTAATGTCTAATGGTTAGGCACCATTCTAAACACCAGGGCTATAATGGTGAATAAAATAGAAAAGGCCCTTGCTCTTATGGAGCAAAATTCTCAGAGGGGGAGAGAGACAATAAACAAGTACCCCAATAAATGAGATAATTTCAGTACTGAAAAGTACTACAAAAAAGAAAACTGGTAATGGGATGAAGAATGACTAGGTGGGGCTGAGGGGCTAATACTTTAGATAGGGAGATCAAGGAAGGCCTCTCCAGGACATAACATTTGAGCTGAGATCTGAGTGATATAAATAAGCCAACTAAAAGGACATCTGGGGGAACAAGTCAAAAATTAAGAGGCAAGAACA
This sequence comes from Delphinus delphis, assembly GCF_949987515.2. Classification (NCBI taxonomy): domain Eukaryota; kingdom Metazoa; phylum Chordata; class Mammalia; order Artiodactyla; family Delphinidae; genus Delphinus; species Delphinus delphis. The sequence continues at coordinate 67,633,431 of NC_082686.1, forward strand.
AACTTGGGGATGTTTGAAGAACTAAAGGCGGCAAGTGGGCTGGAAGTGAATAAGGGAAAGAGTGGTATTAGGTGAGATCAGATTTGAGGAGAAAATAAAGGACAGTAGAGACAACAGAAACAATTAAGGGTTTTTTCCTAAAGGAAACAGGGTTTTAGGCAAGGGAATGATATAACGATTAATTTTTTAAAAGATAACTTCGACTGCTATGTGGAGAATGGAAACAGGGTGATCATTCAGCAGACTACTCTGGTGGTCTAGGCAAGAGACAAAGAGGTAGCAGTGGAATCAGGGAGAAGAAGTTGGATTCAGGATATATTTTGAAGAGAGAGCTGATAGGACTTGCTGATGAATTGGTGTTGGGGGATAAGAAAAGAAAACAGAATGACGCTTAGGATTGAGACCTGAGCAACCGAATGGATGGTAGAGTCATTAATTAATGGTGGGGAGAGACTGGGAGAGGAAAAGATTTGGAAGGAGTGGGAAGATCAAGATCCTATTCTGACTCAGAGGATATTTTACATTTAGGATTATTGTTAATTGTTTGCGACACTGGTATTGTTTAAAATTGTAATCTTTTAGAAATAAAGACTGAAATATTTACAGAACAAAAGATCTACCTGGGATGTGCTTCAAAATAATCTGGTTAGGATGGGGAAAATGGTAGTATATAAATGAAACAAGAGTGGCCATGAACTGATTGTTGGAACTGAAAGATGAGTACACAGGGATTCATGGTACTCTCTCTCCTTTTGTAAAATTTGAAATTTTGCATAATAAAAAGTTTTTTTAAAAAATTCTGTTTTGGACATGTGAAGTTTGAGATGCCTGTTAGATATGAGTAAAAAAGTTAAGCAGAAAGTTGAATATACCAGTCTGACACTGAACTGGGCTGAATTTATATTAACAAATTTTATTTATTTATTTATGCATGCATGCATGCTGCACGGCTTGCGGGATCTTAGTTCCCTGACCAGGGATTGAACCTGGACCCTCAGCAGTGAGAGCTTGGAGTCCTAACAACTGGACTGCCAGGGAATTCCCCAAATTAATGTTTTTAAAGCCATGAAACAAGACGAGATCACTGAGGGAGACTGTAGGGAATAAAGGGGGTTAATGATCAAGAAGGAACTCTAGCATCTAAAACTACAGGAGAAAGACTGAGATGTCACAGAAGTCAGAAGAAGAAAGGTTTCAAGAAGGAAACGGTCAACTGTGTTGAATGTTACTAGGAAGTCAATAAAGATGTGGACAGAAATTAACTTTTTAGATTTAGCAGGATGGAAACTATGGGTGATTTCACAAGAGTCATTTAAATAGAGTGTTTAATGGACTGAAAAGTTAATGTGGCTTAAGTACAGAGAATAAGAGAAAGCATGGTGTAAAATGAGGTCCACCATTACAGATCATGTTATAGGATTTTAGTCTTTTTCCTGAAAGCAATAGGGAACCAATGAAGTGGTTAAATACAGTGGAGTTACATGATCTGATTTGTATTCTGAAATGATTGCCTAAGTTAAAGAATTAAAGTGTGGAAAATGGATTAGAGAGAAACAAGAGTAGATGCAAAGAGGTTAGTTAGAAGACTGATGCAGGTGAAAGGTTTTATCATTTCCTAGAGTTTTGATTTACTTTGAACTTTAACTAGTTTTGAATCTGATCGTTAGCAATACAGCCAATTTTCCCTCCAATAAAACAATCTGGACATACTGTTAAGTTCCTTACAGCAATGGGAATTTACTGGCATTAACTAGGTAATAAATCAAACAATTTCAGTCTTACAAATGTGAATTTTCAAATATATGTGTTCTCTGTGTGCTAAAGAATCATCAATATATGATCTAGAGCTTGGCTTTTAATATGAAAGTCACCAGCTATCTATATAACTTCTATCTAATCTAACCTCTAAATAAAATGAGGTTATTTTAATCAAAATTGTTCAATTGCACGAGCTACATTTCAAGTGCTCAAGAGCCACATACTGCTAGTGGCTACCATATTGGACAGCACAAGTTTCCACCATCACAGAAAGCTCTACTGGACAGTGTTGAATTCAAGATAATATAATGACAAACTGATAGTGCACTTGTTCAGGAATTGCTGAGAACTGTAAGCTACTTTTAACTATCACAGAAAAGATACTAGGAAAGCTAAAGATAAGGGGGGAAAAGGGGTAAGGCTCAGGAAGGAATTTCTTTCAAAATTGCAAAAGGAGAAGGAAAAGAACTATAAACTACCTCACTAGGCACAAATTTCTTTACAGTACAAAAGGTGCCAGAGCTCTTAAGGCAACTCCAAGGGGGTCTAGAGAAAAGCTTGGGTACCCTCACAGACTGAGAGCAGATGAAGGTTAATACAGGCACATAAGTGCTGCCATTAAACTATACGTATCATTCATAAGGAATTACTAACTACCTACCTGATACTTTGTTCCAATGGCATACCCTCTCTCTCACAAATTCACCAAGAAAATATAAAGAAGACACCACTGAGCAGATAGCATACAACAAACTGGAACACAAGTCCACAGAGATAATACAGAAATATACACAGTTCAGTGGCTCTCTGAAGACTACATCTTTGTATAGGAGCTGGAACCCTAATCAGCTTCTAAGTGTCAAAGAACAGCAGAAGATAACTCTCCAAACTTTGTAGTGCCTCCAGCTTCTCCTTTCTTTCTCCTCAAAACAACAAGAAATTCTGATATATCATGAATTTTTAACTTTAGGCTAACCCTTTAAAGTTATTCAGGCACTTACCTTGGAATTGCATTTTATGTATTACCTTTAACTGTGGGGTGAAAATCTCACCCTCTTGGAAGGCAATTTCAGTACTGAAGGACTGACCATATCTAGCAGCAGGGAGGGGTGGAGAAAATTTTCTACTGCCCCTGCAATTATACTATATTCCTAAGGTTACTCCTTAGATAAATTCTTTTTATTATTTTGGGAAGCTTTTAGAGTACACGGGGGGGTGGTAAAAGGTCTATTACTTGACAGTAAAATTAAAATGTACTCCACAGAATGATCTGAAATTTCTTAACCTTTCTTCTCCTCACTCTCTGCCTGAAGGTACCCAGAAGTAGATCCCATTCAATGGTTCTCTTTCTGGCTCCTCAAACTCCATTTTCATAACAATGCTCACACTGTGCTTCCCCCAAGCCAAAAATACAGACTTGCCTACAACTGCCAGAGTCCTGTGCGGTCCTCTGCACTCCCAGGCAAGGGAACAGGGAGCAGCTAGGTATGCTGCAAAAGATACCATCACTGATGCTAGAAAATAGTCTATTTAGTCTGTACCTAATTACCAAACAACTCAGAATCAATTGTGTGTAAATAAATAAATATTCTTACCAGAAATACCAAGACTTAAACATTCTAGGAATACTTAGTTGATTTTGCTCAGGTGATATATGAACTGGGTCTCAGATAGAGTCAGGAAGAAGGGATTTCAGGGTGTTAAGTGGAAAAAAGCACACAGAAATGACAAAACATCATGTGTTCAGGGAAAAGTAGGCCTATGTGGCTGGACAGCAGAGTTCAAATGTACATTGGAAGTGGCAGGGGTTGGGGAGAGAGAAGTATGTATGAATACGGGCAGTGGTGAGAGTTAACTAAGCAGAGGCACTTTGGGATTGGATTTTAAAAGGACTTGTATGTCATGTTAAGTAGTTTAGACTTAGTCGTATAATCCTGAAATTAGATGCATGGTTCAGATCCTAAAATTTAGAAGATAACGGTATGAAGCCATAGCATTTTGAAAGGGAGATATATTAGAGAAAGGAATGACTGAAGATAAGAGCTACAGCAAAGCTAATTGCAAAAATGATAGGGCGCTAACAAAGACTGTGGGTGTGGTAATAAATCTTCCTAAAACATTTTTGATCAATTCACCGCCTCTGCTCACTGACTCCCTAACCTCACACTTGGCATTCAAGGCCTTTCATAACCTGGTTCCAATCTTTTGTGTAATCCCAATGTGCTCCTGTGCAAATTCTGAATTCCAGCAATTTGCTACTTCCCCCCCCCAATATATAAAACTTTCTGCCTATATACTATTCCTTCTACCTAGAATTCCCCTGGTTCTGTCTACCTCTGGTACAACTCAATTCCCATCTATTGACTTAATTCTCTCTGAACTGTTACAGCATTGTGTTCATATTCTAAATATCCTCTACACGTTTTATATCTCTGCTTGAGTTCCTTGTTTTATATCCTGCCCACTCAGTCTCTCCAAGTGCCTGATACCTAGCAGGTTTCTGTTATGGACTGAACAGTGTCCCCCCTTGGCCCCCCTCCTGCCCCCAATTTCGTATGTTGAAGCCCTAACACCCAGTGTGACTGTTTTTGGAGACAGGGCCTTTAGGGAGGTAATTAAGGTTAAATGAGGTCATAAGGGTGGGACACTAATCCCATAGAACTGGTGTCATTGTAAGAGGAAGAGACACCAGAGATCTCTCTCCCTCTGTGTGCACACAGAGGTCATATGAGGATACAGTGATGAGGTAGCAACTTACTTTGAAATGCATCAAAAATTAAAAATAAAAAAGGTTGATTGACGGATAGATTGAGGGATGGTATGTGATTTAGTAAATATAGTGAATCACTGTAGAATCTACACAGTGGGTACATGAGTATTCATTGTAAAATTCTTTGAACTTTCTACAGTGTTTCAACATCTTCATAATAAAATTCTGGGGAAAAAGTAACTAAATCTTTATAATAAAAAGTACACAATTTTCTGTTTCTCTTCCACAGTATTCAGTGCAGTGCTTTTCACATATAAGGTACCTACATACAAAATGTAACGGTTTCACAGCTCTAAAAAACATAAACTTTGATTAATAATTTGTGAGTGTGCCAGTTAACTACAGTTTATAATTTTACAAAATTCATTTAAATGAAAATGTTATACTAAAATTTTATTTTCAGATATATATTTTTTTTTACATTTGTATGCCTCTGAAGCAGTAAGGGCAAATGTTCTTATACTCATTCACAATGAGGTTAAATGATATGCCAAGGCCAGCTCTGGAAAACCTGATCTTCTGACTTTTAACCCAGGGTATTCTCCATTATAAACCACACATTTGGAAAAGTCCTAGAGAAACAATCTAAAAACTTCTCCAGGTTTCACTAATGAGATTCATTTTATGACTTTTTAATTTACATTATCTCTGTGAATAAAATGGTTCTGCAAGACAGTTTAGCTTTTGCCCACTTACAACATCTCATCTGAACTTCCAAAAGAAAATGAAAGTGTTCTTTAAGCACTGTTGAATGTTTCAACAACTCAAAGAGATCCTTTGAAATTTGATTTTAGAGATTTAAATAATTATAGAGATGGAAGGCATTTTAAATGTTATTTAACATAATCTTATTTTACAGATTCAAAAGTTAATTATGGAAGGGGTCAGGTGATTAGCTCAAGGTCCCAAAGCTGTTAATGGCAGAAGTAGTACTAGAACCCAGAACAACCAACTCCCTAACCAGGGTTCTTTCAGATAAACTTTAAGGCTATCATAGCTCAATTATCTGAGCTCATTAACCCAAGTTAAATCACAGGACTAACGTGACAAGACCAAGGCCACAAATGGGCTGGTTAACCTTAGAATCCAACAGTCTTTTTTCTACCTTATTTAAGATTTTTACAAATATTTGTATTTGTTAGGCACTTTGATCACATTTGAAGTCTGCTGCTGTTGTGCTGATCTAATCTGCGCAGCTGAAGTGGTGAAAAGGGTGTATATAATGCTGGAAAGACTCCACAGAAACTTCTTTGACCAAATGATGTTTGTCAAATAATTCAATCTGTTGAGATTATCTTCAAGAATATCACTCCCTAAAAACGGATGCAAGCACACAGCTTACTACAGAGGTCAGTGATACGTGAAATGATTTTTCATTATCTTTAGTTAAAAATACATTTTTCATTATTTTTAAATTCCACACTCTTATCAAGACAGCAGCACTTATGCTTACATTGGAACAGATAACTTTCATTAAAACTTCGTCAAAATCCAGACCCCCTGTTCTTTAATTCGTGGGTTAATAATCAGCCCTAGACCTCTGGTGTTTGAATATATAAAAGACATAACCTTTTTCTTAAATGTTACATTTTCTCTAATGGTTGGGAAGGCAGAGAACCAGCGCAGGTACTAGGATTAATCGACCCTTCAAACCTCCAAACGTTCTGACCCATCAAAATAGTGAAACTCGTACAATTTTTTTTGTTTTATCAAGTAAATAAGCTTTCCTTCACTTTCTTCTCTCCTATAAATACTCAGCTTTAAACAGGAGGGGAATGACAGAGACTAAGAACTGAGTTCAGAGAATGGCTAAATGGTTGTTGCAATCCTTACCCACCCGGCCGGACTCGGCTTTGCCACCGAGGAACCACTGGAGTTTCTGGGTGCAGTTACTCAAGGCCTGGGAGAGCCATGACCCCAAGGCAGCAGCCTCGCTCCCTAAGGCCAAGCCCGCGCCCCTATGACCTCCAATGTCTCGAAAACGGAGTTTTGAAATATCCGCTTTTGCCACAACTGGTCCGCACTCCCTCCCAGGCCAAAATAGGGAACAGGGTCCGGGGACAAAAGGAAGGTCACGCCTGCCGCGTGAGGAAAACCCCGTCACCTGGAACTCGGCGAACTCCTCACAGTTCACACCGCCACTGGGCGCCGCCATATTGGACACACACGAGGCCCCCGCCGCGAGCCAATCATCGCGAAGCAAAGGTGTCCGCGGCACCGCCTAACAAAAAATATTGAGAGGAATCTCAGCAAGAAAGCTGAGCTCAAGGTTTGTCTTTTCCCCTTAGCCTCGCCCACATGTAAACGCGTAATGCTGCTATCCTTCTTTTCACTCCTGTGCTTTTAACATGTCCTCCTGGAACTGGCCCAGGTGCATAGATCGAAGAATGTCAGAACTTGAAGGGATCGTTTTACTCCAATCCCATTTACTTAACAAAAGGGGAAACAGTTTCCTGGTCGCACCAACAAGGTGGTTCGAGAAGGAACTCTCAAGTAGAAGTGAGGTTTTTCTTAACCCTCCCGTCCCGACCCTTGATCAGAGGGGCTTTTGTTAAGAATTTGCGCCCACCAAGAAATGTCAAGAAAAGACATTGATGGCAGTGGGGGTTAAGGTTTGAATAAGGTGTTTAGGTGTGGAAATAATAAAATGTTTAGTTTTATAAAAATAGGCAAATAGAAACCAACATAGGAAGCATACATGTGAATTTCTCAGGTAGCCTGAGAGATACTCCCTAAAGCCAACCAAGAGATGAAGGCCACTGGTCACTAAGAACCCAATTACGCAGTTTTGAAAAAGGCATGTACACATTCATTGAAAATACTGAAAAAAGTGTACTGAAATACTGATTTATCTAGGCAGTGTGATTTCGGGGTCTACAGGTCACAAAAGTCCTACTTAGTAAGCATATTACTTTTCTTCTTTTTTGTTTTTTTTGGTACGCGGGCCTCTCACTGTTGTGGCTTCTCCCATTGCGGAGCACAGGCTCCGGACGCGCAGGCTCAGCGGCCATGGCTCACGGGCCTTGCTGCTCCGCAGTACGTGGGATTTTCGCGGACCGGGTCACGAACCCCTGTCCCCTAGCATCAACAGGCGGACGCTCAACCACTGCGCCACCAGGGAAGCCCCACTTCTCTTCTATTTTAAACGGATGCTTTCCTAGGTGCAGAGAAGGCCATTGCAAAGGCCCTCGAAACCAAGACTCCAAGACAGCAGTTTTGCGGCCGCTTCCAAGACGCGGCACCAACAGAGACGTGGCTGGGTAGGGCACGCTGCCCGCACAGTCTGAGCGCCAAGCACGACCCACACGCTCCACGCTTCTAGTAGGCCCCGCCCATCGCCCGGACGTCACTCATGACCCGTTCGCTCTGCCCTCACCTCCCACGAGCCCCTCCCCAGAGTCCTGCTCGGGTCTCTGAGTTCGCTGCGCTCGGCGACCTTCAGCTTACCCGCGCCACCGGCCTTGCGGCACTGTGTTGGTCGGCGGAGTAGGCGGCCATGGGGAGCCTCCGCGGCCTGCGCCTGGCGGCTGGTGAGACGCGGGTCGGACAGAGGGTGGGCGGGAAGCCAGCTCGGCCGCTGTGGGTGGAGGAAGCCTGCAGCCTCCTCAGGCATGGTAGTTGCTCTGTTCCATTACGCTTTCCCCTGAGGTAGTTCGGAATCCAACCGCAGGGTAGTAATAGGGGGAGAGAGCAAGGGATCAGCGAGCAACTGGTAAGCAAGACACTGCGGGCTAGCCGAGAGTGACCCTCTGCATCCAACCAGCTGCCACCAACTTAACGAGCCGTTTTGCTCCCGGATCACTTTTCCGACCCCCAGCCCCTGTGAGCTCAGTTCTTAATGCGCTTCCCATCCCTAAAACTACCCCATTGCCTGATTCATTCAGCTTTCCACGAGTCTTGAGCCTCCCCCTCCCCGCCACTCCCACCCCCACCATCTCTAGAGTTTATCTCTCAGAGAAAATTTTGAGTCTAGGGTTTCCTACCTATTTGTTATCTGATTAGGCAAGGGATGTATGGTCTCCCAGAATAACAGTAATTGTTTTCCTAAAATGGGGGGGTACACTTCTTTTAAATAATTCTACAATAAAGTGCTTTAAATTTCTTGGAGGAAAGTGTTATGTAAATGCAGGATCTGTGGTTTGTTTCCCTTGTAGACATTTGTGTAGTGACTATTTGGAGTCGGGGTTTAATTTGCCTTCTTGGGGAACCAGTAGAGCCTTTGCTTAGTAGGGGCTGAGAAATCAGTGTTTGCCTCTTGGCTGTTTTCTAGGCACCAGGGCAAATCACACTTTTGGTTACCTTTATGAACTTTGATAAGGTGTAATGATTGATTCCTTAGTACCAAAACGTTGTTTAATTCAGATTTTACCAGAAGAATCGCCCTAAACTTGACTATTGAGATAATGCAAATGTACATTGTAAATGTAAATGAAATAATGTAAAAAAAAAAAAGTTATCCTTGACATTTCTTTTTTTTTTTTTTTTTTTTTTTTTTGCGTTACGCGGGCCTCTCCCGTCGCGGAGCACAGGCTCCGGACGTGCAGGCTCAGCAGCCATGGCTCACGGGCCCAGCCACTCCGCGGCATGTGGGATCTTCCCAGACCGCGGCACGAACCCATGTCCCCTGCATCGGCAGGTGGACTCGCAACCACCGCGCCACGAGGGAAGCCCTCCTTGACATTTCTTATTTTGCATTTCAGTGGAGAATGGACTGGAAAACATGTCTCATGCTGAATATTATTTACTTCCTTTAAAACAAATACCCTTTCTGCTAAAAGAGATTGATTTCATTGATTTGTTCAGTTTACATGAACTAATTCCCCTAAAATCTTTTGTACACATCCTGTTAACCTTTTCAGCAAGATGAGTGAAAGAATCATTGCTCTGTAAAAAAAAAACCCTGTAAAAGGGACTTTGACTACAGAACCAAGACTGAGTGTTTGTAAGTAATTCATCTTCTTGCCTTGAGAATATATTTATGTACTATAAGGATTCCAAAGCCGCTCTCCAAACTTTTGACGTTTAAGAACTTTACCATTGGGCAGTCAGTCAAAACAAAATTCCTTGAGCAATTTAAGAACAATTTATTTTACTCCAGATAGATCCACTAAGGATGTTATATGAGCAACTCTTCCCAAAGGATCTCTGAATGTCTGATGTTTTGTGAGCAACTTCAAGCAATTTGCTCCTTCACCCACTTTTGCCCATTTTATTTCTAAATACTTTGACCTACATTGTTTTACTTGATTGATTGATTTCTCATAGTAGCCCTCTTAGGTAAGTCTTATCGTCTCCTCTCCATTTTACAGATGAACATGGGTCATCTGTGAAACATGGGTCCGAGGGTTGGATGACTTGTCCCAGGTTGATCCGCCATAAAATGTTAGAGTCAGGAGATGAGTCAGTGCCCTCTAATTCTGGAACTGTACTCTTTGCTTTGTTCAGACTGCTTGTTCAGATATATGTGTACATGTATTTGTCATAGCTAATAGGGTCTCCTTGGTGTGAAATGGAAGAGTCATGAAATGCAGATTTACTTGTGAAATGGAAGCAGTCATTCATATGCAAATAGTTTTCAAGTAAGAACGATTTAACTGGCAACTTTACTAAAGGAATGGTAGATCAGATAGAAACATAATCTAGGCATACGTCATTTATCCAGAATATTATTTGGAAGAAGGTACTTTAGGTGAATGAAATTTCAAAAACCCAAGGCTTAATCCTTTAAATGATGGACCCTTATTTTTAATTGTTTCTGTTGGAAATCTTTTGCTATACTCCCTTAACAAACAGAATGTAGGCTTTTACGATCTTGAATTTGTTTACTGTTTTGTAGATGTACCTGTAGAAATAGGTCAGGGTTGTTAACTTTTGGTTCTTGGTTCTCGGTTCTTTGGTTCTTCACAGATGAGAGGTTCTGTGAACCTCTGAAATTGCATTCACATTTTTATGATTATATGCCTGTTTGGGGAAGAGAGGATCCATAGCTTCCATCCATTACTCAGAGCAATCTGTGCTAAGCTAAAAAGCACTTTTATGATGATTTGGAACTAAATGGCTATTGATCCACACTACTGTGGGTTCCATGAGGGTAAAGATGGGGTCTGTTTTGTTTTTACTAAATCTTCAGCACTTACCAGTGTCCAGCTCATAATAGATAGGCAATAGATACTTTTTGGAATAATTGTTTTTAATATTTTATTATTTTTAATAAAATAATTGTTTTTTATAATTATTACTTTCTATATAATAATTATTAGATCAAAGGAATGGAATGGTCTTATAAGAATGTTTCTTCACACCTTCAGAAAAGATTTACTGCCTAAACTCCTTTGACTTAACAGCAGATTTTTAAATGAATTTATTATTGTTATTTTATCAATGCAGTGAGCCATGGGCATTCTCCTTGTCAGTTTTACCCACATCCTAGAGCATTAGAATCAATGGATAACGTAAAAGTCATGTAGTCATGTAGTACCCTAAGTTTACAGATGAGGAAACTTAAGGCCCAGGAAGGAAATTGACTTGCTAAGGGTCACACAATTACAAAGCTGGGAATATCTCCTGGTTCCCATTCTGATTTTATTTCTACTACATTCTGCTCCTTCATTGTACTTTTTGTTTGTTCTTACTAATCAGCCCTAAATGAGTACATGCCCATTTTTACCATTTTATGCCTCCAGTCTTTGGCTTTGCTTATCACTCCCTCCAGGTCTTGCCAACAGGTTTTTACTGAGCAAACACTGTGTGCCCTGTTCACTATGAAACCTCTGGAATGAGTGGACTGCCACTCTTCCTAGGGCTAATAAAGTTTATTGCAATGAATAAGCAGACCTATATAATACACCTGGAGAGCTTATACAAGACAGTATATATTAAGTTCTAGATTGCAGAACAGATTTTTTTTTTTTCGGTACGCCGGCCTCTCACTGCTGTGGCTTCTCCCGTTGCGGAGCACAGGCTCTGGACGCGCAGGCTCAGTGGCCATGGCTCACGAGCCCAGCCGCTCCACAGCATGTGGGATCTTCCCAGACCGGGGCACGAACCCATGTCCCCTACATCGGCAGGCGGACTCTCAACCACTGTGCCACCAGGAAAGCCCTGCAGAACAGATTTTAAATGCTGCTCTTGTGTCCTGAAGCTGGTTCCTCCTGGCTTTGTGCATATCACTTTCCAGTTTCACAGGTAGTCATGTTACACTGGTAGCTTGAGATCTGCCATGGTGAGGGTTATTGGCAAACACTACAAATCAGGGCTTTTACCCACCACCCCCCTCCCAAGAGCCAGCATACCACTGGTTTTAAGAATTCAGAGATTGAGGGTTCTTTTCCCTAAACCATGTAGCCTCTGAGAGCATAATCTGACCTTAAATATTTTTACCACTTCATCCTCATTTTCTTAGTGTTGACTCAAGTTGCAACCCCCATTTTTTTTAATGAAAGTACATAGAACAGAAAATTTTACAATTCATCCCAAATGGTAAGAGTAAATATTGTTTTAGTCATATATGTGTACACACACATAGGTATACATATATATAAATGTATGTGTCTGTATTGGTGTACTTGGTCATTAAATAAAATGCATTTTTCCCTTGGGAAAAAAAAAAGAATTCAGAGAAAGGAAAAGTAGTGTAAGTTAGGATTATCTACTGAAGGTTCCATTGAAACAGAAGGGGTGGGAGAGTGACACGAGCAAAGGTGGGGGCAGTAATGAGTCTGCAGAGGGTGTGGGGGGAGAAAGGGCAGTAAGGAGAGAGGATTATCTTGGATTTCAGGAGGTACTAATAGGAGATGCAGTTTGGCCTTCAAGGGTTTGAACCAGATGAATTTGGACAAAAAGGAAACCTTCAAGAAGAAGTCATTAAAAAATATTTTTGGAAAATTAACATGGTCGCTGCATACAGCATGAATACCCGCTACCTGTGAAAATATTACAGTAATCCGTAGGTGAAGTGATGATGAGAATGACGAAAAGAGAATGTATCTAGGAAGTATTTTGAAGAAACTGTTAGTATGACTTTCAGACAGAGTAATTTAAGGAAGACATAAAGACTGAAGTTTTTGAGCATGGAGGACTGAAGGAGTGCTACTCCGTTGTCAGAGATAAGAAAGTTGGGAAGGCTTACTGATTTGGCAGAGAGGATGGTGCACTATTGAGTGGGAGGTGGCATTGAGTTATAGATGAGGATGGAACCTCAGTCACAGACCTGAGGACAAAGGAGGGGTAAAGTTAGGGAAATATATGGGAGCCATCAGTGTAGAGCTGATTATTAAAACAGAATGGAGGAGTCCTCCCTGAGAGCAGTGCGGGACAGAGGCAAAAACTGAACCTTGGAGGCCTGACGTAGTGTAAGCAATAGGAAGTGGCAGAGGATATTAAAGAAGGTAGATCACAGAGGTCGGAGATGAAGGGAGAAAACGTGGTGGTGTAATGTAAGGGAGGACTGAGTCCTTGTAGAAGGATGAGATCATTAGAGTCAAATGGCCACAAAGATGGGAAGAGGAGAGTCAGATGAGCTAATGAAAAGATTCTAAAAGACATATTCATATGACTAGAAAGAGATCACTAATTTACAGCAATTTTAGTAAAATGAGTGAGGGAAGAAACATTGTAGTTATCGTGTGGGTGATGGGGTCAAGGTAGTAAATACATGCCACTTATTCAGTCACTTCCACTATGAAAGGAAGGAGGTAGTATTTTATTTATAGGAGCTGTTGAGAGCAAGTGAATGTTTTGTTTGAGATAGTGGGCCCTCAGTACCACTGTGGTGTAATAAGTCAGGAATTCTCATCAACTACCCGTAGATGTATAAATTGATTCAGCCTTTCTGGAAAGCAGTTTTTTATATATTTTAAGAATCTTAAGATTGGACCTAGAGATTATCATACTAAGTGAAGTAAGTCAGAGAGAGAAAGGCAAATATCATATGATATCACTCATACGTGGAAACTAATTTATAAAAGATACAAATGAACTTATTTACAAAACAGAAGCAGACTTATAGATATTGACAACAAACTTATGATTACCAAAGGGAAATATGGTGGGGAGGGATAAATCAGGAGCTTGGGATGAACACAATTACTATATATAAGATAGATAACCAGCAAGGACCTACTGTATAGCACAGAGAACTCTACCCAATATTCTGTGATAACCTATATGAGAAAAGAATCTAAAAAAGAATGTATATTTGTATATGTATAACTGAATCATTTTGCTGTACACCTGAAACTAACACAACATTGTAAATCAGCTATACTCCAATAAAATTAAAATATTAAAGAAGAAAAATGAATCTTAAAAGGGTTCATGTCCTTTAACCATCATATCCTTTAGCCCTCCACTACCAGGATTCTATATAAGAAAATAACCAGAAATGCCATTAAAGATTTATGTAGAAAACTATTCATTGAAATATTATTTGTAATAGTGAAAAATGGGAAATAAATCCAGCCATAGGGAATGATTAAATTCAGGTTATATCCATTTGATGTTATACAGGTATCAAAAAGTTTTTTTTTGTTTTTTTTGGGGGTTTTTTTTCGGTACATGGGCCTCTCACTGTCGTGGCCTCTCCCGTTGCGGAGCACAGGCTCCCGACGCGCAGGCTCAGCGGCCGTGGCTCACGGGCCTAGCTGCTCCGTGGCATGTGGGATCTTCCCGGACCGGGGCACGAACCCGCGTCCCCTGCATCGGCAGGCGGACTCTCGACCACTGCGCCACCAGGGAAGCCCTGAAATTTTAATAACATCTTTTATAAGAGCATTTTTTTTTATTGGTTTATGGTTGATTTACAATGTGTTAGTTTCAGGTATACAGCAAAGTGATTCAATTGTACATATTTATATTCTTTTTCATATTGTTTTCCATTTTAGGTTATTACAAGATATGGAATATACTTCCCTGTGCTATACAGTAGGTCCTTGCTATTTCTCTTTTTTATATATGATAGTGTGTATCTGTTAATCCCAAACTCCTGATTTATCCCTTCTCCACCCTTTTTCCTTTGGTAACCATAAGTTTGTTTTCTATGTCTGTGAGTCTGTTTCTGTTTTGTAAATAAATTTATTTGTATCATTTTTTAGATTCCACATATAAGTGATGTAATATGATATTTGTCTTTCTTTGTCTGATTTACTTCACTTAATATGATAATCTCTAAGTTGATCAACATTGCTGCAAGTGGCATTATTTCATCAAAAAGAGGGATTTTGAATGCAGCCAGAGACATAGGTATTTAGCTCTGCAGGTGTGCCCTGGTCATTCATGTAGCCTATGTTCAACAGGGGCTCTAGCTGGTTGTGCTAAAAAGCAGCAATTCTCAAACATGGCAGCACATTAGAATCACTTAGAAAATCTTTCTAAAAAATACTAATGCCAGAGTCCTCGTCACAGAAATTGGGATTTAATTGGTGTGGGATGGCCCTGTGTGTTGGGTTTTTGTTTTTCTGTGGTGATTCCAGTATACAGAGTTCGAAGTCCATCTTTTTAGAGTAGTGCTTCTCAAACTTTAGTATGCATAAGCATCATGTGAAGGGCTTGTAAAGACATTTTTCTAGATTCTGAAGGTTTGGGGTGGGGTCTGAGAATTAGCATTTCCAGGAAGCTCCCAGCTGAGGCCGAATAGCACTGTTCTAGACTTTAGAGTGTGTGGTATTGGTTTTCCTATGTCTGGCACACAGTGTGTACTCATCAGCCATTGAATGAATGTAGCTATTTGATTCTTGAAATTTAATGTTCATATGAATCAGTTGGATATCTCATTAAAAATACAGATTCAAATTCTGTAGGTCTGGGGTGGGAGCTGAAAGTCTGCATTTCTAACAAGCTCACAGGTGATGGCAACAACATTTGAGAACAGCAAGGTGTAACAAGATATGTATCGTGTGTAATTTTCTCATCTCATTTCCACCAAGGTGCACTAGGCAGATGACCTTCACCTGGATATCTTTGGTCTACCCTGAATTGGGCACATTTCCTACTATACCCCATTTCTTTCCTTTTCTATCCCATTACAAAAACATATTGGAGTACAAATGAGTGAGAGTGACATTTTTATAGAGATAACATCAAATCCTCTCCAATTTTTAAAATATTAAATATCAAGTAAATATAAAAATTTCATAAACTACGTATAAAGTAAAAAACAATAAGATGTAATTAATACACATGTTTAAAAATATTCTTATTTAGAATAATTTTAATTTACAGAAAAGTCGCAAAGATAGTACAGAGTTCTGTGTACCCCTCACCCAGTTAACCCTAATGTCATCATCTTACATAACCCACAGTACATTTGTCAATACTAAGAAATTAACAATGATACTTTGCTATCAACTAAAGGACAAACTTCATTTAGTTCTCTCCAGTTATTCTACTGTTGTCCATTTTGTGTTCCAGGATCCAATCCAGGATACCACATTGCATTTAGTTGTCATGTCTCCTTAGTCTTTGCTGATCTGTGATGGTTTCATATTCTTTGATTTTCATGATCTTGGCAATTTTGAGGAATACTGGTCAGATATTTTGTAGGATGTCCCTCAATTAGGTTTTGTTTGATGCTTTCTCATGGTAAGACTAGGGTTATGGGTTTGGGGGAAGAATAAATAGCACAGAGGTAAAGTGCCCTTCTCATCATGTCATATTAGACAGTATATAATATCCACATGATTTATTACTGGACTCATTTTATTTTTTATTGATGGACTCATATTTTTTACCTTGTTATAATCTATTACTCTTATTTATTTTGTTGTTCAGATTATGCCAGTTTAGGCTTTATCAGATCAGCTTCTGTGTCCCTTTACAGGCCCTCATCATTTTGTTTTTTGGACACTTCCTTACTTTCTGGCACTACAGGATGGATGTTCCAGACTCATCTTGTATTTTCTCTGCCCCAACATAGAATCAGCCAGTTTTCTCCAAGGAGCCCTGGTTCCTTTCATTGGATAATGGTATTTAGACACCAGGATCTGGCAATGAGTGTGCTTGTTGCTACTCAAGTGTCACTGATTCCGGGCCTTCCCAGTGGGTAGAGCTGGAAAATACATGTGTGTATACTAAACCATGTGTATACACATAATTATGTCTCTGTCTCATATCATCTTTCTATATGTATACACACATGTATATATTGAAAACTAAAGGTGCACATACTGAGTTTTCTGACTCTGACCCAGCACCACATTCATTCTAGCCTTCCACCCTTGCTTTTGGAACTTCTTTCTTTGACAGTGAGAAACCTGGCTCTCATTATCTACCATTTAGTTACTTACTTGTTCAATCCTAGTATATACTTATAAAGTAGTTTCAGAATTGTTAACCAGTACTCCTGTAAGAAACAAATTTGCCAACTAAAGTACATTTCTCTTTGTCTTTAGTCTTACAGTTTCCAATCAAAACAATATTTTCCAAAGTTACTTAGGTCAGCTCCTTTTTTCCCACCTTGAAGTTTATAAGGTTAGATCACACATTATTTCTAATACAATTAGATACATTTGTCACAGTCTGCTTTCCATCCTGGGAATGATCCAACACCCTGGTTGATATTATAAAATTTGCATATATTAAAGCTCTCTGTGATGTAGTTTTAGGGGTTTTGACAAATGCCATGATTTCATTTTTAAGCAGATCATTGGCAGACTTCATAACTAGCAACATACGTGCAACAAACCTGGCAGCTGATCTTCACACAGGTTAAGAAACAATAACTTAGATAATCTTCTAAAAGCCTCCTCACCAGCATTCATTGAACCTTCATTTATCATCACTGGTTCCCAGAGATTGGTCATGTTCCAGGTAACGTCACTGATGGTTATCTCCAGGAGAGTCTTGAATGATTCTGAGAAAAAAAGCATCCCCACCACTCTGCACTGTCCATCATGGGTTGGAAAGAATGGGAAGGAAGGGACAACAGGGCAGAAGGCAGTACTTGAGTCAGCCTCGAGACTGACCCACTAGAGCCTCCAGCCAGCAGTAATAACTCTAAGGCACAGATTTACAAATTGTGAGCCCCCAGACCAACAGTACTGGCATCACCTGGGAAATTGTTGGAAGTGCAAATTCTCAG
Source organism: Delphinus delphis (assembly GCF_949987515.2). Lineage (NCBI taxonomy): Eukaryota > Metazoa > Chordata > Mammalia > Artiodactyla > Delphinidae > Delphinus > Delphinus delphis. The sequence continues at coordinate 67,651,034 of NC_082686.1, forward strand.
GCTCCACCTATACTTACTGAATCAGAAACTCTGCAAATGGGGTCCACTAGTGTGTGTTACGAGTCCTTTGGGTGATTCTGTTGCACACTAGAGCTTAAGGATTTCTATTCTTAAGATTAACTAGCCATTTGCCAGTCAGAGCCTTACGGGCATAGTGAGGCTTCATCTTGACTTCTTGCTAAGGCTTTGGGGACACAGAACTGGTCAGCCAGGGACAGGCTGCAAGTGTAGCCAGATGGTTTAACCCTCTGGGTTTAACAGCCCTTTAAGGGCTGGTTTTCTTTTGGTTTTTTTGTTTGTTTTTAATTGTGATCCACCAGAGGATGGAAAATTTTGGGCTTGGATGTCTGGGGCAATATATTCTATCTCTTTGAGTTAGAAAAGTGGTCTTAATAATGATACTAGGGGAGGGGGAAGGGTAAGCTGTGACAAAGTGAGAGAGTGGCATGGACATATATACACTCCCAAACGTAAAATAGATAGCTAGTGGGAAGCAGCCGCATGGCACAGGGAGATCAGCTCGGTGGTTTGTGACCACCTAGAGGGGTGGGATAGGGAGGGTGGGAGGGAGGGAGATGCAAGAGGGAAGAGATATGGGAACATATGTATATGTATAACTGATTCACTTTGTTATAAAGCAGAAACTAACCATTGTAAAGCAATTATACTCCAATAAAGATGTTAAAAAAATAATGATACTAAAACTTTTTTATGCTTTAATTTTTTTGTAATTGCAAAATGAAGACCGAAATCACATCAAGACTTCATATATATATATATTTTTTAGTGATGTCGGGTTTTAAAATTTTTTTTTTTACAATGGTTTGTTATTTCTAATGTGTATAATATCATGTTTGTTTATGTTTTAATAACCGTTTATACCTTAAGGAGGTACAAATTCCTGGCCTCCAGTATGAAGTTGTAGTAAGAAAAGTTGGGAGATATTTTCTGATCTAGGTAAACCTGTCATGCCTTTAAGTCCCATTCCTCACCTCCACCCCCAGGTATGTCTGTGACCTCAAGTACTGCTTCTCTTTTCATTATTCCTCTGTTCTAGCCATGCTGGCCTCCTCTTTGTGTCCCTTAGGGCCTTTGCACTTACTGTTGTTTGTGATTGAAATACCCTTCCACCAGATACCTGCATACTAGCCCCCTCACTTCCTTCAAAAGTAGCATTCTCAAAGAGAACTTCTACTTCCCTATCTAAAATTTCACACACACACCACATTCCAAGCACAGAAACACTGTCACTCCCCATTGTTTATTTTTTCTCTCTGGAATTTACTATCTAACTATATATATACATATATATACGTATATATGTATATTTTTCCCCCTTCCTCTAGTAGAATGTAAGTTCAGCTGGCATAGATTTTTATCTGTTTTTTATACTGCCTGGAACAATACCTAACAAGTAGTATTTGTTGAATGAATAAATATCTCCAAACGTGCATTTGTGTGACTGACATTAAGTAGGTGTACATGGTAACATTTTTGCTTTATCATTATTACCCAAACTGAGCTGAGAGGCAGCTTGTCTTTTATTCTCCTAAACTGCCTCTGTTCTAATTAAGAGGGATGGGGAAGGACAGTACCTAAGGAGATAAATATTGATTCTTTTTCTGTTTCCTCTTTAGACAGTAGAGCTCACTGCCAGTTAACTTTGTTGCTTTCTGTCTCAGCACCTGCCAGAAGGCAATGGGACAGGATGGTGTGAGATGGGGATTTATAGGTCACGTTAAACCAGTGGTTCTCTAGGGAAGATGAAAAAGTCGAGATGGATGGTGGTGATGGTGGCACAACAATGTGAATGTACTTAATGCCACAGCCCTGTACACTTAAAAATGGTTAGAATGGTAAATTTTGTGTTATATGTATTTTACCACAGTTTTTTTTTTTAAAAAAAAAACCCAAACACAGTGGTTCTCAAAGTGTAGTTTCAAACCAGCAGTAGCAGCTTCACCTAAGATCTTGTTAGAAATGCAAATTCCCAACCTTCAACCCAGAATTGTTGATTCCAAAACTGGAGGTAGGTGTGCCTAGTGATTTGCATTTTAACAAGCCATTCTGGTGGTTCTGATGCATACTGAAGTTTGAGAGTCACAGCATTGAACACTTGTTTTAATCCTTAGAGCTATGGAAAACTTTTGAAGAGGTTCATAGAATTTCTTCATGCCCTGATAACTGTATAAAATTACCTTGATCAGAAATACTGACCAAGGGGTAAAATTGAAGTGCTCTGGAAATGTTTTGAGGATTAGTGCTTTAAGTAATATTTCAAGAAACGAACTTAACGCTTAGAGTGCCTGCTGTGTTTCAAGCATCTTGCCAAATGCTCTCACACTTGTTTTCCATTTAGCCCTCAAATCAGCCCTGGTGAAGTAAATACTACATTACCTATTATACATTTAAAACAAGCCGAGATCAGTTATAATTTATCTACTTTTCTTACAGTGTATACTTACTGTCACTAGGTGGCACTGGTGGTGTGGTTACTCAGACCCAGGCAAAGCTTTCTGGGACTACCTGCCTAGAAAACTGAAATAAATGAGGCCTTTTAAGAAAGAAATCAGACTGCAGACAACCACAAATCTTGATACAAGTAGAGGTTCTAACTTAAGGTATGTCAGAGTTTGGACCTCTGAAAATTCACTCCTATAAAAAGCAATGAAAACATTACTATAAAGTCTTAAAATCAACTTTTTCAGAACTCTAGGAAATAACCAGAGGCTTGTGACAGTCTGTGTGGCATTTGTCGAAGAAAATGACTTCATGGTAAGGGCAACAAGGCTAATGGAGTTTTAACTGATTCCTGTTTCCTCTTGGCTTCACAGTAGCCTTGAAAACTAATACCTCAAAATTGCAGTAGCTCTAAAAACCTAGCAGACACTGAAGAAGGCAGAATGGATTTGGAGCTCCCCCAAACCCCTAGCCCCAGAGGACTGTTACTATTTGGCCTGTGTGGCAGTTCCATGGAAATGCTCACTCACAGGGCTTGCCTTTTTTTTTTATTAACCTGACTCAGAGCTAATACAATTCGAACAGCTTCTTTCTCACCCACCCCAGAGCATGCCCCCAAATGCACACATATCCCTCCAGCAAAGGCAGGCAAACTTATTGGTGCAAGGCATTTAAGGAAGTCTCTGTCCAGTTATTAGTGGAATACTAAGCTAACATAGAACATAGACTTCTGTGGCAAAACACAACAAAGAATATTGGGGAATACAGAGCATTGGAAATAGAATTGAGAGTCTGGAAATAAACCCTCATATTTATGGACAAATGATTTTCTATATTGTGTCAAAACAATTCAACAGGGGAAAGAATAGTCTTTTCAACAAATGGTGCTGGGAGAATTGGATATCCATATGCAAAAAAATGAAGTTGGATTCCTTCCACACATAATATACCAATATTAACTGAAAATGGATGACAGATCTAAATGTTAAAGCTAAAACTGTAACGTTCTTAGAAGATAACATAGGAGTAAACCTTTGTAACCTTGTATATGACACCAAAAGCTCAAGCAACAGAAGAAAAAATGGATAAGCTGGACTTCATCAAAATTAAAAATTTATATATTTAAAGGACATCATCAGGGACTTCCCTAGTGGCACAGTGGTTAAGAATCCGCCTGCCAATGCAGGGGACATGGGTTCAAGCCCTGGTCCGGGGAGATCCCACATGCCACGGAGCAACTAAGCCCATGCACCACAACTACTGAGCCTTTGCTCTAGAGCCCGTGAGCCACAACTACTGAGCCTGCGTGCCGCAACTGCTGAAGCCCACACACCTAGAGCCCTTGCTTTGCAACAAGAGAAGCCACCACAACGAGAAGCCTGCACACCGCAATGAAGAGTAACCGCTGCTCGTCGCAACTAGGAAAGCCTGCACGCAGCAACGAAGACCCAACGCAGCCAAAAATAAAAAAATAAATTTATAAAAATAAATAAATAAAGGACATCATCAGGACTTCCCTGGTGGTCCAGTGGGTAAGAATCCACGCTCCCAGTGCAGGGGGCCCAGGTTCCATGCCTGGTCAGGGAACTAGATCCCACATGCATGCCACAACTAAGAAACCCACGTGCTGCAACTAAGCCCACGTGCTGCAACAAGAACCAGCACAGTCAAAAATAAATAAATAGGGCTTCCCTGGTGGCGCAGCGGTTGAGAGTCTGCTTGCTGATGCAGGGGACGTGGGTTCGTGCCCCAGTCTGGGAGGATCCCGCATGCTGCGGAGCGGCTGGGCCTGTGAGCCATGGCTGCTGAGCCTGGGCCTCCGGAGCCTATGCTCTACAATGGGAGAGGCCACAGCAGTGAGAGGCCCACCTACCGCAAAAAAAATAAAAATAAAGGATGTCATCAACATCATGAAAAGACAACCTGCGAAGTGGAGAAAATATTTACAAATCGTACATCAGACAAGGAACTTGTATTTAGAATATATAAGAATGCTTATAACCCGATAACAAAAAGACAACCAAGTTAAGAAATGAACAAAGAAGCTGAATGAACATTTCTCCAGAGAAGATATGCAAAGAGCCAATAAACATGTGAAAATATCCTCATCCTCTTTACCCAGTAGGGAAATACAAATCAAGACTATGTTGGGAAGGAAGAAATTTTCCTCTACCCTTCTCGGTTCTTGTGGCTGGTCTAAGAATTAAGTTGACATGAGACATAATGAGTTGACATTAACTAACATGTATACATGAGAGAGACCCTGGAAAACTGAGTAATTTGCTGAAATGGCTGAAACCCTCACCTTAAATACCATCTTCAGGTAAAGACAAAGAGGATGTTGGAATTAGGGGTTTGAAACTTCAAAGGGGAGGAAGGCAATTGACATGGAGATGGAATAGCAAATGTTTGGTAAATAAATGTTTGCTGGGCCATGCAGAGACAATGGGAAACAGGGTGGACTCTGATGTCCAGGCTGTTTCCACCACCACACTTAGCCCATATTCTTTACAGATATCTCTGATGATAGCTCTCTTCCTGGAATAGACCCTCTATCTACATTTTTTTTAGGAAATTAGGGGAAGGCTAAAGTTTCTTCCTGAGTCTTCTGGGCCTTGATTGTTTTCAGCTAAAATAATCCACATGCCAAAGAAGACATTTTGGGGTGGCAAATTTCGCTTCTCTACGACCACAGTGAGCTACCATGTCACACCCACTAGGATGGCTTTTTAATTAACAACAACAAAAAAACAAGGCAGGATGTAGAGAGATTGGACCCCTCATACATTGCTGATGGAAATGTAAAATGTAAACACTTGGAAAAGAGTCTTGAAGTTTCTCAAACAAGTAATTCTGTGGAGTTGCCATATGACCCAGTACTTTCACCTCTTACTATATGCCCCAAAGAAATTAAAATAGATGTTTACTCAAAAGCTTGTACACAAATGTCCATATCAGCATTATTCATAATAACCAAAAAGTGAAAACCACTTAAATGTCCATCAACTGACTAATGTATAAACAAAATTTTGGATATCCATGAAATGGGATAAAATTTATCAGTTAAAAAAATCAAGTACTGAGTACTTCCCTGGTGGTCCAGTGGTTAAGAATTCGCCTTCTGATGCAAGGAATGCGGGTTCAATCCCTGGTCAGGGAACTAAGATCCCATGTGCCGTGGGGCAACTAAGCGCATGCCCCGCAACTACTGAGCCTGTGTGCTCTAGAGCCTGTGCGCCACAACTAGAGAGAAGCACGTGTGCCACAATGAAAGATACTGCATGCTGCAGTGAAGATCCCATGTGTGGCAACTAAGACCAGACACAGCCAAATAAATGAATAAATAAATAAATGAAATAAATAAATAAATATTTTCAAAAAATCAAGTACTGATAAATGCTACAACATGGACAAACTTTGAAAACATGCTAAGTGAAAGAAGCCAGTTAAAAAGGCCACATATTGTGTGATTTCATTTATATAATTAAATACTGTAGTAGTGATCAGTACATAACTTTGTGTATATAGAAAAAACTACTGAATTGTACACTTTATTTTTTATTTAGTATATATATTTAAAATTTTTTTACTTTATATTGGAGTCTAGTTGATTTACAATGTTGTGTTAGTTTCAGGTATACAACAAAATGATTCAGTTATACATACCTCTGTTCTTTATCAGATTTTTTTCCCATTTAGGTTATTATAGAATATTGAGGAGAGTTCCTTGTGCTATACAGCAGGTCCTTGTTGATTATCTATTTTATATATAGTAGTGTGTATATATTAATCCCAAACTCCTAATTTATCCCTCCCTTCCACCTTTCCCCTTTCGTAACCATAAGTTTGTTTTCCAAGTCTGTGATGCTATTCCTGTTTCGTAAATAAGTTCGTTTGTATCATTTCTTTATGTTCCACATCTAAGTGATATCATATGATATTTGTCTTTCTCTGTCTGACTTACTTCACATAGTATGATAATCTTCAGGTCCAGCCATGTTGTAGCAAACAGCATTATTTCATTTTTTTTTTTATGGCTAGTATTCCATCGTGTATATATACCACTTCTTATTTTTTTTTTTTTTGCGGTACGCGGGCCTCTCACTGTTGTGGCCTCTCCCGGTGCGGAGCACAGGCTCCGGACGCGCAGGCTCAGTGGCCATAGCTTACCGGCCCAGCCGCTCCGTGACACGTGGGATCTTCCCGGACCGGGGCACAAACCCGTGTCCCCTGCATTGGCAGGCGGACTGTCAACCACAGAGCCACCAGGGAAGCCCTACTACTTCTTCTTTATCCATTCATCTATCATTGGACATTTAGGTTGCTTCCATGTGTTGGCTATTGTAAATGGTGCTGCATTGAACATTGGGATGCATGTATCTTTTCAAATTGTGGTTTTTCTCTGTATATGCCCAGAAGTGGGATATGTGGATCACACAGTAGCTCAATTTTTACTTTTTAAAGGAAACTCCATACCTTTCTCCATAGTGGCTGTACCAATTTACATTCCCACCAACAGTGTAGGAGGCTTCCCTTTTCTCCACACCCTCTCCAGCATTTATTGTTTGTAGACTTTTTGATGATGGCCATTCTGACTGGTGTGAGGTGATACCTCACTGGAGTTTGGATTTGCATTTCTCTAATAATTAGCGATGTTGAGCATCTTTTTATGTGCTTTTTGGCCATCTGTATGTCTTCTTGGAGAAATGTCTATTTAGGTCTTCTGCCCAGTTTTTGATTGGGTTGTTTGTTTTTCTGGTACAGTAAGTCCCCTACATACGAAATTTCAAGTTGCAAGCTTTCGAAGATACAAATGTGCATTCGCATGTACAGTCACGTAAGTTAGTTCATGTGTCTGGCGTTCATTGTCACGTGCATGCATCCGGTACAAGTGGTTGTGCTTTTATGTACTGTACAGTACTATACAGAGTACAGTAGTACAGTATCTTTATTTCAAGCTAGATCTGCAAGAGAATGACTTCATTGAACTCCTTGCTATGCAACACGAGGAGCTTACTAATGAAGACCTGATGGAATTGGAGGCTGAGAGAAAGTACGAAGAGAGACAAGAGGAAGAAGAAGTAACTGAAGAACTGAAGAGATTTATGATGCAGGAAATGACAAGGGGATTTTCTTTATTTGAGGAGGCACAGGACCCGAACGTAGAATGGTACAGAAAGGTTGCAGCAGCTGTTCAGAATGCAGTCCAGTGCTACTGTGTCATCTATGACAAGAAAAGAAGAGCTACTACCCAGACATCGCTGGATTGTTTTTTCAAGAGGGTAGATAGAATTGAATCCAGCAAGGAACCAGAACCTGTGCCATCAATGTCAGGCATGAGTGAAATTGCAGCTTGCCCTCCATCTCCTATTGCTCACGATCCTTCAGCTCTACCATTTCCCACCTCCTCTCCCTCCTCTAGTCAGTAAGTCTTCTTGCCTTTTCTCTTGATGCCAGCCCGTGTATGCCAGCTGTTGTACTGTACTACTCTACTTTTCAAGGTATGGTACTGTGACATTAAAAATGATTTCATTATTTTTTGTGTTTATGTATTATTTGTATGAAAAGTATTATAAACCTTTTACAGTACAGTACTATATAGCCAATTGTGTTAGTTGGGTATCTAGGCTAACTTTGTTGGACTTACAAACAAATTGGACTTACGAATGCACTCTTGGAATGGAACTCGTTCGTATGTAGGGAACTTACATTGAGCTGCATGAGCTATTTGTATATTTTGGAGGTAGCTGCATGAGCTATTTGTATATTTTGGAGATTAATCCCTTGTCGGTTGCATTGTTTGCAGATATTTTCTCCTGTTCTGTGGGTTGTCTTTTTATTTTGCTTATGGTTTCCTTTGCTGTGCAAAGCTTATAAGTTTAATTAGGTCCCATTTGTTTATTATTATTATGATTTTTTAAACAAAATGTTGGGGGTAGGAGTTTATTAATTATTTATTTTTGCTGTGTTGGGTCTTCGTTTCTGTGCGGGGGCCACTCTTCATGTCTGTGCGCAGGCCTTTCACTATCGTGGCTTCTCTTGTTGAGGAGCACGGTCTCCAGACGCGCAGGCTCAGTAGTTGTGGCTCATGGGCCTAGTTGCTCCGTGGCATGTGGGATCTTCCCAGACCAGGGCTCGAACCCGTGTCCCCTGCATTAACAGGCAGATTCTCAACCACTGCGCCACCAGGGAAGCCCTATTATTGTTTTTATTTTCATTACTCTAGGAGGTGAATCCAAAAAGGTATTACTGCGATTTATGTCAAAGAGTGTTCTGCCTATGTTTTCTTCTAAGAGTTCTATAGTATCCAGTTTTACATTTAGGTCTTTAATCTATTTTGAGTTTATTTTTGTATATGGTGTTAGGGAATGTTCTAATTTCATTCTTTTACATGTAACTGTCCCAGCACCACTTATTGAAGAGACTGTCTTTTCTCCGTTGTATATTCTTGCCTTCTCTGTCATAGATTAATTGACCATAGGTGCATGGGTTTATTTCTGGGCTTTCTGTCCTGTTCCTTGATCTATATTTCTGTTTTTATGCCAGTACCATATTGTTTTAATTACTGTAACTTTGTAGTATAGTCTGAAGTCAAGGAACCTGATTCCTCCAGCTCCATTTTTCTTTCTTAAGATTGCTTTGGCTATTTGGGGTCTTTTGTGTTTCCATACAAATTAAAAATTTTTTTGTTCTAGTTCTGTGAAAAGTGACACTGGTCATTTGAAACAGATTGCACTGAATCTTTAGATTGCCTTGGATACGATAGACATTTTGACAACATTGATTCTTCCAATCCAAGAACATGGTATATCTTTCCATCTGTTCGTGTCATCTTTGATTTTTTTCAAGGGTGCCTTATAATTTTTGGAGTATAGGTCTTTTGTCTCCTTAGGTAGGTTTATTCCTAGGTATTTTATTCTTTTTGATGCAGTGGTAAATGAGATTGTTTCCTTAATTTCTCTTTCATTGTTAGTCTATAGAAATGCAGCAGATTTATGCGTATTAATTTTGTATCCTGCAACTTTACCAAATTCATTGATGAGCTCTAGTAGTTTTCTGGTAGCATCTTTAGGATTTTCTGTGTATAGTATCTTATCATCTGCAAACAGTGACAATTTTATTTCTTCCTTCCAATTTGGATTCCTTTTATTTCTTTTTCTTCTCTGATTGCTGTGGCTAGGACTTCCAAAACTATGTTGAATAAAAGTGGCTAGAGTGGACATCCTTGCCTTGTTCCTGATCTTAGAGGGAATGCCTGCAGCTTTTCATTGTTGGGTATGATGTTTGCTGTGGGTTTGTCGTATATGGCCTTTATTATGTTGAGGTAGGTTCCCTCTATCCCCACTTTCTGGAGAGTTTTTATCGTAAACTGGTGTTGAATTTTGTTGAAAGCTTTTTCTGCATCTATAGAGATGATCATATGGTTTTTATTCTTCGGTTTGTTAATGTCGTGTATCACACTGGTTGATTTGTGGATATTGAAAAATGCTTGCATCCCAGGGATAAATCCCATTTGAACATGGCATATGATCCTTTTAATGTATTGTTGGATTTGGTTTGATGGTATTTTGTTGAGGATTTTTGCATGTATGTTCATCAGGGATATTGGCCTGTAATTTTCTTTTTTGTGTGATATCTTTGTCTGTTTTTGGTATCAGGGTGATGGTGGCCTTATAGAATGAGTTTGGGAGTGTTCCTGCCTCTGCAATTTTTTGGAACAGTTTCAGAAGAATAGGTGTTAACTCTTCTCTAAATGTTTGATAGAATTCGCCTGTGAAGCCATCTGGTCCTGGACTTTTCGTTTGTTGGAATTTTTAAATCACAGTTTCAATTTCAGTACTTGTGATTGGTCTGTTCATATTTTCTGTTTCTTCCTGGTTTAGTCTTAGGAGACTGTACTTTCTAAGAATTTGTCCATTTCTTCTAGGTTGTCCATTTTATTGGCATATAGTTGCTTGTAGTAGTCTCTTATGATCCTTTGTATTTCTGTGGATTCAGTAGTAACTTCTCCTTTTTCATTTCTAATTTTATTAATTTGAGCCCTCTCCTTTTTTTTCTTGGTGAGTCTGGCTAAAGGTTTATCAATTTTGTTTATCTTTTCAAAGAATCAGCTTTTAGTTTCATTGATCTTTGCTATTGTTTTTTTGATTCTATTTCATTTGTTTCTGCTCTGATCTTAATGATTTCTTTCTGTCTACTAACTTTGGGCTTTGTTTGGTCTTCTTTCTGTAGTTGCTCTACGTGTAAGTTTAGGCTGTTTATTTGAGATCTTTCTTGTTTCCTAAGGAAAGCTTATATTGCTATAAACTTCCCTCTTAGAACTGCTTTTGCTGAATCCCATAGGTTTTGAATTGTTGTGTTTTCATTTTCATTTGTCTCTAGGTATTTTTTGATTTCCTCTTTGATTTCTTCAGTGATCCATTAGTTGTTTAGTAGCATATTGTTTAACCTTCATGTGTTTGTGTTTTTTTGCAGTTTTTTTCTTGTAGTTGATTTCTAGTCTCATAGTGTTGTGGTTGGAAAAGATGCTTGATATGATTTCAGTTTTCTTAAATTTACTGAGGCTTGCATTGTGGCCCAACATGTGATCTATCCTGGAGAATGTTTCATGTCCACTTGAGAAGAGTGTGTATTCTGCTGGCTTCAGATGGAATGCTCTATATGTAACAAGTAATTCCATTTGGTCTAATGTGTCATTTAAGATCTGTTTCCTTATTGATTTTCTGTCTGGATGATCTGTCCAGTGATGTAAGTGGGGTGTTAAAGTCCCTTACTGTTATTGTGTTACTGTTGATTTCTCCTTTTATATCTGTTAATATTCACCTTGTATATTAAGGTACTTCTATGTTGTGTGCATATATATTTACAATTGTTATATCTTCTTCTTGGATTGATCCCTTGATTATTATATAGTGTCCTTCTTTGTCTCTTGTAACAGTCTTTATTTTAAAGTCTATTCTGTCTGATATGAATATTGCTACTCCAGCTTTCTTTTGATTTGCATGGAATACCTTTTTCCATCCCCTCACTTTCAGTATATATGTGTCCCTAGATCTGAAGTGGTCTCTTGTAGACAGCATATATACAGGTCTTGTTTTTGTATCCATTCAGCCAGTCTATGTCTTTTGTTTGGATCATTTAATTTGTTTACATTTAAGATAATTGTCAATATATATGTTCTTATTGCCATTTTGTAAATTGTTTTGGGTTTGTTTTTGTAGGTGTTTTCTCTTCCCTTTCTCTTTTGTTCTGTTCTCTAGTGATTTGATGACTAATGTTAGTGTTGTGTTTGGATTCCTTTTCTTTTTTGTCTGTATCTATTGTAGATTTTCAGTTTGCAGTTACCATGAGGTTTTGATGTAGCAGTCTCTCTCTCTCTCCCTCTGCCCTCCTCTATCTCTCTCTCTCTATATATACATATATATATATATATACATATATATATATATATACACACACACACACACACACACACACACCCATATATATATATATATATATGATTGTTTTAAGTTGCTGGTCTCTGAATTTCAAATGCATTTCCAATATCCTGCATTTTTTGTACTCTCCTCTTCTATCAATTGTTGGGTTTTGTTTTTGTTTTTTGCGGTATGCGGGCCTCTCACTGCTGTGGCCTCTCCTGTTGCGGAGCACAGGCTCCGGACGCGCAGGCTCAGCGGCCATGGCTCACGGGCCCAGCCGCTCCGCGGCATGTGGGATCTTCCCGGACTGGGGCAAGAACCCGTGTCCCCTGCATCAGCAGGCAGACTCTCAACCACTGAGCCACCAGGGAAGCCCCGATTGTTGGTTTTGATATCATATTTGTGTGTGGATGATTTCTTACCTTTACTGTATGTTTGCCTCTACTGGTGAGGTTTCCCATTGGTAATTTTCTTGCTACTAGATGTGGGCTTTTCTGCGGAGAAGTTCCTTTAGCATTTGTCATAAAGCTGGTCTGTTGGTGCTGAATTCTTTTAGATTTTGCTTGTCTGTAAAGCTTTTGATTTCTCCATCAAATCTGAATGAGAGCCTTGATAGGTAGATTATTCTTGGTTGTAGGTTTTTTCCCTTTCGTCACCTTAAATATATCATCACTCCCTTCTGGCCTGCAGAGTTTCTGCTGAAAAATCAGTTGATAACCTTACAGGAGTTCCCTTGTATATTATTTGTTGCCTTTCCCTCGTTGCTTTTAATATTTTCTCTTTGTCTTTAATTTTTGTCAGTTTGCTTACTATGTTTCTCAGCATGTTTCTCCTTGGGTTTAATCCTGTATGGAATTCTCTGCACTTACTGGACTTCGATGACTGTTTCCTTTCCCATGTTAGGGAATTTTTCAGCTATTATCTCTTCAAATATTTTCTCAGGCCCTTTCTCTCTTCTTCTTGGACTCCTATAATGCAAATGTTGGTGCGTTAAATGTTGTCCCAGAGGTCTCTTAAACTGTCCTCATTTCTTTTCATTGTTTTTTTCTTTATTCTGTTCTGCAGCAGTGATTTCCACATTTCTGTCTTCCAGCTCACTTATCCGTTCTTCTGCCTCATTTATTCTGCTATTGATTTCTTTTAGTGTATTTTTCATTTCAGTTATTGTATTGTTCATCTCTGTTTGTTCTTTGTATCTTCTAACTCTTTGTCAAACATCTCTTATATCTTCTCAGTCTGTGCTCCATTCTTTTTCTGAGATCTTGGATCATCTTTGATATTACTACCCTGAATTCTTTTTCTGGAAGGTTGCCTATCTCCACTTAATTTCATTGTTTTTCTGGGGTTTTATCTTGTTCCTTCATCTGGAATATACTCCTTTCTTGTCTCATTTTATCTAACTTTCTGTGATTGCGGTTTCCACAGGCTGCAGGGTTGTACTTCCTCTTGCTTCTGGTGTCTGCCCCTGGTGGGTGAGGCTGGTCTAAGAGGCTTGTGCAGGCTTTCTGGTGGGAGGGACTGATGCCTGCCTACTGGTGGGTGGAGCTGAGTCTTGTCCCTTGTTGGGCAGGCCTGTGTCAGGAGGTGTGTTTAGAGGTGGCCATGGGCTCAGGAAGATTTTAGGCAGCCTGTCTACCAATGGTTGGGGCTGTGTTCTCACCCTGTTAGTTGTTTGGCCCAAGGCATCCCAGCACTTGCACCTACCAACTGTTGGGTTGGGCCAGGTTTGTTGTCTAAATGGTGACCTCCAGGAGAGCTCACACTAATGAGTACTCCCTGGTATCTCTGCCACCAGTGTCCTTATCCCCACAGTAAGCCACAGCTGCCCCCCACCTCCACAGGAGACCCTCTAAGACCAGCAGGTAGGTCTGGACCAGGCTCCTATGAAGTTACTGCCTTTTCCTGGGTCCTGGTGTGCACGAGACCTGTGTGCATCCTCTAAGAGTGGCATTTCTGTTTCCACCAGTCCTGTGGAGTTCCTGCGATCAAGCCCTGCTGGCCTTCAAAGCCAAATGCTCTAGGGGCTCCTCCTTCCGATGCCAGATCCCCAGGCTGGGGAGCCTGGCCCAGGGCTCAGAACTGTCACTCCTGAGGGAGAACCTCTGCGTTATAATTATTTTCCAGTTTGTGGGTAACCCACCCAGTGGGTATTGGATATGATTGTATTGCAGATGCATTCCTCCTACCATCTTGTGGAGCTTCTTCTTTGTCTTTGGATGTAGAATATCTTTTTTGGTAGTTTCCAGTCTTTTTCGTTGATGGTTGTTCAGCATTTATTTGTGATTTTAGTGTTTTTGTGAGAGGAGGTAAGCTCAATTCCTACTCTGCCGCCATGTCTCCAATCCTCCTTTACTTTCAAACTGAGAGTTGTGGTGGATGAGCTTTTTGCCTTCCCCAGATGGTTGAAGCTTACAATTTTTGTTTTTGGAAACCCTACCGCCTCCTCATTTCTATTATTATTTTTGCAAGAAAGGTATAAAGAGAGTTGGAGTGGAGGTGAGATTTGTGATTGAGAAAGCCCTGGACTGCCTTCTCCATCTTTCACCTCTTTCTCTCTGATTGGTTCCCGTCCAGCAGCAGATTGAAGCAGGAAATGATTCTGAATTTTACACTTTAAAAGGATGAATTTTTGATGTGGAATTATGTATCAATAAGTGTTGTTTTAAACATCTTTAGACATGTATAAACATATGCCTATGAGAAGTCCACAGTGATATCTTTTAGATTGCTATGTTTAAAAGTTTTCTTAACAGCAAGAGAAAAAAAAAGCAAGGGAATTATGTTTCTCACCAACTATGGGAGGTCCAGTGCTATAATCACATTTTACTCTTCGTTGCTCTCTTGCATCTCCTTATTGCTTCAAACTCTGAAGGTACAATGACACTCAATTAGGAGTTTGGAATTTCAAACGTACACACTGTCCACTAACAAATAGATTTTAAAAACTGCTTGAATTCTTCTGTGATTTTTTTTTTTTTTTGCGGTACGCGGGCCTCTCACTGTTGTGGCCTCTCCTGTTGCGGAGCACAGGCTCCGGATGCGCAGGCTCAGCGGCCATGGCTTACGGGCCCAGCTGCTCTGCGGCATGTGGGATCTTCCCGGACCGGGGCACGAACCCGCGTCCCCTGCATCGGCAGGCGGACTCTCAACCACTGCGCCACCAGGGAAGCCTTCCTGTGATGTTTTAAGCACAAAGCTGTGAGGGCACACTCTTGTCGCATTAAAGGCAAGTCTTGGGCATGTTTTTCTTTGTCACCCAGAGCATCATGGAGGGTCAGGACCCTGGTCAGATTTATCATTGGTGCCTTTCCAGCTTTCTTTTCTGTTTCATTCTACTGCAGTGCCCCCTTTCTTCCATGTCCTAGGACCCTAGGGCTCTTTTGTGATCTTCTGACTGAATCCTATACCAGTCCTGCTCTCTCTTATACCACGACACCCCCATACTTAGAATTATCCCGTTTTACCCTCATCAGAACTGTTTATGGCTGTCTCTGCTTTGAATTCTGATTAATTATTGACATTAAAAATGTTCATGCTAACGCTGAAGGTGAAAATTTCTAAGTTCTTAAGCATGCATTCGTTTTAAGAAGGAATGTGTTTCTTAGGTTTGTTCACTGAAAAGGTCTGGAAACAGTGACAAACTCAGTAACAATGAACCTCCCTCAGGCATCTCTAAGAACATTTTCTACTTAAAGGAACCAGAGCACTTTGGAGGAATGTCTGATTCCAAATCTGGGGCAGGAAGCATTTAAAATGAGTACAGAACATGTTAAAAAGTAAGGCAGCTATAAATGATTACTGGGCGCATGTTGAAAGGACCCAGGAGCCAATTAGAAAGGTCCCCAGTGACTAAAGATAGGAACATCTGGGCATTAAAAAGAAAAATAACTGGAATGGACTGGAGCACATCACATGTGTTAAATGCAAGAGTTCCTTATGTTACTTATAAACAAAAGGTTACCTGTGGAGGTTGCAAGGAAACCAATTCATTGATTTGAAAACTGGCAAATAAAGGGAAAGAATCAAGCATTTATTCTACATTTCTTATATGACTTTTACCTCAGGATAACCAAATAAGTAAAGTAGAAAAAAATACTACCATCTTGCAACCCCTAATGAAACAGTCACCAATGTCTGCATAAAACATTAGATGAAAGGTGATGGAGAACTTTATAAGGATGAGTCACACTGATAGTATCTACTGCTCAATCTTAATATCACAAAAAGACAAAATCGATGTATACCTTAGGATGTCATACGGTAGGGTGTACACAGTACCGCCTATGACATTTTCTTGCTAAAAATTCTAACCTGAATCTGATGAAACCTCAAAAATCTGTTTACAAGAAATAGGGGAATTAGAAGAATATGTTAAATAACACCATGGGGAGGCAATCAGCAAAACCTAAAGCGAGGGAAATTCGAACTAATGATCTAGTTTCTTCAACAAATAAATGACAAGAAAAAAAGGAGGGAGAGACCTATACGGCATGCATCAACCGTATTCAGTGTGTGCACCTATTTAGAATAAATCCACTGTAAAAAAAATTGTGAGTCCGTTGGAGAATTGAATCATAATGTCATTTGATCATAATGTGCTGATATCAAAGGAATATTTTTTAGTTATGTTAATGGTATTCTGGATATGATTTTGAAGTTATTATTGTTTTGAGATAAGTACTGAAGTGTTTATCGATGAACTAATAGGTTGTTGGGGATTTGCTTTAAAATAATCCGGTTGTAAAGGGCGTGATAACATTATTGATCTCTTCCTTTACCAGCCACAGTATCTTAATGCAATTCAGACAATGTGTCCACATATTCTCCGCTATTTGACCACAGCAGTCATAACAAACAAAGATGTCCGAAAACGCCGGCAAGTGCTAAAAGATCTGGTCAAAGTTATTCAACAGGAGTCTTACACATATAAAGACCCAATTACAGAGTTTGTTGAATGCTTATATGTTAACTTTGACTTTGATGGGGCTCAGAAAAAGCTAAGGGAATGTGAATCAGTGCTAGTGAATGATTTCTTCTTGGTGGCTTGTCTTGAGGATTTCATTGAAAATGCCCGTCTCTTCATATTTGAGACTTTTTGTCGCATCCATCAATGTATCAGCATTAACATGTTGGCAGATAAACTGAACATGACTCCAGAAGAAGCTGAAAGGTGGATTGTAAATTTGATTAGAAATGCAAGACTGGATGCCAAGATTGATTCTAAATTAGGTCATGTGGTTATGGGTAACAATGCAGTCTCACCCTATCAGCAAGTGATTGAAAAGACCAAAAGCCTTTCATTTAGAAGCCAGATGTTGGCCATGAATATTGAGAAGAAACTTAATCAGAACAGTAGATCAGAGGCTCCTAACTGGGCAACTCAGGACTCTGGCTTCTACTGAAGAACTGTACAGAAAAAATGAAAAAACTATAAAAGAAAGGTGAAATAATAAAACCATTATACAAAGGTGAAACATTTTATAAACAATTAACATATTTAGCATAAGTTTTGGAGAATTTGAATAAAATTGGCTATGTTTCATTTAAAAAAATAAAATAAAATAAAATAAAATAATCCGGTTGGTGGGAGGGAGTGGGTGGGATTCAGACGACACAATATTGGCCATGTATTGATAATTGCTGAAACTGGGTGGTGAATACATAGTGATTTGTAATACTATTCTCTATAGGTGCTTAGAGTTTAGACTTTAAAAATTAACTGCATACATATACTGTATATGATAACATAGTTTTATACATTTGTATGTATATAAATATACATATAGTTTTTAAATTATACATAAATTGTGACTGTATCTAAAGTTGATTTCTAATTGGAGAATTATGTCTTGGAAGGAACAAGGCTTTCTAAAGAGCCCCTTGCTGGCCATTGCAGCCCCCTACCCAGAGTTTATCAGAACAGTATTGGCAACTTGGCATCTTGTTTTAGCACTTCTGGGAGGTTGCTGATCTTTACCTCAATGGCCAAGGGTCATAATCCATAATATTCCCACCAGAATCATTATTGTTATGATAAGACACGTGAGAAGTGCTTTTATAAAACTTACAGCTGATAAAATGTTTATGTTGTAAATTCGTAATTTCCTAGTCAGCAAAACATGCATATTTTAAGATAGCACTAAGCATAGCCCCTTAAATATAGTACATGTATCTTACATATAGAGTAGGATATTCATTTTTAAGTGAGTTAATCTTTATAAATGAAATTGTGTCTTGCAGGTATTTCTCATTTTGAGACATCGATTTCCTTTCTCTGAAACATTTTTCTCTCTTTTCTAGGAAGTTATTTTAGGTTCTGTGAAAGAGATGCTGTCTCATCTTTAAGGCCTACCAGAAACTCTGATTTGAAGAGAATAAATGGATTTTGCAACAAACCCCAGGAAAGTCCAAAGCCTCCAACCCGTAAGTTTTTATTAGTCTTTCCAGTTATGGACTAGGCAGCTCCCAAAGACTAGAATAACTTGGAATCAAAAGAACCTAGGGGCTTCCCTCGTGGCACAGTGGTTAAGAATCCACCTGCCAATGCAGGGGACACGGGTTCGAGCCCTGGTCTGGGAAGATCCCACATGCTGCAGAGCAACTAAGCCCGTGCGCCACAACTGCTGAAGCCCGCGTGCCTAGAGCCTGTGCTCCACAACAAGAGAACCCACCGCAGTAAGAAGCCCGTGCACCGCAACGAAGAGTAGCCCCCGCTCGCCACAACTACAGAAAGCCCTCTCACAGAAATGAAGACCCAACACAGCCAAAAATAAATAAATAAATTTATTAAAGAAAAGAAAAAAAGAACCTAAAAGAGAGGTGGTCACAGGGGTCCCTATATCATACCCTATCATGTAGTTCAGGCCTCCCAAATTGTGCTTATATTAGCTATGCTTACATGTGGCAGTGATTTCTTCATTTTTCTCGTTTGTCATTTTCATCTCTTGCCTCAGGGATTTGACTGGAGCTTTTTATAGGACTATAGATGCACCAAAGTAAATAGTGGTCTAGAAATCATCTTTTAAGGAACCTCAAAGATGAACCAAATCAAAAAATGATGTTTTGGGTAAAATATAATTAGGGCTACGCACTGGCTTGTACATTGACTTTAGCCATGTTTAGTCCTATCCCTAACTCCAAACCCTGTCATTGTCACCACTGTGGAAGAAGGAGCATAATATATAAACTGTAGGGTCCCAGGAACTATTTGCTTGTTGCTTCTTCATGGCAGTGCACTAGGGCTAGGCAGGTATTGGTGAGTGGAAAAGAATTATTCTCAAAGAATATTTATCAAGAGCTTTAGAATGTTTATACCCTTTGACTTGGTCTTTCACTTCTGGAAATCTATCCTAAGGAATAATCCCTATATGTGGAAAAAGCTTTGAATGTAAAGATGTTCCTATTTATATATATATATATATATATATATATATATATATATATATATATGGAAAATGAGAAATTAGTCTAAATGTTAAGTAATCTGGGAATGATTAATTATATATGTTAGATCTACTTGATGAGGTTTTGCAGCTGTTGGAAATAGGGCTTATAAATACTGCATACTGGCATGGAGAGTGTTTGTCATCATGTTAATGAACAAAGCAGGATACAAAATTTTATATTGTGCGTAAGCACAAGCATGGTACATATAGAAATTACATATATATACATATGTATGGGGATAAGACTTAGGAAACACACCAAAATAAAAATATAGTGATCATGCTATGACAGGAGAATTAGGGGTGGTTTTTAAATTTTTCTTTTTTCACATCTATACTTTCTGAATTGTCTTTAATGAGTATATAGTACATAAAATGGAAAAAAATTTTAAAAAACTCTAGAGAAAGTTGTGCCAAGCACTGGAATGGTTAAAAGATAAAATCACAGCAGTTCTATTTCTGTACTTCTAAACCTCTTTTCTTGACTTCGGTTCTTTATGGATGTTTTTCCAAGTGACCTTCCTGTTCCTTTTGCTGTTGCCTTCTGGTTAAGTGAAAGGTGCGGCTTAAGCAAAGGTGATGTGTATGTAGTCAAGGAGATGGTCTGTCTGCAAGAGAGATGTAGGCATTATATGGAAGTTGGATGAGATTATCTCCAAGGTCCTTTCTAACCCTGACATTCTGTGATTCCCTAGCTTTTTCTGCTCCTTGCCTTCAGTGACTTCCCCTTCCTTTGAAAGGCTCTCTTATAGTCTATGGTTCTACCTTTCTTGTTCATTTTCATCTTTGGCTGCTCTGTTTTCCTCTGCTGCCTCTTTCCTGTCTCCTTTCTGGGTCATGCCCCAAGGCTCAGCCCCTGGTCTTCTGTGTTTCTCTGTCATCCTCACTGGTTCTCCCTTTGCACTAGTGGTTATCTCCACTCCCAACTTATTAATGAAACCTACTCAGATGGCATGAATTTAGAGTCAGTAGATCTAAAATGGCATTCATGCTTTTTCCTCTCCTGACTGGTTCTTTTCACAATCTCCTTATTTTGGTTAACAATACTGTTATTGTCTTACTCATCCAAGTTTTAGGTTCTTCATGAATCCTTCTTTGTCTTCATCTCCAAATTCTTTCAGTCATCATCATATTGACTTTGTTGTCTCTCTTCCTGCTGTTATAGCTCTAGTTCTGACTATATCACCTCACCCTTGTATTGTACTACCTTGTATTATAATCTTCTGTTTGGACTTGTTGCCCACTCTGTCCTATCCTTTTGCTTTCCATCCATTATGCAGATTAAATTTTCTAGAATGTTAACTTCTTCCTTGCTTCAAAATGTACAGTAGTTCTTGAATCAGGTCTAAAAAGCTTAGCCTGCCATTCAAGTTCTTTTATAATCTGATTTTACCTACAAACTTTTTTTTTAATTCTACTGAAGTCAAACAGGCTCCTCACTGTTCTTTTTTTAGTTCATCCTTCTCACCTTTATAACTTTGTTCATGGTGTTCTTTCAGCTTTCAATGGCTATGGCTTATATTGGGAAATAATGCTTTTATTTTACTTCAGTCCTCACAGAATTTTTGAATCTCATTTAAGAAATGAGCAACCTAAGAAATTCCATCCAAACAAAGCTCTAATTAGCTTGAGATTTCTCAATGATTCTGTTTAGCAAATAGCTAAAAAGCACAAATAGCATTTTAATGTTGCTAAATTTGAGAGTCAGTCTCATATAAGTAAGATATCTTCTCTTGTTTTCCTCATAGACACTTACAGCCACAGAGTGCCATTGCATAAGCCTACGGATTGGGAGAAGAAGATCCTAATATGGTCAGGTCGCTTCAAAAAGGAAGATGAAATCCCAGAGACTGTCTCGTGAGTGCTGAATTTAGGGTTGTAAGCAGCTTTTATTTTTCAGTAGTCTATTTTAAAGGAAAAGCAGTTCCTCTGAGTCTGACTACTTAAAACCTTTCAACCAAATTTTAAAACAGTTTCCACTTCTCTAAATGTTTCCTCTTTGGCAAGTACCTGGAATAATAACAGTGCTGGAAAATCTGTGTTATCATTGATACCTTATGTAGTGACTAGTGAAGAGCTGTTAGATACTCTGAAGTCAGCTGATTTGATATCCTCTCCTAGCTACAGAAAGTGACTAAATTAGTTTTTCTTTCTTACATTTCATTGTTAGTGTATAGAAATGCAACAGCTTTCTGCATAGTAATTTTGTATCCTGCAACTTTACTGAGTTCACTGATGAGCTCTAGTAGTTTTCTGGTGGCATCTTTAGGATTTTCTATGTATAGTTATCATGTCATCTGCAAACAGTGACAGTTTTACTTCTTCCTTTCCAATTTGGATTCCTCTTATTTCTTTTTCTTCTCTCATTGCTTTGGCTAGGACTTCTAAAAATATGTTGAATAAAAGTGGCAAGAGTAGGCATTCTTATCTTGTTCCTGATCTTAGATCTTTTCAGCTTTTCACTGTTGAGTATGATGTTAGCTGTGGGTTTTTCATATATTGCCTTTATTATTTTAAGGTATGTTCCCTTTATGCCCAGTTTCTGGAGAGTTTTTATCATAAACTGATATTAAATTTTTTAAATTAATTAATTAATTTATTTTTGGCTGCGTTGGGTCTTCGTTGCTGTGTGCGGGCTTTCTCTAGTTGTGGTGAGCAGGGGGCTACTCTTCATTGCGGTGCACGGGTTTCTCATTGCAGTGGCTTCTCTTGTTGCAGAGCACAGGCTCTAGGCACATGGGCTTCAGTAGTTGTGGTATGCGGGCTCAGTAGTTGTGGCTCGTGGGCTCTAGAGTGCAGGCTCAGTAGTTGTGGCACATAGGCTTAGTTGCTCCGTGGCATGTGGGATCTTCCTGGACCAGGGCTCGAACCCATGTCCCCTGCATTGGCAGGTGGATTCTTAACCACTGTGCCACCAGGGAAGTCCCGCTACTTTCATTTGTCTTTCTGTCTGCTGTTCTGTTTGGGTGATCTCCATTATTCTATCTTCCAGATCACTTATTCGTTCTTCTGCATTATTTAGTTTGCTCTTTATTGACTTTAGCCTGGTTTCACCTCAGCAGTTGAGTTGTCTAATTTTGATTGGCTCCTCTTTATAGTTTCTAAGTCCTTGTTACAGTGATCTGCATTTCTAGTGACTGCCTTTCTTAATTCCTCCAGCATTTTTATTACCTCACTTTTGAACTCGGGTTGTTAGACTGGAGAGGTCTGTTTCTTCAGTCTAGAGAAACAAACCAACTTGTTTGTTCTTTCAGGAGATTTCTCTTAATCTTTTAATTGGGAGTGGTTCCTATGTTTTTTCATTTTACTTATATTTCTCTGACTCTATGAATTTAAGGGAAACAGTTATCTACTGTGGTCTTGAAGGGCTATTTTTATGTGGGAATGACCCTGTGTAGCCTGTGTGAGTCCAGTATTTTTGGTGTGAGGGCTGTTTTTGGTATGGATGTCTGCCACATCTTTCCTCGATGTGTGTTGGCTGTTATCTCCTTCATAGTGGTGTGATTTGTGTCGTGGTAAGCAGAGTCTGCACTGGATCTTGTGTTGAGTGGGGCCTTCTCTTTGCTCTGTTGTTGTCACAGCCCTGTCATGGGCAGGTCTGTTCCCCAGTTGTTGGAAGAGAAGCCCTCAGGTCCGGTTCTAAGCTATGATGTGAGGTAGGCAGGAGTGGAGTGCTCCGGCTGGGAAAGGAGCTGCTGTGTATTCCCCCCCAGGAGCTGACTACCCAGACATGTGCTCTGTGACGTCGCCTGCCACCCACTGTGCAGGCTCACAAGTACACTGTTGTTGGCGTGGCCCTCAGCCCTGCCTCTGCAGTGGAGACACTGGTATTGGCTCTGATTTCAGCCCCACTTCTGTGTGTGTGCACCCACGAAGCCTGTTGCTCCTGGCACAGGACCCGTCTCAGCTACAGGAGAGCCAGTAATCAGCTCAGATTATCCCCAGGCGCTGCCACAGGCATAAATTCGCCGAAGTTGCACACCCGCAGGGAATCGCCTCAGATTTCAGCCCTACCTCTGTATGCGGGCAACCACCCAGCACTTGCACACTCCCAGAACTCATAGCGGCTAAGCCACACCCACTGTGAGCTCACCAAGAATGAGGCTGCTGTGGCAAGTCCCTGCCCCTACCTTAGCGTGCTGACAGTGGGGCTCCGGTGATGGGCATGGGCTGTGTCCTCCACACACTTCCAGTTGCAGCCTGGACTACACCTGAGGCCCTTCGGGCTGCCTCCGCACAGTCAAACTGAGTCTTCTCCTCGGGTTTGTCTGCTGAAGCCCAAGTTTCAGCCCTGAGCTGCTGCACACACACCAAAAGGCGCACGTCTTGGGCTGGGAAGTGCAGCAAGATGGCCAGGGCCACCTGTGCTGGTCTCTCTCTGTCCTGCCGACTGTATGCCGGCTGCTTCACTCTCCTCTGAGGCTTACTGTCTGTCCCCAGTGGACCTACCAGTCAGCTAAGGGGCCTCCCAGTGTGAGGGACCTTTTCCGCTTTCACGGCTCCCTCCCAAGGGTGCAGGTCCTGTCCCAATTCCCTTTTTTTTTCTTTTCTTTTGTCCTACCCAGTTATTTGGTGATCTTTCTTGCAGCTTTAGTTGTATGAGATCTTCTGCAAGTGTTCGGTGGGTATTCTGTGAGAATTATTCCAAATGTAGATGTATTTTTGATGTCTTTATGGGAGGATGTGAGTTCTATAATACCTCCTTCTATCTTCATCTACACCCCGTTATTGTGTTTCATATACAAAGTGAATTGTGAAAATGCTCCATCCTCCCCAAAGTCCTGTATGATCTCTAGGCCCCATCTCCTTTTTTATATGTACAGGCACTACTCTACTCCTGATTTGTGAGACACAGATTTATATCCTTCTGACAACTTCAGAAAGGGAAATTTTAACTTTCTCTCACGATCCCATTGTATTACTAGGTTTGAGATGCTCGATGCTGCAAAGAACAAGGTCCGGGTGAAGATCAGCTATGTAATGATTGCCTTGACAGTGGCAGGATGCATCTGGATGGTTATTGAGGGCAAGAAGGTGAGAGTGGACTTGCCGTCTATCTTTGTGTATTTTCCACAAAAAAACCTAGAGGAAGTCAGGGGTTGACCCTTGTATTTATTCTCTGTGATGAGGAGGCTACTTCCTACATGAGAAATGATAAGAAACAAAATAAAACACAGTAGGAACAAACCTGAGATATGATGCCTGGAGATAAATAGCAAATCCTAACTTTGGCAAGGTGAAGGACTAAATTAGTTTTGGTTAAGTAAAAAAAAGTGTTTAGTTATCACAGATGTCATAAGTAATGTAAAACAAGTAATATGACACTGGCATACTTACTAATAACTCCTTGCATGTCTGTAAAGCACTCTCATTTTTTTATTGATCCTCACTCTGCTCTTGGTGAGTGTTCTTATCACTGTTCTTTACCTGATGTTCAAACTGGGCCATATATCTAAGTTCCTAAGTGGTACATAGGAATTCAGGTCCAGAAATCCAGTCATTATTAACATCTATGTTACTGTCTTCCAAGTACCTTGCGGTTATCTTATTTAAACCTCACAACAACACTGCAAGATAGATAATTTGATTAGGACCTCATTTATAGATGAGGAAACATAGCTTAGAAACCTTTAGTAACTTACCCAAGTTCACACACATCTCCCTAATGGCAGAGCCACAGTTTGAACCTAGACCTGTCTAATTGAGGTGATGGTAAAAGTGCTCCCAGTTATTGATTGCTCATTATGTAACAGGTATTGTTGAACTTATTTAATGACCACAATAATTCTAAGAACCTAAGAGGTAGGTTCTCTTATTATCCATGTTTTGTAAAAGAGGAACCTGAAACTTAAAGATGTTAAATAATTTTCCCAATGTCACATAGCTAATAAGTGGCAAGACAAAAAAGTGGAGCCAAGTTTGCCAGTTACCAAACTGCATATATACTGTCTCGTGATTAAAATAGTTCTTTTTATATGCAGCAGTACTGGCCAAGGCGTTACTTTAACACCATGTCTAATTCTATATATCACAGCTTCCATGTGGAAAGAGATGTCTCATATCTGTTGTCAGATATTTAAAGGGTTCTTCTGCAAACCCAGTGGTAACTGACATCCTTATCCCCAGTGAGTCCAGAGTAAAAGAAATGAACTTCTGGCTCTCTTTAGAGTCTTGGAATAGAAGATACTGACCATTTAGGCTGATGTTATGGGAGCACGAAGGGCAAGTGTGGAGGCCTGGGTGAATTTCTCTTGACTACTCTGTTCCTGCCCCACTTCAGTATTTTTTCTGTCTCCCTCTTTGACTTTTCATGCTTAGCTCTCAGACTGAACCTGCAGAAGCATGTAGACAGGACATAGGGCTTTCTAGAATCCTGAGAAATCTGCATTGCTTTTGTCTACTTGATTATACTAGCTGAGTTTATTTATTTTTTAATAAATTTATTTGTTTTTGGCTGCATTGGGTCTTCGTTGCTGTGCACGGGCTTTCTCTAGTTGTGGCGAGTGGGGCCTACTCTTCATGTGGTGTGTGGGCTTCTCATTGCAGTGGCTTCTCTTGTTGCGGAGCATGGGCTCTAGGTGTACGGGCTTCAGTAGTTGTGGCTCGTGGGCTCTAGAGCACAGACTCAGTAGTTGTGGCACATGGGCTTAGTTGCTCCATGGCATGTGGGATCTTCCCGGACCAGGGCTCGAACCCATATCCCCTGCATTGGCAGGCGGATTCTTAACCACTGTGCCACCAGGGAAGTCCTACTAGCTGAGTTTAAATACTCCATAAACAAATTATTTCTGAGGTCTTCCCTAGCCTCATCCAAGGGTATACGCTGTATAGCTTAAAGAGTTCCTCTCCTGTTCTATACTATAAAATTTTATTATTTCTCTTTTATGGAACTATCCGTTTCTAAAAAGTTGGTAAATGCTACTGGAATGAAGAACTTTTGAACTTAATGTGATTTAGAAGACAGAAATTAGCCATTGTGTTTTGTCCTCTCCATCAACTTACCAGTCCGATTCTCCTCCCCTCCCCATACTTAATTCTTTACATGTGAAATCACACAGATAGAAGAAAATACCACCTTATAGGGTGCTGTCTTCACTCATTTGGTATAAAAAATTTGAGACTGGTCTGTTTATGTAAGCTTCAAAGAGATGTAACAAGTCACAGGGAGGGAAATAAGGGAAGAGGATGGTTGTTTCTTCTCCACTCCTGTTTGCTCTCAAAGGATGGAAAAGCAGGGTAGACACTGCTGGGAGTCATCAGTGGTAGTATTTGGTGAAGTCTGGGATTCCCAAAGCTGAATGTTTTTGGTACAAGAGGAGTAAGGAACTAGAAGGGTGTGAAAATATACAAATGAGTTGGGGAAGGAGAAATGGTGGCAACAAAGAAAAGTGAGAGGAGGGAAAAAAGGGATAGAAATGGAAACAAGAAGGTATTTAATACTAAAAAGAGGAAAAGAGAAAGACAAGGGAATACATTATAAAGGGAGAAGAGAGGCTGGAAGATTTGAAGAAAGGAGGCCAGAAAGGAGGAGAAGGTAGAGGTGTGGCATTTCTCTCTGGTGCTTGAATGGGTGAGCTGCTGTTCTAGGAAGGCTCAGAGGAGGCAGAAGGCGCGTGGAGGGGCTGCTGTGCCCGGAGCACAAGCAGCCAACCCTTCCATGCCTGTACTTCCCGTGTCAGCCTGCTGGCGTCAGTGCAGTGACATCCTCCCCAGACCAGCATAAATAATCACTTGTTCAAATTGGTTTCACTTTAGGGTGCCAAAAGACACGAGTCTTTAACAAGCCTGAACCTAGAAAAGAAAGCTCGTCTGAGAGAAGAAGCTGCTGTGAAGGCCAAAACAGAGTAGCAGAGATATCCATGTTGGCTGGATTTTGAAAATCTAGAAACAATGTTGCAGTAACAGGCTTTATTAAAATGAATGTGGTATGAGTTCCCTAATTCTGCTCTAGAGCTACAAATAAATTTTCTTAAAGAAATGACTTGTCTATATTTTACGGCTTTGATCCAGGTTAAATGCAGCCTCAGCTTTTTTGAGAAAATGAAAGAATGAAAAGTGAGACAACTTACTTGAACTTTAATATTAACTCTTCTTTAGAGAGTCAGGTCCCGTACCTTACTTTAATTCCCATTACCAAAGTGACATCTCCCCAGAAGCCAAATGGTTTCTAGTTCTGCATTTCTCTCTCTTCAGTGTCCTCATTTCTGAAGAGATAAGGAGGGCCAGCTGAGTACACTGCCCAGGTGCACGTTGGAGAGC
This sequence comes from Delphinus delphis, assembly GCF_949987515.2. Classification (NCBI taxonomy): domain Eukaryota; kingdom Metazoa; phylum Chordata; class Mammalia; order Artiodactyla; family Delphinidae; genus Delphinus; species Delphinus delphis. Next base: position 67,678,620 of record NC_082686.1, read on the forward strand.
TAACCTCCCCAAATACCCTGGTGTTTCTCGAGAGCCCTGGGAAGCAGCCAGACCACACTATGCCTTTGTCAGGTGTGCTGGAAGACAGAGGCTTTTAGGAGAACAGTCTTTGAAAAAGTCCCGGCAAGGTGATGATGGAGGTCTGGCCACAAGTTTCTGAGGATTTTGAAATCCCAGCACTGTGGAGTCGCTTGGGGCCAGCACAGTCACCTCTTTTGCTCCATGGCTTACAATTCCCAACCGGTCCTTTTTCTTCTGCCTTTACACTAAATTTCTCAGTTATGAATATCTATCAAATGCATTTTCTTATTAGTGCTGAAAAATAAGCATTTGCACCTGGTATGTATCTTACTTACAGTTCGACGAGGGTGCCAGGTTGTCTCACATTTAGGTATGGATGCTGGTTTCTATTTAAGTATTTCATTTATTCTCATGTGCTTCAATAGTATTAACGGATGGCAGGTCCGCATAAACATCCCAACCTGCTGGTTCTCTTCAGAGGGTTATAGCAGATTAACAAGTAATATATGCAGCTGTTTGGGAATTTGGTTTAATAAAATACTCAGTAAAATGTAATGCACCACTCTACCTACAGCTTCATAATCTATCTGATGATGTTAATTGTGTCTGTCTATATACTTTACAGTACTTCAACCTTAGCTTCATTTTAGATATCAAGCTCTTTGATTTTTATCACTTGCAAATTTATCATCAAAAAGCATTGCTTTGTATACATTTTAGCAGATTAGTTTTTCTTGATTATTTTGGAACACTTATGTTACGTCTTATCTAAATACGGGTTTTAAATATGGGTAAAATCTAATGTACTTCTTTTTAAAAGTGTATCATCTTTCTTCATAGAACAATACCATTTTTAACTTCTAAAGAAGCATTTTAAAGTGTTGTATCTTGGAGATATATTGTAATAAAATGTATGATTAAGTCAAAGCTCAAAAATGCTACCATACAGCAAGAATTTATATAATCATTTCTCATTTTGTGTCAACTCTCCTATTCAATAACTTATAGTGACTACCTCTTTTTGGGTTAAATATAAATTTCATGACCAGTATTTAGGGCCTGCCCCTATCTAATCCCACTTCTCCCAGTACCCTCACTTATTAACTTCTTAGCAGTCACTCACCACTAGTAATTCTAGTATCTTATATTGCTTACAACTTGTCAAGCAGATATTTCATGAGCACTATTAAAAGCAACAAGGGCAAAACTGTCTTCTTTTGTATTCTATAATACATGCTTTCAATTAAGTGATCATTGTACTATGTTTTGCTTAATTCCTAGATTATTTTTTCATGTTTATCATGTCTCTATAGGTAAAATGGGCAGAAAGCATTTTCCACTTCATATTTCCTGTAAGCCCTATTTGAATAAAGTTAACATGTGAGGCTATGGTTAGATACTTTTAATCAACAAAAATAATAGTATAGGGAATTGACTCCAAAAACTTATTGAAAGCAGGCAAGGAATGAAGTTGTGATGGTGGTATAATTCATTGTCATTCATCAAACATTTCTTGAGTCTCTCCTATATACAAAAAGTGAGAATACAAAGATAAATAAAACATACTTGACTCTGCAGAGCTCATAGTTTACCAGACACATGGCCCATGAAACCATTACAACACAAATTGGTAAATGATATATTTTGAATTTTATAACAGAAGCTATAGCAAGAAGCAAGAAAACCGAATTCAGCTGTCAGCTGTGGCTGGAGGCAGGCAGCCAGTGATGGTTACACAAAGTGGTGATTTTCTGAACTGAGTCTGTAGCATGGGTAGGGTTAGGTCAGACCTAATGAAACAGAGCAGCCTCATTCAGACATTGAGCTTGCCCTGAGAATCAGGAGAGGGCAGTCTGACGAGGTAGTGAGAGGTCCTTCAGTAAAATGCCTTTATAATTTTGTTTATTTGGTTTATTTTTAATTTGGTTTATTTTTAATTTAAAATTTAAATTTTTTAATTTGGTTTTATTTTTAATTTGGTTTATTTTTAATTTTTATTTTGATAAAAACTTAAAACTTTTAGATCCTCAGAACAAACACAACCATTGCTTATTTTTCCCAATTTACAAACTTGATTCCATGGACCATTTCACGTCCCATCATGGAGGCTATCACTTAAAGTGTATGAGTGGCATCTGACATAAATCTCCAATCCACCACCATCCTAGGCTTATTCTCTTAATTCACCTGATCGCCCAAACCAAATACCTTGGAGTTATTGCAGACTCCCTTGCTCCCCTCATTTAATCAGTCATCCTGTCTTGTGAGCCTTACTTCTAAATTTTTGTCAAATACAGTGATCCTCTAGAATAGTCACTGAGAGGAACAGAATGAGAATCTGCTCAAGGACAGACACGAGAGATTAATAACAGACCTTAAGATTAAAGTCAGAAGCCCTGGGATCTAGACTTGCTTTTCCAACTGTGTTGCTTTGCAAATTGAGGTTATAGGTCTTAAAATCTTGTAATTCAAGGCAATGTTTTTTAAAAAATACAAAACCATGCCAAAATTGAGAGGAAACCATCTTTTAAAATACCTAACCTTTTTTTTTTTTTTTGGCCAATCTGACTCTACTACTTGATTTCTAAAAGGTTTAGTAATTACTCATCCACAATTTAACTGTTTTGTCATTTCCTAATGCTGCTGATGCAATGATGTTTTCTGTAGGATGACAAGCTGCTGAGATTACGACATCTGTATGGCCTTGTAATTTCTGTACAATCTCTTTAGTCTGAAGGTTCCAAATATAAACCAGGTTATCCTCTGAACCAGACACAATCCACTTTCCACCAGTAACTGAAAAACTGGCAAATATGCAGTATTTCTCGTTCTTGTGACCAGTATATGTCTTCAGGCATCTGCCTCTGCTATAATCCCATAGTTTAAGAGTATTGTCCAAAGTTGCAATGAGAATATATTTACCATTTGGAGAAAATTTTACAAAAGAGACAGGAGGGTTATCATCATCAACAAGTGTTTTTAAACACTGACCTGATGCAGCATCCCAGATTCGACAGACACCATCATAGCTACCTGACACTATCAAGGACCCGCTACAATTAAAGTGAACAGCAGAAACTGGGTCAGAATGAGCAGACAAAGTCTTAAGGCACTTTCCTGTTTTCTCCTCCCATATTTTCATGCTCTCATCAAAAGATCCTGAAATGATGAGGTTAGATGGTGGATTGAAATTACAGCAAAAAACATAATCACTGTGCCCCGTAAGCGTTTTCAAACATTTTCCAGATCTCACATCCCAAATCTTTAGAGTTTTATCATCTGAGGCAGAAACAAGACGACCGGAATCTGATGACCAGGCAACATCTGATATTTCCAGATTGTGTCCTTTAAGTGTTTTCTCATTTTTTCCATCATAGGCTCCCCAAATTATAATTACTTTATCAGCAGACGAACTTGCCAGCCATTCTCCATTAGGACTAAACTTAACTGATGATACTGCTTCCGTATGTCCCACCAGAGTAAATTTCAGAGCATAGTTTGGTTTTTCAGACACACGCTTGCTCAGATTGGCTGATGAGAGAGCCGACTCTGCTTTGGCACCTCCTGACTCCTTTGTAGTCATGACTCTGAAGCTCCAAGTCTGTAGGCTGGCTAGATGTCCGGTCCTGAACCAGGCAGCCAGTATTTTGGCCCTTCTGTCCAGTAAAATGAAGATAAAAAACATCGGACTCAAAAAACAAAAAATCAACAAACTAAAAAACGGTCTTTTAGTGACAATAATTTCTGGATCGTTTTTAAACTGCAATATACACTGATACAGCAGCACGGCTTGGACCGCTTCAGTTTTTCCTCGCTTCTTCCTCTGTAAACAAATACTTGAGAAATACTATTAAAAGGGTCCTGTGCGCTGTCGGCAAGTAAGGTATTACTGCTGGGTATTCTGCGAATGTATAAAGCGGTCCAAAGCTGCACGCGGAGGGGTGGGGCGAGGGGGGTGGGAATCTACAGAAAGTATTTCTCACCGCTCCTCCCCCCACCTCTGAAATGTTTGCGACTACTGAGCACCCCTACCCGCCAGTACCTAACTCTACTTGAGCATGAATGAATCACCGCTTTAAACAGATTTCAGAAGCTAAGCGAAAACCTGCGTGGGCTCGGTTCCCTGAGGTCCAGGCCTGTGGCTCACTCTCCACACCGCTCCGTAGAGAACTAACGCGAGGGCAGCACAGCCGGGCGCATGCGCAGAGGGTGCCCTTCCACGACCACTTCCGAACCGAGGTGACTTGTGGGGGAAGCCAGCTTGCGCTTGCGCAAAAGAAAGCCCTGAGGTTTTCTTCCGGCATTCTGCACCCTCGCCCTCCACGCGCGGCCAGTGAGCTGCGTTCTTGGGCGAGAGGGAAAGTGAACAGGCTTCTTCCAGATCTCACTGGCTAGCGTAGGAAGCAGTGAGTATTTCGAAGAACATTCATTACTTTTTGGAAACCGTGTGACGAGAACGGACTGAATTTTGCGATGCCGGTAGCTGCAGGGTTAAGCCCGCATTTGGATGTAAGGCGCTCAGACCGCGCGTTTCTTAGCAGACCGGTGCCCACCCAGCGCCGATGACTCTGCGTAAGCTCCGGCTGCACAGGTGGCTTTCATTCTGTTCTCCACCTGCTGTGGTGTAGAGCCTGGTGGGGGGTACGAAAGGCTGCAAGTAGGCGAGGGGGACGTAGCTAAATTTACGCCCAGATTGTAAGACTTCTGCTTTAAAAAGTGTTGCCTAAACGTTTCGGGAAGGATAAAGAATATGTGTTAGGGGCCTTTAAAGGCCAGTGCCCACCAGGTAGCCCGACATGGTAGTGCCGGGGGAAATGAGAAAACGTTTGTCTTAGCACTTCCTTATGGTTTAAATTTTCCAAAGAAAGTTCAGATCTGCATAGGTGTTTGGAACGGAAAAGGTGGAATGGGTTAAGAAATGTGTAAGGTTACTCGTAACTAGGCTTTAGCCAGCCCTCCCTACTTTTAAGAAATGATTAGTGGCTGTGAAGTACGTGAAGGATAGATGCTTTTCAGGTGTAAATTACTCTTTAAACAAGAATAAGTTTACCAAAAATGGAAGCCTGACTATTTTCTCCAATCCTGTATAGTCTGTCCCTTGGTATCTACAGGGAATTGGTTCCACGACACCCTCCCCCCCGCCCCGCCACACATCATACCAAAATCCACTGGACGCTCAAGTCTTTTGTATAAAATGCTGGAGTATTTTCATATAACCTACTCACATCCTTCCCTATACTTTAAATCATCTCTAGATTACTTACAATACTTAATACAAATGCTATGTACATAGTTGTCGGGATGAAGCAAATTCAAGTTTTGCGTTTTGGAACTTTCAGGATTTGGGGGGGAAGATTTTTGATCTGTGGTTGGTTGAATGTGAGGATGTGTAACCCACATATAGGGAGAGTCGATCGTAATTGCTCAATAAAGAGTGCCCAAGAGAGGCTGTTAGTGTTGTTTGAAAGGTTTTCCTGGTAGCCAGTTGAAGTGAAGAGGCAAATGTGTCTCATGATGTTTTCTGTCAGTCACCGATTAAAGCATTTGGAAATAAAGGGTCTCCTGTCCTATACATACTGGGGATAATTTAAAGTCTTGCTTTCATAAGGCACAACAGCATAATTAGATCACCTAGAATAAACTAGTAAAAACCTCATTACTTAAAGACTGTACTACTCTAGTTTGAAATGTAGACAGGAATTGACTTAGCTAGTGCAAATTAACAGTGTAAACACAATGTGGTGCTGAGAATGGGAAGAGCATCTTTAAAATGGTTTGAAGCATCCATTTTTATACATTATCTTAATCTGATTAAACTCCACCTCCTCCCTCTCCTCTCCTCCTCCCATTTGCCAGGGTTAGAGTGATTTTTACTGGGAAGCTTAGAAACACTCTAAATAACTCATTAAAAAATAAATTTAAAAGCACTTCACAGAACATAGGCTTTGTTTCAAAGAATATAAGTAAATCTGTATTTTTGCAACAGAGTAAAGAAAGGCAATTAGACAAGGTAAACACATGGTCTGAGGGCTAAGATGGGTGTTGGTACTGGAGTATATTTAGCCCACTAGAAATACCACAAGCATGAGGGAGAGAGGGGGCACACAATTAAGAATGTGTTGACAGGAATATCCAGAAATGATTTTGTGTCAGATTTTCCCAAAATTTGAGTGAGAGATTTCAGTATTAAAATTCATTTCTTGGTGTCTGCAGTGTTTTTATGAATAGCATCAGGAAGTCGTGTAAAGAAAAAGCTATGAACATAACTAGTTAAGTCTTTATTCATTAGTCATGTTCTAATACTAACATGTAGTCCTAATATTGTAGTCCGTATGGATTAGGACAAAGAATTAGCTTACTTCCTTGGGAGGAGGGGAGCATCAGCAACTGTGGAGTGTGTAGGAATAGGGAATACTGATACAAGTAAATCCAAAGTGGCTGAGACCATAACTAGAGATTTGCATTTGGGGCTCTCAAGCAAAATTCCTTACTCGGTCCCGTTTTTAATCATTTCTATTTTTGCTACTTTTAATCTTCACCAGATAGGGGATTTGGAAGTTTCTCTCCCATTAAAGTTTCTTTAAATTTCCCATAGAAGTTTTAGAACTGAAAGTCTCATCTGTGGTTGAAAGGTTTATTCTCCTTGCCACCCAGTAAAGTTGCAATTCTAAGTAGAAATATTGCCACAAATGGGTCATTTTTTTTTAATTCTAAAAAAATTGGGGGTGGGGGGGGTGGGTATGTGTGTCAGACCTTAAAACACGGCCTGGGAGTGATTCCTATACTAAGGAACAACTTGACTGACGTCCTTCGTAGCAACTGATTACCAAAGCCAGACCTCAAAAATCAAGCATAATAGAACTCTATACATACCCAGTTGCCTAAGACCACTAGCAATTTAAATATACAAGCATCTCTTTGGGCTAAATATGGGGTGGCCATGCAACTTATCTAAACTGAGACTTCTTTAAAGTGAAACGGGGCACTAAAATAATTAACAGGTGTTGATTTAAAAACTGGGACTGCCCCCAGCAAATCAGAACAGTAAGTGTGGACTTCCCAAGAGGGCTCTCCTCATTATCAGAAGTTAATCTTGGAAGATTCTACACTCTTTGTATGCTAATTTGCACTCCAGCCTTCGCAGATCTCTCCCCACCACTGTGGTCTTCTGCGTTTCTATTTTCTCCTTACCCATAAATAATGCTGGGGCCAAGTGTTTTAGATAGGGCAGTGATCCATATTGTGGGCACCCGCTGGGCTCCTTTGGCTTCCTCAGGTTAAGTGGGTATAGATAAAGGAATTTAGAGAGTAATTTCATTCTTTGGAAAAACATTCAAGATCACAGAAATGACCATTATTGATTTTTAATTAGAAAAATACTTTTTTTAAAAAAAAAGGTCATGAAGAACCTAGGGGTTAAGATGGGAATAAAGACAGACCTACTATAGAATGGACTTGAGGATATGGGGAGGGGGAAGGGTAAGCTGAGACGAAGTGAGAGAGTGGCATGGACATATACACTACCAAACATAAAATAGACAGCTAGTGGGAAGCAGCCGCATAGCACAGGGAGATCAGCTCCGTGTTTTGTGACCACCTAGAGCGGTGGGATAGGGAGGGTGGGAGGGAGGGAGATGCAAGAGGGAAGAGATACGGGAACATATGTATATGTATAACTGATTCACTTTGTTATAAAGCAGAAACTAACACACCATTGCAAGGCAATTATACTCCAATAAAGATGTTTTAAAAAAATACTTTTTTTCAAAATGGCAAATGAAATTGGGGCAACAGTCATCTAAGCTAGCTTTAATAAACTTGTAAACCCTACAATTGTGTACTATGGATGATAGTGTAGTCTGCAGGAACTAAGACTGTTTTAAGATTTTTTGTTTTCAGAAAAAATACCTGGTCAGTGGAATGTCAAAAATGGTAGAGAAGCAATCACAGAATGAATAAATACATCTTTCTGTTTCTACTGATTTGTCACTTAAATTGGAAGAATGTATAAAGAAAGTATTCTCATGCAGCAATACATATAATGTGTAAAAATGAAAAGCATTTAATAGCCTAATAAGGCAACCACCACTTCCACATTGGTTGGATATAATTGGCAAAAAAATGTTTTCTTCTTAGAGTATGCCAGAAGAGACTGATGAGCTATTTCTGGTGTATATATAAACATGGTATTGATTATATATTAGTTACCCTGTAAAATATACCCATTAACTTTTCTCAGAAGGCATAGGGTTTTTTGGGGGGGTTTTTTTGTTTGTTTTAATATAACAAACCTGTGTTATGACAGCATTTGCTTTTGTAAACTTCAGGTCAAATTATGTCTCCTGAAAGGGAACTACATATAAAACACTTAAATTTTGAGACACTAAAGAGTTGCTAATCCTTGTTTCAAACAGCAGCATAAAGGAATTCCTTTGAGCTTTCTTTGGTACCCAAGTACCCTTTACTAATATCACATAGATGCACATTCCTTCAGTCATTTAATATTTATTGAATGTCTACTGTGTGCAAGGCACTCATCCATGGCCTGACCAACCACATTCAAGTACAAAGAATCATTAGAACCAATTCCAAATCAAAGTGTAGGAACACTTTGAGAAAGGACAGAGTGGTCAAAATGACGAGGTAAGCAGAACATACTCAACAACATACATTAAAAGGTCATTTTTTTAAACTTTGGACACTCCTGTGTTGACACTCCTTTAGGAAGCTGTGTTAAATTCACATCCATGGATGGCACTGCTTTCTATGGCAGCGTTCTTTGTTCCAAAGCCTTTCCCTCTCTGTCAGTACTTCCTACATTTGAGTTTGTTGAATGGAAACATGTTTCTGAGTTTAGCCATTATGCTTCTAAACTCAAAATCAATCATTTATATATTATTTTTAACTTGTCAGGTCATACAGAATTTTAGCACCACAGAAGGGGAAAGATGTTTGGACTGAGAGGGTCTACACTCCAGATTATGTAACCTAAAAGCAATTCATACCCGATTTAGTCATTTCAAGGGGACTGATAAGGAAGAACGAGAAAGAATGGCCCAACAAAACAAGAGTTGGCCCCGCTATGGTTGCTGTGTCTTGTTCTGGGAATTCTTGGCACAGAACACCTCACTGTGACTGCTGCTTTCTTCAAGACACACAACCTGCAGGGCTCTTCCCCACCTTTAGACAGTGTCCAAGGGCTGTGACCTTGAGGCAAAGTAAATTCTCCTAAGTGTTGATTTTGTCACTATAACATAATGACAATTATCCACCTCAAAGAGCAGTTGAAGGATTAAATGAGAAAAAGTGAAAGCCCTTACTTAGCCAGGCACCTGGAACACAACAATGGTTCAAATAACGACTAGTTGCCTTTATGTGACCTGTAGGAAAACAGACTGGGACTTCCTTGTCTACCCCTAGCTGAAAACAGAATGGAACTTCATCTACCCTTAATCCTTTCTTATTACCCCAAAACTTCCAGATGAATTTTATGTCCAGTAGCAATCTGATATTTTTAGAATCAGCATATAATTTATTTTACTTTATCACATTCTTCTGATGCTCTGGTACCCACTGTTGCTACCTATCCTTTTCTGACAATAAAGCATGTTACAGAATATTCTCCAAGTTAGAGCAGACTTACTGTACTAGTAGTACTACATCTGCCTTCAATTACTTCAGCTTCTTAAAGATATATACGTAACTTTAACTTTTGATGATAGAAAAAGATAGCCAAGAATATTTCCCAGCGGGGTAGATATATATTTACTCTGCTCACCTCACAACAGAAGAAAATGGTTCTGTTAACTTCAGATGGCAAAAAATTCAGATTTGAGACTTCCATATATATGTATACCTGTCTCTGCAAATGAGCAAATTTTGGAATGTAGGAGGTAGAACATAGTAAATAAATATGAAAAGCAAATAATACCTCTTTCTAAAAGTGGATCCCTTTTCTTTAGTGAAAATCACCCTTAGACATCACAATTTCTAATATATGTAAAAAGCCCCAAGCCCTTAAACAGCTATAATGACTTGCCTATTGATATAAAAATGTTCACAAAATTCATTAGCGAGAAAGAAAAATTCTTCAACCTGAGGAAAACTCTTTCATAATGCAACCCCAAATTGGGGTATTAAATAACTGAAATATTTATTTAGCACTAGAGAAGTAAATTCATAGTTGCCCGTGGGTGGCCATGTACAACAAAGGATAGTTGACAAAGTTTGATTAATAAAATATACTACATATTTTTCCTTATGCAAAGTCAGCAACAATCTGGAATAATTCAGATTTATTATGGGATAACTGTTAAAGTTTATATCTGTAACAATAACGATGAAAAATGACCCAGATCCCATTCAGCTTTATCTGGCAGATGGAAGGAACAATCCTAGGGCAATAGAATTTTCGAAAACAGTACAGCTGATATAAGTTAAGTTCAAAAGGGTTCTAATTACTTAGTGACAACATGAATTAAATGTTCCATGGAGAACTCTGTCTCCTAATTCTCACCATTCTTCGTATCTATCATCTTTACCTTTTTTGGTGTCTCTCAATCTGGCCGTTATCTACCTCCTGGTCCTTCAGATACAAAGTGCCTTTACATCCCAAATGTTATCAATGCTTTTTTTCCCACTAAAGTTCTCATTTCAAAGAATACACTTTGAAAGTTTGGAGGAGGAAGAAAAGGAAAGGAAAGTAAAATCAAGCCACTTCCCACCCCCACCCCATCAGTATATTAAACTACAGAAGAGTTTTCCTGTGTTGAAATTAGCATGCTTTTTTTGTAATAAGTAACATCTTAGTGATAAGATTATACAATAAAGTAAATTGATACAATCTGCCAGGTAGAGAACTAAAAATAGGACTTAACAGCTACCTCCTAAATGTCATCCTATTACCAAAAAGGCTGCTTTATCAGTTACAACAATTATGCTGGGATTTAACTTTTTATCAATTCCAACTTTTATATTAAAAAAAATTCATTGCAAAAAATTAGCTCGTTATCTCATGGCTCATGAACTTCTAGGACAGGAGCAAGATAAATTCCTCTTGTTTTAGACAGAAAATAGACCACATTAGTTAAATGGACTTTCTTTGTTTTAATTCATTCATTGAGACACCTGCAATTGCTAGCAAAAATTCCCAATGTATGCTCTTCTTGCTAACTTGGGGAAATAATTTTGTTTTATATTTTTTCCATTCAAATTGGTTTATCAAAATGAGCTGAAATTTTTAAAATTATCCAATAGAAGGTACATGATTTAAAACATCCTAGAGAAATGTGTTACCAGTAATTTACAATTTAAAAAAACTCAGCCACGAAAAAGTCAAAGCTAAAAACAAGATTTTTACTATGAATCAGTGTTTATATTACCCTTCTGAAAGAAGTTATATTTTAATGTGATGTAAAGGCAACATTGAAAGTTTTTCTTTAAATTAACCACCTAATTTGTCCCTAAAATTACAAAGAATCAAAGTCTTTTACAGGTCAAGTGCAGTAAACTAAAATGTTCTTTCAGCACAAAGCAGCACTAGAAAAAGTAACAGTTATAGATGGGAGTTGACTAGTTTTGCGTGGCTGCTCCATCAGTAACAGACAGACATCAGACGGTATCCATCCAGAGCACAGACACAGTTACAGACTAGATGCAAAAAATGCATCACACGCTTGGCTGATAAATGTCCTCTGTTTTTGTATCTTTCTACTTTGAATGAAGTGGATTTTTTAAAGTTTAAATCAGATCACGTAAGTTGGCTGCTTAAATAACATGATGAGGTATGAAAGCTCTGAATGTCCCTAAAGTTCAGCAGGATTTACCAGAGACATAACAGCTTGCCAGGGGAACTTCCAAATAGTTATGCTTTGGGGTTATAATGAATTCTAGAAGAGGACAAAATTAAAGAGGTTTAATAAAAGGATATTCTCTGAAAAAGTGAGCAACTTTTCCTTCAGAATTCATTTTGAACAGCACATCAACAAAAAATCTTCTCTGATAATATATCCCAACATTGAGTCAAGATGGCCAACTAGCACCAAGAAGTCGTATTGAACTCAGTTGCAGTTCTCTTGGCAATTAAGCTTATTTTTTCATTCCAGTCTGAGCACAAATGTGGATCACTGAAGACAGTACTGGAAGCGCCATTTGCAGGTAGAGATTGCAGTCATCATTAAATGAGCCAGAACGTAGAACTGTTTTTATTTTATGGAGGGGACTTGACTGGGTAGTACTAGTAGGAGATGAAATGAAATGATTAGGGAACAATGAGGTTATAAGAAAAAGATCACTGCCCTTATTTGGGTTAAACAGGTCATGTCCAGAAGATGGTTATTTAAGATAAAGATGTTACTTATGTGCAGCATGAATACATTAGAATCCAGCTGCACCCAACTAAGGGAAAAAAAAAAAAGAATTCCCTAAGTAACCTTTAAAAGCATGTGTTACTTGCCAGTCACAGAGGGGAAAAGCACCTAGCGTGAACTCCAATTTAATGAGGACCTTGATCAGGACCACAAAGCCTGAAACATTTGTTTTAATGCAGAAACACAGCCTCTAGTCACACTGGTTAAGTTTGGGAAAATCAGAGGGCTTTTTTTTTTCTATTTGTTTTTAACTTGTTTATTGAATTACAGGATACGGTTTCGATCACTAAGGATTCTAAGTCTTCATACCAGCAATAGAATTGAACCACTTCCAAATCCTAAGACACATAAGACCAAAGAGAAGCAGTAGCCATACAAATTAATATGTGCCCCTCTCCTTTTTGCTCTAAGGGAATCTTCAAACCAGTATCACATTTAAGAGTCAAAGTGTTAATTCTTCAGCATTCCTGACAACTAGAAAGCACATTCACTGAAGGCTGAAGGTGAGGGAGCGGATGGTTGAATATCTGTGGAGAATGGCGCCAACAGAGGAAAGAAAACCATCCAATCTCAGTAAGGATTAATGCAAATTTGGCTAGAAAAAGCCACCAGGTAATCCAAGGGTTCACTGTGGAAGAACTCATGAAAAGTACTCTGAAGTACATAACAGGTCTAAACATCTCCCTTGTTGCAAGTAGTTGTGTGAAATTCAAGATAAAGGTTTAGTCTCATCTTTTAATGTATTTTTTCCCACATTAAAGGGAATGAGGAGTCCTCTTTTTTCCCCCAGAAAAAAAAAAAAGGGAGCCACATTATTATGTGTATATTCCCATGACTCTAATATATAAGTGCGGATCTCCACAGCCTAGGGGTTTTCCATAAGAGAGCGGGCCGTTCTGGTTACCCTTTTATTAGAAGGGTATTCCACCACAGAGAGCCAGAGGTTTTCCAGATGTGTGTAAGAGAGCAGGTGCGCAAGGCAAGCAAATGAGCGCAAACAGTATTATGGAAAACATTTGAGAAGTTAGCTCCATGAGGACTGTGGGCTCCACAAGAGGACTCGACTGGGTAGCCTGGTCTGACACGGGGACATGAAAGCAGAGTATTGCTTCAAAGCTGGAAACCTTCCATAGGTGCCTCACACTGCTGGAAGATGTACTGCTGCTGGCTAAGGTCAACCTGGGGTGCAATGCTGCTGTCTTCATCCTCGGTCCCGAAGTAATGCTCAATGAGATCAAAGGCCTTCTGGTAGATCTCTTGGTTTTCATGACTCTGTAAGAATTCAATTTTATCCAGACCTAGAATGAAGAATTAAAAAAAAAAAATCTGTTGTATATCTGTTGGAAATTCTAATAAAACTGTATTTTGCCATGTCTCTTTCCTTGACATAAAAGGAAGATTCTCTGTATCTCATAAGCATCTTGCAGCAACATAGAAAACATTGCTGGGATTACATCTGAATAATACTATTGCAAACTGACATCTTAAACATGTGTGCAAGAAACAGCCAGTCCCCAGAAGCAGCAGTTTCCATAACAGTCACATCATCCTGTGCCCAAGGCCAGGAACAGAAGTTTTCCTATTGGACTGTGTCTGTGGCCTAATTTATTCTTTGCTCTGGTTCTATCTACCTAGGCCCTGAGCTATCCAATATCATTTCAACACATGTGTAATATCCTTAAATCAATCAGAATCAATTTCTATTGCTTAAACTAAGAAGTCTAACCAGAACAATTAGCCAACACATACTCCTCCCTTTATTAAGTTTAAGCACATCTGAGCTAGGCTTTCTTTTACCTATAGCCATAAGCAATCTAACTGCTACAGCGATACTGGAAATAAATGTTAACACTGCTCAGAAGAAAAAAATACATATTCATATATGTATCCATATATATATATATATATATATATATATATATATACACACACACACACACACACACACACACATCCAAAAATTAACAAAAGTTCTCTCCTATGGCAAAAGATCTGGGTAGAGGAACATTTGTCTTTTCATACATTTCAAAATTTCTTACACTAAGCAGGAATATAGTTTTTATAATCAGGCCTTTAAAAAATGGTAAACTGTTAAAGTCATTTTGGAAAACAATTCTGCATTATCTGATAAATTTGAAGATGAATGTGCCCTATGATCCCTAATTCCAATTTTAGGAATAAACAAACCCTAGAGCAGTGGTTTTCAATCCTGGCTATGCATTAAAATCACTTAGGGAACTTAGAAGTTTTAAAGTACAGTGGTAAACCAGTGATTAAGAGTACAGTTAGAACTGAGATTGGAAGAATGAGGAAACCAAACAGCAGATAGTGACTCTACTGTTTCTAATGAAACTCTTAGAGTTTACAGTCAAGAACACTTTAGGAACACAGGAATCGGGGGATGCAACTCAAAATCAGAACTCTAAAATCTTACAAGAGAAAAGGAGTGGAGTCGGGCATTGTCTACAGTAGATATGGATGCTCTTGAGGCTCAGATGGACTAGTAAGAATACAGAAGTACCCACAATGGCAAGCAGAGTCAGGGAATGGAAGATCCTAACAGCCCAGTGTAAAAAGGGCTCAACTTAAAAGGGTACTTGCTTCTCTTCACATCTACAATGCATCTTCTTTTCCAATTCTGCATACTAAATATTACTCATAAGAGAACAACTTTTTTGTATGAGTTTGCTAATGACAGGTGTAGACAAGCCAGAAAAGCATGGAGAAAAAGGAAAAAAATAATTTCAGGACATCTATTAAACAATCTATCTTACCATAAGCTTCTTCAATCAAAGCGCAGTAAGGATTAATGCCAGTGCCATTCCTTTTGGCTTCTTGTTCTCCAAGCCTCAGGATATTTTCCAAGCCATTTAGGGCAACCTGTACAATCTTAGAGTCCATGACTGTGAGGAGATCACAGAGTGGCTTGATACAGCCCAGTTCTACGAGGTACCTAAATTAATACAAAGAACAATTTAGTCAAACAAAGCTTTTCATTTCATAAAACTTCTATGAAATTGGTAGGAGGGAAATCCTCAAATTCACTGTAGAAATAAAAGTAGGCACCCATTCAACCATACAACCTACACCTTGTCAAAAAAAAAAAAAGCTACAAATAAATTTAAAAAAAAAACAGTTCTCTGGCACCATCACCATTTTTTTTCCCTCCACAATTATTAGACTCGAAGAAACTGGAATACTCTTACTTTGACTATGAGTGATTCTTCAAAATGGTATAGTTTTGATTAATTTCATTTTTGTTTCTATAGGTAACCACACCTCTGAAACAGGACACACTTGGTGCTAAAGCCAGCGCCGGCACAAGCCCAACAAGCCAATTCTACTGTGTACAAAGAACTCTTAAAACTCAAAGATAAGAAAACAGAATTTAAGAATGGGCAAAAGATCTCAACAAAGATATACTGATGGCAAAAAAGCATATGAAAAGACACAACATCATATGTCATTCAGGAACTGCAAATCAAAACAATGATGCCCCTACATATCTATTAAAATGGCTAAAATCCAAAACACTGACAATACCAAACACTGGTAAGGATGTGGAGAAACAACTCTCATTTTTTTTGCTGGTGGGAATGCAAAATATGATAACCACTTGGAAAAACAGCTTGGCAGGTTTTGGTTTTTGGTTTTTTAACAAAGCTTTCCATATGATCCAGCAATCACACTCCTAGACGTTTACCCAATTGAGATGAAAATTTATGTCCACACAAAAACCTGTACAAGAATTATTTACAGGAGCTTTATTCCTAACTGCCAAAAACTAGAAGCAACCAAAATGTCCTTCAATAGGTGACTGAATAAACTGTAGTGCATTCAGACAATGGAATATTATTCAGTGATAAAAAGAAATAAAATGAGCTATCAAGCCATGAAAAGATGTGAAGGAACCTTAAATGCATATTGCTAAGTGAAAGAAGCTAGTCTGAAAAGACTCCATACTATATGACATTCTGGAAAACAGAAAACTTTTATAAAGGCAATAGAATAGTGGTTGCCAGGGATTTGAGGGATGGAAGTAAGGGAGTAGTGATGAATAGGTGAAGCAGAGGGGATTTTTAGAGCAGTAAATAATACTACAATGGTGGAAACATTCATCAAAACCTATAATTGTACAACACAAAGAATAATCCTTAATATAAAATATGAACTTAAGCTAATAATGTATCAGTACTGGTTCATTAACTATAACAAATGTAACCACACTAAAGCAAAAGATTTTACTAGAAGAAACTTAGAAGGGAGGGAAGTATACAGGAACTCTGTATTATCTAAATTTTTCTGTAAATCTAAAAATGTTCTTTAAAAAGGCTTAATTTTTTAAAAAGTTTTATGTAATATTTAGCTTTATTATTTACAAAGGAATGAATTTAACAGTATTGTGTGTAATTTTATTTAAATATTTACTGACAATTTAGATGATATGTCCTAGGAATAGACTAGGTCAGTCATAAAGAGACTAGGTAAGGCATGAAGCCATTTCTGACCATTTCCCCTTCCTTTACACCACAGTTTTTAGTCACTAAAAACTGTTAACCATTCCTTCAACGTATTTACATAATTCTCACTGTTTTTCTTAAAAAAAACAAAACCAAGCCTCTTTAGATTATAAATGTTAGTTGCTGCAAATTTGAAAAACATAGAAAAGCATAAAGAAAAATAAAAAGTACCCAGAGATAACCACCACTACAACATCCCAGCTGTGCTACATACAAGCTGGATGACTTTGGAGAAAAAAAAAAAAAAAAGCTGGATGACTTTGGACAAGTTATCTGATCTCTCTGTGCCTCAGTTTCCTGAAATGGAAAAGTCTGGGAATCAAAGACTAAGTCTGTCACTAAACCCCAGCAAAATTTTAGAGTAGTTAATTAAACAGATGACTTACATGTCTACACTTAAACTTCACTGGCCTATATAGGCAAGTCTATAGAACACCAACTGGATTTCAGAGATTTGTTCAGAATCTCCAAATTGTCTGCAAACTTGATCATGGTCTATGCTTGATATGATTCTCTCTCCCATCTAGAAAGCTTGGCTCAGTAACCTCTAATCCTTACGTCGCCTTTAAAAACCTCATTTACTTTTGTAATACTGTCTGGTTGTGAAACCTTTTATTATGAAAACCAGTGTTCTGAAAATGATTCAGAATTAAAAACAAATTTTAAGTTCTAGAAAGCTTCTAGAACTTGTATATAATTAAATGAATAAATACTGACTAAACTTTCTTATTGAAAAACTCTACCCAAAAATGTGCTAATAAGGGCTTCCCTGGTGGTGCAGTGGTTTAGAGTCCGCCTGCTGATGCAGGGTACACGGGTTCGTGCCCCGGTCCGGGAAGATCCCACGTGCCGCGGAGCGGCTGGGCCCGTGAGCCATGGCCACTGAGTCTGCGCGTCGGAGCCTGTACTCCGCAACGGGAGAGGCCACAACAGTGAGAGGCCCGCGTACCGCAAAAAAAAAAAAAAAAAGTGCTAATAAGTAAATCCAGAGTTTTGAAGATGTGAGGTTTTATATTTGCAAAAATATGGTATTATTATTATTATGGCACAGTTCATTAAATGAGTTTTGGGTTCCCAATTCTAGCCACTTAAATTATACCTCCTTACAAGATCAGAGGAATTCAAGGTGCTGTTTTCTGATGCAACCACTCATCTTTGGAGATTTAAGACCACCATAGTGGTATTTCACTACTGATGCAAGTTTCTCCAAAGATAGCAATTTGCACCAAAAAGCAAAACAGGTCATCAGAGGACCTGGGCTGTATAGGAGTTGGAAAGTCATGTTACTTTGAGAAAAGCACTGCAAGAAGTATGTCCTCAGGAAAGTCTGAAGACTTGAAAAGATGACTGGAAAACAGGCACAATTCTATGGTTAAAGTCTGGAACTGGCTCCAATGGGTGGTGTATTTCAAACACTTGGATAAAGCAATCACTGGTCACTGACGCTAGCTGGCTTTTGTGGCAGAAAAGGCTTCCATTAAGAAAATTTTCTGGGTAAGGAAATTTAGTCCGCTAGAATTTACTATCTGGAAAAGTGAATTATATTTCTCAAATATTTCTTCTGATGAAAAACAAACTCACTGTGTCTTAAACCATCTCTCTCGGAACTTCCCTGGTGGCGCAGTGGTTAAGAATCCGCCGGCCAGTGCAGAGGACACAGGTTCAAGCCCTAGTCCGGGAAGATCCCACATGCCGTGGAGCAACTAAGCCCGTGCGCCACAACTGCTGAGCCTGCACTCTAGAGCCCGCAAGCCACAACTACTGAGCCCACATGCCACAACTACCGAAGCCCACACACCTAGAGCCCATGCTCCGCAACAAGAGAGGCCACCACAATGAGAAGCCCTCGCACCACAACAAAGAGTAGCCCCGGCTCACCACGACTAGAGAAAGCCCACACGCAGCAACAAAGACCCAACGCAGCCAAAATTAAATAAATAAAGCCATCCCTCTCAAACAGGATTTTGCTTCTTCTGTGTCCTAATTTTATCAACAGCACCACCTTTTTCTCCGGTCATCTTTGGCTCTTTCCTTTCCTTTGCAATCTGTTAACCTGCCACCAAATCCTACAGATCGTTATTTCCCATATCTAGACCCATACCTCATGCTACAACACTTTTTTTTTGCCACACCTGGCAGCATGCGGGATCTTAGTTGCCCGACCAGGAATCAAACCCGTGCCCTCTGCAGTGGAAGCATGGAGTCTTAACCACTGGACCACCAGGGAAGTCCCTACAGCTATTACCTTAATTCTGGCCATCACAGTATACTAAACTACTGCAATGGCATCTTAATTGCTCTCTTTCCTCTCCTCAAAACACTATGTTCTTGGGACTTCCCTGCTTCCCAAGAGTAAGGCCTTCATCCCAGTTTTCAGAGTCCATCAATTACTTAATTCCTCATCCCTGCACAGAATAACCTATAGCAAGATTGATTTGCCTCTTCCAATAACATTTACTGTGCATATTGCCTCATGCTATTCTCTCTCCTCCAAAACTGCCAAATCTCTACCCAAATGTCAAGTTTCATCTCTTTCATGAAACTTTAATTCCAGGCAACATTCTTTATCCTTCATTTTTAAGAACTGTAGTATGTATTAGCATTTGATTATATTTAACCTAAAATTATGAGTACTTCCTAAGTTATTCTAACTGGTTCTTGCATCTAAATCTTGTCTTCTCAACAATAAGCAGAAGCCACACAGATGTCTTTTATCAGTAATAAAGACAGCTTATTTTCTATAATTTGGACCATAATAGTTTTATAATAATCCTTCAAGATAACTCTTTACCCAGTTAATAAAAAACTGCTAGGAGACTGATAATTAACTCTATTATTATAAATAGCTATGCTGAATTGTAAAAAGGGATAGTAGGCATTCCATTCCTCTCTAACAGAGCAAAATACCCCTGAATACTTTCTGATGAAAGATACCATAGTATTTTAAAATGTCTTTAAAATATGTACCTGTACAGTTTCACTATTTCAATTAAGAAAACATATTTGGTATAAAATATAGTGACAATAATTATAAATCTGAATTTGAACATAAGACAACCATCAACTGTTCTAATAACTTCTATATTACTTCATATTACTGCCATCTGGTGGTGGCATACTTAAAAATCATAGTACCCCAGACCGAACTCTAGAGGTTAAAAAAGACCCAATCCCCTACAAATATGCTCTGAAGACCACTTGAAGTCCTCCTTGGCTAACCTATCCATGATGAACTTCACCGAAATAGCTACTGCGTGTGTTAATCTATTTAAGTTGTATTATTTCAGGTACATACTTATTTTCTGTAATCTTATTTTCTGATCAGTTTCTGAAATCTTAGGACTACTTTACCTTCTCATGTTGAAATTCCCAACAGAGCACTAAAAAATCAGCACTGGTTGAGCACCTGCATTTAACCCACAAAGCAACAATATCAGAAGTAGCTATGTTTCCCCCATATTACTACATATATAGAAGGGGTTAAATGCTTTAACACTCATTGGTAACCATATTCTCATTTGAATTCCCCAAAGAATCTTAAGGCAGGCTAAGAGTCTAGGTTCCATTCTTCTTTTTTTTTCTATCTGAAATACTGTATATATCCACAATTAACCATCTGATTATATGATGTTCCTTTGAGGAATTGATTCCTATCCATATTTATGCCTACTCTAGCCATTAAGATTATAAGTTGCTGCCCTAGGGGCCATTTAAGTCTCAAGCTAATACACAGACCTCTCCCTTTACTGAATAACATAGTCCTTTAGGAGACCTGCCTCTACTAAATTTGGCACTTTATTTTAAGGCATATCAATACATCTCTTTCAAGTCTGTCCAATTCTACTATTAAGACATCTAAACTAGAAATAGCAAGAGTTAGCTATTAAAGTTAGACTCTAAGAATTCTACAAGTAACCTTCTAGACTACCCAAGATGTTTTTGATCAAGCAGCTTGAGAGTAGGCTCAAGCCACCCCTATAAGTATTTCAATCGCCTCAAACCTCAAATATGCCTTCCCTCTCACATCCCAGAATTATCTTCAGCAACAGAGAATGGGAGCGATATAAGGAATCAAATATACGCTTGAGTCTAATTATGAAACTGAGAACAATCTTCCAAGAGGCTAGAGCTGAGCATTCTTAATTGGGAGACAGTAATTTTCCTTTAATTTACAAGATACTACTTGGCTAGTACTTACTTGATCTGTTCAGATGATCCTCCAGAAGTTGCATTTGTGATGGCCCAAGCTGCTTCTTTCCTTGTCCGAAACTCAGCAGTTTGTAATATACTAATGAGGGCTGGGAAAATGTTGGCATCTATCACAGTCTGGAATGAAAAAATTAAATGGAAAGGGAAATTACAAGAGTTGTAAAACTGTTCATGACACTAATTATAACTTTTCAGCTAGCTTCACTAATGACACCCTTCCCCTGTTAAAAATAAACTGGGGGGCTTCCCTGGTGGCGCAGTGGTTTAGAGTCCGCCTGCTGATGCAGGGGACACGGGTTCGTGCCCCGGTCTGGGAAGATCCCACATGCCGCGGAGTGGCTGGGCCCGTGAGCCATGGCCACAGAGCCTGCGCGTCCAGAGCCTGTGCTCCGCAACGGGAGAGGCCACAACAGTGAGAGGCCCGCGTACAGCAAAAAAAAAAAACAAAACAAAAAAAAACAAAAAAAAAAAAACTGGGGCTTCCCTGGTGGTGCAGTGGTTGAGAGTCCGCCTGCCGATGCAGGGGACACAGGTTCGTGACCCAGTCCGGGAAGATCCCACATGCCGCGGAGCAGCTGGGCCCGTGAGCCATGGCCGCTGAGCCTGCGCGTCTGGAGCCTGCGCGTCTGGAGCCTGCGCATCTGGAGCCTGTGCTCCGCAACGGGAGAGGCCACAGCAGTGAGAGGCCCGCGTACCGCAAAAAATAAATAAATAAATAAATAAATAAACTGGAAGGAGTTTAACTCCTCATTATCCTTAACCTTTTGGCTATACTTAGTATCACTAACAACATCCTCCCTGGAGTTTGTGACCTTGTAATCTCCTAGTTTTCTACCTGGGTTCTTTTCTCTTTTATTTTTCTCTCTTGTTCCACTCACTATAACAAATTATAAAAGTTCAATTTTCTTTCTTTTCCTCTGCCATTCTCATTTCTCTCATAGCATCCACTCTCACATGTGTGCTCTACCTCTCCAGTCCACATTTCTCACTGGGGCCCCAGCCCAAGGTGGCTGACAGCTGACTTAACATCTGCTAACCACCTTAAACATATCATCTGCCCTTTGTATCAGGTCTCCTTTCAAACCTCTCTAGTTTACAAAGGCTGTTTTTATATTTATTTATTTATTTATTCATTCTAAATTCAGTCAGTCACCAAGTCTCCTTTACATTCTCAATTCAGAACGTCCATCTTTTCCTTTCCTTCTTTTCCTTTCCTTCAGCACTGCCACCATTCTATTCCAAGCCACCACCTCCCACACAGATTACCAGAATAGCCTTTAGACAGAGTACTTTTACTCAATCCCTCTCATATATTAAAGCAGTCTTCCTCAAATTGCTTTCTTCATGTTTCTCCTTAGCTCTAGAACCTAAAATGGGTTCATATCATTTCATTTATCAAAAAACTGAGGAATTCTATATGAGAGCCTGGTGGTAGCAGACAATAAAGTGCAGCTGAAATCACCCTGATGCATGCTATAAAATGCCACAGTTATCAATCTCAGTCCCTGACAGCTTCCTGGGGATGACTAACCATGCTTTCCTGGTCAAGAACTCTTTCTATTACACCACTGAAGGAAGTCAGTAAAATTTAGTGGAAAGGTGCTTCATCTTGGTCCTGTCATTTACTAGAGGTATCCTTGAGCAAATCATTTTATTTCTCTGAGCCTCAGTTTCATCTTTAATTGAGAATGTTGGGTTAGATGACCTCTATGATTCCACTGAGCTCAAAGTCCCATAAGTCTACGGTATATCTTTTCCAACTCATTATTCCAGCCTTTCTCATGGCTTATTCTGAACCATTTGGCCTATGGCTTAGCCTTTCACTTCGATTACTCTCCCACTAATACAAGGACAAAAGTAAAGGGCAGATAACCATTTAGAGAAAACTGGGTCCCCAAAGAGTCATGAAAAATTGAAGCAATCCAACATATGGGTCCACTAGAAAAGAAATTTTTTTTTTTTTTTTTGCAGTACGCGGGCTCCTCACTGTTGTGGCCTCTCCCGTTGAGGAGCACAGGCTCCGGATGCGCAGGCTCAGCGGCCATGGCTCACGGGCCCAGCCGCTCCACGGCATGTGGGATCTTCCCGGACCGGGGCACGAACCTGTGTCCCCTGCATCGGCAGGCGGACTCTCAACCACTGCGCCACCAGGGAAGCCCAGAAAAGAAATATTTTATTTGGCAAGAGTAAAGCCAATCTGTTTAGCGTAAAGTCCATAAAAACATTTTGAAAATACAGATCTTGTCTCAGATTTTGACAAATCATCAAATATTAAAGGCAAAGAGAAAAAACCAAGGCCTAAGTGTAAGTTTCAAAAGATTTAACCTCTATAATGTTGGATAAAAAAAGTAAGAAGTAGACTAAATAAGACAACATTGGAAATTAGTGTTCTCCAAGGCAATAATGAAAAATTATACATACTTTAAAGGCTGACTGAAAAAAAACCTTAACTAATAAAAATACAGAACAAAAGACAGGTGCTATGAGATTACCTGGATCTGTGCCCTATTTCCAGCTGTGATGTTAGATATTGTCCAACATGCTTCCTTTTTGATAGACTCCTTTGGGCTACTCAGCAAATGCAATAAACTCTGCAGAGCTGAGCAATTCAAAATTACCTAAAGAAAAAAGTTTGAAAATTTTACTTATTGTGTTAATCCAAACTGAAGTAAACCTTTAACTCAAAGACTTTATTTTTGGAAAATACAAAGAAATAACATCTCTCCTTGAAATTTTAGAAATAACTTTATATATGTATAAAAGTACTCACTGCTAATAAGAATTCATTTCTAAGATTATCAAAGCAGTTTCATTATATACACTCACAACTGCTAAACATATTTAATATGGCACAATATGCCTTATTCACTTTCCTATGCCTATAGCATATGAAAATGTCTTTTGGGTAAATGTATCAAGTGGCCAGAAATTCATAAGTGGTCTCAGATTTTTAAGTCTTCTGATAATTCTCTACCTGGAAGTCAAGGAATCAATACATGCTTAGTTAAGTATACCAGGTGCTTTATAGGATACAAAGATTGAAAGTATATGCCCCCAGCTATCAAACAGCTTACAAAGGTGAGGATGATATACATGACAAATATACATGAACAAAGAGATCCACTCTACCAGAAACTAAAATCATAAAGTTATAATGATTAAAATAATATGTGACAGGCTCAAGAATCAATCACTGAACAAAAGAATAGGATATCTAGTCTAGAAATAAATACAAGTATTTATAAAGAATTAATAAGTATGTAATAAGATTAATCCTTTCTTTCTCCAATGACTGGTAGTCTTATTTAATAGATGGTATTAGAATAAGGGGCAACTAGTTGAAAATATTTTAAAAATCAATTCTTAACCCCAAACAGTAAAATAAATCTGCAACTTATTTAAAGAGTAAATATAAAAAAGAAACCATAAAGCAGAAGAAAATATTAGTTAGTAGCTGGTTTGGGGACAGTGAAGGACTTTCCAAGCATAAAAACAACAGAAGAAATTATAGGGGAAAAATTAAAATTTCACCAAATAGAAATTTTTGCATGTCAAAAACTCATATGAAAATTAAAATGCACACCACACAATGTGAAAAAGTATTTGTAATGGAAAAAAGCATTGCTGTCTTTAATATGTAAATTGGTAAGAGAAACTATATTTTTAATAGAAAATTACCTCACAAAGTAACAAAAGAAATGCAAATTACAATGAAGCCGATTTTTGCCTATTAAATTAACTCAAAAAATAACAAAACTTGTGGTTTAACAGGTACAGTCTTTCCAAATAACAGTGTGAAAGACATCACAAAGCATTTTTAAATGCCAAAGATGTGGTGTGGAAAATAAGCATGTCGGAAGTTAAAGAATACCTGGGGAGGAGTAGTAAGGAAAAAAACACTTCACGGGAGGGGGTGGTGGGGGAACACCTTGAAACACAGACAGGATTTCATAAGCAAAGAAGAGGGAGGACACAGCAGACAGAAGGGTTAGAAATGAAAAAATGCTGAAATGGTTCTTTATCTCACAGGCATTAAAGAAGCGCATTGTTTCTAGGAGGAAAATAATGTGAACAAAGTTATTTTAGGAAAGATTAAGCTGTTATTAGGAAGAATACACTGAGAGGGGTAAATGCCTGGGACAGCAGGAGGATGAGTAAGATAGGTACAGCAACAACCCCTGCATGTGAGAAAACAGGGCCCAAACTAAGGTAATCTGATGTGGATCCAGAAACACTAAGAATCAGTTAAGACCTGCTGACTTGCTATACAAAGTGTGAGAGATGGAGACACCAAATATGACTGCAAAGTTTCAAGACTGGGTGAACAGTTGTACCATTAACTGAAATGGGAAAAACCAAGACGAGAAGGCGAGACAGGTACTGGAGACATGGGACTGGAACTTGAGAGAGGTTGGAACTAGATGTATAGGTTCAGAACTTCATTTATTCAGTAAATATTTTTTGAGTAAATATTTTTTGAGTAAATATTTTTTGAGTAAATATTTTTTGAATAAATATTCAGTAAATATTTTTCTATATATTGTGCCAGGGACTATTGTAGAAGCAACAAAAATGAACAAGAATGACACAGTTCCACCTCTACAAGTTTACAATCTAGTAGACAGTTACAATACGGTGTGGTAAGTGCTATGATGGATGAAACAAAACAAGGAGCACCTAATTTAAGAGTCAGCTTCTTGGAGAAAATGTTAATACCAAGACTTGAAGAATGAAAAGGCATTAGTGGCAGAGTGAGGATTTGTGTGAGGGACTGGTCAGAACAGGGATGGGGATGGAAGCATATGTTCCATGCAGAGGGAAGCAAGCCATGTGTTAAATCTCAGAAGTGAGCGTGATCATAGCTAATACAGCAGAACAAACATGGCAAAAGCACAGAGTATGGCATGGGAGGGGGCAGACAGAAACTTTTTCTGAATAGCAAATATACCAATATGGTTTTAAAATTCAGAAAATAAAAAGGACTATATAGTTAAAAGCCTCCTTTCCATTCCTATACCCCAGCTACCTGGTTCTCCACAGAGACAACCAATGTTATTAGTTTCCTGTGTATGCTTCCTGAGAAATTTTATGCAAATACAATCAAAAACATACATTGTTTTCTTCTCCTCTCCTCCCTGCCCGTTTTTTACACAAATAGTAATATATCCTACATACTATTCGGCCCCTTGTTTTTCTTTTTAAACAACAGAACCTAGAAACCTTTCCATATACATGCCTATTAGCTTCTTCATTCTGTTGCACAGCATTTCATTATACAGGTGCCAGATTTTAAAGGATCTTAAACACTGTCCAAGGACAACAGGAGGCCATAAGAAGATTTTAAGAGAATGACGCGATCAAATTTGCATTTTACAAGCATCCTTCTAGTGATATGGGAATGATACAAGAAATGTCTGAACTAAGCACTGCAAGGAATGAGTAGAAATAGCAGTCATTAGTGACTGATGAGAAAGGTGGCAGAAAGGGAATAATCAAACTAATGTCCAGGTTTTTGGCTTGGGTAACTGTTGGGGCCATTCACTGAGACAGGAACATAAATAAGCAGAGGTCCAGGTACACCAGTTCCCTTGCGGACAGAATAAATTTAAAGTTAAATATTAAGAGTTGGAAGACACCTGAGAACAAATTCAGTCTCCTAATTTTAGAGATTAGAAAAGTGAAGACATTAAATGTCTTGCTGAAAGTCAGAGCTGGCTAAGAAGAGCTAAGGCTAAAACTAATCCCCTCCAGGGGATAATCCCATAAACAGAAAAGAACAGGTAAAGGAACTTGCTAAGGAGAAATAAATGGTCAATGAGGCAGAAGACCCAAAATACTTCAACACCACAGAAGCCTAGGAAGATAATTTTAAAGATGATGCCAATGCATCTGAGAGATCAAGAAGAAAAATGGCTATAACAATCCACTGTGAGTGATGTATCTTGATACAAAATTTGAATGGAATAGAAGGTGACATCAAGAACCAGGAGGCAAGATACTTCTCACATAGGAAACTTACCGTGTACAAAAAGGAGGAAGCCATCAGGGAAGATAAGATGAAGATGACAGAAAGGATGCTACTAGAGGCTTCTTATGTTCACAAGAACCCCTTCAAGTAGAAGTAGTGGGAAATAAACCGAACCAAAAGGATAAGTTACACCATAGGGGAACCCAAAATTGCCACAAAGCAATAGGTCAAGACAGAGATAGTGAAGGTATTGAAAGTAGTTGCCAAAGCCAACACTTTTAACAAACATTAATGAAACAAAGTATCATTTCTCCCCATGTGAGTTAAATACTGTAACAGAAACATAATCATGAGGGGTCAATCTGCTATTTCTGAAAGAAAAAAGAAAGAGATACCATTTATTCATACCTGTGTCTGAATATCATCGCCTGTGACAATGTTTCCCACAGCTCGCAAAGCAGGAGAAACCACTTTATAATCATTATGCCTGCAACCATAAAAAGATGTGTTATATCCAACAGTTCTATCTTTAATCTCTTTTCCTTAGGGCTGAAACCCAAAAGAAATTAATATGTGATCGGTTCTTGGAGCAGAAAGGCACCTATGGTGGTTATTAAAGGAACCCTATCATGATGAGGAAATGTTTTTGGTGTCCCCAAGAAAGGCTGTCTTTCCTTTTGTTTGGTACTTTTCGATAAGAACTACAAATCTGTTCTAATAACCCTTCCCAGGTATTCAATCACCTGGAGTCCAAGTTTTCCCTCTTATTCATTAATGCAGGTTTCATTTCCTCTTTACTTGGTCTCTATGGTTGCTGAGATAATGGAAAGAGATAGTAACATTTATACAGCACTTTTTTTAAGTTTTACAAATCACTTAATTTTCACAGGAATAAAAATATATCAACAGTTGAGCTAACTTGAAAATGAAAGCCAGGCCTCATACTTCAAATAGTAGACTCTTTCTACTAAACCTCAGCTGACTTACTGGTCTGAAAAACCCCTCCACAAATCTTTTATATATCTGAAGACAGATATTAAGTCTTGATTTTAGGCTAAGTAAGTTAATATCCTTTAACTTTCCTTAAATATCTTTTTTTTTTTTTTTTTTTTTTTTGCGGTACGCGGGCCTCTCACTGTTGTGGCCTCTCGCGTTGCGAAGCACAGGCTCCGGACGTGCAGGCTCAGCGGCCATGGCCCACGGGCCCAGCCGCTCCATGGCATGTGGGATCCTCCCGGACTGGGGCACGAACCCGCGTCCCCTGCATCGGCAGGCGGACTCCCAACCACTGCGCCACCAGGGAAGCCCTAAATATCTTATTTTCTCTCCCCATATAATGAGATTGATCACTCTTCTCAAAACTGTGCCAGTTTCTCCACATTTAAGATCCGATGACTAAAAAGAAATGGTTAAAATATTTAGTAATCTAGAGACTAAAGAGTACAAAAGGTTACTCTCCCAGATTCTGAATGATGTACTTCTGAGTCCTCCAGCATTATATTGCTTTTAATTCACAACAGCATTATGCTGCTGATCTGTACCCAGTCTATAACCCCAGAGTTTTTTTTTTTAATATACAGTTTTACATCTTTATTGGAGTATAATTGCTTTACAATGGTGTGTTAGTTTCTGCTTTATAACAAAGTGAATCAGTTATACATATACATATGTTCCCATATCTCTTCCCTCTTGCGTCTCCCTCCCTCCCTCCCACCCTCCCTATCCCACCCCTCTAGGTGGTCACACACCAAGATGATCTCCCTGTGCTATGCGGCTGCTTCCCACTAGCTATCTATTTTACGTTTGGTAGTATATATATGTCCACACCACTCTCTCGCTTTGTCACAGCTTACCCTTCCCCCTCCCCATATCCTCAAGTCCATTCTCTAGTAGGTCTGTGTCTTTATTCCTGTCTTACAACCCCAGAGTTTTATATTCTATATATTATACTATCTAATTCATTCCACATGTCATCTTTGGGGCAATGTTTCCTTGCATTTACTTTGTACTTACTCCAATAAATTTCACATGGCTTTTAATTATACTATTTCCCCATTATGTTATCACTCTTAATTTTTTTATTTGATACTATTTTCTAAAAATTTGATTAATACAGTCTCAAATTATTTATGCCATCAGTAAATCTTCCACTTCATAAATGAAAGGCATCACAAAGAGATATAGCAAAATAAAATTCAAAGTCTGACACCAATCTAGGTTAAGCTCTAAATGAGACAAAAAGATGAAAACTGATCGTTTTTAGTGGCAGTGTGCCTTCTGCTATCCAGTGGTTGGTCTCAGGTCATTAATCATGAGCTAGAATTACATAGATCAAAGTTTTCCAAATGTTTCTGCTAAAGGGTTGCTTACAGCAGAATGAGAGGTTCTTTATAACCCTCAAAACAATCAAACAGATTTGACATGAGTATAAAAAAGTAACAAAAGACAGTAGCCTAAAGCACAATAAATCAGTATAATGCATTAATATTTGAGTATCAGCAACTAGAAAACTAATATGAGAGACAAAAGAACAGACACACTTTAAGATATCTTACATCAGCAGCTCCACAAGTCTCCTACATACTCCTGCATCAATGACTGCTTGAATTTTATCATTGGGTCCATCTGATAGATATGAGAGGGCCCAGCAGGCATCAGCCAGTACATCAGTGTCACTGACAAACAGCAACCAGGAAAGCACATTCAGACAGGGGGAAACCTATAAAGGGAAGATGATATGATTATGAACTTCAACAGAAAAAAAGCAAGAAATGAGGGGGGAAACTCCAGAAAGCCACCAGGCACACACCTGGTGACTTCTGGTGTGATTAATACTTCTGAAGATGGAGCAGTAAGTGGCCAAGTGACATTTCCATCTTTGGGAATGCTGTCAATAACCCTGCAGTTTACTTTGATGAGGTAGTCAGAGCCCAAGGAAAACAATTTCAAAGAGCAAAGTTTAACATATACCAATTCTCAGAGTGAGATTCCTTGTCAAAACACTCTCTGTGGATCAGAGAGGTAAAGGAATTTTCCTAAGTGTTAAAGCTAGGAAATTCTGCATTTTAGATACTTTGTTACAAACAAAAAATGCCATGTTTTAAGAGTAATTCAGAGCTTTTTAAAGGCAGTGAAAATTTATTTCAAATTCAAACAAAAATAAAAAGACCTATTTTTCTAGAAATAAATTATTCTCTTTCTATTCACATTAATATTGGTTCTTAGACTCTTCCCATTGCAGAGCACAGGCTCCGGACGTGCAGGCTCAGCAGCCATGGCTCATGGGCCCAGCAGCTCCATGGCATGTGGGATCTTCCCGGACCGGGGCACAAACCCGTGTCCCCTGCATCCGCAGGCGGACTCTCAATCACTGCGCCACCAGGGAAGCCCTCTTAGACTCTCTTAACTGTACTTTTTCTGCCAATTTCCCACAAGCGTAATCCTTACCTTTGCAAATTCTGGAGGGGGACTTTTTCCTCTACAGAGATTAGACAAAGCCCATACTGCATTCCGGGTCATGGTCAGGCGGTTTTGCTTTGAAAATAACCTATAAGCATAATGATGCAATGGTAAGTGATATAATGGGCATTAATTCTCTGATGGCATAATATAAATATTTAACCACTTAATGCTATTGATAAACAGATGTCTTCAAACAGCTCTTCTCTACAACAATAAAGCTTAATTAATTCTAACACAAGGAATTCAAAATTTTGGCACTTGAATAAGATAGGATGCCCAAGGAAATGATCTGAACAAGTTAGTAAGAAAATATCTGTAATGAAAAGTAACACTAGGAAATCCAAAATGATTTCCAAAGATGCACTGCTTTCTGAGGAACTTCCCGTATTTTTATTACTCACAAAAAAAAAAAAAAAAAAGAAAAGAAAAAAAGAAAAAGAAACTTACTGCAGCAGAGGGGGAAGAATATTGCAGTCTAAAACATAGTCCCTGCACATGGTACTATCTCCAGCAATGTTGCCAAGAGCCCAGACTGCCTGTGAAAGAATTATTCATTAATAACAGGCTGTAGAGTTTAATTTTCTCATAATTCTTTCAAAAAAGATGCCAACATATCACAATAACTCTTTACAAAATTATACAGTAGTTAATCAACAT
Organism: Delphinus delphis; assembly: GCF_949987515.2. Lineage (NCBI taxonomy): Eukaryota > Metazoa > Chordata > Mammalia > Artiodactyla > Delphinidae > Delphinus > Delphinus delphis. The sequence goes on from NC_082686.1 coordinate 67,709,825, forward strand.
ATTATACATGGACATTAACTATTAAAACCCCTAAGTTCACTCAACAGGGAGTCAAATGAAATAGTTGTGGGATTGGTGGAAGAAGATCAATACTATTATATAAGTATACATGTGAATACTCATGGGAGTAAACTTATTAAAAGGAGGTACCAGTTCTTATACATATTCTTTTTTTTTTTTTGTGGTACACGGGCCTCTCACTGTTGTGGCCTCTCCCGTTGCAGAGCACAGGCTCCGGACGCACAGGCTCAGTAGCCATGGCTCACGGGCCCAGCCGCTCCGCAGCATGTGGGATCCTCCCAGACCAGGGCACAAACCCGCGTCCCCTGCATTGGCAGGCGGACTCTCAACCACTGCACCACCAGGGAAGCCCCTTAAACATATTCTTAATCTTAGGGGGCCCTACCCTTAAGTAACATTCCATACAGCCATTGGAACATAGCAGAGATCCAAATGGCTTACTCAGCTGATTACAAATGTATTTTAAGCTTGCTTACAAAAGAAAACAGTGAGCCAGGAATTTAAGAGCAACCAAAATGCAGAAAACTTTACTCAACTTTTGGGGATGATGGGTATATTAATTATCTTGACTGTAAGGACAGTTTCATGGATATATACATATGTCAAAACTTATCATATTATACACTTTAACCATATGCAGTTTACTGTAGGTTGATTATACCTCAATAAAGCTGTAGAAGAAAGTCATATTCATTTAGTAATGATTTATATTTATGAATTTGACAAACTTTACGGTAATTAAAATTTCATGTTTTCTAAGTGATTTTCTGCACAAAAGTGGCAAAGACTTGCTATGTCAATCAACACTAGAGATTACTATAAGAAAAAACTCAGCAACTGTTTACATGGTCTAAAATGTATATCTATGGGACTTAAAGAATTTCAGGGTTGGAAGGGAAAAATGGTTTTATGTTTCTAGGAGAAATTCTGCCTATATTCACTATGAAATTTTCTATTTTGGTTAAGTTTAGGTTTCTAGAACACTCCCTGTGATGAACCATGGATTGTCATATCCAAGCGGTAAAACTGAGATTCTGAATATAAGACTGAAGGGAAAAATTGTATTCTTTGACCTGCTTCTCTTTACTTGTTTCAATTTTTACCTGCTCCTGGACATCTTCAAACTCTGAGCTGAGCAACTCTATGAAGATAGGCACAGCTCCTGCCTGAATCACAATCCGGGTCTGAAGAGAATTTCCTGAAGCAATATTTGTCAGTACCCAAGCTGACTCAAACTATAAAGATAAAAATAATTTCATTATCTTATTAGAATTTAATAGCTTGTTTACTTATAACAATAAGGTTTTCTGTGCATGAAGAAAAGAATCTGAGATCATTATTTACACATAATCTATCAGGTAAATACTATATTAATTTTAAATGAAGAATTCCTGAGGAAATAACCTTAGCCTAGAGGAATACTCAGGGTGTCTAAAATTTCAGATCAAGGCAGAGCTGACATGAGACCGTAAGAAGAATGAGGGAGTGCTTCATATACTGACATGGAATGATCTCCCAAGACATAAATGCAGGAAAAAGAAAAACAATGTACATTAATATGGTACCATACTGTATTTTCCAAATAAAAAGGAATATATGCATCAATTTACTTATTGCACAGAATATCTCTTGAAGGAGTCACAATAAACTGTAAATACTTGTCACTTACATAGAGAGCTCGAGGTGAATGGGAAACAAGTATGGGAAGGATAGGCACTTACAGTAAAGCCTTTATGTACCTTTTGGCCTTAAACCATGTTTATTATCTAATAAAAATAAAATTAAATAATTTCTATAAAATGGGCAGGTGAAATGGCGAAAGAATAAAACTGTAAAATGTGTAAAATACAGGCAGAGTGAAAAATACAGGCAGAAGACAACTGAAATGATAAGTAGTCCGAAAGGAGTTAACGGGCATACAACTAACAGAAATGGCAACTTCAGAGCATAAGAGCTTCCAATAAATGAGAAGTCTCCAAACCAAGGCACAGAGGTTAAGACTTTTTTAAAAAGAGCATTCTTAAAGGTTGATAAACTGGTAAACAGTATGAAGGAAATTATGGCCAACAAAAAATACAGCACGTTATTAATTCTACACATCTCTACAGTAACTTGACTCTTTAGCCTAATATGATGAAATCCAAGAATGACCTCTTAAAATCCAAGAATGAACTCTTATATTACAATTGTATTTAGAGTTCTTAATTAAACTTTAGTTTTGTTTCCTTCTCCTGTTCTGTCTTCTATTTAATATTCTTTAATGAAGCACATATGGGGAAGAAAAAAAATTCAGTGACATGCCCCTTGAATGAGAATTCAATAAAAAGTCATCAAAAGATGGAGCTGTGACTCCTTTAAGCTTTGGGGTCAATTGAAAGGCAGGTGTCATATGGAAAACTGAATCATCAATCACTTGGGGTACAGGAAAATGAAAGAAATGGGAAGACAATCTGATTAGCCCAGTCCAAAGCTACATGAATGATAGTAAATTTATAGCAGAAGACACTTAAAGAAGGGATATTCAAAGAAACCTAAAATTTGATATACAGAAGTGAAATAAAGTGGTCTGATATCTAGTTAGGACACTGATATTACAGCAGCAGGGAGGCCAGACTAGGAGCACCACAGTCAAACTTTTTTTTGCCTGATAACTCTTTGCTATAAGAGAAGTTCAGGAGACTTTTAAACACTGAGTATCATAAAATAAAAACTCATATCACCTCTGTAATTAAATTACTACTCAAACCAATGTACAAACCCTTTTCAGTCTGTCTGAATTGAAACTTGACATTTATACAGTACTTTATACTTTCAAAGCATTATTCACATACTCTCAGGTGTTCCTTACAACAACCCAGAGAAGCCTGGCTTTTCTAGTTTATGAATGAGGAAACTATCAGAAAAAGATCCAATGATCACTAATCATTTGAGTAATGCCAGTCAAAGAGAGCTAGATTACAGCCTCCTAATCTAGTAGGCTTATGGCCCCAACCATAGTTTCCTCTCTGAAACACACCTGTAACACTGACAAGAGTCTTCCAATTGCTTGCAGTTTTGGTATCTAGGGCAAGAAATTTCAAATAATGATATGACAGATTATTTAGGGTTATTATTATTTAGGGTATGCTAAAAGGAAAACACAGTTCACCTAAAATGTAGCTTCTTTTGCTTACTAGGAAAATGAACTATGAAGTGGGTACAAAAGCAAACTTTCCTACAAGAAGAAAGGCTCAAAGTTCAACAGAGAGTCATCAGCATCTGAGACCATGTCAAAAAATGAAAACTTTGAGGAAAAGCAACCTGTGAAGAATGAATAAGATCAGCACACATAGCAATCTATATCAAAGAGAAAAAGGTTTGCAGTGAGATTTTGATGCAAAAGAAATGGTGACAATAAACTGAGTAGATAAAGGATATATTAAAGAGTTATCAATGAGAAGAAATTAGAATAATAATTGCTAACAGAAGTCAAACTGCTGTTTGTCTGATGAGGTTTAGCCCCAAAGGTCTCCCAGAAAAAGAGAGATTTCCAGATGCCACTGAAATGAATAAAATGGAGAAGCAAAACAAAATAGAGTGACAATGATTAGGAGAATGGAGAATAAGTAAATAATAGCCAGAACATGAATGGAAGAAACTCGGAAGTTAGGACTTCTCAGCAAAAGAAGAATGTACCAGAGTTATGTTTATCACTAAGAAGTACATAATGATTATAACCTCTGAATGCAAACAAGATTCAAGGTCTCTCTTGGTAAGAATGGAAATCAGGAAGTAGTTTTGCCATTACCAGGGAAAGAAGTAGATGAATAACTATAACCAGAGGGCCAGTGAAAACTCAAATCATATTCATGGATTAATGAAGCATTAAAACACACACACACACACACACACGGCACTGATTACTGTGATGTTTACCTTGTAAAAACTTATCAAGCTCTATTTGTGCAATTTTCTATACCCATGTGTATATGTGTGACATGAGAAGGAGGCGGGAGGAGAGAGAGTGCGAGACAGAAACAGAGAGAGAGGCAGAGAGAAAGAGAGACTGAGAATTCCTCATGAGTATAGACCCCTATTAAAGTCTTGGAAGAAGCAACTTTCAAATGTGTTTAATATGTAAGTATGTTTTAAAAAAACTGGTTGTACTTTGAACTATGTAGTTTCTCTTTCACTGGGTATCGCAGTCTTTATTTTTTTGAGTGGGGTGAACATTTCCGTCTCAGGTCCCAGACCAGATTTTAACATGAAAGAGAGTTGTGAAATGGGAATGTCCAGAGTTGATACCAAAAGCAATTGCATAAAGTTATAACAGAAATGGCCAGAAAAGGTAATTTAAGTAACCATGTAACTCAAGAAAAACTCAGCAACAAGATGAAATGAAAAAAACTTAAGAAATGGTATCACCTGAAGTAGTACCCAAAATTATTATAATCTTTACTCCTCTTTGTTGTTTTAAACTACTATATTCTTAGTGTTCCAAGAATGGCATCATGCAAGGAAACAACCTGTCATGCAGCTGTGATTGCTTACAAATTGTAATTCCACTATTATTTTTCACTGTCCAGAACTTTCTAAATAAGGCTACAACTGAAATCTGAAGGGCACGCTGAAGATTTTGGTATGTTCTCTTTTTCCTTTCTCAATCTCTACCTTCTGGTGCTCAGTTCCTTAAAATAAGGAAAATGAGAATCCAAAACTGAAGTACTTCTGACCTCCTATCAAGTTTCCCACTCCAGGTTGAAGTACGCCTGGTTCCCTTTCTCCATTTGGATCAGGACTCTGTTGCTGGCCACTTTGCCGGTTCCACTCTGGTTCCTAGCAAATGCCAGGCTCACCTGGAGAGCAAGTGAAAAGAGAGGCTCACATCAGAAAAATAAATCCAGATATCAAACTCTGCAGAGAACAGTGCCTGAGTCATCTGAGCAACCTTTTAAGATAGGTAGAGGGATCAATGAAGATGGGGAAAAAACATAGGAAGATGAAGGCTTAACTGCAGTTTACCACATTAAGCTTTTAGTGTGGACAAGAAAGGTAGAAATGGGAAAACTAAACCAATTTAATTCAAATTTACAACTTTAAGAGGAGTATCTGTTTAATGACTGGAACTAGGAAGCAATTTACTTATTTCTAGCTATTTTTATAAGCTTCTATAAGAAGGTTTGGGAATACACCATCTCAGCACTGCAAAGGACAGTACAAAGATGTTGGACCTGGACTCAAAAAAAAACAAACCAAGTGGGCCCAGGGAATACACCATAAGGCAGACCAATCTCATGTCAAGGCTCTCATGTATGGCTGAGGCCTGCATGTCACTGTGTTTGAGAATGCTGTTAGTTAAACGGCAGAGTCGGCTTCCAAAGTCCTAGATTCCACCCATATTCATCTCATTTGAGGGCAAGTGAGTATCTAGGTAGCACTGCCAAAAGCAGGCATTTTTATCTCCCTGGTTTGCAGTATCCCACTGATAAGGAAAGCCAGAAAGAAAGTGAAGAAGCCCTTCACTAGGATTCACAGTTCTTTATGTATGGAATGAAGGGAATAAGTTTGTCCAGTGATTTATTATTGAGTTTAGCTATCATGACTACATATTATTACTCTCTTTCTAGAAGAGAAATGGCAAACACCCCATTCCAAAGACACACTATTCAAACTTCTAATAAGCAGGTAGGAATATCATGGATAACTCACATCCTAGCGCTCTCCAAGAAGACAGAGGAAGGTATACCCTCCAAGCTTCCCAGAGCACGTCTAATTATTTAACAATGAAGTCTCCTGGCTCTAAGGTCTCCATCAATATATTTGCTCCTCCTGCTTCTGGGGTAGTCAAGGGTACCCATTAGTCACACTGGAGAAAGAACACCATATTGTGCTTAAATGCACACAGAAGAAAAGCTGGGGATGATGACCTTTATATAATAAACAGGTTCATTATCTCTAGAGTCTTTGGATCGCTAAGGTGAAAATCACGAGGTGGTCACTTCCAGAGGAATCATTTCTCAATCTTTCAGCCTAATTATTAGTTAGGCTGCACAAGGGTGGAATCTGAGAATTCTGATAGAAGCAAATTAGAGATTTCTGAAGGCTTTCATCTTCAGATGTGTTAAGATACAAACTCTAGGATTACAAAATCAAAAATGATGTAGAATTTACAAGTGTTAGCCAGGAGAGGGCACTGCCTGAGAGAATATACTATGCTCTTTAGGGAATACTGGAGAAGGTGGGGATGGGGAAAGACCAAATTCTCTGACATTTTTCTTTTTAGGACTAGAAAGTTATACCATCTTCCTTTAACACATTAAGGAACTGGACCTCTGCAACCACCTACTAAAAACTGCTAAGTCCAGACGTAAATTTAATATCTCTGAATTACTCTCATTGTCAGAGGCAGGATAGAAACATACTTCCACATGAACAAAATGATAAATTTTCCCTACCTCCCTCTTCCTACAAAGCTTTTCAAATGATAAACTGCAGTAAGGCTCTTCATTTGGTCCCTCTGGTTCTCTTGACAGGTTGCTTAAGGGGCTCAGGCTCTGTTCTCTGCAGTCTTGGTTGTCTGGATTTCCTTTTTTTCTGAGAAAAGTCCTCTTTCTTTGCTCTCTAGGTGAACCTGATTATTTTCCAGGTGTCTGGTGATCCTGGCCTTAGATGGGGACCAGAATTACAATCCAGGAAGCAGCCAACAAAACAGAATCTTAATTCAAATGAACTTGGGGATTAGTAAATGTCAAACTGGAGAAGAAAAACTGATGGGACACTGAAGTACTCTACCTTTTCTGGACTTCCTGTTTTTCCTCTGGAAGGAACTCATCACCGCAACAAAGAGAGTAAAAGAGAGAGAAGGATGGGATGGGAGGAAAGGAGAGAAAATATCAAGACAAAGCATCAAGTCTTATGAATTATCAATAATGCTCTGGACAGTAAGGAACCTGGGGAGAGGAGCTGTTACTTATACTTATAAAGATGCCCCAGTCCTTATTACACCCTTAGAGTAAGGCAAAGGTAAACATGGCGGTGAAAGTTATCTTTATGATTAACTTGTTATTAGCAAATATTTACTTGGAAAAATAACCCCATTTTGTAATCTATGTAGGACCTAACCAATCTTTATAGTTACAGAATCTTTCTAAAGGGCCTGAGCCACTCAGATTAGATCCTACAAGTGAGAATTTAGGAATTACAGGTATTTGTTAAAGAATAACTCAGAAATTGATTCAGTTGGTTACTCCAAGGAAGTCTAGCTACTGAATTACTTAATTACTAGTTTACTTAAGATCCAACTTTATTCAGGAACAATATAGTATTTTTAAATTTCTAGATAACTCCCAAGATGAGAGTCAGTTGATAGTTGGTTCTTTTTGCTGTAAAAATTATCTAATCCAGAAGCTGTAGAATTTTCTCTTGGAACCCCTATACAACAGTACTAATACAGTAAACTAACATAGGAGAAAGCACACACATTCCCAACAAGGCTACATCCTTGTCAGCTCTTTTGGGGTGGGGCCAGGGGTGCAGGGGAAGGATTAATTAGTACCAGGTTTGGGGATCAGTGAGTCTCTGATCTAGCCCATGTTACACAGCCCTGAGAAACCCAACAAGTACAATCTAAAAATCCTTCAGAACCAGATTTTACATAGTCCACACTTAGGTCCTTATAATGGCTCCTCTACTGCAAACAATTCCCTACCAGGTAAGTATGATCCATAGTCATCATAAAATAAAAAGTAACAAGAATTTTAAAGAGTAAAACCAAGAGCCTGGATGTTAACAAAGCTATCAAAGCAGCTTGCAATGTGGTTGTCAGGAACATCAGTATCAAAAAACTAACCCTTCATATAGATTAAAATAAGTAACAAATCTGAATACAAAATGTAACTCTGTAAAGGGAATTAAGATATGAGGCAAGAAATGAAAATGGTCCGCACCTGCAATGTACAATTCTCTTTTCGTTTGAGGAACTCCACAAACCTGGCCACTACTCCTGGTGTGCTGATGACTTCATCAATAGGAGGATTAGGTTCTGTCTCCCCATAAAAATAAAAGGAAAGAAGAAAAATAATCCTTTGATTTCAAGGCAAGGACTTTATAAAGCTCAAACTTACTTCATAATATCCCTCCCTCCATTTTTAGCATCTCTTTCATATTGTAAATCCAAAACAGAAAAAAAAATGTAAAACTGAGTTCAGTCACTTTGAGACTAGGGTAGCTTAAAAGGTTTCATAATAAGGGAAGCCTTAACATGGAAATATGATGGGCAGAATTCTTAAAATTACTGCCTCTACTATTTTAGAAAACTTAGAAAGTATGGGGAAAAACATCAAAAGACAACCACTGTTATTATTTTGGTATACTTCCTTCTAACCCTTTTTCTGTGTATGGGTTTTAAGTCTCTCTTTTTTATTTAACATAAATTGTCCGAAGAAACTGGATTAGGAGATTCTGTGCTTGCAGGATCTAATTTTACTGCTGTAGTGATAAGCAGGAGTCAGCAGAAATTCACTAAGAATGACTTGCCAAATTAATCTTTTTCATTTATGACAATAGAGTATCTTATAAATAAAATCATTCAATAGAAACTTGTTGGACAAATAGATTAGAAATGTCCTAAACGATTAGCATTGTAATTTCAGCAAGACATTTGACAAAGTTTTTGATGACATTCATGTAGCTACGCAAGAAAAATGGCAGCTGGATTACAGTACTACTAGGGACTCTTAGCTAAGTCAATGGCCTGTACTGGGAAGGGATGACTAATGGTTCAATGTTAATTTGCAGCAAGCTCTAACGACATGTTCTTTGCCTGGTTCAACATTTTTATCAACCATTCGTATAAACACAACAAATAAATTTGATGATGACAATAAAAATGAAGTAGTTAACGTGCTAGATTACAGAAACAACTTATAGAAAGAATAACAATAAGCCTAAAATGGCAATAAAACAGCAGGGATAAAGCAAAATTCAGCTTTTAGATTTTTTTAAAGCAATTTTTAAAAATCCACATGACTTCACAGACGAAACCTCAAAACAGTTCATAAAGAAAAGTACTAGGGAGTATAGATCGCTGAAAATGCAATGAAACATTACTATGCCATGACTACCAAAATAAACCAAAATAAATGATGCTAGCCTGGAGTACATTATTGGAATGTATAGTTTCAGGACAATGAAGGCAATCTCCCACCACATCTTAGAGTAATAAGAATGCATCTGGAGTACTGTATTCTAATTATCACATTTTAAGAGGAATGGCTGGCAAACTAGAATACATGCAGGAAAGTAGCAGAGTGTTGAAAGACCTTGGAAAACCACATTATCTGAGAAACCCATCTCAGCATGCTGAAAAGAGATAAGACATTTTTAGAAGGGTGGGGACGGTAATATGATAATGGCCTTCAGCTATTTTTAACAGGTTGTCATCCAAAAAGCAATTACTTTTTGCTCTGGTAGTAGGTTTTCTTTCCAGTTAACCTCAAGGGATATATTAATTTATCACTGATGACTCCAAACAACCATAACTTATTATGCGGGGGAGGGGGTGGTTAACTGTTTTAATGCTGATTTACTATCAACATTTTAATATGGCTCAGAGTTCCAGAGTTCTCACTTGCCCAGATAACAAGAAGTATCATATCCCATTCTACCCTAATTATACACACACGCACACCAAAAAGGTAGTTATCCTGTCCACCAATAAATCCATACTTAAATTTCAGCGATAAACTGCTAACATTAGAATCAACAATCACTACTCTTTCAAGTGATAGTTTAAGTTTTTCTTAAAAAAGAGTGGAATTTCTCAATTTGAATTAACATGAAATACTGCTACTGTTCTTATCACTTTAAGATCTTTTATAAGATACCTCAGAAATGAAAATAATGCTGCCTTCTGGTCCTGGTAAGATCACACAAATAAAAAAGGAAATTCAAAAATTAGCCATGGCTCATAATATACCTATGTCTGTATGTGTCCTTTTATTCTGTTGATAGAGATACTCCAAAGCAAGTTATCTGTAGTGTGAAAAACAGATTATGGGAAAGTAATACTTTGTAAATAAATGAAAAATATACTTAACATATTCAGAACTCACCTTTTGAAAGCAGTTTTCTGAATTTCTGTGTTGCTGAAAGCTGTTGCTCTGGGCTATTGGAAAATATCATTTCAATCATGTCAGAAGTAATAACACCACCCTGGAATCACAAACAAAAAACAAATATAATAAAATTTTAACTTAAATTCAAAGGAAAACAAAGAGTACAAATTACGGCCAAGTTACTGAGTTAATTATATTTATCTACAAGAGTTACACAACGGTAGGATAATCTTTGCATATATAAATGTATGAGATGATTAATAATGTGATGAAGCCAAAAATCTTTGTCTATCATTAAAAAGCTCACAACCGTGAGAAAGTAATGTTAGTAGTAAACACTAAGACAAGGTGTTTATTATTCTTCCTCTCCTGCTCATCACATGGCTGGCTGCTCCTTGTCATTCAGATTAAATGTTAAATTATAAAAGAAGGCTTTTCCTGACCTTCAAATCTAAAGCAGCTACTCTATCTCTGTGATCACATCACTCTTATTTTAATCCTATGCCCAGCCCTTTTCAGTTATCAGTTATTCTTCTTAGTTATCTGTTTATTGCTTAGGTTCCCCCAGTATACTGTAACCTCCATGAAAGCAAAACACCCTGTCTATCTTACCACTACATCCCTGATGGGTGGCATACTTTAGACGTTCAACAAATATTTACTGAATGAGTATAGAGTAGTCTTATATGAATCACAGATTCTAGCCACTGTCAAATTCAACAGCTGACTCTTAAATTTATTTAAAATTTCTATTTTCTTGCCTTATTAAAACTTTTCAGTTTCCCACTAGTTTCTTGCTTTACTAGCACTTTCCCATTTCCCACTACAAGCCATCCTCAGCATTAGTGGTTAAACTTTCTTCTCAGGATCATTTGTCACAATGAAATAAAGTTCTTATCATTTCATGAAGGGTAACAGTCAACAAGATAAACTGTGAAGAAAGCTGCACTGAGTTGTACATGCAAGGTGGTTGGTAAGCAATACCTAACACTTAAGAATAACCCATGGGGAGAATGAAGCATTCTGCTCTTACAAGTCAGAAAAGTAACTACTTTGAAACTTGTAAGTCTGATTCCTGAATAAGCAAAAGTACCTGTATGATTTTGCTATGATTATATTTCCACATATATCTTTGTTTTCTTCTCTCTCTTATCCCCTTATCATATAACATAAGATGTATTGACTTTACATTCATAGTATTTAAATATTGTTAACTTCACATCAGAGTATTTAAGTTACAGGATATCCAAGAGAGAAGTAAGTATCACCCAAGGACTTTTCCCCTTCTGGGGAAAAGGTTAGTGCATTTTCAGCTGCATGCAGGATAGCTGTATCATGTTACAAGGAGGTATGACCTTGTCATTGTCTTTATCTGAGACTCAGTATGGTTTAAGGAGTTGGGTATGGATGCCACAATGACAAGGAATACACTGGGACAGTTAATTTTATGTGTCAACTTGGTTAGGTTATGGTACCCAGTTGTTTGGACAAACACCAATCTAGATGTTACTGTGAAAGTACTTTTTAGGTGTGATTAACATTTAAATCAGTACACCCGAGTAAAGCACATTATCCTCCAAAATATGGGTAGGCTTCATTCAATCAGTTGAAGAGCAAAGACTGAAGTTTCTTGAAGAAGGAAATCAACCTCAAAACTACAATATCGGGACTTCCCTGGTGGTCCAATGGTTAAGAATCCACCTTCCAATGCAGGGAATGCAGATTCAATCCCTGGTCGGGGAACTAAGATCCCAAATGCTGCGGGGCAACTAAGCCTGCATGCCACAACGAGAGAAGCCCGCACACTACAGCGAAGAAGAACCTGCATGCCACAACAAAGACCCAGCGTGGCAAAAAAAAAAAACAAAAAACCTATAATATCAACTCTTACCTGAATTTCCAACCTCCTGGCTTACCCTACATATTTCAGACTTAACAGGTCCAACAATTGCATGAGCCAATTCCTTAAAATCAAACAACTGGTGGATCAATCTCTCTCTCTCTTCCTCTCCCCCCACCCCCAAATTGGTTCTGTTTCCTCTGTAGAACCCTGAGTAATACAGTCCACAAAATACTTCATAATCATTTAACGTCCACTTTAAAAAAAAAAGAGAGAGAGAGAAAAAACTCTTCAACTTCCTGAAGAGCCTAGAAGAGTTCACAAAATAATAGTGTTGGCAATAACGTCTACATAGATTCCAAAGCAATTTAAACTGCTCTAATTCCAAAAGAAAGCTCGTCCATAAAAACTGGATATCTATGAAGTAAAAAAAGAGAAAAAAATCTATAAAATACTGTGAATATGCTACTATTTGCCAAAAAAAAGAGAGGGGTTTTTCTCAAAAGGAATAATAAGAATCTACTAACAGTGGTTGCCAGTGGGGAAAGAAACTGGGTGACTAAGGCAGCAGAAAAAGATTTTTCTTTTTTTGAAAACCATGTATATATATGAACTATTAAAACATATACAATTGATCAAAATAAACTGGAAATCTAGACAGGGGTGATCCATATAAATAAAGCATAATTTTTATCTGTTTATGCAACCTCAAGAAAGTTACAAAATGGGTTACAATAGAAAATTCTTGTGATGTGGAATCAGTTTTTAAAATCATATGAATATGTCCAATTTTGTACTTGGAATGAGTAACAAATTGGGATTTCCTTTAAAGTATTGCTTATTATCAACTTTTAAGGAATAATTTTATAATTATCCTTTTAAGTTTTAATAGCTGAATTGATCTCATAATTAGTTAATTCTGTTTAACTGCATGTTATTCAAAATATAATAAACATTTATGAACCACGAGTTTACAGATATAGTTTCCTTTTAAAACTGAAATGCCAAGTACTTTTCATAGCCATCTAACCTTTTTTTTTGTTTGGCTGCACCACACAACTTGCAGGCTCTCAGTTCCCCAGCCAGGGATTGAACATGGGCCACTGCAGTGAAAGCCCAGAATCCTCATCACTAGGCCACCAGGGAACTCCCCTAACCTTTTTATTTTAAACTCCAAAAAAGATCTAACCTCATATCTTCATCAGAAAAAGAGTAAAAAGAGGTTCTTTCATTATCCCACTTACTGGTGCCATCTCCATGTTATTAATCTGAGCCTCATGGAAGCCTCCATCTGACATAACTTCTTCTTCTGTTTCTTCTTCTGCTGTAGCAACATTTCTTCGCTTGAATAACTGAAAAATAAAAGTCTGTTACTAAAATAATTCTAACACAAGGTAGTTCAACATCCAAACACTAGGCACCCCACTTTTAAAAAAGCAATAAGGATGGAGCTTTTTGAAAATCATTTTTAAAATTCTAACATTTGTGCCACCTTCAACCCTTCCTGATGAGGAACTACTTCAGAATTCTCCAGTCTTATAATCTAATGCAATTAAGTATCACAACATACTATCACCAACCCTTGATGAGGTAAAACTTACTAAGAGAGGCCTGACACTACATGACATATAAAAAAAACACATAAGGTTGAAAAAGGAGCTGAGGCATGCTTGGTCATTTCCCTCTTCACTACTGAAGTAGGTGATAGGATAGTCTTACCAATACATCAGGGGAAATGGGATAAAAATGTTGTTAGAATGACTTAATACCTCCCTCATAACCCTAAAGGACAGTGGATCAAGGCTTCCTGACCTTCCCAACCTGTCCACAACCAATGATGACAAATGACCTCTGCTTGAACACTACTTTTAAAGCACCCATTAATTTGTGCAGGCAAAGGAGAATAGTTCTCGCTAATGGCAACTCACTAAGATGCCTTCCGTTACATCCTAGGCAGTACACTTATTCATTAAGCCATGACAGAGTAATAATAACTTATCCTCTCACCCTATATGACTAAAAAAAGCAGACGAAATCCCTAAAATCATAGGTTTCAGACATCGGACAACAGACAACAGAGGCAGTGATCCTTCAGAAGAAAAGAAACAAGGTTAGTCCTACAATTGCCTGGATGGAGTTTCCAGCCTGCAGCACAGGTAGGGTGAACCTAAACAGGGTCTAGAAGCCCCCTCAAGTGAGGAGACAGCATTCAGAACTGATGAGGCCAAGACACCTAGAATCTACAAGGCAGAGTACTGAAGACAAGCGATCAACACAGAACTCCAAAAATCTGTGAAAGGTTCCCCTTAAGTCTTTACTGGCTTAGTACTAACAAGCGCAGGTGTGTGATGAAAAGGTCCAAAGCTGGAAAAGAAACTGCCTTCAAGGAGCATGCAGAACAATTCTGAAGGTCACACAGGTCAAGCAATCATTCATGTTTCACCTAGCTGTTAATTGAAAAGACCTCCCAATATATGGGGCACTAAGGAGAATACTCAGAAGGGTATTGACTCAGTAGTGAGATAAATTAGTCCCAGATTAAAGACTGTTCTGGTCCAGCCCAATGAAACATAAAAGCAAACTGGTTTCAAGTAACTTAACTACATCCAATGATAAATTCAGAATTACACATATTAAAAGAATACAAAAAACTCCGACAAAGGAGGTGAAATTTACAATGCTCGGCATTCAATCAATAACTAATAAGCATGCAAAAGAAGTAAGAAAAGACCACCCACGAGGAAAAGAAAAAGCAATCATATCAATCAAAATCACCTATAAACGGAACATGGAAGAACTGGACAAGGAATTAAAATAGCTGTTATAAATATATTTCATGTATTCAAAAGTAGAAGAAAGTATAACCATGAGAAGGAGATAGGAATACATGAAAAAAAAAGGCAAATCAAACACCTAGATATAAAAAGTACAATTTTTCAAATGAAAAGTATGCTGGAGGTGATTAACGTCAGATTAGATATTGTAGAAGAAAAGATTAGTGAATTTAAGGCCATCACAAAATAAAAGGGATGGAAAAAAGGCTGAGAAAATATGTACAAAACATAAGTCAGCTGTGGGACATCAAGTGGCCTACTACACACATGCATTGGAGCCCCAAGGATGGGGGTAGGGAAATGTATTTGGAAAATTAATGGTCAAAACTTTTCCAAATCTGTGAAAAATACAAACCACAAATCCAAAATCTCAAAGAACTCCAGGAAGAAATATGAAGGAAACATGATAGGACATTATATCAATGTTTAAAATCAGGAATAAAAAGATAAAATAAAAGATAAAGCAGCCAAAGGAAAAAAGACATCTTACATGCATGCAGGGAAACCAAAGGTAAGACTGACAGCAGACTTGCTGCTGGAAACAATGCAAACCAGAGAGTGTGGATCAAACACAGTTAAAGTATCACAAGTGACCGCTGGGATAGCCACTATAGAAGTTCCTCAAAAAACGAAAAAAGAATGAAATTCTGCCATTTGCAACAACATGGATGGACCTAGAGAGTACTATGCTCAGTGAAATAAGTCAGACAGAAAAAGACAACAACAGATACTCTGTGTTATCACTTACATGTGAAATCTAAAACATAAAACAAACAATTGTAGATAACAAAGGAGAAACAGACTCACAGATATAGAGAACAAACTAGTGGTTATCAATAGGCAGATGGAAGGGGAGAGGGATGAGATAGGGGTATGGGATTAAGAGACACAAACTATCAATAGTATGTATAAAATAAATAAGCAACAAGGATATATTGTACAGTACAGGGAAACATAGCCATCATTTTATAATAACTTTAAATGGAGTATAATCTATAAAAATATTGAATCACTATGTTGTACACCTGCAACTAATATAATACTGTAAATCAACCATAGTACTATTATAAAAAAAAAGAAATCCAAAAAAAAAGGGGAGGGGCTTCCCTGGTGGCGCAGTGGTTGAGAGTCCGCCTGCCGATGCAGGGGACATGGGTTCGTGCCCCGGTCTGGGAAGATCCCACATGCCACAGAGTGGCTGGGCCCGTGAGCCATGGCCGTTGAGCCTGTGCATCCGGAGCCTGTGCTACGCAACGGGAGAGGCCACAACAGTGAGAGGCCTGCGTACCGCAAAAAAAAAAGGAGGGGAGAGAAACTGTTAAAAATGGAAGTAAAATACTTTTTTCAGCAATGCAAAAGAATTCATCACCAACAGATCAGCTCTGTGAGGAAATGTTAAAGGATGTTCTTCAGACATAAGGAAAATGATACCAGATGAAATACAGATCTAAAAAAAGAATGACAAACACCCAGGAATTCCCTGGCAATCCAGCGGTTGGGACTCTGTGTTTTCACTGCTGAGGGCATGGGTTCAATCCCTGGTCGGGGAACTAAGATCCCAAAAGCCGCAAGGCACAGCCTAAAAAATAAAGTTTAAAAGAAAGAAAAAAAGAAAAGAAATGACAAACACCAGAAATCGTTAAAAGGTAGTGAAATTGGACTTCCCTGGTGGCACAGTGGTTAAGAATCCACCCGTCAACGCAGGGGACACGGGTTCGAGCCCTGGTCCGGGAAGATCCCACATGCCGTAGAGCAACTAAGCCCATGCGCCACAACTACTGAGCCTGCGCTCTAGAGCCCATAAGCCACAACTACTGAGCCTACATGCCACAACTACTGACGTCTGTGCGCCTAGAGTCTGTGCTCCTCAACAAGAGAAGCCACTGCAGTAAGAAGCCCACACATGGCAATGAAGAGCAGTCCCCGCTCGCCGCAACTAGAGAAAGCCCGCGTGCAGCAACAAAGACCTAATGCTGCCAAAAATAAATAAATAAATAAATTCTATAAAACATTCAAAATAAAGATTAAAAAAGAAGAAGCCAGACAAACAAGAATGCACACTGTATAATTTCATTTATGCAAACTAACGAGTGGTGACAGAAACAGATCAGAAGTGGCTTGGAGATAGGATGAGAGGGGTAGAGAAAAGGTACCATAAAGGTGTACCAGAAAAGTCTGGGGAGATAAACATATTCACTATCTTAATTATGGTGATAGTTTCACAGATATATATATACACACATGTTCAAACTCATCAAATTGTGCACTTCATTGTATGTCAACTACATTGACATATATCAATGCCATATTGACACTGTCAATAACGTATGACATATTGTATACCACAAAGATTTTTTTTTTAGTTAGAAAAGAGTAATAGCTGAAATAAATTTAAATACTTCTATTATGTTAAACACTATGAGTTTCTAATAATTTTTTTAATTATTTATTTATTTTTAGGTGCGCCAAGGGCATGTCATGCGGGATCTTAGTTCCCTGACCAGGGATTGAACCCATGTCCCCTACAGTGGAAGCATGGCGTCTTAATCACTGGACCACCAGGGAAGTCCCCTGATAATGTCTTAATACACACTCACCCTTTACTGCTCCCCTTGGAGGATGCTAAGGAACCAACTCATTATTTTGAAAACAAAGGGAGAGAATCAAGTATTTCTCTTTCCTATATGATTAGTAATTCAGGAAAACAAAAAACTTGTTGAGGAAAAGCTCCTCTTTAGAGTGACCTGCTAGTTAATAAAAGCAGAAGGAATGATAAAATGATCACTGCAACTCCTGGTAAAGTAATGGATCTAGGCAATGACCATCAAAGGTTACTAAGCTTGAGGTGAAAAACTGATGGGTGTTGACTAGAGGCTTGATATTAAGGAACTGTTAACTTTTTAAGGTATGATAACACAGGCATGACTTGGAGATATCGCAGGTTGAGTTCCAGACCACCACAATGAAGTGAGTCACACAAATTTTTTGGTTTCCCAGTGCATGTAAAAGTTATGTTTACACTATACTGCAGTATATTATAGGAAGTGCCCAAAAACATTATGCCTAAAAAATATAATGTATATCTTAATGTAAAAATACTTTATTGCTGGGGCTTCCCTGGCGGTCCAGTGGTTAAGACTCTGTGCTTCCAATGCACGGGGCACGGGTTCGGTCCCTGGTCAGGGGAACTAAAAGATCCTGCGTGCTGTGCAGTGCGGCCGAAATAAAACAAAACAAAACAAAACTTTATTGCAAAAAAATGTTAACCATCACTTGAGCCTTCAGCGAGTCATAATCTTTTTCCAATATCAAAAAAAAGTAACATCACTGATTACAGATCACCATAACAAATACAATTATAATGAAAAACTTTGAAACGTGAGAACTACCAAAACGTGACATAGAGGTACGAACTGAGCGACTGCTATTAGAAAAATGATGCCAACACACTTGATGCAGGGCTGCCACAAACTTTCAATTTATTAAACACATACACACACACAATATCTGTGAAGCATGATAAAGCAAAGTGCAATAAAACAAGGTATGCCTGTACTACTCTGGTAAGCCTTTATCTTTCAGAGATACATACTGAAGTATTTATAAATGAAATAATTTGATGTCTGGGATTTACTTCAAAGTAATTCAGGGCATTATTTAACTTCTGTCTAAAGCAGCGGTCCCCAACCTTTTTGGCACCAGGGACCGAAGACAATTTTTCCACGGACTGGGGCGGGGGGACAATGGTTCAGGTGGTAATGCAAGCAACGGGGAGCGGTAGGGAGTGGCAGATGAAGCTTCGCTCGCTCGCTCACTCGCTCACTCGCCCACCACTCACCTCCTGTGTGGCCTGGTTCCTAACAGGCCACGGACCGGTATCAGTCTGCAGCCCAGGGGTTGGGGACCCCTGGTCTAAAGGACACCCTCCAACATTGCTTGTAGTACAGATCTGGTAGTGATGAATTTTTTCAGTTTTTGTATGCCTGAACACAGCTTTGTTTCACCATAGTTTTTGAAAAATATTTTTGCCAGCTACAGAATTTAAAGTTGACAGTTTCTTTCTTTGAGTAATTTAAAGATGTTTTTCTGCTGTCTTCTGGCTTGCATTATACACTATTAATGAGAAATCTGATGTCAACTTTATCTTTGTTCTTCTTTATATAACACGACTGTTTTCTCTGGATGTTCTTAAGACTTTCTCTTTATGACTGGTTATAAGTAGTTTGGCTATACCATGCCATAGTGTAGTTTTCTTCATGTCTTTTGTGGCTGGAATTCACTGAGTTTCTTGGATCAGTGGGTTTATAGTTTTCAATAATTATGAAAAGTTTTTAGCCATTATTTCTTCAAACATTTTTTTCTCTTCCACCCTCTCTCCTCTCCTTCAGGGACCCAAACCATGTATTAGGTTTCTTATAAGTTGTCCCATCACTCACTGATGTCTGCTCTTCCGTGTGTATGCGCGCATGTGCATGCGTGCACACGCGTGTATTCTTCTACCTCTCTTTTTCATTTTGGATAGTTTCTAGTCTTATCCCTTGAAGTTCATTAATCTTCTCTTCTGCAATTTCCAATTTACCACTGATCCTATCTGTGTATTTTTGTTCTGACATCGTAGTTTTTCTCTAGAAGTTCAATTTGAGTCATTTTTCTATCTTCTATGCCTCTACTTAATGTTTTGAACATAGTACAGTTACTTGACTGTTCTCCTGATTAATGATCATGTTCTCCTACTTCTTTGTACACCTGGTAATCTTTGTTTGGATGCCAGACATTGTCAATTTGACTTAGTTGGGTACTGGATATTTTTGTATTCCTATAAATTTTCTTGGGCGTTGTTCTGATATGTAGCTAAGTAATATGGAAACAGTGTGATCTTCTTGGATCTTGCTTTTATGATTTGCTAGGTAGGTCTGAAGCAGTACTAAGTCTATGGCTAATTAATCTCCACTACTGAGGCAAGACTCTCTTGAATACCTAATGCCCCAAGTATTATTCCAGTCTGGTTAGGGGAACAGGCACTATTCTTAGCCCTGTGCAAGTGCCAGGCACTGTTCCCTCTAATCCATTTGGGTATTTCTCCAGCCTTGGGTAGTTTCCTCAAACATATGTGATCAGTACATGCTGAATATTCAAGGAAATCCTTTGAAGATCTCCAGTTCTCTATGTATAAAGGTCTGTCCTTTCTGGTATTCCATCCTATGAACTCCATTTGTTTTGGTGTCCCAGGACTCAGCTCTGTCTCCACTCAGGCAATCTATGGGCTCTGCCTTAGTTCCCCTTCCCTGTGTTGAAACTTGGAAACTCTCAGGCAGCAAGCTGAGGCAAGTTGTAGAGCTCACCTCATTTGTTTCCCATCTCTAGAGATTACTGTCATTGAATGCTTGATGTCTGTTTTCCTGTTTTGTTTTGCTTTTAATTGAGGTATAGCTGATTCACAATATTGTATTATTTTCAGGTGTATAGCGAAGTGATTTAAACATAGATCATTTTCCATTATAGGTTATTACAAGATACCGAATGTTGTTCCTTGTGTTATACAGTAAATTCTTGTTGCTTATCTATTTTATGTATAGTAGTTTGTGAAACCGATACTTCTAATTTATCCCTCCCCTACCTCTCTTTCCCCTTTGGTGACCGTAAGTTTGTTTTCTATGTCTGAGTCTATTTCTCTTTTGTATATAGATTCATTTGGATTATATTTTAGATTTCACATAAGTGGTATCATATATTTGTCTTTTTTTTCTGTCTGATTTACTCCACTTAACTATGATTTTCTACAGGTCCATCCATGTTCCCGCAAATGGCAATATTTCATTCTTTTTATGGCTGACTAATATTCCATTGTGCGCGCACGCACGCGCGTGTGTATGTGTGTGCATGCGTATGTGACCATCTGTATGTCTTCTTCAGAGAAATGTCTATTTAAGTCTTCTGCCCATTTTTTGATTGGGGTTTTTTTGGGGTTTTTTTGATGTTGAGCTGTATGAGCTGTTTATATATTTTGGAAATTAAGCCCTTGTTGGTCACATCGTTTGCAAATATTTTCTCCCATTATGTAGGCTGTCTTTTTTTGTTGTTCATGGTTTCCTTTGCCATGCAAAAGCTTCTAAGTTTGATTAGGTCCCATTTATTTCTGCTTTTCTTTCTTTTGCTTTGGGAGACTGACCTAAGAAAACATTGGTATGATTTATATCAGAGAATGTTTTGTCTATGTTCTCTTCTAGGAGTTTTATGGTATCATGTCTTATATGTAAGTCTTTAAGCCATTGTGAGTTTACTTTTGTATATGGTGTGAGGGACTGTTCTAACTTCACTGATTTATCAATACATGAGGCTGTCCAGCTTTCCCAACACCACTTGTTGAACAGAATTTCTTTTCTCCATTGTATATTCTTGCCTCCTTTGTCAAAGATTAATTTACCCTAGGTGTGTTGGTTTACTTCTGGGCTCTCTATTCTCTATTTATCCATGCCCATTTTTGTGCCAACACCACACTGCTTTGATTAGCTTTGTAGTACTGTGTAAAGTCTGGGAGGGTTATGCCTCCAGCTTTGTGTTTTTTCCTCAGGATTGCTTTGGCAATTCTGGGTCTTTTATGGTTCCATATAAATTTTAAGATTTCTAGTTCTGTGAAAAATGTCATGGGTAATTTGATATGGATCTCATTAAATCTGTAGATTGCTTTGGGTAGTATGGCCATTTTAACTATACTAATTCTTCCAATCCAAGAGCATGGGATATCTTTCCATTTCATTGAATCGTCTTCAATTTCCTTCGTCAATGTTTTATAGTTCTCAAGGTATACGTCTTTCACCTCCTTGGTCAGGTTTATTCCTAGGTTTTTTTTTTTTTTTTGGACACTATTTTAAAAGAGATTGTTTTTTTACTCTCTTTCTGATATTGCGTTGTTAGTGCAATGAAATGCCAACAGATTTCTGTATATTAATCCTGTATTCTGCTACCTTGCTGAATTCATTTATTCTAAAAGTTTTTGTGTGGAGTTTTTAGGGTTTTCTATATAGAGTATATCATATATCATCTGCATATAATGACAGTTTTACCTCTTCCCGTCCAATCTGGATACCTTTTATTTCTTTTTCTTGTCTGACTGATGTGGCTAGGACTATATATAATGAATCCCTAGTGATATTACCAATTCAAATTTATGTAACTTCTTTGACTTTACATTTCCATATTTTAAGCTAAAAAAATCCAGGTTCCTAGTATTAAATACATAAATACTTATTTGCTCTGTTTATATATAAGAATATATAGTTTCAGAATAAATATCAATCCTATATGATTACAAAAAGCAGTTAAAGATTTGTTTATACTTTTTTGTCCTTACGATATATCCCAATATAGATAATTAATCATATTGCCATATTTTAAAGTTTATTAAATAACTCCTTTCTATGTAGTTTAACCACAACAAGCATGATACACAGTAAGCGTCCTTTAATTACTTTTATTTTTAAGGATAGCCTCCCTCATGTTGATTTAGTTTTGTTTTACAATTACTTAAAACATTTACATGACTCAAAAATCAAACCTAATCACTAAAATTATATCTACTGGTAATGCAAAATTTATATTCACAGGCAGGGTCCTTAATATGGTATGATGGAATTCAAAATCAAAAACACAATACTATTTACATCACAAGGATGACAAGAAAAGAAGTTAAGAAATTACCTAAGACTACAGCTATGCAACAAGCCCACAGGATAAACAATACCGACTGGAGCAAGAGGACAACAAATATAAGATGAAGGCCTCTAGAGTAAAGAAATAGAACTGAAATTATCTGAGAAGTTTAACCAAGTAGAAAATCAGACAAAAATAATTTAAAAGAACTGTAGGAAAGAGAAGACAGCCAGGAATTAGAAGAAAGCCAAGCAGTTAAAAAATGAGACAATTAACCCCAGGAAAAAACAAAGTATTAAGAAAGGAAATGTAGGGCTTCCCTGGTGGCGCAGTGGTTGAGAGTCCACCTGCCGATGCAGGGGACACGGGTTCGTGCCCCAGTCCGGGAAGATCCCACATGCCACAGAGTGGCTGGGCCCGTGAGCCATGGCCGCTGAGCCTGCACGTCCGGAGCCTGTGCTCCGCAATGGGAGAGACCACAACAGTGAGAGGCCCGCGTACCACAAAAAAAAAAAAAAAAGAAAGAAAGGAAATGTAACCACAGTATACTATTCAGCTCAGCAGTGAATTCTTACATATTGTAATATAACTCTACACTAGGAAGATACACAGGTAAGGGAAAGAGTGGTTTAAGAGCTTAAATCCTCACCTACTATAACAGAACATCAATAGATAATACTTTAAATTGATAAAGACATACAGTAACATACACATATTACTCAGAAATGTAGCAGTATAAACCACGTTGAATAGCTGAGAGGTTGAAAGTGGTTTACTTGGGAATGAGACCAAGAACACTGCTGGTTTGGTTTCAAGTATTTTAGGACTATTTAATTTTTTCAACTATGTACACGTATTATTCAGAGAAAAATAGGTTGGTTTGTTTTCATCTGCTTCTTTGACCAGTTTTATTAAGAAATAATTGACATACATCACTATATAAGTTCAAGGTATACAGCATGATGGTGTGATTTACGTATATTATGAAGTGACTACCACAACAGGTTCAGCTAACATTCATCTTCTCATATAGATACAATAGAAAGAAAGAAAAAAATTATTCATCTTTCCTATATATCATACACCAGTGTTAGCTACAGTCATGTTGTACATTACCTCCCTCATACTTATTTATCTTATAACTGGAAGTTTGTACCTTTGGACCACCTTCCTCCAATTCTCCCTTCCCCAGTCATCCACCTCTGATAACAAGTCTGATCTCTTTTTCTATGAGTTTGGGTATTATTGTTTTTTGTTTTTAGATTCCACATATAAGCATGTGTCTTTCCCTGTCTGGCTTATCTCACTCCACATAATGCCTTCAAAGTCCATCCCTGTTGTCTCAAAAAAATAGGTTTTAAAAAAGACAAAAATGGCCAAAATAATCATGATTTGTATACCATGTACAGACTACATGTTGACTGAAATTGTAAACAAGTTATTCAGTGGGAAAAGTTGGCTGTCCACAAGTTTTATCAACTTGCTTACTTCACAAAATATTTCTTGTAACTAAAAACATCAATCAAGCCTCCATTCTTTATCACTATGGTTTTTACAAACTTCTTAGCATCATTATGTTACCTACACACATTGAGTTAGCAAGAGTCTGCTTAATTCAAAATATTTTAATAGTAAATGCAAATTTCATCTTTTTATACATAAAAAATTATAAAACTGGCTCAATCAGAATGACATCAACTAGTAAAATTTTTGCCAAAAAATAAATTTTAGTTTGGTCTGCTGGTGTCAAATAAATAAAGGTCATTTATACAGTGCTGCCTAAATAACAAATATTAAGTGCTAGTCTGCTGAAAGGAAAGCTCTAAAAGATGCAGTTATCTTTTGTGTACTTGGCAGCATCAATTCCTGTACTACCCTCGAATCTAGCTGCACAGCTGG
This sequence comes from Delphinus delphis, assembly GCF_949987515.2. Lineage (NCBI taxonomy): Eukaryota > Metazoa > Chordata > Mammalia > Artiodactyla > Delphinidae > Delphinus > Delphinus delphis. The sequence goes on from NC_082686.1 coordinate 67,734,163, forward strand.
CCTAAGCCTGTGACTTCTCCAGATAGATGACTAAGCAACTGTGGAAAGGCAAACAGTACCTAAATGAATCTGTATATTACTGATGTTTACTATTTTACAAATTAGGTGTGAAACAAGTACTGCTGTGATATTAAGAAGCCTGATTTGCTTTACAGTTCTCCTTACATAACACGGCACATATGAAACAACAAAATTAAGATTTTATATAGAGCAATATTCCAGAAACTTATCACAGAAACCTATTAAAGCCCTAGCAGTTTCAGACTCATACAATGAAGATGACAGTACTTCAATTACAAATGTTTTTAGTCAGGTAAGTGGGGCCATACTTGCGACCTGACAGAGCATCTGCCTTCAGGCAACTGAATACGAAAAACTTACTTTTTGTTTATATAAATTTTACAATGAAGTCTAATAACATGAATTCCCTGTCACCAAGAAGAAACAGTATAAAATAAACACTGTTAATGGCAGACTGTCATTACTATATCTTCAAATGCCTTTATGCCAAATATAATGTATAAGCTAGTGGTTATATTCAGACCTATACTTGTGCTTGTGTGCGTACATACATGTATTCACATTTACATGTAAATATAAAATAATGCTGTTGTAATACCTGAAATTTACCCCCAAAATAGAAGCTAAATAAAAGCTCATGCAAAGAAAAGGTTCCACTTCGAATAAGACACAGAGATGAATAAAGATGCAACAAGAAACCAAGAGAAACTCATCCTTTTATGAATAAGTGATTGCTTTCAAAGACAGTAAAGCAGAATGTTAAGAACTCATAACTTGATTTGCTGCATTTAATATAAACTCTATTACAATATTACAAACTCATTGCCCTCCTGCCAATAGTAATAATGATAAAGTGATTCAAACATCTACAGCCCAAACAAATAAAACACTGAGGTTGTAATGCACTCCTGAACTTCAAATAATTGGATTATCTAGTGCAGTGTTACCCAAAAGAACAGTGTATGTTGAATAACTCACGTTTATAACTGTAAACTATTTATAACAAATTGCCTTATTTCTCAGGTATGAAGGATTCTGACTCATTCACTTGCCTTTTATGGAGCTTTCATAGTGTGGGGGTCAAATGGTCCTTCCAAGCTCAAGCCTTAGCAAAAAAAGTCACCTAAGTGTTCTGCCTTTAAATTTTCTTGCCAAAAGGGATGGACCATTTGTCCTAAGCATTTTAAGAGAAAGGTAAAGAGAAGTTGAGTCTCAGATTCCCCTGTAGACATTCTCAGGTTAAAAATGATCAAAAATCCTTGTCCTAAATGTCCTTATGAATAATACAGAATTCAGGGGTGAAAAGACTTATTCCTTGAAATTTTGTTCAAAATACTACCTAATAAAGAAACATAAAGATAGAAAGACACAAAGCAAGTACAGCAAACTGTTGATAATTACTGAACCCAAAGGGTGGGTTTATGAGGTTCATTATCCATTCTTTATTTTTGTACATGTTTATAAACTTTCAGATTAAAACTCAGAATGAAAAGCAATGTTCTGTTGGTCACTTGAGAATTCATTAATAAACACATAAAATCTTAAAGAAGTTGGAGCTCTAGAAAAATAAAACAAATAGGCCAAAATATTATTTTTTTTTAATTTTTTTGCGGTACACGGGCCTCTCACTGTTGTGGCCTCTCCTGTTGCGGAGCACAGGTTCCGGATGTGCAGGCTCAGTGGCTATGGCTCACGGGCCCAGCCGCTCCACGGCATGTGGGATCTTCCCAGACCGGGGCACGAACCCGTGTCCCCTGCACAGGCAGGCGGACTCTCAACCACTGCGCCACCAGGGAAGCCCCAAAATATTAAATAGTTGTTGGGAACATGAGAACCTGAGAGATTTCTTCATTCTTGTATTCTGTTTTTCATCACCTCCACTCCCCTACCCCTAAAACATGTTGATTTTATAGTTGGGAGGGGGATATACACCACACAAACATATATATTAAACATTGTTAAAATTAAAATACAGGACAGTGCTGTCAGGATTAAAAAGAAACATTAAGTGTTTTAAGAGAAATTAATTAAGGGTAAAGGACTTACCTGCTCTTCTCTTTTCTGCTTACGTAACTGCAGTCCTTCTTCCTCTCTCCTTCTGCGCATCTCATCAGGATTCAGGGACTTATTTTTGTAACTTTTCAGGCGAAAGTTCTCTCTTCCTGGGGTAGTCATGACTTCTACAAAAATAAGAGGGAGGGAGGGAACAGATGAGCTCAGCTGAATATAAAGAGCTCTGTTACTTCAATAGCTCAATCTTTTAAACATATACATGCTCAGACCCACCCCACAGGAATGTCAAATGGTTACTTTAACAGCTTTATTAAAGTGTACAATTCAGTGTCTTTTAGTATATTCACAATTATGTGCAAATCAACACCACTGTAAATTTTTAAACATTTTCACCACCTCAAAAAAGCTATCGCTCCTATTCGGGATATTTCATGTGACTAGAATACGTGTGATCTTCTGTGCCTGGCTTCTTCAACTAAGCACAGTATTTTCAAAGTTCATCCATGTTGCAGCATATATTAGTACTTTACTCCTTTTTTTGGCTGAATTATATCATCCCATTGTATGGAGATACTCCATTATATTTATCCACTCATCAAATGATGGACATTTGGGTTCTTTCCACTTTTGGGCTATTATGACTAGTGCTTCCATAAACACTTGTCGACAAGTTTTTACGCAGACTTATGTTTTCATTTCTCTTGGGTATATGCCTATACACTCTGTTTAATCATTTCAGGAGCTGCCAGACTATTTTTCCAAAGTGGCTGCACCATGTTACATTCCTATCAGCAGTATACAGTGTTGCCAATTTTTCCATATCCTCACCAACACCTGCTATCACAACTTTTTTTTAAACTGAAATACAGCTGATTTACAATATTGTATTAGTTTCAGGTGTAGAGCAAAGCATCACAACCTTTTGATTCTAGTCATTCTAGTGGGATAGATGTCTTTTAACATATTTATTTACCAACTACATATCCTCCATAAAAAATGTCTATTCAGATTTTTTGCCCATTTTAAAATTGTGTTGTCTTTTTACCATTGAGCTGTTAAAGAGTTCTTTAGACAGAAGTCCCTGTCAGATACATGATTTGTTAATATTTTCTTCCATTTTATAGTTGTCTTTTCACTTTCTTAATGATCAAATCTACTGTTAAAACCCTCTCATGAATTTTGAAGCACCAAAAGTTTTTAATTTTGATGGAATCCAAATTAATCAATTTCTTTTTCTGTTGCTCAATGCTTTTAGTGCCATACTTAGAGATTCTTAACCCTCAGTTTCCTTCTAAGAGTTCAAGAGTTTTATCTCTTACATCTAGGTTTGTCATCCATTTTGGGTTAATTTTTCTATGTGGTTCGAGGTAAAGGTCCAACTTCATTATTTTGCATGTGGCTACCAGTTGTTCCAGCACTACTGAAAAAACTATTCTTTCTCTATTGTACAGTCTTGACACTCTTGTTGAAAATTAGTCAATCACATATTTATAGTTTTATTTCTCAACTTTCGATTATATTCCCTTGATCCATATGTGTATCCTTGTGCCAATTCCACACAATCGTATCTTTTTTGTAGTAAGTTTTAAAATCAGGAAGTATGAGTCCTATTTTATTCTTTTTCAAGATTGTTTTGACTCACCGTGATACACTGCTATTCCATGTGAATTTTAGAATCAGTTTGTCAATTCCTACAAAGAAGTCACCTGGGATTCCAATATGAACTGCACTGAATCTGTAGATCAATTTGGGGAGTATTGCCACCTTAAATGTTAAATCTTCCAACCCATGAACGCAATTTTTTTTTTACTTAGATCTTTAATTTCTTTCGACAATGTTTTGTAGTTGGCAGAGTGTTCCACACTTCTTTCGTTAAATTTACTCCTAAGTTTTTTGTTTTTGTTTTTTTTTTGCGATACGCGGGCCTCTCACTGTTGTGGCCTCTCCCGTTGCGGAGAACAGGCTCCGGACGCGCAGGCTCAGCGGCCATGGCTCACGGGCCCAGGCATGTGGGATCTTTCCGGACCGGGGCACGAACCCATGTCCCCTGCCTCGGCAGGCGGACTCTCAACCACTGCGCCACCAGAGAAGCCCCTAAGTATTTTTTAATGCTATTGTAAATGGAATTATTTTCTTAATTTCACTTTTGGATTGTTCATGACAAATCCATATAAATACAATCGATTTTTATAATTGATTTTTGTATCCTGCAACCTTGCTGAACTGAACTTGTTTATTAATGCTATTTTATTAGTGCATTCTTTAGGATTTTCTACATACAAGATCACGTCATCTGCCAGAGATAGTTTTTGTTTGTTTGTTTGTTTTTTTAAGAAGATGTTGGGGGTAGGAGTTTAGTAATTTATTTATTTATTTTTGCTGTGCTGGGTCTTAGTTTCTGTGCGAGGGCTTTCTTTAGTTGTGGCAAGCGGGGACCACTCTTCATCGTGGTGCACGGGCCTCTCACTATCGTGGCCTCTCCCGTTGCAGAGCACAGGCTCCAGACGCGCAGGCTCAGCAGTTGTGGCTCACGGGCCTAGCCGCTCCACGGCATATGGGATCCTCCCAGACCAGGGCTCGAACCCATGTCCCCTGCATTAGCAGGCAGACTCCCAACCACTGTGCCACCAGGGAAGCCCTGCCAGAGATAGTTTTGCTTCTTTCAAAACTAGTAACCTTTTTTGTTTTAAAGTCTAATTTTTCTGATATTAGTATAGCCACTCCAGCTTCCTTGTGGTTGCTACTTGTTTATCTTTTCCCATCCTTATACTTTCAGTGTATTTGTATCTTTAAACTTAAAGTATGTCTCAGGGAATTCCCTGGCAGTCCAGTGGTTAGAACTCTGCGCTTCCACTGCAGGGGGCACGGGTTCAATCTCCGGTCAGGGAACTAAGATCCCACATTGTGACACAGCCAACCATAAATAAATAAATAAAGTATGTCTCTTATAGAGAGCATATAGTTGGATTCAGCCTCACAATTTCTGCCTTTTTAATTAGACTGTTTAATCAATTCATATTTAGTGTTATTACTGATATAGTTGGAGTGATGACTGCTTTTCCATTTTTCATTTTCTGTCTCATGTCTTTCATTCCTTTATTACTCTTTTACTGCTTTCTTTGCATTGATTTTCTAATGAAGCACTTAAATTTCTTTAGTGATTTTTTCACTGTATTTTTTTAGTTTTTTTCCCCCCAGTAGTTGCTCAAGGGCTTACCATACACTTTCACTTAGAATCAGCTTCAGACTTACACTAGCTTAATTCCAATGAGATATAGAAATGTTATGCTATATAATTCTATTTCCTTCCCCCCATTTTATTATACTGTTGTTATACATGTTAATGTTACAAATCCAACAACACAGTTATAATTATTACTTTATCATCTACACAGTTACTTCCTTAGCTTAAGATAGTTTTGCTCCCACTCACCTCCTGAGCTGTTATTAGCAGATACATTTCAAATACATTACATTTCTATAGGCCCAAGAATTCATTACGGCAAGTCCCCTACACACAAATTTTCAAGTTGCAAACTTTCAAAGATGTGAACGTGCGTTTGCATGTCTAATCATGTAAGCTAGTTCATGTGTCTGGTGTAAATTGTCACGTGTATGCATCCTCTACAAGTGGTTGTGCTTTTATATACTTTACTGTAGAGTACTGCATACAGTACAGTAGTACAGTATCTTTATTTCAAGCCCAGGATGTCCAGAAGCAAGCATAAAAGCAGCAGTAATGTAGCTGGTACCACTAAGAAGCGCCAAGCAATAACAATGGAAACAAAAGTAAAAATATTGAGAGAGTGGAGCAACAAGAGGAAGAAAAAGTAACTGAAGAATTGAAGAGATTCATGATGCAGGAAACGGCAAGGGCATTTCCTTTATTTGAGGAGGCAGTTAGTTTTTGAGGCACATCACCCAAATGTAGAACAGTACACGAAGGTTGCAGCAGCTGTTCAGAATGCAATCCAGTGCTACCATGTCACCTATGATGAGAAAAAAAAGAGCTATCCAGACATCACTGGGTCGTTTTTTCAAGAGGGAAGATAGAATTGAATCCAGCAAGGAATCAGAACTTGTGCCATCAACGTCAGGTGTGAGTGAAATTGCAGCTTGCCCTCCTTCCCCTATTGCTGATGATCCTTCAGTTCTACCATTTCCCATCTCCTCTCCCTCCTCCAGTCAGTAACTCTTCCTGCCTGTTCACTCAATGCCAGCCCCTGTATGCCAGCTGTGGTATTGTGCTATGGTACTTTTCAAGGTACGGTACTGTAAGACTAAAAATGTTTTCTTTTTTTGTTTTTTTATGTATTACTTGTGTGAAAAGTATTATAAGCCTATTACAGTACAGTACTATATAGCTGATTGTTAGTTGGGTACCTAGGCTAACTTTGTTGGACCGATGAACAAACTGGACTTACGAACATGCTCTTGGAACAGAACTCATTCGTATGTAGGGAACTTACTGTATATACATTATTTTACACAACTGCTTTTTAAATCAGTTTTAAGAACAAAGGAGAAAAATATATGTGGTTATACACTCTCTTTTAAAATTACATCATTACCTTTACTGGTGCTTTTTGTTCATGCGGATTGAAATTACCATCTGCGGTCACTTGCTTTCAGCCTAAAAAACTTCCCTTAGCCATCTTGCAAGGCAAGTCTGCTAGTAACAAAGTCTCTCAGTTTTTGTTACCTGCAAAGTATTTTACCTTCATTTTTAAAGGACAGCTTTGCTGGATATAAAAAAATTGGGGTTAACAGTATTTGTCTCTGAGTACTTGGAATATACTGGGTTGGCCAAAAGGTTCATTGTTTTTTTCTGTACGCTGGCTCTAGTAGCGCTTAGTTGTCTTTAACTTCATTCGAAACAATTTTGTTAAGATTATATTGTGACAGCTGTCATATCAGCGTGCATTAAAAAAAAACTTATCAAAGTTGGTGAATTTTTGTGTAGCCATTTTAATACTGAAGATGGAGGGAAAAAAGCAACATTTTCAGCATATTATGCTTTATTATTTCAAGAAAGGTAAAAACGCAACTGAAACGCAAAAAAACGATTTGTGCAGTGTATGGAGAAGGTGCTGTGACTGATCGAACGTGTCAAAAGTGGTTTGTGAAGTTTCGTGCTGGAGATTTCTCGCTGGATGATGCTCCACAGTCGGGTAGACCAGTTGAAGTTGAGATCAAAACAAGACATTAATTGACAACAATCAACGTTATACCACACGGGAGACAGCCGACATACTCAAAATATCCAAATCAAGCGTTAAAAATCATTTGCACCAGCTTGGTTGTTAATCACTTTGATGTTTGGGTTCCAGTAAGTTAAGCGAAGAAGACCTTCTTGACAGTATTTCTGCATGTGATTCTCTACTTAAACGTAACGGAAACACACTATTTTAAAACAAATTGTGACAGGTGATGAAAAGTGGATATTTACAATAATGTGGAATGGACGAGATCATGGGGCAAGCGAAATGAACCACCAACAACCACACCAAAAGCCAGTCTTCATCCAAAGAAGCTGATGTTACGTATATGGTGGGACTGGAAGGGAATCCTCTTTTATGAGCTTCTTCCAGAAAAGCAAATGATTAATTCCAACAAGTACTGCTCCCAGTTAGACCAACTGAAAGCAGCACTTGATGAAAAGGCATCCAGAATTAGTTAATAGAAAACTCATAATCTTCTATCAGGATAATGCAAGACCACATGTTTCTTTGATGACCAGGCAAAAAATGTTACAGCTTGGCTGGGAAGTTTTGATTCATCTGCTGTATTCACCAGACATTGCACCTTCGGATTTCCATTTATTTTTGTCTTTACAAAATTGTCTTAATGGAAAAAATTTCAATCCCTGGAAGACTGTAAAAGGCACCTGGAACAGTTCTTTGCTCAAAAAGGTAAAAAGTTTTAGGAAGATGGAATTATGAAGTTGCCTGAAAAATGGGAGAAGGTAGTGGAACAAAACGGTGCATACGTTGTTCAATAAAGCTCTTGGTAAAAATGAAAAATGTGTCCTTTATTTTTACTTAAAAACAGAAGGAACTTTTTGGCCAACCCAATATTATTCTACCACCTTCCGGACTCCATTGTTTCTGATAAGAAGTCGGCTGTAAGTAATTGGCTGTTTCTCTCTTGCTGCTCAGAAGATTCTCTCCTTGTCTTTGATTTTCAACATTTTCACACTGATATGTCCATTTGCAGATTTTCTTACATTAATCCTACTTGAAGTTCTTTGGGCTCTTTGGATGTATATGTAGGTCAGTGTTTTTCAATAAATTTGAGAAATTTTCAGCCATTATCTCCTTGAATACTTTTTCCGCTTTTCTTCTCCCCTCTTCCTCTAGTACTCTCATGTATACCATGGTACACTTAATTAAGCTGTGACAAAGCGAGAGAGAGGCATGGACATATATACACTACCAAACGTAAGGTAGATAGCTAGTGGGAAGCAGCCGCATAGCACAGGGAGATCAGCTCCGTGCTTTGTGACTGCCTGGAGGGCTGGGATAGGGAGGGTGGGAGGGAGGGAGACGCAAGACATAAGAGATATGGGAACACATGTATATGTATAACTGATTCACTCTGTTATAAAGCAGAAACTAACACACCATTGTAAAGCAATTATACTCCAATAAAGATGTAAAAAAAAAAAGGTTACCCCACATTTCTCTGAGGCTCTTTTCAATTTTATTCATTTTTTTCTCTCCCTTCGTTGGATTTCTATCAATCTATTGGCAAGTTTGCTAATTCATTCTTCCACCAGTTCAAATCTACTATTGAGCCCCTATAACTAATTTTTCATTAGTTATGTTACTTTTCAACTCCAGAATTTCCATTTGGTTCTTCTTTAGAATTTCTATCTCTTGATTGTCTCTATTTGATATTAGTTGTCATCATACCTTCCTTTACTTCTTTAATGAAGGTTTCCTTTGGTTCTTTGAACATATTCATAATGGGTACTTCAAAGTCTATGTCTGTTAAATCCAACATCTGTTCTCTTTCACAGGCAGTTTCTGTTGTCTGCTTTTTCCAGTGTATTAGCCATACTTTCCTGGGTTTTGTTTTTGTTTGCACATCTTTTACCTTTTTATTGGGAACTCAACATCTTATATAATACTCTGTAGCAACTCTAGGTATACTCCCCCACCCATGAGGTTTTATATTTTTATTTGCTTGTTTAGTAACTTGCTGTTTTATTTTAAAGAAGTCTACTATCCCACCCCACACCCAGCCCCCTGCACTGTTAAGCCTCTGATGCTGGTCCTCAGGGGGACATAACCTAGATATGCCCACAGTCATCTTGCCATACAGTAATCTGTCAGGACTCACTTTCCCTGACTACTCCCAGCTATTAACCTCCACTAACTGCCAGTTGATTGCTCTACTGATTTAAACGGCTTCAGGCATAAATTGCTCTGCAGAGGAATCCAATCAAATTCAGGCTCCTTAGAAGGAGCAGTTTCAGGTCAGTGTTTGACACTAACTCTGTCCCCAGGAAGCCTCCTTCCAGCTGTCTCTTATCCCAGTTTCTTGCTGCAAGCTCAATGGCCTGCAGTTTAGCCTGGATCTTTTTGAATCTACAAATCTCCCAAGTGCCTTTCACCACAATCTCCACTGTTTCTGAAAGTAGCCTTAGGTTTGAACTTCTCCAGCTCTACTGCAAATGAAGTCAGTGCCTTGAGGAAGAGATTAGGAGCTGTTTCATGACTTGCTTCTCACCCCTACCCCCAAGCAAAATCTCTGAACCAGGGCTCTCAAGATGAAGGTGTGGACAACAGCACACTCTTCTGAGTGACAACACATTTAGCAACTGAGTATTTTGTGGGGGATAGGTAGCAACCTGAGGTCTTCTCAGCTTGTCTCTCCTGACATGGATCTACCATCTTATAAGACAGGGAAAAGATGATCTGTTCTCTAGTATGCTCAGCAACTCTGTTACCAAGGTAGAGCCTCTGTTCCACAAGTGGCGACTGGACAGTAGCCCCCTACCTCTCCAACACATTTTCCCAAAACTTAGCCATAACAGCAGGCAGCTGGGGGCAGGATGAGAAATCCTCATCCTGCTTCTCCCAGAAAGAAAACCTTTGCTCCACATTTACTGTATACCCTAGGACCATTTCCAAAGCTCTAAATAGTTGTTTCTTAATAGTTTTCCTCAGTTGTACTAGGGAGCAGATCTGCAGGGCTCTTATGCTATCAGACTGGAAGTCAAAGAAACAGTTATTTTTAAGAAGATGACTTTGATGCAAGCCTGGTTTGAGAATCATTGATTTATACTGTGCTGTGTCACATCACCTATTTTACCTGAATCTCTTAAAAACAAACAAAAAACAACCCTACAGGGCAAGAATTATTATTCTCATAGGTAAGGATTCAGGAGGCTCACAGATAATTAAGGTTAAATGAGGTCATAAGGATGGGGCCCTAATCCAATAGGACTGGTGTCCTTATCAGAAGAAGAGACACCAGAGATCTCTATCTACACCCACTGCCCCCCACCGCCCCACCGCCATGTGCTCAGAGAAAAAGCCATGTGAGGAAACAGAAGGTGGTCACGTGCAGGTCAGGAAGAGAGGCCTCACTGGAAGCCAACCCTGCTGGAACCTTGATCTTGGACTTCAAGCCTCCAGAACCATGAGAAAATGAACTTCTGTTGTTTAAATCACCCAATCTGTGGTACTTTTTAATGGCAGCTCAAGCAGACTAATACATATACCCAGTGGTATTTTGTCAGATTGGACTCAAAGATTGGTGCAACGCAGATGAGAATTTGCAAATAATTCTGAAGGAATCATAACTAATGGTGCTGAGAAATGACACAGAGAAGAGTTGTATTCCTGAGGCAGGCAGCATTTTGGTTCTGAAATACCACAATATAGCATAACAGCAACAGTGTTGCAATGAAGTTTCAGGTTAAAGGTATAGTAGTATAGTAACAGGGCAAGACCTGGATAAAGTTTAACAAGACCAAAACCAATCAGACTTAAATAATTGGAAGCCTAGATTCAACATGGAGCTGGAAGGGCAAGCAGGTAAGGAAAGGCAATGTTGGGAACATAGTACACATATACAGAGAGAAGAAATGATAAAGCAAATGGAGCAAAAGGTAAAATGAACAATTGGGGAATGTTCATGGATGAAAGGTAAACAGGAGGGCTTTGTACATTTCTTCTGTAAGCTTTGAATTATTTCAAAAAATTTTTTAAACTACAAAAACTCTAGAAGGAAAGAAATGGTCACACAAAAATTAATTATTCATTTGCTTTTTATTAAAGTGATGTAAGAAGCAAGTCCAGAGAAGATGTCTGGCCTTGAAGCCCGATTTTCAAATTTACTTCTTAGCACCAAGATGTAGGGAAGGTACTAAACTTCTGTGAATCTTGGTTTCTCTTATTTGCACTATGGAGATAATACCTTATATGGTAAAGAGAAATAACATATGAAAGCATACTTCCACTGTCTGGCCCATATATAGATCATACCTGATATTTGTGTAGTGACGAAATGGCTATAAATAGCTCTAAAGGTTCAAAAAAAGATCCTGTCTGACAAAACTGATCAGGGGTGGCTTCATAGAGAAGATGGTGTTTCAGCTAGGTTGTGAGGGATAGATAGGAATCATCAGTTGAGGCTAAAAGAGAAAGACCCACGAAACAATACAAAAGACCCACAAAACAGTACAAAAGACCCACGAAGTACAAAAAACAGTACAAAAGTACCCACGAAACAGTACAAAAGACCCACGAAGAGTACAAAATAAAGGCACAGACGTTAGAAAGAACAACTGATGAGAACAGTAGTAAGTCATGTTTGATTAGAGAAACTGTTCTTTAAAAGAGGTAGGTAACAAGAGAAATGCAAAGGCCTCTTGGTTTTCTTTTTCTTTCTTGTTTGGTTAGATTTCAGTATCCAAGAAATCACAAATGACTCCAGCATTCTAATAATTTCTACCTACCATTCATACAGTGCACTTGTGCCTTTGAATTTCAAAACATTTCAACAAAAAAAGAAATCCAAACAGTATGGAAGGGTATAAAAAGAAAAATGAAAGTGTACTTCCCCCATTGTTTCTAAAGGTAACCACCATCAAGTTCTCTGTATATCCTTTCAAGAAGTGGTTATACAAGCACATACACACCCTTTTGGTTATTACTGTATACTGACAGAAGAATTCTATACACAGTTCTGCACTTTGCTTCAACTTTTGACAACTTTCCATACTAACGCCTATAAAGCTTTATCATTTTTAACAATATAGTAATTAATTGTTGTAGCGTAATAACTAGACCCTACACATAACTGACAATTAAGCTTGACTCCAATTTTCTGTCAAAAATAACGCTGTAACCAATACTTTTTCATATATTTGTACATATTTTGCAATTGTATCCATGAATGAATTCTAAACAGTGGAACCTCAAGGTCAAAAATATGTTCACTTCTGATTCACTTTGTTATAAAGCGGAAACTAACACACCATTGTAAAGCAATTATACCCCAATAAAGATGTTAAAAAAAATGTTCACTTAAAATTTTGATATTGTCAAAGTTCCCTCTAAAATATTGCATCAATGTACCAGTGAATATGAGTGTTAACAGTTCCCCATCACCATCACTAACCCACGACTGAATCAAAATTTTTGACATTTGACAATGTGATATGTGAAAAAAATGCTTCTCATGAACACTATTTTCATAATACTCTTAGTTATATGCTTCTTTCATTTTCACTCATAAGTTTTTCAGAGGCGTGGTAATGTGATGGCATCAGTCTGGTGCCTAATGGGATGTTTGCTGTGTATTCCTGTGTTTTAAAATTTTGTTTTTATTTCTAATGCAGTAATTTTGCAGATACACAGTAACATAAAGGTTTTTCAGGGTCCTCAATAAATGTAAAGTTCTGAGACCAAAAGAAAATGAGAACCCTTGGTCCAGATAATCCTTTCAGTCTTAAGAGGGGGGAAAAAGAAAACCTTTGATATTCAGATAGCATTCAATTCACAGATTAAGCAAACATCTTTACAATACTCTATCTTCTTGGTCAGAAATTAAACATGTATTTCCATTTATCTCTTTTGTTACAATGATAAATGTGATGCTTCCTTCCATTATATTCTAACTGGCTACTGTTTTTTTATAGGAAAATTATTCATTACTATATGCTAATTTTTTAAAGCCAGCCACTGAATTAAATCAGCTACTGAATTCTGTTTCTGATACTTTAGCTGACACTCTATAGTGGGGATTTTTCAAAGGGTCATGTTTACTGGGGTATAATTTACATAGAGTAAAATTTGCCATTTAAGTACATATCACAACAATTAAGATAGACATTTTCCTCACTACAAAAAATTCTGTCAGGTCCCTTTCTAGTAAATCCACTTGCCCCAATCCCAGGCAATCGGTCCCTATAATTTTGCATTCTCCAGAATGTCAAACAAATGGAGCCATACAACAGGTAGCTTTCTGTGTGTGGCTTCTTTTACTCAGTATTAACTAATTTGAGAGTCCTCCATACTGTTGCATTTATCAGTAATTGATTCCTTTCATTGCTGAATTGTATTCCATTGTATTCCACAATTTGTTTATCTATTTACCAGATGATGGACATCTAGTTTGCAGTTTTGGGTGATTATGAATAAGCTACTATAAACATTCACATATGGCATTTGTTTAGATAAATGATTTCATTTTTCTTGGATAAAAACCTAAGAGTGAAACTGCTGGGTCATAGAGTAAGTACATGTTTAACTTTACAAGAAATTGTCCAACTGTTTTCCAAAGTGGCTGTAACATCACGCATTCCTATCACCAATTTATTATAGCTCCAGTCGTGTCATAGTATTGAGATATATATATATTTTTAAATCACATCTAAGTACCACCCATCCATATCTATTTTTTTGAAGTTTTAAAAACCTGAAATGTGTGTTGAATTAGATCAAATGCCTTTTGGCAGTTATTAAAATGGTCACTGTTTATCCCCGTTGACATATTAAATATGGTGATATATTAATACACTTTTTTTTTTTTTTTCCCAGCATGCGGGCCTCTCGCTGTTGTGGCCTCTCCTGTTGTGGAGCACAGGCTCCGGACACGCAGGCTCAGGACACGCAGGCTCAGTGGCCATGGCTCATGGGCCCAGCCGCTCCATGGCATGTGGGATCTTCCTGACCCGGGGCACGAACCTGTGTCCCCTGCATCGGCAGGCGGACTCTCAACCACTGTGCCACCAGGGAAGCCCCAATACACTTCTTAATAGTCAATGATTTTTGACTCTTGGAATAAACACACTTGGTCACAGTGTATCATTCTTTTTAATTCTGTTAGTTATCTTTTTTTTACACTAATTTAAATTTTATTTAACATACATTAAAATTGACTTGTTTTGTATACAGTTCTATAAATTTAACACATGTATAAATTTGTTCAGCCATCACCATAACCAAGATACAACTGTTCCATCACCTCAGAAAACTCCCTTGTGATATAATTTTGTAGTCACACTCTCCCCAACCTCTAACTCCCAGCAACCATGGATCTTTTTTCCATCACTACAGCTTTGTCTTTTTGAGATCATCATACTAATGGAATCATACAGTATATAACTTTTTGAGACTGACTTCTTTCCCTTAGAAAAATGCCAAGTTGTCTCATGTTAATAATCTATTCCCTTTTATTGCAAAATAGTTTTCTATCGTAGAGATGGACCTCAGTTTGTTGATCACATTAGGTTACTCCCTTTTTTAGGAGATCATAAGTAGAGAAGATATAAACATTGATGTCCAGGTTGCTGTATGAAGATGAATTATCATAGCCTAAGCAGGAGTGGCATGCCTGAGCCATATGGCAAATATATGTTTTAAACTGATTTTTTTAAAAAACCTGCCAAATTGTTTTCAGATTGTCTATACTCTTTTGCATTTCTACCAGTAATGCATGGTTTCCAGTCTCTCTGCATCCTCAGCAGCATTTGATATTTTTATTTTAGCCGTTCTAACAGCTTGTATAATGGTATCTTGCGGCTTTAATTTCCATTTCGCTGATGGCTAATGATGATGAACATCATTTTATGTGCTTATTTGTCACCCATATATTTTCTTTGGTTAAACATTTGTTCAATCCTTTTGCCTACTTTTTTTTTTTTGCGGTATGCGGGCCTCTCACTGTTTGTGGCCTCTCCCGTTGCGGAGCACAGGCTCCTGATGCGCAGGCTCAGCGGCCATGGCTCATGGCCAATATAATTGGACTCTCAACCACTCTCAACCACTGCGCCACCAGGGAAGCCCTTGCCTACTTTTTGATTGTTTTCTTATTGGTGAGTTTTGAGAGCTCTTATATATTCTGAATATAAGTACATTGTGAGATAAGTGATTTTTAAATATTCTTGCAGCCTATAGCTTTCCTCGTCATTCTCTTCATAATATCTTTCACAAATTAAATATTTTAACTTTGATAAAGTCCAATTTATTATTTTTATTTATCTTTTATGCTTTGGGTGTCACATCTGCAAACTCTTTTCTATCTCAGGTCATCAATATTTTCTCCTACATCTTCCTCTAAAAGTTTTACGGCCTTAAGGTTTTATATGTACATCTACGATCTATTTTGAATTAATTTTTGTTTAAGGTGTGAGGTTTGGGTCAAGTTTCAGTCTTTTGCATATGGATGTTCAGGTGTATCAACACCATTTTTGTTGTGTTTTTCCCAGCTTTATTCAAATACAATGGACAAATAAAAACTGTACATATTTAAGGTATATAATGTGATGATTTGATATACGTATACATTGTGAAATGATTACCATAATCAAGCTATTTAAATTATCTATGACATCACATAGTCTTCTCTTTTTTGTGGTGTGAACACTTAAAATATATTCTCTTAGAAAACTTCAAATATATAATACGGTATTATTTGCTATAGTCTCCACGATGCACATTAGACCCCCAGAACTTACTCATTTTATAACTGAAAGTATGTACCTTTTCACATCTCAGTTTTCCTACCCCCTCAGTCTCTGGCAACCACCATTCTACTCTTTGCTTCTGTGAGTTCAACTCTTTTATGTTCCACATATAAATGAGATCATACAGTATTTTTCTCTGTCTGATTTATCACCTACCATAATGACCTTAAGGTCTATTTATACTGTTAAAAAGGCAGGATTTTCATATTTCTATGGCTGAATAATATTCCATTTTACATTTATGCCACATTTTCTTTACCCTTCCATCCATCTATAGACACTTAGATTATTTCCTTGTCTTTGTTTTATCGCGAATAATGTTGCAATGACATGGGAGTGCAACTCTCTCTACGAGATAACTGATTTCCTTTGGATATATAGCCAAAAGTGGAAGAGCTGTATCATACAGCAGTTCTAATTTTAATTATGTGACAAAAGTTCATACTGTTTTCCACAGTAAACTGCACTAATTAACATTCCCACCAACAGTACACAAGAGATCCCTTTTCTTCATATCTTTGTCAGCATTTATTATCTTCTGTCTTTTTGATAAAAGACCTGTGGGCTTCTCAGATATGGCCTTTATTATGTTAACATACATTCCTACTACACCTAATTTGATGAGAGTTTTTATCATGAAAGGATGTTGAATTTTTGTCAGATGCTTTTTCTGCATCTATTGAGGAGATGCTCATGACATTTATCCTTCGTTCTGTTCATGTGGTGTATCATATTTATTGACTTGAATATGTTGAGCCATCCTTGTACCCCAAGGATAAATCCCATTTGCCTCATTGCGTATGACTCTTTTTTTTTTCCAACATCTTTATTGGAATATAATTGCTTTACAATGGTGTGTTAGCTTCTACTTTATAACAAAGTGAATCAGCTATACATATACATATATCCCTGTATCTCTTCCCTCTTGCATCTCCTTCTCTCCCACTCTCCCTATCCCAACCCTCTAGGTGGTCACAAAACACCGAGCTGATCTCCCTGTGCTATGCGGCTGCTTCCCACTAGCTATCTATTTTACATTTGGTAATGTATGTATGTCCATGCCACTCTCTCACTTTGTCCCAACTTATTCTTCCCCCTCCCAGTATCCTCAAGTCCATTCTCTAGTAGGTCTGTATCTTTATTCCTGTCCTGCCCCTAGGTTCTTCATGACCATTTTTTTTTTTTTTAAGATTCCATATATATGTGTTAGCATACGGTATTTGTTTTTCTCTTTCTTTTTTTTTTTTTTTTTTTTGCAGTACGCGGGCCTCTCACTGTTGTGGCGTCTCCCATTGCGGAGCACAGGCTCCGGACGCGCAGGCTCAGCAGCCATGGCTCATGGGCCCAGCCACTCCGCAGCATGTGGGATCTTCCCGGACTGGAGCACGAACCCGTGTCCCCTGCATCGGCAGGCGGACTCTCAACCACTGCACCACCAGGGAAGCCCCTGTTTTTCTCTTTCTGACTTACTTCACTCTGTATGACAGACTCTAGGTCCATCCACCTCACTACAAATAACTCAATTTCCTTTTTTTATGGCTGAGTAATATTCCATTGTATATATGTGCCACATCTTCTTTATCCATTCATCTGTCGATGGACACTTAGGCTGCTTCCAAGTCCTGGCTATTGTAAATATAGCTGCAATGAACACTGTGGTACATGACTCTTTTTGAATTATGGTTTTCTCAGCATATATGCCTAGTAGTGGGATTGTTGGGTCGTATGGTAGTTCTATTTTTAGTTTTTTAAGGAACCTCCATACTGTTCTCCATAGTGGCTGTATCAATTTACATTCCCACCAACAGTGCAAGAGGGGTTCCTTTTCTCCACACCCTCTCCACACCATTTGTTTGTAGATTTTTTGATGATGGCCATTCTGACTGGTGTGAGGTGATATATCACTGTAGAGATTTTTGCATATGTGTTCCTCAAGGATAATGGCCTGTATTTTTTTTCTTATGTTGTCCTTATCTGGCTTTACTTTTTTTAATAGTCATAGTGTATCATTCTTTTTAATTCTGTTAGTTTTCTTAAAAATTTCTAAATCAGTATCCACACATAAGATTGATTATTTAATAAAATACCCTCCTCTTTGGGGGTAGGGGTGGGTATTGTATTTGTCAAATGATTCCAATTTTATGACATTCTAGAAGAGGCAAAACTATGGAGAGTTAAAAGATCAGCGGTTGCCAGGGGTTTAAGGGATGAATAGCAGAGCACAGAGGATTTTGGAGGCAGTGAAACTATTCTGTTGGACTATAATGGCCGATACATGTCAGTATACATTTGTCAAAACCCACAGAATGAATGTACAACTCCAAGAATGAACCCAAATGTAAACTATGGGCTTTGGGTGATAATGATGTGTCAGTGTTGGTTGGATTATAACAAATGTACCACTCTGGTGGAAATGTCAATGGTGGGGGCACTGGGTGTACAGGCGTAGGGAGTAGATGGGAATTCAGTAGTTTCCACTCAATTTTACTGTGAACCTAAAATTGCTCAAACAAATAAAGTCAATATTTTTTTTGAAAAATCAACGATTTCTTCTCTGATATTCATAAATGAGACTGGGTTCCCCTCTTAGCAGGGGAAAGAGATTATGTTTGCCAAGTGGGAGAGCTTTTTGAAAAACAAGACGCCTCAACTGTCCTTCCGAAGAGTTTGATTAATAGGTCTGAGGCAAACACGAGGTCTCTAGTGTTGTTTTTTCTTTTAAAGACTCCCAAGTGAATTCTGATATGCATCTGCATGCAACTCAAAATCACTATAGCAGAGCAAAAGTTTTATTGGAAAATAATGCAAAATACAGCTGAAATGTAGGCTTCAGTTGGATTGAAGAGAGCTTAGATAACAAATGAAATAAAATCTATAGAGGTTTATGATTTTAAAAAAACATGTAATAGTATTGAGAAAATTATATTTATCCTAAGCAAATATTTTTAGGATATTATCACCTAAGTGATTAATTGAAAAACTTAAGTTATTGTCAATAACTTTTCACTCTCTCAGGAAGCAGAAGCCTTTAAAATTAAAGCCATTATGCCCCATTTTCCTCTTGTTTTCTAGGGAAATAAAGCCAAAAAAGCAATAAAGTTAAAAACAAGATGCAAAACTGGTGGTAAAATAGAAGTGTACTCTACTCTTCCAAAATGAAATCTCCCAATTTCCCCTTCATGTCTATTTAGTTAAAATTATCAAATTTTGCTTATTATTCCATCCAGAGTGATTTTATCTATTCCTATCTATTCACACTGCTACCAGTCTGATCCAGGTCCCTGTCATCCTACAGCTAGATAACTGCAACAGCTCTAACCACCCTTCCTTAACCTCAGTCTCTTTGCTCTTCAATTCATCCTTTGCACAGCTCTCAGATTTATCTCAACACCTTTTTCACTATATAACTTCAATGCCTAAGGACCTAAAATGAGTTTTTAGCACTACTTAGATCAAATCTGAACTTCTTTGTCCTACAAGTTCCCTTGGCTTTGATACTCTTTTCATTTTTCATCAATCTATTCCCAAAACACACTGAGTGTAGATCTTTTTATGTTTTTATTATATTCAAGTATATATATTGGTATATATATTCAGTGTGCTGAGTCAATCCAAGCAGTCAGTAAGCCCCTAACCATTGTGAATATTTAACATTCACAGTATTCTTTGTTCAACACTATAAAATGTTAGTATACTTATTAATTCCATCATATAAAGTGAGTATAATTCTATTAGAAAACATGATGTGTATTTAATACTAAAAAAACCAAAGACCACAAGAAAGTATGACTACAAAAAAAGCAAGTTACAGGTTTATAAATTTAAGCATAAATGAATTTTAAGTATAAAAAATTTTCAGTTCAGTTGCGAATGTTTTTTGAACCTATGTTTTCATTAGAGAATGGAGAGGTGTGAGCCTGCACCCCAGAGTACATGCTCTCCCATTTGTAAATATTAATTACTCATCTGTTGTTAACTTCTAGTCAAGTAGCAGTGGGTCCCTTTAAAATATTTTAATAAAAATTAGGAAAGAAAAATGACATTTAAAATATCCTACCCATTTCTTCCCAGTAAAATTATTAGAGTACCTTTATTTTAGTGACAACATTCTTGCGTTCAATGGAGGCAAGGTTTGAAAAACCCTGCAATAAGCCTCCTCTGTGAGAAGTCAATGCTACAGATATGATTCGTAGGTGCTCACCTCTGATTACATCTCATAGCGCTAACTCCATTAACCTAATAGAAATCCCTACTTTCTTTCATGTCCCAGCTTCAGACCTTCTTCAACTGAGATGTTTACTAAAAACCTTTGACCCTGAATTCTGACCTCACTTCCAGTATCTACAGGTTCCCAACATGCAAGGTTCCCCAGAGACATTCTCAATATCCAAACATTTAAAGGAAAATATTTACCAAAGATTTGGGGAATTCACACCCCAAGATTCAGTAATTCCACTTTCGGAATGTACACAAAGGCAATAAAATCAGCAGTATGTAGAAGAATATTCACAGCAGCATGACTTACAATGAAAAACTGTAAACCTAAAAATTCCAAAACGAGGGCTTGGCTATGGGACATAATCATAACATACTGCGAATTAAGAAAAACAGAACATTAACACATGACAAATCGGGGTGGTAGGAACAAAACCCCAATTTATACTATTCTCTATACTTTTTAAAACATTTTATAACTTAGAATACAAAAATCTTAAGTGGAAATTAATATTCTTCTTTCTCTTCCAAATTTTCTACAGTAAGCAATATACTACTTACACAATAAGAAAAACTTTCAAAAAGTAAAGCTGGAAGCATATATTATATTTACTACAATGAGGCTTCCCAGCCTAACTAAAACATTAAATTTCTTTACTTTTGGCTAGAATTTTATCAACTCAACATGCTGTTATTTCATCAAAGTTCTAATTGAATACTTCAGGTCTTTATGAAAGGGAAAAACTACTTCCCCCTTAGAGCTGGATATTTTTAGAGAGAAATCTTTCCCCAAAAATGGCATAATGGACTCCTTCATGGGGGGGGGAAGCGCAAACTTGCCTTTATCCAATTCATATCCATTACTGAATCTAATATATCTATTACATGTACACTTATAAGGGTTTTAATGTTTTAAATTAAGATTTAGCACCTACAGGATGTATGTGCTTTCCTCCCAAAACATATTAACAACTCGAAGCTCAGAAATTTAATTTTAATCTTCAATACTAAACAAAGTACTGAGCGTACAACACTCAAATGCCATGGAAAGAATGAACAGGCCAGAAATAAAGAGTTCATGTAAAGAAATAAAATGATGGATTTGGTAGATTAATCCATACCAAAATTATCTTTTTAAAAAAAAGGATGAACTACAAAGATAGAACACAAAAGGAGAGAATCAGAGGTGACAGATGAGATGTCAAAAACTTTTTAGAAGCCTTAAAACAGATGGCCCTGGGACTTCCCTGGTGGTCCAGTGGTTAAGAATCCATCGTGCAATGCAGGGAACATGGGTTCGATCCCTGGTTGGGGAACTAAGATCCCACATGCCGCAGGGAAACTAAGCCCGCGTGCCACAACTACTGAGCCTGTGTGTTCTGGAGCCCGCTCGCAGCAAGGGAAGATCCCCGCATGCTGCAACGATGATCCCATGTGCCGCAACTAAGACCTGACGTAGCCAAATAAATCAATTTTTTAAAAAGATGGTCTAATGATATTTTACTAGTGAAGTGGAGAACTCTGAAGCCTAAGCACCTGTAAAGAAGCTGATTCACACTGCCCACAAGCAGGAAGCTTCACAGACAGGAGCCCCCGCCCCCCCACCCCAGGCATCTCTGAATGTAGAGTGAGGAACAGGACTAAAAACTAGCAGGTTAGCTGAAAGTCTACAAAACAGCCATCACATTCAGACTTCCTCCTCCATTGTGCACAGCCAGGCAACAGTCCATCCCCAAGCCCCTATGGATGTTGAGAGCATTACTCTGAAGAAACTAAACTAGAGAGACTCTAAAATGAGGGACTCCAGTGTAGGTGATGTGCTATACAAAAGATAAGATTACATGAACACAATTAACAGTGAGAACGCCAGCTTCTTTTCTAAGACAAGTTCTCAGAATTTGGCATCCAGGTGTGTATCCTCCAGGCAAGACTGGAGGCTCTCTTTTACTTTTTTTTTTTTTAATTTTATTGAAGTATAGTTGATTTACAATGTTGTGTTAGTTGGAGGCTCTCTTTCTCAAGGAAATTGACAAGCCCAAGAGAAAAGAACTATGAGAGTCCCCTCCCCCTATAAATGGCCACAGCTACCCTGTCCACCCTTTAACAAGCCACACCTATAGTTTCCAATTCAGTTTTTAGCACTTCACTCTTAAATAGGAATGGACAACCGTAAGTTTACCAGACATCCATGAGAACCTCTACAGAGAAAGACTGCAATGGAAACAAAGGAACTTCGAAGAAACAGAGCAATGAGGGGTACAAAACTTTAAAAAAAAAAAAAAAATCATTAATACTGTCCTCAAGAAGACTATAGTGTCTATAAAATAATATAAAGATACCATAAGAATGAGCTCTAAGAAATTAAAATATGGATAGGAATTAACAATTCAATAGAAGGGCTGTAAGATAACATTAAAGAAATCTCTCAGGAAACAGAACAAAAAGACTAAGTGATGGAAAACAGGAAGGAAAAGAAAATTAAAAGAACCACCTAAGAATTCTAAGACCCAAATAATACAAATTCCAAGACAGACAAAAAATCAAATGAGAAAGAGATTATCAAAGAAACAATGCATCAAATTTAGAGTATTCATTCAATGAAAGACACCATGGACAAAACTAACAGAAAGATGACAGGCCTATAAAAGATATTTTCCAATCCTAAAACCAACAGACCTCCACAAGGAACTCCTGCAAATCAAAAAAAAAAAGACAGGAGTTCCCTGGTGGCCTAGTGGTTAGAATTCTGGGCTTTCACTGTTGTGGCCTGGGTTCAATCCCTGGGCCGGGGAACTGAGATCCTGCAAGCTGCGCAGCACAGCACGGCCAAAACAAACAAACAAACAAAAAAGACAGGGCGCGGAAAGGAAAGATAGACAAAGTACAAAACAGACAATTAACAAAAGGGAAAACCTGAATGGATATAAGAGATGCTCGAATTCATTAATTATCAGAGAATGTAAATTAAAACAATGAGATACCACTTTATACCCGACTAGCAAAAATTAAGAAGTTGGATAAAACCAAGTACTGTCAAAGATGTGGGCAAACAAGAAAACTCCTCACTGCTAGCAGGCACATAAACTAGTTCTCCTATTCTATGACCCAGGAATCCCACTCCTGGGCATACATCCCAAAGAACTTCTCACACAGGTCCACAAGGATGTACAAGTAACAGTATATTTACCACAGTGCACTTGTGATGCCAGAGAGGCAACTCAGGTGTCAGTGATTAGGGAATAAAAAGTAAAATGTGGTAGATGCACATTATGGAATTCTACATTATACGCAACTATATGTACACACAACGAAACAGAAAGGTCTCCAAACAATGCTGAGTAAAAAGAGTAAGAAACAGAACAAGGTCTATAGCACAATATATAAACTAAATACACAAAACGCACTACATATTTCACAATGATTCACATACAATCAAGGAATGTATCAGCCACAATGCAGTGGGTGCCTACTAGAAAGGGTAATGGAAGTAGGGCTCAGAAATGAAAGAGAAAAATTTAAAGGACCTTGTATAGTTTGATGATAGTGTCAAGAACTGGGAAGCATAATTAACTCAAACTCTTTTTACCTAAGGCCCCAATAATAATAATAAATAATAAATAAATTTCCCAAAACTAAAGGACACAAATCCTCGGCTTGTAAGGGTCCATCAAGTGACCTTAAATGAAAACAAACAAACAAACAATCAAATCTAGGGACATTATGGAATTTCAGGGGTTAAAAATAATACCCTAAAAGCTTCTGGAGATTGGAGAAGACAGGGAAGGTCACATACAAATGAAGAATAAGAACACCTCTGGACTTCAACAGCAACATTAAAATGCAGAAAACAATGGAGCTATGACTTCCAAACTTTTTAAGCCTAGGTTTTTATACCCAGCCAGATTACTGATGAAATGTTAAGGTAGAATATAGATTTTTTTCAATCATGCAAGATCTCAGAAAGTTTTCGCTTCCCAGGTACCCTTTCTCTGTAAGTTAAGAAAATATGGGAAACAAGAGATCCAATACAGGAGAAGGGCAAAGAGAATTTTAAGGGCGACATAAAGAAAAGTTCCAGGATAACAGCTGTGAAGTATACCTAGAAAGTAACCAGTCCAGATTGCATTAAAAGAACAGAAGGTTCCAGGACAGCTATCTCACGGAAATGGAAGTGGGAAAAAAAGGTGTTACTCCTGGAAAAACAAAAATTGGTTAAGAGAAGAAATGATATCACAATATACTACATGGTTCAGCTATAAACATTTACATAGTTATAACTGAACGTTGACTTAATAAACACCTGTGATAACTATATTAAAAGCATGGGAGAGGCAGTGTGTAAATGTGGAGGAAAGTCAATAGATAATGTCTAAAACTGCTGTATCAAGAAATAGCAATAGAAGTTATTTATAAATATGAAAGAGGAAACAGCTAAAAGAAGGAAATTGGTGGCCTCTAAAGTGCAGAGGCTAGGACAGGACAGTTGTTTTCAGAGAATATTCTAATTTAAAAATTGTATTTTTTAATGGCAGTAAAGCAAGGAACTCCAATAGCCCTTCAGCTTTTAGTAAATCAGATCTTCACAATATCATTTCATGATGTTAAACAAACTGCATCTAGTTTGTTCTGCTGGAGACTGCACTGCAAACCAAGACAAAAATCAAGCTTTAATGATTGATGTGAACATAGTACAAATAGCCCTGTGATTGAATACCAGCTCCCTCACTTATTCTGTGAAGTAGGGCAAGTTACCTAACCATCCTGTACCTGTAGCCACCTTCTCAAAGTGGGTTTGCAAGGGTAATTAAGTGAAAACACCTGATGCAGTGCTTGAGCCATCAACAGATGTTAGTACCTTTTGCTTGTCTTTCTGCTCCCTAGCTAAAAACCCCCATTTTGACCCCAAGCTGCCTTGCTGGTCACAGAATACAGAGACTCATGGACAACTCAGCACATATCCCTCCTCATGCTGAAAAATCAATCATGATGAGTAAGCAGACTTATCTTTGTATATGAAGAGCAGCATTATTCTTGTTATGTGAAGGAGATTATCCCCATTATCCACATTTGGATTATTGCCTGCTTTCAAGAACTGTCCCAATTAGTCTACTACACTAGATCAGAACCATTTTGTCACTAAGGTCTGTCATGTAGGGTCGTTATCATCTTTAAAAACAAACAAACAAACAAAAAACTGTACGGGGGGCTTCCCTGGTGGCGCAGTGGTTGAGAGTCTGCCTGCCGATGCAGGGGGCACGGGTTCGTGCCCAGGTCTGGGAAGATCCCACATGCCGCGGAGCGGCTGGGCCCGTGAGCCATGGCCACTGAGCCTGCGCATCCGGAGCCTGTGCTCCGCAGCGGGAGAGGCCACGGCAGTGAGAGGCCCGCGTACCGCAAAAAAAAAAAACAAAAAAAACTGTACGTTCCACGAGTCTTCATCCCTGCTCTTTCACTGCAAGGACTTAAAATTTCCTAATGAAGGTCCTATCTGGTACCTCACTATCCTGGGGCCACCTCCTGCTCACTGCAACAAGAATAGAGGCAAGTCAGCCGCCAGTCAGCTAATTGAATTGTTTACCATTTCCAATGTTTTCTTCCATTATTATGGCTGAATTCAGAATACCTTGCAAAGTACAGAAACCTTAAAACAAAGAGATTAACAGGGAATTATCTTTATCATCACTATGTCAGTCACCTTTACTTGCATGGCCAAAAGTCTTAGTTGATTTTATACAAAGCATACATACTTCTAGAAACAATCTGACAAGACTTAAAAACACTAAATCATAAATCATCAAGACTTCATCATTAATTCAACAGGTAAACTCCTCAAGGCTTATGTTGTCTGATTCCATTTGAACTTCCTTTGCTACAGTTTCTGCTCAATTTTGACTGATAAAATGTCATGCAGTCAATATTTTTACTCATTATTTGTTAGTCTTCCCTGCAACACTATAAATTCCATGACACAAGAACAGTGTCTTCTAGAGGCAGGACAGGAATAAAGATGCAGACATAGAGAATGGACTTGAGGACCCGGGGAGGGGGAAGGGTAAGCTGGGGTGAAGTGAGAGAGTGGCATGGACATATATACACTACCAAATGTAAAAACGATCGCTAGTGGGAAGCAGCTGCATAGCACAGGGAGATCAGCTCGGTGCTTTGTGACCACCTAGAGGGGTGGGATAGGGAGGGTGGGAGAGAGATGCAAGAGGGAGGAGATGTGGGGATATATGTATATGTATAGCGGATTCACTTTGTTATACAGCAGAAACTAACACACCATTGTAAAGCAATTATATTCCAATAAAGATGTTTAAAAAAAAAAGAACAGTGTCTTGATCATGTCTACATCCCCAGTCTCAAGGCCTATGAACACTCCAAGTATTCGCTGAATTAATGGACCAAATAAAGAAAACGCAACCAAGAAGTATGCAAGGAGAGGAGAAATAATTCCTAAATTAGCAGTGATTCTGGTTCTAAGGCTGGTTCTAACAAGAGCTGGAACACTTTAGGTAAGTTACCTAACTTCTCTGACCCTAGAAGCTTTAATCTGCAGAAAAGGAAAAAATAACATACTTCAGAGTTACTGTAAGCATTAACGTTTTACTGTACAAAAAGTATTTAGCACAATATCTGGAAAGGAGCTCAATAAATGTTAATTCCTTTACCTTTCCTCATGTTCTCCACCTTAAAATCCGGTATTACACATAAAAGTGCCTTCCAAGAATAAATTACTTCAGTAAAAGTACAATAGAGTTCATTCTCCATTTGCTTTGAAAAGTTAAAATTTCATCTCTTCAATCTTTAAAATGGAGGGGGACTAGCTTGTGAATTACTTTCAAAATATCACAAACACAAGAACAAGTTAAGAAAAAAACAATGTCAAGAATGAGCCTTGAAGCAACGTGCGGGGGGGGGGGCGGCGGCGGGGCGGGGAATCACTCATCTACTGCGAAGAAATAGGGGTTTTTAAGGCGTGCTCACTAAACGAAAAAAGGCTTGAAAAAGGTAGAAACGTTATTTAATAGTATGTTTTAGAAAAAAATACTTCCCAACTGTTTATTCTAAATTTAAACCTTAAAAAATTAACTATTTTGACATCGTGAGCTTAAAAGTGGAACATTACATATACTTCCATTCAAACCTAAAACATTCCTTCATGACGACTTCCCAGACTCCAGTCATCCTTCAGTTTCATCCTCCCATTTTGAGCTTAATCGAATACCTCGCCGCTTCCCTTGCATCACCACTGACACACGCTGTGTGCAGACGAAGTTCTGTCATTCCTATAATTACCACACCCCTGTCAGACGCTTCAGGCCCATGTTGTTATGACATCTGTAAACTGCAGTCCTCCGTCTGTCTCCACCCGCACCGCGCCCGCCCCCCCCCCGCCACTTCCAAACCACCGGCTCCGGCTCGGGCTGTAACTTGTGAATTCCCGAGACGGTCCCCTCCGGCCTCGGTTAGGATTTTTACACGCCCCCCACCCCTTGCTCTTTCCTGCCTCAGTCGCCGCACTCCGTGCGGCCCACCCACGCCCCCAGCTCGCTCGCGCCGGGCCGCGGCGCTGGCTCCGCACTCCCTCCTCTCCGCCCCGCTGCCTCAGCGCCCCGCAGTCCCCGACGCTGCTTCCAGCTCCACTGCCGCGCCGCCCCGCCCTGCCTCGCCTCGCCTCCACCGGCGTTCCCGATGGCGAACCAATGCTCCCCACCCCCACCGTCCTCTCAGCGGGCCGCGCGGCCGTTGGGACTGCCTGGCCCGTGACGCACGGACGCGCAGCAAGCGCCCAGGCCCAGGAACCCGAGCTCGAGCACTGCCGGCGGCCCGCCCTCACCGCGGGGCCTCCCCCGCACACAACCGGATCCGCCGGAGTCCCCGGCGGGAGGGGGAGGGGCCGGGGGCCGCCGGGGCCCCGCACTCACCAAGCTCAAGGCAGCCGATCCCGGTGCCACTGCTGGGGTGAGCCTCTGGCTCGCTCGCTCGCCTGCCGTGCCTCTCCCGCACACAACCTCGAAGACCCAGCTCGCGCCTCGGCGGTGCTCACCAGGCCTCGCTCGCCGACACCGCCGCGCACCCAGCACAGCGAGACCCAGCTCAGCCGGCGTTCGCAGTACGCCTGCGCGCGGGGGCCGGCCCGCGCGCCTGCGCGCGCCTCTCCACCACTCTGCTGCAGAGGCTGCCGGGAGTTGTAGTCTTCCAACCGTCCTTCTCGCGAAGCGCCAGCGGTTAGCCGGGAACCAGTGGAGAGTCTGGCGTCGGGAAGGAGGTCTGGTTGACAAGGTTCGCAGTTAGTGGCGAAGGTTGGAGAGTCATTCTGGAGTGACAATGAAACAGTACTTCTTAGGCTGAATTGCAAAGTTTTGTCTACAAATTTGTCTTCGAAGCTCTTCCAGGGCGTATCGATCCTTGCTCACCTCTGTCTATAGCCTCTGACAGGCTTGTTACCTAATACACGTTTACTGAGTAAATAATGGAATGAATGAAGCCTGAGGGATTACTAAAAAAGAGTTATAAGTCCGCGCTTCATGCCTAAGGCATTCACATGCAGCATGTTTGAGAAACTTTTGTGTATTTCCTTTTTTAGTTCTCTCCCGTCCCCTTTGCCTGATAATGTATATAAGCAGTATCAAAAATCATTAAGAAATTAAATGAAACACAAATGCTTGCTTTACTCTCAATAAATGCTCTCAAACGAAACTTTGGAACAAATAGTTGTTACTGTTAAATCTGATGGAATTCTCTTTGAGCTTAATCGAATTGTTTTTGAGCAGTGGCTTCAAAAGAAGAAAGACTGAAGCCAGCCAAGCAAAGGTCACAGAATACAGTCTCACATGCAACCTGGTTTATCAAATCAATCTAAACACCCACGGAGAAGCAAGGTGAAAGAAATGGGGTAGCTCTATAACATAAGTGTGGGAGAGAGGACCTTACTGCCTGAATCCTAGGCTATGCGATGTTCATTTGTCCTGGATCTCTTTCTGCCACGTCAGTATTCCCCACTAACGGTGTGTTTTCTAGGATGAGCTGAGTTTGAGCAAGGGCACTGGGGAAAGGGAATGTGTTCTAAGGGAGAGACTTGGAGGCAAGTGTGCGTGACCGCAGCTAAGCTGAGGACAGATCACTTTATTCCAGTCAGGAGCTAATATTATTCAGAGCTGGACTTCAGTGTTTGTGAAAACTAGTTTCTTTCTAGTTCACCCTTATTCCTAGTTAGAGCATCCCGTGAGGGTCTGGACCAAAAGTCTGGGGTATTTACGAGGGCCTCTCTTCCTTGACCCAACCTCTTCAGCCCCATGGGACAGTCAGAAGCTCTACTCAGTTTTTCAGCCACTGCTTTCAGAATTAGCAATCACTTCAAGTGGAAAAGTAACAGCAAACATCAGGCTCACCTCTCATGGGTTCCCTTTCTTTTCTTCCAGATCTTGGATCCACAGATTCTCACTGCTGTGGTAGCTCTTCAGTGCCTTAATGTTTTTTATATTTTGTCCAGCTATTCTCTGTGGTGGGAGGATTTGTTCAAGACAACAACAGTAGCCCATTGCTGAAGCAGAATTCCTATATATATGTTACTTTTACAAAAATGTTATCATACCATACATGATGTTTTGTTAGTTAATGTCTCTCTGACTATATCTTTTTGTATTAAAATTTATTTTTAATTTTAAATTATAGAACAGTAGTTTTGCTATTACAAACAACACTGCTGTGAACATTCTTGTACGTGTCTTTGTGTGTACAGGGAAACTGCTAGATCCTAAGACATTGCATCTTTAACCTTACGAGATGTGACAGGCAGAATTCTCAGATGGCCCCCGTGATCTTTGCCCCTTGCTGTTACCCTGTATAATCCCTACCCCTTGAGTGTGGGTGGGAGCTTTGACTTACTTCTGGCCAATAGAATATGGCAAGGATGATTACATTTCATTATAAGTCTCTGTCTTAGCAGACCAGAGCTCGACACTCTCTTGCCGGCCTTGAAGAAGCGAGCTTTCACGTTGAGAACTGCCTATGGAGAGGACCACGTGGCAGCGAGCTGCAGATGGTTTCTAGCACCTGGGTGCAGCCTCCAGCTGACAGCCAGTAAGCAAGCCAGGGCCCTCAGCCCTACAACCACAAGGAAATGAATTCTGCCAACAACCTGAGACGGCTTGGAAGTGGATTCTTCCCCAGTCAAGCCTCCAGATGAGAAGACAACGTGACTTACACCTTGATTGCAGCTTTGTGAGACCCTGAGCAGAGGAACCAGCTCAGCTGTGCCCGTAATCCTGGCCCACAGAAACTGTGAGATAATAAATGTGTTTTAAGACACTAGGTTTCTGGTATTTTTTTCCACAGCGATGGAAAAGTAATATGCTAGATATTGCCAGATTATTTCATAAAGTGGTTGTGCCAGCTTATGCTCCACAAGTAGCTGATAAGGTTTTCTTTTCTAAACAACCTTGCTAACATTTGGAAATGTCTTTTTCATTTTTGCCAAATGGATGGGTGTGAAAATACATAATAATTAGACACATACATTAACATAAAAACACGAAAAATAAGTTTTTACTTGCAATGATATATTCCGTTGTATTTTTTTCTGTTGCATAAATGCTATTACTTAAAATAGCAATAGGACTCATTAAAAGTGGCAATTAATAATAATTAATACAAGGACTAATTAAGAAAATAATTTGTGAGAAAAATACAACCTTTTATAGCATAATATATATATATATTTTTTTAAACATCTTTATTGGAGTATAATTGCTTTACAATGGTGTGTTAGTTTCTGTGTATAACAAAGTGAATCGGCTATACATATACATACATCCCCATATCTCTTCCCTCTTGCGTCTCCCTCCCCCCGACCCTCTCTATCCCACCTCTCTAGGTGGTCACAAAGCACCCAGCTGATCTCCCTGTGCTATACAGCATAATATTTTTATGTTTCTTCCTGTCCTCTGGTTCAGCAACTTATTTTAACTCTTTCTTAAACTCTTTATCACATATTCAAATTTTGTAGGCTATATTATTCTATATTCTATATGTATATTAAGATACATAAACGTAGGAATTTTATGAAGGAGAGTATATATACAGTAGAACTTGTTAAACAGATATTACTCCTATTACAGTTTTAAGAAATGATATGTTTCTGTCCCATGATAGAGTGGGATATTTTTTATTCTTTTTGTTTCCTTTTTCATCAATATTTCTCTGAACTGCCTGGAGCCTTTAGGACATCTTTTCTTTTATGTAATGGTAAAACCAAATACAGCCAAATATAAAATTAGTTTTGACTTGCATTGCACTGATTCCTCTGCCTGCATTGCACTGATTCTTGTTGGCACAGATGACATCAAGCTAAACATTCCCTCAACAAAAGTGTTTGAGCATAGAACAGTTAGGATTTTAATTACTAATGCAGCAGGTTTTTAAACTTGTAGGAATTTGTTTCTGGTTCTCCAGAATGTCCACCCATTTTGTATCTACAGACTTGCTTTGGTAAACCAACTGTTTGTCAGTCAGGTCCTTTGCATGTATAAATTAACCATTTCTATATCTAAAATGCCCATTGTTTTTAAAACATTCTGAAGCACATTGTATGTTATCATAAGTTAAACCTCTCTTCCCCAGAAAAAATGGTTTTAAAGCATAGAGGTAATTTGAACTTGTGAAATTGAAGTTAGATTTCAAATAAATTTACAGTTTTAGTGAAGAAATTCAGAAAGTCCTGTTTAATTTGGTTACTTTTTTCTAGGGACTTTTTTTTAAAGTTCTGAAAGTCTTATTTCCAAAAATTAGTCCTTTTTTTTCTGTTTGAAGTTTTTGTCGCAACCTGCATATAACATTGAATAATTGAGATTCAGATGCTTCATCCTTTTCTAGACTTCTTATGACCTCTTCAAGGATTATCAGACAGTTTTGGAGAACCAGCATGTTTATTTCTGTTTCACTGTAATTCTTCTCTCCGTTCTCATCCTCAATGTATTTCCAAATTGGAGCAGGACATTCTTCTTGTTCCACGCTTTGAAAATATGATTTCATGGCAGGCTGACATTATAATGTCTTTTCTATGGCTGGCAACAATGATCACCATCTTGTAGGTACATGTTTAAGGAAGCTGTCTCCTGCCATTTCTATAGTCAAAAATGTCGTTAAATGCTTCCGCACGTTTTGAGGAAGCTGAAATGCCCAGACACTTTCATTATGAAAACTTCTGTATCGCAGGTAAGCAAACCACACCCCTCTTTAAACAGTGTTCTGTATAAGATGTTTAGCCGATGAGATCGTTTCATTTTCTTCGGTAAGAAGTTTAGAGACTGAATCGAATTTGTCAAAATTAACATTTGCCCTGAAAGCAAATAAATAAGCCAAGTCTACTTTGTCTTTGGACAGATATAACACACTTTGTTTTATGTGTTTGTGGTTTCATTAAAATCTTAGACATCAAGAAGACAATTTGAAACTCCATTTTTCAAGTAAAATTACCTTAAGAGCTAGGGGAGACATTTTCTGAATCAGGAAATAAAACCTTACTCCGTTCCATAGAGCAATGAAAGGCATGATACAATAATGCATATTGGTTCATGTGATACGCCCAAGCTAATTCAGCAGCCACTATTTTCAACTGAGCATTGGTGTCTTTGGGAGAAATTAAACAAACTTTTGATTGATTTTGAAGTACCTGTCTGTCTCATCCTGGACTTGTAAATTTCAGTCTCCATATGTGCTTTTACATCCCCTTCTCCGCCATACACATCCCACACTCTTTTCTGCATATTGCACAGTATGCTCTGTTTTTGTTATTTACCTTCATAATCAGTTACATTGTCCTTCCATATGTAATTCATATTACACAGTCGTTGAGCTTTCTTTCAGCGATGTCATCATGCTGTTGCTGGTATTATAATCACTCTCTTATAAAACATGATCATCGCACTCATAATGTTAAAAAATTTAACTTGTATGAGGCACAATGGTTAGTCCATAGGCAAAGCCAAAGATGTATTGCTAATGTTTATGATTACAATGCACTTAAACTGCACACTTTGGTCGCATCCCTCAGAATGATGCAACAATGGATGATCATTACTGTGACCTGTAAATCATGGTTACCAATATCAGTGAACAGGGGAAAAAAAACAACGACAGAGACTATAGAAGTCGAACAATCTGTGCTGTATCCATTTGACACAATAAGCAGTGTTGCTTTCAGCCTCTATTTTTGGGGATATATGGTTTTGTACTTTTCCCCCAACTTCCCACACCGATCATAAAAGATCAGGATTTTTAATTTTTTTTTTTTTTTTTTTTTTGTGGTACGCGGGCCTCTCACTGTTGGGGCCTCTCCCGTTGCGGAGCACAGGCTCCGGACGCGCAGGCTCAGCGGCCATGGCTCACGGGCCCAGCCGCTCCGCGGCATGTGGGATCTTCCCGGACCAGGGCACAAACCCGCGTCCCCTGCATCGGCAGGCGGACTCTCAACCACTGCGCCACCAGGGAAGCCAGATCAGGATTTTTTTGTGTGTCCTGGGAGGTTTCCCAGGATGTAGGAATTTCAGTGCTTAAACCCAGAAGGTCAGGCAAATCAGAACAGTTTGTCCCTCTTTCCCACCTGTACTGGTCAAATGTATTCCATTCATCTGGCCAGTACACCCATTCCCCCACTTGCTGTGAGTGCTGGCTGATAACTTTCAGCTGCCCCCTTCTATGACGAATTGCAGGGCTAACAGGAGCCAGCTTGCTACAAGGCTCCCACTCCTTTCCCCAGGGACAAACCTCAGCCAATAACTGACATCAGAGTAAAAAAGGCCAACCATTGCTACAGTGTTCAACTTACTCTAATGGTACTATGTGTGCTCTAGAGCCTCCCCATGTAATCAGACTAAAGCTAGTCTTCAACTGAGACAGCACTCTTACTAGCTTTTCCCCCTGCCTTAGACTGTCTCCTTTATTCCCACATTCCTGAGAGCACTCTCCCAATAAGTCACTTGAACAAGAATCCCCATCTCAGGCTTGGCATCTAGGGAACCCCCCCAGGCCATGATCCTAATGTGCTGTTTTCCATTTCCTTAATCAGTTGTCCAAGACCACTTGCTGAGGTTGGTCCATTGTTTTCCCAGTGATCTGCAATTTTACCTCTGTCATTCATATATATATACACACTCAGGGCTCCATATTGAGAAAAGTATGCCTATAGTCACATGATACTCAGAAAATAAAAAGAACCAGTGAGCAAAAATGCAAGAAACAAATAGTTTAGACTTGAACATGGAAACTTGAATAAGAAATCAATTGTATTCTTTACCTCATAAATTCTGATTTCTAAATGGTACTTAGCTTCTAATTGCAAATATTTACTGAAAATATTTTAATGTATCATAAAAGTATTGACACCGTAAAACCTGCAATGTGAAAAGTGCATCATAAATGTGCAGAATTTTTTATATATTTATAAAATTTATATAGTATATATAATATATAAACTTGAGATATATATATCGCAACTATACAAATATACAAATGTATTATATAAATTTATGTATTTTGGGGGGTATTCAATACATATATGATATATATATTCGAGATACATATATTCTCAAGTTTCCATATAGGCACAGGTCTGTTTTGGAGCTTTCTATTCTATTCAGTTGGTCTGTTTGTCTATCCCTACACCAATAACACATCTTAATTACTGTAATTGTATAATAAGTCATAATATGTTGTAGGTCAAGTCACTTCCACTTTGTTTTTCTTCTTCAAATTGCTTTGGTTCTTCTTGGGCCTTTTTGTTTGATATGTTTTATAATTACTCCATCAGTTTCTATGAAGAAAATCTCCTCTGATTTTGATTGAAATTATATTGAATTGATAAGATTAATTTTTGGAGAACAGACATTGCTATTATATTGTCTTCCTCTCAGTGAGGATATAGTATATCTCTCCAGTTATTTAGGTCTTCTCTAATGCTTTTCAATGACGTCTTGTAATTTTTTTCGGAAGTTTTTGTACTTTTGTTAAATTTAATTCTAGTTACCTTATTTTTTTGCCGTTGCTATTATACTGGTTTAAAAAAAAGCCTTTACATTTATTGTTTTTCATGCATAGAAATGAAATTGACTTATATAAATTTCTATTTAGAATCTTGCAGGGTGCTTTTATTAATTCTAATAATTTGTCTCCAGATTTTCTTGGATTTTCTATAGACAATCATATTTTCTGTGATTTAATGACATTTTTGTTTCTCCATTTTTAGTGTTTTTTGTTTGTTCTTTAATGTGTTTGACAGGAGCTCTAATGCACCGCTGAAGGTGTGGTGATAGGAAGCATCCAGTGTCTCATTCCTGATTTTGTAGGGAATCACTCTAATGTTTTACCATGAAATACGATCCTTGCTCTAGGTTTTCGGTAGATATCCTTTTATGAATTCTTTACCAAATGATTTCTCTCTATATATTGAAATGTGCATACCCTTTAATATATTTATATGGTAAGTTACATCTCAGGTTTTCTAAAGTTAAACTATCTTTGCATTTCTGAGATAAACCCAACTTGACCATGATTTATTTATACAGAGCTGAATTACATTTATTAATACTTTGATGAGAATTTGTGCATCTATTAACATAAATGAAGCAGTCTGTACTTTTCCTATCTTGTACTGTTGTCTATTTTTGGTATCAAAGTTAAACTAGCTCTGAAAAATTTGTTGGGGAGGGTTCCTTATTTCTGTTCTCTAGAAGATTTTATGTTTATAATTCCAGAAGATTGGAATTATCTGTTATTTGAAGATTTGGGAGAACTCACTAGTTAAATCATCTTAGCCTGTTGTATTTACTTGTTTACTTGTTAGGAAAAATTTTAATTACTAATTCAACTTATTTAATAGATATTAGAAAATTCAGGATTTCTAGTTCTTCAGTCAATTTTGGTAAGTTGTTTTTTCTAAGAAAATCTATATTTTGTCTAAATTTTCAATGTATTAGCATTAAATTGTTTTGTCTATTTTTTTAAATTTTTGCAAAGAAACTGCTATTGACTATTATTTTTCTCTGTTGTATGTTTTTATTTAATTATTTTCTGTTTTTATTCAAGTTTATTTTGATTTTCTTTTTTTTCTTTTTTTAAAATTTATTTATTTTATTTATTTATTTTTGGCTGTGTTGGGTCTTTGTTGCTGCTTGTGGGCTTTCTCTAGTTGCAGCAAGCGGGGGCTACTCTTTGTTGCAGTGCGCAGGCTTCTCATTGTCAAGGCTTCTCTTGTTGCAGAGCACAGGCTCTAGGCACATGGGCTTCAGTAGTTGTGGCACGCAGGCTCAGTAGTTGTGGCGCACAGGCTTAGTTGCTCTGCTGCATGTGGGGTCTTCCCAGACCAGGGCTCAAACCCATGTCCCCTGCATTGGCAGGTGGATTCTTAACCACTGTGCCATGAGGGAAGCCCCTGATTTTCTTTTCTTACCTTAAATTGGTTACTTAACTGATTAATTTATGCCTATAGATTTTCTTAATATAAGCTTTAAGTTTCTATAACTTAAGTACTATTTTAGTTTTATGTCAAAAATTGTATTAGTAATATTTTCATTAACATTCAGTTCTAAATATTTTCCAATTTCTGTTAAGTTTTCATGACCCATGAGATGTTATTTTGAAGTGTATATCTTATTTCCAAATGTATTTATTTTTAAGCTATTGTTTTTTCTTTATTGATTTCTAAGTTAATTACATGATGGATGATGGTCAGAGAACACAGTCCAATAGAGAATATCTTAAAAGTGTTGAACTTAGAATATGGTCAATATGTATAACTGTTCTGTGTATACTTGAGAAGAATATATATATTCTCTAATTGCTGGGTGGAGGGTTCTGTATATGTTCATTAGGTTAAAACTGTGTTCTTCAAATCCTCTATAGTCTTGCTATTTTTTTTAACTGAGTGTCTGC
This sequence comes from Delphinus delphis, assembly GCF_949987515.2. Classification (NCBI taxonomy): domain Eukaryota; kingdom Metazoa; phylum Chordata; class Mammalia; order Artiodactyla; family Delphinidae; genus Delphinus; species Delphinus delphis. Next base: position 67,771,328 of record NC_082686.1, read on the forward strand.
TAGGTCCTGAGAGAGCTGTGTTAAATCTCTAAGATAGTGGATTTGTCAGTTTTCCAGTAATTCTGTCAGTTTTTGCTTTATGTAGTGTGAGGCTATGTTATTACCTCAATTACCATCATTATATGCCTATCATTATATCTATCCCCAGTTAATTGAATCTTTGGTTATTGAGTAGTCATTTACCCCTAATAACATTCTTTAACTTAAGGTTAAACTTTGGGATTTGTTTGTTCTTATTTTTCTAATTCCTTAGGTGTAAGTTTAGATTGTTTGAGATTTTTCTTGTTTACTGAGGTAGGCTTGTATCACTATAAACTTCCCTTTTAGAACTGCTTTTGCTGTGTCCCATAGATTTTGGATCATTTTCATTTTCATTTGTCTCCAGGCATTTTAAAATTTCCTCTTTGATTTCTTCAGTGACCTATTGGTTGTTTAGTAGCCTATTATTTAGCCTCGATATGTTTGTGTTTTTGGCAGTTTTTTCCTTGTAATTGACTTCTAGTCTCATACCATTTTGGTTGGAAAAGGTGCTCAGTATGACTTCAATCTTCTTAAATTTACTGAGACTTGTTTCATGGCCTAGCACATGATCTATCCTGGAGAATGTTCCATGTACACTTGAAAAGAATGTATAGTCTGCTGCTTTTGGATGGAATGTTCTATATATATCTATTAATTCCGTCTTGTCTAATGTGTCAATTAAGGCCAATGTTTCCTTATTGATTTTCTGTCTGGATGATCTGTCCAGTGATGTAAGTAGGGTGTTAAAAGTCCTCTACTATTATTGTACTACTGTCAATTTCTCCTTTATGTCTGTTAGTATTTGCTTTATGTATTTAGGTGCTCTGTAGTTGGATTTTTAAAATCCAATCTATCTGTGACTTAACTAGCAAGTTTAGTTCAAATTACACATATTATGATCACTTACGTATTTGGAACTATTTCTTCCATTTTGTGTTGTCTCACTTTTTTTCCCTCTGATTCTTTTTTTCCGTCTTCCCTGATTTGCCTTTTTTGGATTTTTTAATTCTTTTTTTTTTTTAATTTTTAAATTTTTGGTCTACTATTTAGAAGTTAGGTGCTTTACTTCTCTTTTAGGGGCTTCCCTTAATAATGCTAATCTCTTGAATGACACAAGGACTTTAAATCCCTTTAACTATTTAACTATATTCATTAATCCAACATTTTACATGGTTCATTTTTTCAGTATTTTATTTCAGTCTTATTTTATTCCACAAATTATTAGTTGTTTATAAAGACAGTGATTGTTTACCATTTACACATTTACCATTTTTTTGTTTACCATGACTTCTTGAAGCTTAGATTTTTCTTTGTTTTTTCCCTCCTCCCTGAATTATATCCTTTAAATTTTAAATTCCTTAAGTAAGAGTTTATCTTTTGTTGGTAAATTCAGTCTTCAGTGGTCTGAGAGTGTCTTTATTCAAGAATTAAGGCAAGGGCTTCCCTGGTGGCGCAGTGGTTGAGAGTCCGCCTGCCAATGCAGGGGGCATGGGTTCATGCCCTGGTCCAGGAAGATCCCACGTGCTGCGGAGTGGCTGGGCCCGTGAGCCATGGCCGCTGAGCCTGCACGTCCGGAGCCTGTGCTCCACAACGGGAGAGGCCACAACAGTGAGAGGCCCGTGTACCGCAAAAAAAAAAAAAAAAAAAAGGAAAAAAAAGAATTAAAGCAAAATAAAAGCTTAGCTAATTACAGAATTCTAGGTTAACAGTTCATTTTTCTCAGCCCTCAGCAAATGCCTTCAGGCTTCAGTATTAGTTTTCTATTACTGCCATAACGAATTACCACAACTTTAGTGACTTATAAAAGCACAACTATACTGTCTCACAGTTCTATAGGTCAGAAGTCAGGCATAGGTCTCACTGGGCTAAAATCAAAGTGTTGGCAGGCTTCTCTCCTTTCTGGAAGCTTTTGAGTCCATTTCCTTTTTCACTCCAGGTGTTGGTAGAATTCAGTTCCATGCAGTTTAAGAACTGATTTCTCACTTTCTTCACTGATTGTCAGAGGCCACCCTTAGCTCCTAGAAGCTTCTCACTGGTCCTCGCATCTCAGAACAAGCACAGGGCATCAAATTTTTCTCATGCTGCCATCTCTTATGTGACTAGATTGGGCTGACCTGGATAATCCTGGTTAATCTTCCCATCTGAAGGGTAACTTCATTTTTTTTTAACTTTTTATTTTATATTGAGGTATAGCCAATTAACAATGTTGTGATAGTTTCAGGTGCACAGCAAAGTGACTCAGCCATACATATACATGTATCCATTCTCCCCCAAACTCCCTTCCCATCCAAGCTGCCACATAACATTGAGCAGAGTTCCCTGTGCTATACAGTACGTCCTTGTTGGTTATCCATCTTAAATATAGCAATGTGTATATGTTGATCCCAAACTCCCTAACTATCCCTTCCCCTGACCCTGAAGGGTAACTTTAATCACATCTGCAAAATGCCTTTTGCCATGTAAGGTAATATATTCACAGATTCAGGAGGTTAAGGTGTGGACATCTTTGCAATGAGCAGAGGGAGGACATTATACTGCCTACTGTCAGTCTAGTTGTCATTCTTTTGTACATAGCTTGACTGTTCCCTCTGCCTGCTTTTAAGATCACCTCTTTGGTGGCCTACAGTTTCATTATGTTTCTTGGTATGGGTTGTTTCTTTTCTTACCCTTGTGAACACTGCCTCTCCTCCATTATCTTTTGACATCTCTATTAAACATATGCTAGATCTTTCAAATCAGTCCTCTCACCCTCAGCTCTGTACCACAGCCTCATGCACAGGCGTGTGAACACCTCAGCCCTCATGTCCAAGCTCCATCCTTGAAAACACTCCATGGCCATTCTTGATGCAGACTGTGGCATAGTCTACCCTTGGGAGAGAGACCCAAGGAAGAGTCCTGGAAGTAGACTTGAAGCTGTGTAGGCGGGAAGTTAGAGTTCCAGGTACCTAGTGGGTGGCTTAGAAGTGAGGTGCGCAGGTTCCAAATGGACACATTCTCTTGACCTTGTGCATTCCTCACCTTGTGGAGATGGGCATGGCCAGAGGAAGGTTGAGAGTGAGACCCTCTCAAACCAGAAGTCCAAGGCGGGACTCCTCTTGCCCATATTCAAGGGCAGTAACATATGAGACAATAAACATGCTTCTTTTAAGATGAAGAATGCTGGCTAAGGTAAGATGAGGAGGAGGAAGTATTCTAGACAAGAGGTTGAGGATGTGAAGGTCAGGGAAGTTTGGAAGTATAGAGAGATATTGATTTCAGAATAGGAAAGAGATGCATGCTGAGATTAGCTGGCCACTACATTGCAGAAATCTGAAGTCAAATATGGCCACAGTCACAGTAGATTCAGCCTTTTTAAGAGCTCGCTGCACAGAATACTCTTCCAACTGTGTTCCCAATGTGCTGCGTTCCTAATTTGCCTATCTTAAAAATTCTTCAGGTCTCAACTTGAGTTTCACTTTTTTTTAAAAGGACTTCCTCCCAACCCCAGATTAATTTATGCTTCTCCTCCTTAAATTTTTCCAAAGAATCTGTAATTCCTCTTTTGTTATACCGAGTCACACTTGTTAAGTTGTCCATAGCTGCCTTTCTGATTATTTCGGCTGAAAGCTTTAGGAAGACATTTGTCTTGTCCAGCATCGTAGCCCCAGCACCAAGAAAGTGACTGAAATACATACATCTGGTGACCAAGATCTATTTGGTGAATTAATAATTTAGCCTCATGGTGCCTGAGTGGCATTACTTGAAATAGCTGAATCCAAAAGGGGTAGCAGTAGAATATTGGCCGTCTGGTGTCCTTCCACTGCAAATAAGTTCATTTTACACATAATTTTCAGAGCCAGTTACTTTGACAAAGGTGATTTATTTTGATATATAAAGCACTTTATAAGATTCTCTGGAAAATCTAAAATCATCTTGCCGTCTTAATATGTTACACTATCATCATTTTACAAAATAAAAGGATTGGATTATATACTGGAAAATCTCTTCACTACATGTAAAACATTTTTGCTATTGCCTATGGTAAAGAAGATAAAAGGACAACTTGAAGGAGAGGGAGAGGTCCTAAGAGTGTTTTAGTTGTTATCTACCCACCCCAACCCCAAGAGAGGAAGACAAAGATGAAGGCGCTAAGATGATAGTTTATTTGACATATTCAAACCACTCTTTGAGTCACTGATGGTCATTATTTGGTTAGTTCCTCCAAAGGAAGGTCATACCTGTTGTTAAAATGATGTGGAGGTTAATCAACAGAGCTGCCACTTGAGAGTTTCCTCCAAGGCTGCTGTGGAGACAGCATCATTTGTCCTGAGTAATCCTGTACATGACTTTGGATGCAAGTCCACAAATACTGGGGCACAGCCTGTGTGTCACTAAAAACGACAAAGGTTTCAGGGCTGGAAACATTGTCAACCACACTGTCATGGCAGTCTACGGCTCCAGGATGCAATGGTGGGGGAACAATATTAAACTGATGACCCTTGCAGAAGGAGCCTGTGAGTACTTCGGCCTCAAACACATAGATCAGCTTATCTGTGGCGGATGTTTTCTTGATCTGGTGTGCTATGTTTTTGAGGTTCTTGGTGAAGTATATTCCAGCTCCATATTTTGGGTCTGATAAGAGAAAAAAAAATTAAAGATTATTATGATCTGACAAATCACATTGCCTATTTGGGTACTAAAATGTATTCACTCCCTAGTCCTCCAAATAATCACCACTTCCTGCTCTCAAGTCCCTGTGTCTGTAGCAAAGACACCCAAAGTTGTTCACTTGTGGCAAATTAACACTAATATCACGAAAATAATGATAGCTTACATCTTAATATACCATTAGAGTTTATAGAGGAGTCTATGATTTACAAAGCATTTTTACATTGATTATCTTCAATTAATACGTGATTTGGGTAGGATCTCCATATAGCATGAAAAATCTGAGGTTCAGTGAGAGTATGACTTAAGTCAACTTACCAGCCGAGCAGCTAATAAAGACAGCATAATGTAGGGAAGGTTCTGTTTCTATTAGAACATGGCCTGACTTCTACAAGCTGAAAATAAGGATATGTCTAGAACTCTTGAGAATAGAGCTAGTGAAAAAAGCATGTAAGAAAGGCAAAGTGTCTTCCAAATTCATGGACAGCATTACACGAAAAATATGTCAAAATAAGGGGAATGCTGAGCATATGAAGTAACGTTAGTGTGCATGCTACATTGTTCAGGAGGAGACACTCTGGATTTTGGGGACACAGACATCTGGTTACTAGAGGAATATTCTCTACTGTGGGGCAGGGATAGGTGTGGTAATACCAACCTCAAATAGGAGGCAAAGATGAGACTTGGTTCCTCATCTACTGGCGCTTAGTCTAGGGATTTTTCCCTGTTCCAAAAGCTAATCCAAATAGATGAATCTCTAACTGAGGGATGTCAGTATTGACCAGACAGATGGAAGGAGCATTTGGAGGGTTCTAGCAGCTTCCCTGGTGTCCCTGAAATCACTCCATATAATCATTCACCTGCCCCATTAGTTCTGGCCCTTGAGACACACCCCAGTGAGGAACAGAAACCTCTCTAGATCTGAGGCTTGAAGTCACTTTACTGGGTATGAGCAAGTGTCCTGGGCCTGGACACAATGCAGGGCACTAAAACTCTGCCCGTCTGTTAGACAGCATGGCTGAATATTAGAGAAAGAAAAGGTGTGTCCAGCTCCCTGAACCTCAGCCACAGTTGGAGGCCGACCCCGTCACATCCCAACCCCTCAGCCTGACTTCAGACCAAGCCCTGAGGCAGTTACTGAATGAACCCTGTCACAGAAAGACTCCTAAGGCTGGACTGAGCCTAGAACAGTCTGGGCTCTGGTCCATGTCCTCCCCTCCCTACACCCCAGCCCACAGTGGCCTGTAAACTGGGAACTCTGCATCCATACACATAGACAGGTCCTGGTTTCAGGGTGGCATCAGTGGGGCCATGGACACTGAGAATGGCTATCAGGCTTGGGGCCAGTCCCAGAGCAGGTCAGTGGGGTGCAGGGAACCACTGAGAAGCAGCATGAAGGCTGGGGCCAACAGAAATAGGCAGTGATCACCCAGAGCATGAGCCTAGCAAAATAGCCCACAGAGAATTTCTACACGCTTTTGATCTAGGTCCATGCTCACCAGGAAGTTTTCCATTCATCAGGCATCCTTAATACTGTGATACAAGGAGGATGTGCCCTATTCCAACCCCTGGAATATATGCCACACTGATATATATGCTTGTCATCTGTCTTCTCTTCTCTGGAATATTAAGAACTCTCAGGAAGCTGAGGGCCAAACTCTGGTCCTCAAGATAATAATCCCTGCTTAATGCCCTCTTTACCCCTATTAGAGGGGGAAAAAAATGAAAACTTCTTTGAAGCCATATTCTCTCTCCCTCCTTCCCTTCCATTCTTCCCTCTCTCTTTCTTTACATTTACTTGGGACATAACCAAACACTGTTTCAGGTTCTAGAGCAGCACTGAACAATAGAAGTATAATGGAGGGCTTCCCTGGTGGCGCAGTGGTTGAGAGTCTGCCTGCCGATGCAGGGGACACGGGTTTGTGCCCGGGTCCGGGAGGATCCCACATGCCGTGGAGCGGCTGGGCCCGTGAGCCATGGCTGCTGAGCCTGTGCGTCCGGAGCCTGTGCTCCGCAAGGGGAGAGGCCACAACAGTGAGAGGCCCGCGTACCGCAAAAAAAAAAAAAAAAAAAAAAAAAAAAAAAAAAAAAGAAATGTAATGGAAGCCACATATGTAATTTTAAATTTTCTACTCGCTGCATTAAAAAAGGTAAAATTAATAATACATTTTTAACCTATTATATCTAAAATGTTATCATTTCAACATGTAATCAACATAAAAATTACTGAGATATCTTACATTCTTTTCTTTGGCAGTGGTCTGTAAAATCCAGTCTGTATTTGATACTTACAGCACATCTCAATTCAGATTAACCACATTTTAAGTGCTCAATATCCACATGTGGCCAGTGGCTACCACGACGGACTTGAGCTTCAAAAGTGGCTAAGACATGTTCACAAAGAGAACTCCCCACATGTAAACAGATAAAATACAGTACAATTTTATGTGGCAAGAACATATTTTGAGATAAAATTCAAAGATTTCTTTTTTGGGGGTTTCTTCTTGCTCCTCGTTCCTCTACCCATTGAGTTCTTGCTACTTATCACTTCAGAGGCAAAAAGAATAAAATTTAGAACAAACTCAATTGAATATACATATATATGATATATACATGTATGTATACATAAATGACAAAATTATTTTTAATCAAGCAGAGAATATAGTCACAAAAGTCTGGCTTTCAGAGTTAGGTTTTCTGAGAGAGAAAAAGGAGTTTTTTTGAACCAAAAGGCTAAAAGCCTGAAGGATTTAGAGCATGGAGTTTATACCATATATGAGAGAGGAAAGAATACAAGATATTCTAAAGCAGTTTTCTTATTTCAAGATAAAAGTTTTGGGCTTCCCTGGTGGCGCAGTGGTTAAGAATCCGCCTGCCAATGCAGGGGACACAGGTTCAAGCCCTGGTCTGGGAAGATCCCACATTCTGTGGAGCAACTAAGACTGTGCACCACAACTACTGAGCCTGTGCTCCAGAGCCCACGAGCCACAACTACTGAGCCCACGTGCCACAACTACTGAAGCCCGCACGCCTAGAGCCCGTGCTCCGCAACAAGAGAAGCCACCGCAATGAGAAGCCTGCGCGCCACAACAAAGAGTAGCCCCTGCTCGCTGCAACTAGAGAAAGCCTGCACGCAGCAACAAAGACCCAACTCAGCCAAAACTAAATAAATAAATAAGTTAATTTAAAAAAGAAAGATAAAAGTTTTTCCTTCTACCTGGTAGTAAGAGAAGAATCAGAGAGGACATGACTAGAACTCTTGGGGACTCTGAGAACTTGCTCACTTTACTGCCTCACTCCCTTGAAAGAGCCCTGGGAGCCAAGATGGAGCAGGATAATAGAAATCTCAGAGAAACTGGGGGAACTTCCACAGCAGAAGGGACCATTGCCTGACCCCGCTGAGTGCAGCCCCTCACCCAGCCTGGCACTTGAGTGGAAAGTAGCAATGGCTGGGAAGATGTCCAGAACAGGTGAGGACAGCCCCCCGCAAGAGCCCGCATTTCAGCTTGGAGGATGAGCACACTCAAAAGTTTCCTGTGCTGCAGGAGGCGCACAGACCTGGCCGGGAAACGATTTCCCCCGGCATGAAAAACAGAGCAGCCTGTGTAGACACTACTTAAGAGCAAAGGGCATTGGAAATTTAAGTCTGGGAAGGTGCTAATGACCAAAGCCCAGGGTGGCTTACCTACCAGAGGACACTGGGGGCAGAAGACAGATGGGGGGCCATAAGCTAGACCACCCTCCCCACAATGCCTGCCCACCATCTAGAGCAATCTCAAGGATATTAGGAGAAGAAAGGGCAAAGCCTTGCAGGAACTGAGTTTAAACACCAAATGGGGACTTCCCTGGTGGTCCAGCAGCTAAGACTCCGGGCTCCCAATGCAGGGGGCCTGGGTTCAATCCCTGGTCAGGGAACTAGATCCCACATGCCACAACTAAGAGTTCGCATGCTGCAACTAAAAGATCCCACATGCCGCAACTAAGACTGGATGCAGCTAAATAAATAAATAAATAAATATTTTTAAAAAACCAACCCAAATGGACTAAGAAAACTCTGAAAATGACTGAGTTCATCCTGAACTGTCAAGATGGAGTTTTCCATATCTGTGGACATGGGCGCATGAAAGCTAAAGTTCAGTTATAGAACCATAAAGAAAACAAGTCCCACACCTGAGATGTGTGGAACTGTAAATTTTTGTACTTGTTAGATTTACAGATGTAACAAAGCAATGAAGGAAGTACAGGAGCACACAGGGAAGCAACTTGCTGGGCCTGCAGGAGCTGCAGAAGGTGTCAAACAGGAGATGCCATTTGGACTATATCTTGAAGAAGGAAGAGGAGTTCGCAGGACTAGAAAGAGTGAGGACAGAAGGCATTCCACATGGAAAGGCACAGAGGCATGAAAGCATACAGCACGTATTTAGGAAGCTCTAAGAAGTTCACAGCTAGTGTGTTGAGGAATATAGTAAGCGATAAGCTGGTGAAATAACGTGGGTCCAAGGCCTTAAATGCTCTGCTAAGGAGTTCGGGTTTTTTACCTTGTAGGCAACTAAAAATGTAGATGTTAAACGGGCGTGTAATTTTTTAGCATGCTAATTCTGGTAGCAGAGTAAAGGACAGGTCAGATGGTTTTGAGGCAAGGAAAGGACCAGGTAATGGTCTAGGCTTAGGGGAAGATGAACTAAAGCAGTAGGAACAGAGAGGTAAGTCTGGACTGAGAATTTTATTGAGAATCACTAGAACTGCATGACTGCCTCAATATGAGAGTGAGAGAAAGGAAGGAATGGAGGATGATAAAGTTTCCAGCCTAGGAGACCTGGTAGATGGATGGGGGTATTAGCCAGTTTAGGGAGTATGGGGGGTGGGGTGGGGGGAGCCCCTTTCTTAAGGAAAAGTATGGCCAAGAAAAGCGTTCAGTTTGAGGTGGCTATGGGACATCTAGGTAGAGATGTCCAAAAGACAGAAATATGGGCCTGTGGGTCCGGAGAAACGTAGGGGGTTAGAGTTACAAATTTGCAAGTCATCACCATAGAGGTAGGAGTTGAAGTCATGGGAATAGGTATAATCACGCAGGGGGACATTGTAGAGGAAAAAGAGCGAAGGTTCCTTCAGAACTCCAGAAAATACCAATATTTAAAAAAAGGACAACAGATGGACTCACTAGATTATAAATTATAAGGGCAGGAACTCTATTTTGTTTCACTGTTGTATCCCTCCCACCTAGCAAAGGGCCTGACTCTTAGAATGGTTTTCAATAAATACTTATGGAATGAATGAATGAATCCAATAAAGAAACTGCAAGCAGGCACATTCTTGCTGCATTCATCCAAGTCTTACAAGCAAGAGATGAATTCAGAATAGAACTGGCTAGAATGCAAGATAGAAAAAAATAAATAAAGCTTTGTTAATAGAAGCCCCCTCTACCAGCACGTGGCATCTAAGTTTACTGAGAGTCCCATAATTTGGAACCATGCAGGTGTGAAAAAGCCAGGAGCCTTTACACTCCAAATGAAAACTAGGTTAAAAAAAATGAGTTTGCTCAGTGGTGACAAAACTGATGTCTCCAGGGTTTCTCAGGCACGTTCAGTTAAACGTTCTCACCAGACACATTGGCACAGGTCACATTATGAGTATTATCTCCCCACTGAGTCTGAATTGCCTGAATTCCCTCAAGACAGTAGCTGCTAAGCGAATGGCTAGGGAAGTGGGCGGAGCACAGAGGCCAGTAGGTAAAAGACCAGAATCTTGAGGCTTAAAGACTAGATGGAGACAAGATATTTGGCTGGGTTAAAAAGACACAAACTTGACCAGAAACAAACAGGCCTCATGCTGCTTAGTTTTTAAAGGAATCGTATGGTTGAAAAAAACTACAAGTCCAGCTATCAGTAGCCTGGGAGCATTCTAGATCCCTAGGGCAATCCATAGACCCCTGGTAGGCAGTTCACCTAGAAATGACCAAGGGCGGCAATACGTAAGGAAGATTTTTCCCAGAGTGCAAAACAAAGGTCTTACTCCACTCCCAGAATAGAATACTATACCGGTCCAGCAGCACGTGGTTAGTGGTATAGACCAGTGACTTGTGTGTTTTCCTTTCTCCCCTTTCGAACTGGGAGTTCTTATTGCGGTTTTCCTGCTCCCTCGCATATCGTTGTGTAATGAATGTATTAGGAAAATTACCTTGCCTTTAAGCTTTAAGAAAGTACTGTCTGGACTTGAGGCTGATGATAAGCTAAGATGAGACTTTGTGACAGTCTTCCTTGGGAGGATGGTGTGTGTCTTAGCTACTTGGGGAAGAAACATGTGCACAGATGTTGGGTAGGCAATTAGCAGTGTCTACCACAGAAATGAAAAGAGGGCACTCGCCGGATTTGAAAAATATGAGGATTGTGATGTTCTTAGAGTAGTTTAAGTCGAAATAGGAGGGGCAGGGGTGGAGTGCAGAGATGCCAGTTACAATGGGTTTAGGAGCAAATGGAAGTCGTGAATTTTTAAGATTTTGCCAGTGAAAGGATCATACTGATCATCGCTTTCCTGGTTACACTCCAAGACTTCTTGGTGGGGATTCATTTATCAATTTTTACCCCCAGGTGAAAAATTGTTCAGGTCCAATTTTTACCCTGGGTACTGCTTATGTTTTCTCTGGGGCAAAGAGATCATTTCCAGACCCCTTGCTTTCCAGAAATCAAGCCTTGGAGTAGGCTCTGCAGCAAGGATCATGCTATGTATTTGAAAGGTGAAGATCAAAAGCGACATATTTAATGGACCAGGCAAAATCAAGCTGCCTCGCTAGTATCCTCCATGATGATTACTAAACTTCTTAGCTTCTTATGGAGAGATTTAAAAGAGAAAATATAGCAGTAAAGTATGAAATATTTTTGTACAGCTGAGACATAGAAGCAACTACACGTAGAACCCCCATAACTAAGGTGATGCCTAATTCATTCGCTGGCAGCTACTGGAAATGAAGAGGATGGAAGAGAAAAGACCAGGGCTTCCCTGGTGGCGCAGTGGTTGAGAGTCTGCCTGCCGATGCAGGGGACACGGGTTCGTGCCCTGGTCCGGGAAGATCCCACATGCCGCGGAGCGGCTGGGCCCTTGAGCCATGGCCGCTGAGCCTGCGCGTCCCGAGCCTGTGCTCCGCAACGGGAGAGGCCACAACAGTGAGAGGCCCACGTACCGCAAAAAAAAAAAAAAAAGAGAAAGAACCAACTTTATTATATTCAGGAAAATGCTCTTTTAATTAAGGGAGGAAGATTGTTTGGTAGTGTTGATAATAATTTCGTTGAGATAAGAAAAAAAAAAAGCTCCAGGGTGCTCTCTGCAGATAGGACACAAACACAGAAAGGGGAAAACAGTGAACTGTAGCTCTTACTGCAAACACTTTCATCAACATAAAAGCCACCAGCCACAGTATACGTGAAGGAAAAATTTTAAATATGACCCTTTCCAAATAACTTTACCACTAAATCCCAGCTGTAAATGACCCCCTTACCAAAGCAACAAATGCTGTTAGTGGTGAGTCATCTGCTGATGTCTGCTCACCAATTCCCGCATAGAGTAACCCCGATTATGAGGGACTGACACCTACCGCAGGGCACGGAGTACATTCTGTGAAAGCCGACTCTGCATACCATTTTGCAGAACTGGTGTGGGACTTGCTGAAACAACCTGTGGCTCACAGGTTTCCCATGGGTTCTCTCTTCCATCATTTTCTTCCTTCTCTGGAAGGCAGCCATGAGAAGTGCATTGTCTACCTTCTCCACCTACAGCCCAAGGAAATGAAAAACTGAAAAAGAAACTGGAGAACTGCTACTTAAATTGCCTGCTACTCTGCTTCAAGAATAAAGGCACTTATGTGCATATTACTTTGCATGTGATTTGCTTTTCACATAAAGTTGCTAAGAGTCTCTCCTGACCCCAACCCTCTCCTATTTTGACTTCTATCTCTTCAAAATTCCCTGTCCCTCTTCGATAAAAATTCCCTGAGCAATCACTATGTGATAGCTGGTAATGAAATGGTCAACTGCAGACACAGTCTTTGCCCTGTTAAAGCTCATAGTTTAGTGAGAGCTAAAAATAGGTAAATAATTATAAGTGTGATAAATGCTATTGCGTTTCTTTTATTTTGCTTCAAGACAGGCAGATAGCTTATCTCTGAGTCTTGGTCTATGCTTCCGTACATCCTGACATCATTTCTACCACTTGATTCCAATTATACCTCTCATACCTGCCCATCCCTGCCCTCCTTTCAGACTAATTCCTAGGATTCCAGGTCATTGAGCAGCTAGCTTAGAGACATTAGCAGGGGAGTTCTTCTTTTGGCTGTAGCATCAAGTGAGAGCAGATAAGTCAAATTCTTCCCTTAATTAAGTATACCTTTATAACCCACAAACCACAGTCTTCAAACTGTTTCTTTTGATCCTGAATTTCTCGAGTTGAAATCTTCAGGCATTTCAAAAATGCATTTTCCTTCATTGGATTCTGGTTTTCTGGTTGCTGATCAGTCTGCTGCCCTGAAAATGGGTAACATAAAACTTTGTCTCAGTGCTCTGTGAGAGGGAAAGGTTTGTAAGGAAATTAAATGAGGGAATTCCCTGGCGGTCCAGTGGTTAGGACTCAGTGCTTTCACTGCCGGGGCCTGGGTTCGATCCCTGGTCGCGGAACTAAGATCCTGCAAGCCGTGCCACGTGGCCAAATAAGTAAATAAATAAATAAACAGAAATTAAATGAAACAAATTATAAAAACTTGGAGGAATATATAAGCAGTTTAACTTGTATGCCTCATATGTTTAGGACATGCAAGGACAGCTATAATACCATGAGAAGTCATAGGATAAAATAGGGGGTTAATAAATCTGTCCTCAGGACTTCCTTGGTGGTCCAGTGGTTAAGACTTCACACTTCCACTGCAGGGGGCTCAGGTTTGATCCCTGGTCCAGGAAGTTCCAGATGCCGCGGGGTGCGGGTAAATAAATAAATAAATAAAATAATCGAGCTCAAGAAAAAAGTTACATCCCATGGGAGGCAGAATCTCCCACAGAATAAATAAATAAATAAATAAATTTGTCCTCAGATGATTTGGATTATGAAGCTGAGGGGATAAGAGAAAAAAGAGCATTAATATATACTCCCCCCATCAATGCTGTAATGATGATATATAGTTGTATTGCTAATAGGAAATGTTTGTATTTCTAGCCAGGATGCCAATCAACAAAAAACATAAGCATAAGAAAATGTTAAGGGGTGATGGAAAATGGTATGACATTTATGTAATACTTCAAAGTTTTCGAAACAGTTTTGTATCTCTACCTCATTTGGGTATTACAAACCACCACTGAAATAATTAACACAGTTTTACAAATAGGGAAATTGAAACTCAGAGAAGTTAAGTGACTTGCTCAATATCACAAAGTTAATAAGTACAGATCCAAGATTATAAACCTGGCTTTCACCAGTGCTTTCTGTAAGGGGCAAGGCAGAATATTTAGTATATATGTTATTCATAGGCCACCCAACCAAGAAGAACAAAATTTGGAGATTAATAGTTTGTGGTGTCATGTCTTTCCTCCCTTCCTTCCTTTTCCCTCTTTTTCTTCCTTCTTTCCTTCCTTAACTTCTTTCCTACTTTACATTCAAGGGACAACCTTTTATTGCCCAAAGGAGCTCCTTCCTGGACTAAATACACAGATGGACATATGAAAACACCAAAAAAGGCTTCTTTTCTTTCAGTTTACTTTCCATTTGACTTAAGACCAAGTATAATAAAATGACCTAATCCCTAGCACATTATCTAATTGAGTGGGCTCAATTTAACCACAAAAAGCAGATGATAAATTCAGAGAAACTTATAGAGGGCCAAGCTGTAAATCCAGAAAGCAGGAAAGCAGGAGGAACATAACTCCATAGCAGAGGAACACCAAAGCCAAGACATTTCAAAGAGACTGTAAATTAAATCTGGAGAGCAATAGCTCACATTTATAAAGTATAGTATTAGAGTTCAGTTCTCTTGAGTTCAGCAAACATTTACTGAGCTCCTATTACATGCCAGGCACTGAGCTGGGCACCGGAAACTCAAAGATCCACGAAGTCCTGCCATCAGAAACACTCACCAGGAAGGATTAAAAGAGAACCATAAAAGAGGAGCATATGCCTAACTTCTATTATTTAAAACATACTGTTCTGGTGGATAGCTGATGCTCCCTGTAGTAATAACTCATTTGAAAATTACCCATTTTGGGTTTGCCCAGTGGCGCAGTGGTTGAGAGTCTGCCTGCCGATGCAGGGGATGCGGGTTCGTGCCCCGGTCCGGGAAGATCCCACATGCCGCAGAGCGGCTGGGCCCGTGAACCATGGCCGCAGAGCCCGCGCGTCCGGAGCCTGTGCTCCGCAACGGGAGAGGCCACAACAGTGAGAGGCCCGCGTACCGCAAAAAAAAAAAAAAAATTATTCATTTTGTTAATGTAGATCTTAACCTGATTAAGAGGGGGTGAGTCTCTATGAACCTCTGAAACGCTGCTGTAGAATAATATGCTTAGTCATCAACTGCCAAAAAATGCCACCTTGCAGCAGAGCAAGGGACTTAACATGACTAAATTGCCAACAGCTAGGAGAATGGGCCAACTTTACGAATGCAGTTAAAGTAATGCCACAAGCATTACAGGACATCAGTGTTATTTTCTACCTTGTTCTCTTGAGAAGTGTCAATGTCAGTTTAAACGCCCACATTCACTATGTTTTAAGAGCTAAGTAGAAATCATAATCTTGGGTCTCATTCTTAAGTATTGTTTTTGTCCATGTTTTTTGACATTGGGTTTTCTGTGGACTATGGATACAACATTTATTGCAAACTCCCACTCACTTCGACCATATCTGCCTGAACTATTTTTACAAACACATGGTGAAAATAAGACGTTCTCTGAAGTTTTACATCTGAATTTTTGCACTAAAGTCACTTTCCATGTTACATCCAGTGATCTTTCTAAAATACAAGTCTGACCTTGTCTTTGCTTAAAATCATTCAAGGCTCTCCATTTGTTTCAAGAAAAACTCTGAATACTTTCATGTGATTTATAAAGTCTTGCATAACCTAGGCCCAGCTATGGTCTGATTTCTTGAAAGTTTCTTTCTTTGCCTTACTAACTCCTACCTATTCTTCACTTCTCCATTTGTGACACATCCCCTGCGAAGCTTTCCCCTTACCTCCCAAGTCTGGGTTAGGTGCCTCACCTAGTTGTTTCCAGAGCACTTTCACCTTCCTGTTCATAACTAACCTGCTTACCTCTCAGTTTCCCCAGTTAGATTTTTTTTTTTTTTTTTTTTTTGCGGTACGCGGGCTTCTCACTGTTGTGGCCTCTCCCGTTGCGGAACACAGGCTCCAGACGCGCAGGCTCAGTGGCCATGGCTCAAGGACCCAGCCGCTCCGCGGCATGTGGGATCTTCCCGGACCGGGGCACGAACCCACGTCCCCTGCATCGGCAGGCGGACTCTCAACCACTGCGCCACCAGGGAAGCCCCCCAGTTAGATTTTGAGTGGGAACAATGTTCATCTTATCACTGTATCCCAAGCACCTAGCACAATGCTTCACATAACACGGATGCAATACACATTAGTTGAATAAATGAAAGAAATAAGCCTCAATTTCCCAAGACAGTATTTTCAATGGTATGATCTCTCAATTAGCTCTAGGGCTAAGTTGAAAGGATCTCTCCAGACCCAAATTCCCACAGTCATCCCGATGGGTTTTGCCCCATTGAATGAGTGATACTTGAGTGGACCTCACAGTACCAATGAAATTTACTCTGGTGGGAAGGCTCAAAGTAATTTTAGGGCTCCTAACGCTGTCAGCAATAAATAATTGCAATAAAACTCTATTAAAGAAATGAATTAAGTAAGTGGAATGTGTCTGCATTTGAATGCTCCATCTGCAGAATTAGGGATGTACTTTTTTTCCCTAGAGCCTGGTCTTGGGTTATCCTGGGCTTTCCTCATAATTGCCTCTTAGGCAATCCATGTCATCATCAGTAAACCCAATCGTGTGTGTGTTTGTGTGTGTGTGTGTGTGTGTGTGTGTGTGTGTGTGTTCATTTACTAATAATTAACCCTGCTGGTAGAAAGAGCCAAAAAACGGTTATAAAAGTTATGGCCTAACAGACCCAGCATGGTTTGCTCTCTCTCCTCTTCCATTCTATCTCTCACTCACTTACACACATGCACGCTCACGCCCAAAAGTTGGAAGGGCTGACTTTCCAACTTAATTGAAAGTTACTCACCTGACAAGCTCCAAAGGATGCGCTCCTTTTTTCTTGCCATTTCCTCTTGAACTTCACACAGCATTAGTTCAATGTTCATAACTGCCTTAAAGAGGTCAGCCTGGGCTCCTTTAATCTCTAACTGTGCTTTTCCCGGGCTGATCATCTCTGAGATAGAGACACATGAGGTTTTCTGAAGCTCAGACAAATAGTCATGTTTCTTTTTCCCGAGGTAGAGGATATGCATATCCTCAATGATGTGGTAGTCCTGGAGGGTCAGTATCCTCTGGATCCACGCTTGGGCCTCATCTATCTTTTCCTGATCGGATCCCATCAGATTGAAGACAGGAAATCTATTTTCTCTCTTCTCTCTGGTCCCCTGGGGGACTGAAAACACTATCATAAGCAACCACAGAAGGCAGGTGGGTTTTAAACCAGTACAGAACAAAACACCATAGCCACTGTTTGCCCTGAGCATCCTTAGCAGTAGCAGCCTCAATTAAGTACCTACCTCTGAGAGCTTTGCTGGGTACAAAGAAAATCTAAATGTATAGTTTACAGTCTCCTTGGGGACACAGAGTTTAGCTTATCATGTCTTGCCCCTGCTGTGTTGCATTTGTCAATTTACAGATGAGTTCACCTTGTAATCTCATCCTGGATGCTAACCAACTATTATTTCTTGCTGAATGGGATTTTCCCTAAACTCTTGTTACCACCAGGTTTAAAATCAAATATCTCTGAAAGCCATAGATAAAGCCAATTTTTGAAAAATTGGAAATTATCATAGTATAATGAAACAAAGAAATACCCATAATTTCACTACCTGGGATTCCTTTTTATGTCTTATCTGTATATGACAGGACATTTTGCACCTCCACAACCAACATTTGGAGTTTAGTGCTGCTAAACAATGGAATATTACAGCAATGAAAAGGAGTGAACTTTAACTATACGGATAAATCTCAGAAACATACTTTGAGGGGAAAAAGTAAGTTGAACACTTAATATTTCTAGGCATTATTCTAAGTGCTTTACATGTATTATTTTATTCAATTCTCACAATCCTATGAAATACGTACTATTAGTAGGACCCATATTACAAATGAGGAAACTGATTCAGAAAGTTACTAAGTAACATGCCCATAGTAATAGGACTTGTAAGTGGTGGCCAGGGAGCTGGTAGGTGTGTGGGCAACCTGACTCCAGTGCTCATACAATTCTGCTTCCCAGTGAGTGATCTCAGGACAGTAGTGGTCATTAGCATCTTTTCCCCTGATTATAGCAGTTGGGTGGTACCAGGAGCTATGAAAAAGTACCAGGACATACCTAAAAGTAGGAGGGGGAGAATGGCCTCCCTCTGGTAACAATAAAAGCCAAAGTTTTAGACAACAGTAAAAAGTGACAGAGATTCTTATATTGATGACATACTTTTTAAAAAAACGCTTGTTCTGCCTGGGAGCTTATATTATTTTTAGGAGAAAATAAAAACAATGCATGGTGATATTTCATTTATCCATCATTATTAGGAAAGAAGAGTTGTTCTTCTAGGTAACTAAATTATTGAAATCACTCAAGGAGTCTCTTCTAGCACCAAAACATAATTCACTCTAACTATTTATTAGTTAAATACTTATAATAGAAACATACTTCCCTGCCTTCCTAAATAGTTTAACTTTTCCTTAATAATCTGAGATCATCGTCATTAATCATTATTAATGTCTGTTACTGTCCTGTACTATAATTCCTTTATCGATGTCCTCAAAAATTACTGAAGTAAATGGCAACGCCTGGCCCCATTTTTCAGATTAATGATATAGGGACATTTGTATGTTCCTCTTGCATATTATCCTCTCCTAAAACTCCTCTTATCTAACTTCCCTAGAGTCACTGTGGTTTCCCAAACATGCAGTGCATTTGTTTGCTTCTGTGAGTTTTCTTCACTTTGGGTGCCCTACCCCCACCAACTCTGGCCATTGAAAATCTTGCCATCCTCAAAGCCCAACTTAGAACCATCTTGTCCATGAAGCCATTCTTGCTCCCTTCCAGTCAAAGGGCATCTCTCCCTCTTCTAGGCCAGCTTGGGAGTCTGTCCATCCTCTCATTCATTATTTATCCCCTGGCATTTGTTTAATGCTTCGTAATTTACAGAACATTTTTACATAATCTCCAGTTATCCTCACAACAATCTCTCATTATCACCATTTTACAGATAGATAAATAGGTTCATAAGAGGTGCAGTCACAGGCCAGAGCTCTTCAAGTTCCCTCTTCTTCATTTCCAACACTGCTGGACACTGAATGTCCAAAAGTGAACTCTTCTAATAAAGGGTATAAGCAAATCATTTCGACCCTAATAGAAAATAGCCTAATAGTTTCTATTGCTGGTTGAATGTCTGGTGTTCTTAACATCTATAGAACACTGTGGATTAAAAGACTATTTCAGAAGTACACATCCTAGTTGTCATGACACAGTTCCATCTCAGTCCACTCAAACTCCTCTACAGGAATGGAGTTATAAGACAAAGTTAATCCTTCTCCAACAACTACCAGGATTGGTTTAATCCAGTGATCCCCAGACCTGGTTCTGCAGCGAAACTGACCAGGAAGCATTGAAAAATATACATGTTTGGCCCAGACCCAAAGTTCCTGAATCAGAATCTGTAGAGTTGGGCCATACATATTTTTGTTTGTTTGTTTGTTTTAAAGTTTCCATCACAATCCCAATGATTACTCAGGTTTGGGTAGCATTGGTTTAATCCACTTATTATTATCTGGTATTACTTAGATGTATTTTCTATGATTACTAATAAGTAACCCCATTTAGATGGCACTCCATTCAAATCAGAAAGCGTAACTGGCTTAGTAAGCTTATGGAAAAAAAAAAAATAGACATCTATTTGTGAACGAACTACCCACACTGTGGATTACCTACTTCAACTTAGCTTCTCTCTGTTCATATCATGAAACTAGACTGAGCAAAAACAGAATCATGGTCAGGTATAGAGCACATTGGTATCCAGGCAGGAGCACAATGAAACATGTTTGGCTTATTTATTCATCTTCTCCCCTCCATTAGTTCGGATGATCAAGAATAAAATGAGCCTATGATGGTAGACTCTATTTCTAGATCCGTGAGTTTCTTACTCACCACCAGGGTAATTGTTGAGACCCTGCAGCTTCAACTTATTCTTTTCCATTTCAGTGCTGAAAACCTACGAGAAGCAAAACAGAGACGAGAGTCCTAAGTGGGGCTTTTAGCCACTGTCATCAAAATCCCTCTCTCTGCCTACACTCACATACTTGACCTCATCCACTCTTTCATCCCCCATTTCCACTGCCACAAATCTAAAGCAGCCTTTAGGAAAGTCCTCGGGAACAGCAAGTGCGGCACTGCACTCTATTAGAACATGTAGGGGAAACAAGTATAGGAAAAATGGAAAAGAAAAAACAAACAAAAACACCTTAAAATCTGGCATACAAAAAAGGAGAATGTACATCCCAAGGCAAAATATCATTTCTTCATTTATTCATTCATTCATAGATATTAATGCCTTGCTAATTGCACATTAGGCACTGAACTAAAGCTGTGGATATGTCACTGAAGAAGACAGAGGAAGATGCTCTTGTAATCAATAAAACAAATTCATTTTAAAAAGTGATACGCACACCATGCTTTGTTTGTAGATTAAATAAATGATCAATTCCTGTAAAGTGCTTATAATTGTACCCAGCATATTATAACTATTCAATATGTTAGCTATTGTTATAATTATTAGTATGGGACAGTCTACACACAAAGATTTATGTATATTGCCAGGTAGATCGTTTAACATAGTATCTATTTGAAAAAACTCATCTCTCCTAGGGTTTGGAACCACCATGCCCAGGGTCTTCCTTGTTTAAAGTTGATGCAATTGGCAGTAATTCTTCATTGAAAAAGATGGTAAATAACGTAGTAAAGACTACATTTTTCATTGCATCTGAACTTTAATAATGAAGTTTCTTAATCTGTAGTACTTTTTCTTCATAAATTATATTTGCAGCTGCTATTTACAGAGCAAAAAAGCCCTCAATCTTACCATGCTTATTTAGTACCTGGAGAGGTCATAACAAGGAGGGACTTCCCTGCCCTTCAAAACAAATGACATAACATTATCTGCTGATAAACAGACTAATAACAGCTGCCAAACACAACATGGATAAAAATCAGTTCTCTTACAAAGTCACTTCAAAGTCAGTGTGTGTCGCAGGGTTAGAAATCATTTAGGCAAAGCTTTTGAACTGAATGTGAAAGAAAACTGTAACTTAATCAGTATCAATAACATAGAGGGTGTGGATAACAAGCAGACAGGCTGCAAGTAGTTTGGAAAAGTAGATCCAAAGGACAAGAATTTGGCAGTTTTTCCAGCTCTGTCCACGAATGACTAACACCTCATGTGAGGAATGTGTTCCTAGTAAGGAGTTCCTTTTTCTGAGACGTGATGTCTGGCACAAGGTAGATATGCAATACATATTTGTTAAATAACCAAATGAATGACTGTTCATGGCCTTTTACAGATACTCAGTGGCACCCAGGACCCTTATCATCATGAAATACGAGTGAACACAGTATTTCAGTCAGCTGGGGAGTTATTTACTCATTGTCATCCATGAACTGGAAATTCATGAGTGTGTGAACATCAATATCGCTTTATTGTGAGCTCAGTATGGGTTGGTCTTCCTGAGTCAGGTCCACTCTAGATGCCTGACAAATCCATTTTCTGGAATGTAGGGACCTTGCCGAGGTAATGCCCCCTGTGAAGAACTGTGTAAGTTGCCCTCTGATCTTTCTGAACATACACCCCTCATTGAAAGACTTATTTAGGAAGAAAAGATGTGCTTAGCAGAAGACCAGAGGTGTACACATATGTGTACGTGCACGTCATACCCCCACATGGATATAATGTAGTGTTAACATTGAAAAAAGCCTGAAGGAATGGTCAATGTTCAGGGTATAACATAAGTTACTTTGTAAGATAATCTTCTCCTTTGAGTTACAAAACTGAAAGCTGTATCATCTTTCAAGTTATTTTTTCTGTGGTTTTGCTTAGTGGTTCAGAACACAGGCTTTGGGGTCAGACCAACAGACACAGGTTGGTATCTTGGCTCAGCCACTGGATTGGTGAGTACATATTAACCTCTGGTCCCATTTGTAAAATGGAGATGACAATAGTGGCTTCATCATGGGACTGAGGGGAGAATGAAGAGAGACAGCTTCTTCTTGGCACAGTATCTGGCTGATGCAACTCATGGCAACTACTGTTATTATTAGCCCCTGGGGGAGCCCTCAGACTGTGGTTGATCTTTTCTGTATTGTTGAACCGCCATTTACATTTCTGTTTGTATGTTGAAGAGAATGAGAGCCTTCTTTTCTAGTTGTGGTTCATTCCTCTTACAGGGATGTGGTGCTTTATGGACAGTCCAGAGATGTACTCAGGGCACCTATCTGGGCCCAGTAACAGTCCTCTGCTGGGGGCGGGGGGAGGACTGGTGAACTTCATTCGAATGACAGGATGTTTAATTTTGTCAAGAAGGTAAGCTACTTCATTGGGTAATTCACCAATCTTTCAGGTCAGCTGTGGATGAGACAGTGGTGTACTGGAGCTGGCTTACACTGGCTCATGAGACCCCACTGTGAACACCTCTTTCCAATTCCTTCTTCAGTGATGTAACATGGATAGCTTGACATCAGCAATGGAAATCAGTAAACACTACAAACCTCCCTGTGTCTAGTGAGGCAGCAAGAGGAATAAGAACCTTTACACTTGTTCCAGAAAAGAACAAGATAGAACAAGTCTGTTTCCTTGTAGGGAGAGAGAAAATGGCAACCACCCACACGGAGACAGCCTGGGAGGTGGGAAAGAGAAGGGGTAGGAGTAGGGGACCTCATAAAACTGGGAGGCTCCTTACCTTTAAGGAGCAGAGGGAAGAATAAATGCCAATAAAGGACAAAAGAGAAGCTAGGTAGTGAGGTTAACATGGCTTGTACAATGACATTCTTTACTAGGTCAGAAGTGAGCAATTTATAAAAATTAAATTTCACCAAGTTAGACCATCACCATGCTGTACAGCACTTAACAGGCCCCGTGTCTTACTCTGGAGATACTAAACAGATGTTGTTGAGTGAATGAATGAACAAACGAACTGAAGTACATTTCTAAGACATTAACTTACCTTATATAACTGCTGTTCTTTTGGGAAGATCACAAACTTTACAGTTAATTGTTGCAAATGGTGTCTGGCAAACATTAAAACTTCATTAAACATAATCTCTGCTGCTTCAGAGATTCCAGTCCCAAGGGCAGGAAAGGAAATGGAAGTTATATTTAGCTCAAGGCATTTTCCCAAGCATTTCTTCATTGCAGTTTCCAATGTCTGCAGGAAAAACACAAATTCAACATCAGCCTTGAGTCAAAAATAAGACTTCACTTACCCCTTAATCCTGCCTGTATTTTACAATGCCAGCCTCCACTATTCCTCAGGGCCATGTCCATCCCTCCTCAGAGGACAGGAAAGGTACCACTCCATAGGGGACCCATTATAGCTATAAGGTTAGATGATGAGAAATGAAAGGGCTCAGAAAGTGGTCCATTTTGTGCCATTCAGTACGTCTGAGCATCGTGATTTCCCTCAGTTTATGTAGCCTTCTCCCCAGGTTAGAGAGCCAACCTTCAGTTTATCCCCACTTACCTGCCACTTCTGGGTCAGAAGAGCTTTAATAAAAGGCTTTATTTAAAGCTCTAAATAAAGAGCTTTAATAAAAGGAGGTAAAGGTTAAAGTAAGTAAGCAACATTTATTTAATGTCATTAAGATCTGTTACATAATTTATTTTTGGCAGATTTACACTTCCATCAATGTTTCAACATTCAAACTGAATACTAATGTAGGAAGGTTATCTAATAACCTTCCTACATTATACTAATATATATTATCCTAATTACATATACTAATTACACTAATATATATTAGTTATACTAATGTAGGAAGGTTTTACTAATGTAGTAAAAACTGAGGGGTAGAGAGTGACTGGAGGACCAATTTGGGATTTGAGGGCTCTCTAAACAAGAGAAGACCAGAAATGGAGACAAAATAAAGATAGACAAAGTTAGAAAAGGGGATTAAGTTTCCCTCTCTCCACTTGTCAGTAGGTTCCCCCTATTCTTTAATGCATGTAATTTACGTCCCTCAGTTGTAGAGTCAGGCAGAAAGCTAAGCTCCACCACAGGCACAGACGCCACAGGCGATAGATTTGACTGGAATGGTATTGGAAGGGAGATCCAGGTACTCCTGGAATTTAACAGATGGCAGGAGATATGGAGAGGCTGAATCCCAGGCCCACTACTAAAAGGCCTACAGGGTCACTGGGTGCGCTGACGTGAACAAGTGTGCAGACTGAGGGAGCCCTGATGTTTCTGTGTCTATTTGCGGTAGGTCCACTTAAAATTTAGACATGGGTTAGGTGATATTTTAAATTAAACTTCTTAAGATAACTTGTGACAGCAATACCTGTTTAGTATTTCAGGTATTCACAGGAGTACTAGAGAATGGGGATTATTCCACTTGACAATAACATTTCATGAATGTAATCACAGGATGGAAATTCAACAGACAACATAGACTCTGGAGATACAGAAAGATAAATTTATTTTGACCTTACCAGTTTTTGTTCAGAATATCCTGAAGGCCACAACACATGGTATACATATTTGCAGGGCAATTTAAATCCTTTTGTGACCAGTACCAACCGGGAATCTAGTGGTGTGTCAGTCATATTTTGGCTAAATTCCCTTTCTATTTCATCTCCTGCTGCTTGTAGAATTGATTTTGACACAGATGTAGCTCTAAGACCACCATGTGTATATACAGAATTAACAATTACATTCGTCTGAAAAGGGAAAAAAATGAACAAGATTCAGTGTTAAATTACTTTTTTTTAAATGACTAATTTAAATCTTTATTTCCCTGAAGAGCTTTGAAAAATACATTTGAAAATCCTAAATCCACAGAAATATCACTTAATAATGGATATAAAATTTCCAAAGCGTGATCATTTGACTGCCATGAATCTGTCTGTCCTAGTCAGAAATTAGGTAAAGTATGTAGATGATACAAGTTTTATTGCAAACATCTGTCAGCCCCTTGCTGCCTTATACCCCCAATATCCCAGATTCACAGCATTCTCTATGATTTGTTTTAAGCTTTATCCATAAGTGGTTTCACTCTCTGCCCCACTGTCATCACTTTTTGCTGTTTCTATGTGAATTTTCATTTTGTCTTACAGAGTGAAAATAAAATTTCTCAGGCAGTTTCTATCCCCTAAAGTTTGTGTTTTTTAAGGTAAGTAGTACATGGTGAAAGAAAGCACAAATGGGACATAAAAGTCTTTGGTGGGAAATAGGCCTCCTTCTTGGTGGGGTCCCCAGATCCCCCAATTTATCCTGATGGCTTTGGCTCCCTTTGGGGGTAACCTCGGTACTTCTCATGGATGTTAATGAATGTGTCACTTTGAAAGTGAAATCAGAATTTGCAAGTCGGGGGCATTGGCATCCTTTACAAATTTTAAAGTTCCTTGTGTTGGCAATAATTAAATACAATAAAATTTTAGTTAAAGGGATAAGTTACTCAACCAGGATGTTTCCACTTTAATTTTAAATTGGCATATTAATGATTTATCAAATGAATATTTCATCTCATGGGGTCCCCGCAGTCTTCTTTCTAATTGTCTTGCAGGCAATAAATGGCATATTTTCACTTGTGATTAAGTCTATTTGATTGTGTCCATAGGAGAGTCAGATCCAGGGGAAAAATAGAGAATATAGCCTTATATTCTTTCTCTCTCTTCCTCTGTTGCAACCCTTGCTCCCTGCTGCCCCCTTCAGTTACTCATCGGTAATTTGTTGAACACCCAGTTGCATGCCCAGAGACCAGCCCCAGGGCTACAGAGATGAACAAGCCACGATTTCCACCTTCGAGCTACTCCCTGCCTGGCAGAGAAGCTGCACTAATTCAGAAGTACCTAGGTTCACTGTTACCCTGACTCTCTCCCCTCCCTGTCAGGGTCCTCACCTTTGTGCCCTATGATCCCTGGCTAAATGCTACGTTACACTTTGTATCCTCCACAGCTCCTGGCACAGAGCCATATACTCAGAATATGATTTACAGCTCCGCTTAGGTCTCCTGACTGGTCCAGCCTACTACTTTTGATCTGTCAATTCCTCTGTATCTCTCTGATCCGTCATTCTAACCACCCAGGCCTCTTCTCCTGCCAATTTAAAACTCACATCTTCTGAAGTAATCCTACTTGATCTACTACACTCCACTCTTGTCACAAATGTATATACTCTTAAATATGAATTCACTTTGTATTAAGACTTTTTTGTTTATTATTGCTAGGTTGCTTTAGAAATGTTCAGATGGTTTGTCTCCCTAACGAGATTTTTCAAATAGAGAATCTTTTTACATAAAAAGAATAAAATAGATTTTAAGTTCCTCAGAATCAAAGATTGTTCTATTTCCTCATGGTGCCTAAGAATAATGGCAATAATAATTATAAATACTTACCACATGCCAAGTTTTATTCTAAGCAGTTTATGTGTATTGATTCCAACTCTAAGATATAAGTGCTATTATTATCCTTATTTTACGGATGAGGAAACTGAGGATCAAACCGTAAAGTAATTTGGTTCAGGTCACCCAGTTAGTAAGTGGCAAAGCTAGTATTGAAATCCAAATGGTCTGGCTATGAAATCCATACTCTTAACCTTACTTAAGAAGATGCTTTCTAAACCGTGTTTGAAATAGTATATGCTCAAAACATACTTGATAGGTAACAAACAGTTCAGGGATACCCTTTGGGAGTGCAAGAGAATAAAACAAAGACTTACTTCCTGCATTTCAATGTGGCCCTGGACAATCTGGAGAGTCAGGTTGTTCACAACCATAGTATTGAAAAGGTCGGTGGCTTCTTGACTCACCCGGGACCCCAGCTCGTTCCTCCCTAGGATGGCTTCTGAAACGGTTTTAAAGGCAGCAACAGTAGGGTCCTCATTGCTTACCAGGTGAATTTCTTTCAAATTACTGGTTAGTTGCATGTTTTGGAAATAATGCTTGATAGTTTCCACAATGACTTGTGTACACAAATCCAGAGGGAACTGGAAAATCCCAGAGCTCAGGGCTGGAATAGCTACTGTCTCAGGGCACCCATTACGATTGACAAAATCCAAAATATTTATAATGGCTCTACGCAGTTTATCGATACATTCCTGTCTATCCATTAACCCCCACCGAGGCCCAACAGCATGGATAATGAGTTTGCAGGGAAGCTTCCCTGCTCCTGTGATAGCTATGCCACCAGTTGGAATTTTGCCACATAAGGAAACATATCTTCTGCTCTCCTCTTGGATTTCAAGGCCGCCAGCTTTCACGAGGGCCTGGGCCAGGCCTCCCCCATGAATGAGGTCTTCATTGGCTGCATTCACCACAACGTCAACAACATGTCTGGTGAGGTCATCCTTCCAGACAGATAACTCTAGCCTGGGCACCAGCATTTTTCTGAAGACTTGTAGAGACTCACTGTTACCTTCCTGGGCTGGAGAAACTAGGGTAAAGATACAGCTAAATTTTTTCTGGAGGACTTCCCACAGCTGACTCTCATTATTTTTTAAAATTTTGAAGTCATTGTGATTAATGGAAATTTGCCGACTGTAGTTTTCTCTGAGATTATCAATCTCTGGAAAGGGAGAGAAGATAAAAAATAAAGAAATGAGCAAGCGTCCCTTTGAAAAGGATGTAATTCTACTTCACACCAGGAGACTGAGCTTCTTCTGTGCAAGAGGAAAGACAAGCTTCCTCTAGGCCCCTTCCTGATTCTCCCTCTCACCTAGACCTGTAATTAGACCAAAGATATCCAAGAGTTTTCAATGGTAAGTCACCATAAAGTGCTTAGTCGTGTGCCCGGCATACAGTAAATATTCAATAAGTGGTAGCTACTATGATACAATGATGGTGGTTTAAAATTGTGCATATCAGGGCTCATAGATTTTAAAAATCTACATAAAAATGGCAAGTGTGGGAAGACCCATGCTTAAGGCACAAGTATTAGAAAGGACTTACTTATGAGTCAAAAATATGTGGAGGCTTTATTCATAACTCATTAGCCTTTGTCAGTGTCTTGGCTTGGGTTCTCCTAGGAGCTGATTCTGAGGCGGAGGTTTGAGTGTAAGTTTATTTGGGAGGTTATCCCAGAAAACACCAGGGGTGTGGGATGGGAAGAGGAGAGTGGGAAAGTGAGACAGGGAAAGGAAAGAAATGAATAAAGTGGGTGTTACAAAGCAAATGAAGCTTTAACTCCACAGGGGGACAGTTTAGACCATGTGTCTCAGAATTATATCACCAGAGGGGTAAAGGAGCTGGGATATTTGTCCAGTTTTTATCAGTCATTGGTCGAGGATGCTCCTGGGGACATAGTCCAGCACATGGGCGGAGCACTGATGATATGACAGTAAACAATTCTCCATCATACTCTAGTTTTGTAGCGCGATTTTGGTGGAATTAAAACTGATTGGCTGGGCTTCCCTGGTGGCACAGTGGTAGAGAGTCCGCCTGCCGATGCAGGGGACACAGGTTCGCGCCCCGGTCCGGGAAGATCCCACCTGCCGTGATGCGGCTGGGCCCGTGAGCCATGGCCGCTGAGCCTGCGCGTCCGGAGCCTGTGCTCCACAACGGGAGAAGCCACAACAGTGAGAGGCCCGCATACTGCCGAAAAAAAACACAAAAACTGATTGGCTAAAAATTATTTACTGCATGTGGCAGCAAGATGATGTGCTGCTCAGATCCCCCTTCAGTGAAGGGGGCAGTATGGTTAGCTGACAGCCTCCAGTTGTTAGCCCCTCAGGGCCCATCTCAGCCTTCCAACCCAGGTCACGCTATTCTCAGGGTGGCTCCCATCAATGGCTGAACAAGGCCATTGATGTCCAATGTGGGACTCCGCCAATGAGCAACCTCAGACTGGCAGAGCTTTTTTTTTTAATTAATTAATTAATTTATTTTTGGCTGCATTGGGTCTTAGTTGCTGCATGTGGGCTTTTCTCTAGTTGCGGTGAGCAGGGGTTACTCTTCGTTGTGGTACGCAGGCTTCTCACTGCAGTGGCTCCTTTTGTTGCAGAGCATGGGCTCTAGGCGCACGGGCTTCAGTAGTTGTGGCTCGCGGGCTTTAGAGCGCAGGCTCAGTAGTTGTGGCGCACAGGCTTAGCTGCTCCGCGGCATGTGGGATCTTTGCGGACCAGGGTTCGAACCCGTGTCCCCTGGATTGGCAGGCGGATTCCCAACCACCGCACCACCAGGGAAGCCCGGACTGGCAGAGCTTCGCCAGGTTTACATTACAGTCTGATGGTTCCACCTGCCCAATCCAGTTTCTTCTCTTTTCCTTTTACCTTCTGCATTCCTAACTCCATCTCAGTTTCCGCGTCCTGGAGAACCCAACCTGTGCCAGTGTATTTCATGGGGTCTAGGGCATCATTATTATATGCCACTGAGAAAGGAAAAACGATGCCAACTAAACCTATCAGTGGGTAGAGAGTAGCCTTACTTCAGAGATGTGAAAAAAATGTGTGCCCTAAAACAGATTATAGTGCAGTAATTATTTTTTACTTCAATTCCCATTTCTAATCTGAGCCACCTAGAAAGACCTCTGGTGACCTCAATTACAATCACCTAAAAGCAGCAGCACATGAGTAGTCCGAGCCAACAGGCTTGTGCTTTGGTTGAAAATCTCAAGTGGGCCACCCAAGTTTAGGCAGGTTCCGTTTTGGCTCTTTTTTTTTTTTTTTTTTTTTTGCGGTACGTGGGCCTCTCACTGCCGTGGCCTCTCCCGTTGCGGAGCACAGGCTCCGGACGCGCAGGCTCAGCGGCCATGGCTCATGGGCCCAGCCGCTCCGCGGCACGTGGGATCTTCCCGGACCGGGGCACGAACCCACGTCCCCTGCATCGGCAGGCGGACTCTCAACCACTGCGCCACCAGGGAAGCCCCCGTTTTGGCTCTTACAAGCCTTGTGGAGCAAGGAGACAATCAGTGGGTCACCTCTTATCAACAGTTTCAGTTCTAGGGCTGTGGTCAGAAGGGTCTCACATCTTGTGGGCAAAGGATAAGATCAACGGGAGCCCTAAGGGAACACATCTGCTGGTGCCACATTGCTTCCGAAGCAGTCCCCCTTCTGAGGCATATGCCCGGTCCCCACAAGGTCCTGCAGTCACGCACCTGAGCATCTGTGGGGGAGATAGTCTCCTCTGTATTCCCCTTTCTCCACTGAGGAAAGATATGAGCAAAGATTTTCTGAGACAAGAGTGGGGGTGAGGTGATCCTACCTGATTTCTCATTGTAAGCTGCTGCTCCGACACCCTGTGAAAAGTGAGAGTGGTTTAAAAAAAATTGAGACCGAATGATTTACAGATTACTGATAACAAATACCGCTTCATAAACACAAAGCAACAGAAACCTTCCTAAGAACACTGGGTTTGAGGGGGAAGGGGAACACGTTTGTTTGTTTAATCAGTGTGCCTGAGATACCTGAAATACTAAATGTTCCAGCCAACACTGACTCTACCCCGCTTCCCTAGAGGCCAATGCACTTTTAATTCTGGATGGGATGAGGGTCTGGAGATTACCACTTGAAAAGGCTCAAAGGTCACAGACCAAAATGACCCAAAACTCTCAGACAGGATCCAATCTCCAAAGGTTTGTGGGGTTTCTCTAGACAGAACAACATGGGGACATGAGCCTCATCAGCTACACCTCCCCATCTACCACTTTCAATTGCTTACTTCATGATACAAGCCTGAATGTGGAATTTTCAGGATAAACAAATGAGGTGCCTTTTCCCTAGTCCCTTATTTTTATTCCTCCTCCATCCTCCTCCTCCCTGCGTGCTGCAAAAGTAGAATTGTTGAATGAGTAGAGAGAATAAAAATGATACTGAGGTGACATTTTTTTTAAAAATCACCCATCCTCATGTTGACTCTGTTGATTATACTAGCATATTCTGAGTCCCCATCTCTCGCATGGGGAAAGAGAAAACTTTTACTGGGAGAGTAAAACCAAATAAGTATACCAGTTATAACTGAAGACCCCAGATTTTTTGCTGTTACAGGAAGAACTATTCACGGGCTGATCAAAGTTTATTACTTATATACATTTATGCTTTTTACCTTGGAAAAGTCCATCCTCCAGGTCTCTGGGGTCTTTCAATGTTTACTCTGTTTTGTCTTTCCCAAATGTGGCGGCCTCCTTCTAGGAATGAATAGGATGTAATATGATGAGCATCTTAGGGAATTTGGTGAGAATACACAACAGGAAGACTAAACAAGATTTCTGATCCTGAGTGACTTTTAATTTCACTTGGTGAAGATGCACACATTGCTTTTGCTGCTGTTGTTACTGTTTACCCTCTATCCTTTACAGAGAGATTCAAAGAAGGGAAATAACTGTATGGGCTACAGCAGGGAAAGCTTTATGAGGAAGGTGAGGCTAGAGCCAGGCCTTAAAGGACGAAGCAGGCTTTTACATATTTAGAAGAGGATGATGATACCAAATAGTAAAACTATGCACAGCATTCAAAGAGCAATGAGGAAAAAACCAGCCTATGGGTGAGTGAAGACCCCTGAAGGGTGTCCAAAGAGAGGGAACTGTGCTTATGCCTGTGGAGGACATACGTTACTGAGTTTGTGATAAATATCTCTGATCGAATTAGAAAGGGGATTGTCCGGATAAAAATCAGAGACCGTGGGAAAACATATTTTAATAATTTTTCCTTCTAACAGGTAGGAATGAAAGACTGTGAATTTTGAGGAGAATAATAATAAAAATGCTTAAAGACACCATTGCCCACACTTGTTTCCACATAGTTGCCTCTAGGCCTCTGAAATGATTTCTGATGCCTCTACAATAGGAAAATTTTGTGCGACTCTCTACAGCATCAGAGCACCATCATTCTTTCTTTTTTTTTGGTAATATTTATTTATTTTATTTTTGGCTTTGTTGGTTCTTCATTGCTGCGCACAGGTTCTCTAGTTGCGGCCAGCAGTGGCTACTCTTCGTTGTGGTGCGCGGGCTTCTCAATGCAGTGGCTTCTCTTGTTGCGGAGCACGGGCTCTAGGCATCTGGGGTCAGTAGTTGTGGCTCGTGGGCTCTAGAGTGCAGGCTCAGTAGTTGTGGCTCACGGGCTTAGTTGCTCCGCAGCATGTGGGATCTTTCTGGACCAGGGCTCGAACCCGTGTGACCTGCATTGGCAGGAGGATTATTCTTACATGTCAGGAAAAACTGCAAGTCCAAGTATAATCCAAAAATGCAGGGAGAAGACGCATTTTTGCCTCCAGAGGGCACTGCTGTTTTCACAAAAGAAGGAAAACTGCCGCATCTGCTCCCACTGTGGGCTTCCAGTGGGTTTTTCTTTAGATGATGTTGCACTTGTTTTCTTTTTTTCTCATTATTAATTTTTATTGGAGTATGGTTGCTTTACAATGTTGTGCTAGCCTCCATTGCACAACGGAATGAATCAGCCATACACATACAGATATCCCCTCCCTTTTGTACTTCCCTCCCATCTAGGTTACCACAGTATATTAGGTAGGGTTCCCTGTGCTATACAGTATGTTCCCAGAAACCGTCTATTTTATACATGGTATCAATAATGTATATGTGTCAATCCCAGTCTCCCAAGCCCTCCCTCCCCACCCCTTCCCCCCTTGGTATCCATACATTTGTTCTCTATGTCTATGTCTCTATTTCTGCTTTGCAAATAAGATCATCTATACCATTTTTCTAGATTCCACATATATGCTTTATGATACGATATTTGCTTTTCTCTTTCTGACTTAATTCATTCTGTATGACACTCTCTGGATCCATCCATGTCTCTACAAATGACCCAATTTTGTTCCTTTTTGTGGCTGAGTAATATTCCATTGTATATAGGTACCACATCTTCTTTTCCATTCCTCTGTTGATGGACATTTAGGTTGCTTCCATGTCCTGACTATTGTAAATAGTGCTGATATGAACATAGGGTGCATGTGTTGTTTTTGAATTATGGTTTTCTCTGGGTATACTCTTGTTCAGACCAGGCTTCAAGGGCTCTGGGATAGACTTGACAGTGGCGGATGACACTCTTTTAACCCCAAAGAAATTAAAAACAAGGAGCGTATTGTCCAAAACATTCAATCTCTTCTATTTTATTTTAACAACAATAGCAACAAAAGCCTTCCCAGCTTTCCATCACTGGTTCCTACTATGTTCCTTTCTCTTCATGGGCAGCATGAAGGAGCTGACTCTCCATCCACCTGTCTGCTCAGCCCCCTGCAGTCTGACTCCCAGCTCATCCCCAGCCTCCTCTGAAACTGCTCGCAGTGTCTTCCACGTGGCTAACCCCAGTGGACTCTCTTCTGTCCTAATCTTTATTTGACCTCTCTCTATAGTTTCATTCTTCATTTCATTCTCTGATTCCTGAACCTCTGCTTTTTGGCTTCTCCTATACCATCTTCCTTTGGTTCTTTTGTTACCTCTCACTTTGCCTTTACAGACCTTTCCCCTGGATTCAGCCTCAGTCAACTGTCCCAGGATTTTGTCAAGAGGCACGTCTCAGCTCATTCTGTACACCCTCAAAGGGTGATCTCATCCACTCTCACAACTTCAACTCACCAGATGCAAATATGACTCCCACATCTATATCTCTAGGCTCTCCTAAGCCTCACTTTTCAAAACTACCTGAACGTCCCATAGTCCCCTCAAACACAGCCTTTGCAAAACTGGACCCATAGTCTCCTCATTTCCACTCCCCGCACCGCTACCTACCCTCACCCAACCCCCTCCAAAATCCATGCTTTATCTCCTAGATTCCACAGCTTGGTAAATGATACACCATTCATCCACTCAAGTCAGAAATCTAGAATCTTCTCTTCTGTCCCATATTCAACTCATCACTGTGTCTTGTCCACCTAAATCACTTTCAGATACGGCCCAACCCTCCTTGCCCATTGTTACCACTTCACTTCAGGGCCTCACGGCCCCTTGCCTGAGCTATGGCAATACATTCTTTTTAAACATTTAAATGTACTTAATTTTATGTTTTATTGTTTGAATTGTTCAAATTTTGAAACTATAAAAGGCTCCCTCCTACTCCCCTCACTAAATTCCCTTCCCAGAGGCAATCACTGTTATTAGCTTCTCCTGTGTCCTTCCAGAAGCATTTTTACACAAAAGCATCTTTTTTTCCTCACAAAGAAGGCATTTATTTGAAAAGCACTCTCTGCTCAAAACCTTCAGCAGACTCCATCACCTGTGGTAAAGCTCAAGCTCTTCAGCCTGGCATTCAAGGGTCTCTTTGCCATATCCGTTTCCCAGCCTCCCCATTACATACCCAATGCTCCGGCGGAACTACAGTGCTGCGAAACTACTCGATGTTCTCCAAACTCTCCTTCACCTCTGGGTCTTTGCCTTCATGGGGAGGAAGCTCTGGGACTTCACCTTGGTCAGAGTGCTCTTCAGAGCCTGTGCCCATCCTCAAAAGGTAGCATGTTACACACACTGCTCTGCATCTTCCGTTTTCCATTTAATGTATTCTAGAGATCTTTCCATGTTGGCACATAGAGAGGGTCTTCCTTCTTTCTACTGCTCATTGCATTCCATTGCATAGATGCACTATAAGTTTTTCAACTGCTAGTACCCTCTTTTATGGACACAAGGAGTTTCTAATCTTTTTTTTTTTTTTTTTTTTTTTTTTGCGGTACGCGGGCCTCTCACTGCCGCGGCCCCTCCCGTCGCGGAGCACAGGCCCCGGACGCGCAGGCTCAGCGGCCATGGCTCACGGGGGCCCAGCCGCTCCGCGGCACGTGGGATCCTCCCGGACCGGGGCACGAACCCGCATCCCCGGCATCGGCAGGCGGACCCTCAACCACTGCGCCACCAGGGAAGCCCTCTAATCTTTTACTATTATAAAAAAGGCTGTAAAGAACAACTTAGTACATAGGTCACTTCACAGAGGTGCTAATCAATAAACGGGACAAATCCCTAGAAGTGGAACTGCAGAATAGGGATGTATATGCAGTCGTAATTCTGATAGCACTGCCAAATTGCTCTTCATAAAGACTCACCCATTTCCAGTCTTACCAGCCACGTGCAAAAAAACCTTACCTCTGGCCTCTCCACCTCCATTCATCCCTGCATGGAAATGTGTCCTTCACATGATTGTCAACACCAGCTTTCTAAAATGCACATCTACATGTCACTCTCCTGCTTGCCCTGCCTACGAGCCTTCCATATCTCGTTAACCGATCTTGAAGACTTTTCACTGTCTAGAACTGTGCTGTCCAGTGTGGGTCATTAGCCACACATAGCTCTTGAGCACTTGAAATGTGGCTAATCACAACGGAAAGGTGATGTAAATGTGAGATAAACACTGGATTGCAACGACTCAGGATGACAAAAAAGGATGTAAAATATGTCATTAATAAGTTTTTAACATTGATTACATGCCTAAATGGTTAATTTAGGATATAGTGAGCTAAATAACATAAAATTAATTTCACCTGTTTGTAATTTAAAAATTATAGCTACCAAAAATTTTAAAATTAATATGTAGCTCACATTATATTTCTATCGGACAGCACTGGTCTAGACCCTTCCTCTGTCATCTCCCTTACTCATCACGGCTTCCCAAGGCCTCAGTGTCCCCTCTGTGCTTCAGATGCAGTGGTCTCTGTGCTTTTGATGCTCCCCATCCCTCCCTCTCCTTCTCTCTTTTAAGATTCTTCTTCAAACTTCCTATCAAGGCCTTCAAGAGATTTTGCTTTTTTAGTCACAAGTCTACCTCACCTTACCAGCCGGTGAGGTCAGGTGCCTCCCCTTTCACCTTTATTCCCTAGTACACAGGGCACAGCATGCAGTTCAGTATTGGCCAAATAGAGAAATGAGAGCAGAAAAGCCCCAAGAGCCAGTCTAAAGCATAGCGTTAGAGAAGGTAACATGTGATGTGTCACAACGCAGGTGAACAAATTCAAATTTTTAAAAAATGTAGGTAAGTTTAACCTGAATTCAGAATATGAATTACATTTCAGCTGCAAATAATAGTAACAACAGTAAGAGTTAAAAGGAATCAAAAACTCGGGAGAAACTTTCTTTGACTTGAGCATCTGCCCAGCCTCCATCCTCACCAGGGGAGGCTTGGCCCTGGGCGCGTCTCTCGACCGCTTCTCCCCGGCCCGTTCCCCGCCCGAGTCCGCAGGAGAGGAGACCCGGGCGCCTCGGCGCCCTACCGCCCCGGGAACAGGGGACGGGACCTACTCACCCGGCAGTCCGCGGCAGGGAGGGCAGCGAAGAGAGGAGCGGGTGCGGCTCTGCCGGGAACCGAGAGAGATCTCCGGGAAAGCGAAACTGAAACTTTGCGCTCCAGGGCGGCGGGGCCCGACGCACCCCTGCCAGTGCCCGGCACAGCGGCGTCGCGAGTCGCGGCGTCATCCCCATGCGGAGAGCCATGGCTTCGAACCTCTGCCCGCCGTCCCCGCTGCTCGTGCGGGTGTCGCATCCCGGCACCCGCCTACCATGGAAGCTGGAAAAGTACTTCCAGAGCCGGGAGTCGGGCGGCGGGGAGTGCATCGTGCAGGCCCGGGACCGCAACGACCCCAACTCGGACACCTTCCGGGTGCAGTTCGTGCATAGGGCGAGTGAGCTGCGGGCCCGGGCTGGGGGGCAACCACCGTCCTTGGGAAGAGGGGAGGGGTGGGGGGCTCCATGCAGACCCAGTTCAAGCTGACCTAGGAGAGAGGGCGGGAGAAAGTCTGGTGGGGGACAGGAACCTGGGGGTCCTGCTGGCAAGAGGCGCAAACCCAGAGAGTAGGACAGAGCTCACAAGTGCCCAGTCTCTGACCTGGGCCGACTGTGCCTTAAAGTTGATACTTCGCAGTCTCCTCGCCGTGACTCCTATGTCTCAGCTCTCAGAACACGCTTGCCACCCCCAGATGCCTGTCAGCCCTTGTCACTTAGGAATTTCACTTTTATGTTTTACATAATTATTCCACTTTTTTGTTTTTGAGAATTCGAAAAGTTATATATGCTCACTAGGGAAAAGGGAGAAAAGAATAAAGAAAACCACCTGGAGAGAAACAATGTGAACATTTTGATATATTTCCTCCCAGCCTTTTCCTCTGAATGTCAGTAAACACATAGTAGTTCTAAAACTGAGTCTACACTTCTGATTCCTGCTGTTTTCACTTAATTCAGAATGAGTGTCAGGGAAATGGGGAACTGGCAACAGTTTCAGGAACATGACTTTTAATGAGTGGACGATACTCCATTATCATTAAGCTTTCCTTTCTACAGTAGAACTTAGGCTGCCTACTTTAGAGTTTTGAATAGCTCCCTCACCTTATCACCAACCCACCATTCCAGGATATGCAGGGAGCAGCCCTTACTGGCAGGGTTGTTGGGGCAAGGTACAGATGCATGAGTAAGAGGATTATTTGAAATTGCTCCCATTTCTATGTGTATGTATGTATTTAATGTCTCCACTGAAGGTAAGGAGGGAGTGTTGAAGAAAGGAAAGCACCAAATTGTGGTTGACAACAAACCTGTGACTATATTCCTGGAACCCAATGACAATGCAGCAGAGAACACCAGGATGTCTTCTTTGACACAGTCACAAAAAGGGGCAAGCCCCGGTGAGAAGCATTCAAATGAAAAGGACATTTCTAGCGCTGTGGATTCCTGTGTCCAGAAGGTGAGTATTGAAGGAGCTAGGTATGTTCCTGCAGCTAACTCTCCAGTCCAAGGACCATTTGCTGAGGATTCATTATGAGCCTGGCACTGTTGTAGACATTGGGACACAGAGGTGAACACAACAGACAGGTCCCTGCTGGGGAGAGGTACATAGGAAGACAATAAGCAAGAAAACAAAATAAATAAAACCATTTCAGAGAGTGATACGTGCTAAGGAGAAAATATAATGGGGTTTCGCCTTAGAGCTTGACAGGGCCAGGGCAAGGAAGGAGAAGGAATCTGTGTTATTTCCGACCAGAAGTCAGAGTCTCTGAGGAGGTGACATTTGGCCTGAGACTTGAATGATGAGCAGGGGCCAGCCATGCAGAGTCATTGGACAAATCAACTGCCTACTGTGTGCCAGGCACTGTCACAGGAGCTGGAGATCAGCCAGGAGCACAGCAGACCCTGCCCTCAGGCACCTTACATTCTAGTGAGGGAACCAGACAATAATAGTAAACATATAGATACGGAATAAAATACCTGCCAGTGATAAATATCTGCTAGGAAGAAGAATAAAGCAGGATAAGTGATAGTAACAGGACTACTATTTTAAATAGGATATCAGGAAAAACCTCTCAAATGAGGTGACCTCTGAGTAGAGACACAAATGAAGTAAGGGAGCTAGCTAAGTGGATGTCTAGGGGAAGAAGGTTCTAGGCAGAGGGAAAAAAACAAGTGTAAAGTTGACACCCCCCCTCCCCCCCTCCCCACACACATCCAGACAGGAGCTCACATCCTGAGCCCAAGAGCTTCAAAGAGAGAGATAAGCGTGGCTGGAGGGCAGAGAGCGAGAGAGAGAGTGAGAGAGGAACTTGGAGAGGTACCTAGAAGTCAGGTCTTTGAGGGATGAAGGTTAGGACTTTGGATTTTAACTTAAATGTTAGGAGATTCCTTAGATGGTTTTAAGCAGGGGTATAGAGTGATCTGATTCACATTTCTGCAGGATCACTCTGGCTGCTGTGTGGTGAACAGAATCTAGGAAGAGGCTGAAGTGGAAGGTCAGAGTCCAGTTAGGAGGGGTTGCAGTGAGCCAGGCGCAAGGTGACAATGGTTTGGACTCCGGTGGTCCTGATGGAGGTGTGAGAAGTGGCTGGATTCAGGAAACATTTTGAAGATCTAGAGGAAGGATGTTATATGCAGAGGAAATAGCTTGTGCAAAGACCTCGAGGGAGAACAAAACATTAGAAATCTTGCTTTTATATTACATTCAATTTGCCTCTGTCCTTTTTCACCTAATCTGGTGTTTGTCTTATACTTGAGCTTCTAAAGGCCAGGGTTTAGAGGGCCCAGCAACATTGCATGCAGTTAGGGGGTTAGTTTTGTTTTGTTTTTTAAAAAGAGAAAAAAAGAAAGAAGGACGAGGGCAGAAGAGAAAAAACAATAATAGGAAAAAACATCATCCTCAGATTTATGGCTCCCTCCCAGGCTCACACTCTTCAGTGAGAGACACAGCAATTTACCCAGAAAGTCGAACAAAGTGCCTTCCCCCTGCCCTACTCCCCAAGGTCAAAGCAAGAGTGGCAGCTCTAGAATCCGGACTTCCTGTCCATGGAACTTTTAAAAATGTTAGTGCCCGGGCTCTACATTTACATCAGAATCTCTGGAGATGTGCTTGGGCCTTGGGTGTTTTTTTTTTTTTTTTCTCCCCAGGCCATTCTAATATACAGACAGGGCTGGGTGCCTCTGGGTTGTAATACATTGCATGCTTTGCAAAAAGGATTGGAAAGAAGTCACAGCGGTTATTTCTCTAGTCTCTAGACATTCTCCTGAGAGGAGCGTAGACCTGGATGTCTAATAGATTTTATTTGTTCCCTTTTAAAATTTCAGATCTTTCTTACTGTCACAGCTGAACTGAACTGTCACCTGTTCTCTGAAGAGCAGAGGGAACACATCGCCATTCTCTGCCCCAGTGTCGAGCGAGTGAAGGGCCATGAAGGAATTGAGAAAGTGCGTGGTGACTTCAGAGATATTGAAAAAATACATGGCTTCTTGAGTGAACAACTCCTGGAAAAGGAGCAGAAACGAGAATCTTCCCCTTTGACAACAGAGAGGGAGCCACTCCATCAGCAGGACGGGAACAGCTGTGTTTCTCCCTCTGAACCAAAAACCAGGTCGGAAGAAAAAAGCAACCATTTTGAAGTTCCCTTGGCTTTCTTTGAATACTTCACATACACCTGCCCTGATAAAATATACTCAATAGAGAAAATGTTTGGGATAAAAATTAAAACTCAGAAGAGTTCTCCGAATATGGTCTGTTTAGACATCACCTCAAGTCAATCAGGTAACCTCGAAGCAGCTTGCGAGTCTTTTGTCAGAGAATTTCAGAAGCGTGTGAAGACTCTGAAGCAGGAATGTGTTACTCTGGCAGACAGTAAGCAGGCACACAAAATCAAACAGGAATTAAGTCACCAGTTTACAAGGCTCCTTATAAAGGAGAAAGGAGGAGAATTAACTCTCCTTGGGACCACATATGACATTGCAGCTGCCAAACGTTTTCTTGCCTCAGAAATCTCTGAAAGTCTTGTCGAGGCACCTGTGAAAATATCGACTCCCAAGCACATGATGAATGGAATTGAGGTTGACACTGCTCACTATAAGCTTTTAGAAGCAGAGTTACTCCAGGAGATATCACAGATAGAAAAGAAGTACGACACTCAAAGTAGGGTTTTGGGAACAAGTCAGAAAACCTACATTCTATTTGAACCTAAAACCAAGGAGTTAGATCTATCTGTGCATGCTTATTCAAGTTTCATTGATGCCTATCAACATGTCTCAGGTCAGATTATGAGAGAAGTTCTTTTGCTGAAACTTTTGGGCAAGGAGAGAAAGCACTTACATGGGACCAAGTTCTCTGATGACTTTCGAAAAAGGCATCCAGGTGTAGACTTTGTGCTAAATCAAGAGTCAGTGACTTTGATTGGGTTGCCAAATCACCTTACAAAGGCAAAACAGTATGTCTTAAACAGAGGGGGAACGTCTCCATTAGCTAGAGAGAAATGGAATGAAACACCCACGGACACGGATAGTAATGATTCAAAAACAGCTTCACCAACATCGCAGCGCTCTGCCAGTTCTGAGGTGTCAGAAGTGGACAAGGAAAAGGACATCTGTTCCATCTGTTTGAACACCATTAGTAACAGACAAGTGCTCCCAAAGTGCAAGCATGATTTCTGCAGCCCTTGTATCAAGAAAGCCTTGTCATATAAGCCAGTCTGTCCTTTGTGCCAGACTTCCTATGGTGTCCAGAAAGGGAATCAGCCAGACGGAAACATGAATGTCATTTTCAAAAGAGACTCACTTCCAGGTTATGAATCCCATGGCACCATTGTGATTATTTACAGTATCGAAGGAGGCATACAAACAGTAAGTGTTTCTGAGGTCCATGGGTTTCTTTCCAGTGTGCTGGGATCACCAGAGCCACGGGGACTGTTCTGTTACCAATTAGACAGTGGATTTCCCAGGTAGTTACCTCCATGGTCATATGCAAGGATTTTAAATGCTGATAACGGTAACAATGTTTACTTATAATTTAGGTATCTTTTGTGTCTGTTAAGGCAGAGAAAGGGTGGGTGGTGATTGTGCACTGGAGTGGGGGAAGTCAGGAAGGTGGATAGTGTTCCCAGCATGAACTTGGGGAAAGAGGAGAAATATGAATTATATGGGGAACGTGAGCAAACCTTGAATACTTTTGTTGATTTTTGTTTGTTCTATATGCATATGAACACATCTACACATCTAATAAAATTCTGACACAATGTTTTCATGTGACATTTTCTTGCCTTCATATAGAAAGAGCACCCAAACCCAGGAAAGAGATTTTCTGGAATATGTCGAACTGCATACTTGCCTGATAACGAGGAAGGAAGAGAGGTTTTGCATCTGCTTCGTAGGGCCTTTGACCAAAAACTGATTTTCACAGTGGGAGACTCTCGAGTATTAGGAGTCTCAGATGTCATTACGTGGAATGATATCCACCACAAAACGTCCAGGTTTGGGGGACCAGAAAGGTGAGAAGCTTTTGAAACAGAATGGCTGCTAAACAGAATTTAGAGGTCGTAAAACATGGCAATTTGAGGATGTGACTGCAAGGAGACAGTTTCTAGCAGTGGGATTGGATGCAGTGTTTTGACAGATGCTCATCTGGGGTGATAATCTCAAAGACAGAAAGATTGCTTCCTATGACCTTCTACCCTCCCAACCACAAAGCGTCATACAGTTAATAAATTTTGCATCAGTGGGCAGCAGATCTTCAGAATCCAAGATGAATGGTATCTAAGGTGATTTAATTTGGGGTTTCATGTCTATTTGAAGGGTAGATCCTAGGAATGTTATTTACTTCGTCTTCTTTTAAGATCACCCTTTCTTCTACCCTCCCCTCCCATGAGTCCATAGAGATCCTAAATTCACTTGGCTAACAGAACTCTAGAAAAAGTCTTACTTAATGGGGATGGAAGTTGTATTATGGGCAATCCAATTGCTGTTTATGAAATTCAGATAGAATACCTCAGACCCTTAATATTCAAAAGGGAATACATCTTAAGACTTAATTTCCCAAATTTGAAAATCTTCCTGTAGCAAAATGATTACCGTCCCTAAAAATATAGTATATTATAACTTTATAAGAGTTATTGCTTACCATGAGCTGAAAATTAAAGTCTTGTTGGAATGCAGATCCTGGGCAGACAGCTAGGCCTGCTCACTAGCGAAATGACTCACAGCAGCACACTTACAAATCAGCCTTCAGGATTGCTTGTGAATACTTGCAACACTGAATGCTAATGCCAGGGACCTACTGTACAGATTCTTTAAAACCATCTGTGATGAAGCTAAGGGCCTTTTTCTTCTGCAGGTATGGCTACCCTGATCCTGGCTATCTGAAACGCGTCAAACAGGAGCTGAAGGATAAAGGAATTGAGTAAGAAGAGTACTGGAAGGATAAGTTGAGCCAAGCTTGCAAAAGGCACAGTTGAAGAAGCAGAGTAAATTCTAATCTAAATCCTTATGTAAAAACACCTTTAAAATTGTTTCATCTCAAGAAGTGGTTTGTGGGGAATTC
Organism: Delphinus delphis; assembly: GCF_949987515.2. Lineage (NCBI taxonomy): Eukaryota > Metazoa > Chordata > Mammalia > Artiodactyla > Delphinidae > Delphinus > Delphinus delphis. The sequence goes on from NC_082686.1 coordinate 67,814,143, forward strand.
CCTGGCGGTACAGGGGTTAGGACTCCGAGCGCTTCCACTGCAGGGGGCACAGGTTCGATCCTGTGGTTGGGGAACTAAAATCCTGGCTGCACAGCCAGAAAAAAAAAAAAAAAGAAGTGCTTTGTGTAAGAGTAAGAATCTGCTGGTCTGTCATTTCTGGAGTGTTACATTTTCTGGAAGATCTGTGTAATCTTGCTGCAGAGGTAGTGTGCCTCATTCTCGTGTCATCTTTGTGGAGGCTAGAGGGGTGGAGTTCTGTGGATCTGAAATCATCTTCTGTGTTGTTCAGCTGAAGTACCAGCTGTCAGTGGATCCTCCTTTTATTGCCATCTCTCGGGTAGTCCCTCAGTTTTGTCTGTTTGCTCTTTGATCCCCACCCTAAAAGTAAAACCTTAATGTGAAGGGTGGTCGGGTGGGAGGAAGGCTTTGGTTATGGAAAATTAGAGACCTCCGTTAACCTCCCTGCACCATGGCCAGAGGAGTGGCCAGGACAGAGACTGAGCAACCTTGGTAATAAAGGGAATAAGGCTATTATTTTTGACAACACAGAGCCTGGTGAACAGTTGGTGCTTAATAAATGTTTGCTGCCTCACTCAAGTTGCTAGTAACCCCGCAGAGAAACATGTTCCCTAAATCTTTGGCAGAGGCAGGAGTAAGGAAGACAGCTCTGGAGTCCTCACCACTTATTTGGGAAACGGAGTTTCTTACTCCAGAACTCATGACCTCTGAACTCTGACCGGCCTCTAACTTTGTCCTTGCTCCCTGCTGATTCCTATAACCTGCCATATGGTGTGCACTTCCCCTGCCCTAGTAATGCTACCCATCTCTGAACATTTTTCCCTCTGGATATAACTGTACTTTTTCTTTTTTTTTTTTGCGGTACGCGGGCCTCTCACTGTTGTGGCCTCTCCCATTGCGGAGCACAGGCTCCGGACGCGCAGGCTCAGCGGCCATGGCTCACGGGCCCAGCCGCTCCGCGGCATGTGGGATCTTCCCGGACCGGGGCACAAACCCGTGTCCCCTGCATCGGCAGGCGGACTCTCAACCACTGCGCCACCAGGGAAGCCCTATTGTACTTTTATGTATACCCCGCTTGCAGTTTTAACAGATAAATCACAGGAATCTCCATAGACTCTCATGAGAAAAATGAGAAAAAACCCTTTTCCTCCCTTTTGCTAAGTCCTACCACGTCAGTGCTTTCTCCCTTAAAATATGTCTCCCTAAAACTGTCTGGACAGAGAAAAGGCTAGAGTCGTGCCTACCATAAGGAATACGGACATGTCAAAATTTACTTTTAAATGGTTCCTCAAGTCAGAAGAAAGTTTTAATAGCATACTATCTCGTTATCCATGTCCCAGCCTCTCTCCAAAAATGATGAAAGAGATGTCATTTTCTTTTCCTAAAGATACGTGTACACACAGTTTTTTGGGTCAGACAGTAATAGTTAATATTGTATACTTATTTTGTCCCCTTTATGAGAGCTTTATATCTGTGTGATTGATACTATTGGCATCCCCGTTTCATAACTGAGAAAACATGCACAGAGAGGATAAGTACCTTGACAAAGATCACATAATTAATAAGCAGAAGTTCTGGGATTCGAAGGAGTTAGTCTGGCTCCAAGGCTTCTGTGCCCTAGAGCTGTACTGTCTCCTACAGGGGTCTTTTCCTCCATGGAGGAGGCTGAGGACTCCCCATTATTCTGAGCTTCTCTCAGAAATGGATTCCTGCACAGTGCTCAAAGCAGATTTCCTCTGAGGAATTCCTGTTTGAAGAACTTAAAAACCCAGAATCTTTTTCTTTGTCCAGAGAGTTGAGGAAGTTTAAGGTAAATGATATGTCTTTTTTAAAAAAATCAGATTAGACATTTAGTTTTTGGTGATTCATTAAAGTCTTAGAGTTATGATTGTTTTGTATCTATGGATATTTTAGCTAAATTTGCTTCAAAAAAGCAAAAGTTTGGTCCCTGCTAAGGTCTGGATCCTTGATTGCAATGTGTACGCAAGTTTCCTAGTGTGGTTGGTGAGCCTTCGGATTACTGCTCTTGCTCTGTGGAAGGTATTATCATTGATATCTGCTATAAATAAAGTTATATCCATTTTAGGAACAGATTGCGTTCCTTCCCACTTCTTTTTCCTTAGGTTTAGATTCTGGGTGTTTCCTACAATACATACAGTGTACAACATACCATGTGGGCAGATGTCTTTGCTTGATTTTGTGTGTAGCTTTTGCTAAATAGTATCACAATAGAACTTTACTGTTGACTTCACTGCTGCCACGTTCAGCTGTAAAAATCACATTTCTTAGTATTTTTCCTCCTTAACACATAGGTTACTACAAAGGTAAAGGTAGGCTGCAGGTTTCATCACTTCTCTCCTTCTACATAATAACCCATCGAACTACACTTGCCCCTCCTTGCTGCAAGAGTTTTTGTTTCACCTTTCTAGCATTAGTGCTGGATTACTGAAATGGCTCACTAGGCCCCAGAAAATTTTTTTTTCTCCAAAAAAAAAAAAGAGAATTACAAATAATATTGAGATATTTGATGTCTCCCTAAAGATAGTAAGTTTCTGCATCCAGTTTCAATGTGTGGGATTTTCCCCCATACATCGAAGCAATCCAACACCAGCTGAGTGTCCTACAATTCAACTCAATTCTGACACTTTCCACCTGGGGATAGCATCAGATTCCAGAGGTAAGGGCTCAGCCCCACAAGACTGCCCTCCAGTTCAGGTGCCAATTGCAAGTCCAGATTGTTCTTGTGCTTCTGACCCAATGGCTATAAAATCAGAGGTTCCCATGACCCCCTCCTTGGGTTCAAGTAATTTGCTAGAGCAGCTCACAGAACTCAGGAAACCAGGTTACTCACTAGATTACTGGTTTACTATAAAATGATATAACTCAGGAACAGTCAGATGGAAGAGATGCCTATGGGGAAAGGGCATGGAGCTTCCATGCCTTTTCCAGGTGCGCCACGAAACCGAGCAGAACCCTGTGGGGCTCTTCTGGGTATGAAAGCATTTCCGTGTCCCCCATTTCTTGTTTGTAGGAAAAAGGTTTCAGCCTCCTAGACCTTCCCTGAGTTCCAAAGGGCAGATTCAAACAGTTACTAATTAGAGGAGTGAGGGAATGTAGAAACAAAGGAAAGGCAGTCAAGAAGCAATAATGCAGCAATGGGCAGGCTCCTGGTTCCTCCTCAAGGGGCATACATAACAATCGGATACATATCTCTGTCCACAAAAATAATAAGTAAACGATTTATAATAGGAATAGAAAAGGCTTTTATCTGAGCCAAACTGAGGGCTATAGCCCAGAAGACAGCCTCTCAGATAACTCTTGAGACCTGCTCTGGAGAAGCATGGTTTTCAGCACAGTTTTATGTCTTGTCAGAACAAAGAACATCCAACAAGTCAGGGATACATTCCTTCAAGGTTTCAAAAACAAAAACAAAAAAAACCCAAAAAGCATCAGGACGTACACAGCAAGTAGTATGGCCTTCGCACCTGGGAAGGTATTCTCATCATCAAAGGAGTACCAGCATTGGCATCCCAGGAAGGGAGGCATTTAATCTTTATTTTTAACATGGACATTCTTTACTTCTGGTCAATGCACCCTTTTCTTTAATAATTAAAGCAGATGTACAGTGTATGTTTGATAGGCCACAAACTGGCTATTCTAGTTAGCATAAAATTCAAGTTAACTCTTGCATAAGCCAGAAGGACTTCCCTTTACCTCAACATGTGAAAATTTCTTTTATCATCTCTGAGTTCTTCTACAGGAACTAAGGTCCCCACCCAGGTGGAGGATGGTAACTTCAGGCTGAAAACAAGCATGTGGACTTCAGACTGGGTGGAACCAGACAGCTGATGATTGAGATTCCAGGAACACCACCCAGTTACCTCCCCACCAAACCATCAGAGGGAGGTCACACACCCTGCAGCTCTCTCCCCAACCCAATTTTGCCTATAAAAACTCTTCCCCAAAAACCATCAGGGAATTTGGGTCTTTTGAGCGTGAGCCGTCCATTCTCCTTTCTTGGCCCTGCAATAAACCTTTCTCCATTCCAAACTCCAACATTTCAGTTTGTTTGGCCTCACTGTGCATCTGGCACACGAACTTCAGTTGGACAACAGCCACTCTCCCCAAATCTCCAAGTGAATTGAAACCCAGAAGCTCTTCAAACCCCGTCCTTTTGGATTTTTATGTAGGCTTAAAAACATAGACATGACTGATTAAGTCGTTGGTCATTGGTGATTGGACTCAATCTCCAGTCCCTCTCCTCTCCCTGGACTGAAAGTTCCAACCCTCTAATCACGGTTGGTTTCTCTGGCAACCAGCCCCCAACCTTAGGTGCTTCCCAAAAGTCACCTCATTAACATAACAAAAGAACACTTTTCACTCTCAGCACTGCGGAAATTTCAAGGGTTTTAGGAGCTCAGTGCCAGAAATGGGGATGAAGACCAAACATATATTCTTATTATAAATCACAACATCACAGATAGCATCAAAGCAGCCATTAGGAGAAAAACCAAACTTTTGTTGGACTTCCTTACACTTATCTTTTGGTTTGGTACTGTTTTTGCCTTGATTTCCATATGGGAGTTGGGCACTATTTCCTTTTCTATTAATTGAGACTTGCAGCCTCTAAAACACAGAGCCCTAGGCAAAGAGTAAGATGGTAACAATTTGTTGGGGAGGTGCACATCAGGTCAGTGAAGGTGAGAACAAACTAAGATAAAATGCTATGCAATACCTTGGGTTCTCACCCCTTACCCCACCCTGTGCCACTGCTTTTCAAGTTAAGATGCATATCAAAGGAAAATTTCAATAAGCCATATACATAGAAAAGCACGAAACTATGCATCTTCACTATCTAGAGCCAGTATCCTCTTTTTCTCCACCCTGAATTCCCCTTGGGGTGCACTGTGGGGGTCAGGGGTGGGGGAAGACAGCTGCAGTGTTTGATGGCTTCAGAGCCAAAACATCCTTTCTTCACTGAAATGGCAGGTGACATTCTTTGTCCACACCCATACCCCACAAATCTATTGTCACCAGTCCTGCCTCTCCCACATTTCAAAGCTCACTGTCCAGTTGGCATCTTCCTTGTTCCCTCACCAGAATCACTGGAATGCCCCCTAAAGACTCTGTCCCCTTCCCCCTTCTTCCTCCCACCTCAAACTATCTTTTGAAAAAACAGCTCTAATTGCATCACTCCTCTGATGAAGTGCCTTTCGTGACTCCCTGATGTCTAGAGCAGTGCTTCTCAAACCTGATCTCGTGTCAGATCACCTGGAGGGCTCAGTAAAACACAGATTGCTAAGACCCACCCCCAGAGTTTCCGACCCAGTAGATGTGAGGTTGTGCCCCCAAATCTTCATTCCTAACAAGGTCCCAGATGATGCTGATACTGCTGGTCTGGGAACCACATTTTGAGGACACTGACCTAGAAAATAAAGTTCAAACTCCACAGCATGGCCGTCAAGTATTTTTCATTCTACTTTGCTTACCTCATGTCCCTTCCTCCCCGCCAAGCCACTAATGGTTCACTCACACCAGGCTACCAACTCTTCCAAACCACAGTCTATACTTTTATTCTTCTGGCCTTTGCTCTGCGCACAAGGGTGTGCTCTCACTCTCTCTTGCTCTCTCTCCCTCTCAGGGCCTAGCACCTCATTCTCCTCTTACAAATCTCCTCTTCATCTCTCAAGTTCTTACTCAAATGCCACTAGTATAGAAACTTTCTAATTTGTCTCCAAATTATGAACCACCTTTTCTCTGGTTTCCTAATATATTACACATATCTCTATTAATGCAGATGTGATATCAAAATCCACTTACCCATTTTGAGTATACCATCTACATCCCGCCAGGACCTTTCAAGATACAGCAAGTAAATGTGTATTCTTTCTTTTTGCTTTTCTCTCCCCTTACTAATACACTTACCCCAGAGAGAAGGGATCCGTGTCTAAATCATCTTTATAATCTTAACACGATGCCAGGGCCTTCACTACATGTTGGCTGAATGACATTAAATAATGTCAGGCCGGGGGGACACCTGATTCTATCCCTGTCTTAGGGGGCATGTAAAGGATCCAGTGTATTTTTCTGAGGATGAGTGTGTAGGGAAAGTGGGGTGGGGTAGAAATGGGTTGCCCAGCAGAAATGGGAACTAATATTGATTTTTTAAAATAAAATATGCGAGGCACTCTACAGACATTATCTCATTTAAACCTCATGACAACATCATGAAGTAGTTACAGCTCTGCCCATTGTACAGATGCAGTTGACTGAGTCTACACAACTAATGAATTATAGAGTCCAGGATTTTGACCCCAGAATTTGTCTAACAGCAACATCTGTCCCAAAAAGGTGACATAATCGTAAAACAGCTATAAGCGATTTTCATAGAAAAGAAAGCGAGGGCTTCCGTGGTGGCGCAGTGGTTGAGAGTCCGCCTGCCGATGCAGGGGACACGGGTTTGTGCCCTGGTCTGGGAAGATCCCACATGCCGCGGAGCGGCTGGGCCCGTGAGCCATGTCCGTTGCGCCTGCGCGTCCGGAGCCTGTGCTCCGCAACGGGGGAGGCCACAGCAGTGAGAGGCCTGCGTACTGGGGGGGAAAAAAAAAAAAAGAAAAGAAAGCAAAAGAAGATCAAGGCACAGCCTGCTGGGTGGGGCAGGGCCCGACAGTGCGGGCAGATGAGCAGAGCTGAGGAGGGCTGAGCCTGCGCCCCCGCCGCTGCTGGTCTAAGCGTCCTGGGGTGCTGGGGCCCCCGACCCTTTGAAGAACTGACCTCCAAGTTGTACCTCCTCAGCCCAAAAAGACTGAAGGCCATGAGCTAGAGTTCCGCCAGGAGCCGGGGATCCCGTCCTCTTCCTGGCGCTTTTCCTCAGGTTGGATAGTGAGGGGCTCCAGGGGGGCGGGGAGGAAGGGGAGATTCTGCTGTCCCACCAGGCGTCCTGCGCACGCGCGACGCTCTGCCTCGCAGTGGGCAAAGCGGTGCAGAGGCCTCGGTCCTTCTACACCTGTCTTGGGGTAGGTGCTCACCACCCTGGCTTGTCCTGGGAGAGGAGAGTTGTGCGTAGTCTCTTCCATAGCATTTTTGGTCTCTTTCCCCCAAGATTTTAAACTTTCCTTATAAGTTAGGGATATTAGTCATTTTTTGTGATGTATCCTATGAATATTTCCTCTCATTTTGTCATTTGTCTTTTGAGTTTGCTTATTGTGGCTTTTTTTTTGCCAGGCAAACGTTTTTTATTTTTATATAGTAAAATTTACCAATCTTTCATTTTATTGCATCTGGACTTTTAGTCACATTTTAAAAGCTTTCCCCTACATCACATGTAGGTTATAGTCTCCCCATGCTTTTTTTTTTCTATTCGTAATGCTTTATTTCTTACATTTAGATCTCTGATCCATTTGAAGTTTATTCCTTAATAAACTTCCTGTGTATGTTTCCTGTATATTCCTGTGTATGTTTTGAGAAATGGATCTAATTTTATCTTTTTTTCTGAATGGGTATCCATATTTTTATCTCTGGTAATACTTAAATCCAAACAGCATTTATTAAAAAGATTATCACTGCCTCGGTAACTTGAGATACCACCTTTATATATCATATACTAGAGTTTTAGGTGTAGTTTGGCTGTTCTGGAACTTCTGTTCCACTGACTGCTCCATTGACCTGTTTATTCATCCGTTTTAGAGACGCTTTGTATATACATTAAAGTCAGGACTAGTCCCCCTACAGAGCTCTTCCATCTCAATGTTCTCCTCCATATTCTTGTGTACTTTTCTTTCCTTATGAACTTTAGGATAGGCTTCTGATTTATGACCAATGCCAAAAAAAAAGCTCGCTGGGATTTTTATTTGAATTGCATTAAACTTGTAAATTAAATTGCAGAGAGCTGACATCTTGAGATGGTGTTGAGGTGTTCTCACCATTTCGTTTGTTCAGATCCACTTTTGTGTCTTTAAAGAGTGTTCATGCTTTTTTACATAGAAATTTCTTAAGTTTGTTTCTATATATTTTATCTTTTTTCTTGCTGTTGTAAATGAACTTTTCTCATTCACTATATCTTTTAACTAATTATTTAACTAATTGACTTTTCCTGTATTTCTAAAAATTAAGGTATAATTTACATACAGCAGATTCATACTGTTTAGTATATAGTTCTGTGGCTTTTGAGAAGTGTATACAATTGTGTAACAACCACAAGATACAAAGATATAAAAGAACTTCAACACTCCCCCAGATTCCCACCAGTCCCTTTGTAATCAACCTCTTCACTCCAGGTGAGCCCCTGGCAAACACTGGTCAGATTTTGGTCCCTGTAGTTTCAGAGTGTCATATAAGTAGAACCACAGTGATCAAATAAGGTTCATTCATGTTGTAGAATGTATCAGAACTTTGTTACTTTTTATTGCCAAATAATACTCTATTGTATGGATATACCACATTTTATTTATCCATTCATTTATGATGGACATTTGGATTGTTTAATTTTTTTAATTGTTGGGGTATAGTTGTTTTACAATATCGTGTTAGTTTCTACTGTACAGTGGAGTTCCCTGTGCTATACAGCAGGTTCTCATTAGTTATCTATTTTATACATATATGTATCTATTTTATACATATATACATATATATGTCAATCCCAATCTCCCAGTTCATCCCACCTCCCCTTTCCCCCCTTGGTGTCCATACGTTTGTTCGCTATGTCTATGTCTCTATTTCTGCCTTGTAAACTGGTTCATCTGTACCATTTTTCTAGATTCCACATATATGAGTTAATATACAATATTTGTTTTTCTCTTTCTGACTTTCTTCACTCTGTATGACACTCTCTAGGCCCATCCATGTCTCTACAAATGACCCAGTTTCGTTCCTTTTTATGTGGAGTAATATTCCATTGTATACATGTACCACATCTTTACCCATTCGTCTGTCGATGGGCATTTAGGTTGCTTCTATGACCTGGCTATTGTAAATAGTGCTGCAGTGAACACTGGGGTACATGTGTCTTTTTGAATTATGGTTTTCTCTGGGTATATGCCCAGTAGTGGGATTGCTGGGTCATATGGTAATTCTATTTTTAGTTTTTTAAGGAACCTCCATACTGTTCTCCATAGTGGCTGTATCAATTTACATTCCCACCAACAGTGCAAGAGGGTTCCCTTTTCTCCACACCCTCTCCAGCATTTATTGTTTGTAGATTTTTTTTGATGATGGCCATTCTCACCGGTGTGAGGTGATACCTCATTGTAGTTTTGATTTGCATTTCTCTAATAATTAGTGATGTTGAGCATCTTTTCATGTGCCTCTTGGCCATCTATCTTCTTTGGAGAAATATCTATTTAGGTCTTCCACCCATTTTTTGATTGGGTTGTTTGTTTTTTTGATATTAAGCTGCATGAGCTATTTGTATATTTTGGAGATGATGGATTGTTTAATTTTTGACTGTTGTGAATAAAGCTTCTATGAATATTTGTTGTCTCAGTCAGCTTGGGCTGCTATGACAAATACCATGGACTGAGTGGTTGAAAAAACAAACATTAATTTCTTACAGTTCTGGAGGCTGGAAATCTGAGGTCAGGTTGCCAGCATGATTGGGTTCTTCATGAGAGCCCTTTCCCTGATTTGTAGATGACCCCTTCTTGCTATTTCCTCACATAGTGGAGAGAGAGAAAGAGAGAGACAGAGAGATCTGTTCTCTTCATCTTCACATAAGGGCACTAATCCCATCGGGGGCTCTATCCTCATTATGTCATCTAAACCTAATTACCTCCCATCTGACCCCAACTTCAAATACCATCACATTGAAGATTAGGGCTTTATGAATTTTGGAGGGACACAAAGATTTTGTCTATAGCATATGTGTACAAGCTTTTGTGTGGACATATGTTTCACTCTTGAATATGTACCTACTTGGGAGTGAAATTTGTGGATCATGTAGTAAACTCTAACTTTCTGAGGGACTGCAAAACTGTTTTACTAAGTGGTTGTATCATTTAATATCTCATCAGCAACGTATGAGTGTTGCACTTTCTCCACATCCTAGATAACACTTATTATTGTCTGCCTTTTTTGATTTAGTTATCCTGGTAGGTGTGAAGTGGCATGGTGGGTTTTTTTTTAATATATATCTCAATTAGAAACTTTTTTGGTTTTAAAATATAAGAAGATACAATGAAAATGTTTAAGATGAAATGAACTTATTTCTAACTGAGTTGGATTAGACTGTGACAGACCAGCCCTCATACCTAAAACAGCCAGAAAATTGAAACAAAATAGAGAAATCATCTATTTTCAGGCAGAGGAGAGCTGCTGAGTCAACGAGAGAGAACCGGAGGGGCTGAGACTCCAGAAAGGGAGAATCTTGGAGAGGGAGGGCTGACTTCTGCAGCCACTTCACCCAGGTGTTAGTTGCTGATTCTGGGCGTGGGCCCGAGGCTGATGATCCCAGGGCTCGCACCCAGGGAAGACCAGATCAGCAGAGCTGGGAGACAGATCAGCAGAGCTATGGCAGGAGATTTGGGAGGTCCCTTCAGATCATCTGTTAAATTCTGGGGATGCATGAGTCTAGAGTTCTAAAAACAGAAGCAGAAAACTTCTGCAAGCAGAACAGAGCCTTCCAAAATCTTGTACAAGGATTAGAATTCTGGACTCATCAGGGGGATTTCTGCCAAAAATCCTGAAGAGACAGGAGTAAAACTGAGGTAGACTGAGCCTTACCAGGGCTGCAACTCAGCCTCAGCTCAGAACAGGACATGACATTATTGGATTCAGGTGACCAGCCACTGATTAGAAATAAAATGCTTCATAGAATTCACGTAATTTTTATTTTATGTGGAAAAATAAATGGGCAAGAACATCAGAGTATTCTAGGTTCAAAAGGAGTCATGAGAAGAATTTTTCCTAGCAGACATTAAAATCTTTTGTTTGTTTGTTTGTTTAAAAACAAGCTCTGGCCATTTTTATTAAAGAAAAATTGTGCATGATTTACCTTTCAGGAGTCTGTGCGGGCATGCTTTTAATAATATCAGAATCACCTGGATCAATGATAGCCATTGTGTATCCTCTGTAGTATTTTCCACACACTCTGCCCAATTCAATATTATTGCCACTGTAGTGATGAACCCCAGTTTTGGCCAACATGGCATAATACTCTATTTCAGATTTCTTCAAGGCTGGGCAGTTGGCGAGGATGACCAGTTTCGCTTTGCCTTGTCTGATCATTTTCAAAGTCAGCTTGTACCCCAGCACATACTTTCCACTTTTCATAACGAGTTGGAGCCCAGAGTTGATTGACTCCAGTGACTTTTTCTTCTTCTTTGCAGCCACCATCTCCCTGCCTCGGGTGCGGGACACCCCCAACCAAGAGCAGCTGCCAAGATGGCCAGGGGTCGAGAAAGGAGACGTTGAAATCTGTTGGTAACCAATTTGAGACCCTTGGTATATAAGAATATCAATAAGGAGAATATTAAAAAGACCCACACCCTCCACCATACTCTCCAAAAAATTCCAGATGGATTGAAAGTTAAATGCTTAAAAATCAAAACAAATACACTCTCATGTATGTGAACAGACTAGCACTAGAGGAAATCACTTTTTGACTTTTGATGGAATAGAAATGAAAAAAGTTGGACAGGTTCATTACTTAGATAGTTTTAGCTTTGATGGAAAGTACATCAGTAAAGCTAAGATTTTAAAAATTCAGAAGAATGGAGAAATTGCACGTAAACACAAAAGTTCAATAACTGAAAAGTAGAAAGAGCTCATATAAATGGGCAAAAATACCAACTGTCCCTTAAACAAATGATTAAAAGATAGTCCCACAAGAGAAACATGATCTTAAATCATGATTTTTAAAATATTCAGTCAACCTTGTTGGTAATACTTCACCTACTGGGAAGTTTCATTTTGTACCTAAAAATACAATTAGAAAAACTTTTGAAAAGTGATAAAACCCAAAGCCTGCAAATCTTGAGGAAAGTAGATATCATCCATTAATGATAGCAATGCAAATGGAGCCAGTCTTTCTGAAGGGCAAAATGGTACTTTATTGAAGGAATCATAAATATGCCTAACCCCCCACTAAGTAATAGAATTTATCCTGAGGAAATAATGTTTAATAAAAACCAAAAGTCTACATAAACAATGTTTATTTTATGATATTGAAACACTGAAAGAAAGCTAAGATCCTAACAACGCCAAAATATAGAAGCTAACTGTGATATATCAAAATGATATACTCTAGTGATATACTAAAAATATAAATATGATGCAGGAAATAGAAAACATTTGGTTAAATCACATTACATAAGAGGAAGAATACCAAATTGTGTATACACACCCATTATAATGGTAAAAGAACAATGAATATGTAGAGGTAAAGGAGGCAAAAGGACAGATAGAGGGGATGTTTCTAGTCGGGTTAAGATCAACAGACTTGGAGTGAATTATTCTGTAAAGTTGCTAAAATTACATTTCAGAAGAATTTAATATTGCTCTAATGAGAGCAAGATTTTCTTTGCAGGACATTGAACTGACTTACAGAAATACAGTTATTTGCTGCCTTCTTGATCGGATAGATGGAAAGATGGTGTTGTTTCCGTTTGGTTATGTGAACTTTACTGCAGCTAAAGGTCATAGGTAAATGATGATCGAGTGGCTCACCCTAGTCCAGGGGAAGAGAAATAACTTTCCTTCTACCCTTCTGAGTTCTTGGCTGAGACCCATGTAATAAAAGACAGATTAACAACAGACAGACAAACAGAAGTTTATTGCATGTATACCTCATGTATATGTGGGAGATACCCAGAGAGAATGAATAACTACCCGAGGTGGTTTAGAATCCAGACTTAAATACCATCTTAATAGGGAAAGAGGAGGGGGATGTAGATCTCTTAGGTGAGAGTAAATGAATTTTAGGAAAAATGAAGGGCCCTTAGAAGGATAGATGAATGGTATCATAGTTTGTGACAAAGTGTGTCTAGGTGAGGTGTTAACTTCCAGTACCCTCTCCTGCAAAAAGAGTTGATCACCCCTGGCTGATGAAACTTCTGGGGGGTGTGGGGTTGGGTGTGGGTGGATTTATGACAACCGAGTTCCTTTTGGAGGATCTGTCTTTAGGCAGATAAGGGGAATCAGAGAAAGCCTCGCCCTGCATTCGCTGTTTTATATGTGCCTACAGCTCAAAATAATCAAGATACCAAAGCAGGATGTTTTAGGGGTGGCACACCTTGAACTCCTACAGTCATATTTTGGGGTGGCATATTCTGCAGCCCTTTAGTTCAACTAAGACTGTTAGCAAAAAAGGAATGTTTCCTAGTAAATGAGCAGAAAGGAACTCTTAGGTCTTAGCCACATGCCACAAAGTAATCTGAGAAGTGGGATGGCAGTGGGTAGAATTTTGTCCCCAAAAGGTATGTTGAAGTCCTAACCCCAACCCCATAATTGTAACATTTGGAAACAGGGTCTTTTCAGAGGTAATCAAGCTGAAAGGAGCTCATACTGCATCAGGGTGAAGCCTAATCTGATGACTAGTGTCCTTACAAGAAGATGGGCGTTTGGACACAGGCAGATGCCAGGAAGGCACTATGTGACAATGGAGCCAGAGAATGGAGTGGTGAGGCTGCCAGCCAGAGAATGCCAAGGACTGAGGGCAACCATGAGAAGCTAGGGGAGAGTCATGAAAAGCCTTCTTCCTCAGAGCCTACAGTAGGAACCAACCCTGCTGACACCCTGATTTCAGACTTCTGGCTCTAGAACTGTGAGAGAATAAATTTCTTTCCTTTTAAGCTACCCAGTTTGTGATACTTTGTTACAGCGGCCCTAGGAAATTAATACAGGGACTAAATGTGTACAGTCTAGTAGAAATACTAATTAAAACAAAAAACTGACAGCAGCTGACTACTGGCTTCCAAGGCAGTGGCAAAATCCGTGGTTCACTGTTTTTAGGAAAGCACCTTATGTGGAATCCCCATCACTGTCAGAGTCTAGGTCAGGGGTTGGTAAACTATGGTCCGCAGAACAAATCCACCCCACGGCTTGCAAGCCAAGAGTGGTGTTTACATTGTTAAATGGTTTCAGAAAAAAAAATCAAAAGAGGAATAATATTTCATGGCATGTGAAAATTAAATGAAATTCAAGTTTCTGTGTCCACAGTAGTTTCATTGAAACACAGCCATACTCCTTTGTTTACATACATTCTATGGCTGCATAAGATCAAAGATGAATTTAAAAATTAACTTGCTCAGGTGTTGAAAAGGGAAGAAATCTCCCCTCCACTTTCCATTTCAGCTTTAGAAAACTTGCAATTGTTAATGCTTTCTCTGTCCCTTTGAGATGTACATAAAACTTTTGAAAGCTAAAAAAGGCCTCTGGTCAGTTTTACAACCTAAGAGTGTTTTCTCAAAGATATGGGAACCATCTCTTTGAAATGCAGTCATCAAGGAATGTGGAACTCCATCTCCCAATTTCCCTGGGAGGGTAGGAGCCTAACTTCACCAGCAACTGGCTCCAAGTTGTAACTACCTACCGGTCATAGAGATGTGAGAAGTTGTATTATTCTTTTGGATAAAGGCAATTAGCTAACACAGATGGACACCCCAATTACCAGGTGAATTTAGGATGAATTGTGTGTAACAAATGGTGTTGTCAGGGCCTCTCACTTGAGGACTAGTTATTTTTCTTGAGGCCATGCGTGTTAACGGGCTGTATCTGCCTGGCTATATATAAAGGTGAGATTTCTGTCTGTCTTCTAAATTCCTTTAGTGGATTGCCTGTGATGAGTACCACACTCTGGTTTAATACTTAATCAATAATAAAACTATTTTCTTTCTCTTCTACTTTGCGGAGAGGTCTTCTGGGTTGGCAGAAGATACGTTTTTTAATATTTCCCCAACAGTTGCTTTTGGTCCATGACAGAAGAACTGTATGGTTGTAGCAGAGACCATATGGCCTGCAAAGCCTGAAATATTTACTATCTGGCTCTTAATAGAAAAAGCTTGTTGACCCCTGGTCTAATTGACCAGGTGTATGAGCAAGATAATGAAAAAGCTGAGTTATTTAGTATCATAAAGTGAGTGGAATTTTGGGTTTGTGTGGGTTCTAAAGAGGAGGGATAGGGGCCTGGGGACATGGGGAAGGGGTGGAGGAGGAAGTGGATCTTAGGGCAAGGGGTTGCAAACCCAGATGTCTAGAGGAGCTGGAGGTTACTGTAATGAATGAAGTGGGCCAAAGGAACTTTCAATGACCAGAAGCCAGGGATCGGATGATACTGGCTACACTTACTTGATTGCTGACATGCGAGGAGGTAAACCGAACGTTGGTAACCTGTCCTGCCTTTTCCCGAGAGAAGCTGGAAATCTGAGGTTTAATGGAAACTCACACTGTTACAATGTTATCATCTAATGCAAATTTCGAAAGCAGGTCTTGGGGCAGGCTTCAGTTGGGTGGCTACCAACATTTAACTGCTGATCTAGAGAGTGGGAGAGGACCTCTCCATGTTAACACGGAGCGAGGAGATGGTTAGGTAGGAAATGGCTGATGAATTCCTGGAAATATTTATGAGTGACGTTGACCTGGAAGTTGATTCCTGCACTAAGATGTAATTAGTCCAAACCTTCAGTGAACGTGCTAGTGATGATTTGGGGGAAAAAGAGGGGATGGTGTCTCTAGCACAGGAGCAGTGTGGAAACAGGAGCCAAGAAGTAGATTTCAATGTGGACCTTCTCTGGAAAATGTAGTCCACTGAAAAGAGCTATACTGGGGAGGGACTGTCCCGCAGTGCAGTGGATGGGGACTTGAGATATTTTATTTGGATACTAAGTGAAGGATAATTCAAAACAGGATCGAGAACTTGGGAACTTAGATTACCAGCACAAAATAAGCTCTAAATAAATGTTGGCTCTTGTCATTTTTCTTGTAAGTTTTCTGGAATGTACACAGAAACAGGATCACGTGGTCAGAATGCAACACCAACTAAGAAAGAAACAAAGGAGGCTCAACTGCTTTTCTGCTCAAAAGGAGAAGGTTTGGCATATGCAGTAGCTTTAAAACATGTCAGCAGGGCTTCCCTGGTGGCGCAGTGGTTGAGAGTCCGCCTGCTGATGCAGGGGACACGGGTTCGTGCCCCGGTCCGGGAGGATCCCACATGCCGTGGAGCGGCTGGGCCTGTGGGCCATGGCCGCTGAGCCTGCGCGTCCGGAGCCTGTGCTCCACAACGGGAGAGGCCACAACAGTGAGAGGCCCGCGTACAGCAAAAAAAAAAAAAAAAAAGTCATCAAGTTCTTATAAATACTCCTCCTGTGAGGAAGTGGAGTCTATTTCTCTCTCCTTGAATTTGAGCTGGCCTTAGTGACTCACTTCTAATGAACAGAATGCTGAGAAGTGACACTGCGTAACTTTTGAGGGCTAAGTCATAAAAAGTGATACAGCATTGGTCTCTCTCTTCTCTCTTTCTCTTTCCCTCCCTGTCCCTCTCAACACGCCTTAGGAGCTGAGCTGCCGTGTTAGAAGTCCAGCTACCCTGAAGCTGCCATGCTGGAGAGGCCACGTGATGAGCCCACATATTGATGGTGGTGCCAGAGGAGCCCCAGCTGCTCCAGCCCCCAGCTGTCTGAGTTGTCCCAGTCTTGGCACCAGACACGTGTCAGGCTAAAACAGCCTTTGAGACGACTCAAGCCTCACGCACAGATTGACCACAGGCACACGAGAGAACTTGAGGGAGATTGCCTATGTGAGCCCAGAATCTGGAGAGATAATAGTAACAAGTGATTGTCATTGTTTTATATCACTATATTTGGGGGAGGGTTGTTAAACGGCAAAAGATAACTGGAATAATGTACTCAGCTCCTGCTGTGTGCCAAGAATTTTTAAAAGTTAGGTTCACTGCTGGATATAGAAAGAGAGTAATTTATACTGAAATTTCTTTACGTTCATGTCTTGATTTCACTGACAGATTACGGCAATTAGGGAAGAAGTTGATATGTAGGATAGATATTTTATTTCTTTTAATTCAGGCATAAGACTGGCCTATGGAAACAGAAAAAATTACCAAACCTCTTCCATAGAACAAAGACCTCTAGAATGTAAGGGTTGTAAGATAATGCACCTTCTTGTATGTAGACTAACTCACAAGATTGTACTTTCAGACCGAAGATAATATAACATCCAAATACCTTGAATTTGAGACTGCGAGGAGGAAGGACACTGCTGATTTCTTCAGAAGGTGCTCTGGTTGGGCTGGGAAAGACACATGGATTGAGCGGATGGCCCTTGGTCCCAGTTGCTGATCTGCCTTCATTCAATGGAATGAAAAGATGCTTCAAAATGTCCTACCCAATTACGTTATGGGCTGGCTTCTCCAGGGGTCAGCTGCTGACATAAAATGTAACATACAGGATGTTTACTAAGGAATGCCCTCGGGGTCAGCACCTGTAGAAGAGAGACAGAGAAAGCTGGATTGGGCAAAGAGGTCAAGCTGCAATGCGGGCCTGAAGACAGGCTCAGTTGACCCCAAGGGGTGCTTGAGCATTAAAATGGCCCATCAAGGCTTCCCTGGTGGCGCAGTGGTTGAGGGTCCTCCTGCCAATGCAGGGGACATGGGTTCATGCCCCGGTCCGGGAAGATCCCACATGCCGCGGAGCGGCTGGGCCCGTGAGCCATGGCCGCTGAGGCTGCGCGTCCGGAGCCTGTGCTCCGCAGCGGGAAAGGCCACAGCAGTGAGAGGCCCGCGTACCGCAAAAAAAAAAAAAAAAAAAAGGTCCATCAGAGTTGTCCCACGTTTGGCTGGGAAGGCTGGGTCTTTATATTCCCACTTGAATCAGTCATTGGATGGGGGCTGCCCCAGGAAGGGCGTGACCCTGGGCAAGGTAGCTCTGCGGCTGCTGTAATCCCTAGTGGGCTGAAAGCTGAAGGCTGTTGGCTGATAGCACTTCCTGCAGCTGAGTCAACAAGTCCCTCCTTAAAGTGGACCCTGGGTGGTGCATCACTGTGAGCACCTCAAAAGAGATTAAAACTGGGCTTCCCTGGTGGCGCAGTGGTTGAGAGTCCGCCTGCCGATGCAGGGGACACGGGTTCGTGCCCCGGTCCGGGAAGATCCCACATGCCGTGATGCGGCTGGGCCCGTGGGCCATGGCCGCTGAGCCTGCGCGTCCGGAGCCTGTGCTCCACAACGGGAGAGGCCACAACAGTGAGAGGCCCGCGTACAGCCAAAAAAAAAAAAAAAAAAAAAAAGATTAGAACTGTGGCTGAGTATGGATCATCCATTCTGTTTCTGAGTGACTTTGGACTTCAAACCTCAGGGTTCCCACCAGAGCAATGAGTTTCAAGTGCAACTGACTGAGCTATAAGAGAGGAGACTCAAGAACATGACATAGTCTCCCTGGAGTTTGGGGAATGATTTTTATGAACCTCTGAATTATTCTGAAATTTCTGGCTGTGTGGCCAAATTGTGGGCAAAGTTGTGTCAACTCAAGTCTGTGAATTGAATATTTTAGTTTCTGGCTGTGAACTGCATTTTTATGACTCTCTTTTTGGCTGAGTTTGGATTTGACCACTGCTCACTGGACTTGAGGAAAATTTTTAAAGTAAAATTAGTAAAGACACAGGATTTAATAAAAACAGATTTGGATAGTGCATTGTTAAAAGTCACTTTTCCTGTACCCTATGGCTTATTTAGTTATAAAAAGCTTGTAATTCCAGTTGACCACATTATATTTCAAGTTACTGCTTTGAAGAATGTGGTTTAATCCAATTGATTTGACAGGAACATGCTTATGCAGAAAGAGTTAATTAACACAGTTATCCTTAGAAAGGCCTGCTTGTAAGGTTGATCCTGGCTGACGTCTGATCTTTGATTTGCGGAGGGGTCTCCCAATTCCCTAACTGATAAAAAGAGTGGCTCACAGAGTGCCTGTCTGTACAAACAGCGGGATTTGTGCTGAATACCTGCTTTCCTTTAAGGAGTCGGGAATTTTGGTATGTGCTAGGTAGAGGCTGCCTGCATGATCAGCCCCAAATAAAAACCTTGGGCACTGAGTCTGTAATAGGCCCCCTAGTAGACATTTCACATGCATGGTCACAGTTCAGTGCTTGAGGAATTCAGTGCGTCTTATGTGACCCCACTGGGAGAAGACCATCTCTCCTCCAGAGTCTCCTCGTGCTCTGTTCCCCACTGCTAACTTTGCTTTGTATCCTTTCACTATAATGAATCGCAACTGTTGAGTGTTTCTGTACTCTGAATCTTTTGAGTCCTCCTAGAGAATTACTGAAGCCAAGGGGTGGTATAGGGACCCCCAACACAATGTCATTGTCGTACATGTAATTAAATCATATTTTTCTCCCTGATGGTCTACACCTGTAAATTGTAGTTCTCAATTACAATTTTTCCTTAATTAAAGCCAGAAGTAGTCATATTTACTCATAAAGTTAAGTGAATGCAAACTTTGTGGTTTATATAGAAGGCAAAGGATAGATTTTAAGGGCTAAAATCCGCTATTAGCCATTTCCACAGAACTGATATGATCTGGGAGCAAGAGCTGGTAACCAAGATTTCCAGTGCAGCATCTTCTTCTTCTTCTTTTCTTTCTTTTGGCCATGTCTTGCAGCTTGCGCGATCTTAATTCCCTGACCAGGGATCGAACATGGGCCCCTGCGGCGAAAGCGCCCACTCCCAACCACTGGACCACCGGGGGATTCCCTCCTCTGCATTTTCTAAGGAGCCCCAGAAGGAAGCCTTCACCTCATCACTCCTCATCACCCTCTCCCTACCTTCCCCCTCAAACAAAGGATGGGATGCCGCTCAAGCAGTACTTAGTGGAAAAATTATAACATTAATGCTTACAAAAAAGAGAGAAAGGTCCCAAGTCAATGGTACAAATTTCTATCTTAAGAAACTAGAAAAAGAAGAGCAAGTTAAACCCAAAACAAACCAAAGAAAGACAACCGTAGAGATAAAAGCAGAAAACAATGCAATCAAAAATAGAGAAAGAGTAGAGGAAAAAAACAGCATAATTGAAACACGTGAAGTCAGACAGTATATGATACTCTTTATATACTTATCTTTTTGTCTTATATAATCCTGAAAAAAACTTTTCCTGGCAAGTACTATTAAACTTATTTTTTAAAGTTGAGAAAACCAAGATTTATAGATTTTGATTAATTTGCCCAAGGTCACATAGCTGGTAAAATCCAGAATAACTCTTGAACCCAAGTCTGTCTGACCCAGACCTTAACCATCATATTACCCTAACTCTTAATACCTTGAAGAGGATACAAGGGTGTCTCCTCTTGTATCCTCATTTCAGGAATGACTAGCGTTTCTCTCAGTTGCTCGAAACATCTGCTGCTGACAGGTCACAGCTTCATCCCTCACTGGAAGTTCATCTGAGGCTGCAGAGAACTGCCTCCCCCAAGACTGGCTGATGTTTTCAGCTGTAGGCAACTGAATATAAAACTAAAGGGGGCTTCAACAACAAGGACGTTTACTGACTCAATAAGAAATCTGGAGGTAGGTGGTTTTAGAGCTGATTCTGTACCTCGATTATGCCCTCAAGGACCTGGGCTCTTTCTCTCTCTTCAATTTGCCATTCTCAGTGTTTCTGGCTGCAGTATCTCTCATCAGCATATCCCACCGGATAACATCCCCAAAAAAGGAGGGAACAGAGATTTCTTGTTAAGTGTCTCTACATAAGGAATGGATGGCAGACTCCCTTTGTATCTCTTTGCCTAGAACTGGATCACAGGTCGTACCTAAACCAATTCCATGAGAAGGGAACCGAGAGTCAAGTGTGTGTCTGAAGGGGCACTTCCTTTACCTCAGCACTTTGCTCCTAACAAGGAAGGAGGGACTGTCTTTGAGTAAGCGGCCAACCTACTCAAGATATCTGTAACACTTAGCAAGGACTAACCAAATTAAAGTGGTTTTAATATAAGACAAAATGGACTTTAAGACAATGAGAATTAATAAAGGAGAAAGAACAGCACTCACTAATGACAAAAAGAAACAATTCACTTGGATGATATAAAAATCTTGAACCAATATAGCCTTAAATTAAGCAAAAGCAGATAAGCAAAAAGTGGCAAAATTACAAGGGGAAATTAACAAATCACCCACCACATGAGAGACCCCATTTCCCTACACCCTCACTATCACAGCTTTGCTATTTGGGCCACATAAGTATGATATGGTTAACCTAGCCTGTGGGTAGAACTGGACTCAAATGTAGGAGATATAAATATTCTCTGCCATGAGGAAACTGTTGATGGGAAAGATGAAGCAAAGGTAAGGCGAGTGAGAGATCCTGCTGTGAACTGTCAACAGCTGATATGACCAGCAGCTGGGGAGTGGGTTTATTACCCTGTAGAAGGGATCTGAGCAGAACGTCACTGTGCAAGGGTATCGTAATGTTGAGCTCTAGGGTAAGGTTGCCTGGGTTTGTATCCCAGCTTAACCTTTAACTAGTTGTGTGACATTGGGGCAAGATATTTAACGTTTTTTGTGCCCCAGTTTCCTCTTAGTAAAATGGAGGTAATATTAATTTTCTCATAAGTTTGTTGTATTAATTATTACACTTTAACATTTTAAACTACATTTGTCCTTGTTTCATGATTTTCATTACCCTTTTATTTCTTCCAGGGTAGAATTCTCAAAAGTAATGAACAGATTAATGAATGTCTTGGTGACTAATTGTCCATAGGAATGAAAGGAAGCAATCAGCTTTAAAGCCTATTTGACTAGGAGAATATCAGTATAACACTTGTACTAAGGTGTGTGTGGGAGGAGCTGGGAGGGGCGAGAGCATACCATCTGCTCTATCTGATAATACTACCTCTGATGTGAAAAGAGTAGTACGGTTTTATGCTGGAGGTACAAGTCATACTGGCTCACCAGAACTGATTCTTCAATTTTCAAAAATTTTGTGAGCCAGTTATTAAAAACCATTATTTAGAATTACATTGTATAAACTTATAATAAAATGGATTATATTTTTAAAAGATTCATCACTTTCTAATTATTTCACTACACTTTACTATTATCTGTACTCTTGAGTTACTTGTGTCTACTGTATGGGAGAAGTATTATACAATGGTATGCTACTGTTCATCTCTTCCCAACTCTGCATTCAGTGCTATCACACTGGGAGCTTAAAATCAGCCATGGTGAGAATATTTACACCATGGAATTGAAAAACGCTACAAATCAGGGCTTAATTTATTGTTTTGTTGATGAAGACTTAAGAAAGTAATGGAGAATATGTTAATAAGGCAGACTAAATTTAAAAGTATGTCATGTCTGTAGCCATAACCTTGTAAAGGAATTATTCTTCTGGTAGTTGAAAACTATTATCCCATTCAGCAAAGAAGGAGCCCATGGCATTGACAAATAACAAATTCTGACACATGTCTTCATTGTTTCATCTTCATCTCCCTTTTTAGTGTAGACAAAAGTATCGACCAACGACCAACGTTTATATCAGAACTACCCTCATTCATCAATTGCAACCATAGATTGGGTACAAATATGAGAGTTGGGCAAACATCTTTGAAACATTCAGTGAGAATCAACTATCTGAAATTTACAATAAAGAATATTATACATTTTATTATTATTTGTAAACTATGTGCTATACAACCTTTATGTCAGTAAAATTTATAATAACGTACACATAAATGTAAACTTTTTTTTTTTTCCCAGAGAGCAAGTTGTTCAATATTTAACAGCACATCACTGGGGATCATGCATGATATGGTGTAGGAATAAAATATTGTATGCTTTTCTTTTTTAGTATGATCTAGGTTGTACTCTCTCTGATAGTTAATGCCTGTCTTGAGACACGTGCATGTCTGTCTGATTCAGTACCTACTGAATGGCCAAGAAGGATCTTTACTCTGCTTTACTCTTCCCATCACATGAACTTGGAAAGATCAAGTCGGCTCTGGACTCTTCTGCAGAAGTCTCCCTCCACTTCCCAGCAACTATAGTATTAATGAACCTCAATGACCTTTTTTCACTTGGAAACACCCCTTATTTTTTAAAAAATAAATTCATTTATTTATTTGTTTTTATTTTTGGCTCCGTTGGGTCTTCGTTGCTGCGCATGAGCTTTCTCTAGTTGAGGCAAATGGAGGCTACTCTTCGTTGTGGTATGCGGGCTTCTCATTGTCGTGGCTTCTCTTGTTGCACAGCATGGGCTTTAGGCACACGGGCTTCAGTAGTTGTGGCATGTGGGCTCAGTAGTTGTGGCTCACGGGCTTAGTTGCTCTGCAGCATGTGGGATCTTCCCGGGCCAGGGGTCAAACCCGTGTCCCCTAAGTTGGCAGGCGGATTCTTAACCACTACGCCACCAGGGAAGCCCCTAAATGACTCTTATTTGGGAAAATATACCATTAGGGATTACCATACTAGAGAGTGGGGGCATCAGAGACATTCCTTGTGGAAGAGTGAAGAAGATGAAACTCCTAAAAGGGATTGGAGCACAGGGAATAAGTCCACAAACTGGTGCGTGTCCATCAGGTGACTCCATCTGAGGACTGAACTTGGAGTGGTAACGGGCAGGGGAGCTTGCCTCACTTCTGAGGTCACATTCTGTTTTGGGGGACCAGGCCAGCAGTTGCAGGAGCAAAGTGAGGCAGAGAGTTCGGCATGAGGTGCTCACAACTCACTGATTCAGGACAGATGGGAAAGCCAACCCCTTCCCCAATATATACTTCAGCGGGAGAAATGGGGGGCCTGATGCTGGCTTGTGGAGAACTTGAAAGGAGTCTGATGCTAGGTTATAGAAGTCTGTAGAGAGGCTGAAAGGCGAAATTTAGATGAAGCAGAGAAAGGGAAGTTCAGCCCCCAAATGCGGATGTGGGTTGTTCTATTAAGATCAGCCAGGACTTTTTGGTGGAAAGACAAACAGGGAACAGCCACGTAAACATGGCCGCCTCTCTGCTGGAATCTGCTCTCCCCCAGGCCCTGAGAGGATGCTTGCTTCCTTGGAAGGAAGTGAGTTTCAGGAGGCAAACACCCTATGGAGACAGAGAATTGAGAGAGGATAAGCACACTGGGGGAGGAGGGAGGGTATGGGTTCAACAAATGAAAAGGGTCAAAACGACTGAGGAGAGAAGACAAAGTACTTCAGGGGCTAATGATGGTTAGCAATTTGCTCCTTCTAGAATATTTTTTTTTTCCCTTGGCTTTCAAGACCTGACATCCTGATCCTCTGATAGATTCTTCCCAGTCAACCCAGGAATAATGAGCAGCCCATGTGTGACAAAATACACTGCTAATAATTAAATAAATCCTTGAAAGCAATCCAGAAATGGCCTGCCACAACTTCTACTATAGTTTATTTCTGATTTTATTTTTGTAAAACGATGGTGTGAGGAAAAAGATAAACTGTTTGCCCAGTTTAACCCAAACTGGTTAAAGGAGAGTGCTGATTTTAGTTGTGGTTTGAAGGGAAAGGGTGACAATGCCCTGAAGAGAAACAGTCACCACTGTGGCTGAGAGCCCTGGCTGGCTGTTCTGTATCTTCCCCACTTCCCCCTGCAGGGGCCCAGGGTGGTTTGGACTGGATGATGAGCGCCACCTGCAGGAAGAAAGCTGCAGGTAGGAGAAAATAGCTGAATATTGTTTAGCATTATTATGCATCAGAAATTAAAGTCCTGTAACCTCTCTTTGGCCCATCTCTGGTTCTCTTCTTCCTGAAATTTTGTTTCATTGTGATTAAGAGATAATACATAAGGTCCAGCCCTGCAGGGAGAAGCAGCTCTAATTTTGGCAGTGCCTAAGAGGCCTCATCACCTTCTTCACAGAGAAAACAGAATCTATCAGGAGAGAACTTACAGACCTTCCCATCGGCAGTCATTCAAAATCACCTACTTCTGTACTCCAGCTCCTCCTTCCTGGTGCAGTGGGAAAAGTGTCCCTTCCTTGGGCCAATGCCCCCAGGATCCCCTCCCACCTTCTCCCACAACCTGTGTCCTCAACCTTCCTTTTACTTTTCTAACACTATTTAAACATTTCTAAGCTTCTTCCAGCTTAAACATATTTTAAAAGCCAAAAACCAAAAATAACAACACCTCCCCGATTCTATAACCCCAGAAGCTGCTACCTAACTTCTTCCCTTTCACAGTCACACTTCTGGAAAGAGCTGACAGCGCTTGCTGCCTCCCTTCCCTTCCTTTCGGATCTCTGTACACCGCCCTCTACTCCCTCCTCACCAGAAGACAGCGCTTGCCAGGTCCTCTGAGTCCAAGAGACATTTCTCTCACCTGATGTATTGGTTGTATTTGATTTGAATGATGATCCCTCCTTCTCACTTGAAACATTCCCTTACTATGGTCAAGGATACACACATTCCTAGCGTCTGTCCCACGTTAGTGCTCCCATCGGGTAGATGCCACTTTATCTAGCCAGCTGCTCAGGCCATGCATGGATGACCATGGAATCACGCTTGAGTGTCTGCTCTCGCTTTCCACATCCTTCCGCAAGTCCAGTATCAATTCGGAACCCCACCCCTTCTCTGTCCTCCTGGATCAGTACCCTGGTCTCAGTCACCCTCATCTCTCCCCTGCGACACTACAGTAGCCACTTGGCTGGCCTCCTGCCTCTATTCTGGCTACCGCCCAGCAGCTCAAGGGATCCCATACAAGTAAATCACACGGAACTCCCCTCTTCCCCACCCGCCAAGGTTATCTCCAATCACCCTTGGCTTCAGGTTCCATGTTGCCTCCCCATAAACCCTCCCTGAGCTCCCACACCTGGGCTAGGAGCCCCTCCTAATTTGTTCCAGGAACACCTGCGTATTCCTTCCAAAAGCACTTATTCCACTGTGTCCTAACTGCTCTGCATCCCCACGGCTTCATGAGCGCAGGGAGGGCACAGACGGTGTCTGTTGGTTGAATCCATTCAGCGTGCGTGGCACCTAGCCAGTATTCCATAAAAAGACAGCTGTGAATGTACTGTCTCCCCCACGTCTCTAGACACAGAATATTAACAGGTCAGGAGGGAAGCAAGGTAAAATTCTGATAATTAGGTGACTGTCGAAAGAAGACTGAAAATGGGCCCCAGACATTCTAAAGAATCAGAGTTTGTAAAATGGCGGCCTGCGGCAAAAATTAAGCTTTCTTCGTGTTTCCGCAAGGTCCAGTGACCAGAGCTGCTGATTTCACCTGTGGCTTGGGTGAGTGGCAGAGAGTGCCCTGATCTTAGGGTCCCGCGTATACAGATGCAGGGAGGCCACGAAGGCGATACCACCTTCTGCCGTGGTCCAGAGATGAAGGTGAAGAATTGGGGAGGAGGCGTCGGGAGGACGGTGGTTTCTAGTCCCAGCTTGGGGCAGCTGGGGAAGTTCCAAAAGCAGGAACTAAGGGTGGGAGGAGTGTTCTGGGAAACGAAAGCGAAAGATGTTTAACCACCGGGATCTGGGAGGGGCCTGCAGTCGGAGCCAGACCAGCGGAGAGGAGGATGGCTGCGCCTGGCTCCTTCCCGCTGCTGGTCGAAGGGTCCTGGGGTCCTCACCCCCCGAAGAACTTGAGCACCAAGTTGCAGATGTACTTCCAGAGCCAGAAGAGATCAGGAGGCGGGGAGTGTGAGGTCCGCCAGGCGCCGGGGAGCCCGCCTCGTTTCCTTGTGCTCTTCTACCTCGACGACGGTGAGGGGGGCAAGGGGTGCGGGGGAGAGGGGACAGCGGGGGCTCTCCTTCCAGGGAAACTTGGGGCTGGGGCGCGGGGCGGGAGATTTCGTCCGGCTCCGGCAGCAGGTGTAGGAAAGAGCGTGGGGCGCGCAGAATAGACAAGGCGCGTCGGGGACGCTGCGTGCGCGGCGCTTCCAGGCGCTCCCGGAGCTGGTGGCAGACCGCCCAGGTGGTTTAAATAAACATTAGCACCGTGTGACTGAAGGGAGCTGCCTGAGAGCTGGTGCACCCACCTCATTTTACGAGGCTACATCGTGTAGTGGCATCGTGTGTTAGGGGCAGAGCTGCAATGCCATTGCAATTTTTGTCTTCTTCCTATGAAAGCCGCAGTTCTGGAACTCCAGAGGTTTTATGGGAACACAATTTGAAGGGAAGAGAAGGTTTCCAGGAAAGTCACATCTAAACTGACTCCTGAGGGTGAATTCAGTTCTTGATAGGCGAGATACTGGGGAGGGCTCTTCAGATGGGAGCTGACTACAGTGCTGGGGACGGGAGAGCAAAGGCATCTCCAGGGAAGTGCTGGGCGCCCTTGGGCAGCTTTGGTTTGAGGAATGAGCCCTTTCCTTATCTCTGTGCACAAGCGAGGTCTGGAGACTGGCTCTAAAAAGAACAGGTGGGATCTGGGAAATTTTATAAGATTACAAAGGGGGTGCTTGTATTTTAAAAAATCTTAGGCCTTCTTTTATTAAACTTCCTTTTTAAAAAGAAGTGGGGTGGAAATTAAGGCTAATAGAATATTGGGTTGAGATAAAAGAGGACCTTGCATGACGTGCTAAGGAGTATGAACTTTCCCCCACAGGGAGGCAGGGGAGAGCCATGTCCAAATATACTTTTGGGAGATAAGTTTGGTTGCAGATAAGTACAGTGATTTCTGTTGGGAGAGACCATGGACATCAGACCTTTGAAGCGTGTCATGCAATGTCCAAGTGAGGACCAGTGAGCCCTTGAACAAGGAAAGTCAGCATGGGGATGGAAGATGCATGTTTGCGTACCGTCTGGATTTGGTAACTGATTCTACAGGATGCTCCGCTTGGGAGAGAGAGAGAGGGAGAGCCCCTGTGCTTTCTCTTATTTTTTAGATGGGGAAGGATGGAGGGAGCTAAGCAATGTGAGGAGTCACAGGGATTTCCCCATGGTGGAGATTCCCAGTGATTCTGGGATCACTTGGGAGAGGGGCAGAAGCACTGCCTAGAATCTCATTGTCTGCATGTAAATATAGAGACTTATTGGAGGGGAAAGGCAGGTACTGTTGATCAGTGCACCGTATCTTCGTCGAGGATCTGCTGGAACCTCTCCAGTTGGTTTCAGGGTGGTCCTCAGGCTGGGAGCAGGGGTGGCATTCTGAGTTGATTGAGGGTTAGGAGTTTTGAACTTTGAGGGGGAAGTTCCCTCCCCATAGGCAATTGAGCAGCTGAGTTAACCTCTCCTCATGCTGTTGCTATTAGGGAAGCGGGAGGACAAGTACCCACCAGTTATCTGCTTGCTCGAGACACCTACCAGGTCTGCACTGGGAAGCACATGACCTGCTGTTCTCCCAGTGCACAGTTTTTTCCATCAGGATCTCAAAGGCAAGGATGTGGGCAACCACTGACCCTGCCTTCCTGTTGCTGGATTTGGAGAAGCATTTGGGTCAGAGGAGAAGCAAGGAGCCTTACGAGGCCATCAGAGCAATTGGAATGCTCTAGGGCAGGGATGCAGAAAGGAAAGAATGAAACCCAGAGAAGAGAGGGGTGCACAGACCCGTGTGAAGGAAGCGAGGTGGGCAGGGGTCAGGAGACCTGCCTGACTCAGAGCCCTTAGAACAATGTCAAAAAGTTTTCCAAGGGTTAATTTCACCAAGCAATGCTCAAAAGGGCATCTGTGCAATGTAAGCCGTTTCCCCGGGGCTTCACTTTTCCTCAAAGGATTTTACCATTTTGATTCCGATTATCAACATCACCATGGACCTGGCCCTTAGGGACACTTCTTTCTTCTTTAAAATCCCATTATCCTCCAGAGTAGTCCTCACATTGCGGCAACAGACCCCCTGCATCCAAATCACAACGGGTTAAACAGGCACATTCCCAGCTCTGTCCTAGAGACTCAGGTACCCTGAGTGTGGGGTGGGTGGGAATCTGCATGTTTAACTGCACCCCAGATGACACTGATTCGCTAAAGTCTGAGAATCCCTGTTGTTTGTTGATGACCCTGAATGAACAAAAAGGGAAATAATTGTAGAAAATACAAACCTCGTAAAAATACAAACAGCAAAAATATAATTGTGTGGTGATAACATCATTCTGTTCTAGTCCTCAAAGCAGAAGTGATTTCAGTCTCCCTGCGAGGTTTCTTCCTTCCCATCTCCCAGCCTGCTTTCTCCCTTCACCCACCTCTAGACTGCTCTAATGCCCTTCTTGCAGTAGTACCCACCCAGCCACACTCACAGCTTAGTGCAGCTCTTTGTATGGTCAAAGTTCTTAGGCGTGGAAAGTCCCTGTTCAGTTTTGGTTTCCTCCCAGAGGAATGGCTTTCTCAGAAGCAAGTGGTCAGGAGTTTGCTAACATCATATTACCTACCCCAGCACTGTCCCTCGGACAAAGGTCTTCTTCCACAGGAACACCCTCTGCCTTCCAGGGAAGGAAGTGGCCACAACAGGTGCAGGCCTATAGTGTAACACAACTTGATTCTTATCATTCACATAATAAGAATGAGCCCCAAAGCACTCCTCTGTAGAAATGAGTGGATAGCAAACAGAAACTACTTGGAAGCTGTGTACTTCTGTATAATTGGCTGAATTTCCGAAAAGTCGAGTGTAAATTGCCTTGTCAGATTTTAAATCCCGGGCTTCCCTGGTGGCGCAGTGGTTAAGAATCTGCCTGCCAATGCAGGGGACACGGGTTCAAGCCCTGGTCCCGGAAGATCCCACATGCCGCGGAGCAACTAAGCCCGTGCGCCACAACTACGGAGCCTGAGCTCTGGAGCCTGCGATCCACAACTACTGAAGCCCGCGCGCCTAGAGCCCATGCTCCGCAACAAGAGAAGCCACTGCAATGAGAAACGTGCGCACCGCAACGAAGAGTAGCTCCCGCTTGCTGCAACTAGAGAAAGCCCGCGTGCAGCAACGAAGATCCAACTCAGCCAAAAATAAATAAAAAAAAATTTATATAAAAAAACGATTTTAAATCCTGTTTCAGATGTGTACGTTTATCATCTTTTCTGGTCATAATTTTGCTCCTGATTATTGTCAGCTTCTCCTTAAATTAAATATGGATGGTCTGAGATTGGTGCAGAAGAGAGCCTGTCCACATGGGTAAGGGTGTTTAGATGGCAGCATTTCAGCTCTTCTTCCTCCCAGATTCACTTTCTCCTTGTTGCGGATCACTTGCTGTTACTGCTACCACTTGCTCTCTTAAAATAGTTGTGCCCATACATATTACACACAATCTCAGAACACGCTGGCACATGTAGATACCTGGACAGGACTCTACCAAAGTATAGGGAGTATTAAAAGGAATGTAACACAGAGGTCCATGACTCTAGATAGCTTGGCTTATAAAACTTAGCCTGCTCTCTGGGCTCAGGGGTCCTATCCAGTCCTTAGTCCTCACTCCAGCTTAGGACAGCTTATCAGGAGTCCATGCAAAAACACCCACCCTGCTCACAAAGAATGAAATTAGAGTCTGGCATTCCTTCTCATACTGTTTTTGAGGTGGCATCCAATTAAGTCATTACCTCCCTCATCCTCTGCATGGATGGTTGAGGTGGGAAAGCTATTCAAGTCCCTTTTTTTTTTTTTTTTTTTTTTTTTTTTTTTTGCGGTACGTGGGCCTCTCACTGTTGTGGCCTCTCCCCTTGCGGAGCACAGGCTCCGGACGCGCAGGCTCAGCCATGGCTCACGGGCCCAGCGGCTCCACAGCATGTGGGATCTTCCCGGACCAGGGCACGAACCCATGTCCCCTGCATCAGCAGGTGGACTCCCAACCACTGCGCCACCAGGGAAGGTCTCAAGTCCCTTTTGATGAAAGATTCTACCTGTATCTTCAGCCTCAGCAGGCAACCATATCAGAATACAACATAGTAGCCCAACATCCATAGCAGAGCCACACCTGTGAATGCAGGGCACTCTCCAGGGTTCTCCTTCGCCCTGACCTCTTCGTACCGCCTGACTACGTTGGCCAGGCCTCCTCCTGTAAACTCACTCATTCCCTGTTCTCCACTGTCTCAGATACACTGCTTTTCCTTTTCTCTCTCTGACTGCTCCTTCTTATAATTGTACAATAACTTACAGTTACACAGCTCTTATGGGTGTCACAAAATTCATTCACAGACACTGCTTCACGTATGGAAACTGAGACGCAAGAAGTTAAGATATTTTCTCAATGACACAGCTAGTTGGTGGCAGAGTTGGAATTTGAATCCAGGTCTTTGGACTCATGTCCACTGTTCATTTTTTTCTTCCACTACAGCCCAGCTGCCAAATATGTGTTAATTTTTTTTTTTTTTTTGGTAAGAATCTCTCCCATCTTATCATCACAGGTTAAAGAATTGATTGAAATACCTTTTTAATGAGGCTCCTCGCTATTCTGCTTATGTTCACCTGAGTCACTTTCCTAAAACATGGCTTTCATAATGTCATGTCCTAGCATCCCTGGCTCACAGTGAGGGATGCTTTAATTATTTCCTTTCACTGTAGAATAAATAATGTTACCTTTCTGAGTGCCTACTGGGCATCACATACTGTACTAAGTTCTTTATAATGTTTCTTGAATCTAATCCATGTTAACACCCACACAAGACAGTCTTCATCAATTAATAGACAAGAAGACTGAGATTTTGTAAATAAGGCTTATTAAGGAACATGCTCAGGGTTAAAAAAGTAAGTTTAAAGATAGAATTCAAATCTGTGTCTGCTTGCTAAACTTCCCCCTTTTCACCACACATAGCCTCTCTTGAGAAACTGACCAAGCCGTTGACTGATGATGATGAAGCCTACAGAAATCACAGAATAATTTTGTGAACAAAGATTGCTTTAACAGTTGCCTTTTTTTTAAAAAAAAATTTCAGTTCGGCAGCAAGTTCTGGCGAGAGAGAACCACGAGTTAGTATGGCCAGGAAAAGGAACATTCAAGTTAACTGTCCAGTTGCCGAGAGCCACGGATGAAGTCCAGGAGGGGAAAATTCCAAAAATGGTAAGGAAAGGGGTGATTACAAGGGAAGTAGGGTGTTCTCCCAAGGTGTGTGGGATGGGAACCACGATGAGGAAATACAGTGGAATGAGAAGTACAACTCAAATTGGGGTGAGGAAAGCAACTTACAGATGTGGAGGGAGTGAGAGTGGTGATAGGGTAGGTATGAAATAATGGAAGAAGAAGCACTTTTTGTTTGATTTTTGACGCTTTTGAAAATTCAAGATTGGGGGGTTACCATAATGGTGGTTTGAGATGTAAAATCTTGGGTCTGTTTGTCCCAGGTACTTGCTATATTGGTTTCATTTTCACATGGTTTAGAGGGGCCAGCGATCTATACTGTAATGTGCTAAGTATTTCCTCAAGTGTAAAATGGGATAGTAGTAGTACTGACCTCTTTGGATTATTGGGTTGTTGTGAGGATTAAATGAGACAGCCTTAGGAAAGCACATGGCCTAGTGCTTGTTAATAGTACACACTCAATAGATGTTAAATGGGAAAACGAACATGAGCTAAATTATTTCTCTGACTTAGGTCTTACCTCAGACACTTGGTGCTCCTTTGGGGTTTCTTTTATTTGTGACTCGTTTTTACAGGTGATTTGTGTGCTATATATTAAACAGCATCATTGCCTGTGCTTTTAGTTATAATTTCTGTAGACCCTACATCTCCAGTCTGGTCCTAGGGACACTTTCTTAATGTAAAGAGATTATTAGTAATTTATTAATGCTACTTTATTGTTTGGGTTTCAGGAATCCAAGACCAAAGAACATGTCAAAGAATCAGGTAACTTTTCATCCACCAGGCAGTTTTGCTTTCAATATTAAACACTATGTGTTGCGGAGGTCATCCTTCTCTTCTTGACTTCACAAGGCAGGGTTTGTTAGCTGAGAGATGCTTTGGGCTGCATCATCTCCATCCTCCTAGCCAGTTGTGCAAGGGTTGCCTCTTGAGCCCTAAGGGTTCAGGTCAGAAGGATGGGAACAGCTCTCTCTGTGGGGGCTGGGAGACACCTTGCAATTGATGGGAGGATAAAGAGGTACCCGGGAGGTGGATGAACTGACCTTCAGAGTCTACCTGTGCCCATCCAGCCATTGTGAAGCAAGGACATGATGTGACAGTGGGTGCTGTGTGTGGCTAAGTCAGTTAGTGTTGCTTTCTGAGCGCTGGGTGCAGGATGTGGGTGTAGCTCTCCAGACCAGCGGCAGCTCTTCTCGTCCCATCTGCCGTAGGAAACAGTCAGCAACCTAGTAGCTATACAGTAGGACCTTGTTGTTTATCCACCCTATATATAATAGTTTGCATCTGCTAATCCCAAACTCCCAATCCTTCCTTCCCTTACCCCTCCTCCCCCTTGCCAACCACCAATCTGTTCTCTATGTCTGTGAGTCTGTTTCTGTTTTGTAGATATGTTCATTTGTGTCGTATTTTAGATTCCACATAGAAAGACAAATACCATATGATATCACATACGTGGCCTCATTTCTTACACCTCTGCACAAGTGCTCCTTAAGCTTCATTTGTCAAATTGCCACCATTTCCTAAATGGTTTTGGTGTAGTCTCGGCACTCTGCCTATACTTCTGTTGCTCACAATACATTCTACTCCACTTTTCTCTACCTAAATTCTAGGATAGTCTTCAGGATCTACTCAGGTTCTTCCTCTTCTCTGAAGCCACTCCAGGCCAGCCCAGTTCCTTCATCTCCCTGGTTTGATTCTTGGCTTGATCGTTGACACAATCAAGTTGACTTTATTTGGCAGTCAACCAAGCCACTCTTGTGATGAAGCTTCTAATAGTCATGGGGTTATAAACTATATTGGTGGAAAGGCTCTTTCCATTCACTTAAGTCCAATCATCTCATTTTGTAATTAAGAGATGTGCCCAAGGTCACGTGGCTAAAGAGTGGCAGAGTCAAGGGTCGAGCTCATATAGCTCACCCCGACTCCGGTAGTCGTTCTGGTTTGTCATGCCTGTCTCACTGAATGCTAATTTATGTTGTTATCGAATCCTTAAGCTATTTTTTATTTGGCATGAGTGTGTGTTTGTGTGGTGTCACATCCAGCACATAACAGGAGTTTTTGTCAGGGTCATCTAACTGCTGTAACAAACAAGCCCCCCAGATCACAGTTCAGTGTAGTCGGCAGCTAGGGTGGTGGGGGGAGTCTAGACTGCTTCACACAATTATTCAGGAATCCAGGCTCCTTCCATCTTTTTGACACCGTTATCTGTGATATGTGGCCTTCAAGGTCACTGCAAGGGAGAAGGAGATTCACATAAAGGAGATTTGATTGGCCAGGTCTGGAAAATGGAATTCACCAGATCCACCCATATTCCATTAGCCACATGAACTCTACTGTAGGAACTCAACTGTAGGAAGTCTGGGAAATGTTGCCTAGGAAGGAAACAAAATGGATTTGGTGAGCACATAGCATTTTACTCTGCCATGATAAACATTTACAAATGTCAGTTCCATTTCTTATTTATTTATTTATTTTTGTATACATCCATTAGAAAACTGGTAATTTCCTTTTCTAGCATTTTTTGTATGCACCCATCCCCACACAACCAGTGCCTTGAACATAAGGGTGCTAATTGGATAGTTGCTCACAGAATGTCTAAAGATCATAACATACTCATTATGCTTCATTGCACAATCAGAGTGAGACTGACCTCCTGTATACAGTTAACCCTTGAACAACACGGCTTTGAACTGCGTGGCTCCACTTATACGTGGATTTTTTTCAATAAATATATTTGAAAAATTTCTGGAAATTTGAAAAAACTCACAGATGAACTGCATAGCGTAGAAATATTGAACAAATTAAGAAAAAATTAGCTATGTCATGAATGCATAAAATATATGTAGATGTACATATAACATACAAAAATATGTGTTAATCGACTGTACTGTTCATGTTATCAGTAAGGCTTCTGGTCAACAGTGGGTTATTAGTAGTTAAGGTTTTGAGAAGTCAAAGTTACACGCAGTTACTTGGCCGTGCAGGGGGTTGATGCTCCTATTCCCCGTGTTGTTCAAGGGTCAACTGTATATGTAACTCACTTATGGCCAACGATGAAGCAGAACAAGCTGGCTTGGGTGGTTGCTATTCTGTAAGTTTGAGGTATACCCATAATTCTCTGGGCCATTTTATCTTCCATGTGCATTCCTTAGTCATTCACCGTAAGTATCCTTTTTCTCTCCAGTGATAGGAAATTATTGCTTTTCAGAGCATAATGTGTTAGGTGATGCCCAAATATGGGCATGGGATAGTCTTGCTCTTCTCCAGTGACCTAAGCAGTAATTCTCCAATTCAAACATTTATTGAGCCTCAACTATATACCATATGCCATCCATACAAAGATGAATAAATATGTCCCTTGCTTTGGAGTAGCTTGGTTCAATAACTGTAATTTGGTGCTGTGATAGAAATATATGTCAAGTGCTATGAAAAACAAGGCAGGTTCCTTAGAGAAACAAGGCAGAAAAGAGTGTAATAAAATTGAACATAATCATCATCATATTAATAGACAATTAAGTACTATTTTTTATTTTAATTATATTAAGCTAAAAGTCCTCTAAGATCTGTTTTTTTTTAAAAATATATTTTTTTATTTGGCTGCGTTGGGTCTTCACTCTAGTTGCGGCCCCTGCGGCATGTGGGATCTTATTTCCCTGCCCAGGGATCGAACCCATGTCCCCTGCATTGGAAGGGGGATTCTTAATCACTGGATCACCAGGGAAGTCCCCTAAGATATGTTTTATTTGAGTTAGCCAAGAGACCAGGAAGGGAACAGGGCAGTGTAATTAGCTTATGATAATTTACTTTGCTAAGAACATGGTAGATAAATATAACATCTTGTACCCTTTTTGTCTCCCTAAAATCAGATGCATCAGAAGAACTAGATGCAAATATCTCTCTCAACAGAAGATCAGAAAAAAAGGAAGACGCCCCCAAAGAATGTGAAAATATTTCCTCTTTGGTTGCATTTGAAAATCTGAAGGCAAATGTGACTGATATGATGCTAATCTTCTTAGTGGAGAACATAAGTGGCCTGACCAATGATGACTTTGAAGTGGAATTAATACAAGATTTTAATGTTGCTGTAGTTACCTTTCAAAAATATACTGGTAAGATCGAAGGATGCTCCATTTGTCAGCCTACCTTGCACTACACTTTGGGATTTGGGACACCTAGATTACGGAACGTTTCTGAAAGCTTCACTCTTTCTAATAGCTAGTAAGAGAGGACTCCAAGTTAATACAGATGCTTTCTTATTTTGAAAGAGAAGCAAATTCGTTCTGAAACCAAATTCTGATTTTTTTAAATAAGTTTATTCATTTTATTTATTTATATTTGGCTGCGTTGGGTCTTTGTTGCTGTGCGCAGGATTTCTCTAGCTGCGGCGAGCGGGGGCTACTCTTTGTTGCTGTGCGCGGGCTTCTCATTGTGGTGGCTTCTCTTGTTGCAGAGCATGGGCTCTAGGCGCGCGGGCTTCAGTAGTTGTGGCACAGGGCTCGGTAGTTGTGGCTTGCAGTCTCTAGAGTGCAGGTTCAGTAGTTGTGGTGTACGGGCTTAGTTGCTCCGCCGCATGTGGGATCTTCCTGGACCAGGGCTCGAACCCGTGTCCCCTGCATTGGCAGGCAGACTCTTAACCACTGCACCACCAGGGAAGTCCCTCTGATATGTTTAATAAGTCAAACTTTATTGTATGAGTTTGTGTGTGCGTGAGAGAGAGAGACAGACAGACAGAAAGACAGAAATAACACACCGAAACAGAAATCTAAAGTCAGGTTATTAAAGAGATTCCAAGCAAAGGACTCAATGTTTTCCCATGTGTTATCTCATTGGGAGGAGTAAATATTGATCTGTGTTACTAAACTGGACTTATTGGAGAGTAATAATAACAGCAAATACTCATATAGTGTTACTATGAGTCAGGTACTATGCTAAGTTTGTTCCATGTATTAATTTATTTGTTCCTTTCAACAACCTTTTGAGATTATTATTATTCCTCATCTTACAGTTGAGGAGACAGAGACACAGAGATGATAATCAGAGACAGAGATGCTAATAACTGGAAGAACTGGATTTGAACTGAAGCAGCCCACCTCTGTAGAGCTTGTTCTCTTACCCCTTTACCATATATTTCCTTAGTGGGGTTGGCTAAAAAGTTCGTTTGGGTTTTTTGTAACATTTTACGGAAATACTTTCATGGTTGTCACATATGCAGGGATGAGTAAGTGCATGTGACGCAGAAAGTGAGTGCTCTTTAAGGTCTATGTGAGGAGTCTGTGGACAGTTTCTGAGATTGGAAGAGCCATCTCTGGAAGTCAAGGAAATTTTCCAAATCCAAGCCCTCACCATTCCACGGCCATGGCAGTGGAATGGTTGATCTTAATCAACCAGCACAGGTCATGAAGTCAAAATTCTAGTTCCACCATTTAACTAATTATCTGAGGTTGACCACGTTACTACCCTCTGTGTGCTTTACTTTCCTCATCTATAAAATGGGGACAATAATACTTACCTAATACAGTTTCTGTGAGGATCAAATAAGATGGTGTTTGAAAAGCTCTTAACATAGTACCTGAGACATGATAAGGACTCAATAAAGGGAGCTATTATTCAAATTTATGATTATTTCTTATAAAGGTAAAACTAAGTTGACTTGCTTTTGTTCATTGATCAAAAATCTTGATACCTACTATGTGCCAGGTACTTGTCTTGCTGTAGGTACATAGATGAATTTTTTGGTTCCTGCTCTTGAGGAACTTGTGTGGAGCAGGGAGGAAATCCATTCATAAGTGAACAATGAAGATGCAAGAGGAGAAGCTGCTTCCCTCATCTGTGAACAGCAGGCTGTGGGGAATGGGAGGAAAGAGGACACAAGAATGGTGGCTTGGTTTTTCTTTGAAGTTTATACTCCAGCAGTACCAGGCTATCAGGTCTCAGATGTGCTGTGTTGCTACACACCCCTGCTGGTCCCTCTGCCTGAAATGTTTCCTCCCCTTAAATACCCGGTAAACTCTTCTTCATCCTTCAAAACTCAGATCAGTGACTACTTACTCTGGGAATCCTTGTCTGATTCCCAGTATTAATCTTCCCACCTCATTTGATCCCCAAATAGGCCATTTGTTTGCTTTCAAGACTTCCTCCCTCCTGGATGGTGAACTTTCAAGGAGCTGTTATATCCATCCCC
This sequence comes from Delphinus delphis, assembly GCF_949987515.2. Taxonomy (NCBI): domain Eukaryota; kingdom Metazoa; phylum Chordata; class Mammalia; order Artiodactyla; family Delphinidae; genus Delphinus; species Delphinus delphis. The sequence continues at coordinate 67,852,206 of NC_082686.1, forward strand.
TCTATCCCCGGATCCTAGCCCGGAGCCTGTTACATCATGGGCTCACCGTCAATATTTATTAATTTGAAAGAGATAATTGGGCTGAGTCTGGAAGGAGGAACAGGACCAGGGTAAAAAAATTGGAGAAGGGCGCTTTAGACAGAGGAAATTGTATATACAAAGGCAAAAGAGAATGTAGTTTTCAAAATAATCACTGGGTTTTGTGGCAGTGTGGAAAATAAAATGAATGGTCGGTAATAACAAGAGGTGACATTTAGAAATTAGTTTGAAGTCAGATAGCCAAGGGCATTGTAAGCCTAGCCAAGGAGCTTGAACTCATGCCTGCAGGTAATGGGGAGCCGAGGAAGGAGTGAAATGAGGAGATTTGTATTGTAGAGAGTGCCTTCAGGTGGTGATGTCAAGGAGGGGTGGAAGGGGCTGTGACTAGAGGCAGGCGCACGACTCAGTGTCAGCAGTCCAGGTAACACGTTCCTATGTGCATTGCTGTTCAGAGACTGGAAGCTTTAGGCATGTAGATTCTCATGTGGGAATTAAAATCTTGCATTTAAAAATTGAGTGCTTAGCCTCCCTCCTTTATCTCAATTAATATTCAGTTTCTTCTATATAATATAAAGATATAATCATAATTTTTGATTGATTGATTAATTGATTATGGTTTGTAGATGCCCTGAAATTTGTTGATGAATGTGTCAAGCACCATTCAGTGAAAGAACTTCAGCTTTCTGCAAGACTTCTGGAAGTGACAAAAACAGTCCGAGTTGAAAACCTGCCACCTGGTGTTGATGACCATGATTTGAAATGTTTATTTGAAAATCCTCGTAACGGAGGGGGAAGAGTGGCCAGCATTGAATGTTTTCCTGACGAGAGTTCAGCACTGATTGAATTTTTCGACAGAAAAGGTAATACCTATTAGCCTAATTTTGTAAACCTTACCTAGCATAATTAAAACCATTTTAATAGATCTTAACAGTTAACAGTTGAATTCTGATGTATTTTATTTTTATCTGTATATATTTTTGTTTTTTTTGTTTTTAAAATTTATTTATTCATTTATTTTATTTTGGGCTGTGTCGGGTCTTAGTTGCGGCACACGGGACCTTTGTTGTGGTGCGCTGGCTCAGTAGTTGAGGCGTGCGGGCTTCTCTCTAGTTGTGGCGAGTGGGCTCCAGAGTGTGTGGGCTCTGTAGTTGCGGCACACAGTCTCTCTAGTTGTGGCTCGTGTGCTCAGTAGTTGCAGCACGTGGGCTTAGTTGCCCTGTGGCATGTGGGATCTTAGTTCCCCGACCAGGGATCGAACCCATGTCCCCTGCACTGGAAGGCAGATTCTTAACCACTGGATCACCAGGGAAGTCCCTCCATATATATTTTTGGAAATCCAAGTAGCAATCCCGTACGTCTGGTATATCATGCTAAGTGAATCCAGTGATTCAAAACTTTAGAGAAGTAATGTCAAGTTTTTGAAAGATATGAGGAGATTCTCTCATGGGTCTGTACTTGTGACAGACTGAAAAATATATAATTCTTAGAGTCTTTGAGATACCGTATTTAAAGAGGTGATCTCTGTTTTAGCTATACATTTGGTAGAAATTCTCAAGTTAACTTCAACAAGATTAGGTAAAGAAATACTCAGAAACACACAGTTCCTATAAAGTATCTTCACTTCCTGCTTCACTTGTCAGTGTCATCATTCAGAAATTAATAGGGGTGGTTTCACATGATCAGTGGACGCCTGCTGGATTGTGCTTTGCAATGACCCTGTGAAAACCTTGCCCAGCTGAACCTTAGGGAAATGTTTCTGAGGGATTCGTAGACATAGATTGCCAGTTCTCTGAGGCATGTGCAAGGTCAGCTTGGAGATTCCACTGATGTTCAGAGGTCAAGGCTGAGGAGTAGGAATTAGGGAGCCGGACTTCTTAGGGAAAGAAGGAACGTTGTGCTTGGGATCAACTGAGGGAGGATGAGATAGGATCATGTGGAATGCCACTCACTTAAAGTAAACTGTTTCATAGGGGTACTTGGAGGAACCTCCTTTCAGCTGTTATGAGTTGGGGAAATTGTGGTGAAGGTATGGTTTGGATTAAAATGGAATGAGAGACCTAGCGTTCCTTGGGCAGAGGGATGAAAGATGAGCTTCTGTTGCGTGTTCTTTAAATCTCTCTCAGGGAAATTTACCTTGGGCCCAGGGGGAGAGCTACATAGAACTGTTACTCTAGAAGTTAACCTCCCAGCTTATGATGGGAGTTGACAACTATGGGGCTTTCGATCATCTTGAGGGCATGGGGCAGTTGGGTGTGTCCTCAGAATGTCTATGTTACATGTGTATGAATAATGATAGGAGCTATTTTATTCAGGTTTATTTTATGCTAGAGCCACACTCGTAGGGCACTCTCAAAAGTTGCTCTTTGCCCTGACCTCTTTGCACCATCTGACTATGTTGACCACACCTTCTCCTCAAAACTCACTCATTCCCTGTTCTCTGTGTCTGAGATACACTGTGTCTGATTTTCCCTTTCTCTCTCTGGCTGTGTCTTCTTATGAATATGACTTACACTTGCACAGCTCTGCAGGGTGCTACCAAGTGCATTCTCAGACACTGCTTTATGGGCGTTGCTATTATTGTAATCCCTGTTTTACAAATGAAGAAACTGAGGCACCGGAAGGGCCAATAACTTGACCAAGGTTACACAGCTAGTAAGTGACAGAGCCAGGATTTGAACCTGGGTAGTCTGGCCCCATAATCTGTGCTCTTAACTTCTCCACTTTCCCCCAATCTCCTGTACATCTATAACATTAATTTTTCTTGTAGGATATTTCACCACTTACAATGAGTTAATAATGAGGCAAACTGTAGATAAAGCTGAATTAAAAACAGAATTTATTTAGCAATATTGTACTTTATATAGATCATTTGAGAGGAATAAGTTAGGCAGTTTACTCTGAAATTATTTTGTTCAACTTCACAGAATCCAATTCACAAAATCTTAAGGAAGGGAACTCTTATCGAATGCTTGTTGTACATGAGAACTTTTTTTAAAAAAATATTTTATTTATTTATTTATTTGGCTGTGCTGGGTCTTAGTTGCGTCATTCGGGATCTTGAGTAGCGGCATGCGAACTCTTAGTTGCGGCACGCATGTGGGATCTAGTTCCCTGACCAGGGAGCATTGGGAGTGCAGTGTCCTATCCACTAGACCACCAGGGAAGTCCCTACATGAGATCTTTTGCTGTGTTTTCTGCCATGGTATCTCATCACTGAATCCTCCTAAGAACCTGCACAGTTATATAGTGTTTTTTTTTTTTTTTTTTTTTAACAGAGGAGGAAAACAGGATGGAGAGCTTAAGCCACTTTAAGGTGATATCTGTGATGGTTCTTGGGTCAGACAGACCTGAGTCCAAATGCCTGGCTTTGGTGCTTACTAGCTTTGTGATCTTGGGGAAGTTACTTTAACCCACCAAAGCCTCTGTTTTCCGTCTGTAATAGAGGGCTCACATTACTACTTACCTCAGAGGAATGTTGTGAGGATCAAATTAAATTGTACCTGCAGAGTGCTTGGCACATGGTGGTACTCACTGGTACTCAGAATCTGTTCCAGGCCATGGTGGGAAGTTGAAGCCATGAGTCTGGGCCTCTGAAGGCCACTTTTTTTTCATTAGGTCTGGCTCCAGGCCTAGGAGCCAATCGTGCACAAGGTGAAGTTATTTTTAACATCTTTTCACAAGATGCTGTTTTAATCCAAGTTGTTACTGGAGTTCATTCTAATTCCCTTCCTGCTTAGACCCCTTGTAGCTGTCTAATAACTAACACAAAGTGAGGAGGGGTTTGGGGGAGAAGAGTACCCCTACACACACACAGGGACTGTCATAGTAAATGTGGCAGAAAGGGGATTAGAGCAGGGACAAGGGATGTACAGGACTTATTGAATCAGAGTCTCTGGGGCTGGGCTCTCTGATGACTGTGAGGATGCTCTTTGTTTGGAACCCTTGGAACAGGGGCAAGAGCATGGGCTTTGGGGTTAGACAGACACTGGCTTGAATCTTAGCTCAGATCTTTACAGTCTGTGTGACCCTATTCGAGTTACCTAACATTTCCTAGCTTCAGTTCTATCAATTGTAAAAAGGGATGATAATAATCGTGTCTCTACCTCAGAGGTTTGTTGTGAGCATTAAATATATGTAAACCACTTAGAATATTGTCTGACACGTAGTAAGCTGTTATAATTATTATTATGCTCCTCCTCTCAGAAGTATTAACAGAATCTAAGTCATCTATGAAATCTAAAACTGTGCAACTGTACAAGAAGAAATAAATAACATGATTCTTAGATTAGCTTTGCTTTGAGCTGGAAAGTATTCTTCACACTGGAGCAAACATTATCCCCTTGCTGGTGACCAAACTCTTCTCTCTCTCTCTCTTTTTTTTTTTTGTTTTTTGCATTTCACCACTATTTTTTTATTTTTTATTTTACTTATTTATTTATTTATTTTTAACATCTTTATTGGAGTATAATTGCTTTACAGTGGTGTGTTAGTTTCTGCTTTATAACAAAGTGAATCAGTTATACATATACATATATCCCCATATCTCTTCCCTCTTGCGTCTCCCTCCCCCCGACCCTCCCTATCCCACCCCTCTAGGTGGTCACAAAGCACCGAGCTGATCTCCCTGTGCTATGCGGCTGCTTCCCACTAGCTATCTATTTTACGTTTGGTAGTGTATATATGTCCATGCCACTCTCTCACTTTGTCACAGTTTACCCTTCCCCCTCCCCATATCCTCAAGTCCGTTCTCTAGTAGGCCTGTGTCTTTATTCTCGTCTTACCCCTAGGTTCTTCATGACATTTTTTTTTCTTAGATTCCATATATATGTGTTAACATACGGTATTTGTCTTTCTCTTTCTGACTTACTTCACTCTGTATGACAGACTCTGGGTCCATCCACCTCACTACAAATAACTCAGTTTCGTTTCTTTTTATGGCTGAGTAATATTCCATTGTATATATGTGCCACATCTTCTTTATCCATTCATCCGATGATGGGCACTTAGGTTGTTTCCATCTCCGGGCTATTGTAAATAGAGCTGCAATGAACATTTTGGTACATGACTCTTTTTGAATCATGGTTTTCTCAGGGTATATGCCCAGTAGTGGGATTGGTGGGTCATATGGTAGTTCTATTTGTAGTTTCTTAAGGAACCTCCATACTGTTCTCCATAGTGGCTGTACCAATTCACATTCCCACCAGCAGTGCAAGAGTGTTCCCTTTTCTCCACACCCTCTCCAGCATTTACTGTTTGTAGATTTTTTGATGATGGCCATTCTGACCGGTGTGAGATGATACCTCATTGTAGTTTTGATTTGCATTTCTCTAATGATTAATGATGTTGAGCATTCTTTCATGCGTTTGTTGGCAATTTGTATATCTTCTTTGGAGAAATGTCTAAATAAATTTATTTATTTATTTATTTTTGGCTGCATCAGGTCTTTGTTGCTGCACATGGGCTTTCTCTAGTTGCAGCGAGCAGGGGCTACTCTTCGTTGCCGTGCGCAGTCTTCTCATTGCGGTGGCTTCTCTTGTCGTGGAGCGTGGGCTCTAGGTGCGTGGGCTTCAGTAGTTGTTGCACAAGGGATCAGTAGTGTGGCTCGCGGGCTCTAGAGCGCAGGCTCAGTAGTTGTAGCGCACGGGCTTAGTTGCTCTGCTGCCTGTGGGATCTTCCCGGACCGGGGCTCAAACCCGTGTCCCCTGCATTGGCAGGCGGATTCTCAACCACTGCGCCACCAGAGAAGTCCCTCTTCTGTCTTTCTTAACCTGGTGGTGATATATCAGTGTTATCAGAAAAACAGAAAATTAGAATTTATTTAACAGAATTTCAACATAGAGTGTTCTTGGCTGGAAAGTAATTATTCCATGAAATAAGGAATCCCTGTGCAGTGTTAATACGTATCAGTTTATATTTGAGCACTCTGGGAGTAGTGCTGCTTTTTAATAGCATGTAACATCAAAGTTCTACAAACATTAGGATTTTTTTTTTCTCTAGAATAGGAAAGCTTGTTTGCTTGTTTTTTCATCTGAAACATATTACACTGAGATTACTTAATTTCTTTCCTTTAAGTGTTAGACACCATCATGACCAAGAAACTTGACCTCAATAATATGCCGCTCTCTGTGTTCCCGTACTATACTTCTTTGGGCACAGCCCTGTATGGACAGGAGAAGCCTCTGATCAAGCTTCCAGCGCCATTCAGAGAATCACTGGATCTTTCCTTATGGAAGTTCTTGCAGAAGAAGAATCACCTGATTGACAAGATAAATGATGAAATGAGACATTGTCACTGTGAGCTAACATTGTGCCAGCTTGGCAGTGAAGTGATCATCAGACCTGCAGCTACCTTAGTCAGTCAAGGAAGACCAAGAATCAAGACCTGGCAACAAGATGCTTCTACAGTATTCTCTGGTATCCGGTCTAAGTATACAGTGACCTCATTTAAAGTGGATTCAAAAGTATGGGACATCATAAAAGACAATTTAGAAGATGATAGGATTTTGATTGAGTTTGATGCACTAACAGGAATTGCAACCTTAGTGGGGAAATCAGAGGATGTACAGAACATTGAGCCACAGATCAAGGACTTAATAGAAAGCACCATTCTAGAAATGAGAAGAGAAGAGCAAAGTCTGAAGCAAAAACTGGCCATTTCTCCAGGAAGGTATTCACTTCTGTTGCACAGCGGTGTACTGGAGTATCTCCACACGGAGTGCCCAGAGGTGGAGATTTTTTATGATGAAGCCTCTCAACACATGTACTTCAAAGGACTCCCTGCAGATGTGTATAAAGTAAAGTGTGAAATCCAGGAAAAGGTATACACCATGGCTCAGAGAAACATTCAGGTTCGCCCAGAGGTTTTTCAGTTTCTGCAACAGGTTGACTGTGCAGAATTCTCTAAGTCTCTCTTTATAGCACAGAACATTCTTGCAGTTTATGAGCTAGAGGGCACAACTGTTCTCTTAACTGGTGCTTTTTCTGAAGTCCTGTTAGAAGCTGCAAAGCAAATGGTCAGAGCCTTAAAATATAAGTGCATTGACATTGAAGACAGGGAAGTTCTTAACAGTAAGAAATGGAAATGGCTCATTTGCAATTTGCGTAAGAAACACAATTCCTCCTCAAAGACTGTAATAATCCATGAGGTAACTTCAGCAACCACAGCCCAGGTCATCATCACAGGCTGTGTGAGAGAAGTAAATGAAATCTATGACTTGCTTTTTGACTTCCTGGAAAAACACACAAAAATAGAGAAATTGATTGAAGTAAAGCCTTCCTTAGTTATTGATTACTTAAGGGCAGAAAAGCTACTGTGGCAAAAGATAAAGAAGATGAATGTTCAGGTAATTTTTAATCCTGAGAACAAGCGAAAAGGCATTTTACTAACTGGCCCAAAGACCAAAGTCCTGGAGGGAAAGAACATTGTCACGCAAGCCTGGGATTTGGTCTGCGTTAAAAGCTTCCATATTGATAAGCCAGGAGCCAGTCAGTTCTTCCAGGATAAAGCACGGTATTATAAAAGTGAGGTCAGAAGGTTATTTGGTTGTTTTATTGAACTACAGAAGGATGGTGGGCAGAGGTGCTTGTTTCAGACAGATTTAGCCCCTGGAGTCTCGCTGATTGTGCAGCAAGGAGACTTGACCCAGTTCCCCGTCGAGGTGGTGGTGAATGCGGCCAATGAGGAACTCAAGCTCAAGGGGGGCTTGGCGGCTGCTCTTTTAAAAGCAGCTGGCCCTGAGCTCCAAGAAGACTGTGACCGGATAATGAAGACAAGACAGGCCAGGATCTTACCTGCCTGTGCCGTCATCTCGAAAGCAGGAAAGCTCCCGTACCACCACGTGATCCACGCAGTAGGGCCCCAGTGGAAGAGTGATGATACCCAGAAATGTGTGTGGCAGTTAAAGACTGTTGTAAAAGAAAGTCTCCATTTGGCTGTAAAACACAAGTACCGATCCATAGCCATCCCTGCTATTAGTTCCAGAGCCTTCGGCTTTCCCCTACCCCAGTGTGTGCAGACCATTATTTTGGCGATCAAGGAATGGTTCCAGTGTAAACAGGATGGATGCAGCTTGAAAGAGGTTTACCTTGTGGATATAGCTGAGAAGACTGTTGAGGCCTTTGCTGAAAGTGCAAAAATTATATTTAAAGACACCCTGCCTGATGTTACTTCCCTGCCCAGTTTACCAGCAGCAGTCCAGCCCAACTTGAGAAAAGATCATGGAAAAGGAGCAAGTCTGGTGTCCCCAGAAGGCCTGAGGATCCTGTTGGTGGAAGGAGATGTGCAGAGTGCTACAGTGAGTGCCCCTGTTTTCAGAACACCCACCAGCGTGCTGGGACTCCAGTTAGCCTGTTGCTCAAGGGAGATTAAGATCAAGGGGAGAATCCCATGCCCTCCATCCCTGCCTTGAAACAGGTTTCCTTAGAAAATTGGGCTACTTCACCAAGGCATTCACTAATTGAGATTGGCCAATTACCCGGGGGAGCTGATAGCATGTTCCGATCACTAGTTTCCAGTAAGTGTGAAAATCCACAATAATACCTAACATTTACGAGGCCCTCTATGCTTTTTCAGTGCTCTTACACCTGTCATATTTTGGCAAATCTAAGGTTAATTTCCTGTCACATTCACTGATAGCAGATGCAGAAAAATTAGAGCATAACACGGGGACGGAAGACGGTAATCTTATCAGCGGAACTGAACCAGAGGGTTCTGAGTTTGAGGGACCATCAGCTCCCAACACCATTAAGAAAATGTAGGGAGGAAGGTAGAAAGTGACCTGGGGAAGGTCTGGGTATTATGTGGGGACAATTCTTATAGCTCTGCCAGGGGGTGACATGTTTTTTAAAAATACTTAGCATTTAAAGTATTTAAAAATACTTTAAAAAGGTACTTAGCAACCTTTTCAACACAGGCTCTAACTAATCCAAACAGTCCTGGAAGCCCCCTGCTGTGCCAGGTGTTAACTTTCTGAGCTGGACGAATATGCGCAGTCCTGGGGCAGGGATGCTTAGGGAAGGCCATTTGCATATTTATTTGGAGAAAAGTCTATTCACATCCTTTGCTTACTTTAAAATTGAGTTACCTTTTTATTATTGAATTTTAAGAGTTCTTTATATATTCTGGATACAGGTCCTTTAACAGATATATGATTTGCAAATATTTTCTCCCATCCTGTGGGTCATCCTCCTGTTTTGTTCAAGTTGTTACTTGGTTTAAAATATTTTTCATTTGGTTTAAAATATGGAAAGAGATTGTAAAAAATTAGATCTCTACTTACAGTAAGCTTAAATCATAATTACAAGAATAATAGCTAACACTGTTTACTATGAGCCAGGCACTCTACTAAGTGCTTGACATGCATCTTCTTATTCAGTGCCATGAGGCAGATTCCAGGATTATTATTATTCTCATTTCACAGATGAAGGAATGAGATTTAGAGGGGTTAAATAATTTCCCCAAATCCCACATTTAACAACTGATGGAGCTAGGGTTGGAATGTGCGTTGCTCTATTTCAAAATATTAAAAATAATTTTGTTTCTCATTGAAAAGAACAAGCAAATAAACAAAAATCTCTTTTGGCCAAGGGTCAGTAATTGGAGTGAGTTCCAATCCTCATTCACCTTGAACGCTGAGTAGTAAGACATTCCTTCCGTGCCTTTCACTCCCATAGGTGTGTGCCCTCTGAAGCCAAGACCTGCTCTGCATTACTCCTCAGTGACCCACGTGGGGCAGCTTTGACAATCACTTGGTCACAGTCCCTCTCCTGTCTCCTCTTGGTGTCTTAGTCAAGCCTGATCAATCTGCTCACATTAACTGTCCTGCTGAAAAAGCTCCCATGGCTCTTCACTGCTGCTGGGAAGTCCAGTTGGCTTGGCACTCGAGGCCTTCTGTAGTCTGTGCTCAGAGTAACATTTCTAAACTGGCTGGCACCATTTTGCTGCAGAAGCTCTCTATCAGGTCAAACTGATCTCCTTGCCGCTCACAACCTGCCATGCTTCTGTCCATGCTGCTGCCCCTCCCGAATGACTTCCCCATCTCTGCCTGCTGCAACTATTCCCACTTCTCGGACACCACATCGCTCATAGTGTCTTTACTAGCCTCTGAAGGCACTTCCTCTGGACTCCTTTGGTGATCCCATACCATTTATGTATTGCTCTTTGACAGCTCTCTTTTGTCCTAGAGTGTTATTTAAATAAGTATCTAATAACACTCTCTTTTGGGGTGGTATTTCAATCTCTGAAAACTTAATCATCTTAGTTGTCCCCCATTGTGCCAAGCCCGGGGGCTCAAATACAGTAATCCTTGATGAATGCTTTTTCTTACAATTTGAAACAAATTGTTGGTTTTGTCTTTAAGACCGATGTGGTTGTCAACTCCATTTCGTCGGATCTTGAGCTCAATAGAGGGCCCCTTTCCAAGGCCCTCTTGGAAAAAGCGGGACAAAAGCTCCAGGAGGAGCTGAAGACAGCTGGACAAGGGGTGGCTGTTGAGGTCGGCACAGTTATCCAAACCAGTGGTTGCAATCTGCACTGCCACCGTGTGCTTCACGTGGTGGCTCCGGACTGGACAAATGACAGCACATCTTCACGCAAGGTGGGACCTGGTTTTAAATTCTCCAGGAAATTAAGTAGCCCTTTGGACTCTCCTTTCAGTAGAATGTAGCTTGAACCCTGGCTGTGTCTGTTCTGTAATAACAGCACATTCTCATAGCCATTTCTTTCAGCTGTAGCTGACTTCTCCCAAGGACCAGTTAATAATAGAAATTGATTACAGTTCTCAACCATTGCTGGGACTCGGGGAAGAATTACTGAAGATAGCACTCTTTAGTGAGGAAGGAAAAGTGAGGGCATGAAGAGTGGAAGAGACTGAAGGAACAGAACAGTAGCTGCTTTGCGTCTTTCCTTCATTGCTGAGTGAGTTTGAATCTTTTTGGAGGGTCTCACACGTTCTTCTTTACTTTTCCTTTTTTACTCTTCTGTTTTCCTTTCCCCTTCTGACTGCCCTTAACCTGCCTTTTGTTGAAAGGAAAAAGGAGTAGAGAGAGATCACAGAGTTGCTAAATTCTTGTTCTTTTTGTTCGAACTCTGATTTCCAGGCAAAATGTATAAGAATGTGCTTTGTGCTTTTCAGATCATGGAAAACATAATCAGAGAATGTTTGGAAATCACTGAGAGTTTGTCCTTAAACTCAATTGCATTTCCAGCAATAGGAACAGGAAATCTGGGGTTTCCTAAAAACATTTTTGCTGAATTAATCACCTCAGAAGTGTTCAAATTCAGTAGCAGGAATCAACCCACAACTTTACAAGAGGTTTGCTTTCTGTTGCACCCAAGTGATCATGGAAATATTCAGGTACAGTCTTTCTCATTACTCGTTATTTTGGCAACTGAGCCCTAACGTGTTCAAGTATCTTCTTGGTCTGATAGGTTGTTTCTTTCATGTATTTTCATACAGGAAAGTAAAAGAGTAGTGTAGACTAGTTGCAGCACGGCAAATTTCAAGCACATTTTTGGATATAGAAAAAAATTTGACTTCTTATTAAGAAAAATTTGAAACATATGCAAAAGTAAACCAAATAGTATAATGAAATCCCTTGTACCCATCGTTCAGCTTCATAGTTATCAACCTATGCCCAGTATGTTTCATCTCTATCTCCATTTATTTCCCTTCCGCCCATACTGTTTTTGAAGCAGATCCCATATATACCTTTTACCCATAAACAATTCAGTATTTGTTTTAGACATTAGGATTCTTTTTCAAAAGTAATCTAAGTACAATACTATTTCACACCTAAAAGAAATTGGCAGTCATTCCTTTATTTCATCGATTATCATGTCAGTGTTCACATTTCCGACTGTTTCGTAAGTATTTTATTTTGTTTTTATAGCTTGTTGGTTTCAATCAGAATCCAAATAAGGCCCAAATAGTGCAATGGAGTTGACATATCCCTTAAGCCTCTTCTAATCTATAGAATTTCCTTCCATATGAACATAGAAATTTTAATACATAATATAAAAGCTCAGTTGTGGTCCTACAAATAGGAGAATGTCAGAATAAGATACAACTGAAGGCTCAGCACATCCCCATAGGAGTAAGACGGTTGAGACCAGAAATACCAGAACCATCTTTGATCACAGAGAGTCCATCAACCAGCTCACGTTTGCTGAACACCAGCTGTGAGTAAGCCTCTGGACTCAGCATTATGGGGGAACAAGAGGCATTTAATATGAGGCCATTATTCCTGCCCTGCAAGTCCTTAGAGTCCAGGAGAGTAGATGATATTAATTGTTTGAAAAGTTCCATGATAATGCAAGAATTAAACAGATTAAGGCTAGCAACCCAAGAGATGTCCATAGATCATTGGACTAACTGAATTTTTAGGTCATACTTAATTTTTTTTCTGGATCTAGACACTACCTTTAAATACTTTGGAAGCAAACAAATCTAAATTCTAATCAGACAGCTAAACCACCTGGGCAAAATATGTGGTCCATTTAGTTGGCCTGCATAACTACAGTCATTTCTAGTCAATAAATGCTTTGTGAACAACCTCCCTATGACTTGCATTGTACAAAGTGATGTGGATTACAGAATGGGTATGTTGCATGTACTCTCCCTCCTATAAATCATAATTACTTTGGGAGCTAAGATTTATACACATAAAATGAACTAGAGACATGAAGTGCTGAGAGTTTTTGAATGAATGGCTGAGTTCATTGTAGGGAAGTGAGTCCTGTGACATGGATCTGAACCCTCGAATCTCACTCTTTCTGTGCATCGTCAGCCTTTGTTATCTTTCCTAAAGATTCAAATTCTGCAAGTATTTTGTGAAGGGATTAGTCTATACAGACATCTTTATTGCCATCGGAAATAGTACTGATTCTCCATACGTGGCTGTGACAATTTTTCTCTTAAGACTTTTAAAGACAGTTAAGCTTTGGTCATATTTTCACAAAAATCAGCAAAACTTATTGAAATATTTATAGGTGGAGACTGTAACAGAGGTTGCACACAGCAGCCTATGGTCGGAACATAGCCTTTAGATGTGCTTTATTTGGGCTATTTTTAAAAAATTTGAATCAGTTGCTGGCATTTAAGAACCAAACTTGTCACATACAACTCCAGATGTCCACTGGGACCTAAAAATTCAAAAGTTCTGGCACCTTGGACATGGATTTCTGCCTGAACAGTTCGCTGTGGCCAAATGGCAGCTCCTCTCTAGTTCTCCAGAGTCAAACCAGTCCAGCTTTACACCTGTCCACCTTTACACCTGTAGATCACGTGCCTGGTGCCTGGAGAACCCTGGCTCTGTAGTCTCTCCTGGTCCTTCTCCCATTATTGTATCAGCCTTTTAGCCAAGATGTTACTTGTTTTTTTTTCCAACAAAATTTCCTTGCTTGTTTACAAGGAGGAAGAAAGTGATGATTTTGGGGTGTCACTAACCAGGCAAAGAAATGGAATTCCAGCCTCTTGCTCCAAAAACACTACTCCCCTAGCTGTTTCTCTCCTGGTACAAATAAGAAGTTAAAAACTGAAGTGTTTGGGTCCTTGTGATTGTCTTTCTCTTAACACTGTAGTTTTAACAACAACAAAGTATTTACTTTTACTGATTATGAAAGTAATACATGTTCATTGTAGAAACTTTAAACAATAAAAAATGCATAAATTCTTTTAGTTGTATTTCATCTTAGTCTTCTTTTATATATGTGGACTTTTAAACGTGGTATTATATAATGTAATTTAGTATCATTCTTTTTTCATTTAATAGTATGAAATAAGCATTTCCCTATTCCATTAACTATTCTTTGAAAACATAGTTTTTAATGGCTGATAAATACTCCAACATATGGACATACTAAAATTTATTTAACCATTTCCCTGTTGGATTTTTAAACTGTTTATTTTTTTCTCAATTACAAATAGTATTGTAGTTATATTTTTGTTCACATCTTTGATAGTTTTCATAGTTTGTATTTACAGAAATAGAATTTATGAATTTTTCATAACGTAAAAATCTATAATGAAAATACATGATACTCTGAGAATTGTTCTCTCCTAAATATTTGTGCATGTAGGATCAGAAGGTCTGATGAATCAAATTCATTCATCTACAGAGAATTGTAGTGATTAAAACTGTCTTTGTATTTCTAGGCATTCTCAGATGAATTTGCCAGAAGGGCTAATGGAAATTTCATCAGTGACCAAGTTCCCAAGGCTGAAGATACACAAGGTTCAATAAAGCTTTTAAATAGAGAAATTATTTTTAGTTGCTAAATAAGTATTCAGTGTTAAGTGAAAAATGATAGGATAATTTTTATGAAAAAAACAATTTGTGATAAAGAAGATAATAAATTATACTCTACACACCTGAGCATGCAAGACACTGGCCATGTTTATGTGATCTGGGGTGAAAGAGTAGGCAGGCCAGATTATATAATCTGTACAATGGGTCTTTAAGTGGTGATGATGAGGCTACTATTTTCTAAGGATGATGTGATAAGTGTTTTCAGAAATAGACACATTTAAAGAGATGATACCAACCAAATGCTTCTCCTCTGTCAAAGCTACTTATATTTGAGTTTATCCTATTTGGAGTTTGCTGAAGCTTGTTAAATCTGAGTATGTATGTCTTCAGATCTGGGGATTTTTCAGTCATCTCTTCAGATATGTTTTTCTGTACTGGTCTCTCTCGCCTCTCCTTCTGGTGCTCCAATAACATGAATGGTAAGCCTTCTGATAATGTCTCTGAGGGTCTGTTCTTTTTTTTTTTTTTTTTCCCAGTCTTTTTTCTCTTTGTTCTTCAGATTGGATAATATTTATTAATCTACCTCCAAATTCACTGATTCTTTTCTCTGTCTACTATACTATTGAGCTAATCCAGTGAATTTTCGATTTCAAATATTGTATTTTTAAGTTCTGAAATGTCCATTTGATTCTTATTTTATAGTTTATATTTCTCTGCAGAGACCCCTATTTTTCCATTCATTCCAAATCATTTCCATACATTCAAGTGTGTTTACTTCGACCTCAGGGAGCGTAGTTATAGTAGATGCTTTGAAGTCTTTGTCTGATCATTCCAACATCTGAATCATCTTGGGATTAGCTTCTATATTGAGTGTCTTTATCCTTGAGAATTGGTCACATTTTCCTGGTTCTTTGTATGACAAGCAATTTTGGATTATAGAATGGGCATTTTAAACATCGTGTTGTAAGACTTGGGTCCTGTTAAAATCCTCTGGAAAATGGTGCTTGTTTTGTTTGTTTGTTTGAGCAGGTAGCCAATCAGTTAATGTCATTCTACAAGTTCTGCCTCACTTTCTGTGTGGGCAGTGGTTCCAAGGTCAATTCCATTCTCAAGGCCTTTGCTGTGCAGCTTGGGTCTGCCCCACGTGCACAGCTCTGGGGTGAGCTCAGGGTTGACTCCAGTCTTACACAGAACAGGGGGTCACCACTCCAGCATTCCCCTTACATTCTCTGACTTGCAAAAGCCCATTTTCCAGGTCTTCTGGCCAGAAGCACAAGGTTCTCTCAGAGTTGAAGCTGCCTGTTCTGTTGCCTCATTATTCTGCGTCATCAGGGGTGCCCTTGGGCAAAGCAGAGGGGGTGAGGGTTGAGGGGAGGGGACCAAATAAACAAAAACACAGGGATTTCCCATACACCACATATACACCTTTCAGACCACAAGGCCCTTTTTCCTGGTTCTTCTGGATAGAAATACAGAATGTCTTTCAGAGTTTTAGCTCCCTGCGGTGCCACTGTGGAGTTCTGCAACCGGGGCACCTTGGTACAGGGCCTGGATTTAAAAAGGAAAAATATGGAAAATAATGAGGCTTCTCTGCCATACTCTTCAGCTCACAGGGACCCATATTCCCAGTCCTCTGGCCGCAAAGACAGAGATTCTCTGAGAGTTTTGCTGCCTGTTCTCATTGTGTAGTTCTGTAACTAGGGCCATGCTTGGGTCAAAGCTGGGAGAGAAAAGAGGAAAAATTTCAAAACAAAACAAAATGGGAAGCAGCACAGGCTGCTCCTTCCTTTTTTTTTTTTGCGGTACGCGGGCCTCTCACTGTTGTGGCCTCTCCCGTTGCGGAGCACAGGCTCTGGACGCGCAGGCTCAGCGGCCATGGCTCACGGGTGCAGCCACTCCGCGGCATGTGGGATCTTCCCAGACCGGGGCACAAACCCGTGTCCCCTGCATCAGCAGGCGGACTCTCAACCACTGCGCCACCAGGGAAGCCCTCCTTCAAGTTTTGACTCCTTTCCCCAGTCTGCCTGCTGTTGTGCATGTCTCAGTTCTCAGAGTGGCTTTTTGTATTTGTCCCATGTTTTTACTTGTAGTCAGTGGGAAAGAAAGGCTCAAGTGGGCTAATTCACCTCAGCCAGCAGCAGAAGGCCATGTTTGATATGTATTATATTTTATAATCCTTTTCCAGAAACAGACCATCAGGGGCTCAAGGCCAGGGCCAGGTTAAATGCCAGAGATCACAGAGAGAGAGACAGAGAGAGAGAGAGAGAAAGAGAGAGAGAGAGAGAGAGAGGGAGAGAGAGAGGGAGAGAGAGAGGGAGAGATGAGAGGGGCACAGGTGAGAACCATGAGACCTAAGTCATTCTTGCTGTTGTCGACTTGTTACTGAGTCTATTTTTTTTTTCTTGTCAGGTTTATATGGGACTATTTCTAACCCTGATTCAGGAGTGCATGAAATGAAGATTGGGCCCATCATTTTCCAGGTAGCCTCTGGAGATATCACCAAAGAAGAGGCAGATGTGATTGTAAATTCAACATCAAAGACATTTAATCTCAAAGCAGGTACTTGACTTATGGAATTTTGACTAGTGTAATAGTCACAGTAGAGCCTGTGAAGGAGTTGCTATAGCCAAACTGGTTTCTACAACTTTGGCTTCTTGCTATTAATTCATCATTTAAAAATTATTTTGACATTGTTTCTCATAATCGGGAACAGCTCTTTTATGAGTTTTTCTCCTTTGTTATCAGAAATACCCAAGTTATAGGGTTCCTTTGATGATGGGGAAAGCATTTAGATAATTAGGCAATCATTCTGATCCAGATGTCCTGTAATTTTTTTTATTCATGTGTGTAAACATCTTGCTTTTCTCATGCAGGGGTCTCCAAAGCAATTTTAGAACATGCCGGGAAAAGTGTGGAAATGGAATGTTCTGATCAAGGTAAGGCACAATGCTATCTTTTTGGTTCTAAGTTTTAAGTGAAGACTGAATAGGGGAAGCTACGGAGGATGAGGAAAGTCCTGGGATTGGGGAGACAACATATTGATCTTAAAATCATACCTTTTACTAAAGAATTCCAGTTGTAGAGAATTAGAAGTGAAAAGTCATCTCACAGTTAAAAAGAGAAGCGAGAAAGATTCATCAAAGTTAGTATTTCAGGAGTTTCTTATTCACATAAAATGCTTTATCTGCCAATTCAGACATTTTGTTTTTTAAACAATCAAAGAGTGGGTTCAAAGTCTAAATCGACATTTCACCAAAGAAGACATGCAGATGGCCAAGAGGCACATGAAAAGATGCTCAACATCACTAATTATTAGAGAAATGCAAATCAAAACTACAATGAGGTATCACCTCACACCGGTCAGAATGGCCATCAACCCCAAATCTACAAACAATATATGCTGGAGAGGGTGTGGAGAAAAGGGAACCCTCCTGCACTGTTGGTGGGAATGTAAATTGATACAGCCACTATGGGGAACAGTATGGAGGTTCCTTAAAAAACTAAAAATAGAACTACATACGACCCAGCAATCCCACTACTGGGCATAGACCCTGAGGAAAACATAATTAAAAAAGAGACATGTACCACAATGTTCATTGCAGCACTATTTACAATAGCCAGGACGTGGAAGCAATCTAAATGTCCATTGATAGATGAATGGATAAAGAAGATGTGGCACATACATACAATGGAATATTACTCAGCCATAGAAAGAAACGTAATTGAGTTATTTGTAGTGAGGTGGATGGACCTAGAGTCTGTCATACAGAGTGAAGTAAGGCAGAAAGAGAAAAACAAATACCATATGCTAATGCATATATATGGAATCTAAAAAGAAAAAAAGAGGTACTGATGAACCTAGTGGCAGAGCAGGAATAAAGACGCAGACATAGAGAATGGACTTGAGGACACGGGGAGGGGGAGAGGGAAGCTGGGACCAAGTGAGAGAGTGGCATGGACATATATACACTACCAAATGTAAAATAGATAGCTAGTGGGAAGCAGCAGCATAGCACAGGGAGATCAGCTTGGTACTTTGTGACCACCTAGAAGGGTGGGATAGGGAGTGTGTGAGGGAGGTTCAAGAGGGAGGGGATATGGCGATATATGTATGTATATGGCTGATTCACTTTGTTGTACAACAGAAACTAACACAGCATTGTGAAGCAATTATAGTCCAATAAAGATGTATTAAAAAGAGTGGGTTCAGCATCTAATTTTGCATCTTTTTGTCTTGTGTTTCCCAGCTCAAGGGGGCCACAGAGATTATATAATTACCAAAGGTGGATTATTGAAGTGCAAGAATATTATTCATGTCATTGGTGGAAATAATGTCAAGAGATCGGTTTCCTGTGTTTTGCAAGAGTGTGAAAAGCGGAATTACTCATCCGTTTGCCTCCCAGCCATCGGGACAGGTTTGTAGCCTCTGGCTGTCAAGGCTAAATCCGAAGGTGACCAGTTTCCCTTGGAACTGGTGCTGATGGCTAATGTACTTATTGCTGAGTCTACATCAGGGCAGCTTCCTCAAGCCAGGGCAGCCCCCGAGGGAAGGAGCAAAGTCTGTGGATAGTTTAAGTAAAAAAGAGAAAACTGAAGAGAGTATTGGGATAGTAGACATTTGCTTTCTAATATGGAAGGGAAGGGAGAGGAAGGGAGGGGAAAGGAAAGAAAGTCCATCTCTCATTGCTTTCATGAGCTCCTTTCTCTTTTCCATCCTCTACACATCCCCCATTATTTAGTCTTTGACTTCCCCTCCATCCCCTCTCCATGGAAACATCAGTGCATGGACTTCCGCCTCCCCATGGCCGACTCTCAGACAGCATGGCTGTCCATCTTCTCTTACCTCCTTGACAGTGGGCTGGCTGTGGGGCATTGCGACCTCTCAGTTGCCAGAATCCAGTGGGTTCTAATGGGTCAGAAACTCTCCACCTTCCTCCTTTCAGCTTGCCTGCCTCTTGGAAGTTTCTTATTTTCCTTAAACTACATAATGATTGTATGAGTCTTCATTTACAAGGATGGTGCTTTGGGCTTATCATTTGTAAGGTGATGCTCTTTGAGCTCTTTCCCCAGCAATCTGAGTCATGTGCATTAATCAGGGATTCCTGCTTGGTCTCCTTTAAGAGAGCTGCTCAGGGGAGGCAAATACTCTCAGGCTTGAAGTGGAATGGAGCTGACTGGTCCCAGAAAGAGAAGGCTCAGCACTGGATTAACCATTCCACTGCTCAGGAATCTAAGTTTGAGTGTCTCACACTGGCATTCTAGGCCCTCCAAAAGTTTAGCCTTAATAAACCTAACCATCTTTGTCACTTTCTGGGCCTTCTTCTAATTCTCTTTCCCATACTTTGATTTCTCTTATTTTTCATTCCTCTTAATGTTCCCACATAGAATGTTATGTCTCCTTAGCTCTCTGTTTCTGAAAGTATAATTTATATTCCCTTTATGCTTTCATTCCCCTTGTAGTATCATTCAATCCTAGCAGATTAGCCAATGTATTATCTGTCTGTCTATCATCTATGTATCCTCTATCTATCGATCATCTATCATTTTCTATGGACACCCACTAATGATTCCCCAGTCTCTATCTCCATCTGCTTTTTCCTCTGAGCTCTTGTCTTGTGTTTCCATCTTAACTTTATTTGTGCCAAGAAAGCAGGCAGCCTAAGGGTGGCACAGACCTTCCCAAGGGAGTCCCTGGCTGGAGTCAAAGAAGAAATAAGGAAATGAGGCAGTTTTAGTTTTGTATAATTACTTCTGGCTTACTGCAAACCTGTTGTTTTTTCCACTGACCTGGTTGCATTGCTGGTCTGCACAAGTAAATCAAGGTTAGCAAATTCTCCTTCCTCATCTTCTTTACCTGTCTCTATCACCACCTGAGCAGGCCCTTAGACTAACAGATGGGGAGCTTTCTCCCTCAGTGGTGATTATGAGTTGAATTGAGACTGTGATTGAGACAGTTGCTGGCAGTAAAGGAAGCCCTCTCACTGTTCCTCACAGGCTTGAGGGGAGAGAATGGGTGCTCACTGGTACCTGCAAGTACCTCAAGCTCAAAGCAAACTCCAAACTCCAGTTCATTGTCTTCTCCCCCACACCTGCCCTTCCTCTTATATCCCTGAGCATGTTAAAAACATCACTTTCTATCTAGAATCCTTGACTCTACCTTCTTCATCACGCCTATGTGCATTAGTTGATTAATTAGTTCGATTAAATATTTACTGAGTGTCTGCATGTGCCGGGCACTGAGCTGAGGCAGCGGGGATAGAAAGATGACTAAGAAAAGGGGCACCTGGTGTCCACAAGGGGCACCTGGCCTTCTGTGAGACACAGACATGTCAACAAACAACTGCAGTGCAACAGGACTTATGAAATACACGTGAAGGCTGTGGGTGGCAAAAGACGGGGAACAAAGGGGCAAGTATAAAGCCAGTTGGCCACGGTCCTGCTGACTTTACTTTCTAAATAACTCCTCAATCCCTACAGCCAGCTCTTCATTCTGGCCTCGTCTCTTTGTTCAGCTCTTGTCTTTTGCCTAAACCTTTATTTAAATTCTCCTGTTTAGACCTGGCTCCCTGCTCCAGTGCCTCCTCCACCTACCCCCCTACCTCCCCCGTTTATCTTTCTCAAAAACAAACCTGTTCCCCTGAACACGCCAGGTTCAACATATCACACTTCTTACACAGTTCTGTCTGGTGTAGCCTTTCCCTCAGGTGTCCATACTTCACCTGTTGAACACCTGTTCATCCCCACATATCACATCCTCTGTGTCCCAAGTGCTTAGGTTATTGAGAGTGAATGGATATATCTGAACATTCCCATTTAAATTCTTCCAGATAGCATGGAATAACTACAACATTGCAATGGAGAATCTCCCTCTTTCCCCGATCATCTAATTAAAAAAAAACAACCTTCACAAACCTTCTAGGTTAGTTTTATATGGGGATTGTCTACATTCCTACAGTTGTCCCCATAGCCAAGCCACAGAGGTCTGCTCTCCTTTCTGCAGTAATAGTGGGCACGGTCAACAGGGATAACCCAAGTAGGCCCTTCGTCTATCACACCAAGTTGGCCAGAGGACTTTCACATTGCCCACTCCCCACCCCGCAATGTGACAGCTGCTATTCACCTGGAACTGCTTCCATGGCTTTTCGTGAGCCTTTTCAAGGAACTTTTCATGATCTTACCTAGCCAGTAGGCTTGAGAAACAAGATGTGGAGCATGCTTAAAATAGGAAAAGACCTTGCTCAGGTGGCAACCTTGAACCCTGCAGGTCAGCTAAAATCACAGTGACCGTGGGACGAAAAACTTTTGGAGGCTCATGGATAACTTGTATGCAAAGAATTATAGATTATAACAAATAGCTTATGGCTCTAGGTGTCTTACGAAATGAGCTCAGTTTAAATCAGGTCCCCAAAGACATCTGAGAGAATAAGGATATATACATAATAGTCAAGAAATGACTGAACAAAAAATAATGCTGTTCTCTTTATTTTTTAAGTTAATTAATTTATTTATAATTAGCTCTCTTTTATTTATTTACTTTTTGCCTGTGTTGGGTCGTCGTTGCCGTGTATGGGCTTTCTCTAGTTGCGGCAAGTGGGGGCTACTCTTTGTTGCGGTGCATAGGCTTCTCATTGCGGTGGCTTCTCTTGTTACGGAGCACGGGCTCTAGGGCACGGGCTTCAGTAGTTGTGGCACGCGAGCTCTAGAGCACGGGCTCAGTAGTTGTGGCACATGGGCTTAGTTGCTCCACAGCATGTGGGATCTTCCTGTACCAGGGCTCGAACCTGTGTCCCCTGCATTGGCAGGCGGATTGTTAACCAACTGTACCACCAGGGAAGACCTGTTCTCTTTAAAGAGCATGACATTTCAACATACATTAGCATCTTTTGCTTTTTGTGGATCTTTTGAGGACACCAGTGAGCCAAGAAAGGTTAACTGTGCTCTGTAACACAGAGGAACATAGTGAGCTGGGATCAGCTGAATAGAGCAAATAAGATATCAGACACCAAGTTATGTTTCTGGGCCCTTTGTTCATTGTTGGGCTGTTCCCGACATCCTGGAACAAAAACTCCCCGTTACATCTAGGACTTCAAGGGTGTCTGCTGATGCATTTTAGAAAAGTCCATGGTGATGAAAGAGTTGAGGAGTGGGAATTTATTCTGAGAATCAGAATCCCTAATTTATTCCTCAGCCTTCTCCAGTTGGGTCTTCTTTTACAAATCCAGTTGGATCTTTTTTTTTCCCAATCATTTTTATTATTTGCCTTTCTAGGAAGTGCCAACCAAGACCCAGATAAGGTTGCAGCAGCCATAATTGATGCCATTGAAGACTTTATTCAGAAAGGATTGGTCCAGTCTATGAAAAAAGTTAAAGTTGTTATCTTTCTGCCTCAATTACTGGATGTGTTTTATGCCATCATGAAAAAAAGAGAAGGATCTCAGGCTTCTCCCCAGCAGTCTATGATGTCTAAAATGACATGTGAGTTGTTCATTTTTATGAAATACATGTTCCTAATATTGATGTCACATGAGAAATAGCTATTTTTTTTTCTGGTAGTTTATTAGCTTTTTTCCAGCTTTATGGAGATAGTGTTGACATACATCACTGTATAAGTTTGAGGTATACAGCATAATGGTTTGACTTACATATATTGTGAAACGAATACCACAATAAGTTTAGTTAGCATCCATCATGTCACACAGATACAATAAAAAGAAAAGAATTTTTTCCTTGTGACAAGAACTCTCTTAACAACTTTCATATCTATCATATAGTAGTGTTAACTACAGTCATTAAAGAAGGTTTCTGGACCCAGTTCCAATGTGTATGGAGGCTTCCCTGTGCCTACAAGCAGTTCTCAGACACCAGCAGGGTGTCTGAGGATTCAACTCAATTCTGACATCATCTACCCAGAGATGGAATCAGATTCCACAGGTAAAGGGCTCAGTGCCCAAGACTGCCTTCCGCTTCAGATACCAAGCACAAGCCAAATACTGTATATATGGGAAAAATATTTGGTCATTCTGACCAAATATATTTTTTCATATATATATATATGTTTTTTTTTTTTTTTTGCAGTATGCGGGCCTCTCAGTGTTGTGGCCTCTCCCGTTGCGGAGCACAGGCTCCGGATGCGCAGGCTCAGCAGCCATGCCTCACTGGTCCAGCCGCTCCGCAGCATGTGGGATCTTCCCAGACCGGGGCACGAACCCGTGTCCCCTGCATCAGCAGGCGGACTCTCAACCACTGCGCCACCAAGGAAGCCCTATTTTTTCTTATAAATCACAATATTACAATCATCATTCTGTACATTACATCCCTAGTACTTATTTATCTTGTAATTGGAAGTTTGTATCTTTTGACCGCCTTTCTCCAATCTCCTCCCACCCTCACCCCGCTTTACTAGGAGTAATTTATGGTTACTCCTAGTAACCATAAATCTGATCTCTTTTTCTATGAGTTTTTTTTTTTCAGATTCTGCATATCAGTGAGGTCATACAGTATTTGTCTTTCTCTGTCTGACTTGAAATAGCTAATCTTTAGTGAACTGTCACAGAGATATTAAGAAAACAATCCCATTTATAATTGCATCAAAAAGAATAAAATACCCAGGAATACATTTAACCAAGGAGGTGAAAGACCTGTATCATGAAAATATACAACATTGATGAAAGAAACTGAAGAAGATACAAATAAATGGAAAGATAGTTCATGCTCATGGATTGGAAGGATTAATATTGTTAAAATATCCATACTACTTAAAGCAATCTACAGATTCAATGCTATCCCTATCAAAATTCCAGTGGCACTTCTGAGGTAGAACAAACAGACTTGAAACCATAAAACTCCTACAAGAAAACATATGGGTGAGCTCCTCAACACTGGTCTTAGCAATGATTTTTTAGATTTTACACTAAAATTACAAAAGCAAAATGAATAAGTGGGACTACATCAAACTGAAAATCTACACAGCAAAGGACATCATAAACAAAATGAAAAGAGAACCCACTGAATGGGAGAAAATGTTTGCAAATCGTATATCTGATAAGGGGTTAAATCCAAAATATATAAAGAACTCATACAACAATAGAAAAAACCCCAAACAATTTGATTTTAAAATAGAGTATCTGAATAGACGTTTTTCCAAAAAGATATACAACTGGCCAATAGGTACATGAAAAGGTGCTCAACATCATTAATCATCAGGGAAATGGAAATCAAAATCATAATGAGTGATCACCTCACATGATAGAACAGCTATTATCAAAAAGACAAGGGAGGGACTTCCCTGGTGGCACAGTGGTTAAGACTCCGTGCTCCCAATGCAGGGGGCCCAGGTTCGGTCCCTGGTCAGGGAACTAGATCCCACATGCACGCCACAACTAAGAGCTCACATGCCACAACTAAGGAGCAGGTGAGCTGCAACTAAGGAGCCCGCCTGCTGCAACTAAGACCCAGTGCAACCAAATAAATAAATAAATAAATAAAATATTTAAAAAAAAGACAAGGGACTTCCCTTGTGGTCCAGTGGTTAAGACTCCATGCTTCCACTGCAGGGGACATGGGTTTGATCCCTGGTCAGGGAACTAAAATCCCACATACCACATGTCACAGCCAAAAAAAAAAAAAAAAAAAAGTATTAAAAACTCAAATGTTAAGACCTGACCATAAAACTCCTAGAAGAAAACATAGGGGAAAATAAATGATTTAAAAAAAAAAAAAAGACAAGAAATAACAAGTGTTGGTGAGGATGTGGAGAAAAGGGAACCCTCATGCACTGCTGGTGGGAATGTAAATTGGTGCAGCTACTGTGGAAAACAGCATGGAGGTTCCTCAAAAGTCTAGAAATAGAACTACCATAGGATCCAGCAATTCCACTTCTGGGTATTTATCTGAAGGAAATGAAATCACTCTCTGGAATCCATGTTCACTGCAGCATTATTTTCAGTAGCCACAACATGGAAACATCGAAAGATGAATTATAAAGAAGATGTGGTGTATATGGAATATTACTCAGGCATAAAAAAGAAGGAAATCCTGCTACATGCAACAACATGTGTGGACCTTGAGGGCATTATGCTCAATGAAATAAGACAGAGAAAGACAAATACTGTATGATAGCACTTATACAAAGGACAGATTGGTTATTGCCGGTGGGTGCAGGGGGTGTGGGAGTTGGGTGAAATGGGTGAAGTTGGTCAAAAGGGTAAAAGCATCCAGTTATAAGATAAACAAGTCCTAGGGTTGTAATGTACAGCATGGTGACAAAGAAAGAGAGAGAGGAAGAGAGGAAGGAGGGAGGGAGGGAGGAGGGAGGGAGGGAAGAGGGAGGGAGGAAGGAAGAAGGAAAGAAAGAAAGAGCTAATCTTCCTTTCTTTTCTTTTTTAGCATTCTTGGGCTTCTCAAGTAAATCTCCCCCAAAACAGACTCCTTTGGTTTTAGAAAAGAAAACAGAATCAGCAATATTTCAGGTATGTGGTGAAAATGTAAAAAGTGTAGAAAACGTCCTCTTCTGGATACAGGATCTCATTCAAAAGGAACAGTGTCCCTACACCAGTGAAGATGAATGTATCAAAAACTTTGATGTAAAGGAATACCAGGAATTGAATGAGCTTCAGAAGAAGTTAAATATTTCCATTTCCTTGGACCGTGAAAGGCCTTTGATTGAGGTTTCTGGAATTACCAAAGATGTGGTACAGGTTAGAAATGCAATTGAGGACATGATCAAGAGAGTTAGATTGTCCAAAGAACAGGAATACCTGGCAGATCGTACCAGTGATTTTGTGGAATGGCAATATAAGGACGATAAAAATTTTCATAGTTTTGACAAAATTACCAATATGCAACTGGAGGATGCAAAGAAACAAAAGAGGAAGACAATTGATGTTAAAATTAATCATCAGAGCTACACAGTGGACTTGAAAACATACACTGCTACAGATGCAAAGGGAAAGAGTTTACCTGTTCGGCGCCATACAAAATCTGAAGGTGAATCAAACTTTCATGCTTGTTGTCCATTACTTTATGCCTGTGATGTGTGTTGTACATACATCAAAATGTTGTTCAAGTAGATAAAATCCAAGTACCCTTATGGAAGAAAATAGAAAACTTGGTCTCAGCTGAAGGAGCTTACACTTTGGCCACGAAAATATAGCACAGGGTGTACCCAACAGCTGATCATTATTATCTTAATGGTAACAATAGTCAAATGTTGCATTTGTTCTCATCTCTACAGTTTACAAGCTTCCCGGAGCCAGTTTTGCTGGGGAGGTAATGGCTGCTTCTGTCAGGAAAGGGAAAGCCATGGGCTGTAAAGAAGCCCAAGCCTTTCTAGAACAAAAGACTGAAGACAGCCTAGTCAGAGAGTGGGCACTCTGTGTCTGTGACTGATGACCCAGAGTGGATGGGGAGCCTGAAGGATCTTCTCCCAGAAGTCACTGGCTCCTCTGCCCCGAGGATAAGATTCTTTGACACACACATGAGGAAGCAGTCTTCAAGATTCCTGAGAAGGGAATACTTGTCTTGTGTAGTCAGCTATTCCTGCCTTTGAACCACATAAATCCCCCACTGAAAACTACTGAATTGGCTTTCAGTACATTGAGAGATCAATGTGAACGAATTCCTCAGACTCTGAGCAACCCTGGGGAAATGACAAGTCAAATACAGTATTCTGTTTAGCAGACGGGGAGACAGAGCTGCCACCACAACCTGCCATGTAGCAAAACCTCCCACCCACCCAACTGTTAAGGATGCTGTGAAGAATAATGAAAGAATAGATGTGGAAGGCCTGGTGGTTGTGGTGAGTTCTGGCAAAAAGCCATGCATTTGTAAGCAAAACATTAATGACTATTTATTGAAAACATTGTAGGGAAATCATTTATATTATATGTAAAATTATTAAATTATGACAGATTAGAGACTCAACAGAATATGCAGCTGAGTTACATTACACCGATAGTTCTCAAATCTGAGCATGATCAAACTTGTTAAGATGCAGGTACCCAGGTTCCACCCTCAGAGATTTTGATTCGGTAGATCTGTGAAGTTTTTTGTTTTGTTTTGTTTTTTTTTTTGCGGTACACGGGCCTCTCACTGCTGTGGCCTCCCCCGTTGCGGAGCACAGGCTCCGGACGCGCAGGCTCAGCGGCCATGGCGCACGGGCCCATCCGCTCCGCGGCATGTGGGATCTTCCTGGACCGGGGCACGAACCCGCATCCCGTGCGTCGGCAGGCGGACTCTCAACCACTGCGCCACCAGGGAAGCCCTGTGAGTTTTTTTTTAAGCAAGTGTTATAGTTGGTTCTGAGGCGGGTTATCTGTGGTCCACATTTTGAAAACATTCTTCTAGAAAGATAAGGGGCTTCTTGAACACCTTGAATTAGGAGATTGTAAAACAAGAGCACAAATGATACTCAGTTTTTCAAAGCATACCAGGAATGTGGACTATGCGGATGAGCCTTTCTAGGTGCGAGGGAGTTTTCAAATGTCTACTTTGCAGTTGAGATCCCCTTATACTGGAGTGATATGAAGCAGCAGAAAGTCCGTGTGGTTGAGCTACAGCCTGATAATTCAGAATACAAAACTGTGGCAAGCAAGTTTAATGAGACCTGTGCACACCTCATCATAGAGAAGGTAAGCCTTCCGCTGACATGGAGTTTCTACACGGTGGAGATAGAGGTATCATCGTCCTGGATAAATACACTTTCATTCACTTCCTATCACATTTTTACCCAGAATTAGAAATATTTTACGGCAATTAGTTTTTAAATTCTAGATTCTACTCATGTCACTATGATTACTGAGACACTGAAATTCTTGTGTCAGTTATTACAATATATTAGATTGTAATATATTAGAATAATAAAGATATATGTTTACTTTGTGAAGCAAGCTAATAATAACTCCTAGATATGGCTCCACAGTTGGAGTTGATAACTAGCAAAGTTGGAGTTGATAACTAGCACATCAGATCAGGATTATGTGCTTCTGCTCCTTGCTTCCTTGATAATCCAGCGGTCCTTTCCCTGTTCATTTCCCTTATTTTGGCATCTTCTGCTTTTAAACATTAATTTAGAAAGTTTCCTTTTTGAAATTATTTTTCTCCCTTGACTTCTAGGACAGTATTATTTTGATGCTTTCTTCTCCTTCTTTAACTAATGTTCCTTTCATTTTCACTGGCATCTGTTCTTCCTCTAAACCCCTAATCCTAGGTAACCCACAGGATTTATATTTTGGTATTCTGTCTCTGCAGTTCACCAGGGAACGTTTTTACTCTTCTTGGCTGCAGCTATTATTTCAGTGTTGATAGCTCTCAAATCAACATCACCGACCTGGATCTTTGACTCAAGTTCTAGAACTTGAGTTCCCAAGTGGCCTAAAAAAGTCTCCACTTGAATATCTGTCTGCTAAATCAATTTCCCTAAAATCTAACTCATCTCATCATTTCCCCTTCCTTCCTGCTTTCTGTCTTTGGTTCCACCACTTTCTGAGTAAAGCTAGAGATCTTTGAGTACCTTCCCTTCATCTGTAATAACAAGTCTGCCAGTAAGGCCTGCATTGTCTTTCTTTGCAAATTTTCTCTTATTCCCTATTTGTACTGCCACCACTCTGTTTATTCATGTACTTAATAATACATATATTATTATTATTACATAATAATTCAAAAAAGATTTGAAGCGTACTACAAAGATATACCTTCAGATAACATAAATATGGACAAAAAGAAAAGTAGGGCAGGGAAATTAAGATAATTACAGAGGTATTGTTAGTTCACAAAAATACATAACATGACGTCCTAGATAGTTACTAGAGGAGGCCCTCAAATTTGTCCTTGATCTGCCTAGTAGACAAAGTAAAGAAGTAAACACTCAGCTATAAGATTCATAATGTCCATAAATCAAAGAGCAAAGCATTTGATCAGGAGACTCAACAGTTTTTCACAATACTGAGACTGACTCCTGAAAGAGTTCTCCTGTGAATAAGTACTAGAGAACATCTTCAGAATCATCCTCACAGTAAATTCAGTATCAAATTTTATACCATTTGTTTTTAATCCCGCAATGTAGGAAGGAGAGGCATAGGTTAGAGAGATTGCTGAGTCACAGGTATGAAATGTGCAGTGTGGGTAATATAGTCAATAATTGTATCATATCTTTGTATGGTGACTGATCATGGCTGGGCTTATCTTGGTGATCATTTTGAAATATATGGAGGTATTGAATCGCTATGCTGTGTAACAGGAACTAGCAGTGTTGTAGGTCAGTTATACTTCAAAAATAAACAAACTCATAGAAAAAGAGATCAGATTTGTGGTTACCAGAGACAGGGGGTATAGGGAGAGGGAACTGGGTGAAAGGTAGGCAAAAGGTACAAACTTGCAGTTATAAGATAAATGAGTACTGGGGATGTAATGTACAACATGATAAATATAATCAACAGTGCTTTCATACACTATATTATGTGTGAAAGTTGTTGGGAGAGTGGATCCTGGGAGTTCTCATCACAAGGAAAAAATTTCTTTAATTTTCTATCTATATGAGATGATGGATGTTCACTGGACTTACGATGATCTTTTCATGATATATGTAAGTCAAACCACTATGCTGTACATCTTAAACTTATACAGTGCTATATGAACGTAAACTATATCTTAATAAAACTGGAAGAATAAATAACCTTGCCAAGTAGATAGATCCCTGTATGTTGAGCAAAACAATTATATGTGGTACCAAGAAAATGTAATTCAAGTACGCAGCTCTTTCATGGTCTGGTTCTGAGACAATAAGTTTCATTAAAGATACCAATTACAGTCCTCTGGGAGTGGCTGACTGGCACACTGTGATGAGATGTCAAGTCCAAATTGAGCAGGACCACCCAGTTGACCAGAAATGTCTGCATGGGCCCTGGAGTCTTACCATGTGTTGGCAGACCTTCACCAGAGAAATGACTTCACTACCCTTTTGTAGTGGAACCCTTTTTTCAAATAAAATCTTATGTGAAATCCCAGTCTATGACACCAGTAAAAGCAGAGCTAGGCTGTACTTAAGGCACCTCTGTGGAGGTGTCTAGTAGTGCAAAAGCGCTAACATGAGAAATGGGTGGTCTGTCATCCTTCATGACTGTCATGTCTTGTGACGACGATTTTTTAACACCCATGAACTTCCACCTAGATTCAACAATTTTGTAACATTTGCTTTTTTTCCCCTCACTCTGTTTTTCCTGAAACAATTGAAAGTAAGTTGCAGATATCATGACACTCCTAAATATTATAGCATATGTATCCTAAGAATAGAAACATTCTCTTAAATAACACAAATATCATTATCCTTTATAATAATATCCAATAGAAGGTCAATATTCAAATCACCCCTGTTGCTCTAAACAGCTTTCTTATAACTTCCTCCCAATCCCTGCCCCCAATCTGGACTCACACATTGCATTTTGTCATTGTGTCTCCTTCATCTCTTCTGATATAGAACAGTACTCCTGCATTTTTAAACATTATATTTCATGACATTGAAATTTTAGAAGAGTTTAAGCTAGTTGTATTGTAGAATGTTCCACATTCTGGCTCTGTCTCACCTAGATTTTTTAAGAATCCAAGCAGTTTTACAGATTCTAGATTTGTCTGATTGCCCATGGTGTCATTTAATTTATTCCTCTATCCGCTTTATTTATGGTAAGCTTGGAGTTAGGTTGAAAGGCTTGGGTAAATTCAGATGAATATTTTTTGCAAGAATATATTTTGTAGGTGAGGCATCAAAGAAGCTTTATTTATTTATTTACTTTTATTGAACTATTGTTGATTTACAATACTGTGTTAGTTTCTGGTATACAGCAAAGTGACTCAGATATGTGTGTGTGTGTATATATAATATGTATATAATTTTATATACATATTTACCCTTTCATCCCACTACTTTTCAGTCCTTCTTGTATTTCTGTGCCTCATCTGGGGTCATTTTCCTCTGGCTTTAGTATTTCTTCTAGTGCAGGTCTGGTAGTGATGAATTCTCTCAGTTTGTCTGAAAATTTATTTCACCCTCATTCTTTGAAGGATATTTTTGCTGGGTACAAAATTCTGAATTGGTAGTCATTTTCTTTAAGCACTTTGAAGAAGTTACTCTGTTATCTTCTGACTTTGTTTCACTCTGCACTTCCCTTCTCTCCAGGAACTTGGCTCAAATCCTTGTTGCCTTCAAACAGACTTTTTTTCCCACTAGCTCTTCTAGTAGTTGTTGGCAAGAAGTTTGGTCTGATACAAGTAGTCTATCATAGCCAGAGCCTGCTGCTAAAATAAGCCTACTAAGTAAAGCTTAGAATTTATCCTACTAGGAATACAGACTCAGATTACTGTGTTCAAAATTACTTGAAATAATTTTCTTTGTGTGGTTATTAAATTTTAAAAGGGTTTGTGCTCACTTCAGCATATACACTAAAAAAGGGTGAGAAACAAGAATAAAAGGACTAAGAAATTAAGAATGGTTTCAAAACTCGGTGTGAATAAAATTTTAAGGCTTTTAAAAATGAGTAAAATAAATAAGATTTAAAGTAAATAGAAATAAATTGGAAGTAGTTTGAAGATTAGAAACTCAGTTGTAGGTAAAAGGAAAAATAAAATTTAAGATTATAAATTGGATCAACAAAATACATGATAATGCTGAGACTTGGAACTAGAGGGAAAACTGTATCTTTTTTTTTAATTAATTAATTTTATTTATTTTTGGCTGCACTGGGTCTTCGTTGCTGCACGTGGGCTTTCTCTAGTTGTGGCAAGCGGGGGCTACTCTTTGTTGCAGTGCATGGGCTTCTCATTGTGGTGGCTTCTCCTGTTGCGGAGCACGGGCTCTAGGTGCCCGGGCTTCAATAGTTGTGGCACAAGGGCTCGGTAGTTGTGGCTCGTGGGCTCTAGAGCGCAGGCTCAGTAGTTGTGGTGCATGCAGCATGTGGGATCTTCCCTGACCAGGGCTCGAACCCACATCCCCTGAATTGGCAGGTGGATTCTTAACCACTGTGCCACCAGAGAAGCCTGCAAACTTAATTGTATTATGGTGTATTAATTGTATCTTAATTAAAAACGGGAAACCCAAAACTGAAAAAAAAAAAAAAAAGAAGAACCCAATAAAGGCAGGTAATAATAGTGTCAGACTCGAGAGTTCCCTGGACTGGAAGATTCTGACCACATGGAACCTTCACCTTGTGCCTGTCCATGAGGGTCCTTGCCTCCCTTACCCACCCTTCACTCTTTCCCAAGTCAACCTTATGAAACTGCCACCACCTGGTGATTAGGGGAGTGTAGAAACTGATCTGCAACCCAAGACCCAAGGAGTTTCCACCACAGCCCTGGAGGCCAAAGAGTATGGTCAAAGCATGGCCACTTTGGTCTATAACCAGATCCCCTCCCACCAGGATTCATGCCCCACTCTTCCAACTGGACCAGAGATTAATTTTCACTAATTAATATCCTTCTTGCCTAGACACTAGTGCTTCTCCCACTATTAGAATACTCTCTCACTGGAGGAGAGAGACAAAGTGACATAGTGAGGTAGATGGCAACAGGAGCAGTTAGGAGTTGAAGAGGCTTTGGTCAGCCAAGTTCAAATAATGAGGACTTAAGATCCTAAACACTGTCTGCTCTCATGTGGTACATAAAAGATGTTTAAAATTAAATTAACGTTCTTACCAAGGCCTGTTTCTGTGAAACTCTGGATCTAAAAAGACTTCTGAATGTAGAAATTTGCCATCTGGCATTGAATTTGCTGTTTTTTGTAGTTTGTATATACTTATGAGAAATAATGGTCGTGTTTCATCTGTTGTATCTTGCCAAGGGCTCTTGGCACTGACAGCAAATTTTTCCTTATTGATTTGCAGATTGAGAGGATCCAGAATCCAGAGCTCTGGAAACACTACCAGACAAAGAAAAACAACATGGACGCCAAAAATGGCCAATTAATAAATGAGAAGCTGCTCTTCCATGGGACAGATGCCGACTCAGTGACACTTGTGAACGGAAAAGGCTTTAACCGCAGTTATGCTGGAAAGAATGGTAAGGACGCAAGTAATCTGGCTGCTTCAAATGAGGTGTCAGCCATGAGAACCCAAGCTGGCTGGGGACAGTGTGGATGGTGGTGTGTTCTCTCATTGTTGGGGGCCATGTTACAGCCAAAGTTTTAGGTTAGACTCACTATATTTCATCCCGAAGGGACTGACTGGCCCTTCAGGGTGGGGGAATGATTTTTAAGAATAAAAAACCAGGGACTTCCCTGGTGGCACAGTGGTTAAGAATCTGCCTGCCAATGCAGGGGACACGGGTTCGAGCCCTGGTCCAGGAAGATCCCACATGCCACAGAGCAACTAAGCCCGTGCGCCACAACTACTGAGCCTGCGCTCTAGAGCCCACGTGCCACAACTACTGAAGCCTGTGTGCCTAGAGCCCATGCTCCGCAACAAGAGAAGCCACTGCAATGAGAAGCCCGCGCACCACAACGAAGAGTAGCCCCCGCTCGCCTCAACTAGAGGAAGCCTGCACGCAGCAACGAAGACCCAACATAACCAAAAAAAAAAAAAAAAAAAAAAGAATAAAAAACACACACAAAAAATTTAAAAGAAGCTTTAGAGAGAACTGAACATTATTTTAACATTATTTGACATATTGGGTCAACATGTCAAATTATAGACTAAATTGAAATCCTTAAAGATGTTTTGTTTTTCTCTTCACAGCTACGGCATACGGAAAGGGAACCTATTTCGCTGTCAGTGCCCATTATTCTGCCAGTGATACATACTCCAGACCGGACGCAAATGGGAAGAAGCGTATGTATTATGTGCGAGTACTCACTGGATCCTACACAGTTGGAAACAAGTCATTAATTGTGCCTCCTCTAAGGGACCCCCAAAATCCTACTGACTCATATGACACTGTCACAGATTGTGTGCAAAATCCAAATTTATTTGTGGTATTTTATGACTACCAGGCTTACCCAGAGTACCTCATCACTTTTAGATATTAACATTTTGGTATCCTTTGCAGAAGATATTCATCTATACATAGCTAACTGTAAAGCAAGCTGTAGGTTTTTTTTCTCTTAACAGCTTTTTCTAAGATCAGAGGACCCTTGTCACTGAAATCAGACATTCTCCAGCCTCTCTTTCAAAACTGGAATGAACCTCTCTTGAGAATTTGAGAATTTAATTGGATAACTTAGAGTTACAACTGTGTGTCCTCAACCATGGATATCACATCTGTAGACGTACAGGTGTTTATTTCCAGGAAGGAGAGTATAACATTAATCTGTCTTTTTTTTTAAATTGGGGTATAGTTGCTTTACAATGTTGTGTTCGTCTCTGCTATACAACCAAGTGAATCAGCTATGTGTATACATACATCCCCTCCCTCTTGGATCTCCCCCCACCCCCCGCCACCCCACCCATCTAGGTCACCACAGAGCACTGAGCTGAGCTCCCTGTGCTATACAGCAGGTACCCACTAGCCATCTATTTTACACTGGTAATGTATACATGTCAATCCCAATCTCCCAGTTCATCCCACCCCCACTTCCCCCTCCACGTCCACACATCCGTTCTTTACGTCTTCATCTCTATTCCTGCCCTGAAAATAGGTTCATCTGTACCATTTTTCTAGATTCCACATGTAAGAATAACATTAATCTTAAAGGCAGAGGACACAGTGATATAACTTCAGCTGCCACTGAGAGACAGCTGGTATCATGTCAGGACTCCATACTGCTGTGGGGAGCACAGTATTACTAAGTGGGTGGGGCTGCTGTCTTCCCTGGGTGCAGGGATGGCGTCTAATTTTCTTTATCCCTGGGCTGAGGTCTGTGCCTGATGTACAATAGATGCTGCATAAGTGTTTCATAAACCACTTAAGAATGAAGAAGCCCTGTCAGACTCCTAACCAAAGTGGGAACCATCTCTTCAACACCCTTGACTTATTGTCACTTTGCCTCAAATCGATGAGATTCCATGGCAGGGAGCTTTTTCACAAAGCAGCCTATGGACATGTGGGACAGCTCTGGTCAGGGCTCTGGGACTGCAATGCAGCCACGTCCTGCACAGTCTAGGGGGCTGTGGTCTAGCTTGGGGACTAGGTGAGCTGTATCCCATGGAGTTGTGCAGTGCAGCAGCCCTGTTTCCAATTGGTTCTTTCTAAAGTTGAACCCAAATCTGCCTTTTTATAACTTTTATTCATGGTCTTAGTTCTGCCCAGTGGAAAAAAGGGATAATGCCTGCTATATTTTCAGTATGAAGCCCTTCTACTATGTTAAGATTAAATGAATCTAAGGGTATTAAATAGCACATTTTCCTTGGCAGCCTAGCTTCTGATGATTTTAAAGCCTTGTGCATAAATAAACCAAAGGAATTAAGCAGTCATATTACTAATTTGCTAACTCAGTAGCTATAGGATAGTAATGGAAAGTTTCTTTTTTAACTTCCTCAGGTAAATTTCAGATTCTAAAACTGTTTATTGAGTGCCTCCATTAACCAGGTACTATAAGAGGTGCTTTCACATAACAGTATTTATTTTCTTCCCCCAAACACTCTTGTGAGGTAAGAATTATACCCCCATTTTAAAGCTGAGGAAACTGATGCTCAGAACACAAGAAGCTTCCTTGCCTTAAGTTGCCTGGGTAACAGGCCTCAGAGCCAGCAACTGAATCTGGGTCTCTGTGTCATCAAGCCCCTTGCTCTTCCCACTATAGAACATGGCTTCTAGATTAATGTTACTGATTCAGGAATATCTCAGACAATCTGTGAATTATCCTCATATTTCCTTGGCCTTGTCCCTTCTGGCTTTGGTTTTCATTGTAGAGTCTCTTTATTTGAAGTTCTATAGGCCAAGAGGCCAGAGCTATGCCCATGGGGAGCCAGGACAGATGATGAACTTGGATGCTAGGGGTCACCAGGAGGATAAAGGCCCCAGGGAGCAATGCCTGCACTTCAAGAAAAGGAGGTTGAGGGGGCCATAGTTGCTGCTTCATTAAACACAGATGTCTTGAAATTTTTCTTGCTGTTGCTGTTTTTTAAGTGGATTGGCAAAGACTTCTTATTGCTTAGGAGTAGCTTCCCAGCCACTGGCATCTGAACTTGGACTTGACAATGAATGTAAGAAATAAAAAAGGAGAGACGTGCTCTCTAATTTGTTCTTGTTCTCCAGTGGTTTGGTTAACTTAGGCAAGGCTGAATATCAGGGTGTATTGCACCAAGTATGATGATTCAGTCTGTAGATGTTATAGTTACCCTCAGTCTAAAGACATATGTCATACAACACAGGGAACACGGCCAATATTTTATAATAACTGTAAATGGAGTACAACCTTTAAAAATTGTGAATCACTGTACTGTACACATGCAACATATAATATACATCAACTATACTTCAATAAAAAATTTTTAAAATAAATATTTCCTCCTTTTTGAATAAAATGCTTGGAAAATGTTATTTGGTGGTTAAACATCTTTATCCTTTAGGGCAAATACAGGAGAGCTTGATGATAAACACAGGCCACTGCTGATAAAAGACCACAACTAAACATGACAGCATCAAGGTATCCTCACAGTATCAATAGCATTCAGCTGAAAATTACAGGAAGGGCACAGTACAGCTTTAGTTCAGTAAATCTGAAGGGCAGATTGACCCCAAGAAGTAGCCCCTGCTAAAACACGCCCACTTCGAGCCTGTGTTAGGTCTTGGTGGTCTACTCCAGGGCCAGAGATTCTTAAACTTCTTTGCTATTTGAAGCACTTCAGGTGCTTGCTGAGACTGCAAAATCTGGCCCATCCCAAAGGAGGCAAATTCTATAGCTCTAGAGTGGTACCCAGACATCTGCATCTTCAGCAAGCCCCTCAAATGATTCTGATATCCCTGATACCCAGAGCTGCTTAGGACTTTCATGGGCCCCAGGCAATTTTGCCTTTGTAGGCCCCTTACTCCATGAAAAGTATTAAACATGATACTTCGCTACTGCATTGGTATAAACATGAAGGTAATGAAACTAGATTATATTCTTTTTTTTATTTTTAAAGAAACTAAAACATTTCTGTAGACCCTAAAAGCTCAGGGGCCCTAGCTACTTTGCCTTCCGGATAGATCACCCTGCTTATACGTGGATACTGTAACTTTAGGTGTAACACTTCAATCCCTCTAACCCCTGGAGGGTCAACGTATTAATATTTATTTAATAATTGAGTTCACTCATTCGGGCAGGCTCTTCTGAGAAATGCAGGATGAAATGGGACCCTACTTGGTGGCTGACCATCTCTCCCTTTGACTGTTTTTTCTCCTTCCCACACTCCCCAGTTGCAGATAGCCAGGATCTCTTGCCGTGTCATAATCTCTATCTCTACAAAATTAGGAAATTATCTCCCAACACCCATTTACATTTCGAATGCATTCATATCAATGTCTTAACTCTCTACCCAGGTCTCTGCATGCCAGAAACTACTACCTCTAACTGAAATCAATACTTTGCCCTCAGAACAGCTTTCAAACCTTTCTGACCCTAACATACACTAAGAAATACATTTTATATCAGGCCCAGTACACACACAGATATAACTGAAAAGATTTATGAAGTATATTTACTCTGAAAGAAATTTTTCCTGGACAGTTTCACAAAATAATACTTATATTTTCTATTGAATTAACTGAAATTACATATCCTGCTCCATTAAAAAAAAAATGCTGGTCTCACCCACTAAATTGATTTTATGACTGGTTAATGGGTCACAATCTACAACTTGAAAAACACTGGTCCAAGTAATAGCAAATATAATAAAATATCTGGGAGGGAGCGGGGGAGGGAACCCTGGGGGAGGGAGCGGGGGAGGGAATTCTGTGTGAAGGAGGGTATGGGGTGCTCTCAGTGAGGGCAGGTGTAAAAAAAATATATAGCTGAAGACAAATGTCTATTTCTGCGATAGGGATATACCTACTACAGGTAACAGACATCTCACCTTTAGCCACAACATCCTCTGCCCCAGTGTTTCTGAAGGAGTATCAGCCAACAAGGTCTCCTTTTTAAAAAATCCACTCAAATATTTAAGCAGCACCTACCATGTGCTGGGCACTGATCAAGACTCTGCAAATATACAATAATCAAAACAAAGTCCAAACCTTCATGCAGTGACATTCTCGTTGGGGGAGACAGTAATCAAATAAATAGGCAAATATATAGTAGTCAGATGGTGGTAAGTGCTACAGAAGGGTCTTTTTTCAGACCCTTCTTTTCCTGGGCATGTTCATTTCCCTTCCTCCTTTCTCCCAGAAAGTACGTACTCTCTTGGGATTTACTGATACCATCAGTTTGACCTGAGAAGGATGGGGCCAGTAGTCAATTCTTCTTAAAAGGTGACTTTGTGTATCTTTTCTGTTTTGAATGGTTACTGAGTTCAATATGTTTTTATAATTTTTAAATTCTTACTTAGACGGTAATGATAATAATTACCCCACATACTGCAAATGTAATGAGAGTGGGATCAAGTTCACTAAGCCAAGCTTTTAGTTAGTTTCAGGAGTCAGTAGCATTTGGTCCTTTTTATTCCAAGGCTGGTGTTCCTAGATGTCCCAGTTCCTTACACAAGGAGGCCTCTTATTGGGCCCCCACCTACTTTTCTCCTGATTGGTATTCTGCTCTGGATTACAGGGGTTAACCAGTGAGAATTCTACGGATTTGAGAAATGTGATCACTTCAGATCAAGGCTAGACTTCAACCTGCATTTGAATTAAGAGATCAAGAACTTAAAACAATCATAAATCTTCCCACACCATCTTATGACAAAGAATCCATGATAACTACTGAAATTAACAACTGCACCCCTACCTCCCAAAAAGCTAGAATTCACCCAATGGATGCATTAGATCAGGAGTTAGCAAACTTTTAAAGTATTTTCAGCTTTTCAAGCCATACTGCCTCTGTCACCACTCAACTCTGCCACCGTAACCCTAAAGCCACCACAGACAATATGTAAATGAATGGCATGGCTGTGTTCCAATGCAACCTTATTTACAAAAACAAGCAGCAGGTGACCCCTGCTGATGGAGACACTATTTCTTGGTGAGAACACTAGGGGCTTACATTTGAGATAGGCTGATGAGATAGGAAAGGAAAGGCAAAGGCACTGAAGAAAGAGGCCTACCAATAACAAAGAGCCAGGTTGTCCAAAGAGCAACGTGTATGCAAGAAGGTGGCAAGAGACTAAAATGTTAATTAGGTGAGAACAGGACATTTATAAGCATATGCAAATTGCCCTTTTGCCATTTCATCTTTTATTTTAAAACTATATTATTTTAAAAATATTCTTAAAGTATTACTGAAAAAGTTATTTTCTATTAGAGTCGCAAACTTCTTCCTTGAATCAAAAGTTGTGCCACTATCCTGGTTACCTGTGGATTCACCAAGCAATCCAGCAAGTCATCTGTAGAAATGAATGTTTGGGAAGGGGCCACAGTACTATTTGAAGCAATTTGTTCCACAACTGCATTCTCACTTTCACTCATCATTCGTTGTCTCTTGGTACAATGCAATTTTCCAAAGCGTTTTCCATTTTTGCCAACAAAGTCTTCACCATCACTTTCAAACATGCCTCCTCTTTCTGAGGGTGGTTCTTGGGAACCTGGTATCACAGGAACCAGATCAGGACCAAAGGGACTTGCTGCCTCCTGTTTAACTGTTCCCAAGGTTAAGTTGTGGCTACTAGTTTGTGCTCCCTCCACGTGGTTGTGCACATTTAATTCTTCCTTTATCACGTACTCTCCGTCTGTGCTCAGCGCTTGGGTTTCTACTACCTTAGATGTTCCATAATGATCAAAAAAAGCAGAAACGGCTCCATTTAAGTAGCGACAGTTGACTTCATGGGATGTTTCCTCAACCTAAGGAAAAAGAAAAACTCTTTAAAATGGCTATAGGCACTTACATAAATTGGAAAACAAATGTTCCAGCCGGGATTGGTTTATCACAGGATACTAACTGCCATGATGAAAACCAGAAGGGACCTACCTCAGTTGGGTTTAACCAGGCTCTAGTATCATGTGGATTCTCTGCAGTTTTCAGGGCACACACAAGCATGCGGGTGATTGCCTCTTCTACCCGGGCTTGGTGGTCCTCTTCCTAAATCAAGGTTAAAAAAAGACACATTTTTTCATTTGTCTCTGTGTCTCATTGCTTAAAACAGAGTAGAGTCTCTTAATTGTGTGTTCTGTTCTCTCATTAACATAAGATTTGTTACTGAAGGAATATGTTGTTGGCAGACCACAATTTTTATGTATTCACTCTCCTCTGCCATCTAGAAGAGTTTCAGAATATTTCACCAACCAAATTTAAGTGTGTATCCTATCTATAGACATAGACCTTAAGTATGAACCACCTTGTGGTTTTTTTCCCAATATTTTCCATTCTCTGACATGTTTAAAGTTAAAAAAAAAAAGAGTATTACATACAAAGGAATAATCACTGTAGAGCAGTGGTCCCCAACATTTTTGGCACAAGGACCGGTTTCACGGAAGACAGTTTTTCCACGGGATGTGGGGGGTGGATTGGTTCAGGCAGTAACATGAGCAATGGTTCAGGCGGTAATGCAAGCGATGGGGATCAATGGGGAGCGGCAGATGAAGTTTTGCTCACTTGCCCGCTGCTCACCTTCTGCTGTGCGGCCTGGTTACTAATAGGCCGTGGACCAGTATCGGTCCGCGGCCCAGGGGTTGGGGACCCCTGCTATAGAGGATCATTTTGATAAGCTAATTTCTTGAGGAACGGGAAATAATTATAATAAACATTCTTGGCCACAATAATGAGATGACTAAATATCTAAATATGTCTTTTTAAAGAGACAATAAGTATAAACTATGGTATTAATGATAAATTACATTATATATATATATGTGTATATATATGTAAAATTTTTGGGCTTCCCTGGTGGCGCAATGGTTGAGCGTCCGCCTGCTGATGCAGGGGACGCGAGTTTGTGCCCCGGTCCGGGAGGATCCCACATGCCGCGGAGCAGCTGGGCCCGTGAGCCATGGCCACTGAGCCTGCGCATCCAGAGCCTGTGCTCTGCGCTGGGAGAGGGCACAACAGTGAGAGGCCCGCGTACCGCAAAAAAAAAAAAAAAAAAAAAAATTTTCTTTTTTTGGCCATCTTTTTTCTTGGCCATGCTGTGTGGCTTGTGGGATATTGGTTCCCCAACCAGGGATTGAACCCAGGCCCTCGGCAATGAAAGCAAAGAGTCCTAACCACTGGACTGCCAGGGAATTCCTAGTGATAAATTACATTAAAATCAATAGTTTCGTTCATCAAAAGATACCATAAAGGAAAAGACAAGCCAGATGTCTGTAACATATATAAGTGATAGGAGATGAATATGCAGAATATATAAAGAATCTGCACACATCAATAAGACAAATGACCTAATTTTTAAAAAATGGGCAAAAGACATGAAGACAAACATGTCAAAAAAAGAACAATTATAAGGTTAAAAACACAAGAAAATAGGCTTAGCTTCATTCATAATCAGGGAAATGCAAATCAAGAAACCCATGAAACTGGCAAAAGAGGGTCTGATAATTCCAAATGGTGGAGCAATGTGCTTGACAGGAATCTTGTTGATGGTGGAAAAACATGTAGGCATTATTTTATAAACTTGAGTATTGTGTACCCTATAGACCAGCAACTCCACTCCTAGATATATACATATATACATATTCTCTAGAGAAACTCTTGCACATGTGTACAAGAATATTCTATTTATAAAAGCAAAAGAAATTGGAAACAACCCAATTATCAACAGAAAAATGAATCAAATTGTAGTACATTAACACAAGAGGATATTATATCATGGTGAAAATGAATGACCAGCTACGTGTGACAACACAGATGAATCTTAGAAACATAATGTTAAATTAATAAAATAAAGGCAAATCCCCAGGATGAGATACCACTTCACACTAGGAAGGCTATAATAAGCCAGATAACGACAAGTGTTGGCGAGGATATGAGGAAATCAGAATCTTCACAAATTGCTGGTGGGAATGTAAACAGTACAGCTGCTTTGAAAAACAGCCTGGCAATTCCCCAAAGGTTAAATGTAGAGTTACCAGACGGTTAATTTTATAAGTCAACTTGGCTAGGCTATGGTGACCAACTGCCTAGTCAAACACTAGTCTAGATGTCGCCGTGAAGGTGTTTCGTAGATGCGATTAACATTTATAATCAGCTGACTTTAGGTAAAAGGAGATTATCCTCAATAACGTGGGTGGACCTCATCCAATCAGTTGAAGGCCATAGGAGTAAAATTTAAGGTTTTCTGGAGAAGAGATTCTGCCTCAAGATTGCAACAGAAATCCTGAGTGAGTTTCCAGCCTGCCAGTGAGTTTCCAGACTGTTCTACAGATTTTGGACTACAGACTGCAACTTTAACTCTTGTCTGAATTCCCAGCCTGCTGGCCTGCCTTGGCCGATGTACCATATGACCCAGCAACTCCACTCCTAGGTACATACCGAGAGAAATGAAAGCATACATCCACACAAAAACTTGTACACGAATGTTAACAGTAGCATTATTCATAATAACCAAAAGTAGACACAACCCAAACGTCCATCACTTGATTAGTGGATAAACAAAATGTGGTATATCTGTACAATAAAAAATTTTTTAGCCATAAAAAAAAGGAATGAAGTACTGATACATGCTACTACATGGATGATTCTTGAAAACATTATGCTGAATGAAAGACGCCAGCCATAAAAAGTGTCCCCTTCAAATAGCTAAAACAGAAAAAAAAAAATTCTGTATAGTTTTAGAAGTAATGGGTATGGTTACAAGCAGGCAGGTGACAGCTCCACGATGGAATGAGCTATCTTGGGAGGCAAAGCATCTGTAAGGCTATTGTAGACGTGACTTTGGCACTGGGAGTGGAAGTGAACTCCTGGGAGTGGAAGTGAACTCCACGCATTCTACCTTGATATTTGCTCTGATTCCAATACAGCGTGCTGCAAGCAGAGTTTCTTTCTTTCTTTTTTTTCATGTATAGTATTTTTAAAGGTTTATTTTATACAGCAGTTTCTTATTAGTTATCTATCTGAAACTATTAGTGTATATATGTCAATCCCAACCTCCCAATTCATCCCCCCACTCTCCACCCGCCTGCTTTCCCCCCTTGGTGTCCATACGTTTGTTCTCTATATCTGTGTCTCTATTTCTGCGTTGCAAACCGGTTCATCTGTACCATGTTTCTAGATTTCACATATATGCATTAATATACAATATTTGTTTTTCTCTTTCTGACTTACTTCACTCTGTATGACAGTCTCTAGGTCCATCCATGTCTCTACAAGTGACCCAATTTCATTCCGTTTTATGGCTGAGTAATATTCTATTGTATATATGTACCACATCTTTATCCATTTGTCAGTTGATGGGCATTTAGGTTGCTTCCATGATCTGGCTATTGTAAATAGTGCTGCAATGAACATTGGGGTGCATATGTCTTTTTGAATTATGTTTTTCTCTGGGTATATGCCCTGTAGTGGGATTGCTGGGTCATATGGTAGTTCTATTTTTAGATTTTTAAGGAACCTCTATACTGTTCTCCATAGTGGCTGTATCAATTTACATTCCCACCAACAGTGTTAAGAGGGTTCGCTTTTCTCCACACCCTCTCCAGCATTTGTTGTT
Source organism: Delphinus delphis (assembly GCF_949987515.2). Lineage (NCBI taxonomy): Eukaryota > Metazoa > Chordata > Mammalia > Artiodactyla > Delphinidae > Delphinus > Delphinus delphis. Next base: position 67,896,179 of record NC_082686.1, read on the forward strand.
TGTAGATTTTCTGATGATGCCCATTCTAACCGGTGTGAGGTGATACCTCATTGTAGTTTTGATTTGCATTTCTCTAATAATTAGTAATGTTGAGCAGCTTTTCATATGCCTCTTGGCCATCTGTATGTCTTCTTTGGAGAAAAGTCTATTTAGGTCTTCTGCCCATTTTTTGATTGGGTTGTTTGTTTATTTACCGTTGAGCTGCATGAGCTGTTATATATTTTGGACATTAATCCTTTGTCTGTTGATTCGTTTGCAAATATTTTCTCCCATTCTAAAGGTTGTCTTTTTGTATTGTTTATAGTTTCCTTTGCTGTGCAAAGCTTTTAAGTTTCATTAGTTCCCATTTGTTTATTTTTGTTTTATTTCCATTACTCTAGGAGGTGGGTCAAAAAAGATCTTGCTGTGATTTATGTCAAAGAGTGTTCTGCCTATGTTCTCCTCTAAGAGTTTTATAGTATCTGGTCTTAAATTAGGTCTTTAATCCATTTGGAGTTTATTTCTGTGTATGGTGTTAGGGAGTATTCTAATTTCATTCTTTTACATGTAGCTGTCCAGTTTTCCCAGCACCACTTATTGAAGAGACTGTCTTTTCTCCATTGTGTATCCTTGCCTCCTTCTCATAGATTAGTTGACCATAGATAAGTGGGTTTATCTCTGGGCTTTCTATCCTGTTCCATTGATCTATATTTCTGTTTTTGTGCCAGTACCATATTTTCTTTTTTTTTTTTTTTCATATTTTCTTGATTACTATAGCTTTGTAGTATAGTCTGAAGTCAGGGAGTCTGATTCCTCCAGCTCTGTATCTTTCCCTCAAGACTGCTTTGGCTATTTGGGGTCTTTTGTGTCTCCATACAAATTTGTTTTTTTCTTTTTTTTTTTTTGCGGTACGCGGGCCTCTCACTGTTGTGGCCTCTCCCGTTGCGGAGCACAGGCTCCGGACGCACAGGCTCAGTGGCCATGGCGCACAGGCCCAGCCACTCCGCAGCATGTGGTATCTTCCCGGACTGGGGCACGAACCTGTGTCCCCTGCATCAGCAGGCAGACTCTCAACCACTGCGCCACCAGGGAAGCCCTCCATACAAATTTTAAGATTTGTTGTTCTAGTTCTGTAAAAAATGCCATTGGTAATTTGATAGGGATTGCATTGAATCTGTAGATTGCTTTGTGTAGTATAGTCATTTTCACAATATTGATTCTTCCAATCCAAGAACATGGTGTATCTCTCCATCTGTTTGTGTCATCTTTGATTTCTTTCATCAGTGTCTTACAGTTTTCTGAGTACAGGTCTTTTACCTCCTTAGGTAGGTTTATTCCTAGGTATTTTGTTCTTTTTGTTGCAATGGTGAATGGGATTGTTTCATTAATTTCTCTTTCTGATCTTTCATTGTTAGTGTATAGGAATACAAGAGATTTCTGTGCATTAATTTTGTATCCTGCAATTTTACCAAATTCATTGATCAGCTCTAGTAGTTTTCTGGTGGCATCTTTAGGATTCTCTATGTATAGTATCATGTCATCTGCAAAGTGACAGCTTGAATTCTTCTTTTCCAATTTGTATTCCTTTTATTTCTTTTTCTTCTCTGATTGCCGTGGCTAGGACTTCCAAAACTATGTTGAATAATAGTGGTGAGAGTGGACATCCTTGTCTTGTTCCTGATCTTAGAGGAAATGCTTTCAGTTTTTCACCATTGAGAATGATATTTGCTGTGGGTTTGTCATATATGGCCTTTATTATGTTGAGGTAGGTTCCCTCTATGTCCACTTTCTGGAGAGTTTTTATCATAAATGGGTGTTGCATTTTGTCAAAAGCTTTTTCTGCATCTGTTGAGATGATCATATGGTTTTTATTCTTCAATCTGTTAATACGGTGTATCACATTGATTGATTTGTGTATACTGAAGAATCCTTGCATCCCTGGGATAAATCCCACTTGATCATGGTATATCATCCTTTTGATGTGTTGCTGGATTCTGTTTGCTAGTACTGTTTTTTTTTTGCGGTACGTGGGCCTCTCACTGTTGTGGCCTCTCCCGTTGCGGAGCACAGGCTCCAGGCATGCAGGCTCAGCGGCCATGGCTCACGGGCCTAGCCGCTCCGCGGCACGTGGGATCTTCCTGGACCAGGGCACGAACCCATGTCCCCTTCATCGGCAGGCCGACTCTCAACCACTGCGCCACTAGGGAAGCCCTGTAATTTTCTTTTTTTGTAGTATCTTTGTCTGGTTTTGGTATCAGGGTGATGGTGGCCTCATAGAATGAGTTTGGGAGAGTTCCTTCCTCTGCAATTTTTTGGAAGAGTTTGAGAAGGATGGCTGTTAGCTCTTCTCTAAATGTTTGATAGAATTCACCTGTGAAGCCATCTGGTCCTGGACTTTTGTTTGCTGGAAGATTTTCAAGCACAGTTGCAATTTCATTACTTGTGATTGGTCTGTTCATAGTTTCTATTTCTTCCTGGTTCACTCTTGGAAGGTTACACCTTTCTACGAATTTGTCCATTTCTTCCAGGTTGTCCATATTATTGGCATAGAGTTGCTTGTAGTAGTCTCTTAGGATGCTCTGTATTTCTGCGGTGTCCGTTGTAACTTCCCCTTTTTCATTTCTAATTTTATTGATTTGAGTCCTCTCCTTTTTCTTGATGACTCTGGCTGAAGGTTTGTCAATTTTGTTTTTCTTCTCAAAGTACCAGCTTTTAGTTTTATTGATCTTTGCTATTGTTTTCTTTGTTTCTATTTCATTTATTTCTGCTCTGATCTTTACGATTTCTTCCCTTGTACTAATTTTGGGTTTTGTTTGTAGTTCTTTCTCTAGTTCTTTAAGGTGTAAGGTTAGATTGTTTATTTAAGATTTTTCTTGCTTCTCGACGTAGGATTGTATTGCTATAAACTTCCCTCTTAGAACTGCTTTTGCTGAATCCCATAGGTTTTGGACTGTCGTGTTTTCATTGTCATTTGTCTCTAGGTATTTTCTGATTTCTTCAGTGATCTCTTGGTTATTTAGTAATGTATTGTTTAGCCTCCATGTGTTTGTGTTTTTTACGTATTTTTCCCTGTAATTTATTTCTAATCTCATAGCGCTGTGATCAGAAAAGATGCTTGATATGATTTCAATTTTCTTAAATTTACTGAGGCTTGATTTGTGACCCAAGATGTGATCTATCTTGGAGAATGTTCCGTGTGCACTTGAGAAGAAAGCGTAATCTGCTGTTTTCGGATGGAATGTCCTATAAATATCAATTAAATCTATCTGGTCTATTGTGTCATTTAAAGCTTTTGTTTCCTTATTAATTTTCTGTTTGGATGATCTGTCCATTGGTGTAAGTGAGGTGTTAAAGTCCTCCACTATTATTGTGTTACTGTCGATTTCCTCTTTTATAGCTGTTAGCATTTGCCCTATGTATTGAGGTGCTCCTACGTTGGGTGCATATATAATTGTTATGTCTTCTTGGATTGACCACTTGATCATTATGGAGTGTCCTTCCTTGTCTCTTGTAACATTCTTTATTTTAAAGTCTATTTTATCTGATATGAATATTGCTACTCAAGCTTTGTTTTGATTTCCATTCGAATGGAATATCTTTTTCCATCCCCTCACTTTCAGTCTGTATGTGTCCCTAGATCTGAAGTGGGTCTCTTGTAGACAGCATATACACGGGTCTTGCTTTTGTATCCATTCAGCCAGCCTGTGTCTTTTGGTTGGAGCATTTAATCCATTCACGTTTAAGGTAGTTATCAATATGTATGTTCCTATTACCATTTTCTTAATTGTTTTGGGTTTGTTTTTATAGGTTCTTTTCTTCTCTTGTGTTTCCCACTTAGAGAAGTTCCTTAGCATTTGTTGTAGAGCTGGTTTGGTGGTGCTGAATTCTCTTAGCTTTTGCTTGTCTGCAAAGCTTTTGCTTTCTCCGAGGATCTCTGAATGAGATCCTTGCTGGGTAGAATAATCTACAATATGGTTGTAGCTTCTTTCCTTTCATCACTTTAAATATATTGTGCCACTCCCTTCTGGCTTGTAAAGTTTCTGCTGAGAAATCAGCTGTTAACCTTATGGGAGTTCCCTTGTACGTTATTTGTCAATTTTCCCTTGCTTTCAGTAATTTTTCTTTGTCTTTAATTTTTGCCAATTTGATTACTATGTGTTTCTCCTTTGGTTTATACTGCCTGGGACTCTCTGCACTTCCTGGATTTGGGTGGCTATTTCCTTTCCCATGTTAGGGAAGTTTTTGACTATAATCTCTTCAAATATTTTCTCGGGTCCTTTCTCTCTCTCTTCGCCTTCTGGGACCCCTATAATGCAAATGTTGTTGCATTTAATGTTGTCCCAGAGGTCTCTTAGGCTGGTCTTCATTTCTTTTCATTCTTTTTTTCTTTATTCTGTTCCCCGCTGTGAATTCCACCATTCTGTCTTCCAGGTCACTTATCTGTTCTTCTGCCTCAGCTATTCTGCTATTGATTCCTTCCAGTGTATTTTTCATTTCAGTTATTGTATTGTTCATCTCTGTTTGTTTGTTCTTTAATTCTTCTAGGTCTTTGTTAAACATTTCTTGCATCTTCTCTATATTTGCCTCCATTCTTTTTCCAAGGTGCTGGATCATCTTCACTATCATTATTCTGAATTCTTTTTCTGGAAGGTTGCCTATCTCCACTTCACTTAGTTGTTTTTCTGGGGTTTTATCTTGTTCCTTCATCTGGTACATAGCCCTCTGCCTTTTCATTTTGTCTTTCTGTGAATGTGGTTTTCATTCCACAGGCTGCAGGATTGTAGCTCTTCTTGCTTCTCTATATATGTGTTTAATTAATTTTGATTCAGTTTTCTGTGGATAATTTTAATTAACACTTGAAGATGAGTTGAGGTATAGCAAATTAAGCCATTCACTTTGATGTTTGGATTTCATGGTTTCCAATCCCTGGAGTGCCTTCAGAGTTGGAGAAGCTGGCCTGCAGTGGCTCTCCTTCTGCGCACCTAGTATTTTTTATTTATTATGTATAAGACCATGCAGTAAAGAATAGTATGTTGACTACCCTTAGAGACAAAGAAATCTTATCTTAAAAAAAATGTAAACATTAATAACATATTTCAGATAATGGGCACAAAAATAATTCAACTGAGATGTCCACCTCTGGCTGTGATAGAGTAACAGTAACTTAACTACTTTCCTATGATAAACAACTGGAAAACTAGACAAATACATATCATTAAAGGATTCCAGACATTGGATTACAGGCAACATAAAAATGTGATCTCTGAGAAAAAGAAAATAAATGACTTAAGTACTATAATTGACCAACTTCTTTTCAGAGGGACATTCTGAACACTGGAGCAGAAAGGGGAATACCAAGCAAGGCAATCAGTTAAGCAGCATTTCTAACTGTAAGTCCATTGATCTCCCATTATACTTCTCACCCAAGGGTTACGACTCTTCTAAGCCACACAATAGAGCTTCCTGTTACAATGTTCCGTATGCTCCCCCTGTGCCAAAGCCCTTCCCATTATCTAAGGATAAGAAAAGTCTGAGTGAGAGGAGGGTGCAGCAGCCAAAGAGAGGAGAGAGATGCAATCAAGGTTTTGGGTACAGGAGAGCAGAGATGCATTCGAGGCCTCAGGTTAACGAGGGCACAGGTGCAGTCAAAGCCTCTGGTTAAAGCATACAAAGATGCAATGACACCTCAGGTGGAAGAGACAGACTTGGGCCATAAGAGTAGCCATTCTAATCGTCAAGTAGAGCAGGCAACCAGGATTAAGCACAGCATATTGGAGGGGAAAAGCCTTTGGGAGAAATAAAATGATAACACCTAGCACTGAAAGACTGCTCTGAGAAAATGTGTAAGTCAGGACTGAGAATTCTGCAATTATTAATGAGGACACTGAACCAAGAAGCAAGTATTTCCAGCCCAGATGGTGGGGGATGGGACTGGCAACGTGGGACACACGTGGCAGGTCCAGCCAGGCCCAACATGATTCTCCTAACAACACCGGTCAAGGGAGAAGACCTGGCACACCAACATCAGGGCCCATTTTGTGCCCTTAAAAGAAAGAGAATGGTGTGTCACAAAAATCCTATTTCCAACCTCACTATTCATCAACAGCACAGAATACATAAATTATGGAACAGTAAAACAAAGTAACACTGGAGTGTTGGTGAAAATTAATCACCAAGTTCTATAGACAGACACTGTATATCTTAAAAGCAGGGAGATTACATTTATTAGAAAAAAAAATACCAGCTCAATCCATGAGTTTATACTGACAGTGACAGGATCAATGGATTCCACATAATGCCACCAGTGTCTGGGGACAAACAGAACCTGAAAACCAAACAAAAAATGGTTAGCACAAGAACAGAACATTTTATTTTCATGTCAGAATCAGATCTTAAATGAAGCTGCTAAGGAAAAAAAACAAACTCAAATGAATTTATACTAAGATTGTAATAGGAAAGGGAAACAAGAAAAAAACCCCACAATCCTTTTATTCCTTTTCTTAAATTAACAAGTTGCATGTTCTACAAAGGATATTACTAGCTTCTCCAGTCTCTACTCTCCTTTATCCTGGACCTTCTCTGTCTGCATCCAAATCTTAGTAAAGGATTCTGAGATTGCAACTTTTCCTCCTTTCCATCACATAATAGTTGTATGAGTTCTGAGAAAGGGCAGAAGTAAACACATAGGACATAGTTTCAGCCTTCTCAAAGTCTAAAATCTAGCCAATGAAAATATATAGAAAAGTGGTAAATCACTTTTTACCACTTATGTAATTTATAAATTATGTAAGTGGTAAATCAGAGGAGGGGACACTGGTGCTAGAGACCTTCAGAGGTGGGAGAAGCAGGCATGCTTCTAGGGAGGTTAGGGGCAACCTGGATGGAGAAAGTGTGATTTGAACCAGGACTAAGAGAGAATGAGGACATGCCAGGACGGAGAAGTGGGCAAGGGAGGTGGGACTGTCGAGGGACAGCAAGTAGGCCAGTCTTACTACTGCAGAAGGAGTGAAGGGGAATAAAGTGGGGGATCAGGTTAGGGCCAGTGGAGGGCCCTGAGTTCAGAATAAAGAATCTGGATTTTATCCTGTAGGCATTTTGAGTTGCTGAGAAGTTCTGAGTAGGGGGATGGTTAAAACAGTGACATTGTGGGAGAGTCTGGGAAGGACAGGAGATTCTTGCAATGGTCCAATTATTAAATTAAATGTTAAGATTTAAATAGGAGGATATAGCAAACAAAAGCAATGGGCAGAATCAAGAAGGACTGTATTTATCCAGAGTCATTACAAGAGTCTGTGGAAGGCTGAGTACAGCAGACGGAGATGATCTGAAGCTTCCGGGCTTCAGATTTAGGAAAATGGTGGCACCTGCTATGGACAAGGTGGAGATGGGAAGAGACCTCCTTTTAAGAGAACTAAAGTGAAGTGAAGTGGACTAAAAACGTCCACTTCAGCCACTGGGTTTAGTCATTAGGAGGTCATTAATGTCCTATCATAGAGTATACTTTCAAGTCAAGTGGTAAGAGAGAGAGCCAGTTTATGGTGGATTCAGGAAACAGCATGATGTAAGGAAGACTGATACAATAGACAGAAATACTCATTCAAATTTGGCTATTAAAATAGAAGAAAAAAAGAATTAGCAGCCACTTCACACCCACTAGAATGGCTATAGTTGTAGTAATATAATAATAATAAAGGAAAATAACAAGTGTTGGTGAGGATGTGAAGATAGAACCCTCATAGATTGCTGGTGGGAATGTAAAATGGTGCAGCTGCTGTGGAAAACAGTTTGGCAATTTCCCCAAAAGTTAAAAAACACAGAGTTATCATATGACTCAGCAATTCCACCCTTACGTGTATACCCAAGAGAACTGAAAATATATGCTCATACAAAAACTTGTACTCAAATGTTTATAACAACATTATTCATAATAACCAAAAGGTGGAAACAACCCAAGTATCTATCAGCTGTTTAATGGGTAAATAAAATGTATATCCACATAATGGAATATATTCAGCCATAAAAAAGAATGAAGTGCTGATAACATTCTACAGCCTGGATGAACCTTGAGGATAATTATGCGACGTGAAAAAAGCCGGACGTGGAAGTCCACAGACTGCACAACTGCACTTATGTGAAATGTCCAGAATAGGTAAATCTATACAGAAAGAAAACAGAAAAGTGGTTGTCAAGGGCTGGGGGGGATAGGTGAATGGGGAATGACTGCTGATGGGTTGAGGAAACTTAGTGAAATTGTTTGAGCTAGAGCACTCGAGTGTAAAGGAAGCAGGAAGAGCCAGTGAGAAGGGAGCAAAAGAAGGAACACAGGCAGGTCAGAGGGATAATTAAAGGAATAAAGTCTCCTTAAGAGACTAAGAGGGCCTCCCTGGTGGCGTAGTGGTTGAGAGTCCGCCTGCCGATGCAGGGGACACAGGTTCGTGCCCCGGTTCGGGAGGATTCCACATGCCGTGGAGCGGCTGGGCCCGTGAGCCATGGCCGCTGAGCCTGCGCGTCCGGAGCCTGTGCTCCGCAACGGGAGAGGCCACAACGGTGAGAGGCCCGCGTACCGCAAAAAAAAAAAAAAAAAAAAAAAAAAAAGAGACTAAGAAAACCTTGCAAATGTTACTAAAATATCAGACAGCAAATGCCAGTGTTGTAAAGGTGCTATTCCCCACTGGTTAGCAGCACTAAGTACTAAACCTTTGGAAATGTTTCAGAGACAGTCTATTACAAAAGTAACATCCATTCTTGCTTAAAAGCAAATCATTCTCAACAAATATTATATGGTATCACTTATATGTGGAATCTAAAACATGATACAAATGAATCTATATACAGAACAGAAACAGACTCACAGACATAGAAAACAAACTTACAATTATCATGTTTGGTTATGCGGAAAGGGGTAACTTAGGAGTGGGGGATTAACAGACACAGAGTACTATACATAAAATAGATAAGCAACAAGGATTTACGATATAGCACAGGGAACTATATTCAATATCTCGCAATAAATTATAATGGAAAATAATCTGAAAAAATATATATAATTGAATCACTTTGCTGTACACCAAAAACTAACACAATATTGTAAATCAACTATACTTCAATTAAAACAAACAAACAAAAAACCCTAAATCGTTCTTAGTTCATTCTGCCTTTGTTGGCCCACTAACTGGATGCATTCGAACCTGTGTTTGTGTGTCTGGATTTTATCGTGGTTGAACAGATATTAATTGTGAATAAATGTTCCAGAAATGTTCAAGTACTCATGCCTTGACACCTTCTCTTAACCTGAATAAAAATAACTGAGTTTTTGGATCTTCCTCCACAGGCCATTCTCCTCTTCACCAGCAGGAGGAGCTGTGTTCCCTCCTCCCATCTCCCTCCCAGGACCTGTGAAGCAGGGATTGTGTGTGAAGCCTATAGCTGGGGAAGCTACCTTCCAATAGCAGAGCAGCAGGGAAGGAACCATTGTCATTTGTATTGATAGGGAGGCACGTGGCATAAAGACTTGAAAGAAGTTATAGCTGGGGTGTCCACTGACAGGTCACCAATGTTTTAAAGCTCCCATTACCTGTCCGGGGCTCAGGGTAACCATATGTCTTCGAGCCTTCCAAAATTGAGGAAAACGTTTTAAATCAGGATTGACAACATTGATTTTACTGAACACGCTAGATTCCTCATAAGGGATTCTAGTTGGATAAAGGAAAGGAGTATCTTCAGGAGGAAAGAGATGCCATCTTTTCCTAGTTAAAAAAATAAGATACAAGTTAGTACTCTAAACTTGAGACAAAACATGTAAGAAGGCAGCAGCTAAGTGCTCAATTTCACTCATTTTCATTCAATCCATAAAGGAATACAGGAACTGCAGGGGTCACCTGGCCCATCTCTCACTCAGGGCTGGGATCTCCTCTGCAGACACCTGGTAAAGGAAGGGCAGCAACTAGTGGGTATCTCATGATGCCCTGAGCAGCCTCTTTGCAGGGACAGAAGCTCCTTTGTAAGATCATTCTTTATTATCTCAAATCAAAGTCAGCCTCCTCATAAACTGTTTCCATCCCTGAGTCTAGAGCTCCCCAGAATAATCTCTACCCTTTGAAATCTCTGGATTCCTCTCTTATGCAGAGCAACCATTCATCCAGAGTAACTACCCACCAAATCGTTTCCAGACTTCTCCCTATTGGGGTTGCAAATTCCTTAACCTAAACATTTGTTAAGTTGACCCATTAAGGAAGAGAAATGCACGAATGATGCCACACAACTAAAAAGTAGTATAATATAGGAATTTTCAAAAAGAAAACTGTAAAATGTTTCAGTCACTTTAAAATTTTTTGAAAACTGGAAGTGATAAACCTTAACTCACGAAACACTAGACACACCAACACTTTGAGCCAACAGAGCGAGGACATCTGAAGCAAAGGAGGGAGAAGTGTGAAAAAGGAAGAGACACAGACAGACAGAAATATACAGATGGGGAAGCAAAGAGAGAGGGAAAAGAACCTAGTTCTGAGACAAGCCCTAAAGCCCTCTAGTGACCCCTGACAGTTACAGAGGGGCTATCATGTCTTTTCAAAACATGTCCTTTCAAAAGAGCTGACTGCTCTTCTCAAACTAGGAAATACAAAGTCTTATTTTGCCTTAAAGATGATAAAGCTGCTCCCTCCCACTAGACCTATGACTATGACTAGTTTGGGAGAATTTTTGGCATTTAGGATGTTCAGAACGTTAGAGCTGGAAGGACCCTTAAGAGATCATCAGTCTAATCTTACATTCAAAGAAGTGGAAGAGGGAGTCAGGGTTTGCTCAGTGTCATTCACTGGGCTTGTGTTAGTGGTGGACCCAGTACTAGGTCACAGATCTCCAGACCCCTGCACTATAGCTGTGTTTCCCAAAGGAACAGCCATGATGATAACCATCCCATACAATTTGCTTTGCTAAGTTTAAAATGTAATATATTTGCATCCTTGTGTTCTTAATCATAAAAGGTAGTCAATCATCATGTCATCCCTGGCTCAAAAACCTCTTGGTTCTGATGCTGAAAGAACAGAGAATAAGCAGTATTTGCCTGGGCATTAAGACCCTCAGGCTCCACCCTGCCTTTCCTACTAATCCTCTGTCTCTAATGCACAACTTACACGGACAACTCACTGGGGCCTCTATATACCCCACGCTTTCCTGGGGCTCTGCTCATGCTGGTCCCTTTGCTCCTCCCACCTGTGTCTTTTGAACATTCACCCACCCTTTGAAACCCATCCCAAATGGCAACTCCCCTCTGAAATCTTCCCTAATCTTTCCAACAGGAACATTTTCTCTTCTCCTTTTCAGTTGCATGGCTCTATGAAACCTTCCTCAAGGGCATGTTCATTCTGCCTAGATATATCACAGCAATCCATGGGCTTCCCTGCACTCTAACTGTACATACACTCTCTTAGGGCAGAGAGGTGTCTTACTTGTTCACCTCTGTTCCTACTGTAACACATGGTATCTGCACGGCAGGATACTCAATAAATATTTCCTGAATAGTTAGTTATTTTATTACTCCAGAGCTATATGAGGCCAGAAAATATGGTCTACGACAAAGTTAAAGTAAAGCTATATTAATTTTATATCACAGAAAGAACCACGTATTTTTTGGTAATGTTTTCCCAACTGAATTTCTTTGGCTTATTTCTCCACTCAGAACACACGGAAAGCAGCTACTTAAAATGATGCCCTCTCTAACGAAGTTTAAGGTTCAGACTATTAACTCTATAAGGGCAGGGACCAGGCACACTTGATTCACTGCTGTAACCATAGTGCATTAATAATGTACCCAGACGTTCTAGGCTGCTTAATAAAGACCTGAGGAATCCAGGAGGAACTATCTCATACAGTTTTATAGTTTTCAAAGTATTTCACACGTGGGGGGAGCAGTTCAAAGACGGTAGCAGAGGAAGACCCTGAACTTACCTCCTCCCACAGACACAAAAAATACACATGTGCATATAGACCAGTTCCCTCTGAAAAGAACCTGAGAACTAGCTGAACACGTGCTCCACAATGAAGAATAAAAAGGACTAACTACATCGAGATGAGCAGGAGAGGCAGAGAGACGCTCCCGCCAAAAGCCCCAGCCCCCGCGCGGTGGCACACAACAGGAAGGGACCTCACCAGACAAGGCTTCTCCCGGGAAGTTAGGGGCTGGCACCCCACATCAGGAGCCCCGGCCCCTGGGATCTATACCACAGAGATGAGCCCCCGTAACAGCTGGCTTAGGAAACGAACAGGACAGGTGTCCAAGTGTCCCCAAGTGCTACATGAAACTGAGACTCCCCTCGTAAAGGGTTCACGTATATCTCACTTGCCCCAAACCCTAGCAAAATAACAGCAGTTTGAAAAGTGTTGAGACTACACGTGAAGGAAAGTCATTTAGAATCTGACAGTATCCACCGAAGGGGTGGGAAATGATGGAAATGCTCCCCCAGGATGGAAGCACTGGCAGACGCCATTGTTGTGCTCCTCACCTAACCTGCGGGCACAGGTGGGCAAGCTCGGATGCAGGGGCGAGCAACTGTGGCTCCACCCTGCCACAATGCTGAAGCCAGAGAGCTCCAGTGACCAGAGCACTTCCCCAGCCCTGGAGCTGGCAGGTGGGCACAAACGGTCCCGGCATTCTCCTGCTCCCTAGCTAAAGTCTGTGAGTGTGGGAGGCTGCAACACAGCCCTGGCCCCCGGCTGGGGCTGGTGCACATGAGCAGTCACAGCGTTCTCCTGCTCCTGAAAAGCCAGCACGCGTGCACGGACGAGGCAATCTCATGCCGCACCGCTGAAGCCTGCGGGCACGAGCCGTCATCGTTCTCCCACTGCTCTCCTAAAACAAGAGAGCAAGTCCCACCCCCTACACTCTACAGCTACTAACGCAGACTCGTACGTTATAGAGCTAAGCAGACAACTGTCTGGCTGAACAGGGAGTGTACTCCTAGAGTTCTAGGATCAGCTTGCTGACAGTAATCCTGACCGTGGCTGAGAGACACAACACAGACACCACCGTCTATATTGTTCCCCTTATCTCACAAAGGAGGAGACTGAACCAGAGGTTAAGAGATCTGCCCCGGTCATGAGGCAGGCTGACAGGATGGAGCAGGGAGTCCTGCCCTCTACCCGACACCCATTCCTCTTCCTGTGCAACACACAAAGACACACACACACACACACACACACACTCTCTCTCTCTCTCTCTCTCTCCCCCTCTCTCTCCCTCTCCCTCACGCATGTGCATGCACATGTACATTACCTTCCTTGTACCTGGAATACTAGGTTGCAACCATAGGTGTCCAGATGACAGGGTGTATGGGCCCCCATGGAGCCGATCCACAATGTACTTTCCTGTCCATTTCTTCCAGGAAACCCAAAGTCAGACCACATCACATCCTGTTTTGAAAATAAAGTCACAGTCCATCAAGAACCATCTGTTGTATAGGAGTGTTACACATTTTCACTTACACATCTGGTTTTGGGCACTTGGAACACTCTCCTACAGAAATTGCTATAGATGGAAGGGGTCAGGTTTCCAGAGCAATTCAAGAAGTCTTTTTAACCAATAACATATCTGAATAACCCCAATAATAGTAGTTATTCAACAAATATTTACTGTCTGCCTATAACATGCCTGGCACTCTTCTAGAGCATGTGATGAATCAATGCACAAAATAGACAAAAACGCCCACCCAAATGAAGCTTACATTTCAGAGGTTGGAGACTGACAATAAACACTAGACACAGTTATGCAGATATATGGGGGAAGTGGCTCAGGCAGCAGGAACAGTGACTGCAATGGAAATAGTATTTTTTTAAATCTCTGAAGCTTAACTCAGGAATCCAAAAAGGCACATTCCCTCTAAGCAGTGCAGATATTTTGAGGCCTAAGTAATGTACTAACTTTTTGCACTTTCAAAGACCACATGAAAGAAGGCTTCTCCTAGGTTAGTGGAGTTATTTAAAATTATAGATGCTGGAGCATCTATAGTAGTTCATACCTACTAAACTGGAGTCTCCAGGTGGGGGAGACACAGCATATCTTTTGAAATACTTTTGCTATGCTCCTCAAGGTCATTAACTCTTTAAGTGTAAAGAACTTGAAAAAGAGACAGCACAGTGCTTTCAACTTGGCACTCCTTATGTCTAGTTCTGTGGACAGATCCTACCCAAGTCAACTACTGATCCATTAAATACCATCTGGTCCAGTAGTTCTCAAACCAGGCTCCCTGGCATCCCCTTAGGGCACTGGGGATAGCAGCAAAGGCTCTTTCTTTCAGCAAACTGCTCTGCTTGATTTTATTTAGGTTTGAAGAAAGGGTGTTCCTGCTTTTAAATAAAAGTTAGAAAACTATGAACGTAGTTTGACATAAACTCAAATCCATGGAACTTAAGATATGTATAAGCTGAAAAAGAAAAAGAACACACTAGTGAACCAGGCAGGAAAGTTTTGCTTTATTTTTTATTTTATGTGTTTTGAATCATGAATTTTTCCTTTTGAATTTTAAAAAACAAAACAAAAGCACCTCTATGTGCAGAACATGGTCCTAAATGCTGACACTACTCAATATCTTCAAACTATTCTCTTTTTGGAGGCAAAGCATTAACACTACTCAAAGAGAAAGAGGATTTTGGAGAGACATTTTTAATGGATGGTTTTAAGGAAGACTAGAAAAAGCTTGTTCATTTTTGTTTTGAGTGGTAAAAATAGAATATGCGCATATAACTAATATCTGTTATAAAAAGGGGAGTTTTTGCAAGGTCAGCACTATTGTAAATGCATATGGCTCAAATGCAGCAGCTCCAGGGCGTGGCAAAAATCACGTCCCCTCTGGATATAGCCCATATGCTCCATGAAGGGAGCTTACCTCTGTTTTCCCAGTGCCTAATATAATACCTGGCTCAGGTTAAGTGCTTAAAACCTTGGCTGCTTGGGAGGGAAAGAAGAATCTGTTGGCTTATTATGGGTAAATGGTTCAGATCAAGAACATTTCTGAGCATCTGTTACATACCTGGCATGATGCTGAATGTTTGGAATATGAAAATTAATACAACACAGGCCCTCCCTTCAAATCTCATAATGGAAGATAGTCCCATAAATGGACCCTTCCGATATAATGCAGAAAGTGCTCTCACAGCAGTGAGCAGAGAGTGCTCTATGATCACAGAAGAAGGGCTCCCAGTCCAAGCAGGGAGCTTAGGGAGGCTTCCCATGAACCTGGTCCTTGTTGAACAATTCACCACACCTCAGTTTGGAATTTAACTAAAGGTAGATGAAAGACACGCAATATAAAAACAAAAAATGGGGATCTGTCTTACCTAAGAAGAGGCTGGTTTAAGTGACTCTTAATCTTCTTACAGATACACCCCTTTGGGAGTCAAATGAATGCTGATATCCCTCTCCTCAGAGAAATGAACGCACACGCACACGTGAGCGCGCGCGCACACACACACACACACACACACACACACACATACATACACACACACAGTTTCACATACACTTTGAGGGAGTCGGTGGACCAACCCCAGGTGAGAAACTGTTCTAGAGCACTACTTCAGAAAGACTCACAGAAGGAAAGTTTTTCTGCTAGGTCGGGGGGTGACTATATGAAAAACTGACGTGAGGCTTCCCTGACCTCTTACCTAACACAGTAATGACTAAAAAAGGAAAAATTATTTTGGAATGATTAGATCAGGGTGACCTAAACTTCAGCTGCAAACTGGCTGAGAAAACCAGAGGGTGAAGGGTTTGGGGGCAAGTGGCAGAGAGAAAGTCAAAGTAAATTTGTCAGAAAATAGATAGCACCGAGTGTTACCTATTTTGGCTTTCTTTCCCCACAGGCTCTTGAGAGTTGGGATTTCTTGCCAATTGAGTTCAGCTATTTACAGGTAGTCAAATCTCTGAAATGAGTGCAGGCCCAGGAGGAATCTGCGTTGGGTCTTGCTAGAAACAAGTGACCCTGTTAGGCAGCCACATCGGTGAAACTAACACAGGTGACTGGCGGGGTGATCCATCCTGGAGT
This sequence comes from Delphinus delphis, assembly GCF_949987515.2. NCBI lineage: Eukaryota > Metazoa > Chordata > Mammalia > Artiodactyla > Delphinidae > Delphinus > Delphinus delphis. The sequence goes on from NC_082686.1 coordinate 67,912,198, forward strand.
CTATTCCCACATCCACTTCAAAAGTTGAAAAAGTCTTTAGAAATCGTCTCTATCCATGGAATTCTATTCTACATCATCCCTGAAAAGAGCAAGCGTCTGGTTGATTGCTTACTACAAAATCAATATTTGCTTTCTTGTAACTTCCAGAAGAAGGTCCTAGATTTGTTTTCCACAAACAACAGGTTTATGTTCTCTTCTGCCAAAAACTGTTGTCTTTAAATTATCTGAAAAATGGTCATGTCTTCTCTTATCATTTTTTTCAAATATCTAGACTCAGTAGCATTAAATATTCCTTCCAGTTTCTCTCCTCTTGACTACCTTTGTCAACAGCCCTCTTAAAGCCTGGCTCTCAGAATGAACGCCAGACACAGCCTATGTAGTTCCTTGCGTATGGGTCTCAACATTCCATGATCTGGACATTACACTATTAATACACTGTCAGACAGTGCTTTTTTTTTTTTTAAAAAAAAGCAGCTGAATTATACCATGGCTAATCTAGGCTTAACTGCCTTTTTCTTATGAACTGTTGCCTAGCCATATCTCTTCATCCTTGATGTTACAGAGTTTAGGAGAAGGCCACGGGACCCTACTTTTATCCCTCTTAAATTGAATGTTAAGTTTCTGCCTGGTGCTTTGCAATGTTTAAATGAACCTACATACATGACTCCTAAACCTTCATCTCCAGTCCTAGCTTCTCTTCTATTTACGACTAAATCTATATTTTCAACTGCTAAACATATATTTTCAGCTGCTAACTATCAGGTTATTGAATCCATATGGTGGGACAGGCCCTGATACTAACGTTTTCTTTGTATCATCTCATTTAATCCTTATGAGATTGAAGGTAGTTATAGCTACTGTACAGGTGTGGAAACTGAGGGACAGTTCTGTCCTTTTGTTAAAAAACATGGCGACATTTTTGGTTGTCATAATAAATAGGAGGGGGGTGCCTTGGTATTCAGTGGATGGGGGTCAGGGATCCAGCTCAACAAAACAACAGAAGTTTTGTATCTTGCACAATTTTCATAACACTGAAAAATCTGATTTTAGTTACCTGAGATTAGAGCTCTGACTCTTTTTTTTTTTTTCCTGCGGTATGCGGGCCTCTCCCGTTGCGGAGCACAGGCTCCGGATGCGCAGGCTCAGCGGCCATGGGATCTTCCCGGACTGGGGCACGAACCCGTGTCCCCTGCATCGGCAGGCGGACTCTCAACCACTGCACCACCAGGCAAGCCCCAGAGCTCTGACTCTTAATTTCATATATCCTCAAAGGACTTTTGCACGGTTTTAACACATACTGAATTTTCTAGAAACACAATTACTAAGTAAGTCGAGGGAGGACTGTACTTTGTGTTCCTGCAGCTTCATCAAAAGTTGTTCACCGTTTTGAAAAATTAAGTCACCAGCAGCATTGAAACTCATTTGATATTTGATTTAGCAATGTATACACCAATATCAGTCTGTGCTTATACTGTCTCATCAGGGTGACTCTGTGTATAGATACAAACATACTCATTTAGCCTTATTTCAAAATGTTAAATATAAAATATTGGAAATATTCTATGGAATTTTATCTTAACTCTTCAAAACTGAACCTTTTCCTTGTAGGTAGGTACAAGCATCTGATTAATTCATTATGTCTTCTAGTATAGAGATGCTTGAATATTTACACATTAAATCACATACTTCTGCTTAAATTCTCCTATATTTTATAGCTGGGGTAGTTTAATAGTTTTTAAAAATTATTTGTGGAAGTAATTGTATCACCTGCAAACTGCATTTCAGAACAGTAAAGGGGTTGCAGGTTCTGGTATGAGACTATTGCTACATTACCTCTCTACTGCTCTCCCAGCATGGGCTACACACCTCCCTGCCTTTGCTTCTGCTGTTCCCTCTGCCTGGCTGGTCTCCTCGCTGCCCTTCCCACACCCCAATTCACATTTCTCTTTCAAGACCCAATGTAAGTTTCATGTCCTTGAACCCTTCCACACTCCCCACCACAACCCCTTCCTCCCCTGCCGCATGCAACCTGGTCATTCTCTCTTTTGGTCTCTCTCTCCCAAAGAACTTTGATTCTTTGCCTGTCTGACCCATTCTCCTCAAAGCAGCAAAGAGTGATCTTAAAATATTAAGTCCTGTCCCCCCTTTGCTCTGCACTTAGAATTAGATCCAAATGCCCTCTATCATGGGCCTGTATGACCAGGCCCCTCTCACCTCTCTGACACCTCTAATCCTCTCAGTCTCACTGGCCAGGCATCAATCACAATGGCTTTCTCTCTTTTTTTCCAAAAAGGCAAAGTCTTCTCACATTCAAGGGCTTTGAACTCTGCTTAGAAAGCTCTTGACCCTCCATTCACTTGGCTAGCTTCTCATTTTTTAGGAATCAGGATAAATATCACCTCCTCAGAGAAGGCTTCCCAACTTACCCTTTTAGAAGTCCCTCTGCTGTACTGATTTTGGCCCATTTTTGTTTACTTCATAACAGTTAGGACAATCGGTTAGACTCACTTGTCTGATTTCACTATAGAATATGAGCTCCCTGAGGAGAGGAGACCAAGGCTGTGACTCTCTAGCCCTAGCACAGTAGTTGAAAAACAGGCGTTTGTAGAGTGAATATACAATCATGCACATTTTACAGTTATTTTCTGTCTTTTGAACATATATTCACCTCACAGACCCCAGCAACTGGCAGAGTCCACAGCACACAACAGAGCTTGAATCTAGTTTCTGCATTCATCTACTCTCAGCTTTGGCTTCATGTTTTTTAATCAGCTGGAAGACTTATTACTCTGCTTCGCCTTTGGAATTTTTTTCTTGGGAAAATACAGGTCTGGTGGGTATGGTCCTGGAGCTCCTTGGTCATCCCAGGCCCGTGCCCAAGTCTAAACAATTCTCCCAACACACAGTGGCTGACAACAGCCACCTGCGACAACCTCACAGAGAACTCAGCGAGCTCCCCCAGGGTCTGCAACATCAGAGGAGGCGCATCCCAGACCACAGCGTGCATCAAGGTTGGGCCTGGTTTCTGGAATAAATGGACTATCCATTCAAAATCATTATATGTTGGCTTTGGAGGTCCACTTAATCACACACCTGGACTTGACTATGTTGTTATGTCTTCTAGCGTAGTTATTGAGCATTAACACATCAAAATATATGTTATTATAAATTACTTCCTCGAAAATTCTCCTTTATATTATGGGTAAGGTATTTTAACAATTTAAAAGAATTACATGTGTAGGTAATCGTATTATCTACAAACTGTTTAAAGGGAGTGCAAGATCTGGGAGAGTTGAGAATCACTGCTATAGCACAACTATTAGAAACAAAAACTACTGACTGATAATATATGTGATATGCTAATAGGGGATGGAGCCTCAAAAAGTGTAAGGCATAAACATCTCTATTATCAAGAACTCTAAAATCCAGTTGAAGACACCAACTTGAAATAACAACATAAGCAAATCAATTACCCCCTCCCTAATATGCCAGAAGGCAATTCTATCATGATCACACAACTGTACAATAAATTAAGAGGTCAAGAATGCTTGATATTTGCTTTTGTCTTTCTCTGTCTTGATCCCTCAATAAGTACTAATGCATTAGTACTTAATCGAGAGAGATGAACTTTGTGCTTTTCCCTTCCTCTCTTCAGTGAGACGTATAGCAGATTGCTAACCTATCAACTTAACCACTAAATAAAATGACCATCAATCATCCTGCCCCAGGGATCTGGCCACAGGGGCCCCCCCTTGAAACTGCCAGCCCTATGGCTGCCTAAGAAATCCCTCTGGCTTCAAAATCCTCTCTCCCCAGCTGACAAGGGCATTCTTACCTATGCACTAAGGATGGCTGTACAGACTCATTCTGGGAACCCTCCCTTTAATGCTGCAATTCTCTCTGGTCCCTATACTTGCTGCCTGCAGAGGCCCTGGAATAACTGTACTTTTTGTAGAAATTGTAAATCTTCCTTCAATTTTTCATGTCCTTCCATGAACAGAGTGCGCCATAAACTGCCTACTTTTCTTAATATCTCATTCCCAACTTTATTCAGACAGATAACGTGCCCAGCTAAGAGACATCTGTTTTCTAGCCTGCCTTGCAGTTCAGTGGGGCCATGAAACTAAATTCTAACCATTAAGCAAAAGTTGTTGGATGGGACTTCTGGGACAGTTCCTTAAAAGAGAGGCAGAGAGCCGGGAGTACACGTTTGTCCTTCCTTCCTCCTTTCTGAAATACAGTGTGATGGCTCTCTTGGAATACAAGATGGCTTTGAGGATGAAAGCCACATGCTAAAGACAGAGTAGAAAGACAGGAAGAACCTGGGTTCTTTGGGATGACAAAGCCTCCATTCCAGCTCCGGCCAGTGTACCTCCAAACTTTCCTTAGGTGAGGAAAAAATTCACCATTATGCGTTTAGTTAGGCAACTTCCATTCTGGGATTTCTGTTACAAGCAACTAAGCCTAACCCAAATTGATTCAGGAGGTTAACCCATGAAACGTTGTCTTTCCCCAATAATCTCATTCTGTCAGAGCCTTTATCTTGGGTTTGCAGTTATGCCAGTCCTAAACCCTATATCAGAGAAAGATATCCTTGAAGAAATACGTCTGTAGACACTTCGGGGTGAAAGTAGAGAGAGTTTCATGGTACTATTCTTTGAGCATATTATAAATACAGTAGGCTTCCCCAGGCTAGCCTGGAGAACTAACCGCCAAGATCTGCATTGTTCCTCCAGGAAAAAAAAAAAAAGTTCTGAGTCCAAACAATTGATATACAAATAAAATGTGTAGAACACAAGCAATGAAAATTACAAAAGACAGCAAAAGAGTAGAAAGAACCAAAAGGTCTTGATAATCAACTCTTTAATTAAAAAATAAGACCACAGTTACTATGGAAGTGCTAATGTAGGGCTGCAGTACTACAATTTAGTAGTCCATTAGATACTCTAGTGGTTAGGGGTAATTCTAGAAGACAATATCACATGTTACCCCAGTACTTAAAGGAATTAACCAGGAACTCAGTCCTGCTTTTTCATCCTCCCCCACATCCAACCACAATGGTTTCCTATCAGCCCCAATTCCTGGCCTCTTCCCAGACATATTCTGGGAAATTTATCTGCAGTTTAAAGACACCTAAGAGAGGGACTTCCTTAGTGGCGCAGTGATTAAGACTCCACGCTCTCAACACAGGGGGCCCAGGTTCAATCCCTGGTCAGGGAACTAGATCCCACATGCATGCCACAGCTAAGAGTTTGCATGCTACAACTAAGAGCCAGCGAGCCACAACTAAGGAGCTCTCGAGCTGCAACTAAGGAGACAGCCTGCCACAACTAAGGAGCTCGCCTGCTGCAACTAAGACCCAGCGCAACCAAATTAATTTTTTAAAAACTATTAAAAAAAAAGAGAGACACCTAAGAGGGATGGAAATAACACACTACAGTGTTTCAAGACCAAATATGGCACAGCTTCTGTACAGAACGAGAGTTATAAGCAAAATTCATCATTTACTCATAGTTGAAAACTGGCTGGCCAAAGAAAATGAACTTGGTTTATAACACAAAAGTAGTACAGATACTTTATTCTCCTCTTTCCTCTGGATGGTTCTGCCTTGTCATGATGTCCTGAACATAATATGTAATTTATAAATAACAATGGTTTTATTTCTTGTGTACATAGAGTGATCATATTTCCCAATAAAAAAACCAGGACATAAAGGATGACAATGCACTTTTGTGCTACCTGTGAAGATAAGAGTTAGTTGGGGAGAAACTGCTTAAATACCAACATAAGGAAATATTTAGAAACAGTACATTTTCCACTGCCTAGTTTTCTTTTTAAATTAATTTCATTGAGGTAAAATTTATATACAATAAAACATACCCATTTTAGACTACAGTTCAGCAAGTTTTGACAAATGTATATACTGGAATAATCACCACCATGATCAAAATATAGAATACTTCTACTACCCCAAAAAGTTCCCTCTTACTCCTGTGCTTTCAATCTGCCTGCCTCTACTCTCAGCCCCAAGCAACCACCGATCTACTTTCTGTTATCCCAATATTTTGAAACTGGATTCCTTTAAGTACACATAACAGCAATGAGGATGAGTTTTAAAAATTGCTTAATAAAATTGTCTCCAACATTTTAAATAAGAGAATCTAAAAATCTGGTTGTAATTTTAAAAGTTCAAGAAAATGTATATGCTTCAATCTTCTTGATTATATATATAATATTCTAAAACTATTGCAATCATTTAAATGATAAAATAGTGTCAGAAAAAGTACTAAAGTCTAATAGCACATTTTACACTTTTCTGTCTTAAGGCTTGGCTCCACATTCAACTTTAAACTCCCACGGGAGCCAAGTCTTTTATTCAAGTTGGCATCCCTGGTACCTAACACAGCACAACGAATGTTCAAAAATTGCTGAGTTACTGATCTAGGTGACTAGATCTAATTTTATGCTGAAACTAAGTCGCTCCTAAACCTGTTCCAATAAACAAGTTAAATAATTGTTGCAGACTCAAACACCATTTAAAAAATGCTGTACAAGCAACCAAATCTTCCAAAATTTTACAGGTTTTTTTAAAAAATTTGTTTTTGGCTGCATTGGATCTTCGCTGCTATACGCAGGCTTTCTCTGGTTGGGCGAGTGGGGGTGCTCTGCCTTGAGGTGCACAGGCTTCTCATTGCAGAGGCTTCTCTTGTTTCAGAGCATGGGTTCTAGGCACGCGGGTTTCAGTAGTTGTGGCACGTGGGCTCAGTAGTTGTGGCTCACGGACTCTAAAGCACAGGCTCAGCAGGTGTGGCGCACGGGCTTAGTTGCTCCGTGGCATGTGGGATCTTCCCAGATCAGGGCTCAAACCCATGTCCCCTGCATTGGCAGGTGGATTCTTAACCACTGCGCCACCAGGGAAGCCCAATTTTACTGTTTTAACCAAAGAACTTAAGAAAAACTGGTAAGATACTGATAATACAGAATAGTGGCTTTTTTTAAAGCCTACCATGACCAGAAAATAATTCATTCTTAATTTGTTTACCACTAAAAAATGGTGTATTTTGAGTTGGAGTGTTCTCAGAGCCTAGATTTGGTGTGAGCTAGTATAAGCTCTAGGCTCTGAGAATACCCCAATTCAAAACTATTTGTTCTTTTACCGGGCTGTTTGGGTGACTTGTGGTCATGGTTAATTGGAGTCTATCTATCATGTTAAAAGTTGTCTCATTCTATTTATTCTCCATGCCTAGATCACACACATAGGAAAACTGAATATACATAATACTGTAATGAACTTACATCTGAATAAAAAAAGAAAAAAACCCCAAACAAAAATGGAACTTTAAAACAGTATAATTAACTATAATTACTATGTAAAACTTATAAAGGATAAATACTTCAAACAGCCCCTTAAATGAACATTATAAATTAGCAAGTACTTAAGGCCCTTTTCCCCTTGAAAAAATTACCTCAGGTAACAAACAGAAAAGAGGTAGTTAACTCTACCCACAGATAGGCTTGGATAAATACCCAAATTCTTACATTCCAATTTGCCTCATCAGAAAGCATCATGGGCCATCAAACCCCTTTAAACATCACTAAACCACCTGGCTCAATTTCAACATACTCTCATAACTATGTTATAAAGCCCAGGACAGGCTAGAACTAATCTTCCATGTGCTGCATTTTGAGATTCTGTGTCCTGGTGACTTAACAAGGCCCCTGACTCTCAGCAGTCAATCTGAATCACAACATAAAATGGAATCTACCTGGGAAATGTTCTTGGGGCAAATCCCTTTTGCTATATGTTGATTCTTAATAGCTTCAATTACGATGATACTTATAGATGATGATAAAATGTAACACCTGTCATTCTTACCTAATGAGTCAGAGATAAAGAAATTTTATGGTACTGTCACAAATTCCCTACCTTCCTCACGAAGTAGAGAATAAAATGTTCCAAATAGATGCTTTACTTAGATCAGTCAATGATATGATGTATAGCTAAACGAGGCCAATTTCATTTGTCTTATATGAAAGTCAGTTAAGTGTCAAAATCATAATTTTTGGCCAACTTTAAGGCTACAGGATATTTTCCAATAATACCACTATATTTACCAGTGTATTTATCAGTATATATAAATATTACATATTTATCACTGAATGAATTTAAGTAGAAGCTGTAAGTAAAAACTTATAAAACTCGTCAGAAGGCTGAAGAGAGCCAAGAATTTCTTGTCAAGATTGAAAAATGCTACAATTGATTAACTAGAAGCCACAGAAAACTGGACAAGGGTGAAGGTGGGGTTTAAGTTAAAACACCCTCTGAAGGGCCCCTAAAGACCAAATAGCAAAACAAGAAATGGTTAAGACTAGGGGAAAAAAAATACACTTATATGATCACTGAAATACCCATTATGGATTCAGCACTATGTTAGCAGTTTGGGGGAATAAAAAATTATACAACATAGTCCCTGTTCCCAAAGAGCTTACAATGCTGTTAGAGAAACAAGTCATAGGCATTCTATGTCACACGCCATTTAAATAACAATCCAAATAAAACATACAGGAATGAAGGCAAGGAATGGATGGATGTAAGTACAAGTGGTTGAGAAGGTTTCATAGCCACGGAATCTGAGCCGGGCCCTAAGAAGTTGAATTTTAATAGGCAGAAATTGAGAAGAGCATGAGCAAAGGCCAGAAGATGAGAGAACACGGTGGTCCAGCACTCTGCAAGGAGACTACTCAGGGACACGTGCAGAGGAGACAGGTCATGTCAGTCATACTGAGGAGAGTCTTAAATGCTATTATCCTTACACAATTTAAAGGCATGAAATGTCTGTGAATATAATTAACATATTTAAATATTTTCATAAGAAACTGTTTTGGAAATAATTAGAGGAGGAGTCAGAACTAGAGGAGAGTAATTTCAGAAAGGATGATGTAGACCAGAGGTTCTCGAAGTGGTCCACAGACCTTGGGGGGGGGGGGTCTCTGAGACCCTTTCAGAGGATCTGTGAGGCTGAAACTATTTTCATAATACTACTAAGATGTTATTTTCCTATTTCACTGTGTTGACATTTGCACTGATGGCACAAAAACAACGGTGAATAAAACTGCTGTTGTCAAGCTGTGGAACCAAAGTGTACTAATAGCATTGCATTCTTTTTTTTTTTTTAAACAGCCTTATGAGGCATAACTGATGTACAATAAACAGTGTATATTTAAAGTGTACAATTTGATGAATTTTTTACATACGTATACACCTGAGAAACCATCACTACAATCAAGATGACATTTTGATCATGTCCAAAAGTTTTCCCATAACCTTTTGTAACCTCTCTCTACCCCCTCATTCTTACATAACCACTGATCTATTTTCTGTCACTATACATTTGTTTGCAAGTTCTACAATTTTATATAAATGGAAGCATATAGCAAGTACTCCTTCTTCATGCTAACACTAACCAAAGGCAAACTAAACAAAGCAGACTTTGGACAAAGTAGACATCAGAACAAGGAAGAACTCAGGAAAGAGAGGATCATCACATCTTGATAAAGTATCAATCCATTAAGAGGACATAATAATCCTAAATGTGTATGACCCTAAACTGTTACTAGCTGCAAAACAAAAACGGACTAACCTAAACTGAAAAAGAAATAAATATGCAATTATAGTTGAGAAATTTTAATACCTGTCTCTACATAATGGGTAAAACAAGTGTACGTAAAATCAGTAGGGATACAGGGGACATGAACAATCAACTTAATTGACATTTATAAAGACAAAAACAGCAGAATACACATTATTTTCAAGTGCCCAAGCTATCAAGATTGACTATATTCTGGGCTATAAAACAATAAATTTAAAAGAACTGAAATCATACAAAGTATGTTCTCTGAACACAATAGAATTAGAAATCAATAACAGAAAGACAGCTCGAAAATCCCCAAATATGTGCAAACTAAACATTATACTTCTAAGTAAACCATAAGTCAATGAAAAAATCGCAAGGGAAATCACAAGAAAATATTTTGAATAGAATAAAAATTATCTTGGAAACTTGTATCTTGAAACTCATCAGCTAGAAAGCTTCCTAAAACTTAAAAGACTTTTCTGATGAGAATGGTGATGCTATTAACAAATGTCACTTTTTTTATAATAAAGTATACAAAGATGCATCAACATTTCGAAGATCTATATAGCTTAGTAAACCAATATTTTCCAAATGGCCAATGAAAAGTATTACAAAAGATCCATTCCATGCAAGATAGACCAATGGATTTTACTGAAAGACTAGGAAGGGTTCATTGATCACGGATTCAGATTCTTTTTTTTTTTTTTTTCTTTTTTTTGCGGGGGGTACGCGGGCCTCTCACTGTTGTGGCCTCTCCCGTTGCGGAGCACAGGCTCCGGACACGCAGGCTCAGTGGCCATGGCTCACGGGCCCAGCCGCTCCACGGCATGTGGGATCTTCCCGGACCGGGGCACGAACCCGTGTCCCCTGCATCGGCAGGCGGACTCTCAACCACTGCACCACCAGGGAAGCCCATGGGTTCCGATTCTTGATTGCAACAAACGAACGTTTAAGAGACTACTCATTAGTGGTAGAAACAACCCAAATTTGGTGGAGTATCAAAAAAATCCACAATTATCTAAAAAGGTTGCCAAATGCTCCTCTCTTTTTCAGCTGCACATGTGTGTAAAGCAAGATATTCTTCGTATACTTAAAACAAACCAAAAATCGCAAGACTGAATGAAGCAGGCAGAAGAAACAAGCTGTCTTCTATTAAGCCAGACACTAACGAGCCAACAATGTAAAACAATGCCACTACTCTCATAACATTAAAAAGAAATTTGGAATATAATTACTTTCATAAAAATGTCACTTAAATTCACATACAATGAGTTTATTCTAAATAAACATTTAAAAAATTATCAGTTTTAATGTTTAACTACCCACCGTTTTACGACAGACGGAAGAAGGCTTGAAACAATAAGTAGTAAGATTTAGTGACTGAATCAATTATAGTGGTAAAAGTAAAACAACTTAGGCACCTTTGATGTAAGATCACTTCATGCTCAGAAAACCCTGAGATAAAAAAATGATATAATCTTAATGGACTTGGTTGTTCACAGCAGATTTGCCTGTTCTAATCTAGAGAATTAATCAACGTAATGTGAGCTGAAGAAAACTCATTAACTAAAAATATCATATTTTATAAGGGCTCAATTAGAATTCCAGCACATTACCAAAAGGCTGCCTTTTATACCCACACTTAATAAATAGGACACGTTTCTGCACAGTGCTACCATGCCTGGGCTGAAACAGAACAACTGATGGGGTCAGATTAGAGATTCACCCAAGGCAGAGTAAGCCTAGATCCAGCACAGACAGAAGTCCTTCATCCCAGCTGGGTAGTCCTCACAGGACTGAACGTATCCAGACCCCCTGCAGGCATATAGTGCAGTAGTTAAAGCTTGTGGAGGCAGACTGCTTAGTTTATTCTTTTCTTAGTTGTATAATTTCAGAAAAGGTTTAACTTAATCTCTTGGTGCCTCACTTTTCTTTTTTTTTATAAATTTATTTATTTGTTTGTTTGTTTATTTATGGCTGCATTGGGTCTTTTTGCTGCCCGCAGGCTTTCTCTAGTTGCTGCGAGCAGGGGTTACTCTTCGTTGCAGTGCATGGGCTTCTCATTGCGGTGGCTTCGCTTGTTGCGGAGCACGGGCTCTAGGCACACGGTCTTCAGTAGTTGTGGCTCGTTGTGGCTCGAGGGCTCTAGAGCACAGGCTCAGTAGTTGTGGCGCACGGGCTTAGTTGCTCCGTGGCATGTGGGATCTTCCCAGACCAGGGCTCAAACCCGCGTCCCATGCATTGGCAGGCGGATTCTTAACCACTGTGCCACCAGGGAAGCCCTCATTTTTCTTAAAATAGGGATAATTATTAAATCATAGGGTTACTGTGGGGATTATAAAGGAAAAGCACTTAGAAAAGCACCAAGTATGAGTACTTGGTAAATATTACTATTACAGTGTTTTACCTGAAATATGGAGTAATAAACTACTAGTCTAATATACAGGGTTGGTTAGGGTATGAGAAATATTAATAAGATACTCTAAAAGTTAACTGTGATATCTAAAAGGTCTAGGATTAAAGATCCATAGAGTAATCACAATTAAGGTTATTAAAAAAATTACATCGAAGTTATCATTTAAAAATGAGTAAATAATAGATTTGGTATAGACTTTGGATTCAGAAAACATCTACTGAATGTTTTCAAAACCAATGCATTTCTTTTACTGTTGTGAGAAAAAAAAAGTATGCTCAACTAACAATTATGGGGCAAGTGATGTGTTTTTCCTTTTTTTTTTTACAAAAACCAAAATTTAAGTAAAACATTAAAAAATTTAATAAAGGAAAGATACAAAGTATTGATAGCTGTATGATAATATTATAACTATGAAAGCACCAGCATCCAAACCTTCACTCAAAGTGAAAAAGAAAAAATATAAGCTGAATGGAAAATGACTCAAGAGTCCAAGGACAATCAGCCTGCATGAGAGGAAAGTCCAGAGGGAGAGTGGTGGTGACCGGCAGGAGAAGAGCAGGTGGGTGAACAGCCTCCTGTGATGGCAAAATATATCCTGTAGGGGCAGGATGAAGGACTCTAGAACCTTGACCTGACGCTGGGCAAGGCAGAGTCATTCAAACAGCTTTCTGGGACTACTCCCATTGCTGGCCGATGCCTAAGACACACAGAAACCAGAGCAGGGAGTTTCCAAAATCACCCCACAAACTGAACTGGCAGTTTGAGGTAGAAAACACTTTGAAAAGAGGATATGGTAGTCTGCAAACTGCCGTCAGTTATGTCAGCGCGTGGCAAAGAACGTCCACGTTCTTACTTCTGCAAGCACCCCCATCCTTCTGCAGGACTTCTACAGTCAAACACTGGGAGCCCAGCACTCTCTGCTTCGGGCCATAAACCTGTACTAAACACCCCAGAGCAGAGAGAGACGGCAGCAGCAGCCCGGAAGGCTTCTAGGATTCTAGGAATGCTTGAATGCTTCTTCATGTAATCAGCTTTGTACCCCTATCTGCCTCACTGACAGAACAAGGACTTAGATGTAGGTCAGGAGGAAAGGAAGTTGGACACACAGTCTATGTTTCTGATATACTCCAAATCAGCTCAGGTGCTGTTTAAAGGCAAAGGAGAGAGTGTGCAGGAAGTCTGGTGACTAGGAAAATAAGAAGGCTGCTCATCTTCGTAGGCCAAACATTATACTTCCTTTGAGCAAATCTCTGGGCTTGAGTAAATAGGATAGTCAAGACTCACGGTGACTACTTTTCAGAGAAAAAGACAGTGAGGAAAAAAAGTACCAAGGAGATTCTAATTTGTGATCTTTTCTCAAGAACAAGTTACACTATGATTAAAAGAAATGTACTGACTTACCTGGAAAATATCTGTCTTGTCTTCAAATAAACTGACAAAATATTTATAGTCAGCATAAGCCCAGAATTTGGAATGATCATAGTCTCTAAATGGTCCAGAAATACTAGATCGGTCACAGTTCCAGGTCAGAAACTCTTCAAGTGTAGCTTCTACGTAACTACATGTGGTTTCAAACTGAGGAGCTGCAATGTAAGAGAACCCAACTTTAAATGTACATTGAACACAGTTTCCAAATATTCTTGTTTTCTTAAATGAGGATAATTTCAACCAGGAAGTATTAACTATTATTTAACATTAATTAGAAATTAATTATGTACTTGCTAAATAATTAGAACCATTTACAACACTTAACAATACTCTTGATTAAATTTAAAAGTAAAAAACACAATTTTAACCTTAAGATTAAAGACTACCCTTTCAAAAACAAACAAAAAAAAAAACTACCCTTTCTATAGCCTGATGCAGTAATCCAGTGGAATACTTTAGTTTATCACTTCTCCAAGAACTTTTCAGGGGTCTGTGAGGTCTAAACTATTTTCATAATACTACTACGACAGTATTTGCCCTTTTCACACTTATTCTCTCACAAAAGTACGGTGTTTTCCATGGGCTACACAAATTGTGTTGACGTCACTGCTCCGACAGCTAGTGGACTGTGTGCTTATGTTCTTATAGTTTTAAATGTCCGTAAATAAAGAGGAACAAAGAGCGTTGCTCACCAAACAGTTCTACAAGGATTAAGTCATAACCCACTGCAGTCACTGACCAACCAGTGCACTCTCAGAGGAAATTAAGACATAACAGGATGAAGCACTCTGTGCTTCAGATAGAGGAAATTAAGACCATAACAGCGTGCTCTGTGCTTTGGACAAGCAAGCCTCTTAGTGAGATGTATATCTCGGGAAGAACTTCAATGACCCCAGATTCTTGCATCTTCCTAAAGAAAAGCACTAAAATCATTAGCTGTAGATATTTGTTATTTGTGACTAGCAGTAATCTTTTACCAAGATGTCTGCTTGACTGCACACGTTCCCTAGCCAAAAATCATATGCATACAGGCTTCTTCCCTACCCTTCGGAGAAGTTTTCTCAGAGCTCCTGAGAGGCTATCTCCTGTGCCGTAGTCCTTTAAGACCCTGAATAAAACTTAAACTCACAGCTCTTACAATGAGCATTTTTCTTTAAGTAGACATGTCTTGGTTTTAATTTCTAATAATGCTAAGTATCACTAGATATAACCCACATTGACAAAAAAGCTCACTCACTGGGGTACTCAATCGTTTTTAAGTCTAAAGGAATCCTGAGACCAAAATGTTTGAGAACTACTTCTTCAAATAAAAAAAAGGCAACAACAAAAAACTGTCTTTTGAAAATTTTCAACTTTATACTGCACATTTATCATACAGAGCTCCTCAATCATTAAGTAGACAACAGCTATTTAAAGTCTGTTAAATTATTCATTAGCCCATTTATTTCAGAATCATTTATTAAGTACCTAATTTGTAACTAGCATTGGGCTCAGGCTTGCAGGAACATAAAAGAAATAGATAATACTCTTGAGTTTAGACTATATTTAGATAAAAAGAAAACTTCAACCAGAATAATAGGGAATTTGAGGCATCATATAACTAGATCCCAAATTTTGTGCCATAGACACCTAGGAAAAGGCAAAGACCACCGGAGATGAGGGCTGATCAGGAAAGCTTGAAAAGTCTACTGTCTGTCCATAGTGGTTTGTTATTATGGGTAGAACTCATTTATACAAGAATTATTCTCCTAAATAGTGATGAAATGAGATTTTTTTTGCAATTAGCTGAATACTTTAAATGTACATTGGGATGTTAATATTCAAGAAACCTGATTATGATCTATTTTGGAAAACATGAAATCCTTTCAAAAGGAGATGTAGATCTAACACATGTAAATCAGTCAGCACAATGCTAGACACATAGCAGATGCTCAGTAAAAGTTAGACACTATTATTAGTACTTTTTATTATTCATTCATATATTTACTTGGGGCACTTTAAAAGTTAGCTGAATTGGTAGTAGGAAGAAAAGGATATTCAAACATCTTTTCCATCCATTTCTGCTCAAACTGTTTAGGATTATCCCAATCACATTTCTCCCTCCTCCTCTCTTTATCCTAAAACCGTATAATGGCAGAGAAATAATGGAGGGGAGGGTGTGTGTCACCCTTATTTCATTTACTTCATCAACTTGTCACCTGACTTTAAGAAGCAGGAAAACTTTACTAGGCTACATTTATCTAAAAGATAAAACCCTGCAGATTTAAGAACTATTTAAACTTGAAAATTTTTGAGAAGCATTTAGAATAGTGGCTGGCACACACTGACCCATCAATATATAAAAGCTCTTAATATTATCAACATCATCATCAAGAATTTAGCATAACAGCATTGGAATACACGGTTTTTTAACAAACAAAAACCCATGTAGCAAGAAAGCTGCTTGGTGATGGAATCATTTCTAAATCATTTCAGTAAGCTCCAATGTGAGCCTGAACACATTCTACTGTCCTGTAAGTTTTCACTTCACAGAATTCAATCCAACTGATCCAACGGAATACTAAAGCCATTGCTTGAGCCACCTGCCCCTAGGGTAGACTGAGGACTTTTCAGTTATGACCAGTTTTCACAGGCACATCCGTACTGCACCCTCATCAGAAGACTTCATTTTCTATCACAGCAAGTTCTGTACTTAAAAGAATGAAAATCTAAAAATGCAAAAAACGACACGTGAGAACTGTTACTGTCAGGGGAAAATTACAATGAATGGAATGAATGAAAATGACAGACTTTTTCATTTACATAGTGATTTCAAAATAGAATCTTTTCACCCGTTCCTGGTAATAATGGCACCAAAGGCACTGTTTTCATTCTGTCATCATGACAATTTCTTTCTGTGTAGTACAGTTGTTTTTCTTAGTTTATTCTATGCAATGGAATTACTCCTTTCTAACTTGATTATTATTGTTCTTTCGTTTAACATTAAAGTAGCCTAGGCAGCTGCAACTTTCATCCTACTTACTGTCAAAATGTTAGGTAAGAGGAAGCTCAACTGAGTTTAGGATTTGGAAATAGTGTATAAATTGAGTTTGCTTTTGACTCTCATAAAAGGAAGTCCTAAAATATTTTTTTGCACAGCAGTGAAACAAACATTTCTCCATTTTGTTAGACTTCATCACTTCACAATCAAGAAACACTTGGAATGTGGGTACCGACTATGACTTTTGCTTGTTACTCCACTCCCTATCAACAAATGTTTAGGATTATTTCTACATCTGCTTGCCAGATCACTGCCAGCTGAGGTATAGTGTTGTCACTGAGAATATATGTTGGCAAATGAATCTGATCCAAAATGTTTCAAAGAGCTACTATGACGTCATTATCTGCTTCCTAAAATAAACTAAGAGACACATTACAGTCAAATATGCTAGTTATTAATACTATTATTTCAAGCATTCTAGAAAAATTCTAACCAAAACCTAAAACAGAAATAAACATGCTCAATAGAAAGGAAACAAAGTTATCATTGCTTCTAAGATCATATGCCTGTCTTACTAAAAAGCCCACAAGAATAAACTAAAACACTAGGTACACTATTAACTGGCTGCATAAAAAATAAACATGCAAAAAATAAATGGCTTTTATTTGTATATCAATCACAGTTTGAAAAACAAAAGAGGCAAAAATATTTCCTGACAGCTACAAAAATTTTATAATATTTTAAGAAATTTGTAGACTTATATGAAAACTCCAAATCTTTTTTTTTCCCCCAAATCTTTTTACTGAGGTAAAACAAACTAGGTAAGTGAAGATTACACATTCTTGTGTAGTAAGATACAGTATTGTCACAAGGCAGATTCTTTTCAAATTACATAATTTATAGCACTTCGTGAATTTTCATTTAAAATCCTGTTGACGGAAAGAAAAAAAGAAAAACACATGACCTAAAAGTTGCAGGTTATGTTTTATTCGGGTATCTTACCGAGGACTATAATCTGGGAGATGGCCTCTCAGATGCTCTGAGGAACTGTTCTAAAGAGGTAAGGGAGGGCTTCCCTGGTGGCGCAGTGGTTGAGAGTCCGCCTGCTGATGCAGGGGACACAGGTTCGTGCCCTGGTCCGGGAGGATCCCACATGCCGCGGAGCGGCTGGCCCTGTGAGCCATGGCCGCTGAGCCTGCGCTCCGCAGCGGGAGAGGCCACAACAGTGAGAGGCCCACGTACCGCAAAAACAAAACAAAACAAAACAAAACAAACTGTCTCTGGTTTCAGTATGAAGAATGGCTGAGGCGGGAGGGCAGGGAGTGCACAGGGCCTAAGGACGAGGCTACTCCAACCACGGAGGTGAGAGAGCAGGGTAACCCCAACTGGAGGATGGCCTCGGACAGAGAAGCAGGTGGATGCTGGATACTTCAGGTGTAAGTCACCAAGTCACCAGACACCACTTAGAGAGGCCATCTGAATGACTCAGAGCTTTCTGGCATAAGAAGCTTCTTGGATAGTACTGCTCCTGGTGATAATGTTCACACCCTTTGACCCAGTCATTCTCCTAGGAATCTGTCCTAGGGAAACAATCAGAAACTTGCACAAGATTTATTTTCAAACATGTTCAGTACAGTCTTATTTATAAATTTAAAACTGCTAAGCAATCTAAGCAAAATAGGAGAATTTTAAAGATAAATTATGGTACTACCATACAATGGAATATTAGGTAGCCATTTAAAAGTCATATTTATTTAATGTCAAGAGAAGCTGCTCAGAATATGTTAAGTAAAAAAAAGAGAAAACGCAGGCTGTTCAAATTAACACAATTTTATTTTTAAAATACAGAAAGGCCTGCATGGACATATGTAATTAGTGATTGCCTCTTGGTAATGTAATTAGTGATTGCCTCTTGGTAATAAGACTAAGTGTTTTTAAATTTCTTTGGGTCTTCCCATTTTTCCAGTGTTCTCTAAAATGAGAAGGTATATTTTAATTTTTGAAATTATTTCTATTTTTAAATAATATTTTTTGAGCATTTACTATGTGCTAGGCACTGTTCTAAATGTTTAATGAATATGAACCCATCTAATCTTGAAAACATTTCTAAGATACAGAAAAGTTAAGTGACTTGCTCAAAGTCACAGAGTAAGCCAAACTTTGAACCCATGCAAGCTGACTTGAGTCAGCTCTCTTACATCACTACCCTACACTGCTTGTGGAAGTACTGTATTTATACTCAAAGAAATAACTTTAAAAAGAACAAATTATTAAGACAACCCACATAATGGGAGAAAATATTTGCTCATCATATATCTGATAAGAGTTAGTATCCAGAATATATGAAGATCTCTTTTACCACTCAACAACAAAAAGGCAAAAAAACACACAAAAAAACACACATAAAAACAAAAAAATCTCAATTAGAAAACAAGCAAAGGATTTGAATAGACATTTCTCCAAATTAGATATGCAAATGGTCAATAAGCCCGTAAAAAGATGCTTGACAACATTAGTCATTCGGGAAATGCATCAAAACTATAATGAGATAATACTTCACACCCACTAGGATGGCTAGAATAAAAAATGGAATAAGTATCGGCAAAGATGTAGAGAAACTGGATCCCTCACACGTTGGGGTGGGAATGTGAAATGGTTCAGCTGTTTTGGGCAACAGTTTGGCAGTTCCTCAAAAGGTTAAACATAGTTGTTGCATGACTCGGCAATTACACTTCTAGGTTTAACCCAAGAGAAGTGAAACCATATGTCCACACAAAAACGTGTATCTAAATGTTCACAGTAGCATTATTCATAATAGCCAAAATGTGGAAATAACCCAAACGTCCATCAACTGATGAATGGATAAACATTTTGTTTATCCATATGATGGAATATTATTCAGCAATAAAAAGAAAATATAGATACATGCTAAAACATGGGTAAATCTTGAAAACATGATTCGTGACAAAAGCTAGACACAAAAGGCCACAACTGTATGATTCCATTTATATATATCCAGAATAGGCAATCTATAAAAACTGAAAGTAGATTAGTGATTGCCAGGGGCTGGAGAAGGGGGTGAATGGGGAGTGACTGCTAATGGGAACCAGATTTTTCAGTGTGACGAAAATGTTCTGGAATTAGATAGTGGTTGTGGTTGCACAACATTGTGAAGATGCTAAAACCACTGAATTGTATACTTTCAAATGGTGAATTTTATGTGAATATCGTCTGAATTTTAAAAAAGAACAAATTATCTTTAGTAAAAACTCAGAGCAGTTTCTCTCAATTGCAGAGACTTTCTACTTCCCTTTTTCTTCTATGCTGCAGTACTAACTTTAAAATGTCAAATTACTGTATCTCCGCTATAAAACAGGATAATAATAGTACCACTCCAAGTCGGTTTGAAGAAGATTAAGAGAGTTAATGTGTATAAAGCCCTCAGAACAGTGCCTGACACAATAGTTCTCAATAGCTGTTAGTAACAGTATTGTATTTGGAGTCTAACCAGGAGGTGAAAAAAATTACAATTTCTATTTTTCTTCAAATTATTGTTTAACAGACACTTCAATGAGTGGAAAATTTATCTGACTAAATAAAATCAAGAAGAAAAGAGCACAAGCTGATTTTTACATAGCTGCTGCTGGTCTAGCATTTAATTTAAAAATACAATAAACATTTTGGTCTGTGACTAGAATGAGATGCCAAAGAGTTTCGGGTCTATTAATCCTGCTCTACCTGTCACTGGAGTACAAAGGGGTTCCAGACACCAAAAACCCAATAATTATATGAGATATACTAGAAGATCAACATGAGAAAACAAAGCCTGGAGAAGCTGGAAGAGAAACTGGGTAATTTTCTAGTTCCTTCTAAGTTATTAATAGATATTCTTAGAGCCACTTCACAGCAATGCTTAAGACACTATGAATTTCTAGACTATCAAATTTACCCATATTTAAATAGAAGTTAAACACATATTCTGAAGCCAGACAGTGGTCATGGACTTCTTTAGATTAGAAACAGTTTCTAATGTAAATTGTTTCTTTCCTATAAACTAACTGTCTTTAGATTAACAGTAATTGCTTTATCTGGCTTAAGGCAAAAAATCAAGCTGTTACAAGTCTTCAGGGATGAAGAGGGAGCTGGCAAAATCAGACTGCTTAAGAGGATGAAAAAAACAGCTTCACATATGTTTCACATTTATGTAATGCAATAGAGGTCAGGCAGCTGATAAAGCAGAGAGGTAAAATTACACCCAGACTGAGCACTATAAATAGTGAGTGAGGCGACAAATAAAAGGAAACATTGCACATGAGTCAAAAGTAGAAAGGATTGTTAGATTAGTATTGGTCTCTTTCAATCACATAAATAATAGCACATTAACAAATATTTATTAAGTGTCTACTATGATCAATGAACCATGATACATGAACAAATACATTTTATGTGGGGTTATAAATTATAGGTTGTTTAGTCTAAAAAAATTATCTTAAACTGTCCTTTTAAAATTTCTAATGAAGTTTTCCTATCTGAAAATGGTCCAAAAGAGGATTCAAATAAAGGATTCTCTAGAGATAAAGAAACCACAGTTGAGAATGTGGGAATGCTACTGAAGAGACATTATGATGATGATTCCTTGTAGTCCTACCTGTATCTGTGCGTTTCGTTCCCATCCTGAATCGTATCTGCTTGCCCTGAAGGACCTCAGAAAGATGTTTTGCAGTCCAGTGTTGGGCTGGCCAATCAAAAACCATGTTACAGAAGATTGCAGGTTGTTGTAAAGACATTATAATTTCTTTCGCTTTCTCTGGTGTAAAAGGTTTGACATGTTTACCTAGGGAGAGAAATAAATAACTAAAAAGTTATTTCATATAATATGAAGAATAAATAGCTAATATCATTTCTATTATGGCAAATCCTTCTGTGTAATTGCACTTCATTTATTACTCTTTACATAAATATTTGGCCTCAAACAGCCATAATTCTTCAACGATTTTTCTCAAATATTAAATTGTAAATGTTGGAAAATATTTACAATCTTCAATGTCAAAAATGTTTTTTTAAAAAGGCTTTCCAAGTATTTATGTACATTTAAAAGATGCAAGTTTTTGACAATATTATTTCCTAAATAGAGAATTATGTAAGAAATGCTGATGGAACCTACTCTTGAACAACTAGTGTTGCTGGACTCAGCAACAATTCTACTTGATATAGCACATGTTCATGCCAAAAAGGCTACCGCATTCACACAGCAGTGGATGGGGAGCGGGAGAGGGGATTATTTTATTGCAAGATTTAAAAAGATAAAATATGTGCTAGGGTGGATATCAGTGTTAATCCTTGATTCTGACTGCATCTATAAACTGTACAAGGGAATATGCACAAACTAACACTGTGACTTACTGAGGACTTCAATAAATTTCAATCATAGAATGTTAATCCGTGATAGGAGGGTAAAGATTAATATTTGTTAAATAAAAGAACAAGTGGGGACTTCCCTGGTGGCGCAGTGGTTAAGAATCCGCCTGCCAATGCAGAGGGTACAGGTTCGGGCCCTGGCCTGGGAAGATTCCACATGCCACGGAGCAACTAAGCCCACAGTAGTGCGCCACAACTACTGAGCCTGCGCGCCTAGAGCCCGAGCTCTGAAACAAGAGAAGCCACCGTGGTGAGAAACCCGTGCACCAGAACGATGAGTAACCCCCTCTAGGTGCAACTAGAGAGAGCCTGCGTGCAGCAACGAAGACCCAACGCAGCCAAAAATAAATAAATAAATTTATAAAAATATATATTAAAAAAAAAATTAAAGAACAATAAGTTTCTCTTTAAAGACATCTCAAGATGAAAGTTTGGGGGGAAAGTTGAAAAATGCTTCATACTCTGATCCCCAAAACATGAATTTATGATTCTCTAGTACAATCAGCTAACCCCTCTATTTCAGTTACCTAATCTGTAATTACACTTACTCAAAAAATTACGAAAAGCTCATGAATAATCCAAATTCCCCCTTCAACCAACCTTCTTCTAAACTTTCTGACAAAAGGAGGAGGGATGGAGAAGGACTCATCGAGGAACCTGAGTAATTTGTAGTTGTCTGAATGTGAGGCTTGTTTTTAAAGAAAATGAAAATTTAGGTCAGTTTGGCCCTCCTTTCTCAGACAAGGACAAAACCCAGAAACCTCTCCCAAACCAGTGGTGAAAGCGAGCAGGCTCTAAGCCCTCAGGAGCTGACATCTAAGAACACTGTGGCCCCTTCTGGGTAGTCAGGGCTCTCATGTGAGGACATCAGTGTGGCTGCTTCAGGGGATGGGCAGGTGCCAGAGGTGGGGCTACGTGGAGTAGGGAAGACAGAAGGCACTCTTAGGTCTCTATGTAAAAGAAGGCCCAAGTTTATCTTTAAGTGACCTTTACCTACTGAAGAGCCCTGTTAAGGAAAACAGGCTGTAACCAGGAATTGTTTAAAAAAGGTCTTAACCCATGCCAGCCTATAAATGTAAGCACAGGGGTACCTAGATTGCAATGTACCAAGTCTTCCTGGACTTGGAGTGCCTGGATTCCCTGTGTATGAAAATGGACAAGCCACATTTTTTATTATATATTTTTAAAGTTTTGCTAGACCATGAAAAGCTACAATTCATTCATGATAATATCTGTTGCTTGTGACATATAAATTAGTACTACCCTTTGGGAAACAACTGGGAAAATGAAGCAAAAGTCTCAAAGAACCACCCATTAACCTAATAACTCATGTTAGAGGAATTTGCTTTTAACAAAATAATCATAAGCCACATACATATTCATTTATAGTATATATATGTACACACATATGCATAAAATATCTATTACTATAATAAAAAAACCCGAAAATACAAACAACCAAATGTCTCAAAAGTAGAAAAATAATTTACTAAATATTTCTCCCATAGTACAGTCCCCTGGTACATTCAATTCATTAACAATAAAAATGAGGGCTCTGTAGCAATGTGTGGAGCTGTAGGGACTGGAAATGACTCAGAGAGTTATTGCAACAGCTAAGTGAGAGGAGTGGTAATAAGGCCCTGAACAACAAAGGGTGGCAGTGAGGAAGGCAGAGATGGTAGAGATGGAGAAATACTAGGAGAACAACGTCAAAGACTATTACGACTGAAGAGATGTGGGGTAGGAGGCAGATGCAGCTGTAAGGAAGACTGAGGTTTCCAGACTTTGTGACTTGCCACGAGAGAAAGGTTAGGAGTGACATCTCCTTCTGTTAGGAAGATGAGAGTTTGGTTTTGATCATCATCATCATAACAATACCATATATTTACTTGTATAAGGCTCTACTATTTGCCACACACTTTTATATACATTAAAATAAAAGTGCTCATTGGATCCTCTAAGAAGCCTGTAAAACACAGGTACAGAAGGTATTTTATTTCCATTATCCAAATGAAGAAATGGAAGTTCAGATGTCAAAGGTCAAAACACCAGTGATGATAGGACTATAGGTCAGGTTCCCTGATTCCAAGTCCAATGCTCCTCCTACTGCATAATCCTGCTTCCAGAGAATTAAAACTGTAGGACTTACACTAGCACTAAAAACAGAGAGACAGTATAACCCAAAAAGATAAGCTGGTGCAGGGAAGCTTTAGATGGATCCAGATAATAAATCCACATGTGCTGTTGGGGAGAGAGGAATGTTCTGGTTTGTGCACATGTTTGTATGTGTGGTGGGGGGAGTAGTTAATATCTACAGTAGAGATTGCTAGTTGCCTACCTTACCCACTACTGCTTTCTTCTTCCTCACTAACAGAACTTTGGGCAATGGGAGCGGCTGAAAAATTACATTTCCCAGATTCCTTTGCAGATAGGAGTGGCCAGATATATATCTGGAAGTTGCTGAGTCAGCCTTTCCCCTTTATCCTCCTCTCCTATATCCTGCCTGGAAAACAGACATCATGTTTAACCATCTCAACAGATAAAAGAAAGGCCCAGGAAATTGCAAACACCGGCTGAAAGAATGCAAAGATGTCCATCTTTGTGCCCCGGAACCAAAGCCAGCAAAATTGTATCCCCTGAACGCTTTCATATAAACACATTAACTCATAGTCAGGACTCTGTTATTAGTTCATAACTGGTATAGCACCTTGCCTTCTGAGGCTATGGTTTTCAAGGACAACCATATTCTCCCTAGAGAGTGCTCTGTGGCTTAGGCTGGATGAATCATGGCTGGTGTGACTCACTGTAACATTCTTTCAGTTCTACGTTTGTAAAATGTTCAAGCTTTGAACATTTTGCTTCTAGAACTTTAAAAGGCAGAGAAAAACAGAAGCACCAGTCCTTTGGGGGTGACGATTTATTTATGCTGCTTATCTTAAATCAGAGCCAATAGATCACACGGCTTTGAATGTTTTCAAAACAGTTCTCATATCTGTACACCTAAGTACGCGGGCATTAGTAACACGAGTAGTGTTTTGACAGAGGAGCTTCAAAGAAGTAAATAAATATTTTTTCCTCTAACATAACATTAAATTTTCTAAAAAAGTATTTAATGATCTGATCAAAAAATGCCAAACATCCCAAAGGTTATTTAATAGGAGACTCTAAAAACTAAAGTTTGCTGAGAAAGTACCAGGCCCAGTGATTGGAATATATTAAATGCTCAAACATTTGCTAAATGAATGAAAAGTGCTATAAAGCATATGCAGAGTAGATCAGTACGATGCTCACCATAATAGGAAATTAGCATATTTGAAGAATTTCAGGTCTATCAGTGAAATAAAACAATCAGCTGGTTGTGAGATAAAAGTAATCTGGGTTCTGATCGTTTAATCAACAATGAACTGGGCTATTAACAAATTGAAGTGTTACAATTTTCTTTAAAGAAGAATACAGTCTATACTGTATTAATTAAATAGCCTAGGGATGCACCCAATCATTCCATGCCAGGGATATTTGCAAAGAGCTATAAAAATTCTGAAGCAACCTCAAAAGCCTTTAAAGAATAAATGTATTTAGGTCTAAACTTGCAGCAAGTAGCAATTTCTAACAGAAACTGCTGGAAAAAATGATTAGTGATCTAGGTGTCGCACAATAGTCTCTTCTCCCTCTAAATGTAGCATGTTATTCAGATGATTGATTACAGCTTTGGTAACAATTCTTTGGAGATGGTGAAACACCATCAAAAAGCAATTTACTTTTTTCTCAGTTAATTTTTTCTTTAATTAGTGCAAAGGACAAGATAATTTGAAACCTAATTTCTCTGAATTTGCTAGCAATCTGGCTTCAGTCAATTAACATCTGGCTTGGATTTGTATCTGAGATTTAGAATTTAAGACAAGAAATATCAAGTTTCCAGAATATGCTCCTAATATTGATAGAATACAACAAAGACAAAGATCCTGAAATTGAAATTAACTCGCTTCTCATGTCAGGTATAATTTTAATAACTATTAATTTTAAATTTAATAGTTTTATATTTTATTAAAAATTTTTCAGAAGGTGAC
Organism: Delphinus delphis; assembly: GCF_949987515.2. Lineage (NCBI taxonomy): Eukaryota > Metazoa > Chordata > Mammalia > Artiodactyla > Delphinidae > Delphinus > Delphinus delphis. The sequence continues at coordinate 67,938,142 of NC_082686.1, forward strand.
ATCAGAGTAAGCGTCAAGTTACAATGCAGAGACTCACCACAGTGATACAGTATGAACAAAAAATTGGGTCCTAGCATTGGGAGCTAATTTATTTCTAAATATATACAGGTAAGTCTATGATGGCCTTCATCAATCTGATGACTACTGTATATACACACAAGGGTCATCTACCATCTGGAATGGTAGATATCAGCGTAAAAAATAATGAACATTTAGACCAGGTCAGAAAAACGCTGATGGAATTATGCAAGTACTACTTAACAAAATGACTGTGTTCAGACTGAAGACCAAATGGTAAAACTTACACCAAAGATGATTTTAATTTTATAGTCACTATTTTAAAATGTCAATACGAACTAAGAAAATTCTGCTGCTCATGAACTGTCATAAACCCTTTGAATTTCAAGATCTAGAAGGTGGTGCTGACGAAGAAACCACAAAGTGTTGAGGCTGTGTTGACATGACCTTGCCAATACCAATGCTCGGTGTGGTAGTGAACACCCAACCAGGTTCAGGCTGGGGACCGGAGACAGTTACATGCTGGACATTTACCATCCTCTTCTTCCCATCTTCTTACACTTGTAACTCTTGCCCAGTTAAGCCAGAAAATTGTCTTCTCCTCCTCACTTGAATCCATTTATGAATCAGAAAATGACTCACAGCGCTTGTAAGTTCCTAAACCTAAAGCAAGATAAGTAAATCTATATTTTAAGTGAAGTTAATACTCGAAAGATTGGTGCCTCAAAGACTGGAGCTCTTTAAAATGCTTCGAAGTACCTTCAAAATTTCTACCAAAATGTTTCCATTTCTTCAGCCTCCACTAAGTAAATTTTCCGTAATTCAGAATAAACTGGGTATTTCATCTCTTTTCATCAAAAATATTCAACAGAAGAGTCTTGAAGAGGTATGTGGACACTGACATTCATAGTAGCACTACTCATCATAGCTAAAAGATGGAAGCAACCCAAACATCCATTGACAGATGAAGGGATAAACACAATGTTTATACAGGCAGTGGAATATTATTCAGCCTTTAAATGGATGGAAATACCGTCACATGCTACAACATGGATGAAACTTGAGAACATTTTGCTACATGTAAAAAGCCAGCTGCAGAAAGACAAATATGGTATTATTCTACTTACATGAGATACTAAAATAGTCAAATTCAAACAGAAAGTAGAATGGCAATTACCTTGGGCTGAGGAGAGAGAGAAAAGGGGAGTTATTTCCTAGGTACAGAGTTTCAGATGTGCAAGACAAAAAGGATCTGGAGATCTGTTTCACATTAAAATGAATACACTTACTACTGAACAGTACTCTTAAAAATGGTTAGATGATAAATTTTATGGTTTTTTTGGGTCACAATTTAAAAAATACTGAACAGTTCTGTTCAGTAATTACTGAAAAAATTTAAAATATTTATTTATTTTATTTATTTTTGACTTAAAAAATTTATTTATTTTTAAAAAATTTATTTATTTTATTTACTTTCTGGATGCATTGTGTCTTCATTGCTGCACGCAGGCTTTCTCTACTTGCAGTGAGTGGGAACTACTCTTCATTGGGGTGCACGGGCTTCTCACTGCGGTGGCTTCTCTTGTTGCGGAGCACAGCTCTAGGAGCATGGGCTTCAGTAGTTGTGGCACGTGGGCTCAGCAGTTCTGGCTTGCGGGCTCTAGAATGCAGGCTCGGTAGTTGCAGCACACGGGCTTAGTTGCTCTGCAGAATGTGGGATCTTCCTGGACCAGGGCTCGAACCCCTGTCCTCTGCATTGGCAGGTGGATTCTTAACCACTACGCCACCAGGGAACCTCTATCTTGCAATAACTTTTAATGGAGTATAATCTGTTAAAATGCTGAATCATGTTGTACACCTGAAACTAATATTATATATCAACTATACTTCAATTAAAAAAATTAATCAGAAAAAAATTTTAAACTATCAGAGCCCAATGGAAACAAATACAGTCTCAGTCTGAAAGACAGATTCAAAGTATTGATTTTTAATTTCACTGAAACGCTTCAACCAATGTATGATCCTAGAAGTAACATCTCACATTCAGAATTCGAGTTGATTCTTTTTTTTTTTTTTTTTTTTTTTTTGCAGTACGCGGGCCTCTCACTGTTGTGGCCTCTCCCGTTGCGGAGCACAGGCTCCGGACGCGCAGGCTCAGCAGCCATGGCTCACGGGCCCAGCTGCTCCGCGGCATGTGGGATCTTCGCGGACCGGGGCATGAACCCGTGTCCCCTGCATCGGCAGGCGGACTCTCATCCACTGCGCAACCAGGGAAGCCCCTCGAGTTGATTCTTAACAGTAAGTAGTTTCATGTTTGTTTAAGTCCATTTTTTTAAGAGTAGTTTTGGGTTTAAAACAAAATTAGGGGCAAGTACAGAAAGTTCCCATATACCCCCTCCCCTCATACATACATGGCCTCCGCGTTATCAACATTACTCACCAGAATGGTACATTTTTCACCAAAGATGAACCTAAACTGGCACATCATAATCACCCAATGTCCACAGTGTATCTTAGGGTTTACGCTTGGTGTTGTGCAGTCTATGGATGTGAAAAGTATAATGACATATATCCACCACTACAATATCCTACGAAGTACTTTCACTGTCCCCCAAATCCTCTGTGCTCTGCTTACTCATGTGTGTTTTTAATAATTTCCAAGCTGTTACTTCAGACAAAAAAAATAACACATCCTTGTGGTACATATACATACAATGGAATTTTATTCAGCCATTAAAAAAAAAAGAGAAATTTTGCTATTTGCAACAACATGGATGGATCTATTGGGTATTATGCCAAGTCAGACAGAGAAAGATAAATACCATATGGTTTTACTTAATGTGGAATCAAAACAAACAAACAAGCAAACAAAACAAAAACAGACTCATAGACACAGCACAAACAGGTGGTTTTGCCAGAGGGGAGGAAGGTGTGAGTGGGGGAAAAAGGTGAAGGAGAGATTAAGAGGTACAAACCTCCAGTTATGAAATAAATAAGCCATGACAACGATATAATATACAGCATAAGGAACACGGTCAATAATATTGCAATAACTTTGTATGGGGCAGATGGTTACTAGTCTTATTGTGGTGATCATTTCATAATGCACGCAAATGTCAAATCACTATGTAATATATGTGAAAATAATATATTGTATGTCAATTATACTTCAGTTAAAAAAAAAATCACATCCTTGGAAGCAAACCCATTACTTTGATATCCATAGAGCTTAGCATAGGGCTTGGCATAAACTAACACCAAATAAATGTTTTCTGAATTCACAGCTCATTTTTAACAATGCATAAAACTTTACTAAGATTAACCATTTGTTTTCTCCACCTTTGTAAAACGAACTATTGAGCATGCTCACAGCAGTCTCAAAACAAAGGGATCAGTTCCTCGATTTCATGCTCACCTCCACTGGTTCCCTCTCCAGCTCCTGATCACACTATTCGCCACTAATTGACTCCTAATCATCCCTGTCCCAACAGCAACTTGACAAAGCTTCTTCACTCTCAAATCCCCAATACCTCTCTCCACTCCCTCATTCAGGGCGGTGCCTTACCCTGTTCTTCTGAGAAAAGTGAAACCCACGACTTCCTTCTTCACTTCAACGTTCTGGTTCACCCTGCTCCTGTTTGGTCTCCAAGGACATAATCTTCCTCCTTTCAGCTGTGTACCCTGCACATTCCACTCCAGTAGCACCGGTCTGTCTCCTCGCTTTTTTCCCCACCCTCTGCCCTCTATGTGCCTTGGGCTTTTCTCCACTCGCTTCCACTCCTGGCCTCTCCTTGCCAGAAACAACTTCTTCCATTCATTTCCATATTCAAACTACAGTTGTCCCTCAGCATCCGAGGGGGACCGGTTCCAGGACCCCTGAGAATACCAGAACTGTTGAGCGCTCAAGTCCTTTAGAGTGGGCCTGTGGGACCTGAGGCTGCGTGCAGAATGAGGACTGTACACCAAACCTTCAAAGTACTCGCAGAAGCACAGACCAATCCAATTTGTATTCGTTCTTTCTCCTCTCACACCCAAAGCATGTAATGTGTGTAATATTTACAACCCATCTAACTGCCTCCTGCCGTGCGAATATGTATTATACTACAAGTCTTTTAATCTGTGTTCTTTTCCCCCAAAGTATATTTATAGGGTATTTTAGAGCAAGAACTGTCTTTAACCTCACTGTAAAAAAGAGTCTCCTGTTCATAGTATACGTTCAAATATTTTTTGATAATGGAGTGGTAATAAGTTTGCTCAAAAATTAACTTTTCTATGACCCCCACAATATTCGTTACTATACTAAACATAGTGAAACTTTCACATGCATTTATTTGATGTATGTATTTTTCTTACCCTTTATTCACATAAGCCTTATCTAATTTAAAGCAAAGTCTTCTCTTCCAGTAGGATTTTGCCCATTTAACTTACTTTGTAATGGTAATAAGCAGTCACCCCAAAGTGGTTTTTCTGGGGAGCATGACAGTTTAAAATAGGGTTGAAAGTTCCACAGATAGGATTTGGAGAATCCTTTAATACAAAAATTTGAAGTCACCTGCAAAGATGTGTACACATGCTATATTGTTCAGGGGAGCAAATCCATACTTTCATCAGTTCTCCTTAGGACTTCAAGATGAAGGGTCACCAGTTTCCTCAAAAAGTTAAATATGGAATTACCACATAGCCCAACAATTCCACTCTTAGATATATGCCCAAGAGAAGCTGAATACATATGTTCCTACAGAAACTTGTAAACAGATGTCCATAGCAGCATTCTTCATAGCAGCCCCAAAGTGGAAACCCAATGCCCACTGATGAATGGATACACAAAATATGGCATATCCATACTACAGAATATTATCCAGCCACAGAAAGTAATGAAGTACTGGTACATGTTACAACATAGATGAACCTTGAAAACATGGTGCTGTGTGAAAGAAGCCAGACACAAAAAGCCACATATTATATGATTCCATTCACATGAAATGCCCAGAACAGGCAAATTCATAGAGACCGAGTAGATTAGTGATTGCCAGGGGATGGAGAGAGGATGAATGGGGAGTGACTGCTAATGGGAACCAGGTTTCTTTTTGGTGTGATGAAAATGTTCCGGAATTATAGTAGTGATGGCTGCACAACTTTGTGAACATACTAAAAAACATTTTAAAAGGGTGAATTTATGGTATTTGAATAAAGAATAAAAACCTCCTCTTCCCCGGCTACATGCTTAACATCTTCTTTTGCATCATCCTCCCAAACCTAAATGTTATGCATTCACATTAAAACTCAACAGTACTCCCAACCACCTCCTTCTTCTTCAGGTTCCTAATTTACATGTAGTTTTCTCAGGCTGAAAAATTTCAGAGATATTTCCAATTTCTTTTCTCTCAGTTTCAACATCAGTCAGTCACCAATGCCAGCACTTTTTATTAACAATATAGTTACCGTTATTGAATATGTAATTCCTGCCAGACATTTATGCTAGATGATCTACAAGTATCTTTAATTTTCACAATAGTTATGCACGTTAGAGAGGAGGATGCTGTGGCTAAGGGGGTTTAAGTACCTTGTCCTTCAGTCTTTCTCCCTCCAAGCTATCCTCCACCCTTCAGCCGCAGTGATCTTCCTAAAACCAAATCTTATTGTGTTATTCCCCCATTACTCCCCCACCTAAAGCTCCTCAAAGGCTTCACACTGTCAGACTCCTTAACTTGGTATAAGGTGCCCTTCAGGATCCCTGTCTCTTACATTCCTTACACCAACTTCTTTCAGTTCCTGGACTATGCCATGCTCTTTCTCCTCCTGCCTCTGGACTTGGCACGGGGTTCTCTTATTCATTCACTCAACAAATATGTATTAAGTGCCCCCTAGGAGCCTGACATTGTATTTGCTGCTTGGGCAAACGCTGTGAATGACACAGATATATGTTCTTCCCTCAAGGTACTTAAGGTCTAAGGGAAGAAACGATAATAAACAAGTAATTACAGATTGTGATAAGTGAAATGAAGGAAGCAGGATGCCGTATTATAAAACATCTAGGGTAAGGGTCAGGGGAAAACTATGATGACTGTTTTAGATAGGTTAATCTGGTAAGGTCTCAGGTGGTGACATACCTTAAAATCTGAAGACTAAGAAGTCAGTTATATGAAAAGCAGGTAAGAGCAGAGGGGGTGATGAGTGACAAGAGATGCTCCTGGAGACATCAGCAGAACCCAGACCAAGGATTTTTGTAGGCCGTGGTTAGGAGTTTGGATTTTAACCTAAGTTCTTAGTGCAATGGATTTCACTGAAGAATTTTGAGTAAGAGAGTGTCACTTTTTGCCACTGAATGGAGAAGGGATTGGAGGGGCACAAGAAAGGAAACGGGGACACATGGCCCAGAGATACAGTAGTGGTTTAGGTGAGAAATGTGGATGATGTGGACAAAGGTGTGATAGAGAAGGAGGAAAAAAGTAGACAGGCTAGATGCAGAGTTGACCTGACGAGCAAAGTCATCAGCTGGAAGTGAGGAAGAGATGAAGAGAGGATATAAAGAGTTTGGGGAATTGCCATTGGGGAAAGAAAGTAAGGTTACTATAGAAACAGAGGATCAGAAGGATCTCAGGCCCATACTGAGTGAATACGCAAGAGGTTGACCATTTTCATTTTATAATGTCATCAATTTGCCCAGGACTTTTTCAGTGTGCACTAATAGTATTCACGTTACCAGGCATTAGTCATTCTTTTTCCTTTCCAGGCCCCTCTACTCAACCGGGAAAAGGCATTGTTATATACAATCAAAAGTCTCTGGATCCCATGGCAGTTCCCAGAACAGTGCCAGGCACGGAGCAATCATTCAATAAATGCTAACAGGGATCTCAGGCTAACCGGCCTTCAAACTTCATCCGTTCTCTAAAGCAGGATTCCACTGAAATCATACTCCTGTTCACAAAAGTCCCAGATATCTCCACTTATCTCAAGGGTGGTTCAATCTACTGTAACAGTCACAACACCCTCATGTGTGAAACAGCACTGGCAGGATGGGGGGATACTGGACCTATACGATGATCAAAAATCTGGGTGCTACAATCTGAAAACAGACACGTTCAGTAGAAAGCAAACAGTTTTCCTCATCGCTTACTGCAGGGCCGAAGGGACAAACGGCCACATGAGAGGTGCCAAGAGTCAGCTGGCACAGCGTTGTACTCACGGTCTGAGTTCTGCCTAGCACCTACCTTCTTCCTCTCCAGATTCAGAGTCCTCATTAGCGAACGCCCCGGAGTCTGCTGCCATGGAGATCACTACACGGGCTCCACCCGAAACCAAAAGTGAAGTGGAGCGGGAGCCGGGTCAGAAAGAGGCCAAAACCCGGGGTCTGAAGCCGCAGCACAGGCAAGAGTCGCAGCGGCTGCTACCGGGCTCTTCCGGAAGCGGCACGCGCGTGAAAGTCATGTGACGGGCACTGGGCGGGGCCACGCGGTTTATTTTGATTCTTGAGTGGTGGAAATGTAAGCACGTGGTCGCGGTTGTGGTGCTTTTTCCTTTCCCCAGACCGTAATCGTCTTCCGGTGTAGACTTTTCTTGGCTTCTTTTCTGGTTTTCCTCAAGTCCTTCTTTTTCGCCTTGGCGCTTTCTTCCTCCCAACAGTATTGGAGTTTTAGGGAATGGTTTGCTTTTTGTGGGGCTCGGAGCAGTGGAAAGTGGCTCGGCGTTTGCTTATTCTGCAGTCGCTTGGATATCAGGAGAGCTCACGCTTCTCTTCCCCTTCTGTTCCCGACTCTTGCCCTTCTGGTAGCAAAATGATCCACCTGGCTTTCGTGGCTACCGGGCAATGTGAACCTCAGGCGCATGTTCTTTAATTGAGTTGCCTGTGACTCATTTCCCGACCAAAACAAGCCAAATCGCTTGACTTAGGTTTTCAAGGACACTAACCGACAGCTGTCAGGCTTTTGGATTTGTATATCAAAATACCCGGTTGCTTGGTCAAGAGATTGACAACCTCCACTCTTCTTGTTTACTCTTTGTGTAGTCAAAATCATAATAACTGGAGATGAATCTAGGTCATTTGGGGGCAAAAATCTTTCAGCTTTAATCAAAATATCTTTATTGCTCTTCTGTTAATAACAGGCAAAATAGTAGAAAGAGATCTGTATCGTATATATACATGAATGAAATTGACTCGTTTTAAATTTCCTCATTGGGTATGTAAAGCACACAAAAATGGCTGATTTAACAGGGCTGTACTTACTGTACATAAAAAACAAATGATTTTCATGCGGCAATCCTCTGGGTTCCCTACTACGCCTAAATCTTATCCTATCTCCCTCTCTAATTTATGAAGTTATAAACCCAACAGAAATGAAAATAAACCCAATATAGAAGCAAGCAATATATGGCTTAAGTGACTGGAGATCTCCGAGTTGTTTATTAGGCACAGGACGTAAACTTGTACACTTCCCCCAGCAATCCCGGGTTCCTAGCCCAGCCTCCTGTACTACAGCCCCTCCGGGAGTTTCCTTTTCCTGGGGCTCAGCGGCGCTCCTCCCTGCCTTCCCAATTCCTCCCGATCCCCGCTCTGGGACACCGGCTCCACTCCCTCTTTCGCCGAGGTTTTCTCTCCACCGCCCGGCGAGAGGCTAGCCCGGCTCCGCACCCCAGCCCCCTCCTCGCCCGTCGCACCTGCCCCGCCTCCCAGACCGGGGCCGGCTCGCGCAGCGCAGGCGCAGCAACGCGGCCGCGAGGCCGAAGGCGACCAAAGCAACCTCGGCCTCCACCTTCTCTGACGGTATCCGCGCTGGGCAGCGACCCCGCGTGCCGCGCGTCGTAATGGGCTCGGGCTGGAGCAGCGAGGAGGAGCGGCAACCGCTGCTGGGACCCGGGCTCGGGCCTGCGCCGGGGGCTGCTTGGAGAAGCAGAGGGGAGGCGGCGGCGGCGGCGGCGCTGCCCGCGGCAGCCCCGAGTCCCGGGAGGGTGTACGGGCGCCGCTGGCTCGTGCTGCTGCTCTTTTCGCTGCTGGGGTTCGTGCAGGGCCTGGTCTGGAACACCTGGGGCCCCATCCAGAATTCGGCGCGCCAGGCCTACGGCTTCTCTAGCTGGGACATCGCGCTCCTCGTGCTCTGGGGGCCCATCGGCTTCATGCCCTGCTTCGCGTTCATGTGGCTCCTGGACAAGAGAGGTGAGGGGGTACCGGGAGCGCCGGCCGTTGATGTCACCCCTAGGGAGCCGCCTCCCTCGGCTTCGTTTTAGGGGTTGTGTGAGGTGACCGAATGTTGCTGGCATCCCATTCCTGACTAGGAACACTCTGTACCCAAAGCGACAAATGAGGGAAGGCTTCTTTGTAGATACAGTGTTTTCATCGAGGCCAATTATGCAACAGCAGGGATTAAGCGAGCTCTAAATGTTCAAGTTTTTGCATATTTGGACATCAGAGCATCCCCGTGCACGTGCTATGTGTGTTTTTTACACCTGACAAAAATGACTGATGCTTTGATTTCAAAGGGATTTGGGGATTTTGAGGGTGAAAGGTCAGAAAATAGACTGATGATGCTCAGATACAGGGAAGTAATGAGCTGGCTTTGCATAATAGATGACTCAAGCCCAGGAAGAGCTGTTGGAGAACTCGGATCTGACGCTTTGGTTTCTGGCAAATGGTTCTGGAAAATGGTGCACAGCAGCTTTAAAGTGTGTGTATGTGACTAGGTGCAAGTGTCAGTTGAGATTTTTAACTCTCAGATGAAGCTTGCAGATGAATGAAGACTCTCTTTTCATAGAGAATACTTTGGACAGACATCTCACGTTACCACTTGCCAGTATGATTCTGTGAGGAGAACAAAAGGTCATAGGATTGAATGATTAGGCATTGAATTACACCACACAAGTATGGGTAAATGATTCATGATCAATGTGATGTAGCTGCTAAAAAGTGCAGGACAGTTTTAGGCACAGAAGTGTAGTATCTAAAACAAGAGAAATAGTTTGAAATGCTCTATTCTAGTGTTCAGTTCTGAGCGTTAATTTTTAGAAGGCCATGGGCAAACTGGAGAGCTTTAAGAGTTGTGTGACAAGAATGTAAAGGATGTAAAAATCAATGTGTCAGATGAAGGGAATTGGGTGTGCCAAGCTTCAAAAAGAAACTTGAGGCAGAATATAAATATGTGAAGACCAAGTAAATGAGGAATTAGGCTTAATGTGCATAGTTCTAGAAGGAAGAACTAAACTGAGTGAAGTTACAAAGGGCTGTAACTCAAAGGGATACAGGGAAGAACCTTCTAACAATGAAAGTGTCCAGCCCTGGAAGGTGTGGAACTTCCAGGTAGAGCAAGTACTTAGGCAGAGATATGTGCTAGATGCTGAGGAAGGGTTTCTTGTACTGAATGGAGGTTTTCTTTGTTTGGATTTGTTTGTTTTTAAACTAAATTTAGACTTTATTTGGATTTCACCAGTTTTTCCACTAGTGTCTTTTTTTTTTTCCTGTTCCAAGATTCAGTCGAGGGTCCCAAATTGCATTTAGTTGTTATTTCTTGTTAATCTCCTTCAATCTGTGACAGTTCCTCTGTCATTCCTTACAAGGTTGGATAACTTAAGGGGAAATGCTATTTTATTGTTTCTTTTTATTAACTTTTTATCAGGAGCATTTTTCAATATTATTCCCTAAATTTAGCCAGCCTTGTTTTTATGGTACAAAAATGTTAACTTTGTCCTTTTTATTATAATTATATCTACTATCCATGGCCAGATAAATTTGGGACTACCTATTCTCTTTATAAAATAAGTTACTTTAGGAGTTCTTTCAGAGTTTCTATGACTATATGGTGAATTCTATTTTATGTTTTCTGTTGGTTAGAGCAACAAAAAATAAATTTAAAATTCTCTCACTTAGGAAGTGGTTTCCTTTTCAGTAGGAGAAAGCCAGTTTCCTTCCATATGTTGGCTGTCCTGCTACCTATGTCCTCTTTGCATACATAAAAGTAAGTTCCTGGTATCCCTGGGTACTAAAGTATCTTTCTCCCTAGAGGGTAGGTCTGGTCTTCCTACTGCCATGGGTCCACCCAACTTAGTAGAAGACCAGGTATCTTTCTGAAACCGGTTTTGTACCCTCTCAGTCCTTTTCATTTTCCAGCAAGGAGATAAAAGGGGACTACCTAGTGAGATAATAGGAGACCAAAAGTGAGTGTGCCCTAGAAGCTTAGTGAAGAAAATTTCAACAAGGAGATAACACCTAAATTTGTGCCAAGCTCTAGGGAGATAGTCCTCATGGAGCCTACATTCTAGTGAGGAGATCCAGGCAAAAACAACAATAAAATTAAATATTTAGTGTGTCAGATGGTGATAAATGTTTTAGAGAAAAATGTTTTAGAGAAAATGTTTTAGAGAAAATGTTTTAGAGAAAAATGAAACAAGGCAAGAGAGAAAGGGGATGTGATTGGGTGATACTCTCTCTAGAGTATCACAGAGGGAAGGACTTACTGATAATGTGTGTTTGAGCAGAGACCTGAGGGGAAAAGGAAACATACCTTGTCAATTCTGGACAGGACTGTTTTGGACAAAGACAAAGGTCTTAAACTTGTTTGGCATATTCGAGAAAGAGCAATGAGGCTTCTGTGGCTGAGTTGAGCCATCAAGGAAACCACAGTAGAAGGTGAGGCCAGAGAGGTGGTGAGAGGCTGAAATCATGCAGGGCCTCCTAGGTCACTGTAAGGACACTGGCCTGAAGGAGTGAGGAGGGCTCACTCCACTGGAAGGTTTGAGCAGAAGAGTAAAATGACGACTCTGCTATTGTCTTGAGAACAAGAGCCAGAGCAGGGAGACCGGTTGGGAGGCTGTTGGAACAGCTCAGATGGGGCTGATGCTGACTTCCAACTGGGGTGAGAGTAGTGAAGGATTTGAGTATTGTTGATGGATAGGCAGAGGTGGAGTGTGAGAAAAGGGGAAGATTTAAGATGTTTCTCAACTTTTTTAGCATTAGTAATTGGGAGAACCAAGCTGCAGTTTACTGAGTTGTAGAAGATTGTGGAAGGAGCATTTGGGGGTAGACGGCATGCAGATCAGGAATCTGAAATGCCTATTAGATATAGGACAAGCTAAACTGTCAGTTTATTCCCTGAGCAATAGATTTGGGATTTGTCAACCTATAATGGTATTTAGAGTCTTGGAGCTGAGTGACATCACCTGTGGAGAGGGATCTTGCTTTAGAAAACTGAGCCCAGGGGCATTGCAGCATTCAGAGCTTGGGAAGATAAGGACGAACCAGCTAGTGAGGACTGAGAGTAGAGCCGGGTTTAGCAACATGGAAATCTTTGGTATCCTTTAAAAGAATAGTCTCACTGGAGTGGTGGGGGTGAGTTCACGAGTGTAGACATTATGTCAAACACACTTTAAGGGGCAGCAGAGACATGAGGGAGTAGCCAGGGGGAATGTGGCTACTGAGAATGTATTTTTAAAGATAAGAGAGAAAGAAAAAAAAGAGAGAAAAAAAAAGATAAGAGATACTAAAGCATATCTCTGGAATGCAGTATCCTAATGGATCCAGTAGAAAAGGAGAAATTGACAGTGCTGGAGGGAAGGGGAAGAACTGCTGTAGCCATGCCCTTGACTAAGCAAAATGGGATGCAGTCCTCCAGAGTACAAGTAGACAGGTTGGCCTTAGATAGAAGTGTCCACAGCTAATTCTTCAGTAGCAACAGAAGAAAAGGTAGAGTGTATAGATATGGATGCACGTGGTGGGTGGTAGGAGCTCGTGGGAGTTATCTTTGTTTACAGTTCTCAGAAAATAGAAAGCAAAATTACCACCTGACAGCGAGGATAGAAGAACAATTCTTGGAAGATTGAGGAGACACGATAAGTTGTAGTACTAGTTCCTAGGAAAGGAGAGAACACACGGACTAGAAAATTGTAGTGGGATTGTTGGGCAGCTCAGAGGGCCTGCTTTAGGTGACTGGGCATTAATTTCAAGTGAGACCAATCAGCATGGCCGTTTGTTTTCCTCCAGCCTGTTCTGTTGGGCAAGCACAGGCATGGGCAGAGTTGGCAGAGAGAGAGATCACCAGAGTTGCGGTTTGCCAGGTGTGTAGGACTAAGAAAGTGCAGGCCAGGAGTAGAGGATTATGTAGAGAGTGATATAACAGTGGACTACGGGATCTAAGCTGGGTAAAAAAGAAAAGGAAACACCTGAGGTAGATAAGAAAAAGTAGTAGCCTCCAAAATTGTCATTCCCAATCGATGAAGAATTTAGAGTACTAGAAGGAATGAGTGGGAAGGAGAGGAGGTCATGGTTGAAGAATGGGACGCTTGAAATTGGGATTATGTCGTGGACGCAATTAGGGTAAAGATAAGGTCAGAGTATAACAAAGAGAGTGGACAGCCGAGGTAGGGTAGAGGGCATGATTGTGGAATAACAAGTCAGGGGACTGAGAGGGCAGGATATTGAAAGGATCATATCTGGTATTGAAATCACCAGATTCATGAAAGAAGTAGTGTCCTCAGGAGTAGTAACGAGCCAAAACAGTTTCAAGCCATGAGGGCGAATGACGTGGAGGCAGGTATGTGGTGGTCTGCAGACAACTGCAGCAGGGAGTGGTGAGTATGACAGTCAGATAGAATTGGATCAAAGGCTGTTCTGGCCATGATGGATTAACAGGAACTGGATTTATCCTTCCATCTTAAACAACTAAAAACAGAAAACAAAATCAAAGTATACGAAACAGTGGTTTTCAGACATTGGACAAAAGGTAGAGGTCAGTGATCCTTACGATTACTTCTCACAGAGATCTGTAGTTCAAACAGAGCCCCACAGTTTTCCCAAGTCGAGGAGACAGTTGAGAAGTCTTAAGAGGCCACCATAGCTAGAATTCTTAGGGTAGAGTACCAGAGAGGAAAAGGGTTCACAGAGAGAGAGTTCTAGATCTGCAGGGAGTTCCTCTTGAGTCTTCAGCTGGGCACTGATTAGCAGTTACACATGAAGAAATTACTTAAGTCTGAGAAAAGGACTATGAAAAAGGAACAGGCAGAAAAATTCTCGCAGTTCACATAAGGCTGGGAATTGTTCACATTCCCAATAGCCAGAATGGGAAAACCTCATAATACACAGGAAGTTTGGTTGAATACTCAGAAGGGTGTTGCCTCGGCAGTAAAGACAAACAGAGCTCTAAACTAAAGGCTTCTCTGGTTCCACCTAATAAAGCTTAAAAGTACTGCTTGAACAGATTAAAAATAACTGTATCCCAGAACATTGTTCAAAAATATTTAAAGGAGTTGAAAAAAAAAATCCATCACCCAACAAAATTCAGAATTCCTGACATCTAAATCAGAAATTACCAAACGTGCAAAGAAGGAGGAAAATACAACACATAAAGAGGAGAAAAAGCAATCAGTAGAACAGATCAAGAAATATTACAGATGATAGAATTAATAGACAGGGACATCGAAGCAGCTACTGTGAATAAATATACTACATATATTCAAGAAGACAGAACAAAGCATGTTAAGGAGAGACATGGAAGACATAAAAAGTCCAACATTAAATTTCTGGAGATGAAAATGTAATCTGTGTCTGCACAGAAATACACTGGACAGGATTTAAGAGCAGATTAGACATTGTAGAAGAAAAGATTAGCAAACTTGAAGATGTAGTAATAAATACTATCGGAAGTGGAACACAGGAAATAAAACCCAAAAAACCACAGGTATCAGGGAGCAGGACAGTTTTAAGTGACCTAATATACATATTAGAGTCCCAGATGAGAAGAGATTGGTAAAGGGAGAGGGCATGGATTGAGATAAAATGGGGAGGAAAAATTGAAGAAATAATGGCAGAAAAATTTCCACATTTGATGATATCCATAAACCCAGAAATCTAAGAAATTCAAGAATCCAGTTTGAGGAAACAGCATGAAGAAAAAAACCACACCAAGCAAATCTCAGCGTGCCTAACACTACAGCAAGGCACCTCGTAATCATAGTTCTTAAACCAGAGGAAATCAAAGCATCGAGAGAAACCTGGGAGCTTTAGGGGGGAGGGAGTAGCAATGATCTGGAAGGGGCTGGGGAAGCACTGTCCTCAGGGAAGAGGTTTCAGAGTAGTAAAAAGGGGAAGACGGTGAAGAGCTTGAAAATATAGGGATTCTACTGATCCGCTGATTCTGAGCGCTCCAGGAGTCACAGTGGAAAGATCTGGGGGGTTGAGGCGCTGGCAGAGATGAGGTCGGATTTGGGTATGCATGAAGCCCTGTTGGGACGAGGATGACCTGTGAATCTTGGGTCTCTTGTGACCAGTGTGAACAGGAAAAGCAGGCATGATGTGGTTAGTCCTCCTGGTGTCCAAGGCAGATCGGGGTGGCGAGGCCAGGCTGTAGCTGTTGAGGGTAGGGACAGGTGGTCTTGCCAGGCGCAAGCAGAGCTTCACTCCAGCTGATGGAAGTGTGGGGCCTGGGGAGGGTGGTTTTAGCAGATCAAACTCATTTCCGTGTATCTACTACACATAGTTTGTGTGGTGGGGTGTTTTTTTACTTTTGGTTTTTTTTTTTTTTGCCATCATGTTTTTAGGCACCGATTGTGGAGACTCTCTTCCTGTACCCAATAGGTTCCTGGCATAAGGAGTTATCTCATCCATTGGAAGGGGGCTTCCTGCAGAGTCTGGATGCCATATTTGAGTAGAATTGATTTTTATTTTCAATCATGTTTGGTTTTCTGAAATTATTCCCGTACCTTTCATCAGATGGTTTTTGCACTCACATCCTAGTACTGTAATCACTTGGGATCTATTTATATGAAGGGCCTAGATGTCTCATAAGCATATTTTCCTGGGGTCCTTATACCTCTCCTTCCCAAAGTCAGTTGTTATCTTTTTGATTACATGGAACTGCAGAGCCCTGCTTTATCAAGATCCAAATGAGATCAAGAAAGCATTCTATTCAAAACTGAGCAGCAGCTGAGGTGGATTAAGTAATACTTGGCAACAATTAAAAGTAAGCAAGCCACAAGTTGTACCTGCAAGGTTGCTTTATAATAATCAGCTTTTCACAACTTCTTTATTCTTAAAAGTTTATATTAGCTGTTATATTGTCATATGTTTGATAAAAGTCATAATTGAGTAAAAAAGTGTGCTAGCTTTCAGCAGTTGTAGTAGGAAACCTAGTTATTTGGACCGTAGGGCCATAAACAGGGTCCCACTGCCCACTTGGTGGCTGTTTACCTTAATTACAAACCAAATATTAGAAAAAAATAAACATCATGTTGAATGTAAGCCTTATAGTCCCAAATCTATAAAATTTTATCTCATAGGGCACCCAGTATAACCTTACAAGAGCAGCATTTTGCAAGTTTAGGATATTTATGACCATGAATGTTCTTTTTATTAATTACACTCTATTTCCTGTGGCTATAATGTGGTTTTAAAATCTATGTTCTGTTAGTAGACACAGTAAATGAGCAGTATGTATGCATTACTTGTTCCTGAGAAGCACAGTTTTCTACCGGATTACTTCTGCCAAATTATATTATTCATATTCAGATCATATAAAGCTCAGTTCATATCACAAATTGCCCTCAATGTAGCGTGTGTGTGCCTGATCTGAATCTCAAGTTTATTTTTCTTGCTGTGTTTAATCTGCATAATTATAGTTTTGTTGACTTCCAATTTCCTTCAAGCAGAGAAGCCCTTTGAAAACCAAACATTTAACCGTCTCCCCTTGCCAAAAAAAAGAAAGATCTGAAAAAAAAAAAAGAAAATTTGCATTAAATAGTTTAAGTCTATTCACTGTGAAATGGTTTCAGGGAGGTGCTGAGTTTGGGAAAAATTGTAAGAAATGTTGCCACCTTTGCCACATACTCAGTGTAAGCCACCTCTGTGACTGCTACAAGCAGTAAGGCAGCATTGATCTAGTAATAGAAAAATGCAGCATTCCAACAGTAAGAAGATGTAGTCCTGTTATATTATTCTGCCATAGATAGACTGTTGTGTCTAGTTTTGGTTACCTTAGTTTTTTTTCACATTCTATTTTTAATTTTTTAAAACATCGTTATTGGAGTATAATTGCTTTACAATGGTGTGTTAGTTTCTGCTTTATAACAAAGTGAATCAGCTGTACATATACATACATCCCCATATCCCCTCCCTCTTGCGTCTCCCTCCACCCTCCCTATCCCACCCCGCTAGGCGGACACAAAGCACGAAGCTGATCTCCCTGTGCCATGTGGCTGCTTCCCACTAGCTAGCTATTTTACATGTGGTTACCTTGTTTTTATATTTTATATTCTCTTTTGCCCTGTTATCCATGTAACCGACCATTGGTGCATATTTTCAAAATAATTGATTGTATTTGGAATACAAAGGGAAAAGCTATCTGATCCGCATTATCTAAAACCCTAAACCATGCTTTTTTTTTTTAACAGCATCATTCTATAAGTTGAAAGCCATCCAATGAATCAAGAAAAATTAAAAGACTATTATTGTATTAATAATCAGAGGGTTCTAATGGACCATCTCCTAAGACCCTATAACAAACTTGTTCTCATTATAAGATAAAAGAAGTAATTGGCCACTTGTCATTTTTTGAGAAAATTTAAAGCATTCTATCATCTTAAAAAACTTTTCAGGGGCAGTTTAGAATTTTTTTATTAACAGCTTGCATTCGAAAATTAGAAATTTTATATTTGAGATATAAAACTAAAATACCTTGTCTTTTAAAATTATTTTCTATATTTTTTATTGTTATATCTGAACAAAGCATTCTAGCCATTCATTTTGAAAAACCGGAGCTAATAGAACTTTTTCCTCTATCCTCGATGTGATCATTCAAGTTTTCTATTAAAGTTAGAATCATTTCATTTTCAGCATGAGAGTTTTTTTTCCCCCATATTGGGAGTTATAGAGTAAAGCTTTATTAGAATATAATACCAGTATGACTGAGTAAAAAATCTTTGTTCTTAACATTGACTTACTTGAAAAGAAAATAGAAAATAATCCAGATATTTTTGTTTCCTTTCAGGTCTTCGGATAACTGTGCTTCTGACATCTTTCCTTATGGTTTTGGGAACTGGTCTAAGATGCATACCTATATCAGACTTAGTGCTTAAAAGAAGGTAAATCATATAAATAACTTAAAATTTTTCTCCACATTTTTCTCTTTCGTTATGAGTATATTATATATGTTTAGTTATAAGCTGTTAGTAAACAGTTCCATTTTTTAGATCAGTAGAGGGTCATATTTATAGTAGCATTTTTTTTCCTGACGTGATTAATTCAGTGGGCATTTATTAGTTGTCATGTGGAAGACACTATACTCGTTGTTGTGTAAATAAATAGAGAACAAGTTCATCTTCACACTATCTGGGAGCTATAACCATGGGAAAATAATAGTATAACATAAGAAAGAATAATGTAGTTAATGCCATAGAAGATTTATAAAATTGCCCCAAGAGACTAAGGTAAGTTTTGGCTGAGGATATCAAAAGGAAGGGCTCATGAAGAAGGTGATAATTAAAGTAAGCATTGAAGGATACGTAGAATTTTGATAACTATAGTTAGGGGAATGATATTCCAGGGTAGAGGAACAACAGAAACAAAGGCACAGAGGCAGGTAAGCACAGGCCTCTTCCAGGATGGGGTAGGTAGCTTCATTTCTGTACAGCAGCATTTCTGTACCTGGGATCCATGGATTTATTCTCAGGGGCTGCAGGGTATATGAAGATTTAAAAATTTTTGTTTTCCTTTTGGTTATAATATTAAAAGATTTTTTAACCAATAATAATCTGTAATTAAAAGACATTTTTATTAACCAGGATGTCAGTTTCCTAGTGTTTATCTAACTGGGATCCTTGGATTTGACCTTAAGAGCCATTGAGAAAATTTTTCCCCTTAAAAAGGAGCATAAATTACTCACGTTTGGGAGACACTGGTGTAGAGAATAAGACATAAGAATGGAATATAAAGAGATGAGTTTAGAAAAGGGTATCTTGAATGTGAAGGATATTGATGCCATCCTGTAGAACTGTAGTTTCTCACTGGACAGTTGGGAGCCACTTAGGTTCTTAATCTGAGCAGCAATAGGATCAGATGTATATGAGGTAAACTATTGATTTGAAGTCTGTAGGATTGATTACAGAGGGTTGAGAGTGCCAGCAGGAGGCCTGAAAAGATGCAGTGAGAGCCCAAGCTGGAGTCATTGTTTTGCTTTATTTCTTTGTTCATTTATTAGTTCATTTATTCGACAAAATTCACTGAGCTCCTCCTGTGTGCCAAGCTCTCTTCTGCACATGGGGAATATAGCAGAAAACACAATAGAAAAATCTGTACCTCGTGGAGTTTACATTCCAGTTGGGGAGACTGGCAATAAACTAGATAAATAAGTTAAAGATATAGTATGTGCTATGGAAAGAAAAATAAAATAGGAAAGAAGGATTTGAAATGTCAGTGGAAGGATGGTGAAATTTCAGAAAGAATGGGCAAAATAACTCTTACTGGGAAGATACGTTTTGGGGAGAAAGCTTGAAGGAATGAATGGACAATGCATTATGTAAGGGACAAGCATTTCAGGCAGAGAGAAGAGCAAGTATAAAGGGTGGGAAGGGAAGAGCACACCTGGCAGGGAGGCTGGTGGGGCTGGAGCCGCTGAACCAGAGACTTCATGGGAAGAGTGGTAGGAAATTAGACTAGCGCAGTTATGGGTGGTGGCGGGAGTGTGAGACCAGGTTCTTCAAGACCTCGTAAGGGGGCTTCCCTGTGGCGCAGTGGTTGAGAGTCCGCCTGCTGATGCAGGGGACACGGGTTCGTGCCCCGGTCCGGGAAGATCCGCGGAGCAGCTGGGCCTGTGAGCCATGGCTGTTGAGCCTGCGCGTCGGGAGCCTGTGCTCCGCAACAGGAGAGGCCACAACAGTGAGAGGCCTGCGTACCGCAAAAAAAAAAAAAAAAAAAAAAAAAAAAAACCTCATAAGGAGTTCACTTTTTTCTGAGCTAGGAAATCACTAGCAGCTTTGAGCTGAGGAGGACGATGGTCACAGGCTGCTTTATTGAGAATAGACTGATGTTGAAGGTCTAGGGCAAGAGTGAGGAGACCAGGTAGGGAACCAGTAAAATAAACCAGGTGAGAGATGATGGTGGCTTGAGCCATAGTTATGGCCGTGGTGGTGGTGAGAAGTGGTCAAATTCTGATTATATTTTGAAGGATTTGCCAGTGGATTGAATAAAGGGAATAAGAGAAAGTGAGGAGTCCAGAATTACTCCCTTGCCCTGGGAAGTTGTAGGAATGGAAAGGATAGCACAGATGCGAGAGAGAACATGAGAGAAAGGTATCAGAGGTGATATGATTGAGGTTGCACTCTGGAGACTCTGAAATTGTTGATTCCATTAACAGAGACATGGGGCACAGGAGGAGGAAGGAATGGATTTTAGGTATAAGATGTTGGCTTTCATTTGGAACAGAATTTTTCACTTCAAAATAAATGCTGTTCTTTTTCAAATTTTCAAAATACGTTATCTTTCCAGAAAATTTAGAGTACATGTGTTTCATATTTTAAAAGGCAGATAGCAGAATCATTTGGGTTCCTGTGGAACATTGGTCTTCATTTCCTATCCTTCTGAGTGAGGTTTTAACAGATGAGTTTCATTGTGTTTGAGATGTTCTTAATTTTTCAAATATCCAGTTTTTTTTAAAGCATCTACAGTCTTTAAGTACAGATTTCAGTGTAAGCTTAAATTCAACAATGAGTTCTTTAAAAATGCCTACTGATATTTTTGTTAGTTTTTCTTCTGTTTGTGCCATCCATTCTATTGCTTCTCTCTAATTTTATATCCCTTCATATTCTTTTCAGATACAAAATTATAGGAATAATAAAGAGTTGACTCTGTTGGTAGAGAAAATGGTATGAAAAATAGAGCTCATAAAGAAATGTAAGCAAAGATAGGAAAGGAAAGAAAGAGAAATAAAATAAAGAGTTACAAGAGGGCTTCCCTGGTGGCGCAGTGGTTGAGAGTCCGCCTGCCGATGCAGGGGACACGGGTTCGTGCCCTGGTCCGGGAAGATCCCATATGCCGCGGAGCGGCTGGGCCTGTGAGCCATGGCCGCTGAGCCTGCGTGTCCGGAGCCTGTGCTCCGCAACGGGAGAGGCCACA
The DNA here is from genome assembly GCF_949987515.2 of Delphinus delphis. Lineage (NCBI taxonomy): Eukaryota > Metazoa > Chordata > Mammalia > Artiodactyla > Delphinidae > Delphinus > Delphinus delphis. The sequence goes on from NC_082686.1 coordinate 67,959,242, forward strand.
ACAGTGAGAGGCCCGTGTACCGCAAAAAAAAAAAAAAAAAAAAAAATTATGAGAGATTGAACCTTTCATAAAAAGAAAGTAGAAGGTGAATTTTCTGTCTTTGTGCCTTCACCTATAAGGAATGTTAGGATATTATCCCCTTGAAATGAGACTTCACTTTATGTCCATACATTATTTCTTTAGAGCAGTATTATTAACAATGCATATGCAGCTATTAAAATGAAAATGCTGCAATTTGAATGCATATTTTCACTAGTAGTTTCAATAGATCACCACTTTTAAGCTTCAGTCTCCATGACACTGAAGAGGAGGGGATAGAGACCTTTAGTAGGCATTTGGCTAGCACTGAAACAAGTATTTAGCGATCTTTTTCTGTGCCCTGTTCCACTTGGAGCTTTTTGAGCTTCTGACCCAGCCTTCTGAACAGTGTCCCTGCACCCTTTACTTCCTGTATTTTATCTTCTATGAGTCTTAAAGACATGAGAGTAGCAGCTTTCTGACAAGCCCTTTCCTCAATACACCTATTATTACCACCTTCCTAACCGTGGTCTACCTCTTCATAGTATCAATATTTCTTTCATCTGCAGAGTACCAATGAAAATTCAAGAAAAATTATTTTGCCACTTTTATTAACATCACAAATAAATAAAGAACTTAGAATAATGAACTATAAAGCATGTTTTCTATGATTGGGAAGCAAATCATACCAAAAACATTACAGGTGGCATTGCTCTATCGCACCAGATGGCATTACTTTATAGTGTGAAATACGATATAGCATGCCCAGTAAACAATTTACAAACTTCTAGAAGGTGAACTTATAGTAGGTCATATCTGCTTTTAATCATAGGGTGTATCCAGTGATTCTCATAACATTATCTTTCAATTCAGTGTAATTTTCATTAATATTAACAATAGATTACTAACATGCGTTAGATAGTTAAATAGTATGGTTCTAGTAAACACAGATTTTCTAGAAATACACTCCATTGTGAAATGCTTTGTAGCTGGCAATATTACGTTTAAAATGACCATACTAGAAAAGACGAATTGTTTAGTAAATGGTTTTATGATAATTGCTCAGCTATCTGAAAAAAAAAAATGAAGAGCCCTAAATCTCTGCCTTACCACTTAAGTAAATTCCAATTGGATCAAGTATTTAAATATAAAAAATGAACCATAGAAGTATTAGAAAATGAGACTCATTTTTAATAATCTTAAAATGGGGAAGACCTTCCAACTAAGACACAAATCCCAGAAGCCATAGAAAAGCTTAATACTTTTGACTACATAAAAATGTAGAATATCTGCATGATTAAATACACTATAAAACAAAGTCAAAAGGCAAGTTAAAAACTGTGAAATGTTTGCAACAATAAGACAAATGGATAATTTCCTTAGTTGAAAAGAACTCTGTTAAATCAATAAGAAAAATAGCAAGTCAGTAGGAAAATGGGTAATAGATATGAGCAAGTAATTACAGAAATTGAAATACAAATCTTAAGATGCGCAACCACTTCATCATAATTAAAGAAATGAGGGCTTCCCTGGTGGCACAGTGGTTAAGAATCCGCCTGCCAACGCAGGGGACACGGGTTCGAGCCCTGGTCCAGGAAGATCCCACATGCCACGGAGCCACTAAGCCCATGCGCCACAACTACTGAGCCTGCGCTCTAGAGCCTGCACTCTAGAGCCCGCGAGCTGCAACTACTGAAGCCCGCACACCTAGAGCCGGTGCTGTGCAACAAGAGAAGCCACCACAGCGAGAAGCCTGTGCGCCGCAACTAGAGAAAAGCCTGCACACAGCAACGAAGACCCAACGCAGCCCAAAATAAATAAATAAATAATTTTTTTAAAAAAAAGAGGCAAACCATTTACAAAAATAATTAAAGAAATGAAAATTAAAAGAGCAATAATATGTTGTTTATTGGCAAAGATGAAAAAGTATGATGATGTGCTGTGTTGCCCGGGGTATAGGGAAAAATAGGCATTGCTGATGTGCAAGCAATTTGGGGCATCCTATTTAGAGGGCATTTTTGCAGTATTTATCAAATTCAAAATGCACATGTCCTTTAACCCAATACTTGTCATTCTAGAAATTAGCCCACATATAAAGCTCTACCAGTTTGTAAGGAAAATCACATTTGTGTGGCTTTGCCTGTAATAGCAAAAGGCTGGATGCAACCCAAACGTCTTCCACCAAGGACTAGTGATGGTGAAGTATATAGTGGAATAGTATGTAGCTGTGAAAAGGAGGTGAAAGTTCTATAAATGCTGATTTGGAAATATCTCCAAGATACATCATTGAGTTTTATAAAAGACAAAGTTTTTAATGTTATGTTTAATATATTCCTACTTAGAAAAAAATGGGAGGGATGTATTTGGTAAGGACTGTTTCTGAAAGAAACCATTACCATTGGTTGTTTCTGAGGAGGAAGCCTGGTAACCTGGAAGTCTGGGGTGGAAAGGAGATTTACTTTTTGTTTTATACTCTGTTCTCTGCTTGAGAATATTTTTACCATGTGAATATATCACCTTTTGGACTGAAAACACTAGTTAAGAGAAACTAAAATGGACACATCAGATCTTCAATAATGAGAATAAGAGAAGGAAAGGCAAGGAAGGGTTATATGTAAATTTCCCCAGTATAGAAATATAAACCCTTTGATATAAAAATGAACAATTGGTAGATTTAAGAACGAAGACTCTTCTCTGTAAAACACATAGGATTCTGATCAGTGTGTTCTAAAAGTATGGTCCACAGATAAGCTGCTTATTAAAAATACAGATCCCTGGGCCCCACCCCAGTCCTACTCATTTAGTCTTAACAAGTTCCTTTAGTTAATTTTATACTCATTTTAAGTTTGACAACCTGACTGCCCTAGGTGCGTAGCATCCTCACTTTAACTAGTAACTGCATTGTGCTTGCCCATCCTACAGTATAATCACATAATATTTTTAATGTCTTATTTTAAAGCAGATTCTATTTAATAGTTTTATTTGCAATTTGACTCTTAAAACTCCAGAGGTCAGATTTCATGAATATATTTCTCCATGATGGTCAGCTGGGATTCAGATAAGAAAGATTGGTAGGAGATTAACTCCTCATAATAAGCATTTAACAGGGGAAAAAGCCAATAGAAGATATGTAAAGTGATCTTTAGAGTTTTGGAAGATACTTTTTTTCCCTTTTGATTGTCTTTGGAATGTGATTATTTCTGAGACATTTCTTCTAAGGACCTATAATATCATATATGAATTTTTAAATTTACTTTTTTTGTTGTTAAATATACATATAGAAGAGTACATAAAACATCTATGTACAGTTTAGTGAAATAATCATGAAAAAGACAGCTATGTACCCATCACCCAGGTTACAAATCCAAAAATCCCCTGAGACCCCCTCCCTGATTTATAACCCTGTCTCTCCTTACTGTACATAATCATAATCACAAATGTTGATAGGATTTTCAGAGTAAACTGAGTTGAAAGTTATGGAGAATATATTCAAAGTCTGTTGCAAATGTCTGTTTATTCTTTTCTTCTGAATAAAGATTTGCCATAGATTTTCTTTCCTATTAATATGGAAAGGCACAAACAAGTAAAAGATTATTTTATCTGCAACAGAATGATTACAGGAACAAAATAGGCCAGAAGTAGACATTGGTAATAATTTAACATATAATAATAAACACATAAATCAGTAGGGTTACTAAATAAAGCATATTTTATTAAATAGATCTATCTATTATGTGTTTGGGCAAATTGGTTACGTATTAGAAAAAGAAATGTGGATACTTAACCATACAGCGTGCATTAAAATATATTCCTGATGGATTGATGAGCTTCATAGTTAAAATGAAACAGTGTAAGGGAAAATTAATCTTATCCCTAAAGAGATTGCTTTTCCAAGTATAAAGACAGTGAAAGAAATCATAAGGGAAGCATTTGTAGATTTGACTACATAAACATTTGAACCCTCATGTTTCTAAAAGAAATCATAAAATTAAAATACAAACTAGGAAAAATATGTGTTGCAAATATGATATCTAACTTATAAAATAATATAAAAATATAAGCACTTCTGAAAAGAGAATGGGAAAATGAACATAATAGACATTCTTAACAAATGTTGGTTTGCAGATTTCAGATTTCATTATTTAAATTCATAACTGGGCAGTCAGCATTTATTGACAGTCTGTATTTGTAAAGCATAGGCTAAGCTGTGTAAAGAGATAAAAAAATACACAAGCTCAATAAATAGAAGTTTATTTTTCTACCAAGAAACAGTCTAAAAGATAGTGGGCTGCTCCAGGCATGTAGAGAGCTCTGTTCCAGGGACCCAAGTTCCTTTTCTGTTGTTCTAACATCCCCTGGGGTGATATCCTTGTCCAAGTGGTCAAAGCTGGCTCATCATCAGTGCTTTCATTGTAGCCCACAGGAAGGGGAAATAGGACATGCAGGGCAAGTGACTACGTCTTTAGGTGATGACTAGGAAGCTGTATGTATCAATTCTACTCACATCCCATTGGTACAGACTTAGTACATGGCCACACGTATCCGCAAGAGGAGCTGAAAATGTAGCTCAGCAGCCATGCCCCCAGTTAAAATGCAAGGATGCTTAAAAAAAAAAAGATATAGCTATCACAGCATAAACAGAAATAATGGTACAAGGCACTAAATTGGCACTAAATTAAGCAGTACTCCTCTGGGTAGGAAATCTCAGCTAGAAACAAGTACTTCCTGTTAGGAAGATTGTGGAAGTCTCATTTTTGCCATGGAATGTCACATTTGATTTCTTTTTGTAGAAGTGGGAGGATTTGTTCTCTGTCCCAGGTAACAAAGTTGGTTTGAAAGTAATTTTAAGAAATAACAACAAAAAATGCATGGATGCTGTAACAAAAGAAAGGGAGAATGGATGTAAGGACACAGTTAGTAGTCTCTGCTATCAAATGTCTCCATGTATCCAGGTACCCCCTCTTCCCATGCAAAAAACATATTCATCTTTCCTCAAAGGATAAGACCCACAGTCCAGTCCAGTTATTGTGTCCAACTCAAAATCCAGAGTCTCTGGCTTCTATCAGGTCTTTGTGGTTCTCTGGGAGTGACCCCTTTGATTGTTCTTTGTGATTTTGGCTTTATCCTCGGGAAGGCTCTTTTTTGGTCCATTCTTCTTAGTGAATACACCTGAAGTTGGAGGCTATGCCATTCTTAGGGGCTACACAGCTGTGGTGTTTCACTTTCTGCCTGATACTGATTTGGGGACCTCAGGATTACTTTAGGAATCAAGCATCTTAAAGCTTCATAGAACCGTTTTGCGGTGTCTTTGGTGATACACTTCCCTCAAACATTTAGTAGGCTTCTCTATTTACATCCAGTGGGTTCATGTAAAGGTAGCCACATCCAAAGATTTTTACTTATGGCTGTGTTTCTTACACCTGCTGAATCTCCTTTCCTTTACTCCTTCTGTGCTCAGCTCATCCCTTTTCCCTCAATTTCGTGGTGGCTGCCAGGATGCCATCTGATAAAAGGACTGGGTAGGAAAATAACACCTTTAATTTGATCTTTGCTGCTAGACAGGCTCTGAAGGATGTTATTTCCTGCCATTTTAGGATACAGAAGCAACCTGAGGCTTCAAATTCCTGGATTCTCATTAAATTTGGATAGTAGGCCTTGGGCAGAGAGAAACCCCCTTAGCAGAGCTCTTGTCCCTTCCGTCTGTGCTTGCAAACCAGCTACCACTTGCCTGGCTCCATCTCTCTTGTAGTGCCATCCTAAAAGCGGCAAGGGGCAGGAAACAGAGTAGTGTTCTGATTTTTTTCCAGCCAGTTCCAGGTAATCACAAGCAGTGGTTTTGCTGCATCTCACAAGTCACCTGCCTTTTCAGCCTGCAGCCTAACCACTAAATCAGTGCCAACTATGTTATGCCTTTCTGAATGCAGAATTCTAATTCTGGAGCTAATTTCTCCATCAGGGAACAGTTAAGCTGTTATAGTGAGGAGTCTCAAAATATAATGGCTGAAACAAGATAGTATTTCTTTCTTATGTGATAGTCCAGAGTTGGCAGGTGGGCCAGGGCCTAGGCACCTCTGTTCTACAAAGGAACCTAAGTTCCCTCTATCTTGTTGCTTCCCTAGGGAAATGCCTTGGCAGGACAGTCCAGAGTGGATTTATCCACACTGTAGTAACATTTCATCCCACAGGAAGAGGGAGAGGGAGACCAGGGAGAGCATTTTATCCTCAAGGAGGTGACCTTGAAATCCTCCCACTCTCATCACATTGGCCCAAACTTGGTAACAAGACCCCACCTCACTGCAGGGGGAGCTTGGAAATGCAGACTGTAGCTCACCCCAGCACAGACTTGGGGTGCTCTGTAATTAAAAGGAAAATAGAGAGAATGGACACTGGGGGATAGTTTATTGTCTCTACCACAGGCAAACTGGCTGTTTAGGGGGAAAAGTTCAGTTTATATCCTCTTTTTATACCATGCATCAAAATAAATTCAGATGAATTAAATGGTTAAATATTTAGTTGGAAAACAATATATAGGAATATTTATCTGATCTCTACATAGGAATTTTTTTCTAAAGCATGAAAAACAGGAAAATTATAAAGAGAAAAATTGATCTGACCACTTACAAACTGTTGAGTGTACAAATTGTTAAGCTTAAAACAAAATTGACCAACAGGAGAAAATATTTGTCAAAATAAGGGCAAGAACAGGTAAATAATACAAATAAATATATTAAGCACTCATTGAAAATAAGAAAAATTGTAATATACCAATGGGAAAAAAGACCAGTAGTCAAAAAAAGAAATGCAAATTAAAACAAGGAGATCCCTGGACTTCCCTGGTGGTGCAGTGTTTGAGAGTCTGCCTGCTGATGCAGGGGATATGGGTTCGTGCCCTGGTCCGGGAAGATCCCACATGCTGCAGAGCGGCTGGGCCCCTGAGCCATGGCCGCTGAGCCTGCGTGTCCGGAGCCTGTGCTCCGCAACGGGAGAGACCACAGCAGTGAGAGGACCGTGTACCGCAAAAAACCACACACACACAAAAAAAACAAGGAGATCCCTTTTGGCCTTACCAAGTGTGACAGACAGAATAATACCCCCATCCCCCAAAGATGTCCATGTTCTAATACCCGGAACCCGTGAATGTGTTCTGTTACATGGCAAAAGAGAACTACGATAGTAGGTGGAATTAAGTTTGCTAATCATCTGACCCTAAAATAGGGAGATTATCCTGCGTTATCCAGGTGGGCCCAATGTAATCACAAAAGTCCTAAAAGGAGAGATAGAAGAGGAAGTCAGAGAGATGCAGTGTGAGAAGGACTCAAACCACTGTTGCTGGCTTTGAAGACAGAAGAGGGGGGCCAGGAGCCAAGGAATGCAGGTGGCTGCTAGAAGCTGGGAAAGACGAGGAAGCATATCCTTCTCTAGAGCCTCCAGGAAGGAACATAGCCATGCCACACCTTGAGTTTAGCTCAGTGAGACCCATGTTGGACTTCTGATTTACAGAAATGTAAGAGAATAAATGAGTGTTGTCTTAAAGCCACTAAGTTTGTGGTAATTTGTTATAACAGCAATAGAAAACTAACACACCAATTTTGTGTGTATGTGTGTAATTTTTATTTTTCTATTAAACATTTTTTTTTAATTTTTTTCTTTATTTTTAGGTGAGTATTTTTTAAATAGTGGTATTCAATGCTTGGTGAGGCAGGCACTGTTGACCACTACTGATGGGACTGTAAATTGCTACAGGCTCTTCTGAAATACAACTTTGGAGTATATTTCATAAGATCTAAAATGTTCATACCCTCTGACTTATCGACCCTAAGGAAATAATTTGGAAATGGCAAATATTTTTATACAAAGGTTATCACAACACCATTATTAATATTAACAAATAAGTAACAAACATTAGGAAAATGTTAAATGAGTTTTTGTACATCTGTATGATAGACTATCAGTGGAGCTATTAACAATTATGATATAAAGAATGAAATGAGAAATGCTTATTATACACTATAAAGTTAAAATGATTTAGTGCATAAAACTGTATATTCAATTTGATATCTATGATTACCTGTGCCTGTCTTGATTGAGAGATGCATTGGAAAAAAAAACTGAAAGAAAAAAAGACTGAAAAATCAAAATATTAGGAATGGTTATATGAGTTACTGAATCATTGAATTTATGGACTTTTTCTTCTCTATGCACTTCTTTTCTACTACGAGTATATATATAAAATACTTTTAAACTAAGAGGACAAAATAAGAGTTATGAGACAAAAAAAACGTTATGAGACAAAATGGGGGGGAGGTAGGTCTCTCTCAGACCAGGACTAAGTCCATTTTTCTCCCGAGCTTTGCTGAGAGATTATCGTATTTGGCCTTAATAAAAATCCTGTGAGATAAAGTACGTTTGGGGAAATTGAAATGAAAGAGAATAAGTGATTCACCAAAGATTATACAGTTAATAAATTTAGATAAGTCTAGAAGCTGAGTCTTTTGATATCTAACCCAATATTCTTTTCACTGTGTTTTTTAATGAACTTTCTGTAACTGTACTTGATATGTTATTATTATAAGCTTCTTTAGGCCAAGACTGTAGTTCTTATCTTTATATTCCTTTTAGTGTCTGCTGTAGGTGCCTTGACCATAGTAGGTATGCAGTAGATATTTTTAATTGGATCATAATTGGCCAAAATTATTAAAGGGTACAAAAGGGAAATAGATTTTCATAAAAGAAAACTGAGGCTATGGTAAAAATCTTTAGAAAGCTCATTCCTTTTCACCATTTCAGTCTGTTTCTCCCTTCCTAACTTCCTTTTTCCTGTAATTAATTCATAGCATCTCTGACCCTTTTTATTGCCTTTTTGGGCTAAATAAAGGAAAACTACTTCTAGCACTTTAGACCATTTTCAATATCCAGGAAATCCTGTAACACATGAGTTTATTCTCATGCAGGATGATTAGGAATGGGGAATTGGGAGAAAGCTTGTGAACCATTGGCATATTGAGTGTTAGAGATAAGTATTCTTATTCTAAATCATTTCTCATTAAAAATACATAGAATTTAAGTTAAGAATGCTGGATTTACACTGAGGAAATACCTGCTCAGTTTCTAAAAAGCCAACTCGCTAATGTTATCCCCAGTGCTAGTCATAATAAAGGTTTATAAAGTACATCTCTGCATAGAATAAAAATATGCCAGCCCATGCACCGCCACAAAGAGTAACGCCTACTCACCACAACTAGAGAAAGCCCATGTGCAGCAACAAAGACCCAATGCAGCCATAAATAAATAAATAAATAAATAGCTAATAAGAACCTGCTGTATTAAAAAAAATTAAACTTAAAAAAAAAGGGGGCTTCCCTGGTGGCTCAGTGGTTGAGAGTCCGCCTGCCGATACAGGGGACATGGGTTCGTGCCCCGGTCCGGGAGGATCACACGGGCTGCAGAGCGGCTGGGCCCGTGAGCCGTAGCCGCTGGACCTGTGCGTCTGCAGCCTGTGCTCCGCAGCGGGAGAGGCCACAACAGTGAGAGGCCCGCATACTGCAAAAAAAAAAAAAAAAAAATTTGTGGACTGGTGAAATCACTTTTAATTTTGATTTCTAGTCCTGGCTTAGCCATTAGCTAGTTATATGACTTTGAAACTCCCCTCACAAATAATTTTTGAAGAAAAGAAAGTTATAAATAAGTTATAAAATAAGTGTGATTTTAAATGTATTATTAGCTTTTCTGGAACTCGGTTTTCCTATAAAATCAAGAGGGTGGGTTATCTAGCTGAGGTTTGAAGTTTCTTCCAACTATAAAAATTCAAATTCTAAAATATCATATTATTTTAAGTAGAAAATAATTTAAGAATCATGGGTATTTGTTCCAGAATGTCAGGAAGCAAAAGGTTGGGATACCAGAATATCATTAAATACAAGCTAAAATGTCAAGTACATGAAAACACATGAACTTACAGGTCTTCAGTTTGAACTTTAGCTATTGGCATTTGTTTGAAAAGCTATAGTATATTGAATAATAAGAAAAGGAATGCAGCTGTGCAGAAATGCCACACTACGTGCCCCTGAGCCTTGGCCTCTCCATGGGCAGGGGCAGCAATTGAGGGCTGAGGTGCCCAGGGCCGTGGCAGATGTGGCCAGGCCATGCTAGGTGTCCTCATGCCTGCCGTGGGCCAGCCAGCCTCAGCAGTACCGACACTGGTGGGCCGCTCCCACTTCCTAGTCTCTACCATCTGGTTCTGCTGATGCTGGAAAAACTCCCAAAGCTCTGATCTAATCTTCTTCTCAGCCCACAAGGGAAATTCCCCTATTTTCCACCTGGCCTGTGGGGACAGTGTAAACTAGGCCTCAGAAGTAGGCAGAAGCTACGTAAGGAGAAAAAAAAGGAACAAAGAAAAAAGACCCAAGGGAGAAGGGAAGAAAAGGAAGTTGGGTGGGGAGGGGGAGACAAGGAGAGGGAGTCAATTAAGGGACCAGTGAGAGGAGACTGGGATGAAGGAGAGCAGTACCCCTGCGCCTTGGCACGTCTGTCAGGGCTTGACCTGTGAAGGTCAGGACACCTGCAGTCTCCTAACTGTGAATATACGAGTATACCCATCTTCATCAGGCATGAAGTTTCAGGCAAGGAAGCAAGAGTTAGACCCCTTGAATTAACTAGTCAGCTTCCAGAGAGCTCCCTTTCTGCTACAGAGCTTTTTGCCCAGGAGACAAAACTACGTCCTCATGCTGCTAACTTCTGCCTGCCCTCCCCGGGTGCACTGTGCTGGAGACAGTGCTAAAACCTTGGCCTCGCTCTAACCACTCTCATTTTCTTTTTCTAAAAGTTTTGTTTCCCAAATATTAATCACCTTGTTTTTTGTATTGCTGAATAGAAGCTTTTTAAAATTTACAAGTGGAACTGATGTGATGTATGTGGTGGAACTTTGTGAGGTTTGTACAACACAGGTTAGTTGTGTATTTCGGTGACCCCACTTCCCTGTACTTGGATCCTGGAGAGCATCCACACTGCCTTCGCACCCTGGGAGGCACTCTGGGGAGTTTAGAAACCGTGGTCCTTACCCACAAGGAACTTAACTGCTACTTGCAAAACAAAACTGAAGCATGTAATCATGACAGAAAAATTAACGTTAAGTTATGTAATCTACTTCACTTAACGGAAGGTTGTGAATCACACCTCTTTTGTTGTTCTGTGTTGTTGTTCTTTGTTTTTTTTTATTTTTACATCCTTATTGGAGTATAATTGCTTTACAATGGTGTGTTAGTTTCTGCTTTATAACAAAGTGAATCAGTTATACATAGGTTCCCATATCTCCTCCCTCTTGCGTCTCCCTCGCTCCCACCCTCCCTATCCCACCCCTCCAGGTGGTCACAAAGCACCGAGCTGATCTCCCTGTGCTATGCAGCTGCTTCCCACTAGCTATCTATTTTACGTTTGGTAGTGTATATATGTCCATGTTGTTTTTAACAGTCAGCCCAGATCAATCGGTATGAGTTTCTGAAAGCCAGCTTCCTTCAGGAGTGCTTCAAAAGCATTAGGACAATCACAACAAGTTGCATTTATCTTTCAGCATGTGAAGGCAGAGAGACTTTTAAGTTCAGACTGTTCATGTAAGCTGGGTGTTTTTCCTTTTCATACTGTCAAGTTCATATACCTAATTTTTGTTCTGGCATCTGTTTTTAACAATTAGAATGAATAGTCTAATTGTAAATTTCCATTTTCTCATGTATCCAACTTCCATCCTCAGCAGTCTCCTGAAACTGCTTCTGCTCAGATCATGCAAGACCTCCTTGTTGCCGAATCCAGTGGTTACATTTCAGTTAAACCCTCTTTCTGTTTGATCTGAAATTATTGGTACCTCACTTTCATCTTCTCTAAACCCTTCTCTCCTTAGTTACTATGACACCAGGTTTTCCTGTTTTATTTTTTTTCTGCCTCTATAATTACTCCTTCTCAATTGTCTTTCTAGACTCCTCTTCCCCTGACTATTTAAATGATGGTATTCTCCAGAGTTTGTTCCCCAAACCCAATGTATATCTCTCATCTCAGACCTCTTTCCTTAGCTTGCAACCTGTAGTCAACCACTTATTGGACATTTCTACAGTTATGGGTACCCCCCTTTATATCCAGTCATTCACTTAACTATATCTATTATACCACCTTAACAGCCCTCCAAACCATCCCTCCTCTGTACCTCACTGTTGTTGCCAGTAGTGCCACCGGGTCCTTGTCCTGGACTCCATGCCTAAGAGTGTTCCACTCTGGTTTTCCTTCAGTTTTGCCATTCCTTATGGGGTGAGGAGTCTGTAGAGCCGAAGAGATGTGTCTGCCCTGCCCATCACCACTTTCAAGCTACACAAGACCCCAGCAATCCCTGCAACATACCTCTTTCCCAGGTCTGTTCTTCCAAGAGTGAACTGCATCCCTGGGGTGTGCTCCCTAGGCCCAAGGGGTAGCTAAGGGGCAGGTGTTTGGAAGGGGATAGCTGGAGCTTGGATGGAGTTGGACCTTAAGGTTCATGTGCATGTATGTGAAGCCCCTGATGTTATAGATCAGAACCAGAGGTCAGAGGAGAAGGAGGGTGTGCAGGGACCTCTACTAGTACTCTTGTCCCAGGCCCCACAAGCTTAGGCCTAATTATTGCCTTATTTTTCTTTATATTCCTGATAGAGTACTGGTAGGTTACTCTTCAACTACTCTACTTAAAAAGTTTTAGCTTTTTAATTTTATATTCCCATGTACCCATGGCTATCACAGTGCCTACCCAATACACAGTGAATACTCAGTACCTCTTTGTTAAATGAATTAAATAATACAACTTGTATTGAACCATTTATAATTATTTCCTCTCCTTAATTGTCATTTTAAAGAATTTACGGTAATGTTTGTATGATTTTATTATGTCTTAGGGCCAGTACTTTTCCAGAAAAAAAAAAACCTCTGCATTACTATTAAATGGGAAAACAAGATTTTATATATATAACTGAATTATTTTTAAATATATTTTTACAAACAAGTTAATTTCATAAAATAGGGTAAGTTTTCTTTCCCCCAAGGCTTTTTTTTTTTAACATCTTTATTGGAGTATAATTGCTTTACAATGGTGTGTTAGTTTCTGCTTTATAACAAAGTGAATCAGTTATACATATACATATGTTCCCATATCTCCTCCCTCTTGCGTCTCCCTCCCTCCCACCCTCCCTATCCCACCCATCCAGGTGGTTACAAAGCACCGAGCTGATCTCCCTATGCTATGCGGCTGCTTCCCACTAGCTATCTATTTTACATTTGGTGGTGTATATGTGTCCATGCCACTGTCTCACTTTGTCCCAGCTTACCCTTCCCCCTCCCCGTGTCCTCAAGTCCATTCTCTAGTAGGTCTGCATCTTTATTCCTGTCTTGCCCCTAGGTTCTTCATGACTTTTTTTTTTTTTAGATTCCATATATATGTGTTAGCATACGGTATTTGTTTTTCTCTTGCTGACTTACTTCACTCTGTATGACAGACTCTAGGTCCATCCACCTCACTACAAATAACTCAGTTTCGTTTCTTTTTATGGCTGAGTAATATTCCATTGGATATATGTGCCACATCTTCTTTATCCATTCATCTGTTGATGGACACTTAGGTTGCTTCCATCTCCTGGCTGTTGTCACTAGAGCTGCAATAAACGCTGTGGTACATGACTCTTTTTGAATTATGGTTTTCTCAGGGTATATGCCCAGTAGTGGGATTGCTGGGTCATATGGTAGTTCTTTTTTTTTTTTAATTTTTTTTTTTGTAGTTCTACTTTTAGTTTTTTAAGGAACCTCCATACCGTTCTCCATAGTGGCTGTATCAATTTACATTCCCACCAACAGTGCAAGAGGGTACCCTTTTCTCCACACCCTCTCCAGCATTTATTGTTTGTAGATATTTTGATGATGGCCATTCTGACTGGTGTGAGGTGATACCTCATTGTAGTTTTGATTTGCATTTCTCTAATGATTAATGATGTTGAGCATCCTTTCATGTGTTTGTTGGCAATCTGTATATCTTCTTTGGAGAAATGTCTATTTAGGTCTTCTGACCATTTTTGGATTGGGTTGTTTGTTTTTTTTGATATTGAGCTGCTTGTAAATTTTGGAGATTAATCCTTCGTCAGTTGCTTCACTTGCAAATATTTTCTCCCATTCAGACTATACTACAAATCTACAGTAATCAAGACAGTATGGTACTGGCACAAAAACAGAAATATAGATCAATGGAACAGGATAGAAAGCCCAGAGATAAACCCACGCACATATGGTCACCTTATTTTTGATAAAGGAGGCAAGAATATACAATGGAGAAAAGACAGCCTCTTTAATAAGTGGTGCTGGGAAAACTGGACAGCTACATGTAAAAGAATGAAATTAGAACACTCCCTAACACCATACACAAAAATAAACTCAAAATGGATTAAAGACCTAAATGTAAGGCCAGACACTATCAAACTCTTAGAGGAAAACATAGGCAGACCACTCTATGACATAAATCACAGCAAGATCCTTTATGACCCACCTCCTAGAGAAATGGAAATAAAATCAAAAATAAACAAATGGGACCTAATGAAACTTAAAAGCTTTTGTACAGCAAAGGAGAACATAAACAAGATGAAAAATAGGGTAAGTTAATGGTAGGTGACGGAAACCAGTGTCAGGCAAACATGAAAATCTTTATATTACAGATTGGTGTTATGCCATGGTTACCAGACGGCAGTGCTTATAACCACTTAGTAAGTGTCAGGCCCTGAGGGACTCTAAGATGTAGGTGCAAGAAGGAGCAGAACTAAGATCTGGAAAATTTAAAGATTCTGGGAAGAGCAGGCACTGGATTTCCCTGCCAGGTTTCCCATGAATTCAGAGGGTAACTCAAAATCCTATAGGTCCCAGTTCTCCTACTGAGCTCATTTATGAGGAGTGCATTTATTTATGATGACTTTAATGCAAAAAAGCACTTACTTATTTAAATTAGAATAATTTTGAAACGCCAAAACAGCTTGTTTTTCCCTATGATTTTTCACTTTGATAATTCATGTTTTAGGTTGGCCTTCCAAGTTCGGTGACCTTTTAGACTTAGTAGCCATCTGTAATGTCCCTAGTGCTATACGTGCTCTGGATATTTACTTTAGCAGGTATACATGTTATAGTGAGAAATATTCTGATCTGAGAATTGAGTAAACTGGACTTGGATGATCCTTACCTTATCTCAAGCTCACATGTTCTATGACTTATGTTTGCTCCTTGGAAAATAGTCTATTCGTGATTTCACTGAGAAGTAGCAAAGAGTTAAGCCATGGCAATGATTTGAGTTTTATACCTTAGTTTTCAGGATTCATACTGTTTTATCAAGGTTTTTTTTTTTTTTAATAGGTCGTTTCTTCCATGTTCTCCTTCTACGCTTAACATTTTTAGGCATAATAAATCTTACTCATTCCAACCCTTCTCCTTCTAGATGAGATGAGTCTTTCAGGAATACCTCATTAAAGGTGTTAAATGTAAAACCAGTTACCTTTATGAGCCGTCATGTGTCGTTTGATTATTGTACCATCACGAGTCATGATTAAAACCACTTAATGACAGTGTTTCAAGAATACTTCTATGATGAAATTTCTGTGTGACAGCTGGGGACCCTCTGGCATTTGGAGGAGGTATTTGGTTTATAAGCAGTTTCATTGTGTTTGTCATCTAGAAAATACTTCCCCCTTACGCAAGAAAGATTTTAATTGTCTTTGGTTTTCTTAATTTAGTAATATTAACGACGCTTGAAGCCATTTTGCCTTCGAATAACTTTTCCAACATATACAAAGATTTGAGCAGATGTAATTCACATATTTCACTTCCCACTCACTTATGCTTCTACGTTAGGGCCCTACCTCTCCTCACATGCCTGTTTATTATTTCCTTGTACATTTGAAAAACTTTTTCTAAGTAGCTTAAGGTGGTAGTTGCTAAAAAGAGGATTTGGCACCCACATGGTGACTGAAAAGCAAAAGGAACAGAAAGAAAAAGTAGTTAGTATCATGTGTATGTCACATACACTGTTCCTTCCCTTTCCTCTGCCTCCAAGGTAGAAGAGGTTGACTCACTTCCCATTCTTGTCTGCCACCGCTTACCCCCTTGGTGTCCATACGTTTGTTCTCTACTTCTGTGTCTCTATTTCTGCCCTGCAAACCGGTTCATCTGTACCATTTTTCTAGGTTCCCCATTCTTGTCCGTGCTTTTTGGACTTCTGGCTTCTTTTCTCCTTCAAGGCTACTCTTGAATGTGAATGTATATTTTGGGGGTGGAGGAAGAAATGTGGGAAAAGGGTTTTCACGTTCCGTGTTCAGCAGGGAACAGGATAGAGCACTGAATAGAATAGTGAGGAAGGATGAGCAGGAGAACAACTGGAATGGAAGCAAGAAACTACTTTTCACTAACCCTTACAATTAAAGTCATGGTCAGAAGATTGGGACTGGAAGGGACCTAGTGATCTGTGATTATAGTACCTTAACCTAACAAATGCTCGAGGCATGAATATTCAATTTAAACTAATCTCATCATTTTAGAGGAGAAGGGATGGAATCCTACAAAGACGTATTACCCAGGGCCATTCAACTAGTTAGGTGCAGACTAGATCCTCTGATTCCTCTTCCATTAGAAGATTCTGTAATGATTACTTTCTTTTTTGTATTTCCATCACCTGGCACAGAGTAGGGTGTGGAATGTTGAGCTCAACGAACTGTGTTATTTGTAGGGCTGGCGGCACTTACTAGGTCTCTGTGAGTGGCAGTCTAATAGAGTATGGATTTGGGAGTCAAACCTGGGTCTAAATCTTAGCTTGCCTGTTAGCACTTGGGCAAGTTTCTTTATCTTTCCAAGCCAAAGCTTTCATATCTCAATAAATGGGGATAATAATAGCTTCCACATAGTGTTGTGATAACAAATGAAACAAGTTATTGGAAGTATTTAGTTTGGAATGTGACACAAATCAGAGGCTTTGGTAAATATTTGTGAAATGAATAAGGGGTGACTATTGCTGTATTTTATCTCCCTCACAGAGAGTCACCATACTTTGCATTTCAGATGTGTCGTAGTCTTTACAGATATGTATTCTTATTGCCATAGTTAACTGCAGTGTGGCTAACTTCTCTTTGTCTAGAAGATTCCTGTCTCAGCTACCTCACAGCCTTTTAATTTGTTTGATTGCAGACTAATCCATGCAGGACAGCTGTTAAATGGATTGGCAGGTCCGACTGTAATGAACGCAGCTCCATTCCTCTCCACAACGTGGTTCTCTGCAGACGAGCGGGCCACTGCCACAGCTATTGCATCAATGCTCAGTTATCTTGGGGGAGCATGTGCATTTTTAGTTGGACCACTTGTTGTTCCAGCTCCCAATGGGACGGCGCCTCTTCTTGCTTCAGAGAATAGCAGGGCCCACATTAAAGATCGCATAGAGACTGTATTATATGCAGGTATTTTGAAGTTTATTTTCTTCCTGTTATGTTTTGTCTTTTATCCCCATCATCTTCACTCTACTTTCTGTATACCAGACCACTTCTTATGAAGTAGAGGACTAATCCATACATATTCATACATGTGCTTTCCTTTCATGTAATATGGAGATGCCTATTTAAAACTGACCCTTTCTTGGAAGTTATGAAGTTTAAAATGTATTATTGCTACATGTAAGGTTATTTCTTAACTTTGCTCTTCCTGTCCATACAGTTAAGCACTGTGGTGTATTTTCTAGGTACCAGTATAAAAAGCTGAACATCACGATCCACGATAAATATTTGTTAAGCATCTGTTGGTAGGTGTTAAGCCCATTGTCTCCCTTGCAGTTTCCCTGTCATTGGCCGTGTTCTCTCACCTTATAAACCGGTATCACCCATGATTTATCCTTTTCATTTCCTACTCTCTGTATGTTTAGTCTATTCATAAGGGACGTTGATCTTTTCAAAATATTCTCCTGGGTCCTTTCTCTTTATTTCTAGAGTCAAGCCCTAGTCCACTCTTAGATCTCCTTAAATATATCCCCTCTGGGGCTTCCCTGGTGGCGCAGTGGTTGAGAGTCCGCCTGCCGAGGCAGGGGACGCGGGTTCGTGCCCCAGTCCGGGAAGATCCCACATGCTGTGGAGCGGCTGGGCCCGTGAGCCATGGCTGCTGAGCCTGCGCGTCCGGAGCCTGTGCTCCACAACGGGAGAGGCCACAACAGTGAGAGGCCCGCGTACCACAAAAAAAAAAAAAAATATATATATATATATATATATATATATATATATATATCCTCTCTCCCCATGTGCCTGTTTATTATTTCCTTCTGCATTCAGAAAACTTTTTATAAGTGTTTACTATATATCAAGGACCTTGCTAAGCACTGGGATTTGGTAAGATCACTGATGAGATCATTATAATACAAATAAGGATATACAGAGCTTAGAAGGCCTAATTGACTTGGCTTTGGGGAGAAGTTGAGGAGTCAGGGAAGGCTTGACTGAATGTTCAAGCGGATTAAGGTTCCTTATAGAAGGAACAGCAAGTGAGAAGGCAGAGAAGGTATGAGAGCTCAGTATGTCCAGGGAACTGCACGTAATTTGCTGTGACTAGAGTGGTGTAAATATGTGTTTGGGTGTAGGTAGCAAGTGGCAGAAAATGAGACTGGAAAGATAAAGGACCAGATTATGATGTACTTCATATTAGTTCATGTATTTACTTATTAATTTAACAAATATATTTTGAACTCCTATGTATCTGTCAGTGTGCTAGGCCCTGAAGTAAACATGGTTCCTGACCAGACAGAACTTACAGTGTCCCAAAGGATACAGACAAACAGTTGTAAAACAGGGTGGTAAGGGCTATAACCAAAGATCTACAGTTGCTTTGAGAGCTCAGAGGAGAAGCACCTAACCAGATTTTGGTGGTCAAGTAGAGCTTCCTGGAGTTGCACCATCTAAGTTGGAACCTGATGGATGAGAGTTACCTAACTATAATGGGCAGAAGGAAGAATACATTAGAAAGACAGAGAGAACCATGGAGGAGAAGCCCAGTAATGGCAGGGAGAGCCTGCTGCATTCAAGCAACTGAAAACCCAGAGTAGCTTAGATCTGGTGAGAGTGGTGATAGATGAAGCCAGAGAGGTAAGCCATACCACACAAGCCTTCTAAGCAGAAGTAAAGGGTTTGAAGTTCATCATGTTGTAGGCAAAGGCCACACTCTGGAGAATTTTACACTAGAGAGTTCTCTAATGGAATTTACATTTCAAAACATTGGCCTGGCCAAAACTTTCGTTTGGGTTTTTCTGGAACATGGAGAAACCCAAACGAATATTTTGGCCAACCCAGTAGGATTTGGAGGGAAGAAAAGTGAAATTAGAGGTGGTGGCAGTAAATAAAGCATTTAACCCCCTGTATACAGCTTACTCCTTTTCTTTTTTTTTGTTTTATTTTGGGGACCCAATGTTATTGCAGAATGCGCAGGAAATTTGGTATTTTCTGCTTACATTACTCTTCAGTCTCCCACTTTATTATATAGGAAAAGGCATGACTTGTTTTAAAAATTTAATTTCATTTATTTTTTTATACAGCAGGTTCTTATTAGTCATCCATTTTATACACATCAGTGTATATATGTCAATCCCAATATCGCAATTCATCACACCCTCCCCCCGTGCCACTGCTTACCCCCCTTGGTGTCCATACGTTTGTTCTCTACTTCTGTGTCTCTATTTCTGCCCTGCAAACCAGTTCATCTGTACCATTTTTCTAGGTTCCACATATATGCGTTAATATATGATATTTGTTCTTCTCTTTCTGACTTACTTCACTCTGTATGACAGTCTCTAGATCCATCCACATCTCAACAAATGACCCAATTTCGTTCCTTTTTTTTTTTTTTAACATCTTTATTGGAGTATAATTGCTTTACAATGGTATGTTAGTTTCAGCTTCACAACAAAACGAATCAGTTATATATATACATATATTCCCATATCTCTTCCCGCTTGCGTCTCCCTCCCTCCCACCCTCCCTATCCCACCCCTCCAGGCGGTCACAAAGCACCGAGCTGATCTCCCTGTGCTATGCGGCTGCTTCCCACTAGCTATCTACCTTACGTTTGGTAGTGTATATATGTCCATGCCTCTTTATCGCTTTGTCACCGTTTACACTTCCCCCTCCCCATAGCCTCAAGTCCATTCTCTAGTAAGTCTGTGTCTTTATTCCTGTTTCACCCCTAGGTTTTTCATGACATTTTTTTTTTTAAATTCCATATATATGTGTTAGCATACGGTATTTGTCTCTCTCTTTCTGACTTACTTCACTCTGTATGACAGACTCTAGGTCTATCCACTTCATTACAAATAGCTCAATTTCGTCTCTTTTTATGGCTGAGTAATATTCCATTGTATATATGTGCCACATCTTCTTTATCCATTCATCCGATGATGGGCACTTAGGTTGTTTCCATCTCTGGGCTATTGTAAATAGAGCTGCAATGAACATTTTGGTACATGACTCTTTTTGAATTATGGTTTTCTCAGGGTATATGCCCAGTAGTGGGATTGCTGGGTCATATGGTAGTTCTATTTGTAGCTTTTTAAGGAACCTCCATACTGTTCTCCACAGTGGCTGTATCAATTTACATTCCCACCAACAGTGTAAGAGGGTTCCCTTTTCTCCACACCCTCTCCAGCATTTATTGTTTCTAGATTTTTTGATGATAGCCATTCTGACTGGTGTGAGATGATATCTCATTGTAGTTTTGATTTGCATTTCTCTCATGATTAGTGATGTTGAACATTCTTTCATGTGTTTGTTGGCACTCTGTATATCTTCTTTGGAGAAATGTCTATTTAGGTCTTCTGCCCATTTTTGGATTGGGTTGTTTGTTTTTTTGTTATTAAGCTGCATGAGCTGCTTATAAATTTTGGAGATCAATCCTTTGTCAGTTGCTTCATTTGCAAATATTTTCTCCCATTCTGAGGGTTGTCTTTTGGTCTTCTTTATGGTTTCCTTTGCTGCGCAAAAGCTTTTAAGTTTCATTAGGTCCCATTTGTTTACTCTTGTTTTTATTTCCATTACTCTAGGAGGTGGGTCAGAAAGAATCTTGCTGTGATTTATGTCATAGAGTGTTCTGCCTATGTTTTCCTCTAAGAGTTTGATAGTTTCTGGCCTTACATTTAGGTCTTTAATCCATTTTGAGCTTATTTTTGTGTATGGTGTTAGGGAGTGATCTAACTTCATACTTTTACATGTAGCTGTCCAGTTTTCCCAGCACCACTTATTGAATAGGCTGTCCTTTCTCCACGGTACATTTCTGCCTCCTTTGTCAAAGATAAGGTGACCATATGTGCGTGGGTTTATCTCTGGGCTTTCTATCCTGTTCCATTGATCTATCTTTCTGTTTTTGTGCCAGTACCATACCGTTTTGATAACTGTAGCTTTGTAGTATAGTCTGAAGTCTGGGAGCCTGATTCCTCCAGTTCCTTCTTTCGTTCTCAAGATTGCTTTGGCTATTCGGGGTCTTTTGTGTTTCCATACAAATTGCAAAATTTTTTGTTCTAGTTCTGTGAAAAATGCCAGTGGTAGTTTGATAGGGATTGCATTGAATCTATAGATTGCTTTCGGTAGTAGAGTCATTTTCACAATGTTGATTCTTCCAATCCAAGAACATGGTATATCTCTCCAACTGTTTGTATCACCTTTATTTTCTTTCATCAGTGTCTTATAGTTTTCTGCATACAGGTCTTTGGTCTCCCTAGGTAGGTTTATTCCTAGGTTTTTTATTCTTTTTGTTGCAGTCGTAAATGGCAGTGTTTCCTTAATTTCTCTTTCAGATTTTTCATCATTAGTGTATAGGAATGCAAGAGACTTCTGTGCATTAATTTTGTATCCTGCAACTTTACCATATTCATTGATTGGCCCTAGTAGTTTTCTGGTGGCATCTTTAGGATACTCTGTATATACTATCATGTCATCTGCAAACAGTGACAGTTTGACTTCTTCTTTTCCAATTTGTATTCCTTTTATTTCTTTTTCTTCTCTGATTGCCATGGCTAGGACTTCCAGAACTATGTTGAATAATAGTGGTGAGAGTGGACATCCTTGTCTTGTTCCTGATCTTAAAGGAAATGCTTTCAGTTTTTCACCATTGAGAATGATGTTTGCTGTGGGTTTGTCATATATGGCCTTTACTATGTTGAAGTAGGTTCCCTCTATGCCCACTTTCTGGAGAGGTTTTTTTTTTGGTTTTTTTTTGGTGGTACGCAAGTCTCTCACTGTTGTGGCCTCTCCCATTGCGGAGCACAGGCTCCGGACGCGCAGGCTCAGCAGCCATGGCTCACGGGCCCAGCCGCTCCGCGACATGTGGGATCTTCCCAGACCTGGGCACGAACCCGTGTCCCCTGCATCGGCAGGCGGACTCTCAACCACTGCGCCACCAGGGAAGCCCTCTGGAGAGTTTTATCATAAATGGGTGTTGAATTTTGTCAAAAGCTTTTTCTGCATCTATTGAAATGATAATATGGTTTTTATTCTTCAATTTGTTAATATGGTGTATCACACTGATTTGCTTATATTGAAGAATCCTTGCATCCCTGGGATAAATCCCACTTGATCATGGTGTATGATCCTTTTAATGTGTTGTTGGATTCTGTTTGCTAGTATTTTGTTGAGAATTTTTGCATCTATATTTATCAGTGATACTGGTGTGTCATTTTCTTTTTTTGTAGTATCTTTGTCTGGTTTTGGTATCAGGGTCATGGTGGCCTCATAGAATGAGTTTGGGAATGTTCCTTCCTGTGCAATTTTTTGGAAGAATTTGAGAAGGATGGGTGTTAGCTCTTCTCTAAATGTTTGATAGAATTCACCTGTGAAGCCATCTGGTCCTGGACTTTTGTTTGTTGGAAGATTTTTAATCACAGTTGCAATTTCATTACTTGTGATTGGTCTGTTCATAGTTTCTATTTCTTCCTTGTTCAGTATTGGAAGGTTATACCATTCTAAGAATTTGTCCATTTCTTCCAGGTTGTCCATTTTATTGGCATAGGGTTGCTTGTAGTAATCTCTTAGGATGCTTTGTATTTCTGTGGTGTCTGTTGTAACTTCTCCTTCTTCACTTCTAATTTTATTGATTTGAGTCCTCTCCCTCTTTTTCTTGATGAGTCTGGCTAAAGGTTTATCAATTTTGTTTATCTATTCAAAGAACCAGCTTTTAGTTTTATTGATCTTTGCTATTGTTTTCTTTGTTTCTATTTCATTTATTTCTGCTCTGATCTTTATGATTTCTTTCCTTCTGCTAACTTTGGGTTTTGTTTGTTCTTCTTTCTCTAGTTCCTCTAGGTGTAATGTGAGATTATTTGAGATTTTTCTTGTTTCTTGAGGTAGGCTTGTATAGCTATAAAATTCCCTCTTAGAACTGCTTTTGCTGCATCCCATAGGTTTTGGATCATCGTGTTTTCATTGTCATTTGTCTCTAGGTATTCTTTGATTTCTTCAATGATCTCTTGGTTATTTTGTAATGTATTGTTTAGCATCCATGTGTTTGTGTTTTTTACGTTTTTTTCCCTGTAATTCATTTCTAATATTATAGCATCGTGGTCAGAAAAGATGCTTGATATGCTTTCAATTTTCTTAAATTTACTGAGGCTTGATTTGTGACTCAAGATGTGATCTATCTTGGAGAATGTTCCGTGTGCACTTGAGAAGAAAGTGTAATCTGCTGTTTTTGGATGGAATGTCCTATAAATATCAATTAAATCTATGTGGTCTATTGTGTCATTTAAAGTTTGTGTTTCCTTATCAATTTTCTGTTTGGATGATCTGTCCATTGGTGTAAGTGAGGTGTTAAAGTCCCCCCCCATTATTGTGTTATTGTTGATTTCCTCTTTTATAGCTGTTAGCAGTTGCCTTATATATTGAGGTGCTCCTATGTTGGGTGCATATATATTTATAATAGTTATATCTTCTTCTTGGATTGATCCCCTTGATCATTATGGAGTTTCTTCCTTGTCTCTTGTAACATTCTTTATTTTAAAGTCTATTTTTTCTGATATGAGTATTGCTACTCCAGCTTTCTTTTGATTTCCATTTGCATGGAATATCTTTTTCCATCCCCTCACTTTCAGTCTGTATGTGTCCCTAGGTCTGAAGTGGGTCTCTTGTAGGCAGCATATATATGGGTCTTGTTTTTGTATCCATTCAGCAAGCCTGTGTCTTTTGGTTGGAGCATTTAATCCATTCACGTTTAAGGTAATTATCAATATGTATGTTCCTATTACCATTTTCTTAATTGTTTTGGGTTTGTTTTAGTAGGTCCTTTTCTTCTCTTGTGTTTCCCACTTAGAGAAGTTCCTTTAGCATTTGTTGTAGAGCTGGTTTGGTGGTGCTGAAGTCTCTTAGCTTTTGCTTGTCTGTAAAGCTTTTGATTTCTCCATCGAATCTGAATGAGATCCTTGCTGGGTAGAGTAATCTTGGTTGTTGGTTCTTCCCTTTCATCACTTTAAGTATATTTTGCCACTCTCTTCTGGTTTGTAGAGTTTCTGCTGAGAAATCAGCTGTTAACCTTATGGGAGTTCCCTTGTAATTTGTCATTTTTCCCTTGCTGCTTTCAGTAATTTTTCTTTGTCTTTAACTTTTGCCAATTTGATTACTGTGTGTCTCGGCGTGTATCTCCTTGGGTTTATCCTGTATGAGACTCTCTGCGCTTCCTGGACTTGAGTGGCTATTTCTTTTCCCATGTTAGCGAAGTTTTCGACTATAATCTCTTCAAATATTTTCTCAGGTCCTTTCTCTCTGTCTTCTCCTTCTGGGACCCCTATAAGCCGAATGTTGTTGCATTTAATGTTGTCCCAGATGTCGCTTAGGCTGTCTTCATTTCTTTTCATTCTTTTTTCCTTATTCTGTTCTGCAGCAGTGAATTCCAGCATGCTCTCTTCCAGGTCACTTATCCGTTCTTCTGCGTCAGTTATTCTGTTATTGATTCCTTGTATAGTTTTCATTTCAGTTATTCTATTGTTCATCTCTGTTTGTTTGTTCTTTAATTCTTTTAGGTGCTTGTTCTGTAATTCTTCTAGGTCTTTGTTAAACATTTCTTGCATCTTCTCGATCTTTGCTTCCATTCTTTTTCCAAGGTCCTGGATCATCTTCACTATCATTCTGAAATCTTTTTCTGGAAGGTTGCCTATCTCCACTTCATTTAGTTGTTTTTCTGGGGTTTTATCTTGTTCCTTCTTCTGGTACATAGCCCTCTGCCTTTTCATCTTGTCTATCTTTCTGTGAATGTGGTTTTTGTTCCACAGGCTGCAGAATTGTAGTTCTTCTTACTTCTGCTCGACAGCTCACTCCTTTTAAAGAAAGAAGTTGAAATGTAAAAGTAACTAAGTAAATAAAACTGAAAGTAGGTAAAACATAAATTTTATTTAAATTAAAATTTATAAATATATATATATTTATAATTTATATAAATATATATAAATTTTATATATAAATTTGTTATATCATTCTTTTTATTAAAGCTTAAGAAATCATTATATCTTTTAAATGACTGGATTTTAGGCATTATTAGGCATGTATTAATGCTCTACATCCTCTGCCTTATGGTTCCCATGCAGTCAAGCAGAAATCCCTACTCAAAGCTTCCAGCTATTGCTTCAGTGCTTTTGTATTTTCCAGTTTGCCTCCCTGAGATAATGTCCCATGACCCTTCATTCCATTAAAAAATACTTTGCTTAGAATCATGATCTTAAGAGATTAATGACTCTTAAACTAAAATTATTTCAGACAAAGACATCATAAGTAAACTTTTGACCAATATATGTAGGCCCACAGTTTCTCAACAAAATACTAGCAAACCTAATCCAGTAAAATAATAAGGATTATACACTACCAGCAAATGGGATTTATTCCTGGAATGCAATTTGGTTTAACGTTCAAACTTCAGCTAATGTAATATGTTAAATCAATAGAATGAAGGAGAAAAACTATGTGATCATCTTAACGGATGAAAAACAAAAGCATTTGGGAAATCCAGTAACATTTCAAGATAAAAGCACCCAACAGATTAGAAATAGACAGGAGCTCCCTCAACCTAATAATATTACGGCATCTACAAGAAACCCATAGGTAATATATTTAATGGTCAAAGACTGAATGCATCCCCTCCTGAGATCAGGAACATGTCTACTTAACATTGTTTGGAGATTCTAACCAGGATGACTGAGTAAGAAAAATAAGTAAAAGGCATCTATATCAGAAAGAAGATTGTAAAGCTATCTCTTGAAAATGACGTGATCTTGAATATAGAAAATCCTCTGTAAGCTAGAATAAAACTATTAGATCTAAAAAAACAAGTTTTAGGGTGCAAGATTAATATATAAAAATCAACTGTATTTCTACACATTTGCAATGAACAATCCAAACATGTAATTAGGAAAACAGTGCATTTGCAATAGCCTCAAAAAGAATAAAATATTTAGGAATAAAATTAACAATATAAGTGTAAAACTTGCACTCTGAAGACTATAGAGCACTATTGAAAGAAACTAAAGAAGACCTAAAGAAATGAAAAGACATCCTGTTCATGTGTTAGAAGTTTTAATATTATGAAGGTGATAATACTCCCCACATTTATCTACAAATTCAGTGCAATCTCAATTAATATTCAGCTGCCTTTGTTGCAGAAATTGGCAAGCTGATCTTAAAATCTGTATGGAAATGCAAGGGACTCAGAATAGCCAAAACAACCTTAAAAAGGAACAAAGTTGGAGAACTCACAATTTCCAGTTTCAAAGCTTACTACAAAGCTACACTGATCAAGACAGCATGGTACTGGCATAATGATAGACATATAAATCAACAAAAGTGAGATTCCAAAAATTAACCATTACATTTATAGTCAATTGACTTTTGACAACAGTGACAAGACAATTCAATGGGGAAAGAATAGGCTTTTCAACAAGTGGTATTGGAATAACTGGATATGCACATGCAAAAGAATCAATTTGAATCCCTTCCTTACCCCATACATAAAAATTAATTCAAAATAGGTCATAAACCTAAATGTGAGAACTAAAACTATATAAACTCTTAGAAGAAAACATAGGAGTAAACCTTCATGACCTTGGGTTAGGCGAAGCCTTTTTATAAGGGATAAATGGCACAAATGGCAAAAGAAAAATAGAAAACTAGGATTTCATTAAAATTTAAATCTTGTGCTTCAAAATACACCATCAACAAAGTGAAAAGACAACCCATAGAATGGGAGAAAATAATTGCAAATCATATATCTGATAAGGAACTTGTATCCAGAATATTTTTTTAAATTCTTACAATTCAACAACAAAAAGACAAACAATTCAATTAAAAGATGGGCAAAGGACTCAAATAGAGATTTCTCCAAAGAAGATACACAAATGGCCAAGAAGCACATGAAAAGTTGCTCATTGTCATTATTCATTAGGGTAATGTAAATCAGAACCATAATGAGTTAAACTTCAACCCAGTAGGGTGACTATAATCAATAAAATGGAAGATAACAAGTGTTGATGAGAAAGTGGAGAAATCGGAACCCTCGTACTTTGCCAGTAGTAATATAAAATGATACAGCCTCTTTGGAAACAGGTTGGCAGTTCCTCAAAATGTTAAACATAGATTACCATATGACCCACCAATTCCATTTCCAGGTATATGCCTAAGTGAGATGAAAACATACATCCATGCAGAAATTTGCACGCAAATATTTGTAGTAGCATTATTCATAATAGCCCCAAAGTAGAAACAATCTAAATGTCTGTTAACTAAGTGTATTTAAAAATGTGGTATATCCATTCAGTGGAATATTATTTGGCAAAAAATAAAGTACTGCTCCAACATGGGTGAATCTTGAAAACATTAAGTTAAAGAAGCCAGTCACAAAAGATTACATATTATATGATTCCATTTATTAGAAATGTCCATAGTACTCAAATCCACAGAGATTGAAAGCAGATTAATGGTTGCCTGGGCTAGGAAATTTGTGGAGTAATGGATACAGAGTTTCTTTGGGGGATGATGAAAAAATTTTTTAATTGTGGTGATGGTTGTAAAATTCATTGAATTATGCACTTTAATGTGTGAATTATATGTCACACGAATTATATCTCAGTGAAGCTGTTTACAAAAATGCCAGTAGTAAAATGGGCAAAGAATACAAACAAGGCAATCACAGAAGAAATACAAATGGCCAATAAGCATATGGAAGATGCTCATTCATTGTTACGAATAATTAAAAGGACTGTAAATTAAAGCAATTCATTTACTTCTTGTTGTTCCTCAGATTGTCAAAGAATAAAGACATTATCTGTGGTTAAGTGTCTTATAGAAATATTGTACCTTTTGCTAAGAATATAGCCCTAGAATTAGAATTATCCTACTGAAAGGATCTCTAGAAATCACTTAATCCGTTTCCTTTATTCGCCCAGAAAGAGTAAGGGATTCATTCAATTTATAAGTTAATTAATGGCATGGATAGGTCTATACTCCAAGGCTTCCTGACTTTTCTACTAGAGTCATGCTTTTCTACTAAATTGGGCACAGTTAAAAGCTGGAGTTTCCATGTGCCAGAACTCTGGAGGGAATGATCAGGACTCCTAGGAACCTTTCCTTCTGTAATGGTGCCAAACTAAGATTGTTCAGATGTTCATTTTACTTCTGATTGTTTAATAGCCTACATTAGCTAGTTTGTGTTTTTTAAATTTTGCTGTCTCCTGGTTTCTTTCTTTCTTTTTCTTTTCTTTTTTGGATGCTTTCCTGTTTTGTTCCGATTTCCCATGTAGCCTATAAATTGAGTCTGTCCTACACAGTGCATCAGAATATCCTGTCATTGGTCAAACAAACCTTCTCCTATTCTGTTCTTAGCAATTTTCTATTATATTCTTTACTTCTTAGGACCATGCTTATTAGACAGTCATCCTAGACCTGTTTAAAGATCTCTGTTATAGATAGTACTGTTGGTTTTTAAGGTGTTTCCTCCAGAGTAACATTTGTTTACTGCCTCAGTCCTCTTTCTGTGTAGTGTACTATACCATAAGTCTACCATACTTATTTCCTTATGACTTCTTACCTGCTAAAAGTTACATTTTTATGTATCAGTCTTTCTCACAATACTGAGCTATTTTGGCTAGGCAAGTAGTATATTTTGCTTATCTTTATATATCTAAAGCTTCAATGATGTGCAATAAATATTTGTTAGATAGATACTTGAGATACTGAACTTTTTGTGTTGTCTGATTAACATGTTACTTTTTTTTTTTTCAGAGTTTGGAGTTGTCTGCTTACTATTTTCTGCAACTCTAGCTTATTTCCCACCACGACCTCCTCTTCCTCCCAGTGTTGCTGCAGCTAGCCAGCGGCTGAGTTATCGGCGGAGCTTTTGTAGATTATTAAGGTAAATATACTTAAACTCACTTACTGGTTTTGACTAGCACCTTGAAGATAATTCCACATTTCTCTAAGATAATTTAAGATAGTAGTTTTTCAACAACCTACTAATCAGGTTGTAAATAATTGATAAAATATTGGTTAAATATTTTAGAGAGATTTCTTATCAGAAATCTATCTTTAAAAATTGCCCAGGACAGGAATAAAGATGCAGATGTAGAGAATGGACTTGAGGACACCGGGAGGGGGAAGGATAAGCTAGGATGAAGTGAGAGAGTGGCACTAACATATATACGGTACCAAATGTAAAATAGATAGCTGGTGGGAAGCAGCTGCATAGCACAGGGAGATCAGCTTGGTGCTTTGTGTCCCCGTAGAGGGGTGGGATAGGGAGGGTGGGAGGGAGATGCAAGAAGGAGGAGATATGGGGATATATGTATATGTATAGCTGATTCACTTTGTTATACAGCAGAAACTAACACAGCATTGTAAAGCAATTATACTCCAATAAAGATGTTTAAAAATTAAATAAAATAAAATAGAAACAAAAAAAATAAAATAATTAAAATTGCCCAAAGCAAAAACCTCTATAGTTTTTGCCTTCTCTATATACCACCCATATTTAAAAAATCAAACCTTTTGTTTAAATAAGTTTCTTTTATAAGGAAACATCATATAATAGTATCTGTGAAATCATGTGTTTTATGTGTTTATTATATTTTTCCTAATATGCAAATTATTTTTATTCATTATGTGTTTCTTGATACACATTAAAATAAACAAGTGCTATTTAATACAAAGTGAATAAAATAAATAATGTTTATTTACATATCACCTAAAATCATCTTGAACCTCCAGTGGGATCATATTTTGAGAAACTTAATTTCTAATTTTACTTTATTTTATTGGTACAACTTAAATGTAATTCGATTAAATTCTACACTTGAAGGCTTCAAATACTTGAAGGCCCAGTACTGAATTTGATTCTTTGGATATATAGACCATTTCTGATGATTATGATTTGTAATTGGGCCACTAGAACTTACGTTTTGGATTTTTTTCTCCAGTTAGTTGTGATGAGTTTTTACTGATTCATCAACAACTCTCCCTAGTTAGTTCTTTCTTTTCTAGTCTTCCTCTCCCACCAGATGGTAAGTTCCTTGTGGTCAAGAACTGTCTTTGTATCCTATATATTAATAATGTC
Organism: Delphinus delphis; assembly: GCF_949987515.2. NCBI lineage: Eukaryota > Metazoa > Chordata > Mammalia > Artiodactyla > Delphinidae > Delphinus > Delphinus delphis. Next base: position 67,989,881 of record NC_082686.1, read on the forward strand.
TGATAGGAATATAATGGGAGCCACATGTGTAATTTTAAATCTTCTAGTAGCCTTATTTAAAAAAAGTAGAAAGAAACAGGTAAAATTAATTTTAATAGCGTATTTTATTTAACTCAATATATCTCAAGTATTATTTCAACATGTAATCACTATTCAGAATTATTAATGAGATACTTTACATTTTTTTATTCATAGAAAATCTTTTAAATCCAGTGTGTATTTTATACTTACAGCACATCTCAATTTAGATGCTACATTTGCATTAGAAATCTAAATGGTCTGCATTTAGATTTCATTAAATTTACAATTAAAACAGTTTTCATTGAGCAGTGTCTCCCATATTACACTATTTATCTAAAGTTAAAAATAACTACCTGCAGTTTTTCAAATTTTGAATCAATACATCTTTGATATTATTTGAAAGGTCTTATATTCTACAGGCAATTGTTTGGGGCTTAATTGAAGATCTTTCACTTCCATAAAATACATTTTTTTCTCTTCATAATTTTAAACAAAACTTCCATAGCTAAAAGAACAATTTATTTTACCATCTCTCCATCTAAAAATCTTTTTCTTCTTGTGCAGGAATCCAAACCATTTTATAGCTGACCAAAAGTATAAGCTCAGATCTGTTCAAAATTGTTTAAAAATGTTTGTTGAACATTTAATTTAGATTTCAGACAACTAATCTTCTTGATTCTTTTTTGACTTTAAGAAGAAACTTCTTATAAAATTTATTGTGTAATTGTTGAACATGTCCCTTAATATTATCCACTTAATTATCCTAAAAATTTTTTTCCATAACAGACATCAATTTGACTCTGCTGCAGTAAGTTGCATCTACCATTTATTGTGAAATTTGCATCATACTTCATCTCGTAGTTTTCTTCCTGCATAAAATATTCATAAGCAAATTACAATGTTATATCAGTGTGTAAAAAATAATGAGAACTGAGTTAGTTCATTGACACCAAGAAGATCAGTGACGGGTTATAATACTAGAAACAACATATGCTACCACGTGCACACTACAGTAATATCTTACCCAATGCAGCAGTTAAAGTGAAATGTACTTCTGCCAAAACAATAAAGTTGTGTTTAATGGAAAAATACTTTTCACTGTTTCTGTTTTTAAATTGGATTTTAATTAATTAAAATGAAGTAAAATTAAAAATTAGTTCTTTACTTGCACTAGTCACATTTCAAGTGCTCACTAGCCACATTTGACTAGTGGCTACCATGTTAGACAGCATAGCTATGTAACATTGTTTTTCAAACTTTGATTCATAGCCAACCAATTTAGAGGGTTGACCACCTTTTTTTGATTAAAAAAAGTAGAATGGAATAAAAAAGAATTGAAAATATTATTGCATCTCCTATAGTAATGATACATATTTTTGTGATACTTTTGTTTCAGTATTTATGTACTGAATATTGGTAGGTAGAATATTTCTCATTCTGGAGTACAGTAAAAAGTTTTTGAAAACAACATCTCTGTAGCAGCTAGTAAATTGCCTTCCACATAATAGGCAAGAAAATCATATTAGTTCTATTGAATTGTGATCAGTAGAACATATTTGTAAGATGAGAGTTAAAATGATACTTTTTTTTTTTTAAGATGCTATTTAACTAAATTTTTCTCCATGCAGAGCTAGAGGTTAGAGAGCAATAGGTAAGGCTAGAGAGGTAGGTTAGGGTCAGATTACGCCATACTAATAATTTTGGACTATTCTGTGGGAAATGAGGAGTAACTGTAGGGTTTTAAGGTAAGGAGTTATGTAAAAGATTGTTCTGACAAGGAAAAAACAACTTAAAATGATCCCTTTGACCACAATATACCCTGTGTTTGCTTCTAATTACCCTAGAGTCAAGATCTTTATTCTCTGTTCAAACTATAGAGTATAAGATCTTTCTTCTCTATTAAAAACCCTTTACACTAATGCCTAACATTCCTTTGTCTCTTCCCACGTTCATTCGTTTACTGTGCAGGATTGCCTGCTTCTACTTTGGGCTTTCCAGGGGACTTCTTTGGGCCTGCCACGCTCCATTCCCCTAACCTACCTGTGTAATTTTCCCTGGTCCTTCAAAGAACTCCTGATATCATTACTTCCTGGATTAATCAGAATAACTGCTTCTCTAGATGCTAATTCCATTGTCTAGGCAGAAAAAAAAAATCAGTGGTTATGCTCCAAAGGTTCCACCACAATTATTTATTTACTGTCCATATGATTCCCATCACTTAACGTGCGTTTAACCTGTGTAACCTAATGTAAACATTTTTCTCCCTTTATGTATCAGTTTAATGTTTGATGATGGTGGTGGTTGTCTTTGCCTTTTAGACTTCAAGAGTGGAGAGCTGAGTTGAACGTGTTCCTTACTTCAGGATACATGAACAGGATACATGAACACGTTTATTCATTCATTCTTTTATTTATATTTCTCACTCCCATTCCCTTCTCCCTACCTAGGATACCTCTCAAACGCATTTGACGTGTATCTCTTTGTGCTCTGCGACATGTGTGTTGTTTTGTATGTGCCTGTCTGTTTAATTTATCTAAATGATGGCACATCATGTATCTCATTCGGTTTTGACGTTTTTTCACTAAACACTACGTGGTTTTTTAAATTACTTTTCATTTTGGAAGTACAAAGGTAGAGTAGTATAACATCTGTATCCCCATAACCCAATATCAACAGTTACCAATTTATGACCGATATTGTTTCATTTGTACTGTACCCACTTCTCCCCTTCCTGTATTATGAAGCAAATCCCAAATGACAAATCATTTCACCCATAAACATTTCAATTTGTATATGTTAAAAAGATAGGGACTCTTTTTAACATAAATATGGTACCACTGTCACACTAAAAACGTCTTAGCAGTAGTTTGCTACTGTCAAATCAGTGTTTCAATTTCCAACTGTCTCATAAATGTCATAAGTTTTGGGGTTTTTTTTAACAATTTGTTTGAATCAGGATCTAGATTAGGTCCACGCATTGCAGTTGGCTCAAATGCCTTATAATTTGTAGGTTTCCTTTCCATCTCTCTCTTTCCCTTGTAATTTATTTGTTGAGGAACCAGCTCTCTTGTCTCCAAGATCTGGATTTTGTTGATTGCCTCTTTGTAGTACTTTGCCAAGTTCCTCTGCCCTTTGTATTTCCTATAAATTGTTAGCTAGAGCTATGTTCTGATTCAGGTTTTGGTTTTGGTTTTGATTTTACAAGACCACTTCATGGGTGATGCTACTTTCTTCCATCAGGAGGCACATGATACCTGGATAGCTTTCATTTTGTGACATTAGTGCTCTGTTTTCAAGATGTGTCCCTGTGCTATGTGTACACCTAGTTCTTTGTACTCCATGGTATGAAACCATTGCGTTTTGTATACCCACTTCCATTGTGTACTCAGATTGCCTCCAACTCATTGTCACCACAGATAACACTGCAGTGACATCCTGCACATCACCATAGACCTAAGAATTCTTTGGAAAACAGACCCCACAAGATTGCTGGGTCATAAGCTACTTTAAGCTTAATTTGCCAAGTATTGCCAAATTGCTCTAAAAAAAATGCCTGCACTTGTCTATACTTCCATCCACAGTGCCCATTTCCCTATATGCTTACCAAACTTGGCATTATCCATCTTTCTAATTTTCACTAGTCTAATGGGTATAAAGAAATATATCTTTTGTTTAATTTGCATTTTCTGGTTATTGATAAATTTGAGACTCATGTGGTTGTTTGCCATTTAGGTTTCCATCTACTGTAAATTCCTCTTCTGCCAGTTTCTCAGTGGTAGTTTCTTTTTCTTAATGATTTACATATTCTAGATATAAGTTCGCTGTTGATTTTTAAAAGTCAAATTTCTATTTGCTATCTGTCTACTAATTTTGTCAATGAATTCCTTATTTATCAACTTTCTGGTTTTTTCTTTCACATTTACGTTTTCATCCCACCTAGAATCCACCTTAGTGTATGGTGTTAACTAATGATACAGGGTTTTCATTTTTCCCTCCATAAAGTGAACTAGTACCATTCACTAAACAATCCTTGGCCCTTTGATTTTTGTAGTGCCGCCTTTATTGTAGATTGAGTTTCTGTGTCTTAGCTCTCTTTTTTCCTTCATTGCTCTCTTTGTTCTTGAGCCAATACCATACTAATTTTATTACTCTGGATGTGCAGTTTGTCTTAATATCTGTCAGGACAAGGGCTTCCTTTTTCGTATTTTTAAAGGATGAGTTAGTGTTCTGAGGACTTTTATTTTCCCATATGAACTTTGGAGCAAATTTGATAAGTTTCTAAAAACAATTCAACTGGAATTTTAATTGTGATTGAGTTGAATCATGAATTCGTTTGGGGTGAATTGACAGCATAGACTCTGTCTCCATTTATTTAAATCATCTTCTGTGCCCTTATGTGCTTCACCCTCTCCCACCCATAGAGGTCTTGGGTCTTCCTCGTTTATGCCTAGATCCTTTATAGTTCACATTTTTTAAAAAATTGTTAACGGTATCTAATTTTTATTACATTTTTAAATTAAACTTTATTTTGAGATAATTATAGATTCACATGCAGTTGTAAAGAATAATACGAAGAAATAACATGGACCCTTTACCCAGTTTCCTCTAATGATACCATCTTAGAAAACTACAGTGCAATATCACAACCAGAAAATTGACATTGATATAGTAAAGATATGGAACATTTCCGTCACACGGCTCCCTCCTGTTGCCCTTTTATAGCCATACCTACTTCCCTCCCACTCTACTCCTTTAACCCCTGGCAACCACTAATCTCTTTCCCGTTACTATAATGTCACTTCAAGAACGTTATATAAATTGAGTCATACAGTAAAGAAAATTTTGGAGTTAGCTTTTTTCACCCACAATAATTCTCCGGAGAGTCATCCAGGTTGTTTTGTGTACTGGTAGTTATTCCTTTTTACTGCTCAGTAGTATTCCATGGTATGGATGTACACAGTTTGTTTAACCATTTAATCTTTTTTTCCCTCCACCTTGTTCATCAGAAGAAACAGTAATTTATCCTTTCAAATAGGAGCTTTTTAAAAAAAAAAGTGAATCTGCCTACTCATTCTAGGAAATAATGTTAGTAATTCATCTGTATAATAAACATTGAAATTTTTAAACTATATGAACAAAAAGATTATTCTTATAAATATAAAAAATTTAAGGAATTTATTAACAAACTGACAAATATTTTCTATTTCTGATTCTGGTGTTCTAATTTCAAAATGACTTACTTTTTTCTATGAGTAAGAGTTTAAACTCTAGATTTTGAATTTGTAATAATGTTTTCTTTTACTCCTCTTTTACAGCAATTTGAGATTTTTGATGATTGCTTTAGCATATGCCATACCACTTGGTGTATTTGCTGGCTGGTCTGGAGTTCTGGACTTAATTTTAACACCAGTGCATGTCAGCCAAGTAAGCATTTTATTTCTTTATATCTTGTAGGTATTTTTAGTTCACTAAAATTATAAATACTGTCTACTTGTTCTTACTTTTAGCTTCAAGGCCTAGGTAAAACGTTATCCTGTGTCACTGCTGCAAAAGGAAGATCCTTACGAAATAGTTATAAATAATATTGATTTTCTTCCTGGATTTTGTTAACCACCATGAATTTCACATTTATTTGGGTATGATTACTTATGCTAATAAACAGAAAAATAAAGAAGGAAAATCTTAGAATCCTTGATTCTTGGTTTATAAAGATGAAGATCTCGTCATTAAATATATGGCTATGCCTACATCTAATCCCTCACTTTCTCTTTAGCCTCAGTATCTCATTTCCTTAAAAATAACCGTTTTAGGGCTTCCCTGGTGGCTCAGTGCATGAGAGTCTGCCAGCCGATGCAGGGGACGCGGGTTCGTGCCCCGGTCCGGGAAGATCCCACATGCCGCGGAGCGGCTGGGCCCGTGAGCCATGGCCGCTGAGCCTGCGCGTCCGGAGTCTGTGCTCCGCAACGGGAGAGGCCACAGCAGTGAGAGGCCCGCGTACTGCAAAACAAAACAAAACAAAACCAAAAAAACCCATTTTATCTATACGCTTATGACATCCATTCCTTCTCCTTGCTTCCAAATAGCATGGTAGAAAGGGGTAGAAAGATTTGGAAGGTCAAATGGAAGAAATCCAGCACACTGATGTGATATTCCATTGTATGAATAAACAACAATTTGTCCAATCTGCTTTTGATGAACATTTGGAATGTCTGCATTTGGGCTGTCATAAACAGTGCTGTATGGATATTCTCATATATGTTTCTTGATGCACCTCTCTATACATTTCTGTTGAATATTTATCTAGGAATGGAATCGCTAGTTATAGGGTATGCCTGCTTTGATAGATGAGGCCAAATTTCCCTAAAGTAGTTGTATTAGTTTATAGTCCGACCAGCAGTACATGAAATTTCTCCTTGTTGCACATCGTTACCAGCACTTGGCAGTGTTAATCTTTTTAAATTTAGACGTGCTGATGACTGTGCAGTTGTGTGCCATTGTGGTGACTTCCATGACATCTTTTTAAGTGACATCCTTTTTTGTGACATACCTGTTCAAGTTTCTTGCCCACTACTGGGTTACCTTTTTCTTACTGATTTATAAAGAAGAGAGCTGTGTGAAAGGGCGCTCCCCAGCAAGTCCTGGCTGCAGAATGGACTGCACATGTAAAGGGCAAAGCTACCAGAGATTTATTAGAGAGACTGTTGTGGGGTGGAAAGCAGAACAAATATAGTAGAGGGCAGGCAGTGCAGGACCCTTGAAGTTCTGGCCCAGCCAGAGTGGTATGACCTCATTAACACCTTGTTAATATCTTAGGCTTCTGCTGAGACACCAGAAAGGACAAACTTTAGAATCAAGGACCATACCCTAGGTAGAGTAAGGCCTATTCTACTTAGACCCACCATGAACAAAGCCTAAAACCAAGCCCTGACAAAAATTTGCAGAGGGGATAATTTGGAGATTGAGTCCTGCCAGGTGAAAGGAGCTTGGGAAACAACTTGGTTTCTAATATTCCTCCCTAGTAAAGCACAAAATCAAGCTTACACAAGTTCAAGGTAATTGAATGGCCTACTACACAAAAATGAACTATTTTATAGAAAGATAAAATTATCCAGAATCTCGATATTGTATCACCCACAGCATATAGTATACAGTTTTTTAAAAATTAGACATACAAAGAAACAGGAAAATATGGTTCATATTTTTAAAAGAAAAAAGTAGTCAATAGAAACCAATTTAGAGATAGTCTAGATATTGGATTTAGCAGTCAGAGCCTATAATGCAAAAGAGAGAGTGAGAGAAATCTTTTCTTGCTCCAAGTTCATAAATATATTCCCCTCTGTTATCTTGCAGAACTCTGTTATCCAGTACAGTAGCCACTAGTCACATATGGCTATTTAATTTGAAGTTTAAATTAGTTGAAAGGAAATTAAAATTAAAAAGTCACTTCCTCATTGGCATTGGCCACTTTTCAGGTGCTCAGTAGCCACTTGCCACTTATGGGTACCATATCGGACAGTGTTGACATAGAACATTTCCATCATCACAGGAAGTTCTATTGAACGGTGCTGTTCTAGAAACTTTATTGTTATTCCTGTCACATTTAAACCTAGAATTGAATTTTGTGCTTGTTGTAAGGGTTAAGTTTCTTTTTTCCCACATAGTTCTCCATTAACCTCATATCAATTTTTGAAAAGATTGTTCTTTCCCTATTGCTCTCTAGTGTCATCTTTGTCATAATGAAGTGCCCTTATGTGCATGGATGTTTCTAAATTCTTTTTCTCATCTAGTTTATTTGTCTATCTCTGTGCCAGCACCAAATTGTCTTAAGTATTCTAGTGTTAGAATAAGTTTTGGTGTTTAGCAGAATAAATACTCCCCTTATTGGGATTTAGATTAGAATTTTATGAACCTATAGATCAGTTCAAGAGTTAACTTTTTTTGTAATAGTTCGTCTTCCAAATCATTACTATTATATCTCTCTTCATTTACTTAGGTCCTAACGTCTCTCTAAATCTCTTTTCTGCAAAAACACCGTCTATTTATTTGTTAGATTTATTCCCAGGTATTTGATGCTTTCTGAAGCTATTGTAATTGGTAACTTTAAAAATCCTATTTTCTGTTGGTTGGCATGTAGGAAGTATACTTGGTTTTTGAAAGTGATTGAACTACAGCTTGTCTTATATCCAGCAACCTAATTAAACTCACTTATTTATCCATAGATACTTTGGCCTCTCTGCATACATCTCATATCGGTTGTTACTAATGACAAATAGATGGAGAAAAATACATTTAATAAAATTCAACATTGAGATGATCATATGTTTTTCTCTTTTAAACTGCTAATTTGGTGAATTACATTTGTTGATTATAAAATGTTAAACTACCTTGCATTCCTGTACTAAATGCATTTTGTCAGTGATTTATTATACTTTTTATATATCACTGAATTCAGTTTGCTTACATTTTGTTTAGGATTTTTTGCAGTTAGGTTCATGAATGAGATTAGTCTATCATTTTTTTTATCTTGTCCTGCCATTTCAATTTTTTAAAATCTTTATTGAAGTATAATTGCTTCACAATACTGTCGTTAGTTTCTGTTGTACAACAAAGTGAATCAGCCATATACATACATATATCCCCATTACATACATATATCCCCCTATCCCCTCCCTCTTGAGCCTCCCTCCCACCCTCCCTATCCCACCTCTCTAAGTCATTGCAAAGCACTGGACTGATCTCCCTGTGCTATGCTGCTGCTTCCCACTAGCTATCTGTTTTACATCCGGTAGTGTATATATGTCGATGCTACTCTCACTTTGCCCCAGCTTCCCTCTCCCCCTCTGCCTCCCCCTCCCCGTGTCCTCAAGTCCATTCTGTATGTCTGCATCTTTATTCCTGCCCTGCCACTAGGTTCATCAGTACCTTTTCTTTTTTTTAGATTTCCATATATATGTGTTAGCATACAGTATTTGTTTTTCTCTTTCAGACTTAATTCACTCTGTATGACAGACTATAGGTCCATCCATCTCAGTACAAATAACTCAATTTTGTTTCTTTTTATGGCTGAGTAATTTTCCATTGTATATATGTGCCACATCTTCTTTATTCATTCATCTGTCAGTGGACATTTAGGTTGCTTCCATGTCCTGGCTGTTGTCAATAGTGCTGCAATGAACATTGTGGTACATGACTCTTTTTGAATTATGGTTTTCTCTGGATATATGCTCAGTAGTGGGATTGCTGGGTCATATGGTAGTTCTACTTTTAGTTTTTTAAGGAACCTCCATCCTGTTCTCCATAGTGGCTGTATCAGTTTACGTTCCCGCAAACAGTGCAGGAGTGTTCCCTTTTCTCCACACCCTCTCCAGCATTTATTGTTTCTAGATTTTTTGATAATGGCCATTCTGACCGGTGTGAGGTGATACCTCATTGTAGTTTTGATTTGCATTTCTCTAATAATTAGTGATGTTGAGCATCTTTACTGCCATTTCAATTTTAGTGTCAAGGTTTTGCTAGTCTCATAAAGCAACTTCTGAAGTGTTTCCTCTTTTTCTATTATTGGAAGAGTTTGTGTAAGTTTAGTGGTTTGGGGCTTTTGTTTTTCCCTAAATATTTGGTCGAATTCGCTGATGAAGCCATCTAGTTTTCTTTGTGATATGAATTCAGTTTCTTTAATAGTTATAAAATTATTCAGATTTTCTACTTATTATTGTGTCAGTTTAAGAAATTATACCTTTCTAGAATTTGTCCACTCCATCTCAGTTTTCAAATTTATGGTATTAAGTTCTTCATTGTATGATATTATTAGGTCTCCAAGGTAAGTCATTGTATCATTCCAGATATTGATTTTCTGTATCTTCTTTCTCATATTTTCCCTTGAATAATTTCAACAGTAGCTCTTTAATGAAAGTTTATTTTTTATTTCATCAGTTTTTGATTTTATCTTACTTTTTTTCTAGTCTGTTTTCTTGAGTGATGTCACTTTGCTTTCATTTTTCTAACTTTTTAATATGAATGCTTACATCCTTGATTTTTAGCTTTTCTTCCCTAATACATGCACTTTAAGGCTATTTATGTCCTTTTAAACACAGATTTAGCTGCATTCCATACATTCTGGATTTTCATTATTATTGAATTTAAGATATTTTCTAGTTTCCAGAGTTATTTAGAAGGACATTTCTTAATCTACAAACTGTGGAAGATCCTCTAGTTCTTTTTTTCTTAAGTCCTAGCTAAATTGCATAAATGTGGTCATAAGGATGTACTATGATTTCAGTATTTTCAAATTTGTTGACCCAATTTTTGGTGAACTATTTTCTATAATTCTTGAGTGTAGTGTTTTATATATGTCAACTAGATCAATTCTGTTAATTGTGTGTTTCGTATCTTCTATCCCTTACTCATTTTTGTCAGCTTGTTCTATCAGTTACTGAGAGAGGTGTGTTAAGATCCTACACAATTATTTTAAATTTGTCTATTTCTCCCTTTTATTTCTGTCAATATTTTCTTTATATATTTTAAGACTGTGTAATTAGGTGCGCATAAATCTAGAATTGTAGTATCGACTAATGAATTGAACCTTTCATCCGTAGGAAGTTTTTCTTTTTTTTCTGGTAATGCTTTTTTGCCTTAAAGCCTATTAGTTGCACCAGCTTTCTCTTCATTTGTGTTGGCATGGTATATCTTTTTGCATTTTTTTACTTTCAAACTTTCTTTAGGTACACCTCTTATAAGTAGGATATCATTTTTTCTTTAATTCAGTCTGATAATCTTTGTGTTTTAATTGGAATATTTAGTCCATTTGCAGTTAATGTAATTATTGATAAATTTGAGTCTAGATCTACCACCTTACTATTGGTTTTTATTTTTTTCCAGTCCAGTCTATCCTTTTTCTCTTCCTTCTTACCTTCTTCTGGATTAAGGATTTTTTACTACTCTTTTTTCCCCCTTTATTAGCTTGGTAGTTATAGTCTCTTTTACTATTTGGTGGTTACCCTAGAAAGTACAGAATGTACACTTCACTTATTAACATCTATTATAAATTAGAACTTTTACCTCTTCCAGGACTGTCCAAGGTCCTTAGAACCCTTTCACTCCATTTAAGCCTCTACCATACTTTGTGCTATTATTGTCATATATTTTAAACTGCCCAAGACACATTTTTATTGTTATTTTATAGTCAATATTCATTTAGATTCACTCTCATATTTCCATTTTGTTGCTCTTCATTCTTTCCTTAATCTTCAGTCTTCCATCTGTGATCATTTTTCTTCTGTCTAAAGAGCATCCTTGAGAGAGAGAGAGTCAGTGTGTGTGTGGTGTCTGTGTGTGTGTGCATGTGCGTGTGTGTATGTGTATTTTGTGTAGGTCGGCTTACAACAAATTCTCTTGTTTGGGGTTTGTTTTTTTACTTTGGTCTGAAAATGTCTTCATTTGACCTTTGTTTTTAAAGATTATTTTGTATTGCATATAGAATTCTTGGTTAGCATTTATTTTCTTTTGTTTATTTGAAAATACCATCTTCTTCTGGCCTCCATTGTTTCAACCAAGAAGTCAGCTCTCAAATTTAAAAGCTTGCTGCATTTAAGATTTTCTCTTTGTCTCTTTGTCTTTGGTTTCAGCAGCTTAACTAGGTGGCAAGTTTTTAAAATTTTATGCTGAATGGATAAAGAAGATGTGATATATATATATATACACACAATGGGATATTACTCAGGCATAAAAGAAAATGAAATTCTGCCATTTGCAGCAACATGGATAGACCTAGAGAATATTATGCTTAGTGAAATAAGTCAGACAAAGACAAATACTGTATGATACCACTTATATGTGGAATCTAAAAAATAATACAAATGAATGTATATACAAAACAGAAACAGACTCACAGATATAGAAAACAAACTAGTGGTTACCAAAAGGAAGAGGGAAGTGGAGAGAGGCCAAATTAGGGGTATGGGACTAAGAAATGCAAACTACTATGTATAAAATAGATAAGCAACAAGGATATATTTTATAGCACAGGGAATTAGAGCCATTATTTTGTAATAACTTTTAGTGGAATATAATCTGTAAAAATACTGAATCACTATGCTGTATACCTGAAACTCATATAATACTGTAAATCAGCTATACTTCAGTTTGAAAAATAAAAATAAATAAAAAGTAATTCAAAATGGAAAAAAAATACATTTATTCTGCTTGAGGTTTGTAGGACTTCTTGAATCTGTGGCTTGATGTCTCTCACCAGTTTCAGAAAATTCTTAGCCAATATCCCTTTGAAGCTCATGCTCCGTTTTCTCTATTTCTCTCTCCTTCAGTAACTCTAACCGTATATGTTATATTTTCACACTGTCTGTCCTATGTCTCTTACTCTCTGTTCTGAATTTTCTATCCTTCTGCCTTTCTCTGCTTCAAACTGGATATTTTACCTAGCCTCTCTTCCAACTCACTATTTCAGTTTTCAGCTCTATCTAATATGCTGTTAAACTCATCTGTGAGTTGTTAATTTCAATTATTATATTCTTAAGTTATAAAATTTTTATTTGATGCTTTTTCATAGCTTCCAAATTTCTGTGGAAATGCTTGATCTTGTATTTTATTTTTTTGAACTATTAAAAATAGTTATTTAAAGTCTGTATCTCCTAACCCCTTTATCTGGATCCCTGTGTGTCTCTTTATATTTGTGATATTCATTCATGTTTTCTTATTTCCTTATGTGTTCAGTGATTTTTGACTGAGTGCTCAACATAGTATATTAAAAGTTGTAGAGATAATTTAAGCTTCAAATGATGTTCTTTTCCTCCAGAAAGAACCTATGTTTTTTCTTAGGAGTCTAGGGATACTTAATCTAGTTTCAAGAATTGAGATCATTTAAAGCTGGGTTTTAGTCCCTCAGAATACAGTTCCATTTCTTCCTTCCTTCCTCCCTCCCTTCCTCCCTCCCTCCCTTCCTTCCTTCCTCCCTCCCTCCCTCCCTCCCTCCCTCCCTTCCTTCCACAGTTCCATTTCTAATTCACACTGCTCTTAGGTATAACTCTCAGAGTTCCCAGCTAAAGTCTGGGGTTTTCTACAAGGCCAACCACCTTAGAGCAGGCCTCGAACTCGTATTTTTTTCTTCCTAGATCCATGAGGCTGTCAGTAACTTTTTAGCCCCTTAGCTACCTTTTCTGAAATCAGCAGACATACCCCTGAGGAAAAGTGTCCCCCCATATCAGGCTTGCTCCTCTGGGCTTCCTTCTCATCCTATATCATGGTTCCAGAATTCTGGATTACCTTCTTGGTTCTCTGCCGCCTTCAGATAGATTTTCCACCCCAGATTTTCTGCTTTTTCAGCCAGAATATTAATCCAAATTACCTAGTGTGCCTTTACTATAAGAAGAAAGCCTTCTTTTAGTTTCCTAACCTATTTTTCTGGATGGCAGGTATTCCAAGCATGCTCAGTTTCAAGAAGGAAAGTGTAGCACCCATTTAGATGATGCTGATTTTACACATCTTATGATTCATGTTATAAACCCTGAGAAGCCCTTCCAAGTATGTCTCTTTGTACAAACTCTGAGAGATACAGAGACCGTGAATCATACCAGGTATTAAATAAAATGGAATTAAAAATTAAAAGCAGAGCTTCTGTGTTGGTGGACAAATGAAGGTGCTGCTCCCCCCAATTAATTAATTAAATTCAAGCAAAGAAAAAATTTAATTAATTGTTGGGTAGAAGAATGTTATTAACTAAAGCAAATGTCATGAACAGGGGAAGGAGAAAAGCACAAAATGGCCTGAAAGGACCAGGGCTAGTACAGTCAGATACACAGTGATTTTTCACCTAATGCAGGACCCCACTGACCTAGGGGTTAGATGAGAATGTTTGTGGGGGTCTCATAGTATTAATGGACCTTAATCCATAGTATTAATGGATGCTAAATGCAAGGAGAGGGGCATTCTGAAGAACAGAGAATTCTCTTGCCCTTCATGCCAGTAGTATGAAAAAAATGTAGAGATAATTTAAGTTTCTGGTGTTATCTTTCTCCAGAGAGCATTTATCTTTGCTTCTGCAACCAGACACTGGTAGAGCAAGAATATTTGTATAAAGTTATTGTATTACTTAGAGTAGACTAAGAATCCCCAAATTCTGAGACTTAAGAAGAAATTCGTTTCTCATTCATATAGCAATCTAGGACAGTTTGCATAATAATCTAGGACAGTTGTTCACAGTTGGGACTACTCTTTTCCTCACACTGATTTAAGACCTAGGTTGCTTCCACTTTGCAGGTCTTCTGTCTCCTAGGACCTTGTCATTATATGCATGGGTGCAGTGGGATTACCATCCAGATTCCAGCTGGCAGAAAGGGAAAGAAAGCATGGAGGGGGTATATAGCTGTCTTCCAGGTTCTAGCCTAGAGGTGGCACACCTCACTTTTTCCCCTTCCATTAATGAGAACTTAGTCATGTGGTCACATGTAGCTGAGTAGGGGCTAGGACATGTAATCTAACTAAGTACCCTGGTAGAATAAGATATAACATATCTTGGTGGACAGCTGACAAGCTCTATCACAGCTGTAATGAAAAATATGAGTAGAAAAATAATAAAAGGTAGAATTTAGTTTGGGCAGCTCTCAAGTGCCAGGTCAAGTTTGGACTTTGCCCTATAACTACAAGGAAAGCCAGTAACTGTTTCTGACCAGGGGAGTGGAATGATTGGGATAATTATTCTGGCAATAGTGGGCAAAAATATTGCTATTACAGGAGTCCAGAAGTAAGAAATAAGATAGTAAGCAAGTGTGATGGCTGGGGGAAGGGGAAAGAGGAGACAAAATGCACCGATATTGTTAGGGACACACGGAATGTCAGGTATTGACAGCTAACAGGTCTTGAGCACTTTGCATTTATTAACTTATTTAATTCTCAGAAAAATCCTTACTATCCCCATTCTACTAATGAGGAAACTGAGACTTGGGGTGTAGTTGAGATAGAAGCCAAGTCATAGTAAGAGTTAAAGAAAAAGACTCTGACAAGTACAGGTTTCTGGTCACTGACTATACTGCTGAACTGAATGAATAAGCATTTTCAGAACTCTAATGGAAAACTGATGAATTCATAAAAGTGCTAACAAAAGATCAAGATGAAAAAAAAATTAATTACATGGGACTGAGTGAACTGATGAGGATGATTATAATTTTTGTGACTTTCTGTTTGAATAATAAAAAAAGAGAGATACATGAGTGATTAGGAAATATGGGCAGCATTTGTAGATTGCTCTGAATAAGTTTGTCCATGAAGGTAGGAAAGAGACAAGACATTAGATGATAGAGAAACATCATCAAGTAAGCATAACAGCTCTTTTATTGAGCACTTCCTGTATGTCGACTGCTGATCGAAGTTCTATATGCAGATTCTCTCATTTAGTCCATTTTATAGGTAAGACGACATAATTTGCCCAGAGTCACAAAGCTAGTAAATGGCAGGGCTGGAAATGTTTTCTTCAAGAGTGGAGCGAGCTATCCATTTGAAATCCAGCTCAAATTCTTTCTCTGTCTAGTTTCACCAGGTGCTGCACCCATATTCTCTCTCTCCCCGCCCCCCAATCCTCTCTTTCCCATACTCTTCTGTGTTTCTCTTAATACATTTTTACTTGTGCCAGACATTTTAGCACTTAATTATTGCCTAGTAGTTTCCTGTATCTTGGCTGTATTTAAGCTTTTTAGGTCAGTGACCATCTTTTCTCCTTTGCCTGTTTTCTTAAGAGTTCCTGGTACAATGCCTGGCATGTAGAACACATTTGAAAAATATCTGTTTGTGACACTGAGTATTTTGTTGATTTAAATATTCCAATAAAAAGTTAATCAATGATGTATTTATTTAGGTAAGTTTGTATTAATTAGTCACACATGAATCCTTTCATCTGATTCATTTTCTTAAATAGTGTTTCCTAGATTTGCTGCCATTTAGCTATTAACATACTGATTATAGAGGATTGTTTTCCATGCCTTCTAAACTTCAATATGATAATCTTGTATTAAATATGTCTTCCACTTTCTTAACAGGTAGATGCTGGCTGGATTGGATTTTGGTCCATAGTTGGAGGCTGTGTTGTTGGAATAGCTATGGCAAGGTGAGAATATTTTACGTTAAACATGTTAGTGGGCAGAACCAAAAAAAGCCCAAAGGGAGACTCCACTCCCCTAGATAAACATTAAAATTGAAGGAAAAGTAAAACAGGCAAAAGTCAGATAAGGGCACTTGTTCAGGCTATAAGAAAATTCACATGCAGTAGGTAGAATTTGCTGCTACAAGAAACCTTCACAGGAGTAGTCCATCCTAAAATGTTTTTGGAGACTAGAGATGTATTTCCAGTATAATTAAGCTGACTTTCTCCATATTATTAGAGAGCAACATCTACAAATGGGAAAGAGTATACAATAATAAAGGCAAATTGATAGATTTTGAGATTAGAAAAGAATTGAAAGGAATCATTCATAAGAGCATCTCTAGAACTTTCCATGAAAAGTCAGTATCCTGATTAGCAGATATTTATTTCTGGTCACTTTTGGCAGGTATGACTCTATAGTTACCACATTTTGATGAAAAATGTCCATAAAGACTTAGAGTTTCATCAAACTCCCTCTGATCTTAACCATTATGACAACACATTTTTAGAATGAGACAGAAGAAGGAAAAAGCCTCATTTATTCTGAAAAAAGAAAAGAATGAAAATGTCACTCATGTAGGTAACTACCTATAAAACTACTCTTGGTGTTTCCAGTGAGATAATATTCTTTCACTTTCCAAATCATTTTACCCTGTTTAATCAAAAACAAAATTGGACAGTCAACTTTAGCAGGAATTGGGAGAATCTAATTACATGTTTGGGGAGATCAAATAGGATATGTGAAGCACCTTGCTATCTAAATATTTAAACACAGTTGACACAGGATAATATTATATCTAAACCTTACAGTTTGCCTAGTGTTTCTGGGCTAATGAAAGAATAAATTGTCACTGTAATTTCTAAATCACTTTATCTGAGGTTTTTATAAGTTAGAAAAATATGAGGATAAAATCGAAAAGCTAAAGAATAGGAGCATAGCTATTTGTAGGAAATCACTACACTGATACTAGAATACATTGACCTATCACATTTGATAAGAACCGTATCTAATTTTTCTAATTAAATCTCCAAGCCAATGATAGCAAGTCATCATTTACCAAATCCTTTTCTGAGCACCACATAGGTCAAAGAGGGACACATTATGTATCAGAAATGACATCTCAAATGCTCCTTTCTCTTCATTTTGTTCTACAAACCCTTAATTTTAACTATATGGAAAAGTTAGAATGAGGACGTTTCTGTTTTTAAATTGTTGAAATGGCAGTTCTAAAAAGTACTGCCCTTACTCTGGGATCCAAAATCAGTTGTAGGTATCTCCTAAGCCTAAAATCAATTTTTAGATTATATTCAAAACAGCCTTTTTGGGATCCCTAGAACAGAATCTCCTTATAGATATGAGTGCTTTGGGTGGTTTTTTTTGTGATTATATTACTAAAGGTTACTACTAAATGTAATACTTTTGTCCTAACTGTACACTTTGATGGTATAAGCCCATTTGAAAGGACTAGGTATCTAAAATTGGTAGACCAGAGTAGTCAGTTTATTCTTGTGTGATCAGGCCCTGGAAAACTTACTCACTGTTCAACTTCACTCAATTCTGATTGTACCAGAAAACTGTTTTATTCTCTCATACCTGGCCATCTGCCCATCTGACAAGTAAGTTCATGCAGCATAGCAAAATATAAATCAGAAAAGTGGTGAGCATGGAATTATAACAAAGCATTTGGATTTTCTTGAGGGGCATTTCCATCAAGCTGTGGAACCTTTTTCAGAGTACATAAGAATTTTCTGTTTGTGAACTTTCATAACAGAGAGCTAACCAAAGTCACTAGGCAAAGGTGCATCCATTTTTCCCACCAAAAGGTGGCATCAGCTCTCATAGGAAGTCGTTTTAGTCTAGATAACACTTTACAAACATGATTAGCCACATCACATTAAATAAGTGCAAAATGAAAGATAGTATTGCAAGTCATATAATTACAGTAGAAATTAAAATCAATTTAAAAAACAGAGAAAACATGGTATATGTTGTATTTGGGATGGGATCAGTTTTTCTACAATAGGAACAATTCTGAAGGACAGAGTAAGCTGTGTACAGGCACAGCAAGAGGATTGTGCTTATATAATCAACGGTTCATCAGTAGATGAGGAAAAACAGTTGGCAAATGGAAAACTTTTTGGTCATTACTAAACGATAAGCATCTCAACCAGGAGTTTCATGTTAATTCAAGACAAAGCAGGATTTTTGAGAACTTAAAATGCTGTGAAACATTATACACAAATTTTGTAGAATAAATTCACTATTCTAGAGCTAGGTTTTTGCTCTTACAAAGCTTATAGTCTGATAGGGAAGACAAACAATAAATGCAAAAACAAGAGAAATTCCAATAGAGTTAAATGCTATAGAGAAAATAGAGTGTGGAGTTGGGATGGGGAGGGCTTCCTCCACAAGCATGGAGAGCCTGCCTGAACTGAGACCCAAATGACCTGAACAATAAGCAGGAGTAAGTCATATGAGGATCTGGGGGTACCAGCATGAGGATCTGGGGGTACCAGAAGCTACCGTTGCAGTGGGAAACAACCTTAGCATGTAGGAGAAACAGAAACAGGGCTGTGCAGCTGGAGAATAATAAGGCAAAGGGAAAGTGGAGGCAGAGACCAGATTGTATAGGACCCCAAAGGCTCTGGTGTAACCATTTGTATTGGTTCTCTAGGCGAGTTTGAATTTTGGGAGAGCCATCTTTGCAAGTTTACATCAACAAGTTAGCCTGTTTTCTAAAACTAGGACAATATGTGCTCATTATAGGATGTTTGGAAATTATAGAAAAATATATAAAGAAAGTAAAGTGGCAATTTAAAACTCAGAATCCATCCTGTAACTTACAGATCCAGAACAGAGATCACATTTTATGTGTTTTGTAAGAGAAAAAAGAGCGCATTTATCACGAAGCAACATTTATCACACACACACAAACACATAAAATGTATTGGTTTAAAAAAATCAAAAAACTTGCATTTAAAAGCATTGAAATTTTTTCAGGAAATTATTGTTTAATGAAAACGTGTCATTGATGTAAATGGTATTTTAAAAATCCAGCTAGCATTAATAGAACATTGTTTCTTTTCAGGTTTGCAGATTTTATCAGGGGTATGCTGAAACTAATTCTTCTCCTCCTGTTTTCTGGGGCTACACTGTCATCCACGTGGTTCACCCTGACCTGTTTGAACAGCATCACACACCTGCCTTTAACCACAGGTGAACACAGACTGGTTTGAACTTTGAATAAATAGTTTCAGTTTATAGAAGTATATACACACTGACAGTAGGACTTTTTCCATAAGTAATTGTTAAATATACAAAAAGGTCTCCCTTGTCTAGCCATCAGACCATCATCCCATCTAAAAAGAGCTCAAGAAATAACTAAAAACATTTCCATTGGATTTTGCATATGGAAATGTATAATCTTTAGCCTAAGCTTATATAGCATGGAAAAGCTTATATTCTTTTAAAAATCATATCAGAGCATAATACAAGTATTTTTTATCTGGTTTATAGCCATTACATGGTTGTTAAACAGGAAGGAAAATGAACATGAACAGAGGCAAAAAGCTATGATGTTTCAAGTACACACCAGTAAAATTCTTTGAATGAGCACCTATAGGTTTATTTTCTATTTAGCCTTTTTAAAAAAATTTTATTCAGTTTATTTAAACTAAAAACAAAAACCAAACAGTTCACCATTTCTCCTACCGCCCCACCCACTTCTTGCAACCACCAGTCTGTTCTCTGTTTCTGTGAGCTTGGTTTGTTGGGTTTTTTTGTTTGTTTGTTTTTGATTCCATATATAAGAGAGATCATACAATATTTGTCTTTCTCTGTCTGACTTACTTCACTTAGCATAATATCCTCAAGATCTAAACATGTCACAAATAGCAAGATTTCATTCTTTATGGCTGAGTAATATTCTATTGCATATATATTCCACAATTTCTTTATCCATTCATCCATTGGTGGACACTTAGGTTGTTTCCATATCTTTGCTATTGTAAATAATGCTGCAGTGAACAAGGGGGGTGTGTAGATATCTTTTTGAGATAGTGATTTCAATGCCTTCAGATAAGAAATGGAATTGCTGGATCATATGGTAGCTCTATTTTTAGTCTTTTGAGGAACCTTCATACTGTTTTCCATAGTGGCTGTATCAATTTACATTCCCACCAACAGTCTAGGAGGGGTTCCCTTTTCTCCACATCCATGCCAACACTTGTTATTTCTTGTCTTACTGATAATAGCCATTCTGACAGGTGTGAGGTAATATCTCGTTGTGATTTTGATTTGTGTTTCCCTGATGATTAATGATATTGAACTTCTTTTATGTGTCTGTTGGCCATCTGTATGTCTTCTTTGGAAAAATGAGTATTCAGATCTTCTGCCCATTTTTTAATTGCATTGTTTGCTTTTTGGTACTGAATTGTATGAGTTCTTTGTATATTTTGGATATTAACCCCTTATCAGATATATGGTTTGCAATTTTCTCCCATTCAGTAGGTTGCGTTTTCATTTGTTGATGGTTTCCTTTGCTGTGCAGAAGCTCTTTAGTTTGATATAGTCCCAGTTGCTCATTTTCACTTTTGTTCTTTCGCTTTTGGTGTCAGATTCAAAAAATTATTGCCAAGACCTATGTCAAGGAACTTACTGCCTATATTTTATTCTAGGAGTTTTATGGTTTCAGGTCTTACATTCAAGTCTCTGATCAATTTTGTGTTAATTTTTGCATATGGTGTAAGATAGTGGTCCAAGTTCATTCTTTTGCATGTGGTTGTCCAGTTTTCCTAATATCATTTATTGAAGAGTCTGCCCTTTCCCTATTGCATAGTCCTGGCTTTTTTGTTGTAAATTAATTGACCATAAGTGTGTAGGTTTATTTCTGGGCTCTCTGTTCTGTTCCATTGATCTATGTCTCAGTTTTTGTGCCAATACTATACTATATTAATTACTATAGCTTTGTAATATTGTTTGAAATCAGGGCATGTGATGCCTCCAGCTTTGTTCTTCTTTCTCAAGGTTGCTTTAGCTATCCAGGGTCTTTTGTGGTTCCACACAAATTTGGGGATTGTTTGTTCTATTTCAGTGAAAAATGCCATTGGAATTTTGTTAGGGATTGCTTTGAATCTGTAGATTGCTTTGGGTAGTATGGACATTTTAACAATAGTAATTCTTCCAATCTATGAGCACAGAATATCTTTCCATTTATTTTTGTCTTCTTCAGTTTCTTTAATTAATGTCTTTAAGTTTTCAATATACAGATCTTTCACCTCCTTGGTTAATTTTATTCCTAGGTATTTTATTATTTTGATATAATTTTAAATGGGATTTTTTCTTCATTTCTCTTTCAGATAGTTCATTACTAGTGTAGAGAAATGCAAGATTTTTCTGTTGATTTTGTAGCCTACAATTTTACTGAATTTATTAGTTCCAAGTTTTTCTTTTTAAAGGATAACAAATGGCCTTTAAACTTTTTTTTTTAAAGACTAGTCCTTTGTTTTATTAATTAATTTATTTATTTTTGCTGTGTTGGGTCTTCGTTTCTGTGTGAGGGCTTTCTCTAGTTGTGGCAAGCGGAGGCCACTCTTCATCGCAGTGCGCGGGCCTCTGACTATCGCAGCCTCTCTTATTGCGGAGCACAGGCTCCAGACATGCAGGCTCAGTAGTTGTGGCTCATGGGCCTAGTTGCTCCACGGCATGTGGGATCCTCCCAGACCAGGGCTCGAACCTGTGTCCCCTGCATTAGCAGGCAGATTCTCAACCACTGTTCCACCAGGGAAGCCCCCAACAGTTTTTGATGGAGTCTTTAGGATTTTCTGTATATAATATGTCATCTGCAAATAGTGTCAGTTTTGCTTCTTCCCAGTTTAGATACCTTTTTTTTTCTTGCCCAATTGCTGTGACTAGGACTTCCGAATATCACGTTGAATAAAAGTGGGGAGAGTGATTATCCTTGTCTTGTTCCTGATCTTAGAGGAAAAGCTTTCAGCTTTTTACCATTGAGTATAATGTTAACTGTGATCTTGTCATGTATGGCCTTTATTACGTTGAGATACATTCCCTTTTTACCTGCTGTGTTGAGCATTTTTATCATAAATGGGTGTTGAATTTTGTCAAATGCTTTTTCTCTGTCTATTGGGATGATCACATGATTTTTATCCCTTCATTTTGTTAATGTGGTGTATCACATTGACTGATTTGCAGATGTTGAACCAGCCTTGAGTCCCTGGAATGAATCTCACTTGATCATGGTATATGATCCTTTTAATGTATTGTTGAATTTGGTTTGCTATTTTGTTAAGGATTTTTGCATCTGCATTCATCAGGGATATTGGCCTGTAATTTTCTTTTTTTGTGGCATCCTTATCTGGTTTTGGTATCAGGATAATGCTGGCCTTGTAAAATGTATTTGGAAGTTCCCCCTCTTCTGTTTTCTGGAAGAGTTTGAAAAGGATTGGTATTAGTTCACCTCTGAAAGTTTGGTAGAATTCACCAGTGGAGGCTTTTGGTCATGGACCTTTCTTTGTTGAGAGGTTTTTGATTACTGATCCAATCTCCTCCTAGTAACTGATCTGTACAAGTTTTCTATTTCATTGCAATTCAGGCTTTGTAGGTTGTATATTTCTAGAAATTTATACATTTCTTCTAGGTTGTCTATTTTGTTGGCATATAATTATATCATAGTAGTCTCTTGTCCTTTGTGTTTCTGTGGTATCAGTTGTAACATCTCTTTCATTTCTCATTTTATTTATTTGAGTCTGCTCTCTTTTTTTCTTGGTGAGTCTAGCCAAGGAGTATAATATAGGCAGTTTACTTATTATTAGCTCACCTAATTGACCTGAAACATTT
This sequence comes from Delphinus delphis, assembly GCF_949987515.2. Lineage (NCBI taxonomy): Eukaryota > Metazoa > Chordata > Mammalia > Artiodactyla > Delphinidae > Delphinus > Delphinus delphis. The sequence goes on from NC_082686.1 coordinate 68,012,899, forward strand.
ATAGCTGCAGTTGTTTTTAATTGTTATTAGTATCATTTGGGGGTGTATATTAGTCTTTCTATGGCTGCTGTTAATAAGCTACCACAAACATAGTGGCTTAAAAAAACCACCAATTTATTATCGTATATTTCTGTAAGTTAGAAGTCCAACTCGAGTCTCCCGAGGCTAAAATCAAAATGTGGGCAGACACTAGGGAAGAATTTGTTTCCTTGCCTTCTCTAACTTCTAGAGGCTGTCCACATTCCGTGGCTCGTGGCTCCCTTCATCCATCTGTAAAGCTGGCAACAGCAGGTCAAGTCCTTCTCATATTGCATCTCATATTGCATTGTTCCTTCCTTCCAAGGTAACATCTTCCTCTGAACTTCATATTCTGCCTCCTTCTTCTACTTTTAAGGATCCTTGTGATTACGTGGGGTCTACCCAGGTAATCCAGGATAGTCTCCCAATCTTAAAATCAGCTGATTAGCAACCTTAATTCCATCTGCAGCCTTAATCCTTTTTGCCGTGTATGGAAACATATTCACAGTTTCCAGGAATTCACACATGAATATCTTTTGCGGGAAGGAGGGGACATCATTCCGCACAGTAATGAGTGTGGAACAGGAAATGAGAGTGGCAGTGCCGTTCTGATTACAAGATTTGAGAAGTTGTGTAGTGCCTGTCAGATGTACACATCCCATTAGTAAGTAATTGTGGTTGTTTAAGAATGAAGTAAAAATCTATCTCTTTCAATATATGAGTATTTTTTAATGGCCACTAAATTGTTAGGACATATATATATTTATTAAATTGTTTGGACCTAACCATGTAATTAACAGAATTGTTAGCTATTTCCTTTGGCCTCGAGGCACCACTAAAAAATTACTGAGATACAAAGGGTGCTGAGAAGGAAGGTTTGGAAACCTCTGCTCTGTACCGTCCTGCTGGGATTCCCTCTTTTCAGTGTTTATTGCTTTGCCTATAAATCCCAGTTGTCCAGAGTAATCTTTCTTTGGATACTTTGCACTTTTAATATACTAACATTCCTTCATTAGGGTTTTGAGCAATTTTGTTGAGTGTCCTGAGCCAGAATTTTTTATTATTCTGGTATAGTTTCAACTTTAGCAGCTGTACAACATTCTGGTGGAACAGTTTTAGTTTACAACTCTGTTTGTTCATAGCATTACACTCAAATTTTTTTTCTGATACTGTATGACATGTATGCATATGTTAGATTTCACAAGAATATAGTCGTGAGTACATGATGAACAGATTTGTTCCCTTGAATTAAGTGCAGAATATTCATTATAAGATAATACGTTCATTAAATTTCATGTATTTTCTATTTAACCTGATAAAATTAAGTTTTATCTCTGGATGGAGATTTAGTTTTTTACCTCCTTTTTTTTTTTTTTTTTTTGGCGGTACGCGGGCCTCTCACTGTTGCGGCCTCTCCCGTTGCAGAGCACAGGCTCCGGACGCGCAGGCTCAGTGGCCATGGCTCACGGGCCCAGCTGCTCCGCAGCATGTGGGGGCACAAACCCGCATCCCCTGCATCGGCAGGCGGACTCTCAACCACTGCGCCACCAGGGAAGCCCCTTACCTCCTTTTTTGTCTGGATTTGTAACACTGAATTTGTTTTACTTTTATAATCAGAAAAGATATATATATTTGAAAACTATGCATCTTTTTATTTTATTTTTTAACATCTTTATTGGAATATAATTGCTTTACAATGGTGTGTTACTTTCTGCTTTATAACAAAGTGAATCAGCTATACATATACACATATCCTCATATCTCCTCCCTCTTGTGTCTCCCTCCCACCCTCCCTATCCCACCCTTGTAGGTGGTCACAAAGCACTGAGCTGATATCCCTGTGTTATGCGGCTGCTTCCCACTAGCTATCTATTTTACGTTTGGTAGTATATATAAGTCCATGCCACTCTCTCACCTCGTCCCAGCTTACCCTTCCCACTCCCCATGTCCTCAAGTCCATTCTCTACATCTGCATCTTTATTCCTGTCCTGCCCCTAGGTTCTTCAGAACCTTTTTTTTTTTTTTAGATTCCATGTGTATGTGTTAGCATATGGTATTTGTTTTTCTCTTTCTGACTTACTTCACTCTGTATGACAGACTCTAGGTCCATCCACCTCACTACAAATAACTCAATTTCATTTCTTTTTATGGCTGAGTAATATTCCATTGTACATATGTGCCACATCTTCTTTATCCATGCACCTGTCGATGAACACTTAGGTTGCTTCCATGTCCTGTCTATTGTAAATAGAACTGCAATGAACGTTGTGGTCCATGACTCCTTTTGAATTATGGTTTTCTCAGGGTATATGCCCAGTAGTGGGATTGCTGGGTCATATGGTAGTTCTATTTTTAGTTTTTTAGGAACCTCCATACTATTCTCCATAGTGGCTGTATCAATTTACATTCCCACCAACAGTGCAAGAGGGTTCCCTTTTCTCCACACCCTCTCCAGCATTTATTGTGAAAACTATGCATCTTCTTAAATCTTTAAAGAAAATTGATGTAATTGACCCCAGTCAAGACTGTTTTCCCATTCTGTCCTTAACAATAATTATGTTGGACAGAAAGGAAAGCAGAATTCTAAATTAAATCAAGGCTAGAATTGGGAGGTTGAGTTTGAGGTAGACATCTTAACCATTGAATTTATAAATTCTACTGTTTTCGAATGTAAGTCTGTTTATTAATGTCACTTAGAAACTCCTGAAAGGCGCATTTTTGTAATACCTTTATTGGAGTATAATTGCTTTACATTGTTCTATTAGTTTCTGCTCTACAAAGATGCATTTTTAACTTACAAATGCACTGGGTTAAGGACTAAATTTGTTCACATACCTTCTCTGAATTATCATAGTATTCTTTTTCTCTTTCCTGATACCACTTAATAGTTACTTGAGTATATGTCTTATCTCCCTACCAGTCTGAAAATCTGGAGCATGCACTTTTGCCTTTTAAATTCTGACCCCCAACTCCCACACCAGTACCTAGCATAAGCCCTGAATAATGAATGAATGAATGAAGTATATTTTGTCTCTATTTTGAATCTCAATAGATATGACTTATTGCCAATAATAGTCAGGAAGCTTAGCCACTCTGTTATTCAGCACTAGCTGTAAGAAGGCAAAAGGGCATATTTTAATGGAACAATGGAGAATTTGAATAAATCTGTCATAGATACTCTTACTGCCTTTGTAAAAATCTGACCTAATTCCTTTTAAGTAAAAAAGGTTTCATGAAAGGGAACTTACTACAAAATCTAATTATAGACACATCTAGACCTTTAGGCTGATATTTAAAGTCAGTAATGGCAAATTCATGTTTCTTTTTTTTACCAGAGTCATTCTTTTTTTAATCAGGAAAATGTCTAGTCTTTTTCCAGTTTCTAGCAAACTTAGTGTTTCTATTATTACTTTTTATAAATCAGAAGAATTTACATGAAAAGTGTTTGAAAATATACACATTAATTATAACTGTTGACATAATAAATTAAAAGCTATTAATTTTGTTCAACCCTTGTGTTGTAAGTGCTACTACTGCTAGAACCTTCTAATGCAATCTTTCTGTAGTCCACTGATCTTGATATTGCTGTTGCCATCTCTATAGAAGAAAAGCTGGATCATTCCATTCTATCTAAAGGTGTACTATTTTGGTATATGTACTTGCTTACATACATCCTCTTGGAGGCTCTCAGTGGTATGCTTTTATTATTTCTTTAGAGAAACTCAATATTCAATATTGTATTATATCTTCATTAATTGAATTAGCTATAATAGAGCAGTAAATAAACTCATGACTAGGTAATATGAGTCTCAAAATCTTGAAGCTTATGCTGTAAACAAAATTATGAAAATACATTATTCACCTTATCTGAGAACTAGATGTCTAGCCATGCTAGCCACAATTCACATGTCATTTTTCACTGAATAGATGAATACTTTGAAAATGACATTTTGAAAAATGTTAGCACTTTGGTGTTGAGTTTGCTGAAACAGTGTAATTTGACTGTTTAACAGAAGATGCTTTGGGGGAGGTTCTTCATCGAATGCAGGTTACTAAGATGCCATGATGGTGATGTCGGAAACAGATAATGGGTGGGGAGAATAAGGGGAGGTGATTAGCTAGATAGAAGCCCCTTGAGGGTGATAGCCGACTACAAGCTGGCTTTAAGTGATAATTGAAGAAAGGAAATATATTTGGTTGTATTGAAAGGCATGTGACATGTATAGGCTAGAGAGTAATCCTCTTAATATATTTTCATGCATTTTGCTTTCGTTAAGATAATTATGTCCCATTTTAATAGCATGCAAAGAAATAAAAACATACACTTGCCCAAAAATGGGGAGAAATGAGAAAATTCAGAAAAGGATGAGCATGATTAAAGAAATGCACATTATTAAGGAAATTAGGGATTTTAAACTTTAAAGAAAGAAGGCTAAGGAGTGAATTATTATTTTCAGTTTTATGAACTAAAAGTGAATTACTCATGTTCATGACTGATTAAGAGGCAGAAATAGAACATGGATTAAAAGACGAGGATGGATTTGTGAAATGCTCAGATAAACGCTTCTTACTGAGGTCATGTAATGTTTATCCATGGAGATTTTCAAGAAGAGAAATAAGTCTTCAAGTAGAATTTGTGTTTCTTGAAGGTAGAGGGTTTGACCAGGTGATCAGTCAGTGTTCCATGAGTTAATAGTACATTGCCTTCTGCAGAACCATATGTCATTCTTTGGGAGCTTCAAGGTTACTGATAAACCTATACTACTTAGGATATCTGATTTCCCAACCAATCTCTACTCTGGACCCACTGTTTCAAAGAATTATTAGTTGTGCTTCATTTCTGCAAGATAATAACTGTGCCTTCCAGTCATAAGGGACTCTAAACATAACTGTCAGTCTTTATAGGACTAAACTTTGCCACCAAAGGGACTAAACAAGGGATACCCACAAGGTAATAACACGTGGAAAGAAAACCATCACCATTAATGAATATTGCAGCAAAATATGCCCCCTTCTCTTTTGGAACCCCAGTTTCATTACTGCATATTTTATTTTACTTTATTTTATTTATTTATTTATTTATTGTTACGGCTGCGTCAGGTCTTAGTGGTGGCACGCGGGATCTTTTATTGCGGTGCGCAGACTTCTCTCCAGTTGTGGCATGCGGGTTTTCTCTTCTCTAGTTGAGGCACACGAGCTCAGTAGTTCTGGCACGCGGGATTAGTTTACCTGCAGCATGTGGGATCCCAGTTCCCCGATCAGGGATCGAACCCGCGTCCCCTGCATGGGAAGGCAGACTCTTCACCACTGGACCATCAGCGAACTCCCGTACTGCGTTATTTTAATTAGTGATAGACCATGAAGGCCACAGTAATCATTTTTAGGAAGAAAATGTGAGGCTGAGAAGAAAGGCACAGCTCAATGATATAGAAATGTATATCAGTGTATGTGTATATACACACATATGTATTCTATATATTCAACATGCCCAAAACATAGAAAAACTCTGTAGTTGGCAAACTTTGGAATGTTTACTGTTTGCCTTTACGTGTATGTCTTTATTTCCAAAAGGAGTATTTTCACTTGCAATATCAAGTTTAATTTAGTTTTTATAAATATTTTTAATAAATGTCTAATCTAATAATCCCCAGTTAACTTTCTTAACTTTTATCATGAAATAAAAATTCAGTCAGTGTGCACAATAATAAAAATTTATCTAATAAAGTGTATTAATGTTATAAACCTACTATTTAGGGAAATTTCTTGATTCTAATCATTAAAATAATTTATGATAAAAATGTATTGTTATTTTATAATCCTTATTTCATATTTATAATGCTTCTTAATAAAACTAAAAAAAATTGCTATTATTCTTACCCACTAAGAAGCACCTTTTAGGTTTTTGTTTTTAATATCCTAGTTAAGCTCTTTACTTACATGTATCTAAATTTGTTATTGATCTACTTAAATGAACCTTAGTCATCATCTGATATAACTTACTCAATAAATGAGTCTCTTCCATTACAATCCAGATGTATGTTCATATGACCACAACTTGAATGAAAACCTCCCTTGTTAATCAGCTCTGGGTCCTGGGAAATTCTTCCTCCTATCAAGCTATTACTTTTTGGAGCAACACAACTCCCACAGAGCAAGTCGGCCACCTCCCTCTTCTGTTGACAGCCCTCAGAACATTTGAATATGTCAGTCATGCCTGGACTTAGCCACTAATCTAAACATCCCCCAATTCTCATAACCTTTCCTCATCAGACATAGATTCCACACCACAAACAAGCATAGTCAGTCTTCTAAACCTACCATAGCTTGTCAGGCTCCTCCTTAAACAGTATTACTAGAATTTGGCACACTTTCCCTGCTGCACTTGGCACCTAATGCTAGGAGGCCGTGGCTTCTCATAGCTTTTTTTGGTTTCTTTTAAAGAGAATAAAGTATAATTATCTTTACACTGTGCATATAAATGGCTGCTGAGCCCATAGGTGTCCATCATATTCCTTTAGATTAGGAATGATTTGAGATTTTAGATTAGGAATGATTTGAGGATAGAGTGTCCTATTTACTGTTCCAGCGTAGCTGCTTTCATATAAGAGGCACTTGATAAATGCTTTTTTTTTTTAATGGTTTTGAAGAAAGGCTTAAGCTAAATTTTCCCTATTATATACCTAAGCAATAATTTTTGGACCCATTTTACATTTATCATGATTAAATTTCATCTTTTTTGTCTGTAACCTTTTGGTGCTCTGTTTTTTATTCTGTCATCTGTCTTATGAGCAGTCACTTCCAGCTTCTGTGTGGAATACAGATTTGAGAAGCATTCCTTTTGTGTCAATACCATTGAATAAAAGAAATATTATAAAAGAAGAATTTTTTTTCAATCTGATACAGTGGCTTGGTGGAAAGCACGCTAGATTCTGTAGGCCTTAATTATACTATTGTTATTAGCACTGGTAATTTACATTGTTTCTATATAAGTCATTTTGACTTTCAGAATTTCAGACACTTCATCTTACTTTACCTGCCTCAAAGAGTTGATAGGATAGTCAAGTATGATAATATTTTTAAAAGCAGTTTTAAAAACTGTTTAAAAAATTCTATAAATTTAAGTCAGTTCTGAGTGGCAATACATCTTCACTGAAATTTTGTGATTTGTTTTATAACTACTGATCACCTAAGGTTTGAATAATTTGATTAATAAAAATGTATTCATACATAGTTTTACTTCCCTAAAGTTTAGTAATTTGGTTTGTCACTGGAAGCAGGGGTGGAGAGAAGAGTTCTTTCAAGGTTATGATCCAAGTCATATTCTTGAAATACAGCCTTTGTTACTGTATTTTGTGCTACAGAGGACTTTGTTTTTTGCAATTGAAATTATGAGCCTATGAAATTTTATCAGCTTCTTTGAAAAAAAAATCTGTGTCAGCATTGTGTTTGTTCTGCTAATTTACCTTGACTTTTTTTTTTTTTTTTTTTTTGGCGGTACGCGGGCCTCTCACTGTTGTGGCCTCTCCCATTGCGGAGCACAGGCTCCGGACGCGCAGGCTCAGCGGCCATGGCTCACGGGCCCAGCCGCTCCGCGGCATGTGGGATCTTCCCAGACCGGGGCACGAACCCGTGTCCCCTGCATCGGCAGGCGGACTCTCAACCACTGCACCACCAGGGAAGCCCTTACCTTGACTTTTATTGAAAGGCAGTTTATTTTAATTTTAGTACCAGTACTATGGAAAGTCATGGAAATATTTAATGATCATGTATTGAACTTCTCTGATGAGCAGGAAATTATCTTGTCTGCCTGACTTTTAATAGATGACATTCACCCACTGGATCTGCCAAACCAGTGTGTAAAGATACTGTATCAGACTCTTAACTGAAAATTCAAATAGAAGTCAAATTCAGACACATAATAATCAGGTTTTACTTTATGCATGTCCCAGAACACTGGGGAAAATATTAAATCAATCCTGACACAGCTACCTTTCCCCCATTCTGATTATGAAGATCTTAATTTAACCCTTTCCTGTGTAAATTTTTTTTATTTTTTTTATACAGCAGGTCCTTATTAGTCATCCATTTTATACACTTCAGTGTATACATGTCAATCCCAATCTCTCAATTCATCACACCACCACCCCCACCCCACCCCCACTGCTTTCCCCCCTTGGTGTCCGTATGTTTGTTCTCTACATCTGTGTCTCAATTTCTGCCCTGCAAACTGGTTCATCTCTACCATTTTTCTAGGTTCCACATATATGCGTTAATATATGATATTTGTTTTTCTTTTTCCAGCTTACTTCACTCTGTATGACAGTTTGTAGATCCATCCACGACTCTACAAATGACCCAGTTTCGTTCCTTTTTATGGCTCAGTAATATTCCATTGTATATATGTACCACACCTTCTTTATCCATTCGTCTGTCGATGGGCATTTAGGTTGCTTCCATGACCTGGCTATTGTAAATAGTGCTGCAGTGAACATTGGGGTGCATGTGTCTTTTTTTTTTTTTTTTTTTTTGCGGTACGCAGGCCTCGCACTGTTGTGGCCTCTCCTGCTGCGGAGCACAGGCTCCGGACGTGCAGGCTCAGTGGCCATGGCTCACAGGCCCAGCCGCTCCACGGCCTGTGTGATCGTCCCAGACCAGGGCACGAACCCGCGTCCCACTGCACCACCAGGGAAGCCCAAGAATTTCATTCTTTTACATGTAGCTGTCCAGTTTTCCCAGCACCACTTATTGAAGAGACTCTCTTTCCTCCATTGTATATCCTTGCCTCCCTTGTCATAGATTAGTTGACCATAGGTGTGTGGGTTTATCTCTGGGCTTTCTATCTTGTTCCATTGATCTATATTTCTGTTTTTCTGCCAGTACCATATTTTCTTGATTACTGAAGCTTTGTAGTATAGTCTGAAGTCAGGGAGTCTGATTCCTCCAGCTCTGCTTTTTCCCTCAAGACTGTTTTGGCTATTTGGGGTCTTTTGTGTCTCCATTCAAATTTTAAGATTTGTTGTTCTAGTTCTGTAAAAAATGCCATTGGTAATTTGATAGGGATTGCATTGAATCTGTAGATTGCTTTGGGTAGTATAGTCATTTTCACAATATTGATTCTTCCAATCCAAGAACATGGTATATCTCTCCATCTGTTGGTATCATCTTTGATTTCTTTCATCAGTGTCTTATAGTTTTCTGTATACAGGTCTTTTGTCTCCCTAGGTAGGTTTATTCCTAGGTATTTTATTCTTTTTGTTGTTATGGTAAATGGGAGTGTTTCCTTAATCTCTCTTTCAGATTTTTCATCATTAGTGTATAGGAATGCAAGAGACTTCTGTGCATTAATTTTGTATCCTGCAACTTTACCAAATTCATTGATTAGCTCTAGTAGTTTCCTGGTGGCATCTTTAGGATTCTATATGTATAGTATCATGTCATCTGCAAACAGTGACAGTTTTACTTCTTCTATTCCAATTTGTATCCCTTTTATTTCTTTTTCTTCTCTGATTGCCATGGCTAGGACTTCCAAAACTATGTTGAACAATAATGGTGAGAGTGGACATCCTTGTCTCGTTCCTGATCTTAGAGGAAATGCTTTCAGTTTTTCGCCATTGAGAATGATGTTTGCTGTGGGTTTGTCATATATGGCCTTTATTATGTTGAGGTAGGTTCCCTCTATGCCCACTTTCTGGAGAGTTTTTATCATAAAAGGGTGTTGAATTTTGTCAAAAGCTTTTTCTGCATCTATTGCGCTGATCATATGGTTTTTATCCTTCAGTTTGTTAATATGGTGTATCACATTGATTGATTTGCATATATTGAAGAATCTTTGCATCCCTGGGATAAATCCCACTTGATCATGATGTATGATCCTTTTAATGTGTTTTTGGATTCTGTTTGCTAGTATTTTGTTGAGGATTTTTGCATCTATATTCATCAGTGATATTGGTGTGTCATTTTCTTTTTTTGTAGTATCTTTGTCTGGTTTTGTTATCAGGGTGATGGTGGCCTGATAGAATGAGTTTGGGAGTGTTCCTTCCTCTGCAATTTTTTTGGAAGAGTTTGAGAAGGATGGGTGTTAGCTCCTGTCTAAATGTTTGATAGAATTCACCTGTGAAGCCATCTTGTCCTGGACTTTTGTTTGATGGAAGATTTTTAATCACAGTTGCAATTTCATTACTTGTGATTGGTCTGTTCATAGTTTCTCTTTCTTCCTTGTTCAGTATTGTAAGGTTATACCTTTCTAAGAATTTGTCCAGGGCTTCCCTGGTGGTGCAGTGGTTGAGAGTCTGCCTGCTGGTGCAAGGGACATGGGTTCGTGCCCCGGGTCGAGAAGATCCCACATGCCGTGGAGCGGCTAGGCCCGTGAGCCATGGCTGCTGAGCCTGCGCCTCCGGAGCCTGTGCTCCGCAACGGGAGAGGCCACAACAGTGAGAGTCCCGCATACCACAAAGAAAAAAAAAAAAAGAATTTGTCCATTTCTTCCAGGTTGTCCATTTTATTGGCATAGAGTTGTTTGTAGTAGTCTCTTAGGATGCTTTGTATTTCTGTGGTGTCTGTTGTAACTCCTCCTTTTTCATTTCTAATTTTATTGATTTGAGTCCTCTCCCTCTTTTTCTTGATAAGTCTGGCTCATGGTTTATCAATTTTGTTTATCTATTCAAAGAACCAGCTTTTAGTTTTATTGATCTTTGCTAGTGTTTTCTTTGTTTCTGTTTCATTTATTTCTGCTCTGATCTTTATGATTTCTTTTCTTCTGCTAACTTTGGGTTTTGTTTGCTCTTCTTTCTCTAGTTCCTTTTGGTGTAAGGTTAGATTGTTTATTTGAGATTTTTCTTGTTGTTTCTTGAGTATAGCTATAAACTTCCCTCTTAGAACTGGTTTTGCTGCATCCCATAGATTTTGGATCGTCGTGTCTTCATAGTCATTTGTCTCTAGGTATTCTTTGATTTCCTCTTTGATTTCTTCAGTGATCTCTTGGCTATTTAGTAACGTATTGTTTAGATTCCATGTGTTTGTGTTTTTTATGTCTTTTTCCCTGTAATTCATTTCTAATATTATAGGGTCGTGGTCAGAAAAGATGCTTGATATGCTTTCAATTTTCTTAAATTTACTGAGGCTTGATTTGTGACCCAAGATGTGATCTATCTTGGAGAATGTTCCGTGTGCACTTGAGAAGAAAGTGTAATCTGCTGTTTTTGGATGGAATGTCCTATAAATATCAATTAAATCTATGTGGTCTATTGTGTCATTTAAAGTTTGTGTTTCCTTATTAATTTTCTGTTTGGATGATCTGTCCATTGGTGTAAGTGAGGTGTTAAAGTCCCCCACTATTATTGTGTTATTGTTGATTTCCTCTTTTATAGCTGTTAGCAGTTGCCTTATGTATTGAGGTGCTCCTATGTTGGGTGCATATATATTTATAATAGTTATATCTTCTTCTTGGATTGATCCCTTGATCATTATGGAGTTTCTTCCTTGTCTCTTGTAACATTCTTTATTTTAAAGTCTATTTTTTCTGATATGAGTATTGCTACTCCAGCTTTCTTTTGATTTCCATTTGCATGGAATATCTTTTTTGATCTCCTCACTTTCAGTCTGTATGTGTCCCTAGGTCTGAAGTGGGTCTCTTGTAGGCAGCATATATATGGGTCTTGTTTTTGTATCCATTCAGCAAGCCTGTGTCTTTTGGTTGGAGCATTAATCCCATTCACGTTTAAGGTAATTGTCAATATGTATGTTCCTATTACCATTTTCTTAATTGTTTTGGGTTTGTTTTAGTAGGTCCTTTTCTTCTCTTGTGTTTCCCACTTAGAGAAGTTCCTTTAGCATTTGTTGTAGAGCTGCTTTGGTGGTGCTGAAGTCTCTTAGCTTTTGCTTGTCTGTAAAGCTTTTGATTTCTCCATCGAATCTGAATGAGATCCTTGCTGGGTAGAGTAATCTTGGTTGTAGGTTCTTCCCTTTCATCACTTTAAGTATATCATGCCACCCCCTTCTGGCTTGTAGAGTTTCTGCTGAGAAATCAGCTGTTAACCTTATGGGAGTTCCCTTGTATGTTATTTGTCATTTTTCCCTTGTTGTTTTCAATAATTGATCTTTGTCTTTAATTTTTGCCAATTTGATTACTATGTGTCTTGGCGTGTTTCTCCTTGGGTTTGTCCTGTATGGGACTCTCTGCACTTGCTGGATTTGGGTGGCTATTTCCTTTCCCATGTTAGGGAAATTTTGACTATAATCTCTTCAAATATTTTCTCGGGTCCTTTCTCTCTCTCTTCTCCTTCTGGGACCCCTAAATGCGAATGTTGTTGCATTTAATGTTGTCCCAGAGATCTCTTAGGCTGTCTTCATTTCTTTTCATTCCTTTTTCTTTATTCTGCTCCACAGCAGTGAATTCCACCATGCTGTCTTCCAGGTCACTTATCCGTTCTTCTGTCTCAGTTATGCTGTTTAATCCTTCTAGTGTAATTTTCATTTCAGTTATTGTATTGTTCACCTGTTTGTTTGTTCTTTAATTCTTCTAGGTCTTTGTTAAACATTTCTTACATCTTCTCGATCTTTGCCTCCATTCTTTTTCCGAGGTGTTGGATCATGTTCACTATCATTATTCTGAATTCTTTTTCTGGAAGGTTTCCTACCTCCGCTTCATTTAGTTGTTTTTCTCTTGTTCCTTCATCTGGTACATAGCCCTCTGCCTTTTCATCTTGTCTGTCTTTCTGTGAATGTGGGTTTTGTTCCACAGGCTGCAGGATTGTAGTTCTTGCTTCTGCTGTCTGCCTTCTGGTGGTGAGGCTATCTAAGAGGCTTGTGCAAGTTTACTGATGGGAGGGACTGGTGGTGGGTAGAGCTGGGTGTTGCTCTGGTGGGCAGAGCTCAGTAAAACTTTAATCCACTTGACTGCTGATGGGTGGGGCTGGGTTCCCTCCCTCTTGGTTGTTTGGCCTGAGGCAACCCAACACTGGAGCCTCCCTGGGCTCTTTGATGGGGCCAATGGAGGACTCTGGGAGGGCTCACGCCAAGGAGTACTTCCCAGAACTTCTGCTGCCAGTGTCCTTATCCTCACAGCAAGACAGAGCCACCCCCCCGCCTCTACAGGAGACCCTCCAACACTAGCAGGTAGGTCTGGTTCAGTCTCCCCTGGGGTCACTGCTCCTTCCCCTGGGTCCCCATGCACACACTACTTTGTGTGTGCCCTCCAGGAATGGAGTCTCTGTTTTCCCCAGTCCTGTCAAAGTCCTGCAGTCAAATCCCGCTAGCCTTCAAAGTCTGATTCTCCAGGAATTCCTCCTCCCGTTGCCGGACCCCCAGGTTCAGAAGCCTGACGTAGGGCTCAGAACCTTCACTCCAGTGGATGGACTTCTGTGGTATAAGTGTTCTCCAGTCTGTGAGTCACCCACCCACCATTTATGGGATTTGATTTTACTGTGATTGCACCCCTCCTACCATCTCATTGTGGCTTCTCCTTTGTCTTTGGATGTGGGGTATCTTTTTTGGTGAGTTCCAGTGTCTTCCTGTCGATGACTGTTCAGCAGTTAGTTGTGATTCTGGTGTTCTCCCAAGAGGGAGTGAGAGCACATCCTTCTACTCCACCATCTTGAACCAGTCCCCTACGTGTAAATTAGTTTGATTCTTTAGTTTCTACAGTAAAAAGTGATTTCAGCATATATATCCAGCCAGTGTAAAACAACCTTGTGGTCATCATTTTTATAATAATACAAGAAGCAAACACTGAGAATGAGAGAATTGAATGAAAATGCTTGGTTTTTTAATTTCTGGCCTCTGAAGTTATATCAGCAGTCTCAGCCCACTTATCCTACATATAATAGGACTTCTAATAAATAAGGTGGGAATATTTCTGTCGAGGATCCTGGACCAAGGCTGGGTTATATGGCTTCTGGGTGTAGATACCTGGTGTGTGGGGCAGCTCGCCCAGGGATAACCATTTCTGAGTCAGGGAGCTAACAAACCTGCATGAAGTAGAGTTGGATTAGCTGCCAATTCATTAGTTTACAATGACATTTCTCTTTTTTTATTTTGTTAAGTAGGCAAGATATGCACATAGTAAAAACTAAATTCAAAAAGTAGGAAAAGGGTATACAATGAAAAATGTCTACCGTCCCATGGCCCCCAATTTCCCTCTCTAGAGGCAGCCTTGAATGTCAGTTTCTTGAGTTTTCCCAGAGAACTCTATACATTTACAAACAGGTGTATATGTGCGTGTGTGTGTGTGTTTGTATCCCTTAACACACTTTTCTGTGCCTTTTTCGCTTATATATCATTTGTTTTAAAGTGTTTCTCTTTATTTTATTAGCTTTAAAAACCTAGTGTGTTTTGTGTTTTGGGATAAATGCTGGGTGTATAATGACTAATAAGTTCTTCTTAAAATTAATAACTTTTATTAATTAATAATAATTTTAATTGGAGTATAGTTGATTTACGTTGTTAATTTCTGTACAGCAAAGTGATTCAGTTACATATATATATATATATATATATTCTTGTTTTTAATCTTCTTTTCCATTATGGTTTATCATAGGATACTGAATATCTGTGCTATATTCAGTGTTTTTTCATCTTAAACTTCTAGGCTCATCTGTTTTGGAGTCAGTAGTGGTCTCTGCTCTGGTTACCATGACTGACCATAAATTAGTATAAAGTGTTTTGTAGATAGAATACTCTATAAAGCTACCAGTGATATTCCATCCCTAGATTTCCTAATGTACCACTAATGAGTCATGTGTAAGAAGTATTGATTGATTTGCGTGATCTATGTCCAGCAAATATACAGTGAGCATGAGGTGTGGGGTTTTGTTTTGTTTTTAAGAAACTCTTGAAAAGTGCTTCATGTTTTACATGTGTTTATATCCATCAGATGCTTCTCATGTAATCCTATGAATAGCCTGGTCACTGCTTTAGCCAGCAATGCGTTCTTTATTCACCATCATCCTTTTGTTCTCTATTTCCATGTGTCTTCTAATCAAAGAAACTCAAAGTAATCACCAGCTATTTGTGGTACTAGGATGTGTTAAATATTTTGTAATCCTGAAAGGCTAGTGTAATTGGAGGGGGAAGTGTGAGTTGAGATTAATTAGAAAAATGCTGTTAGAAAACAGTAGATACAGTTTTCGTTTTTACCTCTTCAACAATGTTAGGGATTGTTAATGATTGCAATCGGGTGTGGTAAATTCTGGTAATTTGATATGTTCTATGAATAATACATAACAGATTTAGGGTAATTCCCTCACTTTCTGCAGTTCCTGCACAGAAATTTTTTTACTTAACAAATATTTTTATTAAAAATATTTTCCTGGTAACTTTAAGGTTAGAATAATTGCTACACATTATCATCAGTGGGCATGATATACTTACTAGTCTAAGGGGAGATATTTTAGGTTTCTAAATAGGATGTCATTTTTTCCTCATTGATTCTGTTTTTACCTTCACATTAAAATTATTGAAGGTTTGTATACAAACAGCATTAATAAAATTATTTGGAGTGGGGTGCATTTCTCTAAACATTCTTCTAAGGATAAGAATAGTGTGCTTATTCAAAGATTTCACTATAGATTGGGTTAATAGGCTATTTATTGGCTAATCTGGGATCCTAGCCACTATTAATGATACACTTCTAGGTGAAATTATTTTCTCTGTTCCAAAAAAGTCATGTATTTTTTTTAAAAAAAACTCTTGACATGAAACTCATTCTAAAATTGAGGACTATTTCTATTTTAAGTGTTTCTCCAGGAATTACATAGCAGATAATTTTTATTTTATGCTTGAGGGCTGTTATTAACCAGTCTTAAGATATGTAATTTTTAGTTACACTTAATGTTTCTTACATTTTTTTCTTAGATTTTTAACTTCTCTTTAAAATTAAAGAATGAGTCTAGATTTTGTGTTAATTTGCTATATTTTACTTGTCCCTCAGTATGCCAGGAGTGTGACTCAGGGGAAAGAAACCTTTCAATTATAGTGGTAAAAATTGTTGCTGTGGTTTGGAGTAATCCACCAGAAAGATAAAGCAAATAAACTGGTACTCATCCAGCAAGAGAACCTTTTCCTATCTACTCCACAAAACCTGTGTGAGGAGCTGACAGATGTGTGACGCTTTGTGGAAGTTCTTCAACTACCACTGAGAAGAGATGCAATTCCAGAGTTGATACTCATGAAAGACAACACCCAGAATATCCATCTGATGTGACTCACTGCTGCTCTTATGAAACTAAAATGTTTGTGTTTTTATTTTAGTGACATTGTATGCCTCCTGTATTCTCCTGGGAGTGTTCCTGAATAGCAGTATACCTATATTTTTTGAGCTTTTTGTGGAAACTGTCTACCCAGTTCCAGAAGGAATTACTTGTGGAGTTGTCACTTTTTTAAGTAATATGTTCATGGGAGTACTTTTGTTTTTTCTCACATTTTATCACACAGGTAAGAAATTTGACTTTTTATTTACTATCTAAACGTGTTAGGAGAGAGGTTTGTGGCACTGATGTATAGGGAATTTATATGGAGAATTCCCACTAAGGCAAATTACTTTATTTGAGCTTTCACATGCGAAGAAAAGAAAATATCTTCTGTTGCTTTTCTTGAAAGGCATCCAGCCTGATGGAATGCATCCTCACTGCCCGCCCCCCGCAAAGTTTCTGATTTAATTAACTTGGGGTGGGGGGGGGTGGCAGCATTTCTACTTTTAAAAGCCAACCAGCTGATTCTAATATGCTGGTTCTCATTGAGAACCACTGATGTCTTGCTTTTAAAAGAAATACTTCAACTCTATTGTCTTAACGTTAGGTAGAAATTAAGGTCAGGCGTATATATGTAGTTTAAAGCTTTGCAGATGAATGAGAGATCACCCAAAGAGTGGATCGCCTGTATAGGACAGCTCTGTCCAATGGAACATTTTATGATAACAGAGGTGCTCTTTATCTATGCTGTCCAGCATAGTAGCCACTAGTCCATGAAGCTAATGCAGCTAGGGAACTGGATTTTTCATTTTATTTCATTTTGATTAATTTGTTTACATTTAAATTGCTACATGTGGCTACCAAATTGGTCAGTGCAGGTATAGAGTGAACAGAAGGTTGCAGTTAGAACCCAGGGGTACACCTTTAAAGAAGGGGGTCGTCCTTACAGAGGAAGAAGGGTTGGGTTCCTGAACCCAAGTGGAGGAGTTAGCCTTGGACGAAAGGAGGTGGAGATAAGGCAGTGTGTGTGGCATAGAAGCAGAGGCCTGTGCTGAGCACATTGTTGACGGAGCTCCTTCTTGATGGCACCAACTTTCGGCTTAGAAGCCAGTTCATCTCTGAAGAGTTGGTGGGAAGGTAGTGGAGAAGGGGCTTAAGGAGAGAATGAAACTTTAAAATAGCTTTTGAGGGGGTGGGCGGAGATGCTGCAGGGACAGCTGGCAAGCTCGCTGGGCATATTGAAGGCAGGCCCCACTGGTGTTGAGGTCTGCGGGTTTGTAGTGGCTCTGTTTTGCAGTTGTTTGGTTTTCTCTGATATTCTCTTTTCCGTGGTCCAAATTCTGTCTCACTATTTTAGAAAATTGGGGCACAATTATCTAGACTTCTTTTTTGCATGTTAAAATAAGGATTTATACTTATTTTATACATCTAGACTTTTTAAATTTTATACTCGTGAGTCTTAAATATAAATCTTTAATTTCTACTAGGTTTATATCCCATTTTATTTCCTTGTCTTAAATAATTGAATATTACTACTTTTTTTTTCTGGTTGCTGTTTTCTTAACTACTCATCAGATAGAGTAAATTTGGATAATTTGTACATGGAGGAATCTAATTTATAAGACTTAAATATAAGAAATGCTCTAAAATGTGACACTCCAAGAGACCTAATTGTTTCTAGGAATTCTGACAGGCTTATAATTGCAATAGTAGCCATGATAACCTCCTTGACTGGAAAAAAAATTTTCGAAATGTTCAAAGCTGATGAAACAGAATCTCCCTGGGTTTTGGACAGCTTTTGACATAGCACTTTCACCTAACAGCAAAGAGCGTCCAAATGATATATTAATTTTGTAATATAATTAACAACAAACTAGATCATTTCTGTCCATCAGTAATACAGGTAAAGAAGGTTTCAACTTTGCTAAACCTGATATACGTTTGGTTTATCCTATGAAAGAGAGTGACATTTTCGAAGGCAAGTGATATTAATAAAGTCAGACCACTCTTCACTGTCCTCCTGGAAACGTGTTTCCATTAGGGAAAATGCCATCACCAGGTATAGGGTCTTTGCCTTCCATTAGTTTTCTAAACAGAATCACCTAACAGTTATTACATTATCAGCTTTAACCCACTTCAGCTGTGTCATAGTTGAAACTAGGCGGCTCAGTACCTCTCTTTTTTTGCCTGGTAAAGTATCAGAGATGGCTGTTGCCCTTAGAGTTGTAGAAACGATTTTCCACCTCATGGACACAGGTGGGCTGAATGGTCCTTGCAGCCCGTCTGAGCATGGTTTCTCCTGTTGGATGGAAATTGTTTTGTCTTCCCAGCATTTAAAAACAACAACAGTAGATGCCAGATCATGTTATCCCCTAATAGACCTCTTGCACGTGGTCTATAGAATATAACAAACACGTATTTATTGGTCAGTTTAAAGCAGGAACTACCCCTGTGCTGTCTGACTGTGGAGGAGCCCAGTGCACTCCTACCATTGTGCCCAGCAAGCAGTGTCTCTATCACTCTCCTGGGTCTTGAGTGTGCAGCTTCCAGTTTGTTCAACAGAGACTGGTGTCTGTACATCAGCCAGTGCTCACTCCTCATTTTGCAGATTTATAGTGACCAGATACAAGCAGACATTTTTGGTTCTTTGGCACAGGCAGTGGAAGAAACAGCACCATTTCTGCTAATTTCTATCTCACTGATACAATCAAGGATTTATCTAGCTGGGGGGAGAAAGCTTCCCCCTTCTCGGTTGGTTTCTGATCTTATGTTCTTATACATATCTATGTAGATGTTAAAGGTTTCTGCCTAAACTCCGTGAGTATTGTGAAAAATAAAACTTTAAATAAAAATTAATCTTAATCGAACAGGATGGTTTTCAGGACAAAAAGAACCTCAGTGTGTTTTGACATTTTAGAGTTAATGAGAAGATGAATGTAAAAGAGCTTAGACCAGTGCACAGCTGGCACTCACCAAATGTTTTGTTTCCTTCTGGATAATTAGCTGGGGATGATAGGAATTTAAACATCTAGGCTTCTATTTTAAAGAGATGCTTTTATGTGCTTATTTGTCAGTGCGTATAATGAATACACACAAACATACCCCACAACTCTCTAAGGCTAAAAAGTTCCTAGAACTATGAAAACTCTGTTGAGATTCTTCCACTTATAATTAGTTGATCTCGCCCCAAAAGTCCCACAGCAAAAGTCCACATGCCTTATAGCTGAGGTATGATGATACCTAAATTACAAATCTGGAAACTGTATAAAATTATTTCCTAAATTTTTAGTTCCGCAGCCCAGTCTGCTAAACATTTTATATAATGAATTCCCTTCCATTAGAGCCAGTGTTTGAATGTCATAATTCAGTCATTTTAAACTTGAAAAACTCACCCAGAAGTTAGTTATGTCAGAATTCAACTATTAGTGACATGATTGGAGGGCTTGATTTTTAATCATCATAAAAATAGGCTTTTTTTTTTTTTTTTTTTTTTTTTTTGCGCGGTACGCGGGCCTCTCACTGTTGTGCCCTCTCCCATTGCCGGAGCACAGGCTCCGGATGCGCAGGCTCAGGGGCCGTGGCTCACGGGCCTAGCCGCTCCGCGGCATGTGGGATCTTCCCGGACCGGGGCACGAACCCGTGTCCCCTGCATCGGCAGGTGCACTCTCAACCACTGCGCCACCAGGGAAGCCCCAGATAGGCGGTTTTTTAGGTCACTTCTCAAGGAAGTACTAAACTTCCTGACCAGAGTTTTTGGTTTCCCACCATGTGCTATCTGGTAGATGACTACATCAGATATGGCTTTTCAGGGCTGTACAGACTAACCCCAAAATGACCACATTAGAGTGCCTTGCCTGGCAAGATAGGCTCCACTGGTGAGTTGCTTGTTGATTATGGCCATTGCCATCATCGATGGCGAATGTCATACAGGCTTCTATACCAACGCCACTGGCCTATTTAGAGCCCTGGGTCACAGAGTTTCCCATGTCCTGTGTTGACTCTGCTTTGGGAACCTGGACCATGTCAAAGATTTCTTGGAGTTTTTCTGACTTGGGTTTTTTAAGGGCACTTTGAAAAAAAGTTACTTGCTCCTTAATATAAGCATATTTACAAAACGGAGTTGCTTCCCATAATGTTTGCTTTGTGAATCTCAGCGAGTATTTCAGACAGCACAGTGATGTTTTATTCTAATAACTTCACATACAAAATCAATTTGGAAATGCCGTTGTATGCTTTATATGCTCTGAAATGTATTCTAATGTTCTGTTTTACAGTTTGTAGCTTGTTTTGTAGTTTGTATTGGCTGTTATTTTTGGTTGTTCTTGTTTTTCTAGAAGGTTTGCAGCAAGCTTTGGCTAAAAACATTAAAGGTTTTACCTCAGTCCTTTCATTTTGAAGTAGCCAACCAGGAATTAGAGGCTGCATTGCGTGCTGAGGAGGGAGGTATTGTCTAGTGGTTACCAGGAGCACAGGTTCAACAGATGTGGACTAGTGAGAAGTAATTTTCTATCTAAGAAGTAAAATAATGCAATGTGCTGGTCAAAGCTATCGGATAATTAACCTGGAGGGAAGGGAGCAGGGCATCACACTGTGAAATTGTGGTGTCAGCTGGCTTCTCTTGAGAAGGAATGGAGACAGTTTTGTTAAATTACCATAATTTTGGTTGAATCACCAAAGAAACTAGAAGGTTGGTTCTGGAAGATAGTGTCTGGAACCAGACAAGTACTTGAAGCCAAAAGTGTGACATCACTGCAGGGAAAGATGAGGTCAAAAGTAGAATGGTACTTCATCCTAATTAGTTCAGCCCCAGCAGAGCCTCACCATTTGGTGCAGAGCTCTGAGTAAACTATAGCACCCACCTCACTGGAAATTGGCAGAGTCCTCAGGCTGCAGCACAGGAGATGGCAGAGAGCCAGCAGAAATGTAGAGGCAAGTCACGGGGGCTTGCGGTATGGATTTATAGTTCCTCTAGTGAAAGGCAAAGGGAACGAATGTTGGAAAGCTGTGCTCACTTTAAAAGATACAAAAGAAAATTTCGATGGGTAAGGACTCTGTTGGTTTAATTACGTCATGGCACTGGGCTCCAAAGGACCACAGCCAACTTTGCTCTGCCAAGTCAGACTGAACTTTTTTTTTTTTTTTGTGCGGTACGCGGGCGTCTCACTGTTGCGGCTTCTCCCGTTGCGGAGCACAGACTCCGGCCGCGCAGGCTCAGCGGCCATGGCTCACGGGCCCAGCCGCTCCGCGGCATGTGGGATCTTCCCAGACCGGGGCACGAACCCGTGTCCCCTGCATCGGCAGGCAGACTCTCAACCACTGCGCCACCAGGGAAGCCCCCAGACTGAACTTTTAAGCAAGCCATTTCCTGCACATTAGAGCCCCTTAGGTGTGGTTTATGTGAATGGTTTTCAGTGGGGACATGCAGAGATTTCCATCCCTGACCTTTTTCCCTCTAAAAAGGCAAAAATTTCAAAGAACACTGGTAGCTGGTTAAGCCAGGTGAACTTAGTGAAGGGTGGATTTGACTTCTCAGAGAGAGGCACAATAGTGAAAAACAACCAACCAACAAACCATGACACTAAAGAGCAATTTTGAGTTATTTTTAGAGATTTCATCTGAACCCAGGTAGAAGGAATCGTTTTACAATCCTGATGAAATAAAGGTCTGCTTTGGCAATATTTGACTGATTTCTAGGTTTAAGGAGAGCTAGGACAAGTTGATTGTTGCTGCATGTGTGTTGCTCTAGCTCCCTGTGAAATAGTCTCTAAAGTTTAGGAAACACCTTTGTTGTAGACTTCAAGTGCCATACTTTCTTATATTGCTTAAAATGCGACCTTACAGTAAAAGACGCTCAGTTTTAGTATAAACAGTACGCTGTTATCTCTATTTTACTACTTTTTCTTTTCGTATTTTTTCACTGCTTCTTTTCGCTTGTTAAAATTATCATCAGAAATCCAGAGGCTTTATGGTTAATATAAAAGCAGAAAATGCTTGGTGCGTCATTTCAGGGAATATTAGAATAAAGACAAGATCCCAGAGATCACAGCGTTTCTGAGTGTTTAGATTCTAGTCAGTCCAAGTAAAGGACAGAAAACAGCTTTGCATGAAAATACCATTGAAATATACTTCTTTGTTCTGTGCTATAGAATAGCATGTCTGACTTTGAAAATGTAGAAATTGAGAGGTTAGGGAGGCTGCTTTTGCGAACATATTATAGGAAAAAAACGTACTTCAGCACCTTTTCTTACTGGTTGGTTTTCTGATTTCCGTTCCTGAGCATAAATTGCTCTTTTAGCCATATGAATTATGGATTAATCTAAAGCAGCAGCATAGAAATCTTTAGGATGATTTTTGAAGATTAAGGCAGTATTAGCATTCTGTAGAAGCACAGAGGGAAAATATAAACTTATAGCAGTGCCCAAAGGTAAAAATGTACCAGGGAACCTGTTTCCTTCATTTTTTGTTGTGTTTTTATTTTTTCATTGAAATTGCTAAATGGATATTAAACTAGAGACGTTATCCGCCACCCCCCCCCCCCCCCGCCAGCCCCTTTATGCCAAGAAGCTGCTCACTTCTGCCTGGAAGCCTCAAGTCTGACAGAGGGGGTTGGGATAGAAGGAAGCTGCACAGATGCCTGGCTCCAAGGCCCCCGGAGCCAGAGGAAGCAGCTAGAGACAGCACAGTCGGCAGGGCAAGCATGTGTGTTCGGGTAGCAAGAGGCCCAGGATTGGCCTGTTGGAGAGTCCTGAATTCGTGAATGAGCATTTTTGAAGAAGCACGTTCTCAATTCCATTAAATTAAAAAACAACATTATTTGAATTGCCTGTTTAGATGATTCCTGTAAATCTTCTGGTAATTGGCATCATACATAACCGTTACGTTAGTAGGAAAAAAAGACTAGAAAGAAACCAAAGTATTCACAGTAGTTTCTCTGAGAGTAGAATTTAGGATTCATTTTTTACATTTTACTTATTATATATATATATGTATTTTCTACTCTGTTTTACAGTGATTACTACTTGATTTTTTGCTGAGAATTAGATATTTCTTTCCAAAAAAATTTAAAAGTGTTATCTCAAAATTCAGGTGATTTTGTTGTTTGTCTTTCTAATCCATCAGATATTTCTAAACAAGGACAAGAGTGATGGTGATAGGGGGCACTTTAAAAACAAACTAACATTTAAAGGTGATTGATTTTTCTTTCTTTGAAGTAATAGATTTTTTTTTTTTTGGCCACCAAAGTCAAGTTGGGTTAAATTGATGAAAAGTCATTAACAATACTGATTAAAAATATTCCACAGGAAAGCCCTGTAACATATTACATGCATCACTTAGACTCCACATTTGTCACTGTTTATTGAAAGCCGGTTTTCAGGCCTCCCAGGGCACATTTATTATAAGTGCTTTTGAATGCAAAGCAGGTTGCTCCCAGCAGCATACAGGTGGTGTTCTGCTGGTGACACATGAATGCTTACAACTGCATGTTTTTGTCTTACAGAGTTGTCTTGGTTCAACTGGTGCCTTCCCGGGTCGTGTTTGCTCAGTCTCCTCCTTATTCTGTGCTTCAGGGAATCCTATGACAGACTCTATCTTGATGTGGTTGTCTCAGTTTAATAGCACAGACTTGAAGGAGTCTTTAAAAAGAGACTGGAAATCAATACTGCATACTGCACATTTGCTTGGACTTGCACATCTAACAGGAAAAAAAAAAGGAGAAGAGAGAAACTTCATTCAGAGGTTTTGTTAGGTTACAGATGATCACATTAATTTAATTACTGCTAGGTAATAATAATGTGGAACTTGAGTGATAATAGTGTATTTAAAAACTGTATCAATGGCATACGTGTGCCTGAGTCTGGGGTTAGAAGTGTGATGTCTTACACAGAAAGCACTACCTAGGTAATTCCCTCTATGTTTTGTGCCAGTGCTAAACTACTGATTAATTGTAACTATGAAAAGAAATGAAGGGTGTCTATTACATGAAGATAACTCCTTCCCTAAGCCACATATCAGAAAAGGAAGAAATGCCACTAACTTCTAAAGAAGTTTAAACCCTATATCAGATTTTAATTATAAAATAGCCAAGAGGTGTATCAATGATAGATATTAGCCACCTGTACACTACATTTTTTTCAAATAAAGCCATTTCTTATATGACTCCTTATTTCTAATTAGCTCGGAAACCTTTGGCCACCTTAATTATGGTGATCAAGTGCTTTCCAGTGACCGCAGAGCACATACTTTACTTTGTGTCTCGATCTTAACTTATCCTTGTTTCTGTGAAATACAATTTCATCTGCTAGGCTCTTAAATGATTATATTAAATGTGACTAAATGTTTAATACAGTCGCATTAAATGCTGTATGAAAAATGTAATTTTGTTCCAATTTAGCACTTTGTTAAAAGTGAAATGACAGATCCCATAGAACATCCTGTGTCTTCGGGCAGATATATATGTGGTGGCATGGGATGGAAAATCCAGCACCAGCTGTTGCTTACCAAGGTTGCATTTTATTAAATGACCCTTGTTTGAAAATAACAATTTATAGCATTGAAACTTTCAGCTCTGTTGAGTGATTTCTGAATTACTTTCTTGTATCTCAATTCAGGTTATAAAATATTCAGTTCTATATAGAGTGTATATTTGAGAGGGCAGTATTTTGCCGATACCTGCCTTCCTTCTGTGGATGACAGCTTTTTCAAAAATAATACCCACTGGACAGCTCTCAGACGTGTATTTCACTATGACATAAAATATGCTCTGGTGGGGTTATGATGGTACCACTATTCAGATTTACATAATTCCCCTCATGCTGGAAAATCAAACACTTTCTCAAAAAGTGAAGAATGATGTTTTATCTTCATTGTTCTCAGCTTCCTCCAACCCCCTCTCTCCTTTTTTACTCACTTGAAATTGTATCTTCACTGTCAGCTAAATATATATTTTATTTGTCTTCTTCTGGACAGCAGAGTGTAAGGCAGCTCCTTCTATTAGCCAAGGTGGTGAAGTATGGTTAAGGGGACCTGGTCAGCACTTAATTGACTCATCGCCACCACATTCGCACACACCATCACACACAGTCCCAGATACCCCTCCTTTCCCCCTTGGTAAGTTGAAGGCTATGCTTTTACTAACCTCGGTCCTAGAGGAGGATGCTATTACCGTCAGGCCTTCTAAGATCCGAAATTGTGCAACCTGGAAAGTAAGAAAACCCTCAAATTTAACATCTGTCTTCAGTCACCTTTAGACCATCCCCCTTTAGAACCACCCTGCTAATAACTTAGCAGCCAGAACTGAAAGACCTGAGGAACTTGCTAAAGAGAAGAAGAAAACCTGTGAAAGCTAGGCTTAGTTCCTGTTAACTCTGTCGTTCTTCTCAAATAAAAATAAAAGGAAAGCAAAGCAGAATTCTTAAGGATAATTGAAAGCCAGCCAGTCCAGGTATCAATAGTCCATGACCCAGGTGCTAAAATAACCACCACCCCTTCCTGTTTAGAATGAATCTAGAAAGGTGAGGGACGAATTACGATGCATTTGGTTTTAGTCAGAACTGTTGTGTTTGAGGACTCTCCTATATAAAACTTTGCTATAAAACTTCTCATACAGAGCATTTTAATTATGGTTAATTCTACTTTTAACACATAGTGAAAAATAACATTAAAAAATATTACCTAAATGACTGATTAGTTCAAAGACAGACCAAATGGGTAGTGATTTTAAATTCTTGCGTTGTACCAGGCACCAACCACTCTTTTTAGCATACGTGAGATGAGATGAGTTGAGATGAGAGGTGTCCATTTGTCTCACTTACATCCGCTTAACCCCTCCAGCAGATAATTGTTCTAATCACAAGCTGCAGCTGTTTTAAATGATCAAGATTTCATGTACCAAACCTGATAGAAAGAGAACCAAAATCTTCTAGGGGCAGGGGGAGGATTACACATTATTTACCTACCTGTATATGTCATAAATTTTTTTTTTACTTTTGTATTTCTCACGTGCATCAAAAGACCAGCCATAATCTTTGCACTCTATAAACAAACATTAAAGAGTCCTAATGAATTTTATAATTGAAAAAAATCTTAACCCTCTACTAGTCCAAGCACTCATTTTAAAATTTATAGGAACAGCCCCAGAGAGGTAAAGGATCTTGCCAAAGGTCACAATCCTAGTTAATGACAAAAGTAAAACGAACTAAAACCCACATCTTCTGACTCTCAAAGCAGTCTTTTTTTCTCTACCTCAGAGAATTGCAGCTTAATTTGGACATTTTGGGGTGTTCGTGAATACTCTTTCATGTTCAAAAACGATGGGGCTAAAGAGTAAGATACTGTTAAAATTAGGTGATTGCTTGATTTCTAAGTAAAATCTGTCTTTTTTTCTTCATCGCTATCCCGTTGGTGCTCTAACATCTCTAAGTCTTAGCTTGCAGTGAGTGACGCGATCTGAAAAGTTTCTGATGAATAATTCAGTCCTCATAAACCAAGTCAACAGCATTATTAATTGGTAAGGACATGTTCCAGTGTAAGTTCCCTGTGGCTTATCCGTGAATATTTCACAGTTGATGGGAAGAAGCATTTCTTAATGTGGTCCCTGGTGGAGATATAGAACAGAAAATTACATACACAAATGCATTTCACTGGGGGGTAGAGCTAATAAAATAACAAGAGGGAGTCATTTTGTATATTTAAGCATATATGGCCTAAGGGCCATGTTTTATCATAGATCATACGTTCATGTTTAATTATTGAGAATGTTTACAGCTTGCCTTTCTAATGAGGGATTCAAGCGAAGAGATTTTAAATTGAGATTAAATTCTCATCTACTCTTCCTTTTTTTTTTTTTACTATTTTTACTAAAATCTAGGCATTCATCTTGCTGTTTGCATAAGTACAAGCTTCACTTTAAACTCAAGATCAAGTGCATAGTAGATGTTTTAACTTAATGTTAAAAATCACATTAATTCCACATTTGTCCGAGAAACAATAAGTACAGGAATTACTGTGATTATACCATATTATCAAGCAAGTGCAAAAGCTGTGACATGAAGAAAGTGTCCTATTAAAAAAGAAATATATAGAAAACTATGAGGAAATTTCATCAGACCTATTTCATAAATGTAGGAAAAATAGAATTCCACTTTAACTTGTATGATTATAATCATATAGAAAAGAGCGAGATAAAGCTTATTTCCATACTGTCAACAGTTTGCTAATCTGTTGGGAAATAAAAACAATACTGACGGGGGAGAGTGTTGGACCATCCCAGAAGGACAAAACTTGACAGGGAAAGTTTTAGGTGCTCTTTTAACAGCATCCATTGGGTAGTCTGTGCTCAACAGTGGTGAGTGTCTGCTCAGTAAGCAGACATCTTGGCCATCCTGAGCACTCATGTCCTTTCAGGTGTCTTCCCGGTTCAGTTGGAACCTCAAACTTAGGAGATGACCTCTAGGAACTAATACCAAGGCCCTTAAGAGACTCTTGAGGGTGTCACCTCTGGCCAGGGGATGAGAATGATAGAGGCTGTGGGCAGAGAGTACAGGCAATGACATGCCCTAAATCTCTCCCCTGAACCACTTCTCTTTTTATAAATAATTTTAGTTTGCTCTTGGTCAGGACTGAAACATCAGCCCCTTGTTTCACCTGAAGTTTCCTGAGGTTCTTCGCTTGTCCTCACTGCCCTGTACCTCAGCTTTCTGAACACTTGCATGAATCTGCCCTCTGTTCCATCCTGGTCTCCGCTTCCTTGAGCTGACTTCCTGGCATAGGCTTCTTTACCCTCAACCCCTCCCTAAGCTCCAGGGCCAAAAACACAGTCTCCTTCCTGCCTAGTAGTAAAGCCATACACCCAGGCTGCCCTCTGATGAACAGGATGCTAGCATGAGCAGAACATAAACAAATCCAGGCACTCCGGAAAGATTTAACAGTTATTCTCACAGCCAAGTCGTATAAGTTAGAATATTCCCCTGAAATGGGAAGGGAATTACAAAAGTCTCTAACAAGTTTCTTGTGTTATTATTTCTTGTACTTTTATTTTTTTTTAATGCCTTTTGTTTCTTTGTTTATTTATTTATTTATTTATTTATTTATTTATTGGCCAGGCAGCATGCGGGATCTTAGTTCCCCGACCAGGGATCAAACCCGCGCCCCCTGCACGTTGGAAGTGCGGAATCTTAACCAGTGGACCACCGGGGGAGTCCCTATTTGTTGTACTTTTAGAATGTGGACTAACTTGCCTCGTGTAGTCTTTCTCTTGTGTCTCGGAACCTGGTAGGCCTCAGACAATAGCCTTCCATCTCAGCCAACACTCAAAAAGAGAGCAAAAAGCTGCCCCACCCTAGCTGTTCTGTTCATTCAACAGGGGAGAATTAATTTTTTAAAAACAGCTAAAAAATGAAACAAAACATGAAATTCATTTCAGCAACCTTGGAAAAATGATAAAAACACATCAAACCATTTTAGCTCTAAACATGCCACGTTTGGTACATTGCGAGGCTTGGGGCTCCAGAAGGGATGCCGGAAGATCAGCCCTACAGCACAGCACTCTGGGGGTTCCACCAGGCTCTTCCAGTTTACAAGCGAGGCTTCTGCAGTCTTGATCAAAATGGCAAGAGTGACTTGGAGGCACTTTTGATTTACCTTAATGATAGAAAATGATGCTTTTTTAAACTACAATTTAATTTAGACTTCCTCTAGTTCAGATTGGCTTTCTTCCCATTTACCTGAAAGAATTGTAGAATCAGAGATGAGGATTTAATCCAACACCCCATTTTACAAATAAGTAAATAGAGAAGATTTCAGGTTAAATGACAACTCAGTTTTAGCAGATCACTCGACTCCTACACCAGCCTTCTTTCCATAAGTGATCAGTGTGTTAACCAGAAGTAATTTAAGTAAAATTTCTTTAAAATTTTTGAAAATTAAAACACGTGAGTGTGTACCCATTATAAAATACCAGTACAGAAATATAAAGTGAAGTCTACCTCCAAACATATGCTGGTTGATCCATTCTCCTTTTCAGAGATAATCCCTATGCGTCCTTTCAGAAAATTTTCTATGCATTTACCTACATCAAGTATAAAAACAGAGAGGATTTAAAATCAAGTGATCTCAGGAACTATTTCTTAAGACCATGTTGGCATGAACACTTGGGCAGGAGTTTCTGAGCTCCTTATTTTTCTCCAAGACAAATCTGTATCAACTGTAGCAGTGGTTAATGGAGACATTTTACAGACCTGGTTATGTACCATCAAGCTCTATCATATTCTGAAGTTTAAAGGTGAACTTCAATATGCAATATTGGTTTTCTTATTGGAAATATAGACAGTTTTTAATGCTGCCAACTAAGGCCCATGCCCCGTGAGAGAAGAAAATGAATGATCTACCCCCAAAATCCAAACGGATTTTCTTGACAGGGTTTTCTTGGCTGTCCATCTCAGCAGAGGCACGCCATACTGTAGAAAGCAGAAAGTCGAGAAAGACAGCTTATGCCATCCCATTTTTTAGAAAAATAATAGTTAATGAAGATTCTGGTAATCCTTAACTATTTTCCTGGTCACCTTCCTTAGCTGTTCTAACTTTCAAGCTACCAGTAAAATTGATGAACTGTAGTAGGACAAGAACTTACATTTGTTTGGTCACTTCTTTCTTTCCTGCCATCTTTCCCATCAGGCTTTCCCCTTTCTGGTTGTATCTTCCTATTTATTTCTGACTGTGCTTGGAAGCAAGCTGTGTGAAACCCACATTGTCTGAGTTGCCCATATTGTTGAAGAGAGCTGGCCAATTTCTTCATGAACTAGACTAGAGAGGACAGAAAAAGAGCCCTAGCCTAGGAGCCCCAGGGCCCAGCTCGTGGCCAGGCCTGATGTCTTCAGCTGTTTGACCCTGACCAAGTCCCTTCATTCCTCATTTACCCACAATTCTAAAATGAAGGAGTGAACAAAGATATTCCCTAAGGTCTCTTCCAGTTCAGAAATTCAGGTCCATTCTATTTAAATATTAGGAAATGACTGATGTACATGCACCTGTTTGTGCAGTAGCCCTCCTCCTGTGAGTCCCTACACGTGAACACACAGACTCTTCCACCACGCACACATTCAGCAACAAGAAGAAATGGCTCCTTCATTGCCTGTGCTAGAAGATAAGCTATAGGTACTGTTTATTTCCCCAAAGGACCTTATATATGAAATGCAGCATTTATTAAATTTATCAAATGTGATACGAGAAAATCTGTCATCTGCTGTTGAGATAGCATCCTGGGAGCCAGGTCAGAGTACTGCATTTGCTCACTGGAGTCAGGACAAACCAGAAACCCATCCTTTGGTTTGGTTTGACTCATCGTGAGTCAGCAGCGACTTGGCACCTGTAGAAATCAAACTGTTGGATCAGGTGGTAAAGCTGATCCTTGAACTGATGATATTTCTAGAGTTACAGCACCGAAGAATTGGAAGTTGCTCTGCAACAGTGTTGTCTCCAATGGCCAGATTCTGCCAGTAGAGCTGTGCATATATCTTTTATAGAGTGAGAACAGAGGTTTAGTAGGTCATGTCTGATCTGTACCCAGGTGTTAGGAAACAAGGCTTCACTGAAATTATAACATGGGCACAAAAGCTGTCAGAGAAATGAACCAAAAGTCCAGCCTGAGAGTCAGGAGGCCTGGGTTTCAGTTTCTCTCTCCAGGGCAGCTGCTGAGCACCTTGGGGCTTTGGAAAAGTCACCTGTTCTCTCTGGACCCTGGCTTCCTCTAAAATAGAAGGGTCAAGTGGATGTTCCTTTTTGCTGAAGAGTTTTATAGCATCTAATATACACTTATTTGGTCACACACCAGACAGAAAGTAGAAAACAACACAAGTGCAATACCTTTCCACTGGTCCTTCCAGTTACACATTATCTTTCAAACAAGCAAGGAGCTTCTACAAGGAAGGCCCCATTAGTTATGCATTATAGGTGCCAGGCAGTTATGGAAACTCTCAGGCCACCGACATATCCACTATTCCTTCATTCACGCTTTTATTCATTCTATATACAGAGTAATTACATGTGTGCAGTGTGTGCCTGTGAAGGAGAATCAGAAAAACAAAAGATGTTTCTACCCTTCAGGACATTTTAGACAGATTTTTTTAAAAAAAACAAATACTCTCCTGAACTAGCTAGAAAAAGGAATAATGAGAGTTTCCCAAATAATTATGCATAGCAGGAACCCAATTTTTTTTTCTTGTACCATCATTAACCATAACTGATTTCAAGGGAAGGTATTCTGTTCCATTGGAATTTCCACCATAGGCAGAACCTGTATCTGTCTGGGAGCACTGAATCAATTTTCACATGAGGAATCCCAAGCCTTCCCATCATCCCATGGCTGGGGAGTGGTTTACTATTCCTTTAGGAAGTTGGGAAGATTGTTGGCACCTCCAGCTTCCTCTGAAGACAAGACTTAATTACAAACACACCAAGATACACATAAGGCCTTGTGCATTTCCTTTCTAAAAGGAATTTGAATTTTAACAGAGAACAAAGACTAAACACCAACAGAAAGGGTTTCTAGTGATAGAACTTGGGACATCAGCCCATCAGAGAGAGAAGGGCTGCTTTGGGGGCAGGAGACCCTATGGGAGCCCTTCAGCTGTGTCCACACTTGAGGCATCGCTATTGCAGTCCTGGCCTTCTAAGCCTTTGCAGAAACCTAAAGATGCTCAAAAGGGCAGGTTTTAGTTCTGCAGATGGGTTTATTTACTGCCAATGTCCCCACCTCCAAATTTACTTCCCTCTTCACCGGAAATAAATCTTTTGGAGGCTTATGAAAATTAAGTATTAGGAAAATTCTGCCCCCGTCCTACTAGATTGCATCTACAAGTCCAAACAAAATCGCTTCCTTGACTTACATACCTATAAGGTCAAGGAAGGTCTGTAACTCGGAGGAGCGGGCCTGGAAGAAGTCAGGGCAGGTGCCTGATCCCACCCCTCCTGCTATAGGCAGCACGGGGCTGCCCACTGGAATCCTGCTAAAATGGAGGGCTGTGCTGGGGTGGTCCTTTTCTCTCAGTCCTTCCCTGAACTCACTAATTCACATTACACTGCTCTTCCTGATCAATAACTTATTGAGGAGAAGATCAGTAAATGACGTAAATGTCTCCAGTGGAGCCGTCCCCCTCCATGACCCCACTGTCCTTTTAGTCTGCGCCTCAGAATCCTCATTCCGTGTCCCATAGAAACGCAGTTACCCTTGTCCTTTTCAGGGAAAAAGACATTGATTGAGAGCTTAGCCCTGACATTTCACCCTCTTATCTCAGAACACAGAAGCCCCTTCACGTTTGTTGTCTTTTTTACTCAAGGTTAATATAGATCCCCAGGCACTGGCAACTCCATGCTGCATTCTGTTGCCTGTAATTGTCCTTCCATCTAATTGGGCGAAAGGCTACTCTAATGAACCAGCTACTGATTCCCTTACCTATTCACTCTTTTATCAGTATTCCTTTACCAGTAAATTCTTTGTTATCTAGGTCCTGAAATTTATTTCATGTTTTTTTAAACTTCAAATTTTTTCTTACAAAATTGCTTCTTTTATCTTATAGCAGACTGTGATCTTTTTGCTTCTGAGTACTTTATAATACAATTCGAATATAATAGAACATTCTAAAATAAAGCCAGGCAGGGATTTCATCCTAACCACTATTAAATGCTGAGAGAGGCAGATCATATTTTTTTAAAAAGAGAGGAGAGCTGGGATGGAGGAAGCTGGATCTCATAATTCAACCAGTATATTTCGGGCTCCGGCTGCATGCTGAGCACAGGGCTAGGCTCTGAAGATGCAGAAACAAAGAAGACAGCATCCTGGCCCTCAGAGAGATTCATATTCTGATGAGTCCATTCATAACAACTGTAATTCAAACCTAGCAACACCCCCAAAAGCTGTTGGAAGCTTTGTAGCTTATTTCTATGACTGTCTATGGGATCGTACTCTGGAAAAATACGCTCTAAACCCTGCTTTCTTGGGCCGTTAGAAATCCATGCTTGTCCCTAATCCGTTTTTATAGTTACATGTAACCTTCATAGAGTAAAAAATGCGTCTGGACGGCTTTTGAAGTGTCAGGCAGAGAAATCTGTTTTGATGGCTTGAAAAGAAGTGGAAAAGTTTTAGGGAAAGCTAACAAGCTTCCAAAGAGTTTAGATCTGCTAGTGTCCAGACATGGGATTAGGCAGAGGGAAAAGCCTTCTAGCAAGTGGGAGCTGGGGCCATGTAAGCATGGAGACCCCACTGAAGGAGTCAGTGAGAGAGAAGCCAGGCTACAGGCGTCTGTTGATATGTCTGCTGAGTGAAAGTGGAGAAGGAGGTTTGGAGGCAGGGAGTTGTGGTGGAAGCAGATTCTGGAAAACAGAACCCCAAAACTGGCTTGTTCTCAGAGTCATCTGGCCCAGCCTCCCGCCTCCGAGCACATCCCGCCTGTGCTGTGTCTGGCCAACTGCTTTTTCAGCTCTCGAGGGATAGAGATTCCACAACCTACCCTGTCATCTGTTCCAGAGCCACCCCCGCTCTGCACTTAGAAGTTCTTGCTTTTAAAGAATGGAGGCAGGAGAGAGGTGGTCCAAAAATGGGGAGACAACAAAGCAGGGCAGAGGAACTGTCGTAGAGCTTGGAGATGGGGACCTCACACCCCAGTGCGGGTGGAGACACTAGAAGGGGAGCCAGCCATCTGGGAACCGCCCTCGCGGAAGCCCTGTCTGGCGGAGCGGAGGTTCCCGTTCTGCTCCACGAAAGCAGTGGGAATCTAGACATCCGCCGCCTCTTACGCCTTCAGTACCCTATTGCATTTCATACACTCCGCCCGAGTCATTTCTTTTCATACCAATTCTTGGATGCAAAGAAATCTTGGGCAGTCCAAGTGGATTCTAGAGCCAAGTCAAGTCACCATGTCTTACTCCATTCAGACTTTTCCATCTGCCTTCACCCTCTCAGTCACACTCCTAGAAGCAAACCAGAAAGTCCTTGCAACCAAAATCACTATCTGAAAGCCCAAGAGCTTTCTTGTTCTCCCTCTGATCTCAAGCCAGTGTGTTGGTCTGATTTTACTCCATTTATAGTTCTCTGGCTTTCATGGCTCTGCACCACATGACAGAGCAGGAAAGCAAGCAGAGGCCAGAGATCAGGTGGAAGGAAGTAGAGGCAGGATGGCTGCAGAAGCAGAGCAGAGGCAGCTGCTGACGCGGGAGCCTGCAATAGTCCCATGGCCACCGTGATCCACACTGGGGTCCTAGTGTGCCATACAGGCTCTCGCATTCCCTGGGTTTCCCGGAGGCGGCCCTTCCCTCAGCCTTGGGCCTCCCCTTGGCGGTGAGTCTCATTGCAATTCATGCCCTCCCTGTCCCCTCCTCCCAGTCCCAGGCTACACTGAAGCCCCTGACTCCTTTTCAGTCTGCGGAAGAACAGAGTCCCTGCCTGTTGGGATCCGGTCCACTCTGGGGATGCTTTTTAGCTGAAACTGCTGCAGTTGAGCACAAGGAGTTCTGACTGCCAGAGTGAAAGGGTACTCCAGCAGGCTGCAGCAGCTTCCCTGCCTCTGGGGCTGTAAATAAGGGAACGGTCCAGGACCGTCCCAGAGGACTAAGGATAGACCAGATGATCTCTTGAGATTCCTCCCAGCTCCAGAACCTGGCTTTTAAATAGCAACACTAAGATCCAGGTGACATACAGGCTCACTGACAGCAGGTACTCCTCCTCCCGCGACACCCCATGTACCTGGGCAGACATTCTTCTCCCAGCAGGAGACATGATGCAAAAATAGACAGGTGCAGGGAGGGGGCTTAAAATCTGCCCACACTGAGCCTTGATGCCAGGGGATGTGCATATCTGCTGGCCCAGCTCTGTGACCTGGTGGGTCTATGCAACTGTCAAAACATGAGTGTGTGTGATAAATTCCCCTCTGACGCTCATCACAACTTCTGAGTGTTCTGTGCATTTTTAAATAATTCTTACCATGTAAATATTATATTACATTTTAATAAAAAGATTTTTTTTTTGCATTTTACTTTTGTAATATTTGGGGTTTTATAGATTTTTATTTTATGGCCAAGTATACTTTTGTAAGGAAATGTTGAAGTCTTGAGTATTTTTATTCTTTTCAAACTACAGTTAATGTCAACTGTAAGCACTGATAAATATTATTCATATGCGGTTTTCCTTCCTTTCCATCGGGTCTTTTTAAGGAAATGTGTTTTGGCATAGCTTTTTATTTAAAACTCTGCTTCATTTTACACATTGTGAATACTGAAGATTCTGAAAAATAAAGATGCATTTAAAATCTCTGTGCTGTTACATTTTAGAAATGGTAATGTGCATTGCTTTGCCAAAGTGGTAATTAAATGTTTAATGGTTTAGAACTCCTAGTTCAGAATGGGGCTTCTAGTCATTATTCACAGTACGGAGCCTCCGTGTCAGCCCCCGCTTCTTGGGAGAGTGCACATGAGAATGGTGATTTCCTGCTCAGTTTGGAAATATGGTTATGTTGACATTATAGTTACTGTGCTGTGGTTTTGCAATAAATGTGTATTGAAAGCACTTGTGATGACGTGGTCCGCATTTTGTTTTTAATCAAACTCCAAATGGCAGTAGGAATGGAGCCAAAGCTCCTTGAGCATTTGGGCAGCGAGATGTGGTGGGAAAAAACACATGAGTTCGGGAGCAGGACAGGCTGGGCCAAATCCTGCCCCTCCACCGACAAGCCCTGAGACCTGGGAATTCTTTCAGCACTTCTGGAGATCCTGTGTTCTCATCCATTAAAAAATAGAGCTAAAATAAAGGAGGGGGATACTTATACATTTTGTGATGATGGGATAAAGTGACGAACCTAACAGACCTGGCACATTCTGGTTGCCTGATAAGCGTTATTGGCCTTCTTCCTTTTCTTCCCTCTTACATCCCTCCCAAAGTCTTCATTTTAAAAAAATTAATATTCAAGTTAAAAACGTATTGACCTTCTGAGTAAGGCGATAGTATTATATATGTAAGGGTTAATAACTTTCTAATTTATCATAGAAGTTAATTCCCAAAAATGTTGATCACAGCTGGATTGAGACAGTATTTGGGAAACGTGGCAATGTTTATATAAGCACACCACATTATAAGTCTACTGGCGATCCAAAGGGATTTGCCTTTGTGGCATTTAAAACAAAAGAACAAGCAGCAAAAGCTCTGAAGGTAGGTCCAGAGTCATCACAAAAATGTGAAAGCACTTATTTTTGTAGTTTCAAAGCAAGCACATCCCAGGTTAAGTAGTGGGGAGCCCGTTCTTGGAAAAACTTGGAATCATGAACATCCGTTAACCTTTTGGAGGAAAGTTTTTCTTAACCTTCCTGGACTAGTTATCAAATAGTCCTGTTCTCTTCTTGAAGTTTCCAAAGTCTTCATTTTTGAAATACAGAAAACTATAATGCTTTCTTTACATCTTGCTATAAATGTTTTTAGTATAGAACAGATCAAAACTGTATTTTTGTTTTATATCCTTAACATATCACGGACATTTTCCCATGACAAGGGAAACTTTTATAATTTGAAGTATTTAATTTTATTGTTGGACATTAAGGCTGTTTCTGCAGAATACATTGTTGTATATTTATCCTCCTTCTACTCTCTGATTATTTTCTTAGAAAAGATACGTAGAAGGAGAATTACTCGGCTCAGGTATGAAGGCTTTTAGCTCCTAAAAAGTATCCCCATATTAATTTAATTATTTATCCAGCCTCAATGGAAAAACCTGTTTCTTCTCTACACTCGGTACTCACTTCTGACCCCAGATATGTGGGTTTCTCCACACCAAGCAGTTCTCCAATTCTCAGCAGACACCAACAGTTGAACTCACTGCTGATACTAACTGCTTGGAACAGGGTAGACCCCACAGGTTAAGGGCTCAGTCCCACCGGAGTACCCCTCTCCTCCCTCCTCTTTAGACTCCAATTGCAAGTCCAAGTTGTCACCTCTGCTTCTGACCAGTGAAAGGCTATAAATCACGGTTCCTTAATCAAATAATGGGCAGAAGACCTAAATAGATATTTCTCCAAAGAAGACATACAGATGGCCAACAGGCACATGAAAAGATGCTCAATATTGCTAATTATTAGAGAAATGCAAATCAAAACTGCCATGAGGTATCAACTCACACCGGTCAGAATGGCCATCATCAAAAAGTCTACAAATGATAAATGCTGGAAAAGATGTAGAGATATGGGAACCCTCCTACACTGTTGGTAGAAATCAGTGCAGCCACTATGGAAAACAGTATGGAGTTTCCTTAAAAAAAAACTACAAATAGAGTTACCATAAGATTCAGCAATCCCACTCCTGGGCATATATCTGGAAAAGATTAAAACTCTTACTTGAAAAGATACATGCACCCCAATGTTCATAACAGCACTATTTACAATAACCAAGACATGGAAACAACCTTAATGTCCATCAACAAATGATTGGTTTAAGATGTGGGGTGTGCGTGTGTGTGTGTGTGTGTGTGTGTGTGTACACACGCACATACATAATGGAATATCATTGAGCCGTAAAAAAGAATGAAATATTGCTATTTGCAGCAACGTGGATGGACGTAAAGATTATCATCCTAATAAGTGAAGTAATCAGAGAAAGATAAATATTATATGGTAACACTTATATGTGGAATCTAAAAAATAATACAATGAGCTTATTTACAAAACAGAAACAGACTCACAGACATAAAAAACAAACTGGTTACCAAAGGGGAAGGGGGGCAGGGGTAAATTAGGAGTTTGGGATTGACAGATACACTATCTATAAAATAGCTAAACAACAAGGATTTCCTGTATAGCACAAGGAACTATATTCAATACCTTGTAATAACCTATAATGGAAAATAATCTGAAAAAGATTATATATAGATATAAAATATTATATAATATATATAAATAAAACTGAATCACTTTGCTGTACACCTGAAACTAACACAATATTGTAAATCAACTATAGTTCAATAAAAAAGGAAAATGAGGGGTTCCCATGATGCCCTCCTTGAGGTTGATAATTTGCTAGAACGGCTCACAGAACTCAGGAACACAGTTTCTATACTAGGTTACCACTTTGTTATAAAAGGATACAACTCAGAAACAGCCAATGGAAGAGATGAATGGGCCAGGGTATGGGGGAAAAGGGCATAGAGCTGCCATGACCTCTCCAGGCACGCCATCCTCCCAGCACCTCCCCGTGTTCACCAACCCAGAAGCTTGGCTCCTCAAAGCCCTTCAGTTAGAGTCGTTTATGGAGGCTTCACGACAGGCACAACCGATTATATCATTAGCCCTTAGTGATTAACTCAACCTCCGGTCCCTCTACCCTCCCAGGAGGTTGGAGGTTGGGGCTGAAGTGCCAACCCTCTAATCACCTGGTTGGTTCCCCTGGCAACCAGCCCCCATCCAGAGGCTACCCAAGAGCCCCCAGCCCCTAGCCACCATTACCATACAAAAGACATGTCCTTCAGAGAGCTCAAGGGTTTGGGGATCTGTGTGCCAGGAAGTGGGGGCAGAGACCAAACGTCTATTTCTCATTGTGTCAC
The DNA here is from genome assembly GCF_949987515.2 of Delphinus delphis. NCBI lineage: Eukaryota > Metazoa > Chordata > Mammalia > Artiodactyla > Delphinidae > Delphinus > Delphinus delphis. The sequence continues at coordinate 68,051,669 of NC_082686.1, forward strand.
AAGTTCCATTAGGTTCCACCAGAAAATGAGTTATTGATAATTTCAGGGATTCTGCTCAGGTGGAAAAAATAACAAGGAGAGGTGACAGGAGGGCGGATCATACTGGCCGCTCCTCCTTCTTGTTCTTTACTTCACTTCTCATAAACCACACAGCTTGGCATGGGCCCTATTACAACCTATTAGTTTTTTCTTCCATTAAAACACTGGGGGCTTCTCTGGTGGCGCAGTGGTTGAGAGTCCGCCTGCCGATGCAGGGGACACGGGTTCGTGCCCCGGTCCGGGAAGATCCCACATGCCGCGGAGCGGCTGGGCCCGTGAGCCATGGCCGCTGAGCCTGAGCGTCCGGAGCCTGTGCTCTGCAACGGGAGACGCCACAACAGTGAGAGGCCCGCGTACCGCAAAAAAAAAAAAAAAAAAAAAAAATCACTGGACCTGGCTTCCCTGGTGGCACAGTGGTTAAGAATCCGCCTGACAATGCAGGGGACACGGATTCGAGCCCTGGTCTGGGAAGATCCCACATGCAGTGGAGCAACTAAGCCTGTGCACCACAGCTACTGAGCCTGCGCTCTGGAGCCTGTGAGCCACAACTACTGAAGCCCGCGCGCCTGGAGCCCATGCTCCGCAAAAAGAAGCCACTGCAATGAGAAGCCCCCGCTCGCCTCAACTAGAAAAAGCCTATGTGCAGCAACAAAGACCCAACGCAGCCAATAAATTAATTAAAAAACAAACAAACACTGGACTTGATGATCTTTAAGAGCCTGATCAATTCTGAATTCCAGCAAGTAAGAGGCAGAAAGGAGGCAATGCAGGAAGATGGGCTGCACCCCGCAGGCCTACAAACCCAAGCTGTACTTGCCCAGCTTCAAGACCAAAGAAAGAGCTCAGAGTCAGCAACAGAGATGTTGGTGGTTTAATGGTTGGGGGAACTTACATGTCTGAAGCAAGGTCCTGGAGCAACACCCCACGGTGTGTGGCAGACAGCAGGCAGGACCTGGCGGCAGGCTATTTTCCCCAGGCAGTGGGAGATTACTAGTTGAAGGGGAATTGACTTCAGGTGGGCTCATTGGTTACCTGGGAAACCAGCAGAGGAGCATGCCCCCTCACTGCCCCTTTGATAAGCTATCAGGTGGAGACGTTCTGATCTAAAGATTAGAACAGCCATTAGCTGGGCCCAGGGGCAAGTATGTAGGAAGGTCAGTCATGTGAGTAGGGTGTAGGTGAAGTAGGCGCTGGTAGAGCAGGAGATGTAGGGAGAGCAAGAGAACAGCCATCTTGGGTGTCCTGATCGTACAGAAGGGATGGAGGGAAGGAGGGAAATTCTCAAGTTCAGATAAATGGAGATGGAACGGCCCTTATATGGGAGACTTTGTTTTCTTTCACAAGTGGTGTCTTTCAGAGCTGTTTCATGGGTAATTTACTGGACTGGTATCATTTGTTCCCCAAAGGAAGCTAGGGCATATTTTGGAATTTTGTCAACAAAACAATTTTTATGAAGCTCAAGCCCGTATTTTCCATATTTCCATACTCGCCTGCCATATCAGTAAACAAAGGATGTTGTGGGCATCAAGCATCCACTGCAGCTGCCCCAGATTGTGCACCTTGAGGGAATTCAGGATGGAGAAAAACGGAATACTGGCCCAGATAGTTAAGGTGCATATCAAAGGAATGATTTCAATGAGCCCAGACTCTTGCATCTTCTCATACATAGAAAAGCGCAAAATTCATTAACTTGAGATGTCTGGTTTTCTTTAATTAATGGTAATCTTTGATGTTCTGACTGTGGTTTTTGTTGCAAAACTATATATCCTGGCTCCTCTCTTACTTCTTTGGAGCAGTCCCTCAGAGCTATCTGAGAGGCGGACTTCCAGGTGAAGTTTCCGGAAATTTCGCCAAATAAACCATAATTCTCAACTCTTAGGTTGTGCATTTTTTTCAGTCCACATATATTTACTTTGACTTCCCAGTGACTCAGATTGCAGAGACAAACCTAACCCCCATGCTTAGCTCAGTAACAACGGTAACAATTTTGGGTGCTTGCTAAGTGTCTGATACTGTTGTAAGCACTTTCCATGCTTCAGCCCTCACAGCAAACCCAGAGTAGGTTCTATTATTAGCTCCATTTTGCACAAGAAGAAAAAACATAGGCGGTGAGCCAGGGGTTGTATTTGAGCCCAGGTTGTGGCTTCAGAGCTCTGGACCCCCACCAGGAGGCAGTAGGTCCTGGATAAAGCTGTGTCTCACACACATACACACACACACACACACACACACGCGCACACACACACACACACACACACACACACGAGTGAAGGAGCTTTCCCAAGGGCGGTGTATTTGTACTGCCGGGCTTTGTACAAGGCCCTGTTCTAGAATCATTTTACTTTTCACAACAGTCCTGCAAGGTAAGTGTCACTGCTCCCACCTCACATATCACAGCTGGTAAATGGTGGGTCTAGAAGTCAAAAGTCCAGGATCCTCATGGATGCGCTGGGACCTGCCACACTTTACCGGAGTGCTTGCACCTGGACAAACATCTCTTCGAGCAATGGAATACAAAGAAACTATAAGGGACTAAAAGTAACTGCACTCAGGCAGCAGCTGGGGCAATTATGAACAAGATACAAAAAGACCACACACTAACTGCAATTTCTGAGGTGCCAAGAGCAAAAGCAGGGTACCCTGTGCATGATCTCTGCACGCAGCACCACCAAGAGGGCGGGCGGACCACCTAAGCTATGCTTCCTGCCCAGCCCACAGAACCACCCCTGTTGTTACCCCATTAAGGACCCAAGCAGCTCCTCTCCCAGAGTGAGCAAGGGCACCTGTTACCTGTTTTTGCTGCCTCGTGCTGCAGCTTCAGCCCCAATAAAGCCTTGCATGGAATTCTCATCTGGCCCCTTACCAATTTCTATTGATTAAAGAAAGAGTGCAAGGGCCCCGTTTACTGACAATCCCTTAGTGTCAGGAGCCTTCAGACCAGGGCGCGTGAGTACAAGAGGTTCACAGCATGATAGACTTAAAGGAACCAAGTACTGCCTTTCCTCAATCCATCTGAGACAGCTCCTTCTGACTCGAGGTCAGGGCTGGGTTCTGCTGTCCCACCTCCCCTTTCAGATTTGTCCTTTTCTCACTTTACAAATAAAAGGTATATCTCTCACAATTAGCAATATTACTATGGAGGTCCTGGGGTGTAAAAGCCTTCCCACTGCCAGAAAAGGGGGGGAGGAGGAAGGATAATTAAAAATACATCTGTCCAACATATATATATAACGGAATATTATTCAGCCATGAAAAAATAATGAAATCTTGCCATTTGCAACAACATGGATGGACCTAGAGGGTATTATACCACACAGAAACAGAGTCAGAGAGAGAACAAAAAGGTGTTTACCAGAGGGGAGGGGTGAGCAGAGGAGAGAAATAGGTGAGGGAGACTAAGAGGTACAAACTTCCAATTACAAAATAAATGTCACGGGTATGAAGTGTACAGTGTGGGGAATATATAGTCAATAACTATGTAATAATATCTTTGTATGGTGACAGATGGGAACTAGACTTATCAGGGTGATCGTTTTGTAATGTGTAGAAAGATCGAATCACTATGTTGATTCAACATGATGTTGAAGGTCAATTATGCTTCAAAAGCAAACAAACTCAGGAAGAGAGATCAGATTTGTGGCTACCAGAGGTGGGGGGCAGGGAGGAAGAGGTACTTGATGAGGTGGTCAAAAGGTACAAGCTTCCAGTTATAAGATAAGTCAGTACTAGGGATGTGATGTACAACATGATCAGTATAATTAATACGGCTGCATGTTATATAGGAAAGTTAAGAGTAAATCCTGAGTTCTCATTGCAAGAAAAAAATTTTTTCTATTTCTTTAATGTTGTATCCATATGAGATGATGGATGGTCACTAAACTTATTGTGATAATTATTTCGTGATATAATTCAGTCATTATGCTGTACACCTTAAATTTATATGTGCTGTATGTCAGTCATATCTCAATAAAAATGGAAGAAAAAAATATGTGTCTGCAACACCTCCTGTGACAAGTTATCATGAACCTAGGGTAGGGCTTCACATCTGTCGCTTTCTTACATATATTTCTGTTACAGACAATGTGGCATTCAAGTGGGGTGCTTTGACTCCTGTTGAGATGCAGAGAATTCAGATGTAGAATAGAACGGGAGAGCAGGAAGGATGACAATTGTTGTGTAATAACCTCACCTTTTCCATCCCCCGACTTCTGTGACAGATCACCAAACTCCAGAGGGAGAGTTCCAAGAAAGCAAAGCAACAGTGAGATGGTAAAGGTGTCAGGACCCTATTTCTCCCATGTGACCTGTGCATGTCACGACTGCAGCCTTATCTAACTGTATCTGTCTTAGAATGTTCAAGATTGCAGTGAAGCACACTGCTTTGGAAGCTCATCCTCTCTGCCTCTTCCCCACTCTCAGCTGGAGGAAGAGCTTTGAGAGTGTTCTTTTTCACCCAGCCCTCCGTGTGGGCAAAATCGAGAGCCTTTCAAATCGGGGTAGGAAGGGATTTCCCTATGCACTTCAGACAGCTGAATAGTACACCTTCAAGTAAAGGAAACATTGTAAGAGCTAAGCTAATATTTTAGATTTTCTTAGGCATTTATTCACACTTTTAAACTTTATTGAGGTAGCATTGACATGCAGTTAGCCTCAGGTATTTAAAGTATACAATATAAGCTTTGTGACACATGTACATACCCATGAAACCACAACCACCATCAAGATAAGTGAACTTATCACCCCTTTAGCATCCCTCGCTCCACCTCCCCGTCACCATACCCCATCCCTAGGCAATCACTGATCTGCCTTCTGCCATTATAGATGTTTTCATTTTCTAGACTTGTATATAAATGGAAAAATACAGTAGATATTCTTTCTTTTTGTCTGGCTCCTTTCACTCGGCATAATTGGCATAATTATTTTTTTTTGATTAATTTATTTATTTATGGCTGTGTTGGGTCTTTGTTTCTGTGCGAGGGCTTTCTCTAGTTGCGGCGAGCGGGGGCCACTCTTCATTGTGGTGCGCGGGCCTCTCACTATCGCGGCCTCTCTTGTTGCGGAGCACAGGCTCCAGAGGCGCAGGCTCAGTAGTTGTGGCTCACGGGCCTAGTTGCTCCGCGGCATGTGGGATCCTCCCAGACCAGGGCTCGAACCTGTGTCCCCTGCATTGGCAAGCAGATTCTCAACCACTGCGCCACCAGGGAAGCCCTGGCATAATTATTTTGATACTCATTCATGTTGCTCCATGCATCAACATTTTGCTCCTTCTTATTGCTGAGTATATCCATTGTAGGAATACACCACAATTTGTTTACCATTCACCTGGCGATGGATATTTAGACTGTGTCCTGTTTGGGGCCCTTACCAATAAAAGTGCTGTGAACATTTGTGTCTTAGTTCTTGTGTGGGCGTATACTTTCTTTTCTCTTGAGCAAATACTTATGAGTGGAATGACTGGATTCTATAGTAAATGTATGTTTATTTAAGAAGCTGCCGAACTATTTTCCAAAGTGGTTGTTCCATTTGACATTCTACCAGCGTGTAGGAGAGTTCCACTTATTCCACATCTTCACCACACTTCATATGATCAGCATTTTCAGTTTTAGACATTTTAATAGCGTGTTATGGTACCTCATTGTGGTTTTAATTCATGTTTTTCTAATGGCAAATGGCATCTTTCCACATGTTTATTTGGCATTCATAAATCTTCCCTGGTGAAGGGTCTCTTCAAACATTTTGCCCATTTATGTTGTTCTCTGTTTTCTTATTACTGCATCTTGATAGTCCTTCATATATCTGGATTTGCCAGTATTTTCTCCTCACCAGTGGATCACCCTCCTTTTTTTTAGTTTGGCTGCGCCGCACGGCTGTGGGTCTTAGTTTCTCGACCAGGGATCGAACCCGGGCCATTGGCAGTGAAAGCATGGCATCCTAACCACTGGACCACCAGGGAATCTCCAGCCCAATGAATTATATTTTAACTCTTTTAACAGGGTCTTTCAAAGAGAAGTTTTTTATTTCGATGAAGTATGATTTATCAATATTTTCTTCTCTAGATTGTGCTTTGGGTGTCATATAAAATCCTTGCCTACCCCAAGCTCATGAAGATTTTCTCCTATTCTTTCTTAGAAAAGTGTTATTGTTTTTATTAAATTTTGTCAAAAGATTACCAAATACCACAAAACCATACTCATCTTTTACTTGGGTACAAGCCTCCTTGTTATAACTGCCAGCTTCTCTATCGTTTTAAATTCCTACCATAGATTTCAATGTCCACACTCTACCAGGAGTATATTGTAGATTCTTCTGTAAATAACGCACTTGACACTAATCATTGATGTTAAGTCCTAATACTCTCACTCTCTCTGTCTCTCTGCTGTTAATCTTTCTCATTCTAGTGATAAATCACATTTATTCTAAACTGCTGCTCTCTAAAATATAACTTTACATTTAATAATTGTCAAAATTCAAGTATCTCTATGTTTGATGTTAATAATAATCATGATATCTTGATCCCAAATAATTTTTAACTTATAAAAATTTTTTAAATTAACATTTCAATTCACATGTATATTTTAGTTGCAGAGAAGTATGATAGTGCGAACAATAAAAGACTTTCACGCTTAAAAATATATTACGTTAGGATGAAACTCTGTGGGAATATATAACATACATGTTCGAAGGGAAAAAGGAACAATGTAAATTTTCCAGTTGTGAAAGTAGAGCTCTTCTATATTTTTAAAAAATGCTCTGTTTGTTAGATGCTATTAGTTACATTTAAAAGAACAGTTTTATTTTTAAATGTCAGTATTTGCAATATGCCAGAAATTACATCCTTTGCAGCTCTTCAAGCTATGATGAAAAATTCTAGATATCAACGTAAAAATTGTAAGGGTGTAACTAAATTTTTCAAAAATCTTTCAGAAAGTATGTAGTTTAAAAAAAAAAAGGTAATACTACTACTACTAATAGCCACCGCTCTACCTCACATAAAAGAACTAGCGATGGGTGCCGGGTGGTGACTGAGCGCTGGGCTTGCTTCTGGGAGCGGGGAGATGCCACACTCAGGAAGTGGGTTTACCTCGGCACATAGACTGTTCCTGGATGGGGCCCAGGTGTCAGACACGAACGTCTCAAACTCCTCTTTTCTCTAAAAGGGAATTTAAAGGTAAAGGCCATAGATCAAGTCAGTCTTACACCCTGGGGGTGTAGAATCTCCTCAGCAGGGTACTTGGGAGAAGCGGGAGGTGGAAGAGAACAGGCCAGGAGAGGAAGTTCCGAGCCACACCCACGAGGTCCACCAGGGAGTGTGCTCCTCCAGTTATGAGAATCCTAGTTATCTCAGCCATCTGGAGCCAGGAGAAGGGGCAGCCATCCTTGCCCCACCCCGCCTCTGCCTGCCCATCTCTGTCTGCTCCTTTCTTCTATTGCTACCAACCAATCTTTTCATTCTCCAGCCCAAATCCCACAGAAGCCAATCTGATTGGTTTAGCCGATTTCCCTCTGGGCTTTAGGCACAGGCCTTCATGCCAGGCCACCCTATGGCAGGTGCAACCAATCAGTGGCCATCCTCCTGTAAAGACCAGCCTAACGTTGCTCGTCTGATGGGAGGAAGACTGGTGTGGGTGTGGGGCTGTTTCAGAGATTCGGGAGTAATGAACTTGACAGGACTCATTCATTTGAGTGTCTTTCTCTGTGGTTGAGATGGAAATCTTGGCTTCCCCATGCTTGCTTGTCCCAAGCCCCTCCCACAAATCAAGTAAAAATCATGGCCTAGGGACGGACCATGGTCCTATACAGACATTAAAATGAAGATTAAGAGAACAAAGGAACTTTCTAAATTGGAAAAGATGCCCTAAGCAGCAGGAGGGACCCTGCTCCTTGCCCAGTGGAGGGTCAGGTGGGAGCCACGGAGAAATTCCAGGAGCATCAGACCTTTTCCCAACGCCTGGAATAAGAAAAGAGGTAGAAGAAAGGAGGGTCATAGTGTCCCAGGCAGCTTTGACGCAGAGGGCTTTGGGAATCCCTCTGCTCAAAATCTCTGTCTCACCCGCCAGGAAGAGTTCCTAAAAGTCCCAGCCTCATTTACTTCTTTGAGGTTAGGCTTTGAAAGCCTTAATTATAATGCAGTGTCAACCAATCACACCGAAACTGGATTCTGCTTATCCAGTTAGGAGAACAGGGACCCAGGAAACCTATGACATTGAGCGGGCAAGCTTTGATGGCAAAAGTTGAACAGGTGTGGTGGGACCCTCATAGGGGTCTGCCCAGGTAGCTGGGGGACTAGGACCATGGTGGGGAGGAAGGAAGAGAGTGCCTTGGCGATGGAGGCACAATGAAATCACCTTGATTGATTCTCTTTCCCCCAGACTGAGCCCAACCACTAAAACTGGAGAACTACCTCTAAAACAGAGAGACAGATAAAACCAGAAGGTGCTAAGTGAGGTGCAATAAATTGGATCATCTATAAAATTTTAAATGTGTATACTCATTGAGTAATTCTATTTTTAGGAATTTATTCTGCCATTATAGTTGTACATATACAAGGATAGTCTTTGCAACACTGTTTGTAACAAAAGACTGAAAATACCCTCAAAGTCTATCATTAGGGGTTGGGTTAAATAAATGGTGGTTTAATTGTTAGGAAAAGAAGACAGCCACAAAGCACTCTGCAGGGAGATGGGCAAATGGACAGGCTGGTGCTGAGCAGTGTGTGCCAGTGGCCTTTTACGTTGCCTGGAATGCACACTGGGGCAAATGCTAAGATCAATATTGGGTTAAAACTGAGGCCAAAGCCAGATAGCACCATCTCAAAACAAAACATCTGGGATTCAGGAATTAATCTGAAATCTCACCCCAAAGACTGTAATTATTCTTATAATTTTGCTATTAAAATTATATTAATACTAATTAAATCAAATAATTAATATTACATAAATTTTAAATTTGACATTACAGTACAGGAAAAGTAATTGCTTGGCATAGTCAGCTGCAGTTTTGTGGTGCTAAGTAGATGCTCACTTCACTGAGAACAGTAGAGAAGCCAGACATTTTTTTGGATATCACATTTTCCTGGACTTTTTTCTTTTCTCCATCCCTTTTATGTTATTTATTATGTCTAGATTAAAGGTGATTTATCATGGAAATTATACATGATTTGGTAATTTTTTCTGCCTACCTATGAAATGTTGAAGTAGAAAAACTGACATTCTTTTCTAGAAATCCATTTTCATAAGATGTGAATTCCCAAACAGAATTTATTCTTGAAAGACTCATAAGCTAAATGAAATTAAATACCAAAATTAAACCTAATGGTTAAAGGTTATTTTGTTTAACATAATGAATGATAGACACCAAGCCAATTGGAAAATATTGGAATTATGACTTAATCAAATCTCTATTATTCTGCCCTGTATTTTTTTTTTTTTTAATTTTTGGCTGTGCTGGGTCTTCCTTGGGGCGCATGGGCTCTTTGTTGCGGTGCGTGGGCTTCTCTAGTTGCAGTGGCTCTCAGGCTCAGTAGTTGCAGAGCTCAGGCTTAGTTGCCCCACAGCACGTGGGACCTTAGTTCCCCGACCAGGGCTCGAACCTGCGTCCCCTGCATTGGAAGGTGGCCTCTTAACCACTGGACCACCAGGGAAGTCCCTGCCCTGTATTATTTTAAATTAACTCTTTTTTTTTTTTTTTTTTTGCGGTACGCGGGCCTCTCACTGTTGTGGCCTCTCCCGTTGCGGAGCACAGGCTCCGGACGTGCAGGCTCAGCGGCCATGGCTCACGGGCCCAGCCGCTCCGCGGCATGTGGGATCTTCCCGGACCGGGGCACGAACCCATGTCCCCTGCATCGGCAGGCAGACTCCCAACCAGTGCGCCACCAGGGAAGCCCTTAAATTAACATTTATTAGTTCACAAAGACTGTAATGTTTTCCTAAAGTTATCTAGCTAACGTTCTCTCAGTATTCTTTTTAACTCTGAGTCTTGTTCCCTATTTATCTGCTATTTTAAAGGGTTTAATTGTGTTTGAACATAAAATTAGCAGCTTTCACAATCATTGTTTATTATTGGGGCATTTTACTCTTACAGTACTAAATATGCATATATATAGTTCAACTGACTAACTGAATTTTAACATATGAAGCATAAAGAGATTTTTCACTTCAAGATTCATCTAGACATTTATAGTGAGTGTTATCTACTAACAATAAATCTAAATAGCGTGCCCTGTGCATGTCACCAGAGTTGATGAGCTGATTGAAATACCGGTAACCTATGTAACCATGGCTGTAGCTCAGGTACAAGCTCGAGGGTGCTCTAAATGATGAAGTACACATTCAGCTATTTATGTTACCGAACGAAGTCTGTGTGCCTGATGCACAGTGAGGGCAAACAACACCAAAATGTTGGAGTTTGGAGCAGACAAAGGTTTATGGCAGGGCCATGCAAGGAGATGGGTGACTCATGCCTTAAAAACCCAGAACGAAAGCTTTCAGCAAAGCCCTTTTACAGGAAAGGTGAGGGAGGGGAGTGGTTTAGTTGTTGCAAACTTCTTGGTGTCAGATCCTTTGTCCTTGAGGTCAGGTCACGGTCAGGTCACTATGTTCCTGTAAACCTCCACCAAAACAAATGTTATTTCTCTGTTCCGACGAGAAAGGGCAAGGTCCCAAGGCTCAACCTTCACCCTCCGTGGTCCAGGTCCTGGCTAAGAGGACGGGGTCCCTGCGGGGGCCGGCTACCCTGCCCGGGAGCATTCATCCAGCACCCAGGCTGGGTCCTCCCACCAGTGCCCAGGCCCGGCCCACCAGGCAGATCTCAGCTTGTGGCGCCCTCAAGGCCAGGTCCCCAGACCCTGCCCAGCCATCACCACTGAGGACGCCGGGCGCCCAGGACCCAGCCGGCCCTCAGGCTTTTCATTTACACTGGAGAGAATCATTTGTGTAGGATCATTTGTGATCCTACACAAAATCATTTGTGAAGGAGTACATGTTGTGGCGAATACCAATCAGGCGAATTCACAGCTCACCGTCGCCCTTCTCTGAGAACAGCCCACCACAGAGACGGACCTGAAGAAACGACGGGTGACGTCCTTGCAGCCTAACCCTGACCTCTGGCCGCCTCCTAGGGGTAGACAACCGGTCTCAGCGTATCAATTTTTGAAACTTGAACGGAAAGACTGAAGCTGGTTGAAGCTGTTACCTTAATGGCAGTGTCCATATACTCCAGTTGCTGAGGCCTCCATGGACTGCGACCCATGGAGACTGTCACCGTTATCAGGTCGCAGAGCTGGGTCCTGGGCCCGGCCAGTGGTCGGCCGTGGCGAGGGCTCTGGAGCTCTGCGGGACACAGCCCTCAGCCTGTCCCCGGGCCCCCCAGCTCACCCACCGGCCCCGAGGCCAGGGGACACGGAGGGCCCCAAGTAGAAGGCCGGGATCCGCCTCTCACCGCACTCTGCCAGGAGAGCCCTGCGAGGCTGACTGCTGGCGGAGCCTGACCTCTAACTACTGCGCTAAGGTCTCACCCTAATGTGCGTGCACTCCACCCGTTACAGTTGAACTTCCAAAAGCAGAGGCTTGTGGGACTCGAGGGACATTGTTCCAGCTAATGATTAAGAACTCTCCAGACAATAGGGGCTTCTTAGACAATGGGTGAATTTCCAGGATGTCCGGCCCCCTTCCGAGAAGGAGGGAGATAACAAAATGTAAAAAAGGTGTCTGTCAAAGACCAATCAGGCAGCTGGGGAGAAGGAGGGAGATAACAAAATGTAAAAAAGGTGTCTGTCAAAGACCAATCAGGCAGCTGGGGACAAGTTCCCTCTCTGGTCCGAGCCTAAGCCGGGACCAATCAGCAGGAGAACACAACCAAATCTATAATTTACATACGGGGAAGTGGGAACCTATAAAACTGACATATTCGCGCCCAAAAGGGTTCCTTCTTCGACCTCCTGCGTGAGGACCAAGGAACCCCGGTGCACCGGCCTTCAATAAACCTCTTGCGTTTTGCATCGACTTCCGACTCTTGTTGTTTCCTGGGCGAGTCGAAACTCCTAGGAGACCGCGCAGGTCTAACAGGCTGAAGGCCAATTCACAGATTTTGGGCTGAATAGCAAGGTCAAAGCCAAACTTCAGTGACACACAAATACACATCATATGCATGTGTATCCACTGTCCACCTCTATCCGCCTCAATGAAGGGGAACTTGGGGCCCAGGAATCAAAAATGGGAGACTCTGAGGAAGACATTTCCCCAGGTTCCTGTGTGAGGACAGCAGGTTCAGGATGCCTGGTTTCCCCTGAAGATGACCCAGCCCTGAGTAGCACAGCCGACTCTGAGACAAGTTAGAGGTGGCAGAGACAGGGCCAGAGTAACACTGGAGCACTTGGCTAGCACCAAAGAGGAAAAAGCACCACGTACAAGAATTTTTCCCAGAGCTCTAGGAATCACAGAAGTTGGTAGAGACTCTGGGCCCAACCCTGACATGATATAGGCCAGAAAACTGAAATCCAGAGAGGGAAGAGATTTGCTGAGGTCACACAGCTGGTGAGCAGTAAAGCTAGAGACTGAGCCATCCTCCCACACAATGAATAGGAAGAATGGCTACTGGAGGAAGATTGCTTGTCCAGCTGTCAAAGCAAGTTTGGTCAATATCCTCTCTCTCCAGACGATAGGCGCTAAATCAAACTAAAATTTAACTTTGAATATAGAGGCTTGAATTGTGCCGTGTGACTTTTGAACCAGGACTTGGAATCCAGCCTCTAGTCGGGGAAGCCCAGATCCTCACCCAGGTGTACTGCCTCCTGTCAAGGCCACCTGCCTGACCATGTGGGGAGATGATCTCTTTCATTGTTAATGGGCTCCTAGCCATCGATGCTTGAGGGTCATATTTGACCTGCTCAAGGACTGGGCTGTGAGACAAGGACCCTGTACTCTGGGTCCCAATAACTGTCCACCACATGGCCAGTGTCTGCCACCAGAGAGAGGAGCCCAGTTTTTGTTTCTTGTCTAAATTTCACCTGCCCTGACAGGTAGAGGGGACCCAGCTCTACTTCCTCCTCCCAGAGAAATGAACCTCTCAACACACACTCTGTTCTTTTTCTCCCTCTAAGGCACCCCTTCCTCTGGAGTGCATAAGGCTGTATGCTCCCCTAAGTCAAGTCCCAAACCAATAGATCCCCAGCCTGGATCCTGTCTTTGTTTAGAGTAACTGACACTATGCAGCATATGCAGAAGGAGAGAACTGTGTCCCCTAAAGCCTGCATCCCTGAGATTCATGGTGGTGACAGTGAGAAAACTCATTACTTCAGATTCATTCAAGCAAAATCCGTATAGTTTCCTTTAAAAAAAAAACACAAAAAACCAGTAGTTCTATGTGAAAAATTCAAATATCTATGTATCAAAACAGGCATAGGATCAATTAAGGAAATATTTAAATCTTTTTTTTTTTTTTACCAAAGGTTAATATCTTTTAACCAAAGGTTAATATCTTCTACAAAGCAATAGGGAAAAGATGACCACCTAAGAGAAAAGGTACAAAATATCCTTCTTAAAAATAAGAAATGCAAATGGCCAATATGTAAATGGAGGGAAATGGTCACTCAGTAAATATTTTAAAAACTTAAACAATTACGCTTTAAAAAATTATCAAGTTGATAACAAGCAGTTGGACTGCCTGGGTTGAACCGTCACTGACTAGCTGTGTGACTTTAGGCAAGTTATTTAAATTTATTAAACCTCAGTTTCCTCATCTGTAAAGTGGGCATGGCAATAGTACTTTCCTCTCAGGATTGTTGTGAGAACTGAATAAGAGAAATGACCAGCACTTGGTATGGTGCTTGGAGGTGACAGCACTTATCAGAGTTAGCTACTAGCATTAGAAATAATGCAATGAGAATGTGCTGCTGGTGGCTGTGTACTCCCATCAGCAAGAGATTTGGCCACAGAGGTTAAGGGCAATCGCTTCTGGGAATTTATCCTAAGGACATAGAGATACGGATAAGAAGGTCCATAATAGCGTTCTTTGGTAAAGAAAAATTTGAAACAAATCAGAGTGGTTTAAATAAATTATGATTAATTCATGTGAAGGACTGATACTTTTATGTAACAGATGGTGTGTATTTTGCCATGACACACACGGGTTTCCACTCCACTGATGCCATTCCAGTCAAAAGTGGCTGGGCATGACCCGGGAATTCTTCATGACTGCTTGCTACAGACCTGACCAGTGCCTGACATATATGAGTGGCCCCTGTGAAGCAGGCACCCTGGGCCCTAGAACACTCTTGAACTTCATTGGCTCTACCAGGTTCAAGGGAATCCAAAACCCCAAGATCTAACACAGGCCCCTACAGGCTCTGGATTCATGGGGTGAATAGAAACTCAGTGAGGAATCCCCAAACTGCAGAAATACTCATTATGTCCCCTGAGCTCTCACTGACTGGGCTCCACCTTGGCCTGAGGACACGGCTATTGCAGTTGAGCCAGTAAGCACAAGGGAGTCCAAGACACGAGGTCCAGGAGTGCTCCTTTCTTCCTCCTCCTCCCCTCCCCAAGATCCTCTACTTCCTCTACCACCGGGATCTCACACTTTACAGCCTGACCTACAAATAGATTTTGCTGCAAATCCTGTAATTGATCCAGCCAATTAAGTCAGGAAATTCCTCTCTAAATTTAACATGTCCATCAATCTCATCCAAAATGGTGGCACGGATGTGGTGGGCTGAGGCTTTGAGGCTATTTTGATTTAATCCAGCCAAAACTACAGAGGGCTTCCCCCACCTCACAGATTTACTCATTTCTCAGTCAGTTCTGGTTTTATTAAACTCAGCAATGTAAGCACCTCATAAAATAATCTTCATCAATACTCCCCTGCTGGACTCACACATTTCCACTGTGGAAGTGCTGCCGATTAGAGCTGCTAAGGCAATGGGCAGAAATCTCCTGTTGTATTGCCTTTGGTGTACTTGTGTCCCTACTTGTGAATCTGTGATCATCCCTCTTTTCCAACAAGGGTTTAGGGCAACGTGTGTATGTGGAGATTTACTCACAAATGGAAAGTTATCCTCTATTAAAGTCAAACTCTACTGGGGTCATCTCCCCCACCCTGAGAAGACCATCTGTCACCCCAGTGCATTGCTCTAATTGACCAGACCGGGCCAAGAGGAGCCCACACACATATGCACGAAGACGACGTTACATTTGGAGACTGGATATCATCTTTAATAATGCCACAGCCCAACATCCTTTTTGTTGCTGCAGCAGATTGTGATTGTGTGTGTACATGTGTGCGTTCCTGAACAGATGAGGGCCCAGCAGAGACTCCCACGCGGGTCTCAGCCAACAGCTCTGTTGAGCAGCAACTGGAAAGCCGTCTCCACTGGCCTCCCGCCTCCCTTCCTCCTGGGTCACCTTTCGTGCACTCTGATTGAAAGGCCGAGGAATGTGCCAGCCCAGATTAAAGGACTTCTCAGCACAGATCAGTCTCCAGCCCCCAGTCCTCACTGCCTCTGACCAGAGGGATGTCGCTGGGTAAAGCACAGACTGCTAGGCAAAGGTGGACAACCTGCTCCAGCCTTGGTCCCCATGTCACACTGGGGCAGCACCACAATGACCCAGCCCTGGGCAGAGAATCCAGACCTACTGGGGTCATTTGACTAGTTTCTTTCAGAGATAATCAGGATGTAGCCCAGGCCCTTCCTGGGGCCAGCCAAAGAGGGGCACACTCGGCCCCTGATAGCTACACGGGCTGTCATTTCCAACCCAAACCTAAAAGCCTGCCCTCCTGCCATCTCCACTCTCCAATTCCCTCACACGCCTAGTAGGTCCACAGCCCAGACATGGGAGGGGAGATCAGCATGACGGTGGGTTCCAAGGAGGCCATGAGAGACCCGGGCTGAGCTGGAACTGCAGCCGTGTGCCAGCCTGAAGCCAGCCCTTTCCCCCATGGTCACCGCCAGCCAGAGCTCTTTGAAGCCAGATGGGACCCCACAAGGCAAGGCAGCAAGTTCTTGGCCTAGTGCAGAGGGAGAAAACCAAACTGGCTCCACCGTCCCACCTCCACCTGCTCTGTGCCTTAGGAAGGCAAGGAGCCCAAGTCCCCAGGACAGTGGTATCAGCTGTTGGGGAAGCACCGTTGTCCAGGTGAGGCCTCAGGCCGGAAGCTGTGTTTGTTCAGTGGACTCGGGTAGTAGGTGGTCGTGTACACATTGGTCTGCTGCAATGGGTAGAAGTTGGCTCTGTCATCGGGGATCAGGTTATTCTTATTCAGGGTCTGTGGGAGAAGGAAAGAACAAGAGAGGAAGGGGTGAAGGGAGAGACGGGGAAAGAGGACAGGCCAGAGCAAGGAAGTCAGGAGCCAGTCAATGAGAGAACGTCTGGCTGCTGACACAGTGTTCTGCCCACCATGCCACTGCTCTCTCCCGAGTGCCCAGCCTAGTTATGTCCTGCGTAGGGCCAGGACCACTGCACCCTTCACCCTGCCCTCTGCTTCTCCGAGAGGACTCCCACCTTGAATTCCATGGGTGTGTACTTCTCATTCTTGGGGGCACCCCCGCCCTTGTAATGCAGGTGGTTGGGGGTGGCAGGATGGACGAGCGTGGACTCCTGGGACTGGTGCCGGCAGTGCTGGCAGTACAGGTACACCGCCAAGGTCAGCAGCCCAGAGCCCACGAAGCAGGAGATGCCTGTGGCCACCAGGTGGAGGAGACTGAACGCTGGGAGAGGGAAGAGACAAGAGGTAAGGAAAGGGCCACTGTGAAGACCCCCAACTGCCCCCCAATAGGAGGCCCTGAGACATAAAGGGAAGGGCTTTGAAGCCAGGGTCATCAGAAACAGGAAGGTTGCGTGGCCTGTCACCAGGGGCCTGTCTCACAGGACCACCTGTGGCTTGGGTCGGAGGAGGCAGCCAGTGGTGTGGAGTTGGGTGACTCTTCTTGAATACAGACTTGACCACCACTTCTTAGCTGAGGGGCATGGATGGAATTGCCCAGACTCTCCTACACGTGGTCTAAAGCAGTGCGGGACCTCAACAACGTTTGTGGGTCTGGAGCGAGAAGTGGAGAGACTCCAGGTTTCAGAGTAGGTGGGTCTCCTCCTTGGGGAGGGGGGGGGGGCGTGGATCATCATGAGGTGGGGCAGGTTCCTTTTACCTCCACAGCCAGTGGTCTCATCCACACTGGAGGCAGGCAGGATCACTGCAGGAAGACAAGCAGAGTGGGTGTAAGAGGCAGGGAGCAGAGGACGTGAGTCCCTCCAGGGCGGTGTGTGTTGGTGTGTGTCTCGGAGGACCCCTGGGTCAGCGCCGACCTGTGGGACTGCACCTGGGGACCTTCATTTCCCTTGGTCTCCCCCCAGGCCCCACCTCTGAGAAAGGTAGGCCCATCCGTCAAATGAGGAAGTGCAAAGGCCCAAAGTGTGCGAACCTCCCACCCCGGCATTTCATCCTGCACCCCGCAGGATGCTTCAGAAGGGGAAGGAAGCTGGGGCTCAGGGCAGGAAGGGTTGGTGTGAAGGCGCTGGCTCGGAGACCTACCGGGCATCTCCCGGATACTTCAGAAGGGGAAGGAAGCTGGGGCTCGGGGCAGGAAGGGTTGGTGTGAAGGCGCTGGCTCCGAGACCTACCGGGCATCTCCCTGGAGGGGCAGGGGCGGCTCTGGCTGCTGTTTCCAGCACAAGTGCTGGGCCCGGGGACCAGCTCCTCGCAGTACCGGCCACGGCTTTGGACTCCATCCTCTGTGCACGCACTCCACTCAGACCATGGCGACCAGCCTTCTGTGTGTTGTGGGTTGGGATGAGGTTAACCACCCAGACCCCCTTAGTGGGGATGCGCAGGCTCCGCATTGCTCCCCAGGCCCTGCCAGATGCACTTCGTACCTGGGCAGGCCTGTGTGGCACACAGCGCCTCCTCCGTGTGCAGCCCGAGACAGATGTCCTCGCCCGGAGAGGGGGCGGGGCTGCTGCAGGAACGGGTGCGTTGATAGTGGCCGCCACCGCAGGAGGCTGAGCATGGGGACCAAGAGGTCCAGCAGGACCAGGCACCCCGCACTGCAAGGCGATGGGGTGGGTGAAGAGGGGCTGCAGGTGCAGGCATGGCCCAAGACAGTCTTCTACCCCAACCCAGGCTAGGCCTCTCAGGGCCACACTGCCCTCAACATCGGCCCTGACCCAGCCCTACAGTCCACTGTTAGGGAGTCCCCCTCCCCTCAGGGGTGGCAGGAGAAATGCAGGCTGCAGAGGGGACACCAAAAACCAACTTCGCCTCAAATCAAGCTCCTTGTCTAGCTAACCCATTAAAGGAGAGAAAACAGCGACACGGAGGATGAGGAAATGCCCTGGTCCCTGCGAGTAGCTGCCGTGTCCATGTTCAGGGCAGAAAATTGCTCTGGGGGCCCTGTACAGAGTTGGCAGGGAGGAGAGGTCTCCAAGCAGGAGTTAGTTGTAGCCTGGGGAGGCCTGGGAGTCTCCCCGATGGGGGTTCCCTGGGCGAGGGGTTCCCTGGGCCAAGATTCCTTAGTGGAGGGTTACCTGGACAAGCTTGGGGGTTGCAGTCCTGGTACTCGGCAGCGTCACCCACGCACGGCAGGCCCCCGTTGCGGGGCTCCGGGTTTGTGCATGTTCTCTTGCGGACGCGGAAGCCCAGCTCACAGTCTCGGGAGCAGGAGGTCCACGGGCCCCAGGCGGCCCAGCCCCCGCTCACCGTGTGCGGGGAGGTGCCCCCGCTGCGCAGGAGCTCCTCCACCAAGGCTGGGGGGATACAGGGGGGCTGGCCTCAGCCACAGAGGGCTCCCACGGCAGCCCAAACGCCTCCCGCCTTCTTCCAAACCGCACATCCCCTCCCTGCCCCCTCCTCCCCCAGCTCTCACTCCCGGCCCCGCCCCATCGCTCTGGGCCTGGGAGGGAGGGTGGCGGGTGGGGAGACGCAGGGCTGTACCGTCCGTGTCGCAGGCTCCAGAGCCGTCCGCGGGGCAGGTTCGGGTCTCCGTCCTCCTCCGGCCAAACTGCAGCCCGTGGGGGTCGGCCAGCGGCGCGCGGCACGTGAAGCGGAAGCGCTGCTCCTGCCGCGCCCCGCCCTGGGTCACGTTCACCGGTAGCCAGGGCGTCCACGGCGTGTTGCGCCGCACTTCGGGGCAGCCTTCATGGTTGCAAGTCTTGAACTCCTTCGGGAGGAGGACTGGTGCTGTTGCACAGCCTCGCAGCCCCAGGCCTGTCCCGCGCTCCGCCCCCCGCCCCTTCTCTGCACTCCCCTTGGCTCGAGGTCCAGGCATCCCGCGTCCGCCCCCGGCCCGGCCCTCACCACGCCGCAGCCCGGGCAGGAGTTGCCGTTCTCACAGGCCCGACGCCGCGATTGCACACCGCTCCCACAGTGGCTGCTGCACTTGCTCCAGGAGCCCCAGGATGCCCAGAAGATGGGCACCGGGCAAGGCGTGTTTTCGTTACAGAACCTGACGGGGAGAGGGGGAGGAGTCGTTACTCTAGGGAACGGGCACCCCTTTCCCTATGAGAGGTCACTGAGATTGCGAGACTGGGAAAACGAGGGTCCACTGGACCACCTGGAGAATCCAGGCCACCTTCTAGGGGGCCCGGGAAGTCGGCGACCTCGGGGCTGGCTTGTCGCAGAAACCAACAGCCACGCCCTAGCTCACCGTTCCTCCCGGCTCTTGCCCACGCAGATGCGGCCCCCGTGGCGTGGAGCAGGGTTGCTGCAACTTCGCTGGCGGACCTGGAATCCAATCCCACAGGAGGTGCTGCATAGGGCCCACGATGACCACGGTGTCCACGCCCCGTTCCTGGTGGGGCCGGAGGGGATAGAGACAAATGACCCTCTGAGCTCTAGCTTCTCAGATCTAATCACATCTGCACAGGTGGATTTTGTATTGTTGTCAGGAAGTGCGATTGACAGGAGATAGTTCCTAACCAGGCCTTCTCAGGAATGACTTATTCATTCATTTGTTCACTCCTCAAACATGCATTGAGAGCCTTCTTCCATATATCAGGCTGTGCTTAGGGTTAGAGCACAAAGATATACCCACATGGCCTCTACTCGCAGGGGAAAAGGACATATTCTCTAGAGAAGGCCTTTGCCATCTGCAACCTTTGTTTCAGCCTTGTTGGTTGGCAGACCCTGGTATTCAAACCCATGCTCTCTCCCCCGTTCTACTGCACATGCTTTGCTCCAACCTCAAGACACCACCCACTCTTGTCTCCTTTGCCCCTAATTTTCAAATTTTGGCACTACCAATTACTGGCTGTTTAAGGCTGGGCAAATTACCAAAACCACCTGTGCCTCATCATACTCTTATCTTTAAAGTAAGGATAATGATTGTATTCCTACACCATGAGGTTGTGATGGTTAAATTAATAAATGTAGTGTATATAAAATTATTTTAAGAGTGTCAAGAATTATGGGTTATTTCTTTTAATCACTTTAGGGAGTCCTCAGGTAGTAGGCAGTGTGCAAGCTCTCTCTCTCTCTCTTTCTCTCTCTCTCTAAATATATATATAATATGATCTCATTTAACCCTCCCAACAACCTTCAGGGTGGGCACTGTAACCCTCATTTAGAGAAGCTCAGAGTGGTTAGGTAGCTACAACTATCCCATGCTATCCTGTTTGGGACTGCAAGGCTTATTGAGGATATGATCTGGCTAGGGATAACCCCCACGCCTCTTTGTATGAAGAGCACCGCAAGGCAGAAAGTTCTCTCCCACTGGAGTGGAAACTCTCCCAGGGCTCATGTTTCCTGCCTCAGACATCAGCCACCTGTCCAGTGCCCTGCACAGCCCTGAAGTGTTTTCTGTCCCTTAGTGCAAACAGCTGGCTGGGGATGCCCCGTTCCCTCCATCCCCCCTCCCCCATTCCAAGGCCACCGCCAGCAAGCCCTGCGTCTTCACATACCTGGAGCAGTTGGCAACGTGGATGGCTGGCCCCAGGCAGTCACAGCCCCCACAGCGGGGTCGGGGGGAGTCACAGGCCCGGGCCCGACACAGGCAAGAACCTGAGTTGTCCCCATCTAAGTGCTCACACGGTTGCCATGGTGACCATGGGCCGAAGCCCCCATCCCGAGTCACATTTCGCACCTGAAGACACACACCAGGAGCAGGACCCTGTCACACAAGGCAGGGGCAGGGAAGGTACAAGGTCCCAGGGCTGTGGGGACACTGATGGAGAGTCAGGGCCTGAATTCGGGGGAAGAGGTCCCTGGTGGGGGGTACAAAAGGGTTCTCACAGGACATGCTGTGATGTTCTGGGTCCAGAGGCTCATGTTGGAGCTGTCCTCAAGCGTGCTGCAACGTTGCTGCTTCCCGTCCCAGCCACAGTACGGGTCCCGTGCCCCCAGGCATGCCCTGCCAGACAGAGGTCCAGAGACTCAAGCCCACTGGACTCCCACCATCACCTGCATCCCAAGAATACACCTGGACACTCTCCTCTGGGCACTTCTTTCATTCAGTTGTCCTCCACAATAATAACAAAGTTCACTGAGTACTTACTGTGTGCCAGGCATCGTTTTAAGCACTTTAGAAGCATGAATTAACTCAATACAACAACTCAATGCAGAAGGTACTCTTATTATCTTCATGTTACATGGAGGAAACCCAGAGCCGACCATGGACTCACACTATGGTGCTCCAGAACCCACACACTTAGCCAAGAGATTACTGCCTTCCCTGAGTCTGGGTGCCCCACAGTCCTCATCTAGGGCCACAGGTGAAGATGTGGTGAACAGAAATCCAAAGAGGTAGTTCCTCCCTGCTAGACACTGTGATTATAGTGATGGAAAGGACCTTACAGATGATCTGGCCCAGTGGTTCTCAACCCTGGCTGCACATTAGAATCACTAAAGGAACTTTTTAAAAAAATTTCCTTCATTAAAAAAAAATAGTAGTTATTTATTTATTTGGCTGCGCCGGGTCTTAGTTGCGGCGTGAGAGATCTCTGTTGCGGAATGCGGGCTCTTAGTTGAGGCATGTGGGATCTAGTTCCCTGTCCAGGGATCGAACCCAGGCCCTCTGCACTGGGAGTGCAGTCTTAACCACTGGACTACCAGGGAAGTCCCTAAAGGATCTTTTTTAAAAATACTGATACATGGGCCCACCCCAGACAAGAATTTCTGGGTGGGTGGGCTGGGGATTTAAAAGCTTGAGGGGGGGGGCTTCCCTGGTGGCACAGTGGCTGAGAGTCCACCTGCCGATGCAGGGGATGCGGGTTCGTGCCCTGGTCCAGGAAGATCCCACATGCCGCAGAGTGGCTGGGCCCGTGAGTCATGGCCGCTGAGCCTGCGCATCCGGAGCCTGTGCTCCGCAACAGGAGAGGCCACAGCAGTGAGAGGCCCACGTACCGCAAAAAACAAAAATGCTTGAGGGTGATTCTAATGGGAGCCAGACTGAGAACCACTGGGATCCATAAAACAACCTTTTCATTGTACAACGGAAGAAACAGTCACAGAGAAGGGAACAGGCGTTTCCCCAGGATCACGCAAACTGTACGTGGCAGAACTGAGGCTAGAACCTAGACCTCCCCACCACACTCTTCCCCCATGCACCTGCTTCCCAGCTGGAGGCTGTGTCTTACTTCACACACTGAGTGAACGTGAGCCCGTGCCTCAAAACACAGGTGCAGGGTCAGGGGACACCTGGGCATAGTCCAGGGTCACCTGGGCATCCACACGTTTGTGCTGCTCAGCAGCAGGACCCAGAGGCCAATGCACTGGCATCATAAGAATGAGCTCAGGCTGGGATGAGCCAGGGGTCACATCCCAGGTCCCCATTTTTCCTAGGCAGCTCTATCTCAAATGAGCCCGGAGAGGTAACGGTTCACACGCTGATGCATGTCCCAAAGCCCCCACTTCTCATAACCTAGGCTCCTCTCTTCCCTTTTTACTTCTGACTTAGTCATTGTATCCTCTACAGTTTTTAACAACAACAACAAGAGTTAAATCTCTACTGGTAAGACTCCAAGGAGGGGAAAAACAATATGGGAATTGTGGAATCAGGATTTGCTGTCCATTGCTAAGTAAACAGAATATCAGATTCTGGAGCCCGAAGGAAGTTCCCTCCAATACCCAGAGAGCCCACTGCCAACCTCAGGGGATTCGCTGGGTCCCTTCTGCCTCCTTTCGCCAATTTCCACCCTCTCTGGCCAGGTCTGGCTGCTCTACAGCAGTGGGCCTGCTGCAGAGGGTCTAGGCGAGCACTGAGAGTGAGAGTGAGGCAGTAACTGGAGGTTAGAAAGCAGAAGAAGTTTGGGGTTAAGGAGGTGCTGGATGACAAAGAGGGTGGGGGAGCCCATGCGATGACATGAGTCTGCAGAGGGATTTTCCTTTGGCCAAAGGGGCTAAGGCTGCCCAGGGCTAAAGGGATACACAAAGGAGTCAAGGGGCTGCCCCTTTTGGTGTCTTCAGGATAGAATCTTTCTTTTCTCTTGAAACTTCAGGCAAAGTCACCTGTCAGGTGAGTTCTTTATTTTCAGTGAGTTCAATAGACCAAAGAGAAAAGAGGTTATACAGAGACCTTATAAAGAAGAGGGTGGGGCTTCCCTGGTGGCTCAGTGGTTGAGAGTCTGCCTGCCAATGCAGGGGACGCGGGTTCGAGCCCTGGTCCGGGAAGATCCCACATGCTGTGGAGCAACTAAGCCCGTGCGCTACAACTACTGAGCCTGCACTCTAGAGCCCGTGAGCCACAACTACTGAGCCCATGTGCCACGACTACTGAAGCCTGCATGCGTACAGCCCGTGCTCCGCAATAAGAGAAGCCACCGCAATGAGAAGCCTGCGCACCGCAGTGAAGAGTAGCCCCCGCTCATGACCTCCGATAAAGGAGGTGATGCGTGGGGTTTCAGTGAGCGACAGCCTCGCTGGACCCCAGTAAACATACCCTGGCCCACCTGGGAATCCAGAACACTCATCTGTTTCTCAAGACTATGTTTCCATTTTATTCTCTCAAGGACAATTTGTGTGAATTATACAACGTACGGGTGCTCGTATTTTCATTTGGGATCAATGGTTTGATTTAGCTGTGTTTCGCCAGCAAATACATCAAACTAGACATCATAGGACTGAATACAATACATGCGCAAAAGTAGTCTCAGCATCCTGTGGTTTTGAGGTTCTGCTTACTGGCTGACATTTGGGTCAAATTTGCTGCTAGCAGATTCAGCCAATCAGAACTCAGTAAAGCCCACTCCTGAGTGTATTTCCCTCAGTTCTCAGAAATGGGCATCAAACTCTAGAAGCATTGATACGGCACTTTATAAGCAACATAGATTAAATAGCTTAAAAAAAAACTAGCCATGATGAGTGATTAATAATAATAATAATATATACATATATACGATTCTATCCATCAAAAACAAACGTCTGCCAGTAGGGAGAATGGATGAGAGCAGATAATTTGAACTGATCTACACAAGATAAAAACAGAAGATTCTGGAGGAATGCAATTTGCCTCGTGCTACTTCTTTCAACTAGGGCCTAACCAGTTCTAGAACAGTTGTTCCCAGTCTTGACAACAAATTAGAATCTCCTGGGGATCTTTTAAAAGGCTTAAGCAAACGAAACAAAAATCCCTCCTATTTCCGGGCCTTCTGGACTGGAGTAAGCCCAGGCACCAGAGTCTTTGAAACACTCCTCAGATGATTGCAATGAACAGCATTAGAACTGTTCCAGGGCCACTTTTGTCAGGGTTCTCAAGCCAAGAGATGAAGTGCCTTGTCTTTCCAATCCATGACAGGATAAGAAAAGAGTGAAGAAAAACACAGAGTAGATGCTGGCCCCAGCCCCTCACTCAGGATCCCTTGCCCTCAGCCTCTCCTGCTCACAATTCTCCCAGAGAAGAAAGAGGAGACCAGATTCTCCATGGACACGCCTGCCCTGCCCTGCCCCAGTCCTGGCCGCCTGAGGGGACCTGTGAGACCCCCCTGGCACCAGCGCCTGAGCTCTTTTCTTCTCCACATTTGCTGCTTTTGGCCAAAGGCCACTCCAGAGCTTCCAGAGCAGAGAATGTTCTTAAGAAAATTAAAGCTCCAAGCACAGGAGAGTGAAAGTGTCTCTGACTATAGGAGTGGGTGGCAGTTTAGAGTTCCTTTCATAAAAGCAGCCATCAGACCAATAATATATCATCATGTCTTTTTTACTGCAGTGTCTCAAGCAGCCATTACAAAAGGCAACAGGTTCATTTCATGGGCTCTAAAGCAGGACAGAGATGGATGGTGAAATGTGCAAGCAGGCGGATTCCAGCACTGCAGTAGCAAGGGTTTCACAATGGGAGCTGTCCAGGGTGGAGCTTGGGAGCAAGTGGCCATTACTTAAGATGGTAGTGGAACGGGGCCCAGACCCCCTGCCAGGGAGGGAGGTTGGGATAAGCTGGCAATAAGGGGCCCCTCCCTCCAGGGCAGCATGAAAGGCGTGCTGGAAGGAGGAAGGGGGCAGTTCTCCATGCATAAAACACCTGCTTTGTAGAGCCAGTCAGCCATTCACTCGCTCTGCTTGTCCTCCTGTGAGCACCAGTCTCTCTGGCCAGGCCAGGGTCCTGGTCGTGCCCCATGGGGCTGAGGTTTGCCTGAGTGAAAGGAGGGTGCTGGAGACAAGCCCCTGGATTCTGGACAGAGGAGGGGGCCTGAAGGGGCCTCTGCTTAACCACCCTCAGCTTCCTGCCAGCTTTGGAAGGAATGAGGATAGACGCAGGAAAGGTCTCTCATGGGACACAGTAAAACCCCGTGACAAACTGCCTCACAACAGCATACATTCTGATATAGTGTGATGGGCAGTTGGCTCCCAGACTCCCGGAGCGCACAGCTTGCTGGCAGCACGGGCTTACTCTGGTCATTTTAGAACTTTGCAGTAACGAGACCGCACATTTTAGATCCACCTATAGCTTTATGGCAGGGTTTCCACTGTACATATCAAGGCCTCTTATCCCAAACTCAGGAAACCAAAAGTATCAGATGCCGCGCTGACCTCTGTCTACCTTGCTGTTCCACCTGGCCACGTTTCGCGAACTCCCTGTCCCCTGTCTGCAGCACCACGTGAATGGGGAAACGTCCGGCATTGTCCCTCCTCTCGTTCCACTGCAGACCCCATCACGTCATATCTGGCCTAGAGCCACAGCAGCTCACGCTGGCCAACCATCTGCCCCAAGACAATGCTGCTCGCCACTGTCTGATTGATCTTTGTAAGACACCTATTCACACTGCCCATCACACCACTCCCCCGTTCAAAGACCACTTCAGTGCCTCCAGTCACAGGATTCAAGTCAAAATCCTCCCTTGGCATTCTCAGCTGGCCTCAATCCACTTTCCAGTCCCATTCCCCACTCCTCTCCTGCACCAGCCTGCTCTCAGGCCAAGCAATCAATCAACTGCAGGATCAGTCATGTGTAGCAGGCCACTTTGTGGCTGGGGCTGGGCATGGCCCCCTGGTGGAGCATAAAAAATACTGGGACATTGGACTTGCCTTCAAGGATTTACAACCTCTTAAAGAACACGGTACATGTGAAAAGTTTAATAATGACACAGCAGTTAAAGAAGCACATAAGAGAGAAATGCCATGCTTCATTGCCAAGCAGTGCTGTCTGTATTCAGCGTCACAAATCCCGAGACTCCGGAGAGCGCAGGAGACTGGAGGGCCCCTAAATGCATTTGCGGAGATAAAAAAGGAATAAGGACACTAGCTACCAATGATGACTCGCTGGACTAGGCACTTCGTGAGCATTATTCCCGATCCTTACAGCTCCTCTGCCAAAAGTAAATACCATCTGCTTCGTCACATTTCCCCCTATTTTCCCCAGGAGAAAGCCACAGCTCAAAAGGTTAAGTAAGTAACTTGCTCAATATCATATAGCTGGCAGATGACGAAGCTGAGATGGGGTCCCAGGTACATCCAATTCCACCACGCAAGTCCCTCCCATTATACCCCATTCTCTCCCCACATGTCAGATTCAGGCCAAGGTCTCTCTCCCCAGCCAGACATCTAGAGCCCTGAGGGAAGTGAGAGTGTTCCAGACCTATTTCATCTTGCCTCCCTCTTCTCACACCGACAGCCCCGTGAAGTGCTCTGAGCGTGGGAGGGCTTCGCAAACATTCGGTGCTTTGCTGATGGAGCCCTGTGCTGGGGCTGAGGGAAGCTTGGGTATCTGCCCACTGCGCTCGCCTCCCCCCCACTCCCCGCTGTCACACCATGACCTTCTAGCCTCCTCCCTGGCCCTCCAGGCCTCTGATCAGATTCCAGCACACTCCGCCGGGGCTGGAAAACAACCCTTGGCAGCCTGGACGCCATTTGTCTCCCAAATCTTGAGGACAGATGGGCACAGCCAGGAGGTCCCTGTGTTGCAAAGGCCACAGAAGCCCACATGGCTGTGGCTATGACAGCTAAAGGCCGTTTTTGAATTATCTCCAAAGTGAACGGGTGCAGCTCAGGGTAGCCTCACATGCTTAGGAGTCTGAGATCCATGTGCATTTGGCTTTGGAATAGGCTTTTGTTTCCCCCTTAAACGTCAATGTCATTATTGCCAAATTTGTGAACCCACCTGAAGCTAAGGTATGGAGAACTGATTGCAGAAGCTGTTGGGAAGACAACGTCCCATCTCCACGTGTTTCCTCACCTCCAACCCACCCATGCCAGGCCTTTCTGCCTCTTCTAAGTGGGGAAGTTACAGAAGCAAACTTGGGGCTGACTCAAAGTATCATCTCCTATCTGCCCTCACATCTGCATAGCAAGTGCTGTGATTTCAAAGATAAAGACCACTCTCTGAACTGAAGGGACTGAGAGTAAATCACGCGGTCTAGAGATGGCCACCAGGCCCTAACTGTGGGCTTGACAACAGGGATAACGACAGCCACCACCGTTTGCTCAACACATATATTCCCCAGGTGAGTGATAAGTGGTTTCGGCAGATTATCCCACTTATCCTTCACAAAAACCCTGCAGAGATTTTATGAGGAGGAAACCAAGGTTCAGAGAGGTTAAATGACTTGTCCAAAGGCACACAACTGGAGATTGCGCCAGGAACGCCATCCCAGGACGACCTGACTCCAAAGCTCCATCTCTTAAGCGCCAGCTCCCAGTGCGATCGGCAGGCATCTGCGTCTGGAGGCGCACCCGCCCGGCCGCCTTCCCGGCGGCGCCTTCCCGCGGCGCCCGCTCGCCTTCCCGCGGCGCCCGCTTACCCCTGGCTGCGGTAGGCGGCACACCTCTCCAGCGGCACCCGCAGCACGCCGTCACTCAAGCCCACGAAGAGTGCGCGGGCGCTGTGCAGGATGCGCAGGCTGCGCAGCGGCTCCCGGCGCCCGGGGGGCAGCACGTGCAGCTCCTCCAGGTAGCAGCCGCGGAGGCTGCGGCTCGTCGTGGACAGCGCCTTCAGGATGGTGCCGGACTCTGGAGGGGCCAGATCAGGGTGGCCTTAAAGGCCCCGGAACCTCGCGGCCCAGACCCTGCCGCTCAACCCCCTCCCACCCCGAGCGCCGGCGGGGCGGGGCGGGGCGGCCTCACCCGTGCCGATGTAGAGCACGTGGTAGAGCGTATCCTTGGCCTGCACAAGGTCCACCACGAGGTGTGAGAAGCGCACGCTGTCCTGGGTGACACAGGGCTCGGGTGTCACCGGCTGCACGGCCTCGCTCATCAGGAACAGGCGCTGTGCGTCCTGCAGGCTTCGCTCTGTCAGGTTCTCGTTGGGGCCCACCTCGGGCAGGGTGCCGCACTGCGGCAGGGAACCGGGTCACACGTGACCAGCCGCCGGGCTGCCGCGGTCCCGTATCCCTCCTTCCTCGCAACCCAGACTCGGATTCTCCAATCCCTTCTCCCTGCCCCACAAAATCCCCCGCTAAGTGCCCTGCACCCTCTTCCAGGAAGATGTCTCATCTTTGGGAACTAAGGGAAAATGAGGCTGGGAAGACAGGATGAGGGACCTACCAGGGATGGAGAAGAGGACAAGGAAGATGAAAGGGGGGCTGGATTATCTAGAAACGGATCATATGAGTGTGGATAACAAGTGTCCTGTTATTTCATGCTGTCGCTGTAGGTGCCCCTCCCCCATGTTGGGCCAAGCCCTGCCTTCCTTCTCCCATGTCCCTATCAGCTCAAGGTTCTTATGCCTTCTAAACCAAAGCTGGAAGGCAACTACCATTTATTGAGCACCTACTACATTCTACAGACCACCTCAGGTGCATATCAACCCTCCAACGTATCTATGAGGTCGATGGTATTATCCCCATGTGCCAGATAAGGGTAAAGAGGCTCAAGGAGGTTGAGTGACTTGCCCAAGGTGACACAGAGAGGGCTAGATCTGGGTCAGGATTGTACTACTGAAAAGCCTGAGGTCTTACCCTGCTCCATTCTGCCTCCTGGTCAGGAAGTTGGATGGATATGCAAATCAACCATCTGCAGTTTTCTCTGTCCCATGGCTACTTCCCCTTCTCCACACTGGGGATGCTCACACCACCCATGGCTGGGCTCTGACCACTCCTGGCACTCAGAGATCCTCCAGGCATTAGTACCCATACTGGGTAGACTGCAAGCAAACTCCAGCTAAAAATCCCTGAATTCTGGCCAGATAGCTTGTGATTGCTCTCCTGATTCCCTACACTGAGTAGAGCTGAGGTCCACCCTCCCTGCCTCTCTGGAGGCGAGGGGTCATATTTAGAGATGGCTCAGAGCAGGCTCCCTTGTTCTGCATCCCACCCACTCTCCCTTCCTTGCTCCACAGTCTTGAGGTTACCACCCTCTTAGGGAACCATCGCAGACCCCACAGATGGGCATAGATCAGCAGGGACACATTTGGTGGTTGCACTAAGTAGTTGGGAATCAGCTTGCGGTTGGTAGTCTGGGGGAGGGTGGTATGTGAGGAGAGGGAAAGGGGAGGAGAAGCTGTACCTGGAAATTGGGGATGGGGTTGGTGATGGGGAGCCAGGCAGCCCTGGGGTTCTCCTGGTAGCGAAACGGGCCATTGAAAGCCTGAGAGATGGCACTGAGGTTGAAGGCGCAGACAGCAGATGCGGCAATGCTGTTTCTGAAAGGCAAGAGATGGAGGCATGCTGCCTTCCCTGGAGGCCTCGGCACCTTCCCCTTAAATCCCATGGCCAGCTGTCAAATCACAGCATGGCACAGCTCCAAGGCTTACTAGGCACCTATGATGACTCTGGTTCCTTCCGCACCACAGGGGTATCACAGAAGGAGGAACATGGTTTTCACACCGTGGAAAGCCTCCGGTAAAGAAAGACCCACTGATGAGAAGCACTGGTAGATCCTTCTGTGCTACCTCCTCATCCCCTTCGTTTATTCAGTGGGAGGGTCAAATAAAGTCAATGGTTTTCAAACATTTTAGTCCCTGGCCCACTGTAAGAAATATATTTTATATTACAGCTCAGTAGGACACATACATACATATTTGCAATGAATTTTCATGAAGCAATATGTACCCTTACTAAATACATTATACTCTGATATTTTTATTCCGATCGATTCTGCTTTATTTATTTTATTTAAAAAAAAGAGGGCTTCCCTGGTGGCGCAGTGGTTGAGAGTCCGCCTGCCGATGCAGGGGACACGGGCTTGTGCCCTGGTCCGGGAGGATCCCACATGCCACGGAGTGGCTGGGCCCGTGAGCCATGGCCGCTGAGGCTGCGCATCCGGAGCCTGTGCTCCGCAACGGGAGGGGCCACAAGAGTGAGAGGCCCGCGTACCGCAAAAAAAAAAAAAAAAAAAAAGAAAACCCAACAACAACTTCGTTGCCAAACCAGTAATCTATGCTGCAGCCCACCACCTGCAGCCAGATGACCTCTCAGATCCCTTTCAGTCATGGATTCAGACGTTTCTATGAGTCTGATGTGGGCAGTTCGGAGAGAGGATACCACTACACCAAGTGTTTCCAGGGCTGTTCTCTGCACTCAGTCCCTCTCCCAAATGTGTGCATTTCGCTCCCCTCTGCCTGGTCGCAGTCCCCACTGTCTCCTCCAGGATGCTGCACTGTCCCTGCAGCCCGTCCAGTCTCCTCCGATCCATTATCCACACAGCAGCTGGAGTGAGTGTTACAAAATGCACATCTGAGCTAGTCCCTGTCCTCCTTCAAACCCTCCAATAACATCTCCTTACTCTTAGGATAAAGATCAAAACCCTTAAAGCAGTCTACAAGGCCCTTCCAGGCATAATCCTCCCATGCCCACCCCTCGGCTGACTCTCCCGTCTTCACCTGCCAGGTTCCTGCCACACGGGTCTCCTCTCAGTTCCTCAAACATTTTTTTCCCACCCCAAGCTTTGCACATGTTGTTCCCTCGGGCTGCAACGCTCCTCTCCCCTAGCTACAGGATGATTCCCAGTCATCCTGTAGATGTCACTTTCTACAGGAAGCCTTCCCTGATCATCGACCCTCCACACTGATCACAGCTTCCCTGCACACTGCCCTTTCCCTCTGTAGGATTTATTACAGTTAAAACTGGCCCTTCTCGAGAATGTAAGGTCCTTATGGGCAGAGTCAGGGCTGCTCTTGCCCACTGGTGTGTCCCCCATCCCCCTGACCTCCACCATGACAAGAACCTGGGGCATGGTGAAGGTGCACAATATATAAACAATTTGCAGTCTACACTAATGCTATTTTCCCTTGATGCGTCTGCAGTGACTCCTGCCCTGTGCTCACGGCTGCCCACCTTCTGCTGCTGACAGCGGGCTGGTCACTAAGTCCCCGCTGTCAGCTCATGGCCTGTGTGGGCTGTGCTGCATGTCTGTCCCCTGGCTTGGATGGCTTCTCTGCTCCAGCTTCCCCGCTTTACTGTCCTCCCTGTCCACCCCCTTAGACTATCCTTCCTGTAGCTAACCTGGCCCTCATCCAGTGCCTGCTATCTGGGGCCCTAGGTAAGCAAACTCCACTCTATGCTTCATATGTTTCTGTCCTTACAAAGAACCCAGCACAGCGTCCTGTACAACAAATGTGCTTCTTGGTCTCTGCCGCCCATTCAGCATTCTCTATAAAAAAATCACCTGAATGCCCAGCCTTTACACAGAAGAGGCTGTGGAAGGAGGGTCTCATGATCTCCATGAGGGTTACCCTTCCTCACACTTAGGAAACAAAAGGGGTTCTAATTCCCAGCCTGGGTTTTCCAGGGCAGTCGGGATTGCCAGAAGACTCTGATCGATTTAGCAGGATCATGGAGTCCTGAGGTTGGAAGGGTGAAGAGTCCTCTCTGAGCCTCCCCGACGGGAAGCTGCTGGACCCTCCTGAGGCTGCCATCCCCTCACTGAAGGCAGCCTATTTCCCTTTCATCACCAGCAAGTTCTTCCTTCCCGGAGCCACAATCCAGCCCCTTTTACTGTCTTCATATCTGGCCTAGGCCTGCCCGTCACAGCAACCCAGAACAAGGGCTCACCTCTCAGGAGGCAGCGAGTCACAAAATCCTCAGAGGACCCCGTGCAGAAAGCACAGCAATCCCCATTTTACAGAAAGAGAAACAAGGGCTCAGAGAGGGACCTGCCCAAAGCCATCAGGCTTCGAAGCAGTTCAGAGCGCATTCCTGACATCTGGGGTGGGGGGAGGGCAGGGACTCACACATTAGTGGTGAAGACCCCGTAGATGAGGTCCTGCTCCGGCAGGTGGAAGGCACTCTGCAGCTCGTTGTAGTAGAAGGGGACCTCACCCGGGCGGGAGCAGTTGAGCCGGGCCTTCATGAACGTGGTCCAAGTGTCCTCCAGCAGGAACCGGCCCCCCATGTCATTCTTGCACACGCGGGCCACCCGAGAGTACACGGTGCGTCCACAGTCATGCTCCACCGCGTTCTCCCGCAGCAAGAAGTACGCGAACAGCCCGATATCATAGGCTGCTACAAAGTTTGGCTCTGGGGGCAGAAGAGGAACAAGGGGTGGGTCAGGCCAGGAGGGAGGAAGGGGCAGAGTTGGGAGTACTCGACTACTTCCATTTCCTCAGATGGGCATCCTGACAACCCCCCACCAGCTTGGTGACCTGGGGGCTCTAACCCTGTTCCCACCTCCAACGCAAAGTGCAGTTATAATAATAGTTAACTTGGATGACTGAGCACTCACTGTGTACCAGACACTGTTATAAGTACTTTATATGCATTAACCCGTTTGGTCCTCTTAACAAGCTATGAGGTATATACTATGATCGTCCCCATATTACAGATGAGACCATTGTGGCACAGAGAGGTCAAGTACTTGCTCAAGGCCACACAGCTCGTTAGTGGAGAAGCAGGGATTCAACTCCAAGGGGCAAGAAACTCAAATCACCCTCCTCCGATCTCTTCTTTCCCATAACCTTTCCTCCTCATCAATTCCTAACTCTTTCTCTCCCTTCGTAGCCTGCCCTCTGTCTGCTCTGGGTCCTCAGGACATCTGTGATTTCATCCACAGTCCCTCTCCAACATGCTGTGGTCCTTGGGCGACCATCTGCCCCGCTCTGGTTGGGCAGGAAGGAAACTGATGGGGGTCAGGGTGGGCTGGCTGGCTTAGGACCAGGGGAGCCCCCCGGGGCTGGATCTCCTTACCATTGAGCCACTTGGAGTTATACTGGGCGGTACGAAGCGGTGGTCTGCTGCCCAGGCTGCGGTAGATGGCGGGGTCCCGACCTGAGAAGTCGATGACCGTGGCTGCGTAGAGCTCCCCCTGGGAGGAGATGACGGCTGTGGAGTTGTGGCGCGGGTCGTAGGGGCAGCGGGCCACACCATTGATCTTCTCCACTGTCCGGCTGAGGTTCCCCACCTGGGGATAATGGGGAGATGGGGCACTTTTCCCCGAGATCCTGGGGCTGCCTGTTCTTTCCCCCCCAGAGTTTTGTTTCCTCCTGGGTCCCTGGTCTCTCTAGGCCTCTGCTTCCCTCCCCCTCCTCCTCACTGCCCACCCCACAGTCCCTCTGAGGGAGCAGCCGTCATGGAGGGGAAGGTGTGCCAAGAGTCAGGGCAATTGCCATAACTGCCTCATCTCTAAGGTGAGGTTGAATTGTGATGAACAACGAATAATTTTTTAGTGTAAGGATGCCCCCAATCTTGCCTGGGACATACTGATACTAACATACTGTTTGTTTTTTACCTGAAATTCAAATCTAACTGGGCATCCTTTTCGTTTTGGTTTTTGTGTTGAACTGACAGCCCCATTCCCAGGCTGTGTGCCTGAGTGAGGGAACCTCTTGGTGTCCCCCTCTGTCTGCCGGACGCCGCACAGCCCTCACCTGTCTGCTGGAGCACACTGGCGAAAAGGCATTTGTCCCACACATGAACACTTTCCGGCCAGTGACAATCAGGACTCGCACGTAATTCTGACACTCCTCCTGAAGCAACAAAGGGGAAGTAATAGAGGGACGAGCTCTCCAGCTGCAGAGCTGGGTGTCTTTCCGGCACGCCACTGCACCGCAAATATTCGAAAGCACTCTGCTCCAGATCCACCGCACTCTGAAGCTGAGGTTGCATCTGTGGATGTCTCCCCTCCCCCCACCTCCCTCCCAGGCCGGCTCCCTGCCTCACCACCCACTCAGATGCTCAGGCTGCATCCTCGCCTGCACCAGGAGCCCCTGGCTCCTCCAGGCTGGGCCTCTCATGCAGGTGGCCTCGTGCCCACACGGTGCCCCTCCACCCCTAGAACCACAAGCCTCCCGCCGGCTCTAAGCCAGGCCCCTGGCTGCCAAGGCCACGTACCTCGGTCTTCCCTTTGCTTTGGCAGGAGCGGCGCGTGTCCTCGTTGGAGGCCCACTCTGTGGCCTGTGGGAGGAGCACACAGACATCACACGGCTGTGCCCCTCACAGCCAGAGCAGGCAGCAGCCGTGGCTAGAGAGGACAGAGAGCTGGGAAAGGGCCAGCCACGGCCTGCAGGGTAAGGTTCCTCTCACAACATCCACGTGGACCCGGCAGGGCTGCCAGACTCCTTACCCCTAGACAACCCCTCAGCCCAAAACCCTCTACACCTGCTCGGGTCGGGGAAGCCTGGAGTAAAAACCGCCTTAGCCCACATCGTCCCCACGCGGCTCTGGCCTGGGACCTCCCCACCCCTTCCTTCCCCAGGTTAGCCAAGGAACTTTGAGTGGCCAAGGACCTTCATTCCCACCCCAGGCCCTGAGTGGGAGATCGGAATTGTGCCTCCAGTATGTGCCAGATGTCCCTCGAATGAATGGGAGGCAGGGAGGGAGGAAAGGCTAGATCGGCCAATCTTAGATACAGGAGATCGATTTCACCTGCCCACTACAACGCTGCAAAGTTCTGCATGACTTGCCGCTGGTATGTGGTAGAGCAGAGATTGGAACCCACATCCCTGGTTCAAAGGCTACGTGTTTTTTTCCTCTTCATCCCACTGTCTCAAGGACCTAGGACTTCCCCTTTCTTACTTGCTACCCTCGCCCCACCTCTGTACAGGCTGCTTCCTTGTTTCCCTGTAGTATCACTCATGCTCTATCGTGGGGTCATGTTTTGGGGACACAGCTTCCACTCAGGGACTCAAAGCACATTGCATGTTCTCCAGTGCCCAGGGCTTTAGGAGAGGGCTGTCCCCACCAGAAAACGCTGTTCCCCTTCATCTGTTCTGCCTGTACTCTCTGAGAGCCCTCCCAGTCACCGAAGAGCAGCTGGAGGGAGAAGTGCTACCCTTCATGTCCAGGCAGTGTCAGCCCTGGAGTGTGGCTCACTATATACTTCTGGGTCACATGTACAAACATGAACTGCCCACCTGTCCTGAGAGAGGGAGCCCTGAGCAAGCAGCTCCTCTATCCAAATGGGCAAACAAAAAAAAAAAAAGAAAAAGAAAAAGAAAAAGAAAGAAAAACAACCCACCTGCTTTTAATTTCTAACAAAGCTCCTTCTAGGCATGCAGTCACTGCCTGCCGAGCTCCAGGACCCAGGATGTGGGAGGGGAAGAGGTGCTGGGAGCCGGAGCGGCTGGGCTGCTCTCTGCAGTCCAGGCTGCAGCTCACCCACAGCCCCAGGGCACCTGCCTGGTGGGGCAGTGGGAGGGCTGACTTCTGCAGACCCTGGATTTGGGAGCTGGGTGGTGAGTTTGGTCATGCCTCCATCAGATCGATGACCAGGCTGGGCTCTTCCTGCCATGCCAGGCCTGGAGCTCAGGTCTCTGCTCCCAGACCTTGGAGAAGGGCAAATGACCCCTGACATCTGGCCACAGAGCCATGGGCTTCTGGCCAGGAACAATGGAGCCATTGTCATACTCAACACCACATCAGCTCCAAGACTGAGCCTGATGTGAGAAGAAAGAGGGATATGAACAAGCAAACTCAGGGCCTCTGGGGGCAGAAAAGGGCAATGACCCACATATACTGCCGATGTCCAGGCCTAAAGCTCTGGACAGTGGGTGGCTGCAGGGGGACTGTGTGGACAAAGGGGCCTTGGGGTCCCTGAGCACTGGGGCACTTTAAAGGGGTCAGCCTTATTTCTAAGGGGGTGGGAAACCCATTGTGAGGGTTGGGGCTCATGGGGGACAGCTGTGTACAATCAAAAGGTGTAGACAAAGGCACATGGAGCTGAGCACCAGGACAGGCACTTGACACACCTCTCTCTTCATTTTACAGGTGAGGAAAATGAAGCTCAGAGAAGTTGAGCAAGTTTCCCAAGGTCACAAAGCGAGTAAGCAACAAACCCAAGATGCAAACGCAGACAGCTGACACTAGAGCTAAGCTCTCTCTGTTACATCCTGCAGCCTCTCACAGTGAGTAGATTTCTCAAACCAAAAGTTAGAACATATGGCCTGAAAAGAATATGTATATTTATAATGACAACAGCACAGAACAGGCTTGAGTCATTTTATTTATTTTTATTTAAAAAAATATTTTTATCAAAATAATGATGCGCAGAGTTGAAAAAGTTAAATAGTATGAAAAAGTAATTTAAGAAGCCCCCAGCAACCGACTCTTCCCACACCCCAGCCCCATTTCCCAAGGAAACTACTTGAGACTCCTTTAGCTATTTTTCTGTATGTGTTTTTTTAAAAATCCAATTTCTCAAAAATATGTGTCATGGGCTTCCCTGGTGGCGCAGTGGTTGAGAGTCCGCCTGCCGATGCAGGGGACATGGGTTTGTGCCCCAGTCTGGGAAGATCCCACATGCCGCGGAGCGGCTAGGCCATGGCCGTTGAGCCTGCACGTCCGGAGCCTGTGCTCTGCAACAGGAGAGGCCACAACAGTAAGAGGCCCGCGTACCGCAAAATAAAAATATATATATGTGTCAATCTAAGACTTCATCTTCTGACTTTCTGTTATGGAGGTGAAGATTTTTTTCCACTTACCCATCCCCATTTCTCCCCACCCCAAAGCACACATACATTTCCCCTCTCCCTGTCCTCCCATTATAATTATGTAATATTAATTATTTAATATTTTAATATAATTATTTAATACTTTAAAATCAACACCGGTATTTACTTTATTGTGAATGTGTGAAAATTGTTCACTGCTACCAACTAGAACCCCAGAGTTCACTGAATGTAAGACACCATCTATCGTAATAGGAACCATGAAGAAAGAAAACATACTGCCGAACTCCTTTATTACTTATATTTTTAAAGTAAGTTTATTGGAAGTGCTCTTATTTAGATATATATTTAATCAGATATTAATCTTGTGCACACAAGAAAGAAAAATGTAAGCAAAATTAATTAAATATTCTTAAACCTTCTCTGAATTCAGAGTTCATCTCTTCTGAATCACTTTTCTATTGTCATCAGTGCTCATTTTCTGTTGTTTTGTTTGTTTGCTTGTTTTAGACTATCGTTTTTTGAACCACCCAGGGAGCCAGTGATGCAGCAATTCTTCAAGAGTATTCCTCTCTGGTTTCCAGAATTTTCTTCCAAGTCATGGCCCCCATTCTGCAGGTTGGATGCTGGCACCTTCTTGATCTTACCAGCAGGTGTCCACAGAAGGTTTTCTGACCAACCAGGACTCCTAGTTCCTCCTCATATGATTCTAAAATGGTTTGTGGGCTGAGATATCAATGGGTAGCTGTTGCTGGGTGAGAACACCAGGAATAATGACCAAGTTCACACCTTCATAGGTAGAGACAACTCCATCAGGACTGTGGTCTGGCCAATGGTGACTATAAGATGCCTTTGACAGAAAGACATGGCCTGACTTCAGACTCAGTAAAATGTGAAAACATATGCCTCTGAGAATCAATGAAATATACCTATTCTGATGGGGTATCCTTTCTTGACCAACTTTTTGTTTTTCCTGGACTGAATAATTGTCTTGATTTTCTTCATTGGCTTGTTTTACAACGTACCTATCACTGATTTTTCCCTAATGCCCAACAGTCCCTCTCAATATCATCTGCTAACTGTACACGCAAATGGTTCAGATAACCTATTAATTCCCATTCTCTTCCTCCTGCCAGCCTCCAGCCTCCTGCCCCAGTGTGACCTGGTTGCTCTTGAGGTCTCCTGTTTGGCTGTTAACCTGGGACTTACCTCCACTCCTCTCCTGTTTGCTGAATCCT
The DNA here is from genome assembly GCF_949987515.2 of Delphinus delphis. NCBI lineage: Eukaryota > Metazoa > Chordata > Mammalia > Artiodactyla > Delphinidae > Delphinus > Delphinus delphis. The sequence goes on from NC_082686.1 coordinate 68,090,105, forward strand.
GTGTTTCCCCTTTCTTGAATTACTTGCTTATTTTGGTAGAACACATCTCCAGTATCTTCCTATGAAAAGGAACATGGTAGATCAATTTTTTAAAATTCTTGCATGTCTGATTCATTCTATCTTCATACTTGATTGATCATTTTGGTATAGAATTCTAAGCTGAAAATAATTTTCACTCAGAATTGTAAAGGCATTTATTCCTCCATTGTCTTCTAGATTCCAGTGTTGCTACTGAGAAGTCTGGTGTAATTCTTATTCCCAATCTTTTGTAGTGATTGTTTTCTTTTCCTTTTTCTCTTTAGAAAAAAAAGCTAAAAGCTTTTAGAATCACCTTTGATAACAGTATCCTGAAATTCACAGTGATGTGCCTTAGTGCAGGGTCTCTTTTGGGAACTCAGTCAGCCCTTTCAATGTGAAGACTCATCCTCTATTTTGGCAAATTTTCTTATGTTATTTCATCCATAATTTCTTCCTCATTTTTTTCTCTGTTCTCTTTTTTGTAACTCTTATTAATCCAATCCACTGTTGGCCCTTGTGCATTGATCCTCTAGTTTTCTGTTATTTCTCATTTTTTCTCTGTTTTTCATTTCTTTTTTTTGTCGTTCTAATTTCTGAGAGATATTTCTTCAACTTTATCTTCTAATCCTTCCATTCAATTTTTATTTCCCCAATCACTTTTTAAATTTTCATTTTTAATTTAATGTTTTATAAACAAAATATATTCTTATATCTCAGAAGATTCTAATTAGTTTTTAAAATTAATTTACAAAGTGTTTTCTTGTATGTCTTGCATTGTCCCTGTTTCTTACAGCTTCCTTCATTCTATTTGCTTGTTTGTTTTGATCTTTCCCTTTCACTGTAGAGGCTTTCCTCAAATGTCTGGTGATTTTTGGCTATTGATATTTTAAAATAAATCGTTAACCATTTCCCACTGAAAGGAGCCAAGGTTTCTTGGAGTAACGACTAATTCTAGGTCTGGGGCAGGAAATGCACAAGGTGAGCCTAGATATCTCCTCACACCAAATAGTAAGGAAGCAAAGACCACTAGGGTTATAGTGTCACAGGGCCAGGAGCCAATTTGAAGAGGCCCCCTACTGGCGAAAGATGGGATAGTCGTGAGATAAATGTAATAGGTTGCAACACCCACAATGTTTAAAGCCATGAGTCTGTAATAATAATAAAATTAAATTAACTGATCATCATTGACAGGTACTTCCAAGCCAGTTCATTATTTGAAAACTGGTGAATAAAGATAGAGTATCAAATATTTATCCTGCCTTTTCTATATGACTGTATCATTGGGTAATCAAATAGGAGATGAGGAGAAGTTTCTCCTTGTAGAAGTAGTCCGGCTAATATACTGTAATACCTAAAGAATTAATGGATCTGGGAAACAATCATCAATGGCTGCTAACATTAAAAAAAAAAACAGGGAAAATCAGATACTATGTACCACCTAAAAAAGTACACAATAACACCTCTGAAGTAATCTTGCCAGAATCTAAACTAAATAAAGTCTTTAAATCTAACAATCAATTCACAGATGATACAGGGAACAGAGGAATACATTAAATTGTACCATTTGGATTACAATCAGCAAAGTCAGGATTGTGGGAAACACTATAGGACAAATGACCAGTTTTCTTCAATAAATAAATTGCACAAAGAGAGAAAAAGAAATATTGTTCTAGCCCCGTACCCCATCAGTGCGATTTCACCTTTCCTGGAATCTCCAAATTTGGAGGCTCACCAGTTGGGTCTTTAAAGAAAGGGTCTTAAAGCAGGAGGCATAACCCTCCCAGACTTCAGACAATACTACAAAGCTACAGTAATCAAAACAACGTGGCATTGGCACAAAAACAGACAGATGGATAAGTGGAACAGAATAGAGAGCCCAGAAAAAACCCCACACCATAGGGTCAATTAATCTTTGACAAAGGAGGCAAGAATATAAAATGGGAAAAAAGTCTCTTCAGCAAGTCGTGCTGGGGAAGTTGGACAGCTGCATGCAAATCAATGAAGTTAGAAGACACCCTTACACCATGCACAAAAATAAACTCAAAACAGCTTAAAGACTTAAACATAAGATATGACACCATAAAACTCCTAGAAGAGAACATAGGCAAAACATTCTCTGACATAAACTGTACCAATGTTTTCTTAGGTCAGTCTCCAAAGTCAATAGAAGTAAAAACAAAAATAAACAAATGGGACCTACTCAAACTTACAAGTTTTTGCACAGCAAAGGAAACCACAAACAAAATGAAGAGACAACCTACGGACTGGGAGAAAATATTTGCAAATGATGCGACCAACGAGGGCTTAATTTCCAAAATATACAAACAGCTCATGCAACTCAACAACAAAAAAACCCAAACAACCCAATCGAAAAATGGGCAGAAGACCTAAATAGACATTTCTCCAAAGAAGACATACAGATGGCCAATAGGCACATCAAAAGATGCTCAGTATTGCTAATTATTAGAGAAATGCAAATCAAAACTACAACAAGGTACCAGCTCACACCTGTCAGAATGCCCATCATTAAAAAGTTTATAAATAACAAATGCTGGAGAGGGTGTGGAGAACAGGGAACACTCTTACACTGTTGGTGGGAATGTAAACTGGTGCAGCAGCTATGGAAAAAGTATGGAGGTTCCTCACAAAAACTAAAACTAGAGTTGCCACATGATCCAGCAATTCCACTCCTGGGTGTATACCCAGACAAAAGTATAATTCAAGAAGATACATGCACCCCTATGTTCACAGCAGCACTATTTACAATAGCCAAGACATGGAAACAACCTAAATGTCCATCAACAGATGAATGAATAAAGAAGATGTGGCATATATAGACAATGGAACGTTACTCAGCCATCAAAAAGAATGAAATAATGCCATTTGCAGCAACATGGATGAACCTAGAGATTAGCATAATGAACAAAGTAAGTCAGAAAGAGAAAGACAAATACCGTATGATATCACTTATATGTGGAATCTAAAATACGGCACAAATGAACATATCTACAATACAGAACGACTCACAGACATAGAGAATAGAGTTGTGGTTCCCAAGGCGGGGGAGGGGAGGGAAGGAATGGGAGTTTGGGATTAGCAGAGGCAAATTATTATATACAGGATGGATAAACAACAAGGTCCTACTGTATAGCACAGGGGACTATATTCAATATCCTGTGACAAAACAAAATGGAAAGGACTATGAAAAAGTATATATATATATGTATAACTGAGTCACTTTGCTGCACAGAAGAAATTAGCACAACTTTGCAAATCAACTACACTTCAATAAAATTTTTTTTTAATGAAAAAAAGGGTCTTAATCTCCCTTTATTGGGGGAGGGGGAAATGGAGGAAGGGATTACTGTGTGGGATGGGACAGGAGATTTGGGTTCTGACCTCTCAATTTAGATAATTTCAACCATTTCCCCCTTTTAGCCTTGTACCTCATCCTCACATTCCACAATATCCAACACCCCAATTTCTGAGGCCTTCTGGGGAGTCATCATGCTTCTCTGGCATATCTCCCTCTGTAAACTGTTCTGCTCTACTACATTGGTTATGATTTGCTCCATCCATTTTCCACCTTCCCAGAATACATTTAATCTCTTCTCTACTGACATCTCTTTTGTTCTCTCTGTCATTGCAGATCTGTACCTTTTAAAATTTCTCACTGTCCTTTTAGTGAATTTTGTGAAGGAGTGGAGATAAGATGTGTATGATCAATCGGCCATGCAAGAACGCCTTAATCTAGGACTGTCCCAGAAATTCCAGGACGGCAAAATCTCTAGCAAAGAGAAACTGCATGGTTTTCTGGTATGGGGAGAGCAGTTGAGACAGCCAGGAATTGGATAATCTCCTTACAGACTCAGCAGCACCCCTGGACACCAGAGACGATGGCTGAACATTAAAACAGCTGAGCATTAAGTCCACCACTCATCAGAGTTTAGATTTCAAAAAACTATGGAGCTGCCAGCTTAGTTTGGACAATGTGGAGACAACTAGAAAAGAGCTCAGGATCAGCCTGACCATCTGCCCAGGCGCAAACAAAGCCCCATGTGCATCCTGATGCGTATGTGCAGAACAGTCCCCATGTCTGCACATGCAGGACATGTGGCAGCCCAAGATCATACATCCATTGCAATTAGGCCTCCAGCCATGTCATCCTCTGGAACTGCTGTGGCACAGGTGGCTCATGAGCTCCTGATTGACCAATCCAGGTAAGCTTATCATTCAGCATCCCCCTGACACTGTCGACCACTCGCCACCTTTTCTTTCCCACACCAGTTTAGTAAGTTACAGTGATAAGTGACAATCACTGGTGAGCTGATTTGGTTTCCCCTCCCCTTCTGCAAGCACAGGCGTGCGCGCGCGCGCGCACACACACACACACACACACACACACACACACACACACACACACACACACACGCACGCGCGCGCACTCGCGCGCAGGCACGCAGGCACCCTGCCCCCTCTGCCGCTACCTGCATCTCTCCTCCCTTGTTGCTTAGAGACTTGGAAGGAAGCTGGTTTTTCTATTTTCCTTAAGGCAGAGTAGTTTACACAAATTATTTAACAGGGGTTAGGTACTTAGAAGTCCTTTTAATGGACACTGGTTTGCATAAACTGTTTGCATTTAGATTTTTCTTTAAGGGATGTTAATTACTTAAACTATCAATAAAGCACTGAGGTTTAAGTTTGGTTAAATCATACCCTGGGGCCACGTGGGAGGATCAGTTGTCTGTAATGGAGATTTATAACTGCGTGTGTGCACCAGGCAGGACGGAGAGTAAAGGAAGCTGGGCTGGGGAGCAGGGAGGCCTTGACCCTGTCTCCTCTTTTCAGCAAAGGGGTGCAGCTCATTTTTAGCACTTAGTTGCTGTGAGCCAATTGTGATAGCAGATGCTGTGGACTGAAAGCTTATAAACAGGAACCCAAAGCCCCAGACAGGGCAATGGAGGAGCGCTCAATTAAGTCCAGCTTTCATGGTCAAAAGGCAGGGCTTTCTCATCAGAGTACAAACCAGGAGACCAGAGGCTGAGGTCGGCCTCCTGCCTGGTCGAGGGGATGCTGGACAGCCCGCTCTAACTTCTCTCTCGTTCCCTCCTCTTTGTGGCTAGGTGGTTCCCCCTATGGTGGGGAGGTGGGGATGTGAACATGAATTGTATTTATTTATCTCCTTAGCTCTGTTACAAAGAATCCAATCTGAACTCCTGGAGTCAGGCCCTAAGAGACACCCTGGGAAGGTGGTAAAACCAATTCCTGGTGCAGCTGTGGCTGGTCTGCAGAAAAGCCTTCAGAAAAGCCCCAGAGGCCCAGCTCCTGCCTCAATCATGAGTGATAGGGCTGGCAGAAGGTACCTTCCCATGGCTGAGACCAGATCCACACGGAGCAGAATGAACCAAACGACAGGCCTCAGCTTCAAGCCGGAGGAGGGTCCTAACATCTGTTAAAGGACGGGACCCAGGACTTGCAGGTGAACTGTCAAGGACACCTGGGGAAGCCTAACCAGTTGGGCAGCATCTACAAAAAAGGCCTTAACATCCTAGAGCAGTGGTTCCTATATCTGGCTGCACAAAGGAATCACCTGGGAGCCTTTAAAAATCCCAGTGCCCGGCTGTACCCTAGAACAGAACCTCTTGGGCATCAGTGCTTTGTAAAGCTCCTCTGGTGATTCTAGCGGGCAACCGAGGGAGAACCAGTGTCTAGAGTCAGGCTAGCTCCAGTCCCATCCTGATTTATGCTACCCAGCTCTGCAAGCCAGAAACCTAGATGGTACCACTGTAGTCCAAGCCCTCGCTAAGCCCTCCAGGGCTGCCAGCTTCCCAACTCTAGGGGTCACCTTCACGCAGAAGACAATGTGCCTGGTGCTCTGTGGAGCCGCGTGATGCTATGATTCTGCCACCTGGAGATCATTTCCTTTCTTCTCTCCACCCCCACTCTGCTGCCTTAATTCAATTGTCCCCATCAATCACCGGGATTGTTGCCGTTTCTCCTAACGAGCTCCTCTGCTAATGCATTCTCTGCATTGGGCTGGGTGATCTGAACACCAAATCTGTTCATGCCACTTCTCGGCTTATACCTCTTTGCCTTCAAAATAAAATATGGACCCCTCTGCTCAGCCATGAAGACCCTCTGTGATGTAGCCTCTCTCTCTTCCTGGGCCTCATCTCCTACCTTTATCCCACTCCCACCCCATGATCCTGCCACACTGGCCCCCTCAGTGCTCCGTGCTATTTCACACCTTGTCTCCTCCTTAGCTGCCTGGCCAACCCCCATCCTTCAAACTGCTGCCCAAGGGCAGCTCTCTGGGAAGACTTTTCAGACCCTGCGGAGCCTGGGGGTTCCTCATGCCTCTGGGCACCTGGCACCTGGCATGCACCCCTTCTTACATGCTTCCCACAGCACTGCCGTTATTTCTGTGCATCTGTCTCTCTTTCCCCACTTTGGCCACTTTACTGTTCCAGAAGACTTTCATTTGCTGACCATGGGAACTTAATAAAAAGCCAACTTTCTCCTGAGCATAAGGCAGGACCCTTGGATCCACTTCCTCCCACCCACTTTGGACCATCTGTGCACTGGCTGCCCCCAGGCCCTGACCTGCAGGGTTTGGCATCTTGGCTTCATTTCCCATGGAAGTCACTTGGAAACTAGGCTCTGGCTGGGCTGCTTGTGACCAACCAAGCTGGCAGGACATGGGATGCTGCCTCTGGGAATTTACTCCACCCTGCTCCAGCCCAGGCCCCAGGAACATGTCCCATCCAGGAAAGGGAATCATTTATGAACTCTTATGTGCTTGCTCCTTCAGGCAAGACACAGAGCCTGATTCACCTTGGGATCTCAAATGCCTAGTACCGTGCCTGGGACAGCACCCAGCATATAGTAGGTATTCCATAAATGTTTGTTAATGTTTATTAATGTTTATTAAAAATGGATGAATGGAATTTCTTTTCAATTTCCCCTAGTTCTTCCTGGCTCCTCCTTTCGGATGGTCACACCTTTTCTGCTCCCTGTGGAGCACCTCCTCTGTGGCAACCAGCTGCAATGGCCCCTGGGGGTCTAGACCCAGGTGCAGCTAGAAGAAACTAGACCAGAGTGTCACACTAGCTCACCAAGGAGGTCTCCCCTTCCCCAACTGCCCTTTGTAGTGAAACACGATACCAAATAGCCCAGGCCCTGACAAACTCCTTGTACCATTCTCTAATTAGGTTCTGTGTAGCACTCATCATCTTATCCTGGCTGTGCTGTGAGCCCTAGCAGCCCGACACTCTGCTTGTCTTATAGCCCCTCCTCCCCCAGCTCACTTTTTTTTTTTTTTTTTTGCGGTACGCGGGCCTCTCACTGTTGTGGCCTCTCCCGTTGCGGAGCACAGGCTCCGGACGCGCAGGCTCAGCGGCCATGGCTCACAGGCCCAGCTGCTCCGCGGCATGTGGGATCTTCCCAGACCGGGGCACAAGCCCGCGTCCCCTGCATCGGCAGGCGGACTCTCAACCACTGCGCCACCAGGGAAGCCCCCAGCTCACTTTCGATACACAGCAAGTGCTCAAGGAACACTTGATCGCTGGAGACCAGCAAGCCTCCCCTGGATGCAGGAACTGAGGCCCTCCCCTCATTGACAAAGAGATGGCCTTCCTTTCTCTAGAATGTCCAGCCTCTGCAGAGGTGATATGGCATCTGTTTCTCAATCTGGGATAGATGTTCTGGATCCAGGAGTCCCATCAAAGTGCCTCCCAAAGCACTCAGGGAATGATGCTGGGGGAGCCCTTCCTGGCAGCAGAGAACAAATCAGTCGCAGCTCAGTGAAAACGCTGAGCTACAATGGGATCACTCAGGCCAGGCTAAGAAAGGAACCAGGGCCACCCTTTCCCTCGAGGCCCAAACCCAGAGACCCTCCTGTGGATTTAGCAGCTGGACTTAGCATGACCAGCCGTTCCAGTTTGCCCAGTACTGTACTGGTTCTAGTGAAAGTCCTGCGTCCTGGGACCCCTCAGTCTAGGCAAACAGGAGCACCTAGCTCCTGTCCTCACAACGCAGGAGCCGTGCGTGTGCCCCCGTGTTTCTGTGGCCACGCCCCCACTTCCAAATATCTTCCCAGCCATTACCCCCACTGCCAGTGTGAGTCCACAGCCAGTGAAAAGAACACAGGGCTCCTGTTTTCAACCCTGGGGGTTGAATTCTGAATCTCACTCCTTGTGCTGCCCTGGCCCCAGCCCCCAAATACCAGGGAAATTACAGGGAAGGGAAGCAAATGTACCTGAAGGAGGGAGACATTGGCAAGGCTGAGTCTGAAGAGGTAGTTCCTGTGAAAACAGAAACAGAGATGGTAAGTCAGGCTGGTTCTGCAGGTAGGTCTCCAGGAACAGCTTCCTGGCTCCTGCCTCATGGGGTGCCAGGACTGGGTGCCGACTGCAGACGGCTGACAGTGGGCCGACCCCAGAGAGAGCTTCACCTCCATTTGCTCATTTAATCTGCACTGCCACACCGGGAGTAGAGAGAAAACTCCATTTTACAGAAGAGGAAACAGTTTGGGTAAATGGCCCAAATCACAGAGATAGTAAGTGCAGGATGTGGGATTGAAACCCAGACGCATCTGCTCCCAAAGCCCACACTGTCTCTGTTCCCCGCCATCCCAGCAGGCCCTGGGCACAGCCTCCCACACCCCCTTCCCAACCATGGAACCTGTTTCTGTTCAACATAAAGCCTCATGGAGCTCTTGTGGGGACCCAGGCAGGTCATCTTCCTCCTTCCCTCGGCCACCTCCCTGGCCCAGCCTGTCTCCTCTTGCCCAAACTGCCCCTCTGCCACTTTGTGCTTCCTCTCCTCCACATCGCCACCTGCACGGGGCTGCCAGATTCATCCTCCTCAAACACTGCTTTCATCATATCAGCCTGCTGCTCGAAAACCTTAAATAAGGAAACTTATATCCACACAAAAACCTGCACACGGATGTTTATAACAGCTTTATTCATAATTGCCAGAACTTGGAAGCAACCAAAATGTCCTTCAGTAGTTGCGTGGGTAAACTGTGGTGCATCAAGACAATGGAATATTATTCAGTGTTAAAAAGAAATGAGCTATCAAGCCATGGAAAGACGTAGGGAAGCTTAAATACATATTACTAAGTGAAAAAAGCCAATTTGGAAAGGTTATATGCTGTATGACTTCATTATATGATATTCCGGGAAAAGGCAGAACTATGGAGACATTAAAACGATCAGCGGTCGCCAGGGGGTGGGGTGGCGGCGGGGATGAACAGGCAGAGCACAGGGGACTTTTAGGGCAGTGAAACTACTAGGTATGTTACCCTAATGATGAGTACATGATAGTATACATTTGTCCAGACCCACAGAATGTACACCACCAAGAGTGAACCTTAAGGTAAACGCTGGGCTTTGGGTGATGATGATGTGTCAGTGTAGGTTCATCAGTTGTAACAAATGCACCTGCGGTGGAGGCTACTGGTGGTGAGGGAAGCTGGGCCTGCGTGGGGCGGGGGTGTCTATGGGAACTCTCTGTACCTTCCTGTCAAGTTTGCTGCCAACCTAAAACTGCTCTAAAAAAAAAAAGTCTTAATTAAAAAAAAAAAAAGTATAGCTTATACTCCATTTAAAGTTATTATAAAATATTGGCTTTATTTCCCTGTGCTGTACAGTTTATTCTTGTGGCTTATTTATTCTATAGATAATAGTTTCTCTTAATCCCCGACTCCTATCTCGCCCCCCTCCTTTCCTCTCCCCACTGGTAACCAGTAGTTTGTCCTCTATATCTGTGAGTCTGTTTCTGTTTTGCTATATGAATTCGTTTGTTTTATTTTTTAGATTCCACATATAAATGACAACATTTGGTGTTTGTCTTTCTCTGTCTTATTTCAAAGGCATCAGGAGTCTAAAAACTACATATGTAAAGCTGGTGGACTCTGAATCAGGTGGAAGGATGGCATTAATGTCAGCTTCCTGACTGCAGTGTTGTATTATGGTTACGCAAGATGTTACCACTGTGTGGGGGGGAATGGGGTGAAGGATATAAGGATGCGATCTCTGTATTATTTCTTACAACTGCACGTAAATCTACCATTATCTCAACATAAAAAGTAAAACAATGATTCTCTTTGCTTGGAAAATAAGGTCCACACTCTTGTATACTTGCATATGTAGAGATTACTTTTGAGAGGACATGCAAACTCACCACAGGGCACGCCTCCAGTGAGGGGTCCTGCTTGGTGTATAGTGGGCTGGCCCTGCTTTTCACTTTTGTACCTTCTGAATGTTATACCATAACACATATCACTGATGCAAAGTAATAAGTTAATTTCAAAATTAAAAAAATAAAATGCATTCAGCCCAGCTTCTTAATAGCCCTGTGATGTTGGCAGCATCACATAACCCAGACTTTACGGATGAGGAAACTGAGGCTCACAGGTCAAGATTACCCAGGACAAGAATGCAGCTCATCTGGTCCAGAGCTCCGTCCTCGACTTGCCTCCTTTTCACGTGGCAAATGAAGGGGCGGGGCCACTCAGGAAAGCCCAGAAGTCAAGGATGGTCAGCTACACAGTGGAGCCTGGAGGCATCCAACCCAGTGACCATCCTCCCTCACCCCAGACCTGCTGAATCAGAACCCCTGGGGCGGAGAGCTTCTGAAAAACAGCAGTGCAGTTGGAGGTGGTAACGTGGGTTGGCAGAAAAAACTCTAGCCCTGAGGTTAGGGGACCTGGGTTCTCGTCCCCAGACTCTGTTGTCATCTTGTTTACGTGGTCTTGGGAAGGTCACCTTCCCCACTCCAGCCTCTGCTTCCTCATGTTGAAATCGAGGACAGTTGGATTAGGCCAGTGATTCTGAAACTCCAGTGTTCATCAGGCTTACCTGGAGCGCTTGTTAAAACACAGGTTGCTGGGCCCCACCTCCAGAGTTTCTGACTCATCAGGTCTGGGGTAGGGCCCAAGAATTCGATTTGTAACAAGTTTCCCAATGCTGCTGATGCTTCTGGTCCCACTGGAACAGACCATCTCTAAGCTCCCTTCCCTACCAGAGCTGAAGGTCTATGATTTTGAGGACTCTCTCCTCCTACTCTGCTCTGTAAAGTCTCTACAAGTCCTCCCTAGAGTGTATTACCCCTTGCATACCAGATCGGGGCAGTGGGGCTAACTGATATCAGGCAACAGGGAGGTGAGGTCCTTCATAAAAGAAGCACATGGCCCGTGTCCCATGTCCCAGGTGCAGGCAGCCAGCCAGCCAGCAGGGGGCTCCTGGGCACCTTCTCTGCATGGGGAGGACACCAGCTAGGTAGGTCCTGGCAGGATGGCAGGGACAGGGGCTGGGAGGTTCCAGCAGGCATTCCTGCCCTTGATAACTGCCAGACCCTGAGGAATGTGTCTTGCTGAGATCTGGAGGTCACTTCCTTCCCACCTCCCCGCACCCACCCATCCACTGCTTCCTTTTCTGGGGGACTGACATTCAGACACAGAGAGGGCCTGGTAGGGCGGAATAGGAGCCCAGGGTGAGGGTCTGCCCACAGAGGGTCATGCCAAATGATATTCCCTCCACTCAATTCGCTTAGAATTGATCCCCCAGTCCTGGCCCCAACCCTCCTGTACCTCATTACCTGGCTCCCACGATGAGCTGGTTTCTGGAAGGATCCAGAGCGAGCTGGGAGAAATCTTGGGCTCCAGGGTAGGTGAAGTTAGAGACCCATGGCTTCAGATCTGGGGGAGGGAGAAGCAGCCATTCGGTTACTGTTGGCCCGGGGGCTCCCAGCTGCACCAGCATCGGACCCAAGAACGGAAGGGCTGCAGTGAGGCAGAGGCACCCCGGAGATCTGGGTTCTGCCTGCCCACCTCTGTGAGCAGCCGGCTGGGGGACAGGGAGTGCGGGTGGCGTCACTGCTCCTGCTTTGTTCCCTAGCTCAGAGAAGGGCTCCACCCACCCCCTAGCTGCACAAAGGGACACCTGTAATCATCCTTGACCCCCCGAGACCCTCGCCAGCCACGCCAAACATACTGGCAAATCCTGTCCGTTCTCTGAAATCCATCCATCTCGCCCTCTGCACCCTACTCCCCAGCCAAGCCACCATCATCTCTTGCCTGGACTGATGCCAACAGCATCCTAACTGGCATGGCTTCCACTCTTGCCCCTCCAGCCCATTTCCCACAAGGCAACAACATGATCTCTCTAAAATGCAAATCTGGTTATGTCACTCTCTAGCTGAGAACTCTTTAATAGCTCCCAGTTTCCTCCAGGAAAAGTCCCAACTCCTTTGGTTTCTGGTCCACTGTCCTCCCAGGTAGAATGAATGCCTGGCACATTAGTGATCTAGTGATCCACTGAAAGAATGCAGCTTCTGCTTATACATTCCCCCTTAAACCCTCCACTCCAGTCACATTCAACCAGAACACAGTGCACATCTCCAGATCTATCCCACAAGAGCCTGCAAACCTTTGCAATTCTATTCTTCCTCAGTGGAACAGTTCCTCTTTGTCCCCGTCCCCACCCCACCTCCTCCAAGAAGCCTTCCTTGACTCCCCCACGCAAGGTGACGGGCTCCCATAGACCTCTTCTTGACTGCCATCAAAGCTCCTATCTCACTGGGTGTCTAATCTGGTAGTTTGCCCTGGGGGACAAGGAAAATCTTGCTTCTGGGAGCTCTAGCCTCCTCCCAGCAGCTGGCAGTATTTGAATGAATGTATGAATAATCGTCAACTCCCTTTTGTACAAGAAGCCTCAGGTTTTCAGACAAGACTCCACAGAGGTGGAAGGAATGGAGGGTGGGTGGGCAGTGCCCATCTCTGTCTCCAAGAAGACTCTTCCCAGCCAAGGCCAAAGTCTTTCATGGGGACCAGGTGGGCAGAGGAGACCTCGAAGCCCTCTGGATGGATGGGGCAGTGGTCTGGAGAGGGTACACCTGGGGAACAGTGCCCAGCTGACTTTCCCTCCAAATGGAGAACCACTTCCCCCATCTTGGCTCACAGCCCCTTAATAGCTCTCCTTCAGCTCCTTCTTCATGGATGTGAGGGAACTGACCAGTAAAGAGAGAAAGCTGTGGGGCAGAGGAACTTTCCCGCCGATAGGGTAAAGATGAGGGGAATGTGAGGAGGCCCTGAGATTTCTTCCTCACAGTGTATTAGTAACTGGCTCCCAGAAGGCCCAGAGTAGTGTGTGTGTGTGTGTGTGTGTGTGTGTGTGTGCACGTGCGCGCGTGCGTGTGTGCACGTGCGTGCGTGTGTGTGTGTGTGTGTGTGTGTGTGTGTGTAATCCAAGGGAAATAAATCAGTGCTCATTATTCCTCCACTACAGAGTAAAAGCAGTGCTTCATTTCTGCACGGCAGGCAAACACTTAATCGCTCCCTGGAGAACTGAAGGTTTTGCGAGTTGGATGTTTTTCAGAAAACTGTGATATGGACGATTAAAAAAAAAGAAGAAAGAAAAACTGCAGCAAAATGAAGCAAATCCTTTGTGTCTGCCTCTGCCCTCAGCAGGTGACTATAGGTTGGCAAGAACCATCACGAAGTTGCAATGGCATTTGGGTGATCACAGTATAAGGAGTGGATGTGGAGTCGGGTAGGCCGGGTTTTTAGCTGACCTCAGGGCTGCTCTCAGAAATCCTGATAGGATGTCATGGTACCTTAGAGACTAAGCCAAGGGTCCTCCTTCTCCAGGAAGCCTTCCTGGATTATAACCTCTCCATCCTGATCTTATTTTGTTCCATATTCTCTCCACCCTTCGTGTTCCATTCATACTGCATGTTTTTGTCACTCTGAATGTGCTCATCTGTTTTCCGGGTAGGGTGTGTGTGTGTGTGTGTGTGTGTGTGTGTGTGTGTGTGAGGGGTTGCCATCCCCAGCATACTGGGTGCTCTCCAATAGTAGCAACTGGCTTGCACTTTAATCCCCTTCTTCCATTCTGACAGGGGTATTCCAGATGTGAGCAGCTGAACAGGGGAAGACGTGGCATGACTGGTCTGCGGCAAACCAGGAGAAACTCCATCTGGAGATGGCTCAGCTCAGCCTTCATTCCAACCCTTTCTTGGGGAGAAGGGAGAGGAAGAGGAAAAAGGGCAGGAGCCAGGAAGACAGTGGGAGGTGGGGGTGGAGGAGGGGGGGCGGTCCCTTCCAGTTTCTGTCCCTCTTCCTTACCCCGAAGTGACTGACAAGGGCAAGGGGGAAGGGGCAAGGGGGGGAGATGCAGGGGGCACAGCGTGGTGATCCTGGGGGAGCTGTCTTTGGAAGGGAGCCAGCTTCCTCTTATTACACAGGCAAACAGGACCAGAGGGAAGGCTGTTGTTAAAACACCGAGCACGTTCTGAGCTCCATGTGCAGTGAACGCTTTGGACAGTGACTTTAAGAGAAAAATGACATTCTCCATGACGTGCCTGTGATTTTAATTATAGTCAATTCAATTACCCACTTTGTGGATTAACCACTGCCAGTGTGAACTCCATACTGGCTTCTCCCCGCCACCTCGACAGACCAAGCTGTGGCAAAAGGAATAACGTGCAGGCCGGAGAGAAACACAGGTGGATCCCCTTAAAAGAAACACATAGGAGAAAATTTAACCTTACAAAACAGAAGAACGTCTGTCAGATTCTGCAATTGGCAGCTCCTCTGGGGTATTTAGGGGTTATTCACAGATCAGCCAGGTGTCAGGGGAGAGGGAAACTCACAGCTACAGGGTTAGAAGCCTACTCAACTGTCAGAAGTAAAATGTAACATCCGGAAGCTGGGGGTTGGTGCCGGGCTGGATTATGGCCGCTTCTCTGGAACACGGCATCACCCAGAACATAGTCACCCAACGTGAATGGAGTCTCTAGTGTGTGCCCAGCAGAACTAAAGGATGCGGGGAGACAAGAGGACAAGCCCTCATCCAGGACTAACTGCACTGGGGGACCAAAGGGAGCGACATTTAAGGAACAACAGGGACATGAGTACTCAAAGGAAACTTCTTCACCTCTGAGGCCCCGCAGCGTCCAGCTCCGTGCCTGGAGTCAGGTATTGGGTCAGGGGCCCAAGAAAAATTTGGCCAATAGACAGGAAAACCCAAAGCCAACAGAAAGAGGGAACGGGTGAATTTTGGGGAGGCCAGGAGGCCTGAGGAGGAAAAACAGATATGACGCCCATCTCCGGGGCTGTCAGTCTAGGACGGACCATCTCTGCTCACCTGGGGCTCAGGGGATTTCTTAGTCACTCTGTGTCAACTGCCTATGTCACTCTGGGCCTCATTCCTTCCTTCTGAAAGGGGGCGGGGTGGGAAGTCAGTTTCATTCAAGTAATTTACAGCTGAAGATCAGAAATGGTGTCAAGGAAGCCAGGCTTTCAAGGAACACATCCTCCACCTCTCCACCCTCCTCCCATCACCAGCCAGTTTGTTCCAGTACAGATCCGCCTGGCTGGGTGACAGGGATTTCCCTGCTCTCCTTCCATTGTCCATGGCCCCAGGATCAGCCAGGCCAACCGTGCCCCAGCAAAGCCCCTGAGAAGAAAGGGCTCATTAGGAGCTGCCTCAGGCGGCCCCCGCATGAGGACACGCTCAGGATTCTGCTCCTTCGTCCCTCCCTGCAGTGACAGCCTCCAGAAGCCATCAGAAGTCGGAGGGTGTGCGTGCATTTTGTAGGTTTAAGGACATTACTAATTTGCTCTAATCCACTTAAGCCTTCGAAGCCTCAGATCCCAGCTCAAACAAGACAGCACGGAGAAGACAGCTGGAAACCCTCCTCCCGGAGACAGGAGCCAGCCCACAGCTGGGAATCCCACACATCTGAAACGCCTCCAGCCTCCCCACCTCGCTGCCCCAACTCCTATCCATACTGCCTTCCCCACCCACCGAATCCCACGCCCGCCTCGGTCTTATGGATTCATTTCTCCACTCTGGTTTCCATCTTGCCTCTCTCAGCTGGCTGTGTGGAATCACAGAGGATGGGCTGCCACGCATCTGACGGTGGACGCACCTGGTCCCTTTGCGGCGGGGAATGGGAAGAGCCCGGGATGGAGTCAGGAGGGAGACATGGAGATCTGGCTCTGACAAGTCACTCCAACCGTCTACACCTCAGCCCTCCCCATCTGTAAACAGAGGTGACAGCCCTTGCCCTGCCTCGCTGCCAGTGTTATTGTGAAGAGGAAATAGGATGGGTGTTTATCACTTAAGAACATGGGGACCCCTGAGACCACATCTGCAGATCCCAGTGTGAGCTCCATCATGGAGTGTCGACGTGGTCCTAACACCCCCGGTGACCACCAAACTGGCTAACAGGCTGAGGGAGAACGTGCAGGATGCGCCAGGATGTGTGTTTTGTTACGATTTTAGATGATCATCAAATGTATATACTAATTTTAGAAACTTATTGAGAACGTATGGACCCCTCAGAATATGTCCAGCAACTCCCAAACTCCAGTCTGGGAAAGACTATGATAAGACACTCTCATGCCCTTCCTTGACAGAAGGAGTTATTTGTCATCAAGGCCCCTTTCCCTGGGGGCTCCCAAGGCGCCGAAGACAGGCATCCCTGCAGCCATCTTAGAGCACAGGGAACCTTTCCAGAGATCTCTAGGCACTTCCTAATGAGCGAGTCAGCTTCATTCTTTCCCAGGGTAGCCAAGAAATAGAGCTTGTGCTTCCAGAAGAGCTGGAAGCACAAGAAGACCAACCAACCCTTGGCTACAGCACCCTGGGCATCTATAACCTCATTCTCCGGCAAAGGAATTCCAGAGAAAGACCACCTCCTCCCCCAGGGAAAAATGGATGAAGGGCCTGAACAAATTGTCTGGAGACTAAAATCAGATCCCTCGAGCCCATGGCTGCCCATCCTTCTTACATCTATGCCCAGAGGAAGAGTCTCCCGTACCCTACAAGAAATGACTTCCAACAGCCAAAGAGACACAAAGTCCTTCAGGACACAGTCATTGCAAAAAAGGACTGAGAGGGAAGTGGCTCTCACCTGCAAAGGCCACGATGGGGTGTTCCCTCAGGGAGCACAGCTGCTGCTCACTGCTGGGTTCACTGGCGACATCCTGGGAGCTGGCGAGGTGCACCACCAGCAGTGTGAGGCTGGGCGGCAGCAGGGTGACAGCCAGGGGTCCCGGGAACACCATGGTGGGCCCCTCTGTACTCCCAGCTCCTGGAGGCGGGCTGGGGGGAGACCTGAAATGCAAACACTCACTCTCACCACACACTCCCTCAGCAGTGCCCACCTCTCCCGATCTCCTCCGTGCCTGTCGGTAGCCCCACGGGATCTGTTTGTTTGTCTGTTTAAATAAATTTAATTTTTTTTACAATACTTAAGAGTTTGCTCTGCTCTAGTAATGTAAAGTTATAGATCATACCTTGAAAGCTAATTTCCCTTGTAATGGTATTCTGGACAAAACTGACAAATTATAGAGCTTTTTCTATTATGATCCCAAATGGCTTAAAATTTATTTTAATGATAAAGGTGGTATCTTAGGGATTTTAATAAACGGAGTTAGGACAAGTGGGTAGTCATTTGTAAAAAGATAAATTTAGATCCATAACTCACACCAACTAGGAAAAATTCCACTGGATGAAAGGTTTAAATGTTAAGGATAAAACCAGAAAAATACTAGAAGAAAATGTGGGCCGAATTCTTCATAACCTTGGAGTGGAGAACCACGACTCCAAATCCAGAAGCTATTAAAGAAAAGATTGACAAATTTAACTACATAAAACCCACAAACTTCTGCATGCTCCCTCTCTCCCCAAAACAAACATCAAGCAAAATCAAACGGCAAATGACAAGAAAGGGAAAACGATTTGCAGTTCATGTCAGAGACAAGGGGCTAATATTCCTAATATACAAAGAATTCCTGAGAATTAAGAGGAGAAAGACCAACAGTCCAGTAGAAAAATGGCAAAGAATATAAATACAAACAGGACTTAAAAATATGAACGACGCTATTCTCACTCATAATAAGAGCAACACAAATGAAAACTTGGACTGAGATATCGTTGTTCACCTGTCAGTTTAGCACATATCCAAGTGAGATGACAGCTCTTGGTGAGGCAGTGGAAAAAGGGGCGCTCTCATATACTGCTGGTGGGTGGGCAAAATTGTACAACCCGATGGAGAGGGATTTGGCAACATCTGGCAAAACAACAGAGGCGTCTACCCTTTGACCTAATTCCTGGGAGTAAAGCGGTCACCCGATCCACAAGCTGTGATCAGTCTGAGATAACATAAATGAATTTGGAGAGTGGTTTTTAAAACCTTTATCGTAATTTGACAGAGCAAATTTTTATTTATTTATTTTTTTTGCGGTACGCGGGCCTCTCACTGTTGTGGCCTCTCCCGTTGCGGAGCACAGGCTCAGGACGCGCAAGGCTCAGCGGCCATGGCTCACGGGCCCAGCTGCTCCGTGGCATGTGGGATCTTCCCGAACCGGGGCACGAACCCGTGTCCCCTGCATCGGCAGGCGGACTCTCAACCACTGTGCCACCAGGGAAACCCAACAGAGCAATTTTTATGTCTGTTGGATGTAATAACAAAATATGTGGACTTGTATTTTGCCTAGATTTTTTTTTTCAATTCACTCCTCAAGGAATTTGCTTTTATTGAATTTTACATAAGTATCCATCTGCGACAGATTGTAAATTGAAAGGGAAAACCTGCTCCTTCACCACAGTTAGTTAAGAAACAAAAATAGACTATAAGCGCACCTGCACACAGGCAAAGTGACTTATGCACAAGATTATTCCTTGTGGTATTTTTTGAAATAACAAAAGACAGGAAACAACCAAATATCCAGCAACTGGAGACTGCTTAAATAAGCCACGCTATGTCTTTGGAAGGGAATATGATGCAGCTCCAGAAAAGAATGGGGGTTTGCACCAGATCTTGCTATGGAGGAATCTCCAGGTATATTAAGTGAAAAAAGAAAGGTGCAAAACAGTGTAATAGCACCTTTTGTGTAAAACAAGAGGGTAGAGGACTTCCCTGGTGGCGCAGTGGTTAAGAATCTGCCTGCCAATGCAGGGGACATGGGTTCAAGCCCTGGTCCGGGAAGATCTCACATGTCACAGAGCAACTAAGTCTGTAGGCCACAACTACTGAGCCTGTGCTCTAGAGCCCATGAGCCACAACTGCTGAGCCCGTGTGCCCAGAGCCTGTGCTCCGCAATAAGAGAAGCCCCCGCTCACCGCAACTAGAGAAAAACCCGTGCGCAGCAACGAAGACCCAACGCAGCCAAAAATAAAAATAAATAATAAATTTCTTAAAAAAGAGGGTAGAAATAAGAATATATATTTATATTTGCTATATTAGCATTACGATACAATGGAAAAATAAACCAAAACTAATTCTTTAAAAAATGGTTACTTAAAAGTAGCAAAATGGTGATCCAGTCTTCTCAATATATACCTTTTTATTTTATTCTCATTTTTGAATATTAAATATGTTTAATACCTATTCAATAAAAATTTTAAAACCTTTTAAAAATTAGTGTTGGTTCCCTGAAACTTCTAATATGGAGCTGCCCAACGGTTCCTCTGGAGCCTGACCCAGACCCTCTGAATCAGTTCCCACCTCTTTCCTTCCCAGGGCCATCCAATGTGTCACCAAGCGCTGTTGATCCCACATCCCTCACATGTCCTTAACCCACTCAGTGACCTCTTTGATGTCACTTTCATTATTTGTGAAGTGAAAGGTTGAACTAGATCAGGGATTCCCCGTTGGGATAGGAGCAAATCAGAATCACTTCCACTGGGGGCGGAGTCCTGGGGCCAGCAGGTAAGTGATCCCAAAGGTGATTGTGATGAGCCTCCCCAAGCCCTAGAGGCCCCTGGGTTTCCTTCATGCTCTTTTTGCTCCTAACCCCTCCTCTCTCTTCCCTCCCTACTGCCACTACTTACTCAAGGTCTGGAAAGCTACAGCAGGATGATTTTCTTCTTAAGTTTCCTCACTTGTGTGTGCAACGGTATTAAAACCTATTACTGCATTGTTGCAAGGCTTCCAGAAGTACCCCAGTGACTACACCGTCCATGCACCCTTACCCTACCGCATCCTGCCCCCCACGGGTCATTAGTCCCCAGAGCACCTCTTTCATTCCTTCATTCTCAGGCTCAATTCTGTCCCTCCCCAGGAGAGCCTGGCCATCTCTCTGAGCAGAGACCCTCTGGGAGGGAGATTTGGCTCAAACTTATTCCCTGAAGCGATGTTTCACACACTTGCTCACTAGAACTTATTCCTCAGTCCTAAGCTGGGTCCTTCCTGCTGCAAAGGGCTTGGCACTGCTGTCCTGTCCTGGGTGCCCATCATCTCCTTTCCTTGAGTCTGATTCCTGGCCTTGGGGGAGTGTGGAATCAACAGGCAAGGCCAACCCTCTGGAGCCAGTCAACCTGAGTTTAAATCCCAGCCTTCTCCTTACCAGTTGTGCGACTCTAGGAAAAAATACTTAACCTCTCCCTGCCTTAGTTTCCCCGAATTGGGAGTGAGCATAACAATATCAACTCCCTCAGCAGTTGTAAAAGTTAAGGGAGTTACAGGTGGCTGTATCTGCGGGTTCTGCCTCTAACCAACCATGGATCGAAAATATTTGGGGGAAAAAGATTCCAGAAAGTTCCAAAAAGCAAAACTTGAACTTGCCATGCTCCCAGCAACTATTTACATAGCATTTGCATTGCATTAGGTATTATAAGTAATCTAGAGATGATTTAAAGTATATGGGAGGATGTGCATAGGTTATATGCAGATACTACACCATTTTATATAAGGTAGTTTTGGTATGGGGGCGCTGTTTCTGGAACCAATCCCCCATGGATACTGGAGTGTATTACCTTTTTTTGTTTTTTTTAAACATCTTTATTGGAGTATAATTGCTTTACAATGGTGTGTTAGTTTCTGCTGTATAACAAAGTGAATCAGCTATACACATACATATATCCCCATATCTCCCCCCTCTTGCGTCTCCCTCCCTACCTTTTAAAGGCCTAGAACAGTGCCCGGCAGAGAGTGAGCATCAATTAGAGCTATTCTGGTGCCCTGAAGGAAGAGAAGGGGAGGGGGGAAACACGGGACTGGGGAGGGACTGGGGAAATCCCCTTGTGCCCTTGCGGTGGATGCCTTTTATTCTTTCCTCCACTCTCCCTCCCCCTCCCTGTTCTGTGTCTGGACTGCATCGGGGGGCCTCCTTCCCTCTGGTCAATGGGGGAAACTGGCAGAAGATGGGGAGGGGGAGGGAGGGAGGGAGGAAGGAGGCAGCAGAGTGGGCCGCTGCATCCCTCCACAGAAGGTCAGAGCTCATTCCTGCAGCTTCTCGGCCTCCAGGTTTCCACAATCGCTCCCCACTTCCTCCCTTCAGGGTGGGGGTGTACTGCCCCCTGGTTATCAGCCCGAGGGTATTGCACAGTGAGCCTTCCCATATGGTTCCCCAAACCCTTCCCACACCTCTGTCAACAGTTCCTTTATTAAACTGGCCTCACATTTCCCAGTTTGCGTGTGCCATCTGTTTCCTATGGGGACCCTGACTGATATTAACACCTAATTGTCAATGTTCAATGCATATGCAAGCATACTCTTTTTAGACCTTAGCTGGGGCTTTTCTTCCTTTGGCCTCTCAGGACATGGAAGGCGGTAAGGCAGCTGCCCTCCCCCCATTATTCCCAACCCTCCCCCTGCCCTACGCTTCTTTCCCAGGCCTCCCTGCCACTCCCAGAGTCCCCAGGTCTGGCCCTCTGCGTGGCCAGATTCTGAGTCCCCCCCCAGCCTGAATTAGGAGCACATCCTAGGCCCCTTCCTCTCCCCCAGACCCCAGGCCTAAAAATACCTAATTTCCGCAGCAGAAGTTCTGCTCACATTACGGTTTTCATGTAAATATGTCCTCCAGGTCCCTCCTGAATCAATAATTGCTAGATTAATATCACTCTGTCCACCTGGCCCCAGCACAGCACATCTGCGGCCTGAGGAGAAGGGAAGGGTACACGGCACACGAATGAGGGCGGGAAGGACTGAGGGCAGAACCTGGATTCCCATCTCCGCTGCTCAGGCGAGGGAGGAGAAAAGAGGGAGAGAGAGCCCGAGCAGTCGATGGACATGGAAGCGGCTCGCAGACCACAGTCACCCAGCGACAGGCAGACTCTGATCAGGGAGCAGACAGGAAGAGTCTTTGTTCCGGTGAGGGTTCTGATCCTGATGCGGGGTGGCGGACGTGTTGACTTCGCAATGCCACAGGGGCCGTGCCCAGCCTATTTGACCACCACCTTCAAGGACCTCCTCTGCCCTTGGCAAAGAAGCCGGGAGATCCTAAGAGGGGTACTGAGGAGGGACAGAAGGAACGGGTGGCAAGGGATGGGGCGGGAACATGGGGTGCAGATGGCCAGGGCTCCGTGAACCAGGGCCTGGAGATGCCAGCAGAGCAGGGGCTGCCATAGTGAAAAAAGGAGGCAGTTAACCTCCACATCACTGAGAGGGTTACAGGGTCTGACCTCTTGAACCCTTTCTAGATCCTTGGGGTGGGGCCTGACTCCCCAACTCCCAAGAATTCCCCATCTTTGGAAATGATCTACGCCCCCATCCACACGTTAAAGGGGTGGACCCTCAGCAGCCTTACACACCTTATCCCCGCCCCCCCACCATAGCTGCCTGCACCCAGGGAAGTCACGTGGTCAAAACAGACCAATCAGATGCTCTCCCTGGCCATTTGGGTGTATGCTTCCCACCCCCAACCCCAGGGTCAAGTCAGTCTTTTCAGAGGAACCTGGAACACTAATGGCCCCATGGGGGCGCTGTCTTCCACCTGTCCTGTGGGCTGAGGAGAGGAGCAGAAGTCAGAGACCAGTGGCAGGAGAGAGCAGTCTCCCTGGGACGCTGCCAGCCTTCTAGTTCCCAGTTCTAGCCCTTTCCTGAGGTCTGACTACCTTCTACTTCCGTGAGCCACCCGCTCCCAGATCCTTGTAATCGAAGTCCCTGTTTTTGCCTAAGCTTGTTGGAGTTGTGTCAGACCAGGAGTCGCCTACACACTATTGCCTCTTGGGTGTCCATTCTTGCCCTCCTTCTTCCTAAAGGCGCCTGTGCATCACTGGGGGTGAGGTGGGGGCAGCTTGCCCTGCTCAGGGCCTGTCCTGGCCTTCAGACCAGTGGCCAGTGAGATGCGCAAGGAAGTCGCTTGGGGCCTGCGGGGACGTATCTGAGAAGGCTCCTTTCCCGCCTGGCCTGAAGATAGGACAGCCTTGCATCTTTAGGTGACCTCTAGCCACATGATAAGGATCGTGGTGCAGAAAGACAGGTGGAACCTGGGCTGTTGATGACAGAATCAGCTCTGCTCTGCCTACCGCCAGGCGTCTCTCTCATGTTGGACCATCACACTTCTGTGTCTGTTCCTTGTTTGTAAAATGGGGAGAATAATAATACCTCCCTCACAGAGTTGCTGCAAACATTGAATGAGTTATTTTGTCTAGTAGGCTTAGATGAGCACCTGCCACAAAGCAGATGCTGTATAAGGGTTGGCTATTATTATTATTATTGCATAATTCACTCCTAATTTAAGCCCTTTTTTTCAGGCCTCAGATATCATTAGCCAAGCACGATTCCTATTCCACACAGTTTGGTTTCTCATACCTACAACCAACACGCCTAAGACAAACAGAAATTTCTATTTCTATTATGTTTTTCTAGTCTGACGTGAAAATAATCACAGCATTTCTCCACTAGCAGTGCATAGCAGAGGTCATCCCACCTTCTTGAGGCTAGTAGAGTACCACGGAAAGTCTGGAGCTTGGGAAGCTGCAGGACCTGAGTGCAAATCTTAGTTCTGTCACCTGTAAAATACGGCTAATATGTCCTTGCCTTGGACAGAATGATTGTCACGCTCCCAGAACTAAGTCTAGCACAGAGTAGGTCTTTTATGAAATCCATTTGTATGAAAGTTTCATGTACATAAAACATTCAACTAGTCACTTAAATGTCTTCCCAGGTTCACCCATGCATTTGTTAATACGATACTTTACTGAGCATTTGCTGAATACCTACTATGTGCAGGTTCCTATATAGATAAAGGATGTGAGGGAGGTGGAACGTCACAGGATAAAAGTTTGGCCCCTACCTTCAAGGAGCTTACGGTTCACTAGAGGAGCGGAGACAGTTGCCCATGGCATGAGAAGTCACTAGGCAGAGACAGTGACCTGGACCTGGGGTCTGGATGGTAAGGGGTCACTGGAAGCCTGTACTTCACCCTGTCTCCAAGCGCTTGGCACTGGCACTGGGGCGGGGTGCTCTAGGAGAGGGGGAGGGAGAGCAGCACAAGCTGACTCTTGCTATTTTCGGAAACCCTCAGTGACAAGGAAAGCATTTTCCCAAAGCCTTGGCCAGAGCTTCTGTTGCCTTCTCTCCCGCTGCTGCCCCAATTCCCTGTGGTCCTCAATATGGGGTCACTGTAATGGTGCCTGGAGCCGTGTGAATGTGTGTGTGTGTGTGTGTGTGCGTGTGTGAGAGAGAGAGAATGCACACCCACGCGGACCGCCCCTTGAGACTCCTCGCCTCTATGGGACTTGTCCAGGGCTCATTTTCCCAGCTCAGATAGTGGGAGGAGGATTAGCTGCAACTGTGGGAGGGGATGAAATTGCTGACAGAGAGTGAAGGAGAGAGAAAGAAGGGCAGAGGGCCAGGTCTGGGGCTGTTGGAAGGCCCACAGTCCTAGAGGGACCTTTGCTCCTGTCTGGCTCTCTGGGGCGAAGGAGGAGGGAGACAGGGGTGGAGAGAGAGAGAGAGAGAGAGAGAGAGAGAGTGTGAGTGAGTGTGTGTGTGTGTGTGTGTGTGTGTGTGATGTATAACCGGGCCCTCCCTGCTTGCCAGAGCCCACTGCCCACACCTGCCTCTGGCAGGAGACGCTGAAAGGCCGCACTGAGGACCATCGGGTCATCCGCCATTCCATTCAGTTTAAGGATGAACGAGGGGGTGTCCCAGTTCTCCTGCAGGTTATGGTCCCACAAGAGACTGAAGCATGAGGAGAGGATGAGCAGGAAGCAGATTCCAAGGTGCCCTGGGAAAGGGAAGTGAGAGGATGCCAGTGGGATGGAGGTCTATATCCTCATGTAGAAGGTAGAACTCAAATAGGGCCTTGAGGGAAGAAGAGGAGCTCGCCCAGCCGTCAGGGCAAAGCGCATTCCAGACTGTCGGAATGGTAAGTGCACAGGCAGAGACTTGGCCCTTGTCCATCCTCGCATAATCTAGCGAGGCTGGAGAAATGGGCAGCAGGAGATGAGTCTGCAAAGGAAGACCAAGGCAAAATCATGGAGACTTTAGCATGAACCTGAAGCATCAGGAGGTTTTCTTCTGCTGGAAAGGAGGACATGTCGATGGTTTGGGGCAGGGGAAGGATGTGGCTGGATCTGTGCTTTGGAAAGTTAGGGGGCAGCGGGCAGCGGGTGGGATGGGTTAGAGCAGGCCACCTGTCTGCAGGACAACTCTGAGAAGTGGAATTAGGTGCACTCAGAGCACAGGTGGATCTCAGCCCCCACTGGCACCCAGTGGAGAACACAACAGCCCAACTGCAGTGGGTGGCCCTGCATAGAAGCCGGGAGGGTCTGGACGACCAGGTAGGAGGGACATGGGTCACAGAGCTGAACCAAGGCAGCAGTGGAGACCACTCAAATTACTGCTGCAAGGGGGTTGTCTCCAGAGCAGCCAGGGCTCTCTTTTCATTTGACTGATAAAAAAAAGGTATAATGAGAAAGGAAAAGACAACCTATGACCTCGAATAAACGTGGCTGCTGCCTGTTGAGGTTGTGCCAGGCACTGTGCTAAGCTCTTTCCCTGCAAGATCTCACAGCAGTTTGGCAAGAAAGCTGAGAGGTGCCAAGAGATCACCATTCTCAGCTGCTGAGAGGAAACAGAGGTGAGCAAAACTGAGGAGCATGCCCAAGCTCCCAGCACCAGGTGATAACAGAGTGGGGATTTGAATCCGGGACTGTGTGCTGCAGAAGCCCACTTCTCGGCCACTCCACACACCGCCCTCCCACGAGGAGGACTGGCCCCAGCCCTCCTGGCACCTGCCGAGCCCTGGCTGCGTACACTCTCTAAGCAGCCTTTGGAGTTTCATTTGGTTTCCTGAGTCGGCTTCCAGACCAGGGAGAGCGCTTTCCGGCGATTAAGCCGACTTCCGGCCGCAAATCAGTCTCCTGTGAGTTTGGCTGTGGAGGCCAGTTTTTCCAGGTCCTGAGCGGCTCTGGAGAAAGACATTCCAGAGGTTGGACGGTCAGGGCAGGGTCCAGAGCCCCACACCCAGGGCACTGACAGTTGCTTGGCAGCCCTGGGCTCCAGCCTAGACTGGACAGCCAGGGGCCAGGGTGGGTGGGAGAGAGTGAGATGCTCCTTTCCGTCCCCACCTCAGCTCAGCCCTCGAGCCCTTGGGGACCCTCAGGGAAGGGGGCTCAGCTGGTTCTCCTTCCCGGGCCCCTCCCTCCTTGCTTCGATTCAAAGTCTCCACTTGGCTGCCTGCCTGGGAAAGGAGAAAAAGAGAAGGAAAAGAAAAGAAGAGGAAATAGGGGGAACCAAGAGCAGGAAAGAATGCAATCTGCCTGCGGTCTGGTGGGGAGGGAAAGGTGTGGGGAGGGGGGCGCTCCTCCCTCCCCCTCCCCCTCCCCCTGCCCAGGACCAGGAATGCCATCTTCCCACCCACCCATCACTCACCACTTGGGGGGCAAAGCTTAGCCAAGCTCAGCACAAAGATAAAATTGAGATGCAGATTCCTTCCCATTGCTCTGAATAGAGCAGATTGGATACGGATTTCTCTCTTTTCTTCCCATCTAGACCATCTGGTCGACGGGGCCCCAGAGAAGGTTGGGACCAGGTGGGGGAGGGGCAGAGGCTCGGAAAGACTTCCCAGCACTTTCCAGCTCTGGAACCTGAGGGTGAGGGTATGGGATGCCACCCCCACCCCTACCCCCTTTCCCAGGGGCAAGTTCATTCCCTGTCTTTGCACTCTGCTGTCCGGGCTGGGCCGGGCTAGGCTGGCGTCTCCTCTCCTTGGTCTATTCCTAGCAAACTCCAAGTCATGCATCTGTCCCATCAGTGTTTGGCATGCTTCCTGCAGTCCCACCTGCATCCCCCTAACTGCAAGTAAACCTATGGGGGAAGATAAAAGGAAAAGTGTGATCACAGAAGGTTTAATAGGAAGGGCTCTTAAAGATCATTTGGTTCAACCCTGTATTTTATAGATGAGGAAAGTGAAACTTGAGATTGGGCAGGGAGCTGGTGGGAAAACCAAGACTAAATAATAACAACAAAGACCATGTTATTATGTATCAGGCAGTGCTCTACGCTCTTTATATTATGCCATTTAATCACACAATAATCCTATGGAGCAGGTACTATTCTCATCCCCATTTCATGGGGAAACTGAGGCGCAGACCAGCTAAGTAACTCACATAAGGTCAAACAGGTAGAAGTCAGACCCAAACCCAGGCGGCCGAGCTCCAGAGCCTGCCCCTTGCACAGTCTCAGTGCACCACACAGGAAAATGGCATTATTGGACAAAGCCTTGTGAGCAGAGTCCGGGCCTGGAGGGCTTCTTGCCGGAGCTCAGGCTGCTCCGGCAAACATTTGCAGACGGGGAAAGCTTAAAAGTGCAGTCCACAGCCATTCTGCATTTATCATCAGTCTGGACTTGCTCCTATGAACAGAGTATGTCAACACGAGGTCAGGACTGAAAACAAGAATAGGAAGGGAATATTTACATCACTTTGCACAACAAGCAAGTGTGAACCTCGTGAGGGCAACTCTGTAGGGGACGGCATGTGGGTGGAGGCGGGCGGACCAGACACAGGAGGAGAGAACCTGGCATTCAGGGACACGCCACGGATTGGAACCAGGACCCTGCCTCACGGTTGCAGCGCAGCTTAAATGAAATAAGGTGAGCAGCATATTTGGTTCATACCTTGTCGGACAAGTACTGTGAACGGTGGTGGCGGTGCTCACCCTAAGGTGGTATGTCCATGAGTAGGAATTTTTTTCTGTTTTCCAAACATTCTGTAATATTTAATTGTTTTGGCAAGGAGAAGGAAACAAAGGAGACTTGCCTACTTTAATTGCTGGAATTAAATGCTAAGTATGTTGCCAAAAGCAAATCAAGCTTATCTATTCATTAGAGCAGCCTCCTTTTTCTCCTCCCCGTGGGCAAGCTCCCCATGGAAATATTTTGCTATCAGATAGGCAGTTTCTGTATAAAATGACAACTGCATTTGAAAACATTCCTACAGCTCAAAAACAGCCCAGGAATCCAGCTAAAGGCCTGGGCTTCCTTGGGGTTTCAATGACAGATCCGCTTGCTCAAAAGAAACCTTTGTGGGGAGGGTCCATTTCTATTCACTCACCACAGCATGGTTCTCAACACCTGGAGAGGCAGTTCTAGAACCCAAAGACCCCCTACAGGAAGGTGTGGTGCTGATGGTCACCCACAGCGTGAGTGTTCCTAATCCCACTGACTTTAAAATGGTTAAAATAGGTTGGTGGGACTGTAAAACGGTGCAGCTGCCATGGAAAACAGCATGGCAGTGCCTCAAGAAAAATATAAATAGAATTACCATGTGATCCAGCGATTTCACTTCTGGGTACAGGCATACGTCATCGTATTGCGCTTTGCTTTGTTGTGCCTATCGCAGATACTGTTTTGGTTTTGCTTGTTTGTTTGTTTGTTTGAACAAATTGAAGGTTTGTGGCAACCCTACCTTGAACGAATCTATCCGTGCCATTTTCCAACAGCATTTGCTCACTTCATTTCCTCTGCTCTCTGTCACATTTTGGTAATTCTTGCAATATTTCAAACTTTTGCATTATTATTATATTTGTTATGGTGACCTGTGATCAGTGCCCTCTGAGGTTACTATTGTCATTGTTTTGGCTTTTTTTTTTTTTCTTTTTTTTTTCCGCTTGTGCGGCTTGTGGGCTGTTAGTTTCACACCAGGGACTGAACCCAGGCCCTGGCAGTGAAAGCGCTGAGTCCTAACCACTGGATCACCAGGGAACTTCCTGTTTTGGCTTTTTCTTTTTTTATTTTATTTTTATTTTTTTTTTTTGTGGTACACGGGCGCTCACTGTTGTGGCCCCTCCCGTTGTGGAGCACAGGCTCCGGACGCACAGGCTCAGCGGCCATGGCTCACGGGCCCAGCCACTCCGCGGCATGTGGGATCCTCCCGGACCGGGGCACGAACCCGTCTCCCCTGCATCAGCAGGCGGACTCTCAACCACTGCGCCACCAGGGAAGCCCTGTTTTGGCATTTTTTAGCAATAAAGTATTTTAAATCAAGGTATGTACCATTTTGTAGACATAATGCTGTTGCACACAATAGACTACAGTATAGTGTAAACGTAACTCTCATACCCACTGTGAAACCAAAAAATTCGTGTGACTTGCTTTATTTTATTCACTTAATTCCTGTGACCTGGAACTGAACCCACAACATCTCCAAGCTATGCCTGTATATACCCCCCAAAATTGAAAGCAGGGACTTGAAAAGATATTTGTACACCCACGTTCATAACAGCATTACTCTCAACAGCCAAAAGGGGAAGCAACCCAAGTGTCTATCAAAAGATGAATGAATAAACAAAATGTGGTATAAACATACAATGGAATATTATTCAGCCTTACAAAGGAAGAAACCTTTATACACGCTACAACATGACAAACCTGGAAGACATTATGGTGAATGACATAAGCCAGACACAAAAGGACAAATATTGTATGATTCTACTCATATGAAGGGTAGACAGATTCACAGAGACAGAAAGTAGAATGATGGTTGCCAGGGGGCTGGGGAGAGAGGAGAGTGGAGAGCTGCTGTTTACTGGGTACAGGGTTTCAGTTTGCAGGATGAAAAGAGTTCTGCAGATGGGTGACGGTTGAACAACAATGTAAATGTTCATACTACTACTGAACTGTACACAAAAATGGTTAAGATGGTAAGTTTTATGTTGTGTGTATGCTACCACAATTTTTTTAAAAAGAGCTCCTAAGATCCATGGGATTGAGGACCAGGAGATCCCAGGGGGTGTGTGGCTGACCCCCCAGCCCCACCCCAGAGGATCGGGTCTTCTCCCACTCTCCCCGCAGTGTGGCGTCCACTGCCAGACCCTCACTCCCCCGCAGGGCGTGCTTGCTACGGATCAGTGAGTGAAGTGAGCCCCCTACTGTCCATCGCACCTTGGCTACCTGGCTGGGGCATCACGCAGCCCAGTCCTAGGCGTGGGCAACAGGAGTTAGATGCAGACCCAGGACTAGCTGAAACCACAGGGGGCAATTCTGGGTGAGTCCCTGGATATCCAGTGAACAAGGCAAAAGAGACAGGTTAGGTGTGAGGCCTGACGTCCAGGCGAACCGTGCGCTGGCCGCTGTCTTCATTTCCTGTTCCTGCTGTAACCAATTACCATGGACCTGGTGGCTTCAAAGAACACACATTTATTCTCTTCCAGTCTGTAGGTTAGAAGTCTGCCATGGATCTCACTGGACTGAAATCACAGTGTAGGCAGAGCTGCATTCCTTTCTGGAGGCTCTAGGGGAGGATCCATTTCCTTGCTTTTTCCAGCTTCTAGAGGCCGCCCACATTCCATCTTCAGAGCCAGCGAAACTGCCTCTCTCTAACCCTTCTTTGGTAGTTACACGGCCCTCTATCACAGCTGGGAAAGCTTCTCTACTTTTAAGGACCCTTGTGATCACAATGGGACAACCTGGATACTCCAGGATGCTCTCCCATCTCAAGGTCCTTAACTGAATCACAGCTGCAAAGCCCTTCTGCTACATAAGGTAACACATTCACAGGTTCCAGGGATAAGGACAGGGATGTCTTGGGTGGGCCATTATTCTGCCTCCTACACCCACCACACGTACTCCCACCCAGTCATTCAAACGCAGCAAGGATTTCTGGCATCTGGAGACTCATCTGTGCCTGAATTTCTAAAGAAGGAAGAGAAGTAGCAGGTAAAAGATCACCATTAAGTCACCGCCACAGTCTTGGGGAGGAAGAAAGAGGCTACTGCTGAGGGGACGGTCAGGGAGCTCAGAGGCTGAGGGGGTGGGGAGAGAGGACCAGAGATGGGGGATGACAGGGCAGGGAAGGGGAGCAGTGTGTCCCCTGGGAAAGAAGGAGGTCACAAAATGCAAAGGGAACACCGCGGGGAAAGACCTTACAGGTGAACTGCACTCCAGACAAAGAAATTCATGAACACTGGCACAAAAGTTTTACCAAAGGGTGATTATTATTCACTTCCCAAAAGGATTTTCTAAAGCATTCTTCAAGTAATGAGTTCCACTGTGTTCTTAAAATAGGATTTACACCCAATTTTTCAGTAACACATAAAGGGATGCTTGTAAATCTATGGAAATGAAGTGAAACCAGTAACATCTGCTGCCTTCTGTGCCGGTGGCGTCTGAGGGAGCAGGAAGGAACTGCCGGTGGGAGGGACGGGCTCAGACTCCAGCCTCCACTTAATCCTCAGGCAACCTTCCCTCATTTCACACATGCACAACCCAAGGGTAGAGGTGAGGGAAGGAAAGCCACAGGTCAGGCTCTCTGACTCCAGAGCCTGGTTCCTTCTGCCTTTCCTTAGAGGGATTTTTTTGGAGCAGTGGAGCTGTGTGTCTGTGGCAGCAGCAGAAGCTACATCCTTCCTATGTGCACACAACCTGCTTCCCCATTTCTGGGATGATACTGACATTTCCAGTTAGGGAAAAAGCCTTTCATTCTAGAGTTATTAGACAGAAGGCTCCAAATGGCCTGAAAGGGGTGAAACTGCCATCATGTAAATGGCTGATTTCCTGTCTCTTTGGGGAGTCAGCAAACACGCCACACCAGCAGGAACAAGGGCTTTGGCCATAGAGCCTGCTGGAAACACTCCTTGGCCTGCACAGCAGATAATATAGATGACAGTGCCATAAAAATCTTGGACCCTGGGCTTCCCTGGTGGCGCGGTGGTTGAGAGTCCGCCTGCCAATGCAGGGGACACGGGTTCGTGCCCCGGTCCAGGAAGATCCCACATGCCGCGGAGCGGCTGGGCCCGTGAGCCATGGCCGCTGAGCCTGCGCGTCCGAAGCCTGTGCTCCGCAACGGGAGAGGCCACAACAGTGAGAGGCCCGTGTACTGCAAAAAAAAAAAAAAATCTTGGACCCTGTACCTACTTTTCTGTCATGACACTGTCCAGGTTCCCTGAAACCTCTCACTTGGCCGTAACTCATTTCTAGTTCTTTCTCCCAGATCTGTGATTCTCCAAGGCTCTCCTCTCAATCCCCTCTTCTCTCACTCTGACTGCTCTGGGAGGTCCCTGCTCCTTCCTCTCCAGGGTTTCCACTTCCACCCCAGCTCCATCACCTCCACCTCGCCAGCCCTACTCTTCTGGACTCCAGACCACAAGGCCATCTCCATCTCAGTGGCACCCAGACATTTCTACTGCAGCCTGCCCGAAATGAAACTGTCACCTTTCTCCCTTAACCTGCTCCTCCCACATCCCCCATTTCTGTCAATGGGACCTCCCCCAGCCCCACCCCCTGCCCCTCAGGTATCCTGACTCACACCTCAGCATTCCCAGATCCCCTCTCCCTCATCTCCCATGTCCAACCCATTGTCAAGTCCTGGCACTTGTACTTCAACACTGGATCCCAAACCCAGGGATGGCGGGCAACACATGAGCTAAGTGCACGGGGCGGGGTGGGGTTGTGGGGGGAGGGACAGGGGCAGGGGAGGTGGGACAGGACATCCCCATCTGGACAGGACAGCTGGGACTCAGCTCTCCTCTTCTCCAGACTGTTGCCTTCCCAGGACAGGGGCCCAGATCCACCCATTTGTAAAGAAAGTCTGTGCTTCTGGATTTCTGTGAAATTCCTTTATTTTTAAGTGCAAGCAATTACTTGCATTTTCGGAAATCCCGATGTGTGCCAAACAACACTTGTCTGTCTGTGACCTCAGGGCTCTTTCCCCTTCAGTCTCTCTCCCGCTCTTCCTTCCCTCCGTCCCCAGCGCCAGTAGGCCAATATGTCCTCACTACCTCCCGGCCAAGGGGACCACCTCCTCAAGGTCTCCCTGGGCCATTTTCTTCCATCTTCCCTCTGCTGATCTCAGGCCCCATTGAGCCAATGTTGGGCTTTTCAGCCTTAGGGTCAGGCCCTCCAGAGGCGGGGAGAATGGTGAGGGTGAAAGAGACAGAGAAGAGGAGGCTGATGCCACTCAGGGTGACAGAGCCATTAATTAACGAAGTTAAACATCTGGTGTTTAATTAACACCTTCCCTCCTCTTTCATCCTCCCTCCCGTCTTCCTTTTCCAGGGACTCCCTGGTGGGTGAAACTGAAGCAGAAACCGGGAGGGCAGACTTGGGAAATGGGGTGGGTGGTCCTGGCTGGAGGCAGGGCAGGGGAGGGGAGAGGAGTGATGGTCCCCGGGCGCTGAAGGGGAAGAGGACAGGCTGGGAAGAAGCAGCTTTGTGCTTCATCAGGAGTCACTCCGATTCATCCAGAAGTCTCTTTCTTTCTTTCTTTTCTTAAATTTATTTATCTATTTTTGGCTGCTTTGGGTCTTTGTTGCTGCGTGTGGGCTTTCTCTAGTTGCATTGAGCGGGGGCTACGCTTCGTTGCAGTGCGTGGGCGTCTCATTGCGGTGGCTTCTCCTGTTGCGGAGCGCAGGCTCTATCTAGGCGCGTGGGCTTCAGTAGTTGTGGCATGTGGGCTCTAGAGCGCAGGCTCAGTAGTTGTGGTGCACGGGCTTAGTTGCTCCGCAGCACGTGGGATCTTCCTGGACCAGGGCTAGCCCGTGTCCCCTGCATTAGCAGGTGGATTCTTAACCACTGTGCCACCAGGGAAGCCCCATCCAGAAGTTTCTTGAGCAGGAGCTCAGTGCCTAGGATTGCACAAGGAAGTCCACAGCTCTCCTGCAGCAACACTGCTGGTTGCCTCTCTGATATTCATTCCCCCATCGTCCTCGGTAACGAACCCCATGTTGCACAGAGTGGCAACGTCCTCAGTGCCAGGTGAGATGCTTCCCAACCTCTCCTGCAGTTAGGGGTGGCCATGTGCATAGTTCTGGCCAATGAGAACTAAGCAGGCAACTCCAGATTCTGGAAAAGTGCTGCTTTCTTTACAAGAGACTAGACTCAGCTGTCTCTAACCCCTTCCTTCCTGCCATGCAGAAAAATGCGATGTCCTGAGCTATAGCAGCCATTTCAATACTATGAGAGACAGACCAGGAGGACAAAAGGCTCCCCTGATGCTGCTGAGCCGGTGAGCGAAGACCAGCAGCTGCTGCCACCTCCAAACCTCTTGTTAAGTGATTAAATAAGTCCTTATGTCTGAAGTTATTTTAAGCAGTGTTTTCTGTTTCTTGCAGCCAAAAACATTCCTAAGTGATACACTCCCTCCTGCAGAACCTCTGCTTTCCGGGGAGATATCGAACCGACCCCTTGTTTAATTAGAGTTGAGTGAAGTCAAGAGCAGACACTGGTGCTCAGAGCATTTGCCAGCCTGAACTGCCCAGGACCTGGGATGAGGGACAATTGACAGCAGTGTGGGCCATGTCTGCGTTAGACTGTGAGCTCCGAGGGGAGCCCTCTCATCACTGCCTCCCCAGAGCCAAGCACAGAGCTTGCCATGCAGTGGGAGCTCAGCTGACATGTGTTTGTGAATGAATACATAAATGGATGGATGTGCCACTTCCTGGCACAGGTGTCCCAGTGACAACCAGCTGGCAGGAAGGGACTGTCTAGCAGCTAGCTTGAATCTAACTGATTCAAGACCCATCCTTCTCCGAAAGCCAGCCTGGAATCCCTCTCCCCTTCAGAAGCTCCCCCATACCCTGTTCCTACTATGCCCACCTACCGTCTTATTTGGCAATAGATCAAACCTACCCATTTGTTACATATTTGGCTCCTAGATTAGACTGAAAGCCTCTTAGGCATACGCCGCAACCCTTTTAAAGCCCCCACAAAATACCAGTGTCTTGAACACAGAAGATTGTTGATAAATATTTTCATTTGAGGTTGATGCTTTGGAAGGGTGCTAAGACGTTGATGATTTAAAGAGTTGTTCAGAAAAGAGTTCCCCTAAAAGGAATAGTTCCCTGATATCTGTAGTACACCTGAAATTTTACTATTAGAAATGGACGACTTTGACTAGGTAAGTCACCATAAAGTAAAACACTTAACCACCTTAGCAGCAGTTTGTATAATGGGAATAATAATAACAAAACGGGTTCTTAGTGCCCTCATGAGAATCCAATTAACATGAAAATTCATTTTAAGAATGCTTATTAAAATAAGCATTTAATAGTCAAGGAAGAATTATCCCAGCAATTAATCACTTTTATTAAAATAAATTTATTTATTTTATTTATTTATTTTTGGCCGTGTTGGGTCTTCGTTGCTGCACGCGGGCTTTCTCTAGTTGCGGCGAGCAGGGGCTACTCTTTGTTGCGGTGCGTGGGCTTCTCATTGCGGTGGCTTCTCTTTGTTGCAGAGAACAGGCTCTAGGTACTCGGGCTTCAGTAGTTGTGGCACATGGGCTCAGTAGTTGTGGCGCATGAGCTTAGTTGCTCTGCTGCATGTGGGATCTTCCTGGAGCAGGGCTCGCCTGCATTGGCAGGCGGATTCTTAACCGCTGCGCCACCAGGGAAGTCCCTATGAGGAATTTCTTGAGTTTAATTAATGTGATGTTTCATGGAGAGAAAGAGGAGAGGACAAATGTGGGAGTGGAAGAGCTCTGTAGCAGGTGCTGTTGGTGCCCTGCCAGACCCCCATTTCTGGGCCAGCGTACCCATTCCCCATCCCCTAGCAAACTCCTCCAGAGGCCAGCCCTTAGCCTAGGACAGTCTCCTCACGGAGACAAGCCTGGGAGACTAGTGGGCAATCACTGACTGATGTAGGAGTATAAAAGCCCAGCCCCGTCTCCGTGTAGCAACTTCTGTGGTGCAACTCTCACTTCAGGGCTCCCAGTCAGATCAGGCAGTCTTCCTCAACAGCGCATTTTCCCCTGGCTTTGTCCTCTGCTCTGTCCTGCTTCCCTCACGCCCTCTCAGATGCTTCACAAACACACTCCTAGCCAACCACTTACATGAGAATCTCACTCAGGCTCTGCTTCTAGGGAACCTGCCCGAAGACAAGCCCTTAGGAGGCCTTCGCACTGCAAGGCCGACAAGGAGGTAGGGGAAGAAGTGAACCAGGGTCAGGACCAAACTGAACATTTGTTTGGCCCAGGGCTCTGCCCCTTCACCATGTATGCAAAGCACAGTATGGGCCGGGCCAGCCCTCAACCCCCTCCAGGGCTGGAGCCTTGAGCAGAGCTGCCGTCTACACCTTCATGGCCCCATGCTCTCCTGATCTCCAAGGCCCCACGACGTTTTCCTGGAAAGCTGTAAATCCAAAAATCAACTGGTCTCCACATCACCAGATATCAGGATGGGTCCCCAGGCACGTTTAGCCGCATAGACTCACACAGGATTAGCATAGAACGGGCCTTGGGAGACAGTGTAACTCCCCTTCATACTTTAATCTGGATTATACGTCTGCATCCGTGTTCTCCCCTCTCATTATAATTGTGATAATTATGGTCGCTTTATCCTGCTCTAAACCGTTTACACAGCTGGACAGATTTAGAAATGCACGGATGCTAATCCCCCTCCCTTGGCCCTTTTCTCAGGGCTTATCTCCCCAGAAGCAATGAACCTGAGTTAGAAGGGATGGCGGTCCTGGGGGTGACTTGCAGTGCAGTGGGGTGGGTGTTGAAAGGGCCCAGGTGCTCTGCCTCTTAGCTTGGAGCCGGGGAAGGTGGCTGTCTGCATCCCAACCTCTCCTCCAACACAACTGGAAATACCAAGTTTTGTAAGAGAAGGCAGAGGGAAATCAGGTAAATTTGGAGCTTCCTGAGGTTAGTAATGCCTCGTGAGGACCTCTGAGGTCATCCTGTCCGTTCCCCCAGGCTCCAGGTAGGACAGCTCCTGTCCACGGCGGGGCAACTGGATTTGGGGATGGGAGGGGTCACTTCACATCAACCGCATCTCTTACTGGCCGCATCAGTGTCTGGCACTCATCAGTGTCAGGACATTGTGTCTTTTCTGCACCAGGAACCAAGGCTTATCAAGGGCCCTAATAAATGCCAAGGGCCTCAAGAATTGGTGGAGGACACTTTCTGTCTCTTTGGGGACAGATAATTCCATGGTCTTCTGCTCACTGGTTAATACTTACATCTGAATCCATTTTCCTCACCAATGACCCGCAACCTGCCAAATCCCAGATACCAGGTCTTCTGGTGATAATACCTGATTTCTGCTCTCTAATAATTATAATTATATCTAAGCTTTATTGTTTTCTTTATTCTATGACAGTGTGCTAATTGTTTTACAAATGTTATCTTATTTGATCCTCACCATATGCCTATAAAATAGGCTTTATTAAATAGACCTTTCACCAAAGAAGATATACAGATTGCCAACAGACACATGAAAGAATGCTCAACATCATTAATCATTAGAGAAATGCAAATCAAAACTACAGTGAGACACCATCTCACACCGGTCAGAATGGCCATCATCAAAAAATCTACAAACAATAAATGCTGGAGAGGGTGTGGAGAAAAGGGAACCCTCTTGCACTATTGGTGGGAATGTAAATTGATATAGCCACTATGGAGAACAGTACAGAAGTTCCTTAAAAAACTAAAAATAGAACTACCATACGACCTAGCAATCTCACTACTGGGCATATACCCTGAGAAAACCATAATTCAAAGTCATGTACCAAAATGTTCATTGCAGCTCTATTTACAATAGCCAGGACGTGGAAGCAACCGAAGCGTCCATCGACAGATGAATGGATAAAGAAGATATGGCACATGCATACAATGGAATATTACTCAGCCATTAAAAGGAACGAAACTGAGTTATTTGTAGTGAGGTGGATGGACCTAGAGTCTGTCATACAGCGTGAAGTAAGTCAGAAAGAGAAAAACAAATACTGTATGCTAACACATATATATGGAATCTAAAAAAAAAAAAAGTCATGAAGAACCTAGGGGCAAGACAGGAATAAAGATGCAGACCTACTAGAGAATGGACTTGAGGACACGGGGAGGGGGAAGGGTAAGCTGGGACAAAGTGGGAGAGTGGCATGTACATATATACGCTACCAAACGTAAAATAGATAGCTAATGGGAAGCAGCCGCATAGCACAGGGAGATCAGCTTGGTGCTTTGTGACCACCTAGAGGGGTGGTAGGGAGGGTGGGAGGGAGGGAGATGCAAGAGGGAAGAGATATGAGAACATATGTATATGTATAACTGATTCACTTTGTTATAAAGCAGAAACTAACACACCATTGTAAAGCAATTATACTCCAGTAAAGATGTTAAAAAAAAAAAAAAAAGAAGAAGACTTTATTGTCTTTTGACAGGTGAGAAAGCTGAGAGGTTGGGTTGCTTGCCCAGAGTCACAGGATCTGGCCTCAGGTCCATTCAAGGCTAAAGCCCATGTGCTTAGCCAGCCTGCTTCCCATCTCCTTACAGGGCTACTGGAGAGTCAAGTCCCTCAGGAAGGAAGGAGGGGGGCTTGGTGCTCTGTCCAGCTGTGGAGGTGCAGAGCTGGGAAGCTTCCCAGGCCTTCTCCTCACCTCTGTCCCCAAGGCTGCACCCAGCTCAGCTCCTCTCCCACTGCCCAGAGCTTCTTCCCTACATCCCATCCCGTGCTGGGTTCTGGATCCATTTTCTTTAGCTCTCCTGGCTGGGAATGCCTGCTGCTGTCAGGGCAATTGATCATTATTTTCTGTTCCAACACCTCTGCAGTGAGAGCTCCCATCTTGCTCCACCCCCAGACATCACAGCCCCTGGGTCCTCGCAGCCCTCCCGGAGTCCACCCGTATTTACACTTGTGGGGTAAGCAAAGTCCTCCGTGGCCTCCTGAGCTGCTTACTGCTGCAGGACCTGGTGCCACTGGCCCCTTCCGCTCCTCCACGTTAGCCATCCCTTTCCAGTCACTGCTCATCAGCCGGCCAACTGCGGAGGTGGCAGAGAGCAGCGAGGCAGATAATCCAAGGTAGCAGGGAATGTAAAAAATCATCTCTCTTTGGCTGTGGAGGGTATTTTTGGACCTACAGTTAAATGTGGGTGTGTGTGATGTGCTGGGAATTCACAACACTTCAAACCAAATCCTGAAGTGAAATCAGCAGAACCTGACTGCTGGGTTTAGGAATTAGAAAACCATCTACCCTGTTCCTATTTCCTGCTGGGCTGGGTAGCTCAGTGTCTCAGCTGACGTTCAGGATCAGCTGAAGCAGAGCTGCTGACTCTCTGGAAGACAGACCCACACCGTCCCCTGACCTGGAGCCCGCGCCG
Source organism: Delphinus delphis (assembly GCF_949987515.2). Taxonomy (NCBI): domain Eukaryota; kingdom Metazoa; phylum Chordata; class Mammalia; order Artiodactyla; family Delphinidae; genus Delphinus; species Delphinus delphis. The sequence goes on from NC_082686.1 coordinate 68,129,410, forward strand.
CAAACTTGGATGCCGCTAGGGGCTGGGCAGCCACGTGAGTGAGGCCAGCTGGGGTAACACGGGAGGGCGTGGCCAAGTGAGGACTGGACCCCTCAGAAGGGCACGGCCATGCCTCAGGGCAGCTGCTGCTCATCTCCAGCTGATGACAGGAGCCCAACAAAACACATCTGTGAAAGCATTTGGCCCACTGACAACCGGTTTGCAGTCTCTAGCCCCATGGTTCTCACACTTTAGCGTGCATGAGAATCTCCTGGGGGGCTTGTTAAAGTCGATTGCCGGGACTCGTCCCCAGAGTTTCTGATTTGGTAGTTCTGAGGTGGAGCCCAAGAATTTGCATTTCTAACAAGTTCCCAGGTGATGCCGAGTCCAGGACCACACTGTGGGAATAACTGTTCTAGCCTAGTAGTTATATAACACGGGAATCTTACACTTCCTTACCTTTAATATTTAATATCCCTCCTGTGTGAACTCAACAGGTAACCATGTCCTTAAGAAGCTGAAAGTCAGATGTACACTGAGGAAGGATGGGCACATGTTTATGAAATGTCAACTATGCCTCAGAAGCGTTCTTCAACGATATCTTATTTAATCACTGCAGCATTCCTGCAAGGGAAGTGTTACTGCCCCACTTCCCTGCTGAGGATCTAAGGCATAGAGATGTTCATGACTTGCCCAAGGCACACAGCTAGTAAGTGACAGTTCTGGGACTAAGCCTAACTCCAGTGCCCATGCTTTTGCCAAGCCATCCAACTCCACAGAGAAACAAGTCCCCTCTTCAGAGCACGCCTTCTTTCTGGGGGTGGAGCAGAATAGCCTCCTCTTTGGGGGCCCTCTAAGTCTGTCCACTGGGGCAACTCTCACAGGAAGGGCTGGAACAAGAGGCAGAAGACACTATAGGCATCCTCTGCCTCCTTCTAAAGGGAAGGATCAACAAAGACCTGCTCCTTGGGATTCCCAGAAGACAGGATGGGCCAACTCTGGGGCAGCAATGGCCCTAGGAATGCCGTGCCTGAGGAAGCCACTCTTCAACAAAGCACCTTAGTCCTTGGCAATACAGCAGAGCAAGATGGGGCAAGTGTCTGGTTAATGTCTGTAAACTCCTAAGGAGAGGAACTTTGTCTGTTTTGCTCAGCCTATATCCCTAGCTTCTAACACATCACCTGATGTGTAGTTGACACTGAATTATTTGTTGAATGAGAGAATGACTGAATGGTGGAACAAAGGGTAGGGAATCTTTGCTCTTAGCCAAAGGGACTTTGGATAATGTGCCCACTCATGGCTGAAAGTCTAGACACTCATAAAGCAGCCAGCCTTGAAAAAGAAGATGTGGCAGGTGACAATTCTGCTCCAAGTAATGGACTGGAAATGTTTTCCAAATCCAGTGTGGGCTGAGAAGCAAAGACATTAAGAGGTCCGCCAAGAGCTGACAAGAATAATGTCATGTTCACCTTTGGATTCCCAGCCCCTATGCGTGTTAAATGAATGAGTGAGAGTCTCCCATGCTGAATGCCCCAATAGGGACAGTTCACACAGTGCTGCAAGAGGGTGGCATGCCTCTGCGGAGGAAGCTTCCCCGAGGCTTTCGGGGAAGGCAAATAGGGTGGGGTGAGAAGGGCGTGGACTTGAGTGGAAAGGCCTGGCTCTCCCTGAACTAGTCAACAGTCACCCCCAGCGGGAGCAGTGCCTGGCACTGTGCTCTTAATCACCCGGCCATCGCCTCCCTTCTCTTTAAAACAGGGATAACAATAACAATGACACACACAACAATAGCACCAATAACAACTACTTCATAGACTTGTGGTAAAGATGAAAAGCTTGTTGACCGTATGAATTCACTGAGGGTCAGGCCAGGTCTGGGTCACTTCCCAATCTGCGTAGGTTTGAGAAGAGTCCCTCCCCCCTCCAGGCAGAAAGTTCTTCCACTATCTAACTTGCCTTCCTCTTACAGCAACTTCAACCATCTTACTCCGCTGTCCATGGTGACAGGGGCTAGGATGGCAGTTGGTGGGACCTTTCTACAATACTGGTTCTCCAGCACTCCCAGAAAACCAGCAGTAGCAGCCTGGCCGGAGTCATGCATTAATATCGTGTGTGCGCTGACCTAACGTATGATTTGTGCAAATCAATGCAACTCTAAACTACACGGTAACATATGGGTTCCTTGCCCAGTGTGCAGCATGCCAGCCCTTTCCATGCCATCCAGCACACTCCTGATCAATCCCCTCATTGTGTGCACAAAACTCAGCCTGGGCCAGTCATCCCCAGAACTGGAATCAAAGAAAAGTTGTTCTTGGACTATACACTATTTGGCATTATCTGTGCTATGGTTTGACTTTATTCAGCTCTTCGTTTAATCCACTAGTTCCAGATGATCCCATTGATGCTCTTGGGCAAATAGGTCCAGCACTGGGGAGAGAGGAGTCAGTGAGAGTGGTTGGGATGCTGGGTTGGGTGCAGTTGAGATGTCTCAGCAGAAAGGAGAGTGTTAGGGATCACGCATATTCCCTTCCCTGGATGGGCTCTTGCCGTTCCTCACCACCAGGACCCCATCAGATCCCCTGTAAATTCTGCAGGCAGGTTGCCATCGCTTCCATTTAACAGAAGAGAATTTGGAGGCCCTGAGAGGGGCCACAGATCCAAAGGTTCCGAGTGGGAAGTTGACCCAGATCTGCCCTCCCCACTGCATCCAGCTCCTGGACGCAGCAGCCTTTTCCCCAAGTCAAGCACTGATGCCTCACACTGGCTTCGAGCAACTTGGGGCTGGGAGCCTGAAATTAAGAGAGCCCCTACCGACCGATGACAGGTAATTCAGAGTGTCTACATACATTGTTTCAGAAATCTGGGAGCTAGAAGGGACTGAATCCCAAGGTCCCCAGAAAAACCACTCTTAATACCCTCTTTGGGGAGTGAGTGGCATTGTGACTAGGACAGGAACAAGAATCGATGGCTACTCACTCCAGTCTGGGTCCCAGTCTGGCCTCCCTGACTCCAGCCTGTGTTCAGGTTACATTTTGTCCTTCTCTCCCCTCCCACCCCCGGCTTCCCAGTCAGGGATGCCAAGCGGGCCTGGGCCTCCAGACCCCTGAGAGAGCCAGCCGATGAGCTTCCAAGTCCAGGGTGCATGAGCTGGTCCCGCTCAGCTTCTGAGATGCAGCCAGCTGAGGACAGGACCCCAAACCTCTGTGCTGCAAGTGTGTCTCCTCCCCTACCCCAAGGTGAGGAGGGAAGAGAAGGCCGGCTATAGAAGGTGCTGGAGTCTGCCCCTTTCTCCTTGTAGAGAGGAAGAATGAAAAGGAGTTGGGAGTGGTGGAGGGAGAAGGAGGGAGGGGTGAATAAGGACAGGGACTAGAAGAGAACAAGGAAAACAACAGTTCACCTGTTAAGGAGCTTTTTTCCTTTTGGTTTATGTTATTGCTCTTATTATGGTGTTTGGGCAACAAATAAAACAGTGAAGGGATAAGAGGCTAGAGTCTGTGTCGGAGTCCTGTGATGCTGCAGACTTGGTGGGCTGCAGATTCCCAGGGTGGGCAGACAGCTTGGAGTCCAGTGTGGGGATGGAGGCAAGGAGGCAGGGAGTGATCCCAGGATTCCTCAGGTCCCCTCTAGGGTGTCCTACTGGTAGCCTGAGAGTTTCCATCACCAGGTTGTGTCTGGTGATCTGGGTCCTGCCAGCTCAGATTCCTGAACTTCCAAAACATAATTGTGTCCCACCTCCTCGGGATAAGCTCAGGGGCTATCTGGGAGACAACTGTCATTCCCCGAGCACACTACATCAGCGCCCAGATCCACCCGGCAGCAAACGTTGGCTGAGGGAAGCTGGGAGAAAGGGCTCGGGCACACCATCCCCCTTCTGTTCGCCACACATGCCTCGTGCTGCAGCCCGGGGAGGGAGAAGGCTCACAGGTGGTTGAGTGATGGGGCGGGTCAGCTGCCACAGAGACCAGGGTCCCGCAGCCCCACTGTCCAGCTCCAGCGAGAAGCCTTTCCGGGAACTGCCCCCCCCGCCTCGCCGCGCCTTGCCAGCCAAGCCCCATCTCTCCTGCACAGAAGATGGGTCTGAATAAAGACAAGGCCTGAGGCTGCATCCCCACCACTGCCCCAAACACACCCTCAACCTGCAAGTGTGCATGCGCTGACCTGTGCACACGCACACCCGCTCAGAGGCCTGAGGTTCAGCTTCATTCCCATGCGGCTTCTCCTGCAGGTGCAATAACGGAGCCTCACTACTGCCTCAGCCCTTGGCACCTACGAAGCAGGTGACTGGTCCTTCTAGTTTGGGGGTGGGGGTGTAGGGCATGTGCTCAGGGACCTTTTAGGTGCACAGGCCGTGGGGCCTGGTGAGGGGCAGAACAGAGCTTTTGCCTTGGGCCAGCGGATGAGAGGAGAGGAGGGGGTTCTTTAAGAGAAGTACAGTGAGCTCTTTCTGACCCAGTATGAAAGCAGCCCTTCTTAGAGACAGAAAGATGGTCAAGCTCTGACAAAGCCCTTCTGGTGCTTAATGAATGTCTCTCTTTAAACCTGGTCATTGGTGCCAAAGCCCCTTAAGCTCCACATTCATGGAGCCCAGTTATAATAAGAATAACAGCTCACAGGCTTACTATTTGCAGGCATTTTTCTATAAGGACTTTATTACTCACTCTGCAGGTCTTGCCCCTCCCAAACCCCCATCTCCCTTTCCATCATGGAACTGCCTGGGCATAGACTGGCCATGGTCGGGGCCAGTTGGAGAAGCATCTGAAATGCAGGAATTTGGGGGAGGTGCCTGGAAGTATCCTCTGCTCAGGCCCAAGGACAGCAGGGACATAGAAGGGAGCAGGAAGCAATGCCATTTTTCTCCTGGAAGCTTTAGTCAAGTGGCTGCAGGTGTGGTCTGCAGGCAGCTGTGGCAGCAGAGCACTGGTCAGGGAGGGACAGAGCGTGGGCGCTGGGAGGGGGCAGGGGTAGGGGGTGTGGAGGGAGGCACAGCTGAGGCCCTGCCTGCCAGGAAAGCAGCCTCTGCCGGCCGGTGGGGAAGGGAAGTGGTGAATGCTCCCTTGTCCAGCCGCTCCTCTCCTGGCTCAGGCCTCAGCCCAGCAGGGGAAGCGCCGGGAACACCGATGCCTACCCGAAGAGGTGGGGACCAAAGCAGGGACCTGCTGGCCTCCTCCTCCAGGCCACCCTCCCTGCCTTTGTGTGCGCACTCACACAAAACGCACAGCCCTGCGTTCACGTCCCAACCTGGGCATCCCTTAACCTCTCCAGTCAGTTTCCTCATCTGTAAGACCACGCAGGGCAGTGTGAAGATTAAAAAGATAATGTTTGCAAAAGCACACGGCACCGGCTGGCACCTAGAAAGCACTCGATAAGTGTCTGCCATTACTTTATCATCATTATTAGTGCTGTGATTATGTGCACCCTCAACATTGCTCACTCCAGATGCTCACAATAGCCTCCCAAGTACGCTCCCTATATCTTTCATCTCTCCTCTCCAATCCAGCCCACACAGAGCTGCCGGAACAACAGTGAACAGCGATGATTTGGTCCCATTATTCTGCTGCTAATAAGCCTCCACCAGCTCCCCACTGCCTACATGATCAAAACCAAATGCTCTTTCCATCTGGCACGAACTACCCTTCCTGGCTCCTCTCTGGCCATTTCCTCTCCATCCCCACCTCCTCAGCTCATCCCCAAACTAGCTATCCCTCATGCACTTGCCCACCCCTGCGCCTGTGCTTCTACGATTCCCTCCACACAGAACGCCTTCTCCTCCAATGAAAACCTCCCATCCTTCAAGGCTCACACAAATACACACTCTCCCACGAAGCCTATTCTGACCCTGGCACAGCTAACGAACGGCTTCCTCTGCTGACAGACGCGGCACATGGTTTATACTACTCTCAGCACTTACCCACCCTGTGTTTGGCTGTGTGTGCGAGGGAAGTGCTTCTAAAAGTGTGGTCCCTGGAGCAGCAACATCTGCACCCCCTGGAAACTTGTCAGAAATGCAAATTCTCATGTCCCAGCCTAGACCTACTGGATTAGAAAGTCTGGGGAGGAGGCCCAGTAACCCAGACTCTGATGAACTCTCAGTTGGGGAACCATTGGTGTAGGGTACCCATACCCTACAGGTGGTGGCTGGTACACAGAGAGAAGTGATGGGTTAGATCAGATCACCTGGGTAGCTTTGAAAAGCTACTGCTGCCTGCAGAGATCCTGATTTAATTGGTCTGGGGTGGGACCTATGTATCCATGGTTTTTGCCTCCCAAACTTTTATAAGTATTTTCAAATATATAAAGCAGTTAAAAGATTGTACAGTGAACACCTGTATACCCACCACCTAGATTCCATCACTAACATTTTGCTGTATTTGCTTTCTCACATACCTATCCATCATCCCTCTATCCATGCATTCATCCATTCTATTTTTTGATACATTTCAAAGTTGGAGACATCCTACACATCATCCAAATACATGTAAGTGATTCAAAAGCCCTCCAGGTGTTTCCACTGTGCAGCCAGGGCTGCTCTGACCTCGGCTGGCAACCTCTGCCAGCCTCCTAGCCTCAGCTGCCACTGTGAGATGAAGATGATGATGGGTCATGATGATGCCTGCTCTGCCTCCCCATCGTTGCAGGATAGAAAGAGATCACACCTGAGAAAGCCCTTTGCAAAGGGCTTTGTAATTAACAGGAAACAACTGCTGACTCCAGGCTGGAAAGAGCTGTCATGGGTTGTCAAATAAAATACAGGCTGTCCAGTGAAATTTGAATTGCAGATAAATGACAAAGAACTTCTTTTAGTATAAGTATGTCCCAAATATTGCCTGAGATATACTTATGCTAACATATGTTTCATTGCTTACCTGAATTTTAAATTTCACTGGGCATCCTGTATTTTTTTTTCTTTTTTTTTTTTGCGGTACGCGGGCCTCTCACTGCTGTGGCCTCTCCCGCTGTGGAGCACAGGCTCTGGACGCACCGGCTCAGCGGCCATGGCTCACGGGCCCAGCCACTCCGCAGCAGGTGGGATCTTCCCGGACCGGGGCACGAACCCGTGTCCCCTGCATTGGCAGGCGGACTCGCAACCACTGCGCCACCAGGGAAGCCCAGGGAATCCTCTATTTTTACTCACTAAGTCTGGCAACAGGAGCTAAACCCTGTCCTGTGGAGGGTAGCAGGGTTGGGACCGTCCACCCAGAGCAGAGTCAGGTCTAGGCAATGGCACCTACTGGTCTGCCCAGTCAGCCTCTCTGGGCCTTGGAGCATGTGACTGCAGAGCCAGGGCTGGTGGGCAGGGCCAGGCAGGGGTCTGCTCTAAGCTGTCATCTGCCCACATGTGACTGTGGTAGCCAGAGCCTTGCATACAGCAAACCAGTGTATTAGCCAGGATTCTCTAGACAAACAGAAGTAGTAGGATCTATACCGTTGGCTATCTGTGTCTCTATCTAGAGGGAGGAAGGGAGAGAGGTTGATTGATTGATTTTAAGGAATTGGCTTATGTGATTATAGAGGCTGGCAGGTCCAAAATCTGCAGGGTGGGCTGGCAGGCTAAAGGCTCAGGGAAAAGCAGATGCTGCAGTTCAAATCTGAAGGCCATCTCCTGGCAGAAGTCCCTCTTGCTCGAGGGGAGGTCAGTCTTTGTTCTATTCAGGCCTTCAACTGATTGGAGCCCATTCACGTGATAGAGGGCAATCTGCTTTATTCAAAGTCCACCAAATTAACAGTTTTAAATTAAAACTGGATGTTTTTGTTTCATCCAAAAACATCCTCACAGAAACATCCAGAATAATGTCTGACCAAATATCTGGGCACTGTGGCCCAGTCAAGTTGACACAAAATTAACCATCATAGTCAGCAAGTCTCAAACATTAGGGCACAAAAGTATCACTTGGGGGAAACTCATTAAAATGCAGATCCCCAGGCTCCACCCAGAGATTCTGATGCATTAGGTCTGCCCCAGCGCCCAGGAGGCAGCATTTTAACCATCATTCCAGATGGTTCCAATCCAAAGGCTCCATGGGCCCACCTTGGGAAGTACTGCAGTTGGACTCAATAAATATTTGCCAACTACAGGAATGCTGAAGGCGATAGTGTGGGTGGAAAGGCGTCCAAGCCCGGGCTGGGCCACCCCTGCAAGACTGTCCTGGGGGCTCTGGTGCGGGTGCAGTGATGGCAGATGGGGAGTCTGTCAGCTAGTGCCGTCCCTGAGGGGATCCACAGCAGTGTCTGCAGACAGACACGGCAGACGTAGGGCAACACTTGTGCCTATACCAGCCCTGGCGCTAACCCAAAAGGCAAACCCCTGAACCTCTCCTGAGCCCACTCGGACCCTGAAGTGCCCCTCTCTCTCCCATGTGAGTGGAGCTGGTGGACGTGCTCAGCCTCTCACAAGCCAATGAGGTCATGGCTCAGGAATCTGTGTGCAGTCGGTTGCCCCTGAAAAGAACCGCTCACTCAGCTGGGGAAAGGAGCAGCTGAATGTTCACAGGCCCGCGGGGGAGGCAAGGCACGGGCTGCGGGGGACCCACAGCATCCCAGACACCAGCGGGTTAGCACCCTTCCTCTCCTGCAGAAAGAGGAAAATCGATCCAGGACAGAAGCTTATGTGACATAGCTTGTTTGTTAATGGACTCCCATAGACCATGGGTCAAAGTTATGTCCTTGAAAACCTTAAGAGCTAAATGGTACCAGCCTGGCAGTGGAGGGAGTTAGGCAGAAAGAGAAACTCAGTGGTTGATTAGGCTTATTTCCCAGCCCTGGCATCTCCCCGTAACATAGGGTTAGCAGGATGGAGGCCTCCGCCAGGTGGCCCAGAGTGAAGCTCTGCAGGGGTAGATCGGAAGGACGGGGCTTCGTGCTGGAGGACTTATTCATCCTCAGTACTGTGCACGTGCCTGCTGCAGAGAATGTATGTGTTCCGTAAATGCACGTTTAGCTCAACTGGGCACAGGGCAGGAGAGGAGGCTGATGGCTATTCCTTCCTCCAGACTCTTGCCCCCTGATACTGTGTCCCGCAGCTCTGGGCTGCTCTGTTTCAGCCACATCAGTGAGATCACAAGGCTACCGTGCTCCCTTCACTCCTGTCATCCTGACCAGGTCCTGCTGACCTTCTTCAGCCAGCCCTGCAATTGACTGCACAGTGGCTGGATGGGGGTTCAGAGGGAGATGTGGGATACAAAGAACATCTCGAAAAGAAAGGCTGAAGGACGGGGACTCTGCAGCCTGGGAAAAGGACAAGAATATCAGCGGGATGGGGGAGGCGGGGCATGGGGTGGGGACTGGTGTCAAAATTCTCAAGACTCTGAAGGGCAGTCACCTAGAGGGGATGACCAGAGATGCCCATCACTCTACAGACAAAGCAAGCAGAGAGCGTGAGACAAATCAGAGCCGAAGCCAAGGGCAGGCCCGGGTCCTCCATCTCTTTTCTCCATCGGGCTGCCTCCAGGAGAGAACAGAAGCCCGCCCACAGCCCAGCATCCCCTGAACACCCATTGTGGCTTGTCATCCACGAACATTTCCACACTTGCCCTGAGTCTACTCCTATATTTAGCTTATGCCACCTCTGGGGGTTATGAGTTCCATATAAGTTTACTACCTGCTGTGTAAATAGCACTTACTTTCATTTGTGCTAAAGCTGCCTTTTGCCAGCTTCAAGGGCTGCCTGACACCTCGTTCAGATTTCAGGGACTTTGGAGAGCAAGTCCATATGTCACTTCAGCCACAGCCTTAATAGGCAGAGGAGATTCACAATCAGGATGGCCTCCACCTCACGCTTCCTTCCTGCTGGAGTCCTGGTAGACTTTCAATCTCACCTCAGACAGACGATCCCTTAAGAAGGAACACGGACCACATGCCCCATTTTGCCCAGGTCAGAACCAAATACCAGGCTGTTTCCAACACCCTCAACCGTAACCGTGGCCGTTTGGCTGGTCTTTCTGTCCAAACCAGCGCACGGGGACAGAGCCGTTAGGGGAGGGTTTCCAACAGCTCCTGAGATCTGCTGGGCTGTGTCACAGTGTTGGTAACTCCCAACTTGTGGACATGACTTTATGTATTTTCCCTGAATGTGCGGCCTTACACACAGGGGTAAAGCGAAAGTGACCCTTTGTTGGGCCCTACGCACCAGCTGACCTGACACTGCATCAGTTGGAAGTTTTTGATGTCATCTACCTTTTCTAGTGGATTCTGCCATCAGCTCTCCCACCCCAACCCCCAAGCAAAAAAGTATCATTTCCTTTCTGTTTTGTTCTTAAGCCAGCCTCTGACTCACGACACAAACCCCTGCGGTCCCAGGACGAGTTACTGAGGCACGGATCCAAGGGGCCCTGGAAGGTCTCCCTGTCCTGGGCGGGGACGCTGGCAGGGTAGCGGTGAGTGCACGCTCACCTTCCCTGTGAGCTCCGAGGCCAGGACAAGGCGAGCCTTCTGGCTGACAAGGCTCCTCCTGGAGGAGGGGCAGTGGCTCAGATTACTATAATTTTTAAATTGTGGCGAAACGTACATAACATGAATTTACTATTTAAACCATTTTTAAGTGTACCGTGGCATTAAGTACATTCACACTGCTACCATCACCACCGGCCATCACCAGAACTTTCATCTTCTCCAACTGAAACTCTATACACGTTCCACACGAACTCCCCGTTCCCCCTCCCCCCGGCCCCTGGTGACTACTATTCCACTTTCCAGCTCTACGAATCTGGCTACGCTGGGCACCTCGTATGAGTGGAATCACTCATTTATTTGTCCTTTTGTGACTGGCATGTTTCACTTAGCATAATGTCCTCAAGGTTCATCCATGCTGTAGCATGTGTCACCAAATTATTTTTTAAGGCATGCCACCAGGTAGCATTTTGGGGGCCTGGTGAATTATGAATGGACACAGTTACAGGAGCGGCCCCATCAATGTGGGCACACGCACACACTTGGCTCCTGCAAGTTCAGGCGTGTAAATGCCCACGTGCTTGCACACTCCCCTCCACATGACCTCCGCGAAGCTCAGAGGGCCGCCCTCCCACCCTTTAGGAGCAGATCTCAGACCTCCTTGTGCAGTAGAGACACCTGAAGACCTGGTCACACTGTGGAGACTCCCATTGGGCAGGGCACAGCAGGCGATGCTGGGCCAGGGGATGGGGCACCTCACAGGGCTGCTGCTGCTGATGCCAGCCCGAGCTCCTGTGCAGCCAGCCTGCCCTGGACCACTTCTTGTGGAAACCAACAGGGGAAGGCTCTGTGGGGAAATTGGGTCATCATGACCCCGAGGGTACACCTGGCCTGTGGAAGTCAACTCTAATCCCTACCCCCTGCCCATCCTTCTCCCCCTGACTGACCCCTGGACAGTATACGCCAAGGGCAAGACAGTGTGCTGGGGGTCTGCTTGGAGGAGAGGCGGCCAAGCAAGGAGTTCTGGGGAACGAAGACAAGAACTCCAAGGCTGTCACACAGGCAGAGCCTGACATCGGCCACTGGGTTTCTGAGCAGAGGCAGAGAGCACTTCTGGAGCAGGGAAGGCTCCTCAGAGGAGGTGGCACTTGGTCTCAACAGAATTCTGACAGTAGATACAGAAGACGCAGGAAAGAGAGGTGTGACTTTGCAAGTCAGCCAAGATGCAGTGTGACATGCAGGGATGGAGGGACTCTGAGTCAGGATTCTGGGTACGATGCCAAGTGCTTTGCATTTAGCCATGTGACTGGCAAGTCACCAGGCCCTGCAGGCTGTTGTTCCTCATGTCAGGAGCAGGGCTGGAGTGATGGGAGAGGTGGTTGGGACCATGCTATGGAAGGCCTTGAATGCATTTAATTCAGGGAGAAGCTGGGAGCCATTCATGGCTCTATAGAGACTCGTACTCCCTTTAGCCACAGGCTTGTGGGGGCCAGGGGTCTCTCTTGACCTGTGCCTCTCCCGTGAGTCTGGCCTGGTTAGCCTGACACCTCCAAGCTCCTCCTCATTTCACACTTTGGGAATTCCCTCCAATGAGTATATAACCCCCAGAAGAGTGTTTCCTCTGGCTCCTGGAGGGACTTATAGCACCCTCCCGGCACCGATTCACAAAATCAGGAACTGTGAATTCTAAATAATTTATAAACATGTTAAATAAGACCAGTTCTAGCTTTGATCCCTGGGGAGCTCACTGTTACTACTTCCCTCTTTTAACATCAGCCTGAGCCAGACATCATTAGGAAGGGAAATCTCCGTCTCTCTCTTTTAAAAAATCATGTAGCTTAAATGGTTCGGGATTATTTGTGGCTTTGAATCATTCCTGCCACTGCTCCTTCCCATTACGGGGATAATTAAGAATTGACTATGGTCGGCAAAAAGCATTCGACAGCCAACTTTTTATTTGGTTTTTCAAGTGCCCCAGCCCTCCCTGCCCCCCCCCCAGTCTTCCCTTTCTCGTCCCTGCAGCCTTGTAGCCCAGGTCCCCAGGGGCTCCCCCCATGCAGGTCTGCTGCCTGTAAACACACTGGGGGCCCCATGGAAACCACACACTGAATGGAGGGAAAGCAGGGACACCATTCACTTTCCTCTTATTCCACTGCCCCATTTCCTCCAGGCACCTTGCCTGGTGTCCCTTGGGCCCGGGGCCAGAGTGTGTTTGTTCGGCTGCCCTGGTCACCCGGGAATGGGGTGGGCTCACAGCCCAGGCCTGTCCCCCAGCTGGTCATTCTTTCTTTCGAGAGTCACTCTCTCTGACCGGCTCAGGCAGGATTAGAGGCTTCAGGAAGAAGAGTGTGCCTCTGATGGCAGAAGGAGGGGTCCCCGACACTGGGTGACCTCCAAGGCTGGCCAGTCAGGGCGCTGTAGGATGAGGGGTCACCTGTCTCCATCCCCCCAACCACAGAGGCCCCTCAATCTCCTGCTGATCAGAGAAGGCCAGGGGCATCCCGCCAGCCTAATTCTTTGAAGGCAGCGCTAGGACTGGGGTCATCTTCATTTCCCTGCCTCCAATCAGAACTGCGTCTAAGTAGAGAATCCTAGAAATGCTTTCTGCAGCCTGACTTAAATCTCTTCTGCTGCAGGTTCCATGAATCATAGTTTGTTCTGGGTTCAGAAAGCTGAGGCCCCACCTCTTTTGTATAATAAATCACCATGGAGGGACTTCCCTGGTGGCGCAGTGGTTAAGAATCCACCTGCCAATGCAGGGGACACGGGTTCGAGCCGTGGTCCGGGAAGATTCCACAGGCTGCGGAGCAACAAAGCCCGTGCGCCACAACTACTGAGCCTGCGCTCTAGAGCCCGCAAGCTACAACTACTGAGCCCGTGTGCCACAACTACTGAAGCCCGCATGCCTAGAGCCTGGGCTCTGCAACAAGAGAAGCCACCACAATGAGAAGCCTACGCACCGCAACGAAGAGTGGCCCCCACTCCGTGCAACTAGAGAAAGCCCGCGCGCAGCAACGAAGACCCAACACAGCCAAAAAATAAATAAAGTTATAAAATCAATCAATCATGGAAACAAATGCACACCACAAAGATGCACAGGAAGTCAAGCTACCTTTCGGGGGGGATTGAGATTAGAACACAAAGAAGCTTCTAGAGCAGCTGCCGAAGTCCTCTTTCCCAACCTGGGTGGTGGTATAAGGCACGAACCTTAATATAACCCATGACTAAAACAGCTATTCTGTGGTTTTCTATATTCGTTTTATAATATCGCAATTAAAATTAGAAGGAAAAAATACATCATCAGAGTGTCAAAACCTGTCAGCTGTGACATCATTCAGGGTCCCCTCCCCTGAGCCCTTCTTTGGGGTGAACAACCCCACCTCCTTCAACATCTCCTTCAAGGTTCAGGATGCCTGTACCAGATGGTTAGTCAAATCCTGTGACATTTGTCTCAAGAGAACCTTTCAGGCCAGGTGCTGCTGGGCCACTTAAAAGGGCAGAGGGCTGGGACTGCCTTGAGCTTCCGGAATAGGCTGCACAACTGTTTTCTGCTGGCTTACTAATAAAGTCTATACAGAGAGAGAATTTGGCCTGAGACTGCCTTTCATGGTAACCTGTAGTCAGGTGGGAGGAGGCCCATAGCCCTTACCTACCCCTGATGGTTGCAGGTACTGACGTTTACCAAAAAGAACCTAAGAATCTGGCAGGACCTGGTTGGCCAGGGTCAGATCATCTCAGCCTGGCACCAAGTAACTGCTCAATAAATGTTAGCTTCTGTGATGCCCTCCATTACCACTGCTGTGAAGGGGAGAGAGGGGTGGTAGGGAGCATAGCGGATGAAGGGAACAGAGGAAGGAGGAGAGAGAGACAAGGGCGGGTCACCCTCTGGTTTGGCCTTTAGTGAGACATTCATTCATCAGCCTCATAACTGGTCCTGCTGTGAAGAGGGATATAAATTAACAGCTGGCAAGGCTGATAGAAGCCACCCTTACCATCCTACAGTGTTTTGCTATAGAGGGGTTGCCCATAATTCTCCAATAACTTCCCCCCCTCCTCTCATTGGCTGCCTCCCCATGGGGCCCCCATAGGTTCTTTCAACACAGAGCCACCCCCAGGTATCGAAAGCTGCAGAGATGGGCCCAAAGCCTCAGAGTGGGCCCTCCCCTTGGGTCTGCTTCCCAACTGCCCCACACCCACAGTTAGTGAGATGCCTGACAAAGTGCTTGGACATCCCCTAACAACTCCCATTATGGCCAGGGGACGGATTCATCATTAGGAGGGTGTCTGGGTTTGCCATTAAAGTCCTCTTTCTTTGTCACTTATCAGTTGGGGACTGCCAATCTGCCCATGTCTCTTTATGTCCATCTGTAGTCTTCAGTTTGGACCCACGTCTGTATCGCTTTGTTCTCTCTCTCTCTCTGACGCTCTTGGGCTCCCCTGATCCAACCAAAAGCCATGGTGGAATTCTGGGCACATCATCAATGTTTTTCTTTGAGAATAATGACAAGGGAAGCTACATAGGAGAAAAGAGAAGGTAGATTTTATTCTAGATTTGTTCAGTACAGAAGATTCCCCAGGGACAAGACTGAAAACGTGAAGGCCCTAAAAACACATATAAGGGAAAAGAATAATTTTCTCCTCTGTTTGGTCCCAAGGACTTCTTTGAAATATATTATTTCAAATATATCTCTATATTCTGAAACTTTTTCAGAATGAATAACGTGTTTAGGATGGGGTGTTTGTACGTTCCCAAACCGTTTCTAAAAATTATGCAATAAGATTTTATGTTAAAGTGACATCAATCTTTTTGTCTGCATATACTGATGCATCTTGTTTGACATTCCTTTCTAAATGACCTACAGAAAAATCAATCGTTCCTAGGAATCCAAGTACATTTCCACTTATAAGTGCAGAGGAAAGTAAAATAAATTACTTCAGTCAAGTATGGGAAAAATTTTGTCCTCAGCAACTCAAGTTGTTAAAGTATTGGGTCCAGGATTCGGAGGCAGATGTGTGGAGGGGTGAGAGCGTCACAGCGTTTAACAGAGCTACTAAAACACACACAAAACATGGCCCAGAGGCTCAATGCTGCAGACAGCAGGCATCTTTGGGGTTTGGGTCTAGAGGATGCTGGGGGGGGTCTCCCAAGCAAATCCCCCCCGCCATGATGGCCATGCCATTGTATGGCTCCAATCTGTTCCCTAAGTCTCCTCCTGCATATGAAAGAAACAGACCATATTTGGGAAAACAGGGTGCAAATCAAGAGACAAATTAACATGTGAAAAAGGAGAGAAGCTTGTCTCAATCTAGGCAAATCTTCAGTTTTTAGGTCTCTGGAAAGATGATAAAAATGAAGTGTTAGAAGAATCAAAAATGACTCAAGGTGATGGCTCAGAGAATGGGGCTGATTAGATAAAGTTCTTCAGAGCAAATTGTGTTCAATGACATTTAAAGATTTCCCTCTCCTTTCTTTCCACGATTCCTTTTCTGAAAATAAGTGCTTTTCTGTTTCTCGCCAACACCAAGTCCAGAAAACATAATACTGTCCTTTGTCTTACTCTAAGTGTATGGTAGACGGATTCTTCTGTCAAGGTTCTGCCTACTTCTTAAAAACTGTCTGAAGAGAAGAGACGCTAGACTTCTGAAAGAGCAGGCGCTCTTATAAGGGGAAACTTGGAATTATTAGCAGAATACACTGTAACATACAATTTGATATACTCAACAAGCTAATTTCATTTTTTTTTAATCAATTACTCACAACTATTTTGATGTTTCGAAACAAAGGGACATCAGGTCTTGTGAAAATCACCAAAAAGGAAAAAGTGTTATACCTACGTTCATTTTCTTTCTAGTATTTGAAAAATCAATCTCTTTTCCCCATACCTCTAAATTTCTGAGAATGTTTAAATCCAAGATAAGACACTCCTGGTGCTCTGCAGAAGGCAGGAGGGGTAGGATGGGGCAGGCTTCAGACACATGTGCATGTATGGGTCCAGCTGTGCGTCTGTGTGTGTTGGCCCTCCCCCTCCATCCTGCAGTGCAAATGGTGGGTAGAAGGGAAACAAGGAACACACACACACACACACACACACACACACACACACACACACACACACACACACGAAGGGGCATCCACTCAACCAAGAAAAAACCCCTCAGCTGAGGTTAACCTCATAACCCTGCATTTACTCCACCCTCTTCAAAAGAGATTTGAAATTCTTTCCCAAACTTTGCTGTGCTTTCCATGAGAATGGGGATGTTCCTGCATAAAACATGAGTTTGGGAGGGCACGGAGCAAGCAGGCTTGGGAGAGCCTTGGGGAGTTGGGGGGAGTGGGCAAGGAGAACAGAGCAGTGGGGGAAGGGAAGGCAGGCTGTTTTCTCAGGCTGCATTTCTTGCAGGCTCCTTGGAGACCAGAGAAAGGCCGGGAAAGGTCTCAGCTGGGGCCGGGCCACTCACAGAACCAGTGGAAAGCGGGATGCTGAACCTGACCTGATGGAGCTGGAGCGGAGATTTGAGGACCTCCAGGAAACTGATGCAACCATCTGCACCAAGGAAGGAGAGAGGGTTTGGGTGAGGGGAAAGGTCTAGAGGGGAGAAAAGCAGGAGAAAGGAGGAAGGGAGGTCCTCGTTGCTTAATAAAGCTTTCTTAATAAGGGAGAACGCCCTTATTAAGCACTGAGGATCGTGGCACTGTACCCGCTCTGGACCGCTGGTTCACGGAGGGCAGGGACAAAGGTTCCGTTTCTTTTGGTGTCATCACACAGTCCAATCCAGCGCTGGGCCTTTGCCATGCTGTTTTGTGAATGACTGCAGGTGGCCAGACAGGATTCTTAGTCTGTTATCAGCACCCCAGCGAGCAGGATTTAGGGGTCTGCAAGAGGTCTTCTCACTGGCAAACCAGTTATTAGTATTGCTTGAATTAACTCAGCGATGGGCTAAATGCCAGCAGCGGGAGCGAGATGTTAGGGCATTCTGCTCCTCTGGGGGGAGAGGCGTTGTTAAAGTCTCTGGGCAGTGCTCTCTCCAGAGGCTCTGAAAAGGCAGGCCCGTGTACGCTGCTGAGGGAGCACGTGGGGAGGCTCAGAGCAGGCATTCTGTGAGGCGGCTCGTTCTCAGGTCCGCGGTGATACCCTGTACAGGTCAGTAGATTGCCGGCCCACCTCTGCGGGCTCCTCCCTACGGGGACTGGGGTGGAAGCCACCTTGAGTCCCTTTCTGGAAAAAGCCAGGTATGCATAGTGCGTTTGTTTTTATTTTGTATTGTTTTTGTAATTTTGAGATGATGCCTTCAAGATAACTCGGCTGTGCTCCAGAATGTGGCTACTACATCTTTGCAAGTCACTAGTTAGTGCAAGGTAGGTAAGGATGAGATCAGCCATAAAGCTGCAGTTGGAAGGGGGCCTCCCTGAGATATTCTAGAGCTGTGGTCCTCAAACCTGAGCTGCAACGGCATCACCCAGATGATATGGTAAACACAGGTGGCCAGGCCCCAACCCCGGAGTTTTTGATTTTGTGGTCTGGGGGGAGGTCTGAGGACCTGCATTTCTAACAGGTTCTCAGGTGATGCTACTGCTGCTGGTCCGAGGACCACACTGTGCTTCCCCTGTTCTAGAACACCCCCTCCTTTTATACAGGTGGAACAGGCATCGGGGCTTTAATCGTAGAGCCAAGTACAGTCGTCCTTCAGATCGTATATAAATCAAACACACCTCTCTCCATCCCCCATCTGTCCAGGTAGGGTCTACAGAAACACCAGCCACCTGGGTCCCACTGGAGCGTCCAAATCGGCAACTGGGAGGAAGGGATCAGTCCCACAGAAGGACGGGCAGACTGCAGAGGAGGAGGAGAGGTAGGGAGCAAATGGACTGTGGAAACAACCCAGAGCAGAGACTCGGGGCACTGGGGAGCCTCCTGCCAGCCCTGGGGGACAGAGATTAATGAGACCCTCCAGGACCTGGCAGTCTGGGAGCAGCCCTGCTGCTTCCAGCTGTGACTGGACCCCCCACATCTCAGTCATCTCCTGAAAGCTTTGGGGTGAAGCCTGGAAAGCTCTGCTGGGAGAACAGCCAGAAAGCCAATTAATGTGGACCTGGACCGGGCTCCCACAGCTGTAGGAGGGCCACCGCGTCTCAATCAGCCTCCCCTAGACTGGAGCTCCTCGAAGTCGGAGGGGGTGTCAGCTAGCACAGGGCTCGCAAGAACTCGGTAAAAGTTGCATAAAGAACTGAATGCAGCCCTCCTGCTCCTGCAAAAGGGGGCTCCACCTTCAGTATACTCCTCGCCGGGAGCAACATCTGCTTACACTTTCAGCATGAGTCTCCCAGGCTGGGAATGGCCTGTTACTAATTGGCACAGTATGGGCAGGGGTCCCCTTCTCCAAATGCCCTCTCTACCTCTCTCTCCTTGCCCCACTAGGCAAAAAATCTTTTCTGACCAGCACATGTTCTGACAAACTCAATACCCCTACTTGGGGGCCTGGGCTGGGGACCCCCAGCCCTATCAGAAGTTCTCTTGCCCACCCATCCGGTTCCCAGGCTCAGCGCCCCCCGTTTCCCGGCAGCCACACAGGCTGCTGGCGGGCCAGAGAGAGCTGTGAGTTGGCGTTGCTGCCTGATGCTGCCCAGGTTCAGGTGGTGGGGAGAAAGGCCCCTGGTGCAGAGCTGCACTTGGCTTCTCCCTGTAAGCTGACCTTCAACTGGCCCGACAAGGCCCCTCACGGGCTTCCTGGTCTGTGCCTGGTCTCACGTACACAGATTTGCACCCTTTGTAGGAACACACGAGGGCTTCCGGCCCACTGAGTGACCTCTCTGTCCCTGTTCCACGCTAGGTGAGTCTCATGTCAGTCCCGGAATTTATATAAACCCAGGCCTGGCTCTGTGGGCCCTGTGCTTCTATATGACCAGCCAGCCCAGAACAGAATAGACATATAGTAGATGGGGACCCAGCTCTGTCCAGGGACCATGAAACTGCAAACCTCAGAGCATTATCACAACACTCTAGGTTCAAAAGCTGCAGATCACAGAGCTGTTTATTGCCCCAAAGCTGCCCGGATCATGAGATTTCTCTCCCCTTCTCGAATGCCCTTCCAGTTTTTCAGAGAAAACTGGCTCCTTGAGGGAGACGGAACCAGGAAAAGTGGGGAAGGTCAAAGGCTCCCAAAGATTTGCTGGGGGAAGCAGATTCTATGTAGTTAGATGAGACCATGGAGACTCAGGGCCTAAAGACAATATGCTGGGGCTTCCTTGGGGCGACTCTAGGTCCTGGAAGCACTGTGCAGCCACCTCCCCATCCCTGCTCTTTACAGGCCGTTCATTTGGGATTGTAGATTGACTCGCCGGCATCAAGCATCATTAGGAGATAAAAATTGCTGCAGATGGATCCCAGAAGGCATTTCAAAGCCCAGCAGGCTGATTAGGCGATGAGCTGCTGCTTTGTGCCACCTGAAGCACCTCTCCGCTCTCTTCCACAAATCAGAATTTGCCCATAATTCCTCTGCAACATGAGGCTTCCTGTAAGTCCCTCCTCTGTGCTGGGGGGGCAGCGGAGCCTGCCTTCTAGCTCTGAAGACAAGTTTCTGCCGAGTAGAGGGGAGGCATGGCCCTGCCTACTCAAGGAGAAAGGAAGGGCACTCCTTAGCCAACTTCTTCACCTGCCCCCCAGACTCACTGTCAGACAAAGGGATCCGAGGGTCTTTCTCTGTCTCCTCACTCTGGCTCCCATCTACACATATCAGGTCCTGAAACATCTCTCCGTGAAGCTCTACTGGATTGGTGACAAGAGGTTGCTTCTCCTCTTGTTTGCTCTTCCTCGTTGCATTGGCCCAAAAGTTCATTTGGTTAGTGAGTACATTGTTCAATAAAATTCTTGGTGAAAATGAAAAAATATCATTTATTTTTACTTAAAACCGAACGAACGTTTTGGCCAGCCCAATATTTTTGCCTAAAAGGATGAGACTTAATCCAAGCAAGGTACAGAAGCCTCCTGATTGGCTTATTTCTTTACTGGCGCATAGCAGGATGTCTGTCTCACTCTGCATGCTCCCCAAGGCCGGGCTCATCTCATTCACTTGGTGTGGGATCCAGGGAGCTGCAAGTAAGTGCACGTGCATCACACACACCTCGGGTGCTGAACCCGCCCTGGCCTTCGGGGCAAACGTCAGGAGGGAAGAGCAGCGCCCTGCGGTGGGATGTTCCTTCCCAGACCTCATCCCCCACAGGTGGAGGCCTAATCCAGCACCCGTGAGCTTCACCACCACACGTGAACCGGGAAGATCTGGAAGCTGGTGGAGGCTGGAGAGGACTAGACCTGATCCTCAGCCTAAATTGGATGGGAACATGAGTGACAGCACAGAACCCAGAGCTCAGGTGTCTGCACTCCCAGGCCGAGGATGGGTGCACTTCAGTTGGCCATGCTGAGATCCAGTCCCATGAGGCCAAAGGAGAGACGGCAGCAGCAGCAGCATTAATGGGAACTAACATTCTCAACCGAGGTAATTTTGCCCCCATCTAAAGATTTTGTTTTTTGCAGTACGCAGGCCTCTCACTGTCGTGGCCTCTCCCGTGGCGGAGCACAGGCTCCGGACGCGCAGGCTCAGCGGCCATGGCTCACGGGCCCAGCCGCTCCGCGGCATGTGGGATCTTCCCGGACCGGGGCACGAACCCGTGTCCCCTGCATCGGCAGGCGGACTCTCAACCACTGCGCCACCAGGGAAGCCCTAAAGATATTTTTGGTTTTCACAAATGAAGGTGCTACTGGTAGGTAGAGGCCAGGGATCCTGGTAAACATCCTACAAGGTACAGGACAGCCCCCCCAATAATTATCCAGCACCAAATGTCAGTGGTACTGCTGTGGAGAAACCCTGCCCTAAACCCTGCTGCTCCCCAGCCCCCCACGCCATGATTTCAGAATAATAAGATCAGAATCTCAAACGAGTCAAAATCACGGTCCTGCATTCCTGCCTTGGACTTTGGCAAGCTCCAAAGGATCAGGATATATTGGAAAAGTGGGGTGCACAGTTGTCCCCTACACGAACCTCTGGAAAGTTGGAGATATTCCCCAAAGAGAACTCAGAAGTCATCATGTTCAAACATACTCATTGTATGAAACTCATGGAGATATAAGCAAAGACTGTACAATCACAAGGGAGCAGAAAACATGATCACAGACACGTTTGGGATGCTACAAAGATGGGCATCCCTGTGAGTCAAAGGGAGAGTTAAGGGCCCTGACGGGAATACAGGAAGCATGACTTCGACCCGGCGTGCAGTAGCCTCACAGCCCTTCTTACTTCCACAGGAGCCCAAACTGAAAACATAGCCCTAACTGCTGAGGAGGACGGCTTAGACGGGGACACAGGGGACAAAGCTATGAGAGTGTCCCTGCGTCCCACGGACTGCGTCTCCCCAGCCTCATCGTGTTTCATTTTGCACATTCGAGGTGGGGACCTGCCACTGTTCCAGTGCCCTTTCCTGGCAGTGCTGGCAGTAACCTGGCCCTCAGGAGCCCAGCAGCCCATGGGTCCAAGTAGAAGGACTGAAGGGCCCTTTTCAGTGGCTCCAGGATGGTGATGTCAGAGTGGGAGGAGGTGACGAGCCATATGGCGGGGAAAGAGAACCAGTAGGGCTTTGGCAGCAAGAGTGCAGGTTGGCCCGAAAGCCGGAAACACCTGTGAGTAGCGGGCATGTTGGGGCCGCCATCCCTCCACATGCTCTAAGGCACGTCTCCCAACCAGGAGAGGGGAGCCATGAGAGAAGTTGCTCCTTCCAGGGTGCCCTCACTCCTGAGAAAAACACCTGCAGTCTCAGTTCCCTGATGCCCCACCTCCTCCTCCAGGCTGGCCCTGCTCCCAAGATCTTCCACCCCACGCAGCCGGCATGGGGTGGGGCAAATTAATGTCTAGTCTCTGAAAATAATGCCAAAGAGCTGGTCCACTCTGGCTCACGTGGGCACGGCCAGTGAACATGCAAAGAGACATCTGTCCAAGTACTCACCACTAGCAGCTCCGCCGCAGGCTCCCGGAGCCCCAGACGTGGTATGGGGAAATCAGACAGTGGCAGGAGAAGCAATCCTGGGGAAGCCAGCACCGGCAGCCCAGCAGTCCGGCAGAGCCCAGGGGAGCAGCGGGGTCTCCCACACCTCACCCCCAGCGCCAGCCTGAGGACCCAGCCCCTGCCTGGGATCAGGACTAAGGCCACAGGCACACCCGGCTCCCAGGTCTCAGAAAGGGGCTGGGGGCTTCCTTGGGCTGATGAGTCCCCACTAGTGTTTCTCAGTCCAGGGGACCAGGACTGCTGTTACTGCGTTCAGAGAGAAAGCACTTCCCTGTAAAATCAACCCAGGCTGCTGCGTTCAGGTCAGCAAGAAAACATCTCTGTCCTGCCCGGTGGCGGCCGCGGCTTGATCCGGCTGCAGGGAAAGCAGGACACGGCGCAGCTGCCCACCCGAACGGCTCTGACCGTCTCTCGCACTGCCAAGCCTCACTCCCAGCACCAGACAAAAGCACTGGAAACAGCTCGTAGCCCCAGCTGTGACACACCAATCAGCAGCGCCCAGGCTGTCCTCCGGCCAAGCCCCGGTCACCCCACTGAAGGCTGGCTTCCTCTCCCCAGTTTCCTCAAAGGCACCTGAGGATGCTTTAGGATGCTATATCCTCATGGAATGGATTGCCCATTCCAGAAATACTCCAACTTTGGCTGGACCAGAGAGCAGTGGTGTAATGCTGAAGCCTGGCTTAGGGAGACAGAGAGACCTTCCAGAGTTTGTGTGTGGGGGTGAGCAAGAGGGGGAATGGAAGAGGATTGTGTGTGTGTCAGAGTGTGCGAGGCTGTGTGTGCGTGCATGCATGTGAGTGAGAGAGGAGCATGAGAGGTCTGGAGAGAGAGAGAGAGAGAGAGAGAGAGAGAGAGAGAGAGACTGTGTGTGTGTGTGTGTGTGTGTGTGTGTGTGCAGGAGGTGGGTATGTGCATCTTCCCAGGGTGTCTGTCCCTCTCTCTCCTCCTGGGTTTTGAGACGGAAGGGGTGGGGGGATGGGTGGTGAGAGACTCAGATTCCAGAACAGGCGGGAGGCACCATCCCTTCCTCCCACCCTGAGGGTGATAATGCCACCCCGCGCTCCTGCCGCCTCCACAGCTGCTGCTGTCAGCAGTCGGCTTCCTCTGCCGAACACTGTCGGGTAACAACTTTGGAAGCAGCAGCATTTCACAAGAGTCGGCGGCACGATCCCTCCTTTTTCCAGTCCAGGTCCTTTCCTGTCCCCATTTGGGTCACTGTCCTCCCTGCCATGCTGTCCCAAGGCACATTCTCCAGAAGGTGGACAGCCCAGAAGCCTCCCCTACCTGCTCCCCTCTGAGCCACCTTCCTGGAAGTCCTAGCTATGGGAGGAGAAAGAGGAAGACAGGAACCAGGGTGAAGGATCTGGTAGAGGGATGAGTGTTTTGGAGAAAGGTCACCACCAGGCTCCACCGCCCCAGACCAAAAAGTCATCAGCTTGACCACACAAGGTGACCACCTGGGCAGCTCAGTGTTGTGGGTAACACCCAGGCTCAGGGTGTAGGCAGAACCAAGACTTTAAAACGCATTAATTGTGTGATCTTGAGCAAACTGCTAAACCTCTGAGATTGTGTCCTCAAATGAAAACTGGGAATATTAATGTCTACTTCATAGGATGGCTGTGGGGGTCAAATGAGGAATGAGCAGAGAAAGCAGAACACAAAACAGGGAGAGCCAGGCTGGAGAACAGGACCCCAGCAGGGGCTGCAGGAATCATAGGGGAGAACAGGGCACAGCCTCGGGGGTGGACGGAGCTCAGAACCCCAGAATGTCAGTCTGAAATGGAATTCAGGCACCACTGCAGAGTGGCTGGATCAGTACCAACATTCAGGAGCCAAACTGAGGCCTAAAGAGAAGAGAGCCGAGTTTCTCCAGAGACCAAGAGGGAAGTAAGGTCATGGCCACACTCCACCAGAAAATCCTACACAATCACCAATGCCCATGGAGATGATGGGGGGATGCGGTAGAGGGCACAGCCCAAGGATCTGGGCCTGGAGTCAGCCCTGGGGCAGGAGAGGCTTAATCACAGTTTGCCCTGAAACGGGCTTGCCTGGGCTGCACACAGTTTACATCCTGAAGCCCCCTCTGGCAGAGGAAAAGCTAAGAGGGCGTGGCACCCAAGCTTAAGAGGTAGGCCTGGCTCTGCTGGACAGCAAGGGGGAAGGGGGAGCACTGGCAGGGTAGAGAAGACGTGATGGTCATGAATGCTCAGGCCAGAACCTCAAAAGAGGCAGCCCAGTACCATGGAGAGATCCTGGCTGCGGGCGCAAGGAGGCTTGCGTTCTAATCCCCATTCTGCCAACAACTGGCTGGGCTGCTGGGCCTCTGGGTCTTCCTCTTTGAGGAAGAGCATATTTGTGGTCTTCAAACTTTTTTTTTCAGCAGCAGCAGAACCCATTTTTCAAATGAAATCTCTCCAGAACGTCTACAACTAGATCGGATAGAAGCAGAAGTGCACTGGTGGGCAGGGAACTGGACCCTGGAGCTCAGCCTCTCTCAGCAGCTCTCACGGGAGCTGTGAAGTGCTCCCCAGAGCACAGCATGAAACTATAGTACTAGCTGTCTCTGAGGGCCTTTCACCTCCCTAACGTCAAGGCTTTTTATCCTCAGGGGAAGTTAAATAGACACCAGCTTGGATGGGCACCAGCTGGAGGGCAGAGCACAAGAGGGTCCCAGGGGAGGGAA
The DNA here is from genome assembly GCF_949987515.2 of Delphinus delphis. NCBI lineage: Eukaryota > Metazoa > Chordata > Mammalia > Artiodactyla > Delphinidae > Delphinus > Delphinus delphis. Next base: position 68,154,507 of record NC_082686.1, read on the forward strand.
CAAGCTCCTTCCCCCCACTCAGAGCACCTGTTGGGTCTGCAGGCCCTGCAGCAGAGGCTGCGGCTACAGATGGCAGAAGGGAGGCCAGCCGGGGCCCAGGCTCCAGGGTGACAAATGTACCACACAGCAAGGCCAGATGGATACCCCTGCCTTTGGCACTGTGGCTCTTCGAGGAAACACTGGGCTGCTTTTCATGACGTGGATCGTTGCAGGCTCCCTCTCTCCCCAGCTCAGCCAAACCATAAATCTAGCCTGCCAGGGGCGCCGGCTGCCCTGACCCCGGCCCTGTGCATCCTCCGTCTTGGCCTTGCCTCACGCCAAGCTGGAGATCCAGGCACGAGCAGCAGAAGGAGGGGCCGTACGTGGAGCTGGGCCCATGTGGGTTGAGGGTCCTGTCTTGGCTTGGTTTTCTAGAATGTTCTCCATCCAGATTTTTCTTTTTCCCTCTGAATCCTTTCCTCCTGTCCAGGATTCTGCCAGGGGCTTTGCCCACACAGCCCCCCCGCCTCACTCCAGCTCCTCAGCCCTTCAAGAGTTTTAAGTCTGACAGAAATTGGGAAGCTCTGTGAGAACTTGAAGTCCGAGACTGCCTTCTCCCTGCCCCCAGCCTCCTGGAAGGAGAGGGACAGTCCGCCTGCACCAGCCCCCATGCACTGTTCTCACCAAGGCAAAGGCCCCTCAGCTAGAGATGCAGACACAGCCGGCCACGGGCAGCCCCCGGATTCTATCTCCCATCTCCCAGAGGGAATGCAAGCAGCCTCAACGGTGGGAGGGTTTTATTTCTTCTTTGGTCCATCTTCAGTCATTTATTTCCCACTGCCACCCACTGTCCTCTATCCACACTGTCCTCTGTCCTCTACCCACATCCCCAGGAGAGGGAAGGCTCAGAAAAGGAGCTCCCTGGCTCCCCACCCCCAGGCTTCTCTGCTGCCTTCTCTGCTTCTTATCCATGCTTTTCTTATGAATTCAGCACATTACTCTGTGGCCCTTTATGGCTTGTAACCCGCTTGTTTACCCTCCACAACCGTGGGGTGGGGGGCTGTCCCCAGCTCCCTTTTTCAGGGGAGGAGGCCGAGGCTCAGAGGGTCTGACTTGCTGGCGGTGGGTGGAGACTAGACCTCCAAGCTCCGTTTCTCACTTTATCGTGGCTCTCTTCTCCTCGCTTCTCTTCCGCTCTCTCAATTTTCTCTCTTCTCTATCTCTACCCTCCTCTCTTCTCCCCTTTCTTTCTGGCATCTCTTCTCAACCACTCCTCTGCCCCCCAAAAAGATCTCCTCCAGACCTACCTGAGGTCGGAGCAGAGGGGGCCTCAAGACCACCTTGCCCCATCACCTTGTTTACAGGTGAGGCGACTGAGGCCACATTATTTGGCTGGGTCCCCAGGCCTCTCCCCTATCCCTATCGGGGCACAGGGGCAGCTGTGGGAGGCCAAGAGAGGTAATGGATTTCTTAAGTCATCCTGATTTGATTACTTGGAGCATTTCTAGGGCAGAACCCAGACAAATGCTCGCTGGCGCACTCCCTCACTTCCTCCGCAGCAAAGATGCTGCATCTCTGAATAAGGCTTGTGCCCTATTTCACTTAGAAGGAAAGGTCAAGCTCGTGTGTCTCTGCAGCCAAAGTTACCAGCAGGCAGAGTCTCTGAGAAGTTCATCTGCTCCTGGCTTTCACTCCCAGGCCGGGAGGCCCTGTCTCTCCTTGCTGGGTCTCATTGTCACCTGGGGACAGAGATTCCCCCAGGCTCTATAGATCAGTCTTTCTCGTCCTCACACTCCCGCTTTAGGGCATCCCCCCCTTAGATGCAACCCTAAGCGGTCAGCACACACTGTCTGGGCGCCGCCGTGCTGGGCACAGTGACAAGCTTGGCTGTGCCCAGCTGTCAGAAGCAGGGCCATGGTCTGTCAGGAAGGCTGCTCACAGGAGCCCTCCTGGGGCCCTCGATCCCTGACCGCACAGCTGCCTGATCTCTCTCTCTCCCAGGGCCCGGCCCCACAAAGCCATGCGCCAGGGTGGCTTTGCAAACCCTCTTGGAGTGTTCTGAACTGACAGTCCTGTTTCACCTCATGGTCACTCAGAGCAGCCAGCAGATGGGGCCTGCGAGGCAGGAGGGGCTAGCCGGGGAAAGCGGAAAGGACATGGGCTTTGGAATCAAAAGGCAGGGGCTGAGTCCTGATCTATCGTTCCTTGGCCTCACCTCAAGCGAGTCATTCCTCTGAGCCTCCATTTCTCATCTGTTAAATGGGGGAGAGAAAAGTTCCGGGCTTATCTATTTCACCAGGTATGAGAGGATTAAACAAGAGCGTGCAGGTGAACGTGCTCTGGAAATGGATGTTAAGTCAGGAGTACGATTCCCCGTGTCTGTAGAGCTGCCGATATTCCACTCCATCCACAGGGCACCAAGCCTACCCTGTAAGGTGACTCATTTTGTTTTAGGACAGTGCCGCCCAGCTTCCTCTATGTGTAGCTTTGTTCTTGACTCCTGGCCTCCTCGAGTCCCCAGGTAGGAGCCTGTGGGTGTATGCTCCCTCTTCCCAGGGGCTCCAGTAGGTGAAAACACACTCCAACTCTCATCCGCTCAACTCACTACAAGAAGTGGAGAGATTTACTCCCGAGGCCTTCATTATCACTTAATTGTGTTCCCACTGAAAACTCATTAATTAGCCATTCTAAAGCTGTCAGCACATTTAAATAGGTTCACAGTCTTAGAGATGTTTCGGGCTGGAAGAGAACTTTGGCAAGTCCAACCTGTTTAACCCTCTCATGTTAGAAGTAAGGAGAGTGAGGTCCAGAGAGGTTAACTGATTCAACCAAGGTCACACAGCAAGCTAGTAATGAAATTGAGGCTAGAAATCCACGTCACTGAGTTCCAGCCCAGAGACCCTCCTTCCCACTACAGCTCTTTCTGAAAAGAAAGCAATGTCACCCTTCACCTTTCATCATCTATCCTTCTCCCAAAGGAGCAATTCTAGATTGAGGTATGACCCCAGTTGGAAGAAAATATAAATGTGGAATTTCAAGTAGACTTAAAAAAATAATGCTATATGTACCTGAGCCAGATGATAATCAGCTGTAACACGGGCACTGTGCCTCCTGGGGGTGAGGACAGCAATGACCCTCCCCTTCCTGGGGAGGAGCAGACATATGAACTGGACCAGGAGAGCTAGAGGCTGGCTCTGTGGAGACCAGCAGCATCAGGTTAATGCAGGTTCTTGGCCCCCACCTGGACATCCTGGCCCAGAATCTCTGGAGTGGGACCCAAGAATCTGCCTTTTGAGTACCACAGGCTAAAAGAGCTTCTAAAAAAGAAACGACAACAAACATATACAACTATGGAAACTTGGGGAGGAAAGGAGAAAGTGTGGTCGAAGTAGACTGCTGATAAAAGGAGCAGGGGAGCAGCCCTCCAGAAGGTCCTGACGGAGCAAGGGCAGGAGCTGGGCTGAGAGCAGCGTGAAGGAAGCGCAGGCACCCAGGGAGGCTCAGGCCGGGGAACCTGAGTGCCTACCCTGGGGCCAAGGTTCTCAGGCACGTGGCCGCCAGCCCAGTGGTCATGAGATAAGTATTTTCCAGGACCATGGTTTCAACCTGAGGCCCAGGCAGGAACGGCGAGTGGCTCCACAGCCCTCAGTGTGCAGCGGGCACTGTCCCGAGTCCTCATGTATGTTAACAAATCCAATGCTCTTTAAACTCTGTGAAGTGGGGGCACTGTTACTACCGCATGCCACAATGAGGAAACAGGCTAGGAAACTGGTCCCAGGGCCAGTAAGTAGCAGAGCAGGGACTTGGACCTTCTCCGACTCCCCCATGCTGCCTCCTGCCTCAGGAAAAGATCAGAAGCTCGCCGTGTGGTCTGAGGTGCACAAGATTTCCCGACGGGGGGTTTATGGCATGTTTTGAGGGATGCACTTTCTCTGTGCACTGCATCCCTGGCCTCTGCCACCAAATGACAATACGGTTCCCAAGTCACCTGTGTGTGTGGCAGAAGGTCTGACCCAGGAGCACCACCTGGGTGGGAGTCAAGGATGGCGTGGGAAGATGCCCTGAATCTCACAGGCTTGCTCTGCGAGGGACTGCACTGAGAAAGGAGCTGGCTGGACCACAGGAGGGAGTGCCTGGGAGAAACAGGGTGGATTTTTGTATCCAAGACCCCCTCAAAGCTTAGGCAACTGGGCTGCTGCAGGAGGGGTGAGGAAGGGTGATGTTGAAGCAAGAAGGGAAGGAGTGAGAAGAAGCCGTAAACTCAGACACCCAAGGCGTGAAAGGGAAAGCCCAGGTGAGTCTGAGTGTGGGATTCACCTCTCTGCCTTCAGCTGCCTTCATGTCTCTGCATTCTCTCGCACGGTGGCAAAGACTGGCCATGGCTCTCAGAATTTCGGAGGGTGGGTTTTTCTGCAGAGGGCTGGGTAGCAGTAGGAGTATCGTGGAGAAACAAAAGAAATGAGTCTGAGAACCAAGCCACAGACTTTGGAGAAGAAACAAGAAAGTATCTGCCCTCCTCCCCATCACCATTTCTCTAAACCCTGGATGGTGACAGCAGAAAACTCACAAAGAGCTGCAGCCGTCCTGAATGGGCTGGGAGAGCCCTCTGCCCCGTTTCGTAGGGCCCCCCCACCCCACCTCCTCATCAGACGTGGCGTCAGGGCGGTGTGGGGAACCTTCAACCCTTTCTCTCATAGTATTCAATATACCACTGCAGCCAACTCTTCTTTTCCCACCTCTCTCTCCTGCAAAATTCCCAAGGACCAAAAATCCAGCATGTATTTGTAATGTACTGAGGAATGTGTTCACACAATATAAGTTAAGTTCCCACCCACTCACCCCCTTAGGAGCCCAGGCCTGACACTCCTGCTTTCAGCCTCACGGTGAGTGGCCAGGAAAGGTACTTAAGAGGCAGGAGTGAGCACAGATAATCATACAGCAGAACGCTAAGAGGTGAGGACATTCCTCAGGTATTTATTGGGTAACACACTCCTTTGAAAAGTCTGAAAGTCTACCCCATGAGGTAAATTCTAGATGTTGTGCATCGTACAAGAACAATGTAAAACATACTCCTTGCCCTCCAGGAAATGAGATATACACACAATGTCATTTTCAAAACAACATCAAAGTCAGTGTTCTACACAATAATTTCTATTGATGTTTGGAAGTGAAGGAGAGACCAGCTCAGTAACAGAAGGCAGAGGAGAGGGAACGGGCTGTGCATCCCAGCGTGTCAGGTGTCGTTAGCGAGGCGCTGGTGGGAGAAATCCAAGTGCAGAAAATGAAATGCACAAAAATGGGTTAGGTCCATGGGGCAATGGGGAGTGAGAAGGGAAGGGCAATTAGAGAGCATCATTCTGGGGCCCTGCGCTGGGTTCAGGCAGACGGGCGTCACAGATGGGGGCAGCTGGTGGAGCTAACTTCTTAACTATTCTATGAAACCAGTGCTTTGTGTACTGAAGGAGTCCTTCACATTTTTGATATGCGTGTTTTTTTAATATTTATGAGGGGAATGCATTCTCTCGGAAGCAGACCTCCCGAACGCCTGTATGTGGATAACCATCGTGAGGCAGGTCCCAGGCAAGGAACACCCAAGTTTCACACTCCATTTTTAGCTGCAAAACTGGCAAGGCCAGGCGGACAGAGGCCAATTCCTGCTGCTCCTCCACTGGAAGCTCGAGCCGTGAATCCTGAAGAGCTTTAACCTGATGGCAAATCACAAACCTTGGGGCAGCGGTGGGAGGTAAAGGCAGTCCCATCCCGAGACCCGACCCCCAGGCTCCGATCGTTACGTTCCTTACGGCTCTCAGTGACCATCAGAACACCCGTTTAGATGTCTTATAAGAGAGGTTCCTTTCTGAGCACTTATTTCAAAAGAAAGTGCTTCGGATGCCATCTCAGAATTGAATTCGTTAAGAATTATAAACTTCAGCTTCATGTAAGTTCACTGACCTTCGGCTTTCTTATCTGTAAAATGATGATGATCCCGGCCCTACTTATTTCCTGAGGTTAGGATGAGGTGACGTTTTGTAAACTGGGGGAAAGCACCCCTAAAAAATGACTCGTGTTGGGAGCGCGTGGTAAGTCTTTAACAGCCCAAGAAACCTGATAGGCACGTATACTTGCCAACAGGAAGGAGAAAGCACCTGCCGACGCGCACAGACTGCTGAGCTTGAGTCATTTTAACCATTTTTTGAATGTCCAGGGAGGCACTGTGACAAGTACTGGGGACACAAAGGTAAATGAGAAGCAGTCACCATCCACCTGGAAAGTCTCAGGAAGAAATAAGGCCCCACGTCAAAATCACAACCGAACTTCTTAGAAACCGAAAGGGTAACAGAGTACGAGTACCAAAACCCTCAGGCTTCACCCAGAACCCACTCACTGCGGTTCCCTATATTCGATATTTATCTCCTGGTATGCTTTTAGTTCCAAGTATGCCAGAGCCCAACTCAATTCAAAGGGGCTTAAACCCAAGAAAATATAATAATTCGTGAGAGGAAGTTCAGAGGTTCAAAGAAACCATCCAGTTCACGGTTCCTTCCATCTCTCCACTCTGCCAGCCTCTGTAATTCTACATCCCTCTGCCATCCCCAGTAAGAAAGTTCTGGAAGTTATAATTCAGCTGCGGAGCAATCAGCTGTGTGTCTTCTCATTTACACCCACGAGGAGAATGGCTTCTTGTGGGGCTCTGTTGCTAGAGAGGAAGAACTTTCCCAGAAATCAGCTGAGAACCTCTCTTCAACTCCCATTAGTCAAAATTTGGTCATTTCCATTTATGACTCAACCACTGACAAGGGAAGACAGTGTCCCCTTAAACCCATCAGGCCACTTCCTTGGGCTGAGGTCAAACCCAAATTTCATTGCTGCTACTCAGGGAGGGTTAACCACGAATTAACTACAAGGTGCCCTACTTGGTTATAAGGACTTTAGTTTTCATTTTCCGTTTTTCCAAGCCTATATAATGAATGCAAATTAAAAGTGAAATTTGCTTTAGGCAGGTACATTTTGTCTAGCAAAACGTGATATCAGTCAGCAAGAAGCACAGCTGGAAAAACTCAAAAGCGGGCACAAAAACACAAAACCTCAGGGGGCCATTTGGTATAAGCAAATCGTCCCATAAGCCCCACTGAATTATAGCCCAGTACATTAATTAAGGCTCCTAACATAGCCCTGGGACATCAAGAAAAGGTTACATTTGTGCTTGCGTGACTCTGTTTAAAAAGGCAGAGACACACATAATACGTTTTATAGAGGATCGCAAACCCAGTGGCTGACCATTTTTAAGTGTTGTTGCTTAAAGGGACAAATCTTACACTAGCTAGAAAACTCTGAAATTTGGAATGACCCACCCCAGCTTCTCTGAAGAGCAGAGATTGAGCGTGTAGACTGCAAATATGACACACCGCATGCAGTGAGGTGTCACGGCTGGCCTCCCCCCTACCCCCCAGGCTCCTACACGCTGATGGAAATTGATTGCCCCTCATCTCGGGACTGAGTGGCTGATTGCCACAAATACTGTAGCAGGTATTTCTGTTAGGCTGGTGCTCTCCTAGAACAAATATTCAGATTCCCAGCCCCACCTAGACCCAGCAAATCAGAATCTCACAGGCGTGGCCCAGATTCTTTCCAGAACGTTCCCACAGAAAATCTGATGATCAGTCAGACCAAACCTCTCACTCCCTCTCTGAGAATCCAGCCATGTCCCGCAAGAAAAGCCCTCCGGATGCGAGAGCCAGGCCTCTTGGACCTTTCAGAGGGTGTGTCTTGTACACTTGCCTGCCTTCAGGAAGCCCAGCATGGAACACCAGAAACAGCGGAAGCTCTGGGCGCTCACCCCAGCCGGGGACAAGCACCACCCTGCCGCCACCACCCCAGCAACAAAGCACAGGTCACGTGCCGCCCAGCAAGACCACAACCAATCCGCCTCTCAGACCCAACTGCTCGCTACTCAACTTCTTCCTGCCCAGAGCCTTCTACCCCTACCCCAGACGACAGCATCAGGGTCTGGGGGGGGGCGGGCAATAATGGCTTGACAGACACAGTCCCTCCCCAGCCAGGAAGGACTTTCTCTGTCACCTATTAAACGACACCACTGCCAGCTTCTACTTCACACGTTCTTTTTTTTTTTTTTTTTTTTGCGGTACGCAGGCCTCTCACTGTTGTGGCCTCTCCCATTGCGGAGCACAGGCTCCGGACGCGCAGGCTCAGCGGCCATGGCTCACGGGCCCAGCCGCTCCGCGGCATGTGGGATCTTCCCGGACCGGGGTACGAACCCGCATCCCCTGCATCGGCAGGCGGACTCTCAACCACTGAGCCACCAGGAAAGCCCCACACGTTCTTTTTGTGATTGACTCCCCATTCCATCCTGTCTCTCTCCTAGATGTTCTTCATGTTATGTCTGGCCCCAGACTGTCTCACTGCAACTGGCTGAAGGTGGAGGATGGGAGGTAGAATAGAGACTCAGGACTCCTTGGTCAGTGGAACTGACGCTCCTCACCTTCTTCCGGACAAGGGAGAGAGCAGTGTCCTGACTTGAAACACTCCAGCCAGGGAGACCTTGGTCCCGGGAGCCTGCCCTGCCCCGCAGAAGTCACCACCTCCTGTAAGCTGGCCTTAGCTTCTTTGACACTCTGTCTCCACCTCCTCAACTCCCGTGACCCTCAGTTACCAGCCCCTGTGTGGCCAGAGGTGATGGGCTTGACCATTTCCCAAAAGGGCTCTTCCGGTCCTGGCTCCACCCAGCACCGTCTGTGTGACCTTGGAGATGGCGGGCAACCTCTCTGAGCCTCAGCTCCCTCTTCTGGGATGGAAAAGGCTTGTCTAGGCTCAGTCTCCCCAGTTCTTGTGAGGCTTTGAACATACAACAAAATGTGAATGTGCCCCGTCAGTCAGAACGCACTGTTCACTCGTGAAGGATCCACTTCATGGATCCACAGTTCACGGTCCACTGGGCTCGGAGCACCTCCAGCTGGGAAAAGTGTCCCCTTCATCTTTGTGTCCCCAGTGTCTGGTGCTGGCAAATGTCTCCTGAGGAATGGCAGGGGGTGCTGCTACACAAACTGAATGAGGAGGGGGAAACAAAGGAGGACGGGAAAATGAAGAAAGTCAGGGAGAGAAGAAATGCCCCCCTCTCCTGCCACCCTCCGGTCTCCAGGGACTAACGATGCCCCTCCGCCCCTGATTAGACGGGTCACTCTTAAACGTTACCCTGGCTCCAAATAGAAAAGGATGTTATTAAAACTTTTCTGCGCCTAAATTAAATAAAATATTGAACACATCCAACCTTTAAACTGAACCGAAAATCCCTTTTGGTTAACAACCCTCTAAGGTGCTTGCTTGTCCTGGCTGGTGCCACACTGAACGCTGAGACTGGGAGATTTGGAAGCTTGGAGTAGGGCCTTGGAGGGCAAGGCCTTCCTCTAACTCCTCGTTGCTTTGGTTTCCTGGACGAACAGGCACGTCGGAGGCTGAGAGAGCCAGGATGGCAACTGAGTATTTTTAATTGAAGCAAGGACTTTTTCTTCCACACTGAGCAGCCCTCCCGGGAACCCACAGAACAATCCTACCCTCCCACCCATCAGCTCTGTTCCATGCACAAAACCCTACCACCACCCCCGTTCTCAGACAGAAACACAGCCTCTCAGAAGATGAAAAGGGAGCTGCTTTTCCCCACACATGAGCCCTGCCACTACAGTCCCAGCTGCACTTTCAGGTATTCCTCCCTTTGCATCCCAAGCCTAAACTGTTATAGAATAATTGGGATGAGATATAAAGGAGAACTCCCCACCCAGAAAAGCATGAGGAATCAGAGGGTGGTAATTTTTAGACATAAAAGAACACTCCCACAATGTTACTCTTGCCTTCTGAGCACGGGGGCAAGTTGGCAAGCCAGCATACCCTCTTGGGCACATATATCCCCACCACACACACACACACACACACACACACACACACACACATACACACACACACACAGGTCTTGCTCTCGCCCCTTCCTTCCTTCCCACTCAGTGTTAGGGCTGGAGCAGGGCTTTGCTCCCAGGAGCAGAGGGCAGACAGGTGCGCTGGGGATGGTCCCACATGCACAGACTCTGACCCTCCCCTTACTCTCCAGGGGCACCAGCCTTGAGCACCTTCACCCTCACGCCAGAGCTCCGTGATATCTGCTAAGCACTTCTCAACTTAAAACCTTGATTCTTCCCCTTATAACAAGACACCAAGTCAAGTATCGATCTAATTTCACAAATGTCTAGTCTGTGCCAGGCAGTGGACTAAACTAAGGAAAGATAAAGAAAATGTACAGGCTACTGTCAAAGTGTAGTTTTCAAAATGCTCTCATTACATAACTTGATTCATTAATGAGGGATGGTAAACCTAGCTCCAAAAAGATTTTGAAGAACAGGGGTTTATATAATCAGTAAGAGAGGCATGCAGAAATGAGTTTGTGAAGTAGAAACAAAACTGGCTAATGTCCTACAGGGCAAGAAACCATAACTTTTGCAGTTATCTGCTCTACTGGACAGAAATCATTTGCATCTCTTCTACTGGTTAAAGATCTGTGTTATCAGTCTATATGTTAACATCTAACCTCATAAAATCTGGCCCCTAATCAATAATAAATTGAAAGGCAAGCAAAAGTACATCCCCCTAGAGAGTTAAATAACCTTTGGGGGGACCTGTTAGGCTGCAGTAGGAGGTCACCAGGACATGTGGTCATCCTTTTGCCTTGTTTCCAAGCTTTGGGTGCTTTTTCTTATCATCATGATCCTCGCCCTCAAGGGGCTTCCAACACCTGGTGAGGCAATACTGCCCCACACAATAGACTTAAACAGTCCCAGAAGAATTACTGTTCGTTTGCTTAGGCTTGACAATAGCACTGTGTTTATATACAATGTAAAATACATCTTAATCAGTTGAGATGCACACTGAAGTATCTACAGATAAAATTGCGTGATGTCTGGGATTTATTTAAAAATACGCCAGGATAAACAAAAGTTGGGGGGAGAATAGATGAAACGAGACGGGCAAAATATTGATGACTGTTGAAGCGAAGTAAGGGATACGTGGGAATTCGGGTATTGTTCTCTATATTTGGGGATATATTCAAATTGCTGTTCTGCTAATAGTAAAACAACAACCTACCACATGTTTATCAACTTCTCACACATCATAAGATCTACTCTGTTCATTGTTTTTCCTCTGTCTCCCCTGCTTAGAAAATAAACTCCATAGGGGCAGGTCTTGTCAGTTCTTCCCCCTCCCAAGCACTGGAAGAGCATCCTGCCCCTGTAGGCACACAGTAGGTATCTGTTAAGGCAGCGGTCCCCAACCTTCTGGGCACCAGAGGACCGGTATCGCGGAAGACAATTTTTCCACAGATGGGGCGTGGGGCAGAGGTGGGGGATGCTTCAGGCGGTGATACGAGCGCTGGGGAGCCGCAGATGAAGCTTTGCTCGATGGCCCACCGCTCGCCTCCTGCTGTGAGGCCCAGATCCTAACAGGCCACGGACTGGTACCGGTCCATGGCCCAGGGGTTGGGGACCCCTGTGTTAAAGGATTGTTTGAGGTCCTCCACCGCTCAGGGCCCAGGAGAAAGGGCCGCGTGCATCAGGCGGGCTCATCCTGGCCCTGATGCGGGGGTGGGATCAGAATGGGAGGGGACAGGGTTGAGGGAGAGCAGAGCAGAGCACGAGAAGGGGGAGGAGGCGGGCAGGATGGAAGCCAGGGAAGGGCAGAGTGTGAGAAATGTGGAGGATCCTAGGGGCCGAGCACTGAGAACTGGCCACTGGACTGAGTCGCCAGAAGCCCGCAGAGAAAGCCACTCGGGAAAAGTGACGGCGGCAGAGTGTAAGAGACTACGGTGGGAACTGGGTAGGGAGGTTACACAGAGGCCCCAGGCAGAGACCACACATTCGAAAACCCAGCAAACGAGAGAAAAAGCAGAGAGTGGCCAACCTGGTTGCAGGGTTTTGGAGAAGGGCCAAACTGGGCCTGTTCAGAGACTGGGGGAGAGAGGCGTGGCCATTGCAGCGGCAGGTGGGATGTAGACCCACTGGGCGGGGGTCTCCCTGGGCCCTGGGTTCAGGAGCCGTGGTACGGGTTGAGACCCTCCAGCTGGAGTGGGTGGCCTGCCACGGCCCAGCAATTTGGGTGGGGACAGCCTGTGGGGAAGCTCTCTGGCCCCAACCGCAGGTGTGACTTTGATGTGGCTCAAACCTCAGGGCAGAGGACACCCGAGCTTCCCACAGCTGCCCACTGCATCAGTGCCACCCAGTTTTCAAGGAGGCTGCAGGAGATGCGGGCCGGTGGCCGGGCGATCACTCTATGGACAGAGTGGCTGGCAGGCAATCAAGGTGCAGCATTTCAGCCCCAGATGAAACGGAGTTTTCACCCGGACGCCTATCAATGCGCCCACACTCCGTTCTCCACTCTCTGGGAGGTGCTCCCAGTGTGCGGAGCAGGCTTACAGACTTCTCCGACTTTCTTTCCCGTTTCCTCACTTCCCCAAGGTGAAGAACACACAGCAGAGATGTCTGTAAGAGCGGGACTGCGGGCTAAGGGAAGGGCCCATGTTATCTCTGCAGGTTCCAATTATCCAAGCTTCTTCTGCAGGACCAGGGTCCTGGGAACAGATGAGGTATGAACCCAGAGCCTGACGTTTGTTCCCTCAACCCTTATACATCACAACCTCCCACCCCTGTATCTACAGATTTACCACCTCTGTCACACTTATAATCATATGTGAGAGAGAGAGAAAATAAGAGAGAATGCAGGGGCTTCCCTGGTGGCGCAGTGGTTGAGAGTCCGCCTGCCAATGCAGGGGACGTGGGTTCGTGCCCCGGTCCGGGAAGATCCCACATGCTGCGGAGCGGCTGGGCCCCTGAGCCATGGCCGCTGAGCCTGCACGTCCGGAGCCTGTGCTCCGCAGCGGGAGAGGCCACAACAGTGAGAGGCCAGAGTACCACAAAAAAAAAAAAAAAAGAGAAAATGCAGCCCCACAAAGACTCTGCCCATGTCCCCTGCTCCATTTCCAGCCACTGAGACTCACCAGTGACTTGAACCCCTGCAGGGGGTCAGGACCCTGCTCCTCGCCACCCACTGGGAATAGAAAATCCAGGACCCATTTTTGAGAACATGCAGCATCCATGCTTTGAAAGAGAAATCACAGGAGGGGAAACCAGAGTGTTTTCTGACTTTAGTTCCCTTATTAACAACTGAACACACAGGGACTGAGGCCTGGGTGTCAGGCGCTGGGCTGGGCAAAGGACACAAGACTAACTGGGCTCTCTCCCTGCCCTGGGAGTGGAACTCACAGCAGGGAGGCATCATGGGGCTGAAGCGACACAGGCAGCACCAAGTGCTGAAAGTCAAGGCAGAGAGGTGCCCCTGGGCTCTCTCCCTGCTGTCCCCGAGAGTCACCTTGGGAGCCCTAAAATCCAGGGATTCCCAGGCCCCACCTGGACAGATGGAACCGCTCTTTGATGGTGGGGTCTGGGCTTCAGGAGTTTGAAAAGTATCGCCAGGTGATTCTAATGTGCTGCCAGGGAGGAGAACCGTTAAACCATACATCCCCTTTCAAAATGGGCACAACGGAGGGAAATAGGGGTCAGGGCCCCAGGGGAGCGCTACCAGCTCCAATTTGCGCCCTCCCACAAAAGCATGGCACAGCAGGTATTCGGGCAGTAATAGCCTCCCCCAGTGGCCACCCTGGCCAGTGCCAGGACAACCCAGAGTGAGAAGGGAATGGCTTGGGCTCCTTTCCCTGTAACATTGACCTCAAGGCTGGAGAGGACCAAGAAGTTTTGCTGACCCGGAGCCCTGGAGCACCGTGTCCCTCTCTTTCTGAAACTCCTTCTGAGTTCTAATCTTGCCTTTTAAAAAACACCCCAGTATGCTGGAGGAATGGGAAGGGACAGCACCCCCGCTGAGTGCCCCAAATGTCCAGGGAAGGGAGAGACCACAGCCGCTGATGGTGGGCACTCTGGGTGGGCAACTTCAAGTCCAACCCCAAACAGGTCTGGAGAGGAAAGTCAGAGCTCACCCTGGAGGAAAAAGGGAAGTGCCCAAGGTGTCTAGCTCTGCTCGATGTGAGGAGAGAGCACTCAGCAAGTCCAGAATTCCAGGGCTCAAGGCCAGGGTATGGTGGCCAGAGTCTCCCAGGACACCCACACTGATAGCAGGTGCTGTGCAGTGTGACGGGACAGAGCACAGACTTTGGAACTGGACACAAGGGTTTGCAACTGCCTCTTAGTAGATGTGTGGCCTTGGACATGTTCTTTTTGGATAATTTCTTCATCTATAAAATGGGTATAACAGTACCAAATTCCAAATTTTTATTGGTGTAAGAATTAAATATGGTAACGTACAAAAAGCAAGTAGAACAGTGTCTGGCATGGAGTTCAGTAAAAAGAAGTCACAGTTGCTGGGAGAAGAAAATAAGGATGTGACTGTTCTTGAACAACAGTGAAGCACTCCATTAAAAAATGGGTTTTGTCAGTATCATCATCATCATTTAGCCCAGAGCAGGTGAAGATGAATCACTGAGACTATAAAGAGTTGGTGAGCGGCCCAGAGTCTTCCTAGGGAATGGCCCCTGCAGGCATGGCAGGCAGAGCTGTGGCCAATGCTGGGAGCTCCTAGACTACGGGACTAACCAGCATCTTGCCTCCCCCAGGGTCTGTTACCTCCCTGAAGGCAAGAGCTGTGCGTCACACACCCTTATCCAAGGGGTCGAGTCTGTGAACTCGAGGAAGGTCCCTGTGTTCCACTACGGTGAGAGCTGTTAGAGCCCAGAGGACCGAGCGGGCAACGCCGCAGACCAGCTCGATCTTGGGCACCGCCGCCAGCCTCTGCTCTCTTTCCCACACCGGCTTTTCCCCGTTGCACATGGACACACACGTGGGGTGGATCGTAACACAGAGATGCTGCCATTTCCTCACCTCTCAGCACCCCCACCTGATCAAGGCCAGGTATCCCTGGTTTCTCACCTCTCACTTGGAAGTGTAACTATTATCACCAGATAATGAGAATACTAGAGGCCTGTCTCTTCAAAATCCTGAGAATGACTGTGACCTCCCCACACCCAGAGGAGTCCATTGTCACTCAATGAGAAGGACCAGCTCGGCCATGAAGCCGAATTCACAGTGTGGCACGGCTGAAACTCCAGAACCGTGGCAGCTCCCGCTGCCTCTGCACTAAATGCCATCCCAGGTCCTTCTAAGCCCTGTGAGTCTCCAGTTCACTGCAAACATCTCCACTCACAACGTAAACAAGGCTTTGAATTGAGGACCAGGAAGAATTCTGGCGCAGTCCTATCAGAGCAAGCCCAACAGGAGAACCGTTGGTCTCTCTGATGCCTCGAAGGATGGACCATCCACACATGCAGGCCACCCTGCAGTCTAAAGTCCAGCCTCCCTCCCGTCGACCTTCACACCTTCATGAAGGGTGCCAGGTTGTGTCAGACGCATGAAACAGGTCTCCTCAACACAGATAAAATCTGAGACCTGCGGTGAGTAGAGCTTGATTTCTATCAGAGCTTCTGAGATGCGAGCCTCTCCAAATCCCCTCGCCAGCCTCACTACTCCAAACCTCTAAGACAAATATGGGGTGTGACTTGGGCTGAACATCTGGGCTGTGCAGCCCAGACAGTCTGGGGCTGTCACTGAGGAGACTCCCTCGAAGATGGGGGGCAGGGGCACCATTCACATGGACAGCCAGTCCTGGGAGCCTACCCTCAAGTGTACAGGCCCAAGGGCCATTGTTGAAAGCACAGAAGTGGGGTGAGGGGGTGGTTAGTAAGCCCCTTGACTGAGCTGCTGAGCCCCTTCCTCCTGCAAGCCCTCACCTGTCAGGGCTGCAAGGGAACTGAGAGAGCCAGTGAGATAGAGTGTGACCTGGGGCCAGTTACTTAACTACCAGAGCCTCAGTTTCCCCAGCCATAACATGAGGGAACAAGTCTTGGGCTGGTCCTCTGCGGATCAGGGAACATGTGTTTAGAGAGCAGAATGTCAGGCACACTGAGCATCCAAGATGTGGTTGCCCCAGTCCAGCCTCCTTGCCACACATGAGGAAGCACAGTGCTGTATGGGTCCAACACGGGGGACTGTGGGACATCTGGGGCTCACCCTGGGCATTGATTTACCCAGATGCCCTGTGCACATGGGAAGATAGGAGATGAAGTCTGGAGTTCGGGCAAGAAGAGTGAGACTCTGAATTCACACTGGCATGGGAGGTGGGGCCTCTGTAGCGTGGCAGACTCTGCCTCAGGCCTCTGTGGAATGAACCCTTCCCCACCACCAATACACACATGCACACACCGCCTGTGACCGAAAGTTCCATCCTGGAGTCTCAGGAAGTACCCAGGACACAGGCTTCTGACAGAAGTGCAGGCCAGGGAGCAGTCACTAGAGGGCTCAGGAAGACATCCAGGCTGCTGCCCTACGGAGGTCACAGGAGAGGGCCAGCCTGGGAAGGAAGGGAGGGAGGGAAGGAGGGAGGGAGGGACAGAGAGAGAGAAAGAGAGAGAGAGAGAGAGAGAGAGAAAGCACTGGGGAGGAGGGGAGAGAGACCACAGCCATGCTATGGAAGGGTAGGACGGCTTCCCATAAAAGCCTCACCATCACCTCCGCAGGACACAGAATGACCCAGAGAAACCCAGAGCCCTGGGCCTCCCAGCAGTGACAGCACTTATGGACAACGTTCTAGCAGAAAAACACTGCATACCCCAAATGCTTGAACCCCCTCGTTTCCAACCTCCCCTCTACCACCAAACGCAGCTCCCTGGTTCTGTCTGGTACTTCTGATCCCCAGGACCCGGTAGGCAGGTTCCAAGCTACTGGGAGAAGGCCATGATCAGGTGGGTTCACTGTGGCCTGGTTACCTCACCTCTGTGAGTTGTGGGGTGTTAGGTAAGCTTCTTAACCTCTCTGAGGTCTTTTCCTCATGTGTAACTTGTGGGCTAACCTCTCCCTTATAGGCCTCCAGGAGTACTGAAACGAGAGACTGGTTCATGGTGGGGCGTCACACATGGTAGCTGTATTTGAGAACACAAAGAAGATCCCCCCCCAGAATTAATCCCTGGGGCTGGAGGCATTTATCCACCCCTAGGGCTACCTGTGCTTTCTCCCCTGTGTGCCCTTCTGCCCCCCTCTCCTTTTCCCTCTATCAGAGCCCCTGCATGAGGCCACAGCACGAGACTGCCAGCAGAAGGCTTAATTCAGTCACGAAGGTTTCCCCAGATAGATGACCAGGGCAGGAAAGAGCAGGGGACAGTCACAGGCATGCCCGTCCCCCCAGTTCCTAACCCACCCAGGTCCCAGACCTGGGCAGAGCCTCCCTGGCCCTGCCCTCTCAAGGAGAGGAGTTTCTGAAGCGGAAAGCGCTTCAGACATTTAGCCCAGTAGGACAATCTCAGAGCAATCCTCTCTCCCAGCAGAACCAGGCTGTGAAGTGTAATTAAAGCCATGGGTTACTGAGGAGGGGCAGCCATCTTGCCAGGAGGAGCACCCCGCCGCCGCGCATCCTGCACCTGGAGCCGTGGGTCTCAGTGGTCCAGGACACAGCAGCCGCACCACCTCCCTGCATCCTATTCCTCCTCCATCCCTCCACCCTAGCCCTGAAGATCTCCAGCTAAGTCACGCCACAGTCGCCTTCAATCAGCTGTTGTAATTTCTCCTGCAGTTCGTATTTGAGAAGCTTTCCCTGTATCAAACGTAAATCCTCCCTTCTACAGATTGATGGTGGGAATGGGGAGAACGGACATGGATGTGAGTTAGAACCTCATGGAAGGTGCCCTGAGAAGTGTCCTTAGAGAAGGGCAGAGGCTTGAGCCCCACGCCCTCAATCGTGAGGAGGAGATGCTCTGAGGATCCTGCAGCATGGTACCGGGGATGGGGTCATCATGATGGATGAAGGGAAAGGGGGAATAGAAAAGCATGTGCATCAGACGGAGGAGAGTACGACGAGCTGGGAGACAGCAGCCTGCCTGGGTTGGAAGCCTGGGGATTGGTTTACTAGTTACCTAATATCGCCGCGTCTCAGTCACCCCATCTGTAAACGGGGGTGATAAAGTCATACCTACTCTTAGGGCTTTCATGAGTTAAGATACATACCAGAGCATTCTATTTTATTTTATTTTATTTATTTATTTTTTCATACCAGAGCATTTTAAATGGCCTGGCACAACGTAAGCTCTCAGTAAACTCTAGGAAATCCTCACGACCCTCCATCCTCTCTGCAAATTGCTCAGTCCTGGGGCTTCTTCCTCCCCCATTTCTCTCAGGCTCACTCCTTCTTCTCCATTCCAATGGCCTCACTGCATCCTGGCCCCCATCCCCACGTGCAGGGCCCAGGCTGTGACCCCACCTCCCTCCCACCCTCCACATCAGGTTCCAGCTGGCCAGTCCGCTCTGCAAAAGGACCGGTTTGTTTGGTACTCTCAGGCCCCAGATACTATACCAGGTGACCTGCTTTAGTAAAAGGAACTCATTTAATTCAATCCCCACGACCGCACTCTGAAGTAGGTATGATAGCCATTTCACAGATGAGGAAGCTGAGCCTCAGAGAGGAGAAATACTTTGCCCAGAGTCACCCTACGAGTGAATGGGAGAGCCGGCACCTAGCACCCCTCCCCTGCCCCCGGCCAGTCAGCCCCTTGGTCACACACCTCACTTTCGCCCATGCACTTACCCCCACGGAGTCACAGAGCAACAGAGAGAAGAGAAGGAGAGACTTTAGGAAAGAGAGCAATGTGGGGAAGAGGAGCTGGAAGGGGGAAGAACGCTGCAAGGGAACTAACGTGGTGTCCAGACTGGGGGGCTTCTCCAGCAGGCCCTGCACTTCTGTCTTCAGCTCATGTCTTCTCCGTCTTCACCATCAGGCTGTGGGGTTCCATGGAAGGGTGCCACGGGCACAGGAGGCTCCCCAGCCTGAGGCTGGCGAAAGGCCTGTGAGAGCTCCAGCTGCTCCGAATGAGTTCAGGCCACTTGGCCCAGCCTCGCATCCCGGGGAACGTGCAAATGAGGCTCGGAGCAGCTGTGGCTCCCGCGCGACCGGGCAGGCACTAGAGGGGTTCACTGCCAGAAAGGGGTCTGCGGTGGCTTTTGCAAACCACAGAGAGGGAAAGTCCAGGTGCCGCCTGAGAAAATTCCTGCAGAGATGATAAAGGCAGGGTGGTGGAACTGGGGAAAGGCAGCTGAGACCGCGGGCAGACAATGTGTGTTCAGTAAAGAAGTCCTGTCAGGCAGAGCTCAGCTCCTCCGCTGACAGGGCCACCAAGCTGGTAGATGAGGGAAACAGGGTTCACCTGTGTAGCTGATCTTGAAACATGTGACAAGCTCTCTGTGAAATTGTTGCAAGCAAGCAGAAGGTGGCAGAACTAGTGGGACATGTAGCTGGTTGCACGATCGTAAGTACACAAGGGTACTTACCAATGGTTCAAGACCTCTTGGAGGGAAGGGTCCAGGTGCGTGCTGTAGGGCTCTGACCTATCCCACCCCATTCCACATCTCAAGTCCTTGGATCAATATACATAAAGCACTTGAAGCTGGGAGCAACAGAAGAGACACTGGATGTCAGAATTCAAAACATCTTAATCAGCTGGAGCGGCGGACTGAATTCAGACAACATAAAATAAATGAGGGGGAAATGTAGAGTCCCGAACATAAGAGCAAAAAAGCTACAGCGCTGTCATGGGTGGAACCATGCCCCCCTCCCGCCCAGAAAACCTCGTATGTTCAACCCCCAGGACCTCACGTTACCTTATTTGGAAACAGGGTGGTTGCAGATGTAATGAGTTAAGATGCAGTCATATTGGAGTAGCGTGGGCCCCTAATCCAGTATGACTGGTGTCCTTACAAAAGGGGAAATTTTGAGACGGACAGGCACACAGGGACAAGGCCATGTGAAGGTGAAGACAGAGATTAGAATGATGCTTCTATAAAACAAGGAACACCAAAGACTGCCGGGAAACCACCAGAAGCTAGGAGAGGGGTGTGGAACAGATTCTCCCTCACAGCCCTCAGAAGGAACCGATACTCCCAACACCTTGACCTCGGACTTCCAGTCTCCAGGACTATGAGACAATTCACTTCTGTTGCTTAAGCCACCCAGTTTTAGTACTTTGTTATGGCAGCCGTCACTAATGAATGCAAGTGCAAAGACAAAATTGGGAGATGGGGCTGAGTCGCAGACTGTGGTATAGAAACCTGGAGGTATTGACTGACTGTTACGTTTAACAAAAGTCAGCAGGGCCACGTGCTTCTAAAAACAGCCAGGGCAAATATGAGGCTGCGTTAATGGAAGGTATGGTATCTCGACCCATGAGGGTGTGCTGGCCGGGCCTCACCCAGAGGACCAGACTTGGTTCTGGTGACCTCAACTTAAGACAAGTCAGAGGATGTTCAGAGTCCCATGCCCAGAGATGAAGAGACAAGTCAGAGAAGGACTAATGGAAGTATGGGAGAGGTAGAAGGCAACTGGTCTCCAGTGTTTGAAAAGCTGTGCAATGGGAGTGACTGGGTTTGCCTGGAATAGCCACATGTGGAAGAGATGGAGCCCATGGGGAGAGACACAGACTGCAGAGAAATAGAAGAACTTTCTATCAGACTTGTTGACCAAAAAATCAACTAGGCCACCCTGTGGGGAGATGAGCTTTGTCTTTGAGGAACTGAAGACTCCACCAGCTGGTCACCGGAAAGGGACCTATAGAGGTGACCCCAGAATCTCCCAGCTCCAAGAAGGGCCCACTCACGTTCCCTGCCTGTCTGACACCAGCAACTCAGGCTTCTTAACTACTTAAAGTTAGAGGCTGCCATGAGAAGTTTTGGCCCCAAGACCTTTCATTGATGGCTTTAGTAGATAAAGTTGCATGCTGAAGGCAGAGAGTCTAGACTAACAGACCTCATGAGATCAAGTTTGGCAACACCCGGGTCCACTGGAAGGATGCACCCACACATGCTCTCAAGCATAGGGGTCTTGGATAGGGGTGGGAAGGAGAGTGGCCCTGGCTCTCCATTGTCCAGGAGGGAGGGAACTGGCAGCCCAAGAGTTAACTGACCCCTCACGTGAGGGAGACCCATGCTGGTGGGCGCTGTGAGGGGATACAGAGGAGCCTTCTCTCTGAGGGGCTCGAGGTAAGCTCACTGGGAAGACGGACTTCTGGAGGAAAGGCAGCTGATGCTGATGAGACCCCTCCGAAGATGACCTGGCACTAACAGCCAGCATCTACATGAGCTATGCCACTTCCTTTAAGCCTTTTTTATTTTTTTTGCGGTACGCGGGCCTCTCACTGTTGTGGCCTCTCCCGTTGCGGAGCACAGGCTCCGGACGCGCAGGCTCAGCGGCCATGGCTCACGGGCCCAGCCACTCCGCGGCATGTGGGATCCTCCCGGATCGGGGCACGAACCCACGTCCCCTGCATCGGCAGGCGGACTCTCAAGCACTGCGCCACCAGGGAAGCCCTCCTTTAATCCTTTTTTAAACTAGCCCTCCCTCGTTTTCCAGCACAAAAAGGAGGCTCAGAGAGGGAAAGGAACTTATGTAAAACTCACAACACAAAACCAGTCAAGCTGGGTTTGAACCCTAGTCTGTCTCATCCCCAAGCCCACACTCCTTCCAAGGTTCCACACTGCTTCCCCAGCTGAGGACTGCAGGCTGTAGTGCCACAAGCCTCCAGCGACAGAAAGAACCACCCAGGGTGGTCTAAAGCAGTGTCCCAAACTTCAGCACGCATCAGAACGGCCTGGAGGGCTTGCTGAAGAGCAGGCTGTTGGGCCCTACCGGGGAGCTGCCGCATTAGTAGGTTGGCCCCAGAACTGTTGCATCCCTAACAGGGTCCAGGTGCTGTGGTTGCTGCTGGTCAGGGACTTCACATTGGGAACCACTGCTCTGCAGTATTCAGGAAAGGAAATGGGTACCCTCCAGACGCAGAGCCGCAGGGAGACAGAGGTATGCTGCCAGTCGATCCTCCGTCTCTGGGCCAGGAGTTCCCCAACGGCGTTCCAGGCAGGACTGCCAGTTGGTTGCTGCTTTGCTAGAACCCATCTGGTTGGGAAGATGCAGACTGTGAACAAATCCAGCTTCCTGTACTTTCCACTCTGGAGTCTTCTGGTTCTTCCAGGCTGATGAACTGTGTTCTCTTCTACGGGAAGTCCTATTATTCTGCAGTCAGCCACCATGACCCCCAGGATTTTCACCCTCTCTAAACAGACGGGCTCCCTTCACTAAGCCTTTTGTGGCTGGGTTTCCCAATCCCCTCCTGACCCTGCATGCCCTCGACTCATCACGCCTGAGTTGGCCAGGGTCCTCTCTAAAATCCATGTGCAGAAATGAGGACATAATGACCAGAGAGAACCCAATTTGGACCCTGCCCGTCTCTTAGTGCCCATTAAGATGGTACTGTTCTGAGCAATCCCATCACCCCGTCGGCTCCCATGAAGCCTGCGTACAATTAAACCCCTCAGATGTTTTTCTCAGGATCTGCAGCCTAATCAAGTCAGCCCCCACCCCCCCATCATGAACTTGAGTAATTAATTTTTGCTATCTAAATGCAACTTCCCATCTGCCCCTGTTAAATTTCATCCTGTTGGTTTAAACCCAGCATTCCAGTCTGTCAAGATCATTTTGAATACCCTGTCTTTTATAGGCGATGCCCATCACAGCCTTGGCATCAACAAATCTGATAAGCTCGCTTACTCCAGTTTCACCCAAGTCATGGATAAAAACGTGAAGCTTCCTTCTGCAGAATCTCGCCTGTCACAAACCATCATCCCTTTTGGAATCCCTAATCATGCGATCATACTTCCCCAAATCAGACTTCTTACAGACTAGGGAAGGTCTGTGGGCACGTCATTTCTTTCCTTGGCCGTCATTAACGCCAGACTGATGTGGTGTCTGTCATCTAAGCACTGTCACGTCACCACCTAGTTCTTGGTCATGGTCCGAATCAAATCAGAAGGACAGATTGGGCTGCTATTTCTCTACCTTTTGGGCAATGACAAGGTTACAGAGGCAAGAATGCTAAAGTGAATCCAATCCTCCACTTTAAGCAGTACTTGACATCCAACAGAAGTCAGGCTGCCTCTCCCCCTATCATAACTACAGCATGCCTGCCTCCCTGACAGCTTTATAAGCCATACTGCAAAAGTAGCATCCAAATTCTTCCAAATGGGTGGGGAAGCTATAATAGGGGTATGGTATAACTTGGACCTTCTCAGCTGTAAGACACGCTGGGATATTGGCAACTGGTCGGTGAGGAGACAAGAAATGTTTTCTGGAGTGGGGTACTTGGAGAGAGGCATGAGGACAGAATCAAGGAGGTCAAAAGGAAAAGGGAGACTTGATGAATAGCAACCCCACTCTTCTGCGATTTGTATGTGAGAACTGCCCTTCTCCTTCTGGAGAAAGTCACAGCATACGTACACGGGATGCTGATGGAGCATTTGTGAACAGCTTGTTGACACCATAAGCCAAGAACGGAGAAAAGTATATGGAGCAGTTAAGTCTGTAGGGTCTGAAGTCGGACAGTCTAGGTTTAAATCCTAGTTCTACTACTTATTAGCTGTGTGACTTTGGGCAAATTGTTTTCTCTCCCAAGTTTTTTGTTTCCTCTGGTGGAAAGTGGAGACAAAAATAATATGTGCACATAAGGCACATGAGGATTAACAGAGATAAAGCATAAGTTGAGCTGACTGGTACATAATAATAGCTCAGTAATAACAGCCATTATGGAACAGTAGCTTGAAGGCAGTGCTGAGCGCTGAGAGTTCCGGGGCCGGAGGTGTGAAGAAGAAAATGCTAAGAAGGTTTAAGAAGAAACTAAAGATGCTGTGGGTTAGGGGCAGGAGAGACTTGGAGCTCACCTGAATGGTGAGGCAGCAATCTGTGGAACTGACCTGGAGGTGGAGCCCAGGCACAAGGCTAGGTCAAGGATTCTGACCTTCGGCTCAGATAAGGGTGAAGAAGCCAGGCTGATGCCTCAGAAAAGTTCAGTAAAAATAGTTTGTTTTTCCAGCTGTGAATATGAATGTTTTTTTATTGCTCTAGGAAGTCAGTCAAAAGTTGTCTAAATGGTCCATGTTAAAAAGAAGCATAAATATTCCACTTCTAGAAATCTGCTCTGAGGAAATAATCATCAATAGGCACAAAGATTTATAGACAAGGATGTTCACTGCAGCATTATTTATAACAGTGAAAAGTGGTTTACAGTCTAGATGTCCAGCCCACACAGGATTCGTTAAATAAATTATAGCACATCCATGAGATGAAATACCGGGCAGCCAGTGAAAAGCCCATTTGAGAAGAATACTTAAGACATGGGGAAATTATCACAATACGAGATTAAATGAAAAGGGTTGGCTACAAAACAACACAGTACAATCACAATTTTGTTACATATCTAGAAGGAAATACCCCAAAATGCTGAATGCATTACTTTTATAAATGCTTTTTAAGGAAAAAATGATCACAAAGGAGTTACACTAGAAGGAAGCTCCCACAA
This sequence comes from Delphinus delphis, assembly GCF_949987515.2. NCBI lineage: Eukaryota > Metazoa > Chordata > Mammalia > Artiodactyla > Delphinidae > Delphinus > Delphinus delphis. Next base: position 68,178,985 of record NC_082686.1, read on the forward strand.
TCAGCTTATAATAAAAAGTCATTAAATTCAGAACACAGGAACACAAACAGTAGCTATGATCTGAATGCCAGGATCTGGTACCTGGCTGTTGTGAAGGGCTGAGGGCAAAGAGGATCTGCATGCCATTGGCGTGTGGCCAGGTAGAACCTAGGAAAGATTTAGGTCAGTGGCTCTCAACCATGGTTGCATTTTAGGAGCTAAAAAAAAAAAAAAAAAATCAATGCCCAGGCTCCAATCTCAGGGATTCTGACTTAATAACGGGCTGGTCGTCTATATTTTTTCAAAGCGTTCCAGGTGGTTCTGAAGGAGCCAGTGAATTAGAGTTGAGTGGGACCAAGCTACTGTTACCTGTATACAGAGTTCACTTGAGCCTTGCTCTCTAGACAGAGCCCAGCATGTGAAGAGAGACCCACTATGGAAGCTAGAGAGATGCTAAAAGGGAGCAGACAGCCCCAAGGCACCTGGTCTATGCAGGAAAATGACCCTCAGCCTTGGGGACATTCACAGAAGTGTTCCTTTGAGCTGACCTGTTTGGGACCTTTTACCACAAGGACACTGCTCCTGGCTCAGACCCTTGATGGGGCCCAGGTTACTAGCTGACTCCATAAAATCAAGAGCAGGTGGCTCTACAAAAGGGAGAGGGAAGAAAACCAAGACGCTGGGAAATCTACAGGGATCTGACTCTGCAGAAGCCGGAGCTAGTGGTATTTTCCTCTCTCCTGCTTTTGGGCAGAAACACACCCCAGCCAACAGAGCAAGGTGTGACCCTTAATGGCAGTCTGCTTTGGGCGGATGAGGCCTCTCAGGAGGGCTCCTAGTTTCCCTCAGGTGCCTTGAGGAAAGAGGAGCAGAGGGAAGAGGCTGCTAGGAACAAAAGTTTGTATTAAATGATAAGATCTCCCCAGCTTCTCACTACAGGTATAAAGTTACTCAAGCCACCAAAAGAAGGGAAATAAGAGTCCTGAGTCAGGTGCTTTACCCACTGGATCCACCTATCCCTGAATAATTAAGGGCCAACTGAGGCTCTTTTGTACTCCTTAGAGCAGGGCTCCTTGGGGGGCCTTCAGGACAATGACTAGAGCAGTAAGGAGGGAGTTTTGGCTCAGGTGGACCAGTGGGGATGGCAAGTAGGGATGGATCTAAATTGCTACCCTACCCGACATTTCCCTGAAGTTGCTTCCCTAGAGGCAGCCTCCTGTCAATTCCGGCAGAACAGTGCCGCAGGTAACTCAAAATACTGGGTGATCAAACTGTAACATAGCTTTGCAATGCACTGTATCTGTGTTTATATGTGAATGTCTATGAGTATATTTACATACACACATATACCTGATACATAGCGGGTTTACCTTCCTAATGATGTTTGGCTCAGGTGGAGGCTAAAAGGACAATGCACTTTCTGAAGATACTGGCAATCAGGTGGGTTTCCAACAGTGGGGCTGGCTGTAACTAGAAACTGGCCTGAGACTAAATATTCCCCACAAATAATTAACAAAAAAAGAAATGAACCACTCCTGGAAAATCAAGAAGTGACGGTAATCTCCATTCAAGATGGAGAAGCCTCCCTTGTTTCTAACCCAGCTTCCTCCTTGGGGAATTTAAACCTATCTCCTCTAATTTGATCCTCAGGGGATAGCAGAACAGATGGTCACCAGCCATCCTCCAGTACCAGCCCTTCCTATCACAGAACAGGCCAGAGACATTCTTGGTTCAAATGCAAAGACATTCTGATGATACGGACAAGGCTTCAAATTCAAACGAGTTCCAGGTGCAAGTCTGATGAAGTCATCCTTATTTTTTATTTTTTTTTTTTGCGTTATGCGGGCCTCTCACTGTTGTGGCCTCTCCCATTGCGGAGCACAGGCTCCAGACGCGCAGGCTCAGCGGCCATGGCTCACGGGCACAGCCGCTCCGCGGCATGTGGGATCCTCCCGGACCAGGGCACGAACCCGTGTCCCCTGCATCGGCAGGCGGACTCTCAACCACTGCGCCACCAGGGAAGCCCTAAGTCATCCTTATTAATCGCAGATCAATGAGGGAAGTGTCACGGTGGGACTCAGCACACAGCATTGCCTTTAAAGCTCAGGGAAAGCCTAAGGGAATCCTTGTTCTCCTGTTTCAAGTCAGAGTGGAGGAGGATGCGAAGCCCAACTGTTGGGAAGTGTGCTCAAGGTCAAACTCTCCCATGCCCAGTCACCATCCCTCCCAAGTTCCTCATCCTGCTTTCCCCACTGTTCCCAGCTGCAAATTGGATAGGAAGCCATCTTTTTTTCCTTTTCCCACTCTGGAGGTACCAAGTGTAGTCACTGCTCATTGGTGAGCCCCTGACTAATGTCAGGATTAAAGAGTGCATTCTGCAAGGTTTGGTTTTCATCTCTCATGCTCACTAAAGCAGAGGGAGGGAAGCAGACATGGCAGAACCACAGAATGTTTGGCACCCCCCTTCCCTTTCAGAACTCTGCTCCCAGCTGGTACTTTCTAGCATTTAAGCAGGTTATAGGGGAGTTTTTTTCAGAAAGAAAATCTTGGAGGAGATTCCTCCATCTGAGATAGAAAGTGACATACATAAAGATCCCCTTCCAGACTACCCATCAGAGAGCCATCTCCTCAGCTAAGGCAGATGTCATCAAACCAAAAGTCAGAGAGAGGGAGGTCCACAAAAATACAGCAGTATGCCAGTGAAATCCACGTGTTGCCCCCATAAGCTCTAAAAGAAGAGCTCAGTTCAGTCAATTCAATGAAACTGCATTAGTCAAGACACTTGCTTTGGCTTCTAGTCATACATTTAAGACAAGTTAGTTAAGCTTTGTCATAAATTTAAGACCAACTTAGTGATGGCTAAACTCAAATGCAAAGATCTGAATGTGAAGAAAACTCATTCATTATTTCCAACACACACACAAACACACACAGAGTCACCAGGTGATGAAGACAGGCCAGTGATCAAGGTGACTGGATGAGGCAAAGGATGATCCCAAGACTCACTGGGGTTCAGACACTGATGTATAAATAATCAAATACTCCCTCCCAATAGTTCTCTTCCTCAGATCTTCAGGCACCTGGCTTTGCCTCTGTCCACACCACAGGTACAATGTAGGTGTTCAGCCCCACTTGATGAGTGAGGAATCTGAGGCATGGAGAGGGGACTTGGTGCTGAGGGAAGAGCTAAGGTGGTGGAATCCTAGCCGTCTCAGCCCTCCCCCAAACCCTAGACCCCAAGTCCTTTGGACAACTCCATATTAGCTGTCAGGTCACCTGAACAAACCCACATGGGAAAAAAAAATCCACAATAAATTCTATCACGGCAGTAGAGGCAATGCTAGTAATTGTGTTTTCCTAGTCACGCTGATTCACCTCCATCCTGGAGATCAGAGACATGTCTTATCTACTGTTGCAGCCATAGCTTTTAGTACCTGGCACATAATAGGTGCTTGATAAATAGTGAACATGTGAGTTTAGTCCCACTGTTGGTCTTATTTACCTTGTGTCCACTCAGTAATAGAGCCAACACTTGAGGACCATGGGGAACATCTAGCTGCTGGGGGTGTGGGTGGTGGGGCATTGAAACTATATATATGAGTCCTTTAAGGCTATATAACAAGGAGACATGCACTTCTAACCAGGGATCTTGTCCTTTGCCTTCTGTGTCCATTCTACCACCTCAATCCTCAATGAAAGTAGTGAATTTGTTGACTCTATGGCATTGACCTGAATTGATATCTTCTGGGCTTTCCCTGTGGGATAGGGGAGGGTGGCCAAGATTAAGAACTGGAGTATCATGATCAATGTTCAAAAGAATTGGACCCGAGAGCATCTTCTTCCCAAGTGTACACACTGCATCCACCAATCTACAGCCTTGCCAGGCTGATCCTCTCTAAATGTCTGCTAGCCCTCTGCCCCCTTGCTGGGGCTCCCCTTCCCCTTTTCAGACCCACACTCAGGGATCAGGGCTTTCTGGATATCCCTTGGGATTCCTGAACATCCTATGTGAGCTTCCAGTTTTTTCTCATCCAATCCCTGCATAAGGCTTTACTACATCAGGGGAAGCAAAAAGTCATGGTTGGATTTTTTTTTTTCTTTTTTTGTAAAGAATAAAACTGGTTTATACCCACTGGGCTGGGTGGGGAGGGGCAGGAGACCTGAGTTCCAGTCCCGCCTCTGAGTCTGGTACCTTGTATCAATGTAAAGTGCTAGATTTGTATAAGATAAGATGGCCCCCTGACCTCAAGGAACTCATCATCTCACAGTAGAATCCTAGTGGGCCCTGAGAGTCAGGGTGAGTAGGGGGCCAGCAGGTGACAGGTAGGACCAGGCTGTGGGATGTTCCAATCAATCCCCAAAGTACAGGATAACATGCACACATAGAGATTAGATCACTTAAAACTGTAATTTCTAGATCTGTAGTCTATAGAGTGATCAAGTGGCAAACTCCCTCTCTCTCTCTCTGATATTTTATCCCCCTTCCTCCTCGGTTGGTAATCTAGATTTGGGGCAGGGTACCGGCGGGTTTTTCCAAGCTGCTTCTTAATCTGTCCTCCTTTTCCTAGTTGTGAGGTCCACTTCTCAGGCTCAAGTTCCCCTCTTCCCCTTCCTCAAGGTCATCTATCCTGGTTCAGAAAAGGTGAGAGCCCACTTTTGAAGGTCAGGAAGAACTGGGGTGGGGGGGCAGTGCGGTAAATGAGAAGGAATGGAAGAGAACAGGCTAAAAGATGAGGGAAAGTAGAGGCGGGGAGGACAGAGGCGGGCCAGAAGGGCCTGGAGGGAGACGCCGCTGCCGCTGACGAAGGAGCCGAATAAGGCCGAAGTGGTGGGGATGGGAGGGGGAGTGGAGGTGCCTGAGAAATGTGGAAGGAGATTGGACTCAGAGAAGGTAGGATCGTGGTAGGGTCTAGACACAGGCGAGCTTCCAACCTCCCAATCCCAGTTCCGCTCAGTCAAGGGGCCGGGAAAGAGCGTATCCCGAGGGCGGGCAGCCCTTCCCCGCTCCGGCTGCTCTCATCACCACCGCGGAATACCTGGAGAGGATCGCAGGGGTGGGGGCAGAGTAGGGCAGTTACCTTTCCTCCTCCCAACTCGGGGCCCACTGCAGCCCGGCGCGGCGGAGCAGGGGGAATAACCCGAGGACTGGGTACCGAGGGAAGGGGAGGAGGCAAGGAGGGCGCTTCAGGTGGCTCCTCCTGGTTGTTTAAACTTTGCGCTCGAGAAGGGGCCGGCTCTGTCCTCCCTCCGCCGCCCGCCCGCGGCTCCGCTCGTCCGGGTGTCCTCAGCCTTGCCTTCATCCTCTGCGGGTCCTACGCCCACTTCCCTCTCGGCTCCCGCCCGGCTCGGATCCCCATCCCCTCTCCTGTCTCCATCTCTCCCTGTGCCGGAGCGCCCCCCGCTCCCTCCCTCCTCACTGGATCTCCCGCAAGACGTGAGCGGAAAGTGAATGGGCAGCCCAACCACAAAGACAAATTACCATGAGAAAAATAAATCAGGAAAGCGCCGTTCGCATCCCGCGTTCCCGCCGCCGCGCCCCTCTCCGCCCGCCGAGGCGGGAGCGCCGGGCTCCGGGACGGCTGCATCTGGGGCCTGGCGGGGCAGAGTTTGGGCTCCGCAGGGCCCCGCCAGGGCAGGGGGTCTGGGAAGAATCCGGTGGGGACCCCCGCAGGCGGCGGCGCAGCAGGGACGTCCCCGAGCGCGAGATTTCACACTCCGGGCGGGCCACGCGTTCCCACGCGCCTCGCCGCCTGCGCTCTGCCTCCACCGGGTTTACTCGTCCGCCCTCTCGGAGCCTCCATCTCGGCGCCACCCTCGGCGCCTCAGCCCGGCTCTCTCCCAGCCTTTCAACTGTCCGTCCCCTCCTCCAGGCCCGGCCCTAGGTCCCCTTCGCGGCGTGCAGCCCAGACGCACCGACAGCGGCCGGGCCAGGGCCCCATGCAGCCCGGACCCGGAGCCGGCTGACGGCGGGAACGCGGCAGCACGAAGGGAGCCCAAGCTGAGGTGGCAGAGGGCGGCGTGGAAGCGCGGGGACTCCCTCCTCTCTGCCCGCAGCCTCCGCCACCTGGTTCCAACTTGCCAGCGGCCCCGGGCCCCTACCCCTCTACCCACCCGAGTTGCTGAAGTTTGCAACTTGCAGCCCAGCCCGCGCAGGGGAAGCGTCCTGTGCTCCCGGGACTCACCTCCGGGCTGCGGGCGCAGGTGCCCGGTTCCAAGCGGCTCCCGACTCCCGGCTCCCGGCGGCGGGGAGCGGCGAAGGCGACCCAGGAGGGCTGGCGGCCGGTCTGGGAATGGGGCGGCCGCGCAAGAACGGCCCCCGGCCCTCACTTGCCGCTCCAGTGCAGACGCGACCCGGGCCCGCGCCCGCCACCCTCGGGTTCCGCCAGCAGCCGCCGGACGCGCCGCCGACCCGCCCGGCTCAGCGGAGCTGGGCTCAGGCGGCAGCCCTCGCGCTCCAACTAGCTCCCGACCAGGCGCGCGGCTGAGAGCGGGGAGGAGAAGATGAGGGGGCCGAAGGAGGGAGGGAGAAGAGGTGGGGGAGGAGTTGGGAGCGAGCGGAGAGAGGGAAGGGAGCGGGAGAGAAAAGGAGGAGGGTGCTGGAGAGGACCTGCCGCGGCTGGCGCGCCACCCGCCAACTCGTGGCGCGCGGAGGAGCGCGAGGGGGCGCCCTGCACCTCCGCGTCCCCGGGCTTGGTCCGAATCCCGCCCTTGGCTTGCCAAGTGTGTTTACACGGAGGGTAGACAGAAGTCCCGCCCCGCAGCCGCCGTTCGAGCGGCGAGACCCAGGTCCCTCGAGCACTTGCTGCCTTTTTGCCACGTCCTGCCTTACCGTCCTCGGCAAGCCCCGTCTCGAACCCGGCTTTCTGCCGGGGCGTCAGCGCACCAGAATCCTGCCTACCCAACCGCTGGGGCCCGAGGAAATTCTCCCTTCCCCTCGGCTCCCCAGTGCCCCAGCCCTATCAGCTAGGGACGATCTTCCTGCCCGTGGATTTGAAGGGGGAAAGAATTGCGTACAAAACAAGGGAAATCCGATATAAATTGCAGTCGAAGGGAATGAGATGAGGCTGCTGGGCTGGACTGGAAAACCAGAATCGGCCGGATAAGGGTTAACTTTACAAGCTGCACGACCTTGGGTGAACCTCTCCAAGCCTCAGTTAATTCAGCCGTAAACTAGGGTTGGTGATAACCTACCCTACTGAGCGATTGGAGTAGGGGCTACAGTGAATAACATTAGGAACGTTGGGAGGGCATCCAATAGATTAGTGAGCGGGGCAGCCGGTGGAGGGCTCTCAGCTGAGGAGGGAAGGTTTAGCGCGACCACACCGAACAAGGCTGAATTGTTTACAAGTTTAAGTGTCTAATGTTTCTGATGGCTAGAAAACCTGAGGGAAAGACAGCGGGGACAAGCTGCTTCAAATCCTATCTGCCCGGCTGCAAGAGGGATGGGAAGAGAGCCCTCTGCTGAACAAAGAATGGTATTTTAAAATTTTTTTAAAAGGTGACCTAAGAAAAGAAAACGAAAGAATGAAGGATACAGACAAAGGACCTGAAATATTAAACCAGGAGAAGTATGATTATAAGAGACAGCTAAAGAGAACTGTGAAATAAAAATAGGTAAGTTGGAAGAAGGAAAACATTAAACGACTTTCTAGACTATGCCAGAAATTGAAGAATTAGAGTGAATCATTTTATGCAACAAAATTCTGGATAAAGGAAATCCTAGATAAAACAGAGGAATGGAGATGGTAAGAAATCTAGAGAAGCACCCTCCTACACACACACACACACACACAGACACACACACACACCCCTCTGAACCAAGGTGAGAAGTAGTTTGGCCAGAATGATGGGAAAGAAAAAAAAAGAAAGAATCCAAGAAAGGAGTTTATGAGATGCTGTAAAAAGGGAAACAGTGCACAATCTCAGAAATAATGCTTTTCTAGGGCAACAGGAATGCTGAGATTCATAATGTGCAGAATGGAGAGGAACTTGCAAAGGGAAGACACTCTGAACAAGAGGAGAGAGTTGCAGACAAGAGAGAAAAAGGAAGGAAACGGGTATGTCGGGCATATAAGTCTGGTAGACCATCCATTTAATAAGGGGGTAGAAATCAAGTTGGAAGAGGTAGTGCAGGGCATCGAGTCCAAACCTATCATTTTACAGATGAGGACAATGAGATCCAGAGGGGAAGCATTTGTCCCAGAGTTGCAGGCTGGGGTGGGAGCAGGTCTCCCGATCCCCAGTCTGGTACCCTTCCACTGCTGTGAGTGTTGCCTGACCCCCCCTCCCCCCACCCTCCCCCATTCCCATTCCCTACAGAACCGTGGGGACTGTTTTGTTATTGCAAAAATAAAATGTGTATGAAATATAGACACCTTTTAATTAATACAAAAATCTGAAAATATTCTATATATATAGCAGGGAAAAGGTATGAGCGGGAGAGTTTCCCATTTGTTTGGTTGGGACAGTAGACAAAGTGCCTTCTGAGTGGTTGTCGGCAGCAGCTCTCTCTTGAAAGGCTATAAAAATCTTCTCCATCCTTCACCATATTCTCTCACCCTCCCTCTCTTTTTCCACTATGTTTTGATTGCCTTTTCCTTCTTCTCTTTCCACCATCACTTCATGCCCCTTCCTGGCTCTCCCCCTCCACATTATGAATGAGTGTAGGAGAGAGTTCAGTGCAGGAAGAGAAGAGGGGAGACCCCAGTCTGGGGACACAGCCCAGGAACGCTTCCTTTTCAGGGGAAGCAGGAGCCAAGAAGGTGAGACACCCAAAGAGACACAGACAGAGGAGCAGACATGCTTGGGATGCTAGGCTAATTAAACCTAATTGCATCCTACAGTATTCTATTGACTAACAGTGATTACTCAAGAGCTCTCAATACAAGAGAGCTTCAGAAGTCCAAACCTCAGGAAGGGACAGTTATTTTACTAGCCTGGCTTATCACCTGCTTCAGGCGTCCCCAGAGTTTGGCAAACCCTGAATCGTTTACTAGGAACAAAACCTGGAGCGTTGACCCCATCACCACAGTGTCACCACCACCTTCTGTCACTTTCATTAAACCCCTGCAATAACCTGTACAATAATTACTTCTATTAGGAGCAATTCTTCACCTACCAGAACAGTGTTAATTAAGCAGAATGTAAATACAGTAATTAATACAGAATTATCCAAAACAAACATGCTAAAGAACAGCAAACATAGAGGGTGGGAAGAAGTTCTTGGAATTTACTCTTGATCTAGAAATTCCAAACTTACCTTCAGCTAAGGTACCAAGAGATTAAGAAGGCCAAATTCTCATGCTCAAAGGTGACAAACCTGGGAGCCCACCTGAGGGCATTTTCTGGGAGATCTAGCTGCCTCTGAAAAACAAGAGTGCAGCCTCTCCCAGGAGTTTATGTAGGGGTGTGTGTGTGTGTGTGTGTATACCCACCTGTGCATAGCCCAGGCACAAACACAAATCCGGCCTTGCAGCAAAAGGCCAACAAGCCACAGCCACTCGTATATCAACAGGAGAGAGAGAACTGGAAAAAAGAAGGCAGCAATCACTTATAATGTCCAAATCATTTTCTATTTGGTCCCAGAATCACCTGCTCATTGTGCCTGGGGATGGAAAAGAAAAAGGAAAATTCCCACCCCAGAAGTCATTGTCAATTTGTGAAACAAAAGCCCCTTAGGTTAGAGGAACTGAAGTGTCACTAAATGACAGCTTTGCCATTGTCCTGAGCTGATGTGAGAGAAGAGGCCTTCCTTCCTTCCTTCCTCCCCAAACACTTAAGTGCCACTCAGTGCGCTCGCTCGTTGGAGAGGTCATAAGAGGAGAGAGCCAGAGCCTCACAGTCAGCCAGCGAGGCAGCCCGAGTCACAGCAAATGCAGGACCAGAGCACCGCGGGCACGTGGAAAGCCAACAACCAGCTCCACCCAGCAGGGCAAGGAGGTCTTCACAGCCAAGGGCCCTTCTAGCTGAGAATGGAGATGGGGCAGGAACTTGCCAGACAGAGAAGCGGGAGGAAGCAGAGTATTCCAGGCAGAGGGAATAGCATGTATGAAAGCATAAGGCGATATAATTAGATTTCTGTTTTGGAAGAATTACTTGGCCCTGGTTAACAGATTCGGAGAGAGCTGAAGCCGTAAATGTGAGCAGGTGCGCTGCTGGAGGAAAGAGCACCGCACCCGCAGTTAGGGCTCCTCAGTTCTGAGACCAGCTCGTCTGCTGGCCACTAACGAGCTGGGTGTCCTTGCACAAGCCTCTTAACCTCTCCAACCTCAGTTCCTCGTGGCTAAAACGAGAGGGGTCGATTGGCTGCTTTTTAAGGTCCTCCTGGTACAACATTCTATGATTCTGACTCTCCCTGCAGACACTTCTTTAAATTATGTCCTTTACTATGTTGATGCACTGAGTCTTTTCCAGTGTTTAGCACTTCACAGTTTACAAAAGTCTTTTCCATACAATATCTTTTGGCCTTCACGCCATGTGAAGGAGGTAGTCACACTGCCACCTGGGATGGTCTTGTCCAGCCCCGGGGGCTGTAAACACCATCTCTGCTGATGACATCTAAGTTTCCATTAGCAGCTCTGACCTTTCTCCTGAAACCCAGATGCAGAGAACCGACTGCCTGCTGCCCTCCATGTAAACATCTAATAGGCATCTCAGACTTAACTTCTGATTTTCTTTCCCCAAAGCAGCTCCTCCCTCAGACTCTTCCAACCTAGTAAATTAAAACTCCAGTCTTTGGGCTTCCCTGGTGGCGCAGTGGTTGAGAGTCCGCCTGCCGATGCAGGGGACGCGGGTTCGTGCCCCGGTCCAGGAAGATCCCACATGCCGCGGAGCAGCCAGGCCCGTGAGCCATGGCCGCTGAGCCTGCGCATCCGGAGCCTGTGCTCCGCAACGGGAGAGGCCACAACAGCGAGAGGCCCACGTACCGCAAAAAAAAAAAAAAAAAAACTCCAGTCTTTGAATTCCTCAAGGCCAAAATCTTGAGTTCATCCCACACTCCACCTGTAAACCGTCAATAAGTCCCATTGAAATATGTTCAGAATCTGGCTACTTCTCACCACCTCCTCCTCTAGCACCCCAATTCAAACCACTCTCTTCTCTCACCTGGATGTCTGCTCTGCCTGCTTCCACCTTTGTGCCTACTGTCTGTTCTCCACGCAGTAGCCATCCGCAGTCAGATCCTCGCCCTCCTCTGCCAAAAAAAACCCTTCCATGGCTCACCAGCTCCCTAGAGGAAAAGCCACAGCCTCTCCAAGCCCACGAGGCCCTTTCTGACATCATCTCCTACTGCTCTCCCCTCCTTCACTTCTCGCCTGCCTCCCCAGCCTCTCCACTGTTTCTGGAACACCTGAAGCTCCCACCTCCAGGCCTTCGCACTTGCTGTTCTCTCCGCCTGGAAAGCTCTTCTGTCAATGTCCACATGGTCGTTCCCTCTCTTCCTTCAGAGTCTGCTCAAACATCAGTTCATTAGCAATGCATTACTATCCTTTCAAAAAAGACAAACCCCTGTCACCCTTTATCATCACCTGACATTGTACATATTTATTATCCATCTGCCCTAACCAGGATATAAATTCCACGACAGCGGAGGCATTGCCCACTTTGTTCATTGCTGTAATCCTAGCCCACAGAATGGTACTACGTGAAAACAAGTGCACAATAATGATTTAAGAGTGAGTCATTATTATTATCCCCGTTTTACAGATAAGGAAACTGAGGCGCAATGTTACAGTTTTCAGAGCCGAGATTTGAACTTAGATTTCTCCCTATCAGTGTTCTCTCCAACTGATTATCAGTTAACATCTGCATTTGCACTTAAAAACTTGCAATAGAAGATGCCTATTAGAATAAAACATATACTAATTGTTTTCCACCCAGTTCACCACATGTGTCCATTGACCCACACAGCAGCGCTCCAAGTCAAAGCACAGTGGAGCGTGAGCTCTGAAAACCCAGACCTCTAAATGGTCACCCACCCGACATGAGCACGTTCATTCTGGCGTCATTTTTGTTTCTTGTGTTATAGTGCTAATTTTTCTTCTCATCTCCTGAGAAAATAAATTCCCTTCCAGGCCTTCACATATTTACTCTCACACATTCTCTCAGGCAGCATGAAGATCAGTGTGTACATGCACGCACACACACACACACACACACACACACACACACACACACACGCACACATACACCATTTTCATGTCTCCTAAGTCAGGGGTGTGGTGAGAGAAGGCAGGCTGACTTTGTAGTTTGTCCTTGGGATGACACCCAGGGATGATCATATCTGGCTCCCCAGGCGGTCAAGAGCACCTCTTCGCCTTCCTCTTTCCCGCTTTTCTGACAAACATGTCAGACTGGGGCTGAGGATGAGTCAGGAGGAAGTGAGGTATGGGAGATCAGAAGGAAGGACAGAGGCAGGGCTGGTCCCCCGGATGACACCAGGCTTCCTGGTAGATGCTCCAGATAAAGGGCCAAGTCAAGTGCTCAACCCCAGGCAAGGGGGCAGGGGTCACTCTCCGGACATTTGGACGCAAGGAAGAACACAAGGTGTGGCCGCCCTTCCTGAAGACATTTGAAACAAGAGATCTGTGTCTGTGATTATCTCTGAGGACCATGGTGAAGTCACAAAAGTCCCAGATGGATCAGAAAAGATGGGTGTTGGCCAAGAAAACCTACACCAATGTCCCCAGAAGGGTATCTGAATCTTGTTAAGAAGAGAATCCCAGGTTGTGACCAAGAAGAGGCCCAAGCCTGGCACTTAGAGGACCCCAGCAGGGCCAGACCTCTAGACAGGATGTAGCAAGGCATCTGAAGGAGAACCTGCTGCCTGAGTTGGGGTAGAACACCTCTAACATGGTTGAGAGGTGCAAAAAGACTCCTTTACTCTGGCCAAAGTGTCTCCCCTCTGGTGTTCCACGGCCTGTGAAATCCATGGTGGGGAAAAACTAGGTTGGCAGAATGCCTTAAGCTGACCTATAAATTAACAACCCCTTAGCAGGAATGGGCGGTAAACAGTAATTCCCTCCAAATTACCTACCGAGCACACCACTGTGCTGGCACCATACGACGCATCCAGAATCCTGGCCCGTGGAGAGCAGTCATTCGATACTTTATTATTGATTGAAGGTATGGAGGGATAGTGGGAGATGATGCTGAACTGTGAGCAGAGCCGGATTAGGGAGGACTTGAATGCCGTGGAAGGAGTTTGAATTTAATCCTACAGGCCAGGGACTTCCCTGGTGGTCCAGTGGGTGAGACTCTGCACTCCCAATGCAGGGGGCCCGGGTTCGATCCCTGGTCGGGGATCTAGATCCCGCATGCTGCAACAAGGTTCCTGCGTGCCGCAGCTAAGACCTAATGCAGCCAAAAAAAAAACCAAACCTACAGGCCAGGAAAAGAGAATCATCTGAGGTTTGGAGCAGGAGCCTGACATGGTGAGATGGGAGACAGTGGGTGGGCTTGAGTGAGGGAGGCCAATAAGAGACCATTACAACGGTCCCTGCAACTCCCTGAGACCTTGATTAGGGCAGACATGACAAAAATAATGAAAACCCTTAGGTAGGAATCTAAGGGATTGGAATACAGAATAGGAGGCTGAGATGGAGAGAAATAAAAAAAAAATAATAATAATAAGAGCAGGGATATGGATGCCCAGAAAAGTTTGGGCTGTGAGCCAAGTGAATAATAAGGGAAGACATGATGAAGAGAACTTTGCCCCTGTCAATACGGCTTAGCGCTGGCTCTGCCCCAAGTCTGAGAAATGAAGGGGGTTGGGACGTGTCCTTAACACATCCTAGTGATGCTGCAGGCAGCTCAGATCTCAGATGTTAGGTGAGAAGCACCACCGATTCTCAGGAAGAGGCAGTATGCTCCTTCATTTCAATTAAATACTAATTTTCCCACTTCTGTTATCTGCTCTGCTCTGCACTGAGGCTGGAGAGGACACAGAGGATGAGCGATGCTTAAGGGATGGTCATCATATTAGGAATGCGAGGTGCATGTAAGAAGTAAATATCAGGTGAATGCCAGATTGGCCGCTTCAGGCAATAAACACCAGAAAAGTTCTGGGGAAAGAGAGAGCCCACTGGAGCTGGGTCCAGGAAGGTTTCTTGCAGGAGGTGGAAATTGCCCTGGACCACACTGAAAATGTAGGTGTGGAAAGGCACAGGGGAAGGAAGAGACACACAGTGGAGTTCTTTGTGAAAGTAAAAAAGGAGATAAGGGAGAAACAGCTATAATCTACCTAGGCTTTTAAAATCTTTTGACAAATTTCTTTAAGGAACGCTTTTTTTGTTTTTTTGGTTTTTTTTTTGCGGTACGTGGGCCTCTCACTGTTGTGGCCTCTCCCATTGCGGAGCACAGGCTCCGGACACGCAGGCTCAGTGGCCATAGCTCACAGGCCCAGCCGCTCCGCGGCATGTGGGATCTTCCCGGACCAGGGCACGAACCCGTGTCCCCTGCATCGGCAGGCGGACTCTCAACCACTGTGCCACCAGGGAAGCCCAAGGAACGCTTTTTTAAAAGGTTAAGTCACCATGGGGCTAAAGGAGGGAATGATGTCTCTTTTATCAAGATTAACAAATGGTTTAGATACAGAATAAGAAAGGTAGGAGCAAATTTTGGCTTCTCTAGATGGTGCACATTTAAAACTTCCTCCTAAAGAATCTGTGCAAGGAGTGGGTAAACAAACTGTGGTGTAGACATACAGCGGAATATTATTCAACCTTAAAAAGGAAGGAAATTCCAACACATGCTACAATATGGATGAACCTGGAAGACATTATGCGAAGTGAAATAAATCAGACACAAAAGGACAAATACTGTATGATTCCACTTACATGAGGTGCCTGGAATAGTCAAATTCATAGAGATAGAGAGGAGAATGGTAGTTGTCAGGGACTAGGGTGATGAGGAAATGGGGAGTTAGTGTTAATACGTATAGAGTTTCAGTTTGGAATGATGGAAAGTTCTGGAGTTGGGTGGTGGTGACGGCTGCACACAATGTGAATGTAATCAGTGCCACTGTACACTTAAAAAGATCGTGAAGATGGAAAATGTTATGTATATGTATTTCACCATAAAGAAAAAAGAAAAAAAAACAATATATGTAGAAAGATCCATTTTATATATTAAAAAGTAATATTAAAAATAGTTAACATGCAAAATGTTCTATTATGTATACTTTACCACCACCACAACAAAAGGATCTACTTCAAGAACTGATCAGATTTAACATCTTTCGAAATGTTCTGGACGGGAAAGTCCCCTGACAAGCCTCCATGTTGCAGATGACCAAACGTATTCCAGTTATGGTAGAAATAAACTGACAGGCTTTGACAGTAGGAGGCATCAGAGCTGTGGTCCTCAATCCTGGGTGGATAATAGACTTGCCTGGGGGAGCTTTGAAAGCTATCTGTATCTGGACCCCAGCCCCCAGAGCATCATATTTAGCTGCCCTGGGGTGGGGTCTGGGGAACTGGTGTTTTTCCCAAGCTCCCAGGTGATTCTAATCGACAGCCAGGGTTAACTGCAGAGAACAGTAAGGTTGAAAATCTCAGCCTCCCTGGGCTTGAGTCAGGGGTCTGCCATCTGCCAGCTGTGTGATGATCAAGTGACTTAATCTCCCTGTTTCTTAATATTCTTGTCTTCAAAACTGGGTAACAGTAGCCCCAACCTCAGAGGGCTGCAGAGAGGATTAAGAAAGACACTGCACACTTAGCACAGTGCCTGGGGCCTTTTAAGAGCTCACTAAATGTTAATTATCATTGTTATCAACTGAGTTTGTTTAAATTGGCAGAAAAGGAGCAGATGGGTTTAACGTGGCATGTGCAGATATGCTTAAAAATAAACAAATCCAAACTCTGTGCCTAATGTCTCTGTCAAAAACCAGGAAAAGGCCTGTGTCTTTGGAGGCATTTTTGACTTCCAGTGCGTGAGTTTGAAGTACTGCTTTGCTCCAGAGGCCAGGAAAACACATACCGGGCATCAGCAAGGGGTGGGGAGAGACGGAAAATAACTGAGCCCACGCCCTTGCATTTCTCTCAACACCGTACATCCTCCCTTCCTCGATTTGTGGAGAGTTCTAGTCCCTGAACCTCTGAAGGACTGTACTGACTGACAGTGAAGAAGGAACAGAGACAGAACAATCAAGGGCTGCAGAGGGAAGACAGGCCATAGAGGCTGGGATTCTCCAGCCTGGAAAAGGACACAATGGAAAGCAGTAAACTCATGAATAACCAGGAGAATGTGAACAAGGACTCATTCAACCCAAACACTTGCTGGAGGGGGAGATGAGTGAGGAACACTTAGAACAAATAAAAGAAATGGGTGATAAACTCACGAAACACATTATGCCAAGATGTAGAACCTGAAGGAAATATAAATGGATCCACAGAAGGTCTGGACAAATTAATGTCAGAAATGTAAATGGATGCCCAGGGGAGCTGATATATACCCACCTTGAAGGTCGGCCTCAGACAAGGCAGTGGGCATGTCCTTTCCAACAACGGACTGGAGAGATCACGGTCTGACTAGCATGTGCTTTCATTCCAATTTCCTTAGTGCCGCTAGGGAGGGAGTTGGCAGAGGGTCAGGAATGAATATGAGTGTGCTGTGTTCAGGGACAGTAAAAAAAAAAAAACTGGCTTGGCTGGAGTAAATGGGCCATGTTAGGAAGTGAGAGGGCTTTGTCTGGATATGCAAGACTGGGTTAGATTGTCAAGGGTACCCAGAACCAGTGCTGAGGGGCCAAAACTAGCCCAAAAATCACAGAATGGGGACTTCCCTGGTGGCACAGTGGTTAAGAGTCTGCTTGCTAACGCAGGGGACAAGGGTTCGAGCCATGATCCGGGAGGATCCCACATGCCGCGGAGCAACTAAGCCCCTGCGCCACAACTACTGAGCCTGCGCTCTAGAGCCCGTGAGCCACAACTACTGAGCCCGTGTGCGTGCAGCCCGTGCTCCGCAACAAGAGAAGCCACCGCAATGAGAAGCCCACGCACCGCGGTGAAGAGTAGCCCCTGCTCGCCGCAACTAGAGAAAGCCCGTGTGCAGCAACAAAGACCCAACGCAGCCAAAAAATAAATAAATAAATAAATTTATAAAAAAACCAAAATCACAGAATGTTGTAGCTTTTCTAGCCCAAGCCCTTCTTTTAAAAGATGATAAACTCCCGCTCAGGGAAGTAAGTTAACTCTTCCAATATCCTATAATGAATGCATTAACAGCAGAGCAGAGATGAGAATCCTGAGGTTTTCCAACCATGTGGGGGACTAGGTCTGGGAAGGACTTTGCAGAAAGACCATTCCTAAATCAATAACCTTGAGCAAGTGTCTTAACTCATTGGAGCTGCTGTGGAACAACTCCTCTCCAGGCTACATTA